>NC_041809.1:24925337-26175337 GCF_900964775.1 Scleropages formosus
AACAAGAAACTTCCACTGCTATCAACACGCCTGAATGGAACAGAACTTCACATTTAATCGGCCAATTGGCTTTTTCATCATGGGACTTCAGTCTTTGCCAGACTCTAAATATTATTTTGTTTTCCTGGCTTTTGTTTACATCGGAACTCTTGTGGGGAACATGTTCTTAATGGTGATCATATGGCAGTCAGAAACTCTTCACACCCCGAAGTACATGGTGGTGTTCAGCTTGTCCATTGTGGATGTGAGCCACAGCACTGCCCTCGTTCCAAAATGCATCAATCAGTTCCTTTTTGACTCAAGATTTGTGACATATGACTTATGCTTGGCTCAGATGTTCTTTGTTCACTTTTTTTATGTCACTGAATCCTACTCACTGGTCATCATGGCTTTTGAGAGGTTGGTCTCCATTTGCTTCCCCCTACAGAGCAGCACGATCATCACCAACACACGCATGTTTGGCATCATAGTTTTCAGCTGGGTCCTGGCCTTTGCAATTCTTGTAGCTGCATTAGTGTTGATCACTCACCTGTCATTTTGCAAGCCAGTTCCCACAGTGATGAGCTACTTTTGTGACCATGGCCCAGTTTTCCAGATTGCTTGCAGTGACAACAGCCCCAACTTGAAAATGGCAGTTTTCTTTTTATGTGCTGTAATTTATGTGCCACTAGGCTTCATCCTGATGTCATATGTTTTCATAATTCTTGCTGTCTCCCGAATCACATCTTTAGATGGAAGATGGAAAACATTCAAAACCTGCTCCGTGCACCTGATTTTGGTGGCGATATTTTTCATTCCCGTTTTAGTGATTTATATCATGGCATGGATTTATGTAAAGGTTGATGGTAACACTCGAATCTTTAATACTTCTTTGTCAGCAGTACTACCACCTCTTCTCAACCCTATTATTTACACACTTAAAACAGAGGAGGTGTTGGAGCAAATCAGAAAGTTTCTCAGAAAACGTTCGGTCAAACCATTGTGGTGAAACATTTTGGAAACCTGAAATATTATAGAAAATGAATATCTGGAATATTTTGTAAAATGTAATTGATGTTGAAGGAAACGTGAACTAAACCTAAACTATAATTTTGATCAGTAATATGTCTAGTAACTATAAAAGTACAAGGATAAGCTAGATCTATAAAATTCCACCCAATTGTTATCTATGAAAAATTAACTCTTCAGGAAAATATTATTGTTACATTTCTTCACCTTACATAGGCAATTTTGTGAGGTAAATGCTCATGAACTAAAAAACTAATTAGCTTTAGTTTTAGTGGCAACGTTTGTGTTTTATCCCCAAATTTGGTGCCCACATACGGTAAAATATCACAAAATGGGCACATTTATTTCAGTACTTAACAATAGTTTTCATGACACAACATTAGAAGGCAGTTTCTCTTCATTAATTGTTATATATACTGTTATATATACTGTTATAATATACTGTGTATATTGCTACACAGCTGTCTACCTAAGTTTTTTGAGCTCTTTCATGGCTACACTTAGCAAACCTCACAAAAAAAATATACATACTGTGACAGTGCTGAGAGGGAAAACGGTAAATTAAGTCCCTGGTGGTGCCCTGTGACAAGACTTGTGTTATTGTGCACATAGTTGACTGAATTTATCAATTCAGTTATGTTATTACAGATTTTTACTAATTTTCACTGTAAGTTTGACTTGCTGTGCATTGTGGGATTGTGGGATGTCTGTCTAAGTTGGGAAACTGTGTGCAGGAGTTGCATGACTGAGTGTCATGGCTGGTTCTGGAAGGAAGCGGCGGACCCAAGTGCAGAGCGGAATTCGGGGTTTATTCAGGGAAATCCAAGAGCAAAGGTCAAAGGACAGGCAAATGGTCTTCGAGGTGCAAACGTCGTTACAAGGATAACCCGATAGGCCGGGTTGGTACACAGGCAGGGGTTGATAATCTCAGAGAGGTACAGGATTGTGGGAACAAGGGAGGGGATCGGGGAAGGCGTTTGGGAACAGGAAGTAGAAGGTCTAAGAGCTAGGAGATCTCAAACAACAAGGCTGAACAAGGTTCCGCCTCAGCTGCGGGTCTGACGCAGCCTTGTGTGCCCAGTCTGTGCCGCGTCCCAGGTGTTCCACGTCGGCTCGAGGCTGTGGGCGTGACACTGAGAGTGGCTTGCGTGGAGTTCAGGCATGTTTTGTACTAGTTCCTATACTTTTTCTTGAAGACTATGTCTCAGACATGTTCAGTATCAATTAAAAATCCATTTTCAATTATGTACCTGTTTTTACAAAATGCTATTCTTACAATTTTATGTCTCATACTTTGTCTAATGTGTTATTTTCCTTCCTGTTTAAATATCAAACTACAGCTGAAATAGTATAATAAATGATCAAATTAATTATTTTCCTTTGTTTAGATGTTCTACATGTATTTCTACACATGCAGAAAAATAAAGTTTTTTTCTCTTCAGACCTGAGGGCTGCTGTTGTGCATGAACCAGTTTCATATATAAAAAAAAAAAAAAAAATATTGCTTTGGGGTTAGTATCTGCATGTATGTGTTTGAAGGACACAAATATTTGACAACTGCTATGAAATGACGCATAGTGATAAATGTCAAATTTATTTTTCATACAAAATGAGGCATCATTTTAGACTGTGATTTAGATTATGGACTTTTGTGTTTTGGCTGAAAAATGAATCAATTGAACTTATCAAGTGATTTAGAATTGTAATCTTATTATTTGTAATATGAAGTATTCCATAAAAGCACTGATAGAGTTACCTCAGAGCACTCCACTGAAAGTGACAGTTTAACTGACATTTTTTTATTTATTATATAATAGTATGCGGGGGTGCGGTGGCGCAGTGGGTTGGACCGCAGTCCTGCTCTCCGGTGGGTCTGGGGTTCGAGTCCCGCTTGGGGTGCCTTGTGATGGACTGGCATCCCGTCCTGGGTATGTCCACTCCCCCTCCGGCCTTACGCCCTGTGTTGCCGGGTAGGCTCCGTGACCCCGTATGGGACAAGCGGTTCTGAAAGTGTGTGTGTATAATAGTATGCTATATTTTTTCAAAACCATTTAAGCAACTCCTACAGGGCAATAATATCAAACGAATAACCACGTATAGCACAACTCCACTCATGTCTGCTTAAATAAATTTTCAGGTGGCCTATTGTAAAAAGCTGATGGAATGGTAAAGGAATAGACCTGTTCTTTTTTCTCACAATGTTACTTCCTTTCCCATTTTGGCGATTGGTGATAACTTTTATGCTAAAGCCCCAGTTTTTACATGGCTGGATAAAGCTTCTTGTAAACAATAAACAATAAATTCTCTTCTTCTTGGCATTGCTTCGCGAACGAAGATTAGGAAGAATAGGGTCCACGTCTGCTGCAGGCATGTTGGTGGCTGATGAGGCCAATGAGAGACAGATAGAGTCTGCCACAGCGGCTGCATGGGAGATACTGGTTTATGGTTGGTGCTGAGGGAATAGGGTTCTTCCAGTTTCTTCTCTTCTCCTCCAAGCTGGCCCTACATTTTATCCTAAATTTTGCAGTGGCCTGCTGGACTGTCAGCCACCACAAGTCTCTATGGGTGGCCTGGGATGTCCACTGACGGTGATCTATACTGCAGAACTTGAGGGACTTTTTCAGAGTGTCCTTGTATCACTTCCGTGGTGCCCCTTAATTGTGATAACCTGTGGACAATTCGCCATAGAGTAGAATCTTGGGCAAGCAATGGTTGTCCATCCTGGAGACATGCCCTGCCCAACGCAGTTGTATCCTGAGGATCATGGCCTTTATGCTAGTGCACTCTGCTCTTTGAAGGACTTGGGTGTTGGTGACCTGATCCATCCAATGGATATTGAGAATGGCGCGGAGACAGCGTTGGTGAAAGCGCTCAAGAAGTCGTAGGTGGCGATGGTAGGTGACCCAAGACTCAGTGCTGCACAACCGAGTAGTCAGGATGATTGCTCTGTATACCCTGACTTTTGTGTCTGCTTTGAGGTTTTTGTTGTTCCAGACCCATCCGGAGAGTCTGCCAAAAACACTATTGGCTTTGCCAGTCTGTTATCCACCTCTTTGTCGATTTTGACATCTGAGGATATCACACACCCCAGGTAGCAGAACTGTTGGGCTGATTTTAGCTCTGTCTGCCTGATGAAGATGCTGGGAGGCTTATACTCTTCTTTGGGTGCGGGTTGTTGGAAGACTTTTGTCTTTTTGAGGCTGACCTCTAGTCCGAAGAGCTGGGCAGCCTCTGCAAAGCAGGATAATATTCCCTGCAGGGCGGATTCAGTGTGAGCAACCAGGGCAGCGTCATCAGCAAACAGAAGCTCCCGAATCAGCTTTTCCCTGCTTTTGGTGTGGGCCTGCAGTCACCTCAGATTCATTAGGCTGCCATCAGTGCGAAAGCAGATGTAAATGCTATCATCGTTGTTGAGATCTTGGACGGCCTGCTGGAGCATCATGCTGAAGAATAGGATGAACAGAGTGGGGGCAAGGACACAACCTTGTTTTATGTCATTTGCAATTGGGAAAGGCTGTGAGGAATTGTTTCTATATCTTAACTGGCCCTCGTGGAGCTGCATGATCATGCGCAGGAACTTTGGTAGGCAACCTAGCTTTTCCAGGATTGACCAGAGCCCTTTCCTGCTCAGGGTGTCAAACACTTTGGTCAGGTCGACAAAGGTAACATACAGTCCTTTGTTTTGGTTTGGCACTTCTGTTGGATCTGTCTCAGCACAAACACCATGTCGGTTGTCCTGGAGTTGGATCTGAATCCACATTGGCCCTCTGGGAGATGTTCCTATGCAACAGCTGGTACCAGCCTGTTCAGTAATATTCTTCCTAGGATTTTACCAGCAATGGAAAGAAGAGTTATTCCTCAATAGTTTCAACAGCCCGATTTATCTCCTTTGTTCTTGTACAGGGTAATGATGACTGCATCTCGTAGATCTTGGGGGAGTTTTCTCTGTTCCCAGCAGTGAATGAAAAGTTTGTGAAGTTTGGTGTGCAGTGCTGAGCCGCCATCGTTCTAAACCTCAGACGGGATGCCGTCGACTCCTGTGGCCTTACCATGTTTCAGCTGTTTTATGGCCATCACAGTCTCTTCAAGTGCTGGAGGTTCATTCAGCTCATGCTTCACTGGTTGCTGAGGGATGCAGTCCAGTGCTGAATCTTGCACTGCGCAACTGGTGCTGAAGAGGGAATGAAAGTGTTCTTTCTAGTGACTGAGTATAGATTCCTTGTCGGTCAGCAGCTCCTTCCCATCGGTACTCCACAACGAACTCTGAATCTGATAGGATGGTCCGTAGGCCCCTTTCAAGGCCTCGCAGAAACCCCTGTAGTTGCCAGTGTCAGCGCAGAGCTGGATTTTGACTGCGAGGTATGTCCACCATGCAATTTGGATGTCTCTTACCACTGTAAGATGCTGCATGCAAGCCAGAAGGCCACCTTTTTTTCGAGGCAGGACTGGTTTGAAAGATGGGCCTGATGTGCTGATCTCTTCTTTACCAACAGTCCCTGGACCTCTTGGTCATTTACATCAAACCAGTCACTGTTTTTCTTCATGCTGAAGCCAAGTACTTCCTATGAAGTCTGCAAAATGTCAGTCTTGATGTAGTTCCAGAAAGTTTCTGGAGCTGAGTTATCTGCACAGCTTGAGCCTTTGAGTCACCTGTAGACTTTCTTGAAAGTGTGCCTTAACTTCAGCAGTCTGGATACAATTCACTTTCAGTTTCTTCCTTGGGATGACTCTTTTCCTTTGCTTAGGCTTAAAATGTAACTTGAGCTTGCAGCGGACGACACGGTGGTCTGTGTGACACTGCACTGGGCATCACTCTGGTGTGTCAAACATTTTTGAAGTCACGTTGGAGCACTGGGATATAGTCTATTAGGTGCCAACGTTTCCACCAAGGATACATCCAGGTGGTTTCCAGACTGTTTTTTTGCTTGAAAATGGTGTTAGTGATGGTGAGCTGTTGTTTGGCACAAAATTCAAGGAGTAGGCGGCCATTATCATTACAGTTACCTACTCCATGTTTACCGAGCCTGCCTTTCCAGGCTTCGGAGTTGCGGCTCACTCTGGCGTTGAAGTCGCCAAGGATGACTACTTTGTCACTGGCAGAGACTTTTTGTAGCAGACTGCGCAAGTCATTATAGAACCTGTATTTTTCTGCAGGGTCTGCCTAAAGAGTTGGTGCGTAGACACTGAAGATAGTGATGCTGCTGGTTTCTGAGTGGAAGTCACATGGATATAATACGGTCTGAGTCACAAGATGACAGGTTTATTAGTTTTTGGCAGTGGAGTTCCTGACCATGAAACTGATGCTGGATAGATGTTTTTCCGCTTTCGGTTTTCCTGACCAGTATAAAGTGTAACCTATGCAATGTTCTTGAAGGCTACCTTCCTCGGGGAGGTGGACTTTACTGAAAGCAACTATGTCTACATCCAGCCTGGCAAGTTCGAGTGCAACTAAGGCTGAACGACATTCAGGAAAATTGTTGTCTTTTGAGTCCAGCATGGTTCTGATGTTCCAGCAACCGAGCTTGATTCCTTTTCCACCTCTGGGTGGGATATGTTTCCTCTTTGTGCTTTGATCGCAGTTTAAGATGCCCGTTGGCCATCTTAAACCAGCTAGGTGTTAGGAAGATGAGCTTTATTCGAACCACCTTTTCTAGGTCCGTCTCCATGTGGAGCAAGCAGTGCTGTCCCTAAAGATGGCTGCTTGGTCGCTCAGGGTGCTACCGGGTGGTGTTGTCATCTCCGAGGCCGTTGCCCGGTGCCATCTTGTAAGTTTACAAATATCTTTATGGAAAATGTATAAATTATAACCAGAAACCAGTGGTTTTTTGTCTTTTGGACCATTTCTTCGCTCTTCTTTATAAAAAAATATGAATTTATAAAAAATCAGATTGAACATAGCTGTAGAATGCATTTTGGAGGGGAAATGTATGCAAATGTTCCACAAAGACATCAGTTTTGCCCTTGAGTTCTTTCGGGGAAATACTGGTAAATATTCATTAATGTGTGATGCAATTGTGCAGTGTAATATTCAGGTAGCACACGCTGATGAACTTGCTGTTGTCTGCCATAAAGTGTGAATATGATTATTATAGAAGTGATCTCTCTTCATGTCCTCTGGGAAAAAAAATACATAAAGAGGGTGTGTGACTTGCTCTTCTCTTGCAGCAGATACATATAAAAATGAGGTCTTGTATGCAATTTCATTACTTCTTTTTCAGGTAGTGATTTACATTATCACATCATTGCATGAATGACTAATGTTTTAATTACAGATATGGACTGTAAAAAAGAATTTTATTAAAAATTTTTAACCAAATGTTGCTACTTTTAAATGGACATTAAAACAACAGAAACAAACTATAGAAAAGAAGAAACTGCCAGAATCATTTATCAACTAAGCTGGATGGAGTGGAACTTAACATTTAACCGGCCTATTGGATTTTTTATCATGGGGTTTCAGTCTTTGCCAGACAGTAATTATTATTTCCTTTTTCTGGCTTTTGTTTACATTGGAGCACTTCTAGGGAACTTCTTCCTGATGATGATTATATGGCAGTCTGAGGCTCTTCACACACCGAAATACATGGTGCTGTTCAGTTTGTCCATTGTGGATGTGAGCCACAGCACTGCCCTCGTTCCAAAATGCATCAATCAGTTCCTTTTTGACTCAGGATTTGTGACATATGACTCATGCCTGACTCAGATGTTCTTTGTTCACTTTTTTTATGTCACTGAATCCTACTCACTGGTCATCATGGCTTTTGAGAGGCTGGTCTCCATTTGCTTCCCCCTGCGCAGTGGGACGATCATCACCAATACACGCATGTTTGGCATCATTGTTTTCAGCTGGGCTCTGGCCTTTGCAATTCTCTTAGCAGCCTTAGTGTTGATCACTCACCTGTCATTTTGCAAACCTATTCCGACGGTGATAAGCTACTTTTGTGACCATGGGCCAGTGTTCAAGATGGCTTGCAGTGACAACTCTCCAAACTGGGAGATAGCCATTTTATTCATGGTTGCCGTTATTTTTTTGCCACTAGCTTTCATCGTGCTGTCATATGTTTGCATCATTGCTGCAGTTTCTCGTATCACAACTACAGATGGACGATGGAAAACATTCAAAACCTGCTCGGCACACTTGATTTTGGTGGCAATTTTTTTCATGCCCGTTCTAGTTACTTACACCATTGCATGGATTTACATCAAAATTGATGTTAATACTCGAATCCTGAACACATCTTTGTCAGCAGTGCTACCTCCTTTTCTCAACCCCATCATTTACACACTAAAGACGGAAGAGATGCTGGAGCAAATCAAAAGGCTTCTCAGAAAGTATTCAGTAAAGCCACTGTGGTGAAAGTACCACAGAAATATTTTGAAAAACATCACTGGCTGTGATGATGATGGCCTGAAATTAAATTATGCCAGATTTATGACTAATATTGAATTTTGAAAGAGAAATGTAGTTGATGAATAATTTCACCCAAAAACGACAAATTAAAAATAATATTATATTTGTAATTCCCCAACTATTCTTATTGTCTGGTAGCCAACAGAAGCATTTCTTTTTAATACCTGAGAAGATTGTTCTCCAAATGGTTTTTAAATATTACAGATATAAATGGAACTGTAAAATGAAATTTAAAATACTGCTAAAATCATCTAGATACATTGTGATAAAATTGCCAGTAAAGTCAGTAACTTTGAGTAGGAAATTGTTTATTAGTAAACAATGTGCTCTTATAATGAAATGCTACCCTTTAATAAACCCTAACCACAGCTGCTTCACTAAATGTGTAGCTGTAAACATTAGTGAGCTGGGTAAAAGCCTTTTTGAAGCAGCTTCAATTGTAATAATTAACATATATTCCTCTGTATGTAGAGCAAAATACGATTTATTTCTATCAGTCTTTGTGGTGTGCTGTTATAAATATCTTGACGATAACATATGTAATGTCGTGGTTTTGGTTTCTTTGTGCATGTGTTTCAAATAAACAAACATATAATAATTCTGAGGAAATTATGCATAATTCTGTAGCAGTGTCAAGTTTATTTCTCACAGAATGCTGCTTCCAGAAAACATTAGGATACTGAAATAACACAAGATGAGGCATTCAGAAAGTATCATAGCAAGAAACTATTCAAATACTGAAATTATTAAAGTTTTGTAATGTTATATGACACTTGCAACTTTAACAGCTACAATATCAATATCAGTTTAGCTCAACTTTTCAAGAAATTAAATCTGCTGTGCAAATTAGATATTGTCAACTACACTAATGAAACAAATACAAAACAAATTAAAACCTATAGTCTGCTATGTATTATTGATTTTGTTGTTATCATAATTTACCTGACCCTTTTGTTTGAGGTGACCTGTAATTTTAGGTATGTACATTATGTTACATACAATGACTTACCCATTTATGAAACTGGGTAAATTTAAAGGAGCATGCAGCAGATGAGGCTGGACAGTAGGTGCAGTGCTCGCCTGCTGGTGTGTTTTATTTATTCCTTGGTCTGGGAAGAGGCAAGGGAGGGAAAGGGAGGAACCGGGAACGAGTAGAAAGGGGATTCAACTCGATCTCGGCAGCATCGTCCACGGGCTCGAGGTTGAGGTCGGTGTCGTGCTCGTTTTCTCAGTTGTGCTCTCCTCTTACATCTCTGAGTCTCACTGTCAGGTCTGGGGGAAGAAATAGTGACAGTAATTAACCCCAGCAGTGGCTGCCTTGTCCCCGTCTCCACCCCCTTCCCCGGCCGCCTCGGCGTGTTACAGAGCAATTCAGGGAAAGTGCCTTAATTCTGTGTATTGCTGCAGGAGCAAGAATTCAAACTCATTCATGTCATTTGACAGCGAGGTGGTACTAGAGAGGTTCAGGATAAATGCCCGTCTCAAAGGCAAAATAGAAGTGAGAAGACTGGTATTTGGAAAGACACCCTATTGGTTGGTTAACATTATTCCTAACTGTTACACTACTGACTGACCAGTGACATGAAAACCCAGACATAAAGTAGCACTGTCTAAATAATTAAACATAGTATACTGTATATGCTATATACACACACACACACACATTTTCAGAACCGCCCGTCCCATACAGGGTCGCGGGGAACCGGAGCCTACCCGGCAACACAGGGCGTAAGGCCGGAGGGGGAGGGGACACACCCAGGACGGGATGCCAGTCCGTCGCAAGGCACCCCAAGCGGGACTCGAACCGCAGACCCACTGAAGAGCAGGACCCGGTCCAACCCACTGTGCCACCGGGCCCCCCATTATGCTATATAGTCAATCTTAAATAATGTTTGATATTAAATGTACAGATATTTTACAGACATCAGGTGTTTTTTACAGTACTTTTGGCACTGATATCCCTTCAGGTCTTAGTAATGTAATCTTCCACTACAAAAAGTACCCTTTGACGTTCACGTCACACTTTTCTCTAATTTATTCTAATGACTTTCAGAAATAATGTGCCACGCCCACACCATCGGCATGACAGGACACACCTGGGGCTTGACGGAGGCATAAAAGGCAGAGGCAGAACGAAGTTGGATGCGGAACCTTGTTCGCCTTCACCTTTGCCCTTGTCCTGTGTCCCTTCCCCTTCCCCTTCCCCTTCCTGAACCCAGATCAGTTTTCTTGTGTTCTGACCTTCTGCCTGTTTCCTCAACCACGTTTCTGGATTGTCCTTGTGTACGACATTCGCTGATCGAAGACCTTCGCCTGTCCCTGACCACACGTCCTGCTCCTACTTGAAATAAACTCCTGTTCGCTATGCAACCGAGTACGACAGATCCTTCCGGAACGAACTATGACATGATGAATTTACTCAGTTGAATAAATAGGTTAGATACTCAGCAACTTTAATAGGTTAAGTACTGAATTGTTTTGGACTGAAGTATCAGAAAAGAAACAAAATATTAACAGCTTCAAAAGCCGGGCTTGTGACTGATAATTAAAAATTGGAGATAATTGAAATACTAACTCTTATACTAGCTCACTAACTCTTTAGAGTATGTCATGTGGCCTATGTATTTTGCATCTACTAAACTTTTTGCAGTCAGCTTGTAAAGTTACATTTGTAGAGTTGGACACTGAAATCACATTCGTATTAAAACTTCTGCCAATAATACAGGTACAAGGTCTCTCTAGGAAACTGACATGGCAATCTTGTTTAGAAGTTTCTGTGTTTAACCACCATACACCTGACATTTTTCTCCAACAACAGAGATTTCAGAGAAAATATAAATGCATTACACCAAGAGAGGGGGCTTGGCCAGGTCCCACTCTCTGGTGGGTCTGGGGTTTGAGTCCTGCTTGGGATGCCCCTCCAGCCTTGCGCCCCGTATTGCCGGACTGTAGGCTTCCGTTTCACTGCAACCCTGCTTGGGACAAGTGGCTTCGGACAGCGTGTGTGCTTGTACACAAAGAGACATAGATGCAGATAGGTACAGACATGAAATTGTTGAAATACAGTCTGCTTGTCTAATGCCACTGTTTAAACCAGCATGCATTACATGGGAAGCTGCTTATAGAATTAAGTAAGAGTACAGTTTTTTCAAGGTTCCAGGATTTGGAACATTCTTACTTTTAATCATTAAAATTTTCATCCAATTGCAGGCATACATTGTGCACAGAACTACATACCAGTAATACAGTACATTAATATTTATTCATTTAGCACATGGTTTTCTCCAAAGCAATGTATAAAGGAGTATGTAGTATTTATGTATTTATGTATATACATTTATTTAGTATTTAGCAGCCTAGTTACCATGGATAAAGATGATGTCTTTGGGCTGTTGTAGGAAATGAGAACACTCAGAAGAAACACACGCAAACACAAGGAGAACATGCCAACTATACACACTCCTCACACCATCAAGGCACTGTAACACACCAGCACTATTTGCTGTGCCCCATGTACATTTGACAAGTAGCATCAACTTTGTTCATCTCAAAATTCCTTTATTTAATAATAATAATAATAATAGTAATAATAATAATAATAATAATAATAATAATATCATGAAAAACAAATGTGTGAGTGGACTTTTTATGTTGTGAGTATGAAATGTATGTATAGGGCTTAAACGATTAAACGATTAAATTGGAATTTCAAACCATTATTAGATGTAATAGGGGGTGCGGTGGCGCAGTGGGTTGGACCACAGTCCTGCTTTCCAGTGGGCCTGGGGTTCGAATCCCGCTTGGGGTGCCTTGCGGTGGACTGGCGTCCCGTCCTGGGTGTGTCCCCTTCCCCCTCTGGCCTTACGCCCTGTGTTGCCGGGTAGACTCCGGTTCCCCGTGACCCCGTCTGGGACAAGCGGTTCTGAAAATGTGTATGTGTGTGTATTAGATGTAATGCACACTTATTCCCAGTTGTACCACTCTAAATTGAGTGAATATATATATAAAAAAAAAGAAATTATTTATTTTTTTTAATTTGTGAAAATTCTAATACATTACAATCCCAACCTAACTTCACCACTTCATCACCGTAAAAAAATGTCTAATAAAGTTCAATGATAGTCTATGTTAAAAGTCTACTTAATTTTCCTTAGTTTTGGTTTTGCTTTTTAGCAGTTTGTATTAGGATAACAACTATTTTTTATTCTTATGCCCCAGCATCTTCTGAATCATATGGGTATCCGTGAAGCTTTTTGGAATCTCATATGTGCCCAGGAAGCCTTGCATGTGAATATATGAAGCTTTTTGAATTCTTTACTTTGTTTTAGTAGGAAATATGGTCCTATATTTAAAAAAAAACTTCCCTGTCATTCTATGTCTGGGACTTTTTCGACACTGCATTTGGAAAAGAGGTAAGACATATTCATTTTCTTTTTACTTACTCTCACTCATTCTGTTTTATTAATTAATCGCTTGTCCTGGCCAAGGATGTAGGGGTCTGGCGTGTGTCTCGAAAATCACTGGAAGTACGAGGCTAACAGTGTTACAGTGGGGTGTTGACATGAGTCCATTGCAGGGTAGCCACACACATACACACTTCTGGCAGTTTAGCATAGCCAATTTATATGAACTGTGCTCACTGTATTCACAGTAAACACATGACAATCAAACCAACGCCTCAACAGCCCTGTTTGACTTTTTCTTGAATTTTAAATGACAAACAATTGTAGAGATTATATGTTTTAATTCTATAGTTGCTATGCTTTAAGGTTTACTGGGACTATAGGGTAACAGCAACCTCTGAACCTCTCTGTCTCTCTTGTCTTCAGTTTTCTGATGAATACCTGCTGCCTTACTTTGTAGCTTGGGAATGCTGCCATCTTCCAGGACATTCCAGTGATCCCTGTACACCCCCTGCATGTAGCTATGTTCTTCTGCACTAATTTATACTTTTGCTGAGATGTACGTCGCTTTGGACAAAAGCATCTGCTAAATGAATAAATGTAAATGTAAATGTAATTCATGTTACAACTTATTGTAACATTAATTAGGTGAAGGCCAGTGTCTTCACCCTTGTGATTGCCCTGCCAGTCATCATCACCCCCCCCCCCCCCCCCCCCAGTCTCTTTGCCACTGTGAAAAGCTTTCAAAACAAAGCTAACAAAGTATCATTAACAATTCAATTAAGAGCTACTGGACTTGACCCTTTGTTTTGATAAGCAGTGCTCATCCCTGCCTTAGCAGTCTCCATGTTACAGCCAAGAGGTCATGATGTAACTGGCTTTACAGCGATTCCTGACTGTCAGTGCACCTGTAAACAATCCCATGATGCACCTGGGCAGTGCTGTTGAATGGTGGTTGGGGTTGCAAGGGTGGCATAGAGCAGCTCTTTGGAAATACATAGTGATTCACTATGATTTGTATAATAACTGTCACTGCTTGAGTACAATGAACATTTTCGTACACGTTCAGGACATTTCCTGTTTTGGAAGTGGAAATATTTTGTAAATGTCTAAATGAACTAAGAGGGGGCTGTGGTGGCACAGCAGGTTTGGCTGCATCCTGCTCTGTGGTGGGTCCACAGTTCAAGTCCAGCTTGGGTTTCCTAACCATGGACTGGTATCCCATCCTGGGTGTGTTCCCTCCCTCTCCAGTCTTATGCCCTGTGTTGCTGGGTTAGGCTCCAGTTCACCATGACCCCACTCAGGACAAGTGGTTTCAGCCAGTGTGTGTAAATGAACTAATATCAGATATAAAGAACCCAGTTTGCATAATGTGCAGATAAGAAAATAAATAAAGTAATACAGCACACCTGAAAGACATGACAAGCTAATTTTTCAAAGCATTTTTGTCTTATCAAAGAAGATGGCAAGGGTTCAGAGCATAACATTTTATCCGAAAATTTTGCTATTCATGTGAATGGGACAGACAAATGATGTGTGTACATCAGCTCCACATTATTGTTAACAGCTTCATAGCTGTTGGCAACATGTCATTTTTTACAGTTTCTCTTAACAATAGCCTCCTACATACAGTGTATATTAGAACTGATAGCTTCAATTACAATAATGACACGGTTTTACAATGGCTATGGAGTAAGTGCTGCTGAGGACCGTTTACTCCTCCCTACTTCTTCAGATACTAAATGTTTTCTCCCATCTGTTTCAGAAAATCAGATAATTCCTCATTCATCTGTGTTCCAATAATGAAGTGTACCTTTCACTTTGCACAGACTGATGAAACCTGGTTTTACTTCATATCTAATGTCATTATCAAGGGAATCCTGATATCTGTCACTGTTCACTGGGGGGGGGGGGGGGGGGGGGGGCAAATACAGAAAGTTTGTCCTTTAATTCCATTGGCTGACGGTGACATATAAATGAGACAGACGTCTTAGGGTGAAATATCATTATGTCCACTTCGGGCTGGCATTAGCATTATTCTGCATGGTTTTCATGGCAGTTTTCTTGTTATTGATACCGGCACCAACAAGGGTGAGTGATACTTCAAACTGATATGCAGGAAGGTTTTACTTCATTCATCTCTTACTTTCAACTTAAATCTGAATAAAATTCAAATAGAGAAAACAAGAAACTTCCACTGCTATCAACACGCCTGAATGGAACAGAACTTCACATTTAATCGGCCAATTGGCTTTTTCATCATGGGACTTCAGTCTTTGCCAGACTCTAAATATTATTTTCTTTTCCTGGCTTTTGTTTACATCGGAACTCTTGTGGGGAACATGTTCTTAATGATGATCATATGGCAGTCAGAAACTCTTCACACCCCGAAGTACATGGTGGTGTTCAGCTTGTCCATTGTGGATGTGAGCCACAGCACTGCTCTCATCCCTGAATGTGTCAGACAGTTTCTTTTTGACTCAAGGATTGTGGCATACAACTTGTGCCTGACTCAGATGTTCTTTGTTCACTTTTTTTATATAACAGAATCCTACTCACTGGTCATCATGGCTTTTGAGAGGCTGGTCTCCATTTGCTTCCCTCTACAGAGCAGCACAATCATTACCAACACACGCATGTTTGGCATCATAGTTTTCAGCTGGGTCCTGGCCTTTGCAATTCATGTACCTGCATTAGTGTTGATCACTCACCTGTCATTTTGCAAGCCAGTTCCCACAGTGATGAGCTACTTTTGTGACCATGGCCCAGTTTTCCAGATTGCTTGCAGTGACAACAGCCCAAACTGGAAGATAGGATATTTTTTTCTGTGTGCTGTCATTTTTTTGCCTTTAGGTTTTATCTTAATGTCATATGTGTTCATCATTACTGTAGTATCCCGGATCAAATCTGTAGATGGACGATGGAAAACATTGAAAACCTGCTCCGTGCACTTCATTTTGGTGGCAATATTTTTCATTCCCATTCTAGTGATTTATCTCATTGCATGGATTTATCTCAAGGTTGACAGTAACACTCGAATCCTGAGCACGTCTTTGTCAGCAGTGCTACCACCTTTTCTCAACCCTATTATTTACACACTAAAGACAGAGGAGGTATTGGAGCAAATGAGAAAGTTTCTCAGAAAACGTTCAGTCAAACCACTGTGGTGAAATATTTTGGAATAGCTGAAATATTATAGAAAATGAATATCTGGAATATTTTGTAAAACGTAGTTGATGTTGAAGGAAACATGAACTAAAGCTAAACTATCATTTTGATCAGTAATATGTTCACTAACTATGAAAATGCAAGGGTAAGCTAGATCTATAGAATTGAGTTCACGAGTTCAGTAATGTTCTTATAGGTTTTTACTATTGTTTAGTGTATGTTTCCTTTGCTGTGCATTGTGGGATGTCTGTCTAAGATGATAAACTGTTTGCAGGAGTTGCATGATTGAGAGTGACTTGCATGGAGTTCAGGCATGTTTTGTACTAGTTCCTATACTGTTTCTTGAAGACTGTGTCTCAGACATGTTCAGTATCAATTAAAAAGCCATTTCCAATAATCTACCTGTTTTTAAAGCATGTTATTCTTTCAATTTTTTTGTCTTACAAACTGTTTAATGTATTATTCATCTTATTTTTCAAATGCTAAAGTAAAATTGTAATTGTATAATAAATTATCAATTTTTTTTTTGTTTCTTTAGATATTCTCCATATATTCCCACACATGTTGAATAATCAAGCTTCTTCCATTTCATCCTTAAGGTGTATTTTTGTGCATGATCCAGTTTTCTTTTAAAAAAATGGTGCTGTGAGGTTGGTATTTCCTTGTTTGTGTTCAAAGTACAGAATTACTTGACAGTTTTGATGAAATGACAGAAAGTGATCCATAAATGTCAAATTTATTTTTTAGATAGAATGGTATATCTATTTTACTCATTTTTTGTGAACAATTTTTGGGTGAAAACCTCTTGTACTCTGTCTAAAGCCTATCCCAGAATCACTGGAAAATAATGCCAAGCACATATACCCTGGCAATGAAGCCAATGCTTCACAAGATAATCACACTCATAAACACAGCAGACACCTGAACATTCAGTTCTTCTGAACTGCATGACCTAAGGCTGTGGAAGGAGATTCAGGGAGAACACACAAGCTCCAAACAGACTAAGCTGGATTTGAACTTACCTTCAAACACCCCAAGCACTGTGAGGCAGCAACAGTACCTGCTGCATTACTATATCTCACATAAAATCACTTCACTAGTACTCAAAAATGAAGAAGTAGATGTGCCAAATGAGAATCATCCTGAACTTCAAATAGAAAGCCTTACTTTCTGAAGTGGATTGTCAAGGTGTTCAGTATTAAGTGTAATAGCCACTTAATGCCAATATTGTGGTGTACAGTGGGTTTGGATAGGGCAAGGAAGGACACAGAGGCAGTATTTATCTCAAATGTTTTATTTGAACACCAGCACACAGGAAAATAATGCTCTCAGTCTGAGAACTCTATTTCTTCAAGGACCTGCACATCAGCCAGCTTTCCTAATTCACTTGGCATCCCCAGGCTCTCTCTTCTTTTTCTCCCTTCTAGCAAACACGGACACCCCTTTATTTTGCCTGTAAGTCCCCCCAATGGTTGCACACTTTATTCATTTTTCCCATAATGCAACTATTTACACTTAACAAATTTTCTTGTCCAAACAAACAGTAACACAGGTTGTTACAATATTTTACTACATTTAGCTTTTTATTTCAAGTATTCTGGTTCTTTTAAAATAGTGAACTTGAGTCTGGAGCCTGGAGGTCTGTACCTCTCAAAATTTACCATCTGAATAGTTGTAAAGTTTTGCTTTTGTTCTCTGTAATTTGTATTTTAAGCAAAGTGTTTTTTCATGCCCCTGGGATCAAGCCAAACGACTGCACCTGCAGCTTGTTAATCTGGCCTAATATAACTCTTCTAACTCTTGCCTGTTTGTCTGACTACTGTGTCCTGCTTCCCCCGTGTAATGACATCTGAACCTTGAACGACCCTAGCCTGTCCCTGACCACTGTTTTCGTCTGTCCTGGAGGACCCGTTCTGTAATAAAGCTGACCCGCACTTGAGTCTATTACCTTACCTCCGGTCTTCAGCCCCTTCTGTATGACTGTTTTTCTTTCCCCAATACATATAAATGTACAGCTATTAGATAAGTATAGATCCTCAACAAATAGTGTAGTATAGTGGTTAACGCTGCTGCCTTTGGACTCAACAGTCGTAGCTTTGAATCTCACCTCTGGCTATAGTACCTGTGAGCAATGTTCTTGCCCTAAAATTCCCCAGCTGTGTAAATGGGTAAGCAATTGTAAGTAGCTTGACATTATAAGCTGCTTTAGAGAAAAGTGTCAGCTTAATGAATAAATGTAAGTGCATATTGTACTGCATGTATGATCAAGTGATAGAGGCTAATAGATTAATATTGGCTTGCACAAACAGAGGAACGAGCTGAAGTTTTGTCAGTTCAGGAACTTAGAGAAGGAATTGAGGGTAACACAGCCAAGAGAATTACTGCAATACAAAGACTTGAACAGTCCGTTGGTTGAAGAGCAGGCACCAAAGTAAGAACAGATTGGAAGTGGAGTACATTGGCAACAGTGCAGAAGGCAGAGTCCTGGCTCCTGCATGGGGTAGTGGGCTCAGAGACTGAGGGAAGGGTTAGTATAGGCAGTGTCACTCCCCATCTCAGAGGTATGACATGTCTCAAGGAAAGGAAAAGCACAATCTGATGCGGGAGGATGTGTATGCAGCACAAGAGGAATGAGTGATGGTGAGCACGGTATGGATGCTGCAGCAGGGAGCATTGACAAGTTAGGAATAGGCATTAGAATACAAGGTATCTGGAGAAAAGATTAGAAGAGCAGAGCCTCAGTGTATGAATTTATTGGTCTAGGCAGTTCATGACATGTGTCCAAGTCCATCTAACCTGTCTAGCTATGAAACAGATGATTTGCCATCATACTCATTATGCCCAAAGAGAGGAACATTGGAGCACATCCTCAACAGCTGAACAAGAGTACCAAGAGATTGTCACATTCTTTGGTTCCATGACCAGATCTTGAAGACTGTAGCAGTCAGCACGAGGACAGTGCGTCATTGGACCTCCCAGCCAGGCCATAACCTTTGTTAGAGGAGGTAAAAGGGTAGATTCACGACTCATCCAGTTGTGGGCTTCTGGTGACAGCATGAAAATAATAAATTATATAAAAGCAATTCTTTTTTCCAGCCATCTTTGTTGAGACATCATTAAGACATTGTGCTGCTTTCAGAACCTTCTAGAAAGAGAAAAAGGCAAAAGGAAGAATGCACAGAGGAGGACAAGGAGATGAAGAAGTACAGAAGCTGGTGGAACAATGACACTGAAAAGGTTGGGGGACAAGATGTATCTCATTAAAATAAGGTTACTAAGGCTTCAGAGAGGGCATCTAAATGGCTCTGTAGAAGGACGTGAGCAGTGGTTTCAAAAGAAGACCTATCTGGGTACAGCCTGGAATCTGATCACCCCCAGTTTGGTTGACTGGGCAATGGACTGATGTCTGATGTTGAAAGACACAACACACCAAATGATTGTGTGTTACATCATCATTATGTGTCTTGTGTAACTGTGATTATCATGAGAGGCCTGATCTCTCTCTGTGGTCACAAGGGGGAGGAAACACAGAAAGAGGGTTTGTCATTTGCTTTTCTTTACAAGCTGATAAATATAAATGCAAAGTTTTGAGAGGAAATTTTGTTGCTTTGACTGTAGGAAGAGAAAAGTGTAACTGAGCCTTTGTATTTCTGGAAGTTTATTTTATTTCTGATGCTAGAACTGAAAAGGGAGACTATTTAAAAATGCAATTTACTAAACAATGAGAATTTTCATCTATTCTTTTCAGCTTTTAATGGACTTTTGAAAAAAAACTGATTTGAGATATAGAAAGGAAGAAACATCATTAACATACTAAGCTGGATGGAGCTCAATGTAACATTAAGCCGGCCAATTGGTTTTTTGATCATGGGGCTTCAGTCTTTGCCAGACTCCAAATATTATTTTCTTTTTTTTGTTTTTGTTTACATTGGAACGCTTTTGGGGAACATTTTCTTGATGGTGATCATATGGCAGTCTGAAGTTCTTCACACCCCGAAGTATATGGTGGTGTTCAGCTTGTCCATTGTGGATGTGAGCCACAGCACTGCCCTCGTTCCAAAATGCATCAATCAGTTCCTTTTTGACTCAAGATTTGTGACATATGACTTATGCTTGGCTCAGATGTTCTTTGTTCACTTTTTTTATGTCACTGAATCCTACTCACTGGTCATCATGGCTTTTGAGAGGCTGGTCTCCATTTGCTTCCCCCTACAGAGCAGCACGATCATCACCAACACACGCATGTTTGGCATCATAGTTTTCAGCTGGGTCCTGGCCTTTGCAATTCTTGTAGCTCCATTAGTGTTGATCACTCACCTGTCATTTTGTAAGTCAGTTCCCACAGTGATGAGCTACTTTTGTGACCATGGCCCAGTTTTCCAGATTGCTTGCAGTGACAACAGCCCAAACTGGAAGATAGGATATTTTTTTCTGTGTGCTGTCATTTTTTTGCCTTTAGGTTTTATCTTAATGTCATATGTGTTCATCATTACTGTAGTATCCCGGATCAAATCTGTAGATGGACGATGGAAAACATTGAAAACCTGCTCCGTGCACTTCATTTTGGTGGCAATATTTTTCATTCCCATTCTAGTGATTTATCTCATTGCATGGATTTATCTCAAGGTTGACAGTAACACTCGAATCCTGAGCACGTCTTTGTCAGCGGTGCTACCACCTTTTCTCAACCCTATTATTTACACACTAAAGACAGAGGAGGTGTTGGAGCAAATGAGAAAGTTTCTCAGAAAACATTCAGTCAAACCACTGTGGTGAAATATTTTGGAATAGCTGAAATATTATAGAAAATGAATATCTGGAATATTTTGTAAAATGTAGTTGATGTTGAAGGAAACATGAACTAAACCTAAACTATCATTTTGATCAGTAATATGTCCAGTTACTATAAAAGCACAAGGATAAGCTAGATCTATGAAATATCACCCAATTGTTACCTATGAAAAATGAACTCTTCAGCAAAATATTATTGTTGCATTTTTTTTCACCTTACACAGGCAATTTGTTCTTGAAAAACCCTTTTGTGAGGTAAATGCTCATGAAGTAAAAAACTGATTAGCTTTAGTTTCAATGGCAACGTTTCTGTTTTATCCCCAAATTTAATACCCACATATGGTAAAATATCATAATATACCATTTACAGTAAATGGGCACATTTTTTTCATTACTGAATAGTTTTCGTGACTCAACATAACAAGGCAGTTTCCCTTCATTAATTGTTGTATAATGGTACACAGCTGTGACAGTGCTGAGAGGGAAAACGGTAAATTAGGTCCCTGGTGGTGCCTTGTAACTAGACTTGTGCTTTTGAACACAGTTGACAGAATTTATCAATTCAGTTATGTTATTACAAGTTTTTACTAATGTTCATTCTAAGTTTGACTTGCTGTGCATTGTGGGATTGTGGGATGTCTGTCTAAGTTGGGAAACTGTGTGCAGGAGTTCCATAACTGAGAGTGACATATTTTGTACTAGTTCCTATACTGTATCTTGAAGACTGTGTCTCAGACATGTTCAGTATCATAAAAAAGCCATTTCCAGTTATCTACCTGTTTTTACAGAATGCTGTTCTTCCAATTTTATCTCTCATAAACTGTGTAATGTGTTATTTTCCTTCTTGTTTAAACGTTAAACGACAACTGAAATAGTGTATAAAATTATCAAATTATTTATTTTCCTTTCTTTAGATGTTCTACATGTATTCATACACATACAGAATTATAAAGTTTTTTTCACTCCATCCTTGAGGGTTCTTGTTGTACATAATACAGGTATAAGGTCTCTCTAGGAAATTGACATGGCAATCTTGTTCATAAGTTTCTATGTTTAATCACCATGCACCTGACATTTTTCTCCAACAACAGAGAATTCAGAGAAAATATAAATGAATTACACCAAGATAGGGGGGTGTAGTGGCACAGTGGGCTTGGCTGAGTCCCACTCTCTGGGTGGGTGGGGGGTTTGAGTCCTGCTTGAGGTGCCTGGCGGCAGACTGGCGTTCCATCCTGGGTATGCTCCCTCCCCCTCCATCCTTACATCCTGTGTTGCTGGGCTGGGCCCCGTGTCGCCACAACCCTGCTTGGGACAAGCGGCTTCAGACAGTGTGTGTGTTTGTACACAGAGAGACATAGGTACAGACAGGAAATTGTTCAAGTACGGCCAGCTTGTCTAATGGCACTGTTTAAACCAGCATGCATTACACAGGTAGCTGCACATAGAATTGATTGAGAGTTCAATTTTTTGAAGCTTCCAGGATTTGCAACATTCTTACTTGTAACCATTAACATTTGTTCTAATTGCAGACATACAACGTACACAGAACTACATACCAGTAATACATTACTTTACATTATTATTTCTTCGTTTAGCAGACGGTGTTCGCCAAAGCAATGTACAATGAGTACGCAGTATTTATGCATTTATGTATATGCATTTCTGTAATATTTAGCAGCCTAGTTACCATGGATAATGATGATGTCTTTGGGCTGTTCTAGGAGAACACTCACAGGAAACACATGCAAATACAGGGATAACATGCAAACTCTACACACTCCTCACACCAGCACTACTTGCTGTGCCCCATGTACATTTCACAAGTAGCATCAACTTTGCTCAACTCTGAAAAATTAATTTATTTAATAATAATAACATCATGAAAAACAAATGTGTGCATGGACTTTTTATTTTGTGATCATAAAATGTAGGTAGGGCTCAGAGGTTTAATTGAAATTTCAAACCATTATAAGATATAATGCAAACTTATTCCCAATTATACCACTCTAAACTGAGTGAATATAAAAAAACCAAATAATGAAATTAATTATTAATTTTTTTTTAATTTGTGAAAATTCTAATTCATTACATTCCCAACCTAACTTCACCCCTTCACCACCCTAAATCATGTCTAATAAAATTAAATAATAGTCAGTGTTAAAAGTCTACTTAATTTTACTTAATTTTGGTTTTATTTTTTAGCCGTTTGTTCTAGGATAGTAACTATTTTTTATTTTTATGCTTAGCAAAGCTTTTCTGAATCACATGGGTGTCTTTGAAACTTTTTGGAATCTCACGTATGCCCAGGAAACTTTGCACGTAAATATGTGAAGCTTTTTGAATTCCTTACATTGTTTTAGTTGGAAATATGGTCCTGTAACTAAAAAACGTCCCTGCCATTCTGTGTTCGGGAGTTTTTCGACACTGCATTTGGAAAAGAGGTAAGACATATTCATTTTCTTTTTACTTACTCTCACTCATTCTGTTTTATTAATTAATCGCTTGTCCTGGCCAAGGATGTAGGGGTCTGGCGTGTGTCTCGAAAATCACTGGAAGTACGAGGCTAACAGTGTTACAGTGGGGTGTTGACATGAGTCCATTGCAGGGTAGCCACACACATATACATACTTCTGGCAGTTTAGCATAGCAAATTTAACTGAAGTGTACTCACTGTATTCACAGTAAACACATGACAATCAAACCAAGGCCCGAACAGCCCTGTTTTGACTTTTTCTTGAATTTTAAATGACAAACAATTGTAGAGATTATATGTTTTAATTCTATAGTTGCTATGCTTTAAGGTTTACTGGGACTATAGGGTAACAGCAACCTTTGCACTTCACTGTATTCATAGTAAACCCACACAGACATGGGAAAAACATACAAACTATACACAGACTCATCTGGACTCAAACCAAGGCTCAAACAGCCCTGTTTTGACTTTTACTTGAATTTTAAATGACAAATAATTGTAGAGATTTGATGTTTTTATTTTATAGCTGCTATTCTTTCAAGTTTACTGGGACTATAGGGTAACACTGACCTCTGCACCTCTCTGCCCCCCTTGTCCTCAGATTTCTGATGGATACTTTCATTTTACAGAATATATATGGGGGCAGCACAGTGGTGCAGAAGGTAGCACTATGGACTCACAGCACCTGGGCAGTCTGGTTGTAGGATTCTTGTAGAGTTTGCACATCCTCCTTGTGTCTGTGTGGGTTTACGCCTGGTGCTCTAGTTTAATCCTATAGCCCAAAGACATGTGTTTAAGGTTAACTTATGACCCAGCACAGTTTATGGTGTGTGAATGTGAGAATGCATGAGCGTAGCACCCGTGAGATGGACTGGCTTCCTATCCAGGGTCTACTGTTCTTAGCCTTGTTTCCTGTGCTTCTGGGTTAAGTTCCAGACTACTGTCAGCATGAGACAGACAAGCGGATATGGAAAGTAACTGAACACATACTTCACCCAGAGAAGCCTTTTGTTTTGATAAGCAGTGCACTGTAAGAGGGCATCCCTGCTTTACCAATCCCCATGTTACAGCCAAGAAATCATGATGTTACTGGCTTTACAGCAATTCCTAGCTGTCAGTGCACCTGTAAACAATCCCATGATGCACCTGGGCAGTGCTGTTGAATGGAGGTTGGGGCTGCAAGGGTGACACAGAGCAGCTCTTTAGAAACACAGTGATTCACTCTGATTTGTATAATAACTGTCAGTGCTTGATTACAATGACCATTTTTGTACATGTTCGGGACATTTTCTGTTTTGGAAGTGGAAATATTCTGAAAATGTGTAAAATGAACTGATTTCAGATATATAAAATCCAGTTTGCATAAAGAGCTGATAGAAAAAAACAAATAAGGTTTCAGCACACCTGAAAAAAGTGACAAAGTAAGCTCATATTTCAAATCATTTTTTTAAAATCAAAGAGGATGGAAAAAGTTCAGAATATAACATTTTATCTGAATATTATGCTGTTAACGTGAATAGGACAAACAAATGATGTGTTTACATCAGCTCCACATTATTGTTAGCAGCTTCAAAGCTGATAGCTACATGTTATTTTATACAGTTTCTCTTAACAATAGCCTCCTACATACAGTATATATTTGAACTGATAGCTTCAATTACAATAATGACAAGTTTTACAACAGCTGTGGAATAAGTGCTGCAGAGGTGAGTTTACTCCTCCCTACTTCATCAAACACTAAATTTCTTCTCCCATCTATTTCAGAAAATCTGATAATTGTGCATTCATCTGTGATCCAATAATGTAGTGTACCTTTAACTTTGCACAGACTGATGAAACCTCCTTTTGTTCATATCTAGAAATGTGATTATCAAGGGAATCCTGATCTCTGTCAGCGTCCACTAGGGGGAGCAAATACAGAATGTTAGTCCTTTAATTCCTTTGGCTGAAAGTTACATATAAATGAGACGTCTTGGAGTGAAATATCATTATGCCTGCTTTGGGTTGGCATTACCATTATTGTGGATGTTGTTCATGGCAGTTTTCTTGTTACTGATACTGGCAACAACAAGGGTGACTGATACTTCAAACTGATATGCAGGCAGGTATTATTCATTCATCTCTTACTTTCAAGCAGAGAAAACAAGTAACTGCCATCATTATCAACACGCCTGGATGGAACAGAACTTAACTTTTAACCGGCCAATTGGCTTTTTGATCATGGGGCTTCAGTCTTTGCCAGACTCTAAATATTATTTTATTTTCCTGGCTTTTGTTTACATCGGAACTCTTGTGGGGAACATGTTCTTAATGATGATCATATGGCAGTCAGAAACTCTTCACACCCCGAAGTACATGGTGGTGTTCAGCTTGTCCATTGTGGATGTGAGCCACAGCACCGCTCTCATCCCTAAATGCGTTAACCAATTTCTTTTTGACTCAAGGATTGTGGCGTACAACTTGTGCCTGACTCAGATGTTCTTTGTTCACTTTTTTTATATAATAGAATCTTACTCACTGGTCATCATGGCTTTTGAGAGGTTGGTCTCCATTTGCTTCCCTCTACAGAGCAGCACGATTATCACGAACACACGCATGTTTGGCATCATAGTTTTCAGCTGGGTCCTGGCCTTTGCAATTCTTGTAGCTGCATTAGTGTTGATCACTCACTTGTCATTTTGCAAGCCAGTTCCTACAGTGATGAGCTACTTCTGTGACCATGGCCCAATTTTTCAGATTGCTTGCAGTGACAATACTCCAAACTGGAAAATAGCTTATTTCTTTACGTTTACTGTTCTGTATGTGCCTCTTGGTTTCATTTTGCTGTCATATGTTTTCATCATCACTGCAGTTTCCCAGATTAAATCTGTTGATGGACGATGGAAAACATTCAAAACTTGCTCTGTGCACTTGATTTTGGTGGCCATATTTTTCATTCCCATTCTAGTGACTTACACCATTGCATTGATATATACCAAGATTGACGGTAACACTCGAATCCTGAACACATCTTTGTCAGCGGTGCTACCTCCTCTTCTCAACCCTATTATTTACACTCTAAAGACAGAGGAGGTTTTGCAGCAAATGAGAAAGTTTCTCAGAAAACGTTCAGTCAAACCACTGTGGTGAAATATATTGGAAGAGCTGAAATATTATAGAAAATGAATATCTGGAATATTTTGTAAAATGTAGTTGATGTTGAAGGAAACATGAACTAAAGTTAAGCTGTTACTTTGATCAATATGTTCACTAACTATGAAAATGCAAGGGTAAGCTAGATCTATAGAATTGAATTCACGAGTTCCATAATGTTCTTATAGGTTTTTACTAATGTTTCTTCTAAGTTTGACTTGCTGTGCATTGTGGGATGTCTGTCTAAGATGATAAACTGTGTGCAGGAGTTGCATGATTGAGTGTGACTTGTAGGCATGTTTTGTGCTAGTTCCTATACTGTTTCTTGAATACTGTGTCTCTGACTGACATGTTCAGTATCAATAAAAGCCATTTACCTGTTTTTACAACATGCTATTCTTTAGGTTTTTTGTCTTACAAACTGTTCAATGTATTATTTACCTTATTTTTTAAATGTTGAAGTAGAACTGTAATTGTATGATTAATAATCAAATAATTTTTGTTTCTTTAGATATTCTCCATATATTCTCACACATGTGGAACAATAAAACTTCTTCCTGCTCATCCTTAAGGTGTGCTGTTGTGCATGATCCAGTTTTATTAAAAAATACAGTACTTTGAGGTTGATATGTAGGGTTGCCAATCCCTGCAGAAGAAAATAAGAAGCACTTCTGGGTTCTTTATAGGAAAATAATGAACAGTATAAGTGTCACTCAAAATATTTTTTGTAGCTAATGTACATGTGTAAAAAAATAAATCTCTGCTTGACTGAATTAAATGCAAAATTAATCTGAGACAAATTTAACTTGATTTTAGCTCATTGACATGCATGTCAGTTGTAAAAAATAAATAAATTTTAATGTCATGCTAAAGTCTCACACACCACACATATATCACAATAGCATCTGCCTAGGCCATTTATAACACTGTTACACAACTGATGGGGAATAGATTCACAGTCCTTTTGAGTGATTTTTTTTTAACTTTATTGAACAGACACAAATTCAAAAAAGTGAAAACAATTTATCTGTAAGCACAGCAACTGACTGAAAGTAGACTGCATTTCACAAATTTTTATGAACAGCACAAACAAAAGTGCAATATTCAGACCGGTTAAAGTACAAACAAAAAAGACCCTTCTCTTTCCTCCTCAATTTTTCTATGAGTACTTCTCGCAAGACTTATGAAAAAGGAGTTGAGAGCAGTCAGTTCAGTTCTGCGTGAGGCGAGTGATTGAGTAACGTAGGAATGGCCAATGACAGTCGAACTCACACACACAACACAGCTCTGTTTCACATCCATTTTTGCGATTTGTTTTCCTAATCTTTTAACACTTTTATGTGAACTGCAAAGTTTATGTATGCAGTAAATATATGTAATAAATACTTTTAAATGTCTCTGGGTGTGAAAAGTTAAAATACGGGACAAACCGCATTCGGTATGGTTTTAAAACGGAACGCAACTCTTATCCCTTAAATACAGAACAATTTTGGATTATAGTACGGGCTGGTTGGCAACCCTATTGGTATCTCCATGTATGTGTCTGAAGTACAGAAATATTTTACAATTTTGATGAAATGACAGAAAGTGATCCATAAATGTCAAATTATTTTTTGGGACAGAATGGTGCATCTATTTTACTAATATTTTGTGAACAATGTTTGGATTAAACCTCTTGTACTGTGTTAGTCTAAAGCCTATCCCAGAATCACTGGAAAACAATGCCAAGCACATATACCCTGGCAATGAAGCCAGTCCTCTACAGGGTAATCACACTCATAAACAGCAGGCACCTGAACATTCAGTTCTTCTGAACTGCATAACCTAGGTTGTGGAAGGAGATGCAGGGAGAACACACAAGCTCCAGACAGACTGAACTGGATTTGAACTTACCTTCAAACACTCCAAGCACTGTGAGGCAGCAACAGTACCTGCTGCATTACTATATCTCACATAAAATCACTTCACTAGTACTCAAAAATGAAGAAGTAGATGTGCTAAATGAGAATCATCCTGAACTTCAAATAGAAAGCCTTACTTTCTGAAGTGGATTGTAAAGGTGTTTAATATCAACTGTAATAACCACTTAAGTAATGTCAATATTTTACTACAGTTAGCTTTTTTCTTTCAATTATTCTGGTTTTTCTAAAACAATGAACTTGATTCTGGAGCCTGGAGGTCTGTACCTCTAAAAATTTGGCATCTGAAGAGTTGTGACGCTTTGCTTTTGTTCTAAGTAATTTGTCCATCTATCTGTCCATTTTCTTGCCCGCTTGTCCTTCTAGGGTCGCAGTGCCAACAGGGAGAGCAGAGAGGCCCAGCTGCCCCTGTCTCCTGCAACTTCCTCCACCTCAGCTTGGGGGATCCCTAGCCGTTACCAGGCCAACTGGGAGATATAATCTATCTATCAGGTCTTGGGCCAACCTCAGGGCCTCGTCCCAGTTGGCCGTGCCTGGTATATCTCCAAAGGGAGGCGCCCAGCATATGCCTGAACCACCTCACCTGGCTCCATTCAATGTGGAGGAGTAGTGGCTCTACTCTGAGTTCCTCCCAGATGTCCAAACTCCTCACCCTGTCACAAAGAGTGAGTTCCAATACCCTGCGGAGAAAACTAATTTCATCGGCTTGTATCCGTGATCTTATTGTTTCGGTCATTACGCAGAGTTCATGACCATAGGTGAGGGTAAGGACTTAGATAGAGTGGTAAATGGAAAACTTTGCCTTATGGCTTAGCTCCCCCTTCACCACTACGGTCCGGTACAGCGACCGCATTACTGTTGCTGCTACTCCCAGTCTGCAGCCAATCTCACCCTCCCTTCTCCCCTCACTCGTGAACATGACCCCAAGATACTTGAACTCCTCCACCTGGGGCAAATTCAATCCCCTTACCTGGAGGGGGCATACCATCTTTTTCCGTGAGAGAACCATGGACTCAGACTTGAAGGTGTTGATCTTCATACCAGCTGCTTCACACTCGGCTGCAAACCGTTCCAGTACATGTTGGAGGCAACCATGTGATGGTGCCAAAAGGATGACATCAGCCGCAAAAAGCAGAGACATCACCTTCCAACTCCCACACAGAATGCCCTCCTGACCTCAACTGCGCCTTGAAATCCTGTCCATGAAAACCGCAAACAGGAGTGGGGACAAGGCACAACCTTAGTGGAGTCCAACACCCACATTGAACAGGCTTGACTTCATGCCGAGTATGCGGACACAGCGCTCGCTCCATGTGTACAGAGATTGAATGGCCTGCAGTAGTGGCCCCGGCACCCCACACTCGCTAAGCACCTTCCACTAAATTTCTTGAGGAACACAGTCATAGGCCTTCTCCAAGTCCACAAAACACATGCAAACTGTATTAGTGAACTCCCATGCCCCCTCAATTATCTGTGAGAGGGTAAAAAGCTGGTCCACTGTTCCACGGCCAGGACTCCACATTGTTCCTCTTCAATCTGAGGTTCAACTATCAACCAGAGCCTCCTTACCAGCACCCTGGCATATACCTTCCCAAGGAGACTGAGAAGTGTGATACCCCGATAGTTGGCACATACTGTCTGGTCCCCTTTCTTAATGATAACCTCAGTGCAGCAAATGGTAGGGAACAAACTAGGTTTGCTTGAGACTTTCATGTCGGCAGCTATGTCTTCTTCTCTCAATGTAATGCATAAATTGTACTTTTGTTGAGACGTATGTCGCTTTGGACAAAAGTGTCTGCTAAATGAAAAAATGTAAATGTAAATGATAAGGACCAACAACCACAATTTGCCAATCCAAAAGGCACTGTCCCCGAGGTCTATGCAACAGCCTTACAGCATCCAGGGCCTTAAGCAGTCCCGGGCGAATCTCATCCATCCCCGGTGCTTTGCCACCGTGGAGCTTTCCAACCACCTCAGTGACTTCCGCCAAGGAAATGGACTCTGATACTCCGGAAGCCTTTGGCCCTGACTCTTGTAAGGGAGGCATATCTCTCGAGTTTAAGAGTTCCTCAAACTGCTACTTCCACCTCCTGACAATGTCCTCATTAGGGGTCAGAGTTTCTCCACTTTTGCTGAGCACAGCTTGAGGAAAGCTCCTCCGACCTCTCCTGAGCTGCTGGATGGTTCTCCAGAACCTCTTTGAGGCCGATCAATAGTCCTTTTCCATAGCTCTCCAAACTCCTCCAGATTTTGCTTCTGCAACCAAAGCCGCAGCTGCCTTTTTTGCTTGTCAATACCTATCTGCTGTGTCAGGAGTTCGCAGAGCCAACCAGGCCCTAAAGCCCTCCTTTTCAACTTGACGGCTTCCCTCACCACCACTGTCCACCGGCTGGTTCTTGGGTTGCCACCATGACTGGCACCAGCAAGCTTTTGGCCACAGCTATGCCTGGCTGCTTCTACAACGGAGGTTTTGAAGAGGGTCCATTCAGACTCCATGTCCCCTACCTCCTCCAGGACATGAGGGAAGCTCTCCCGGAGGTGTGAGTTAAAATCATTCAGGACAGGGTCCTCTAACAGTTGTTTCCAGCACACCCTCACTATATGCTTGGGTCTACTGGGTCTGTTCATCAATTTTCCCCACCATCTGATCCATCTTACCAGATGGTGATCGGTTGACAGCTCAGCACCTCTCTTCACCTGAGTGTCCAAAACATGTGGCCTCAAGTCAGATGAAACGACTACAAAGTCGATCATTGACCTTTAGCCTAAGGAGCTCTGGTACCAAGTACACTTATGAGCATCCTTGTGTTCGAACATGATGTTTATTATGGACAAACCATGACTAGCACAGAAGTCCAATAACATTTCACCATTCAGGTTTAGATCAGGCAAGCCGTTCTTCCCAGTCACCCCCCTCCAGATTTCCGAGTCATTGCCAACGTGAGCGTTGAAGAGTCCCCCAGCAGGACTACGGAATCTGTAGGTGGGGCCCGGTCCAAAACCTCACCCATCTTCTCCAAGAAGGTTGAATACTCTGAACTGCTATTTGGTGCATAAGCGCATACGTTTAACAGACACTTTTGTCCAAAGTGACATACATCTCAGCAAAAGTACACGTACACGTACACGTACACGTACACACACACACACACTTTCAGAACCACTTGTCCCATACAGGGTCACGGGGAACCGGAGCCTACCCAGTAACACAGGGCGTAAGGCCGGAGGGAGAGGGGACCTCAGTCCGTCGCAAGGCTGTCGCAAGGCTGTCGCAAGGCACCCCAAGCGGGACTCAAACCCCAGACCCACCGGAGAGCAGGACTGTGGTTCAACCCACTGCGCCACCGCACCCCCTAGCAAAAGTACACTTTATGCATTACATTAAGAGAAAGAGACATAGCTACAGACATGTGACCCTCAAGTAAGCCTAGTTTGTTACCTTCCACTTGCTGCACCGATGTTCATCGTTCAAGTAGGTGCATAAAACACAGGATAGACAAATTCTGATACCCTCCTACCAATTTTTTTTTTTTTTAAATATTAGAAGATACACAAACAATCACATACAATGCCAGAATAGCGGCTGAATAAAGGCTTATCTGGGGATGCTCATGAAGTTGCTGTCCATGAACATTTACACCATAGATAAGCTGGAGAGATCTTGGACGAAATGGGTACGGAAAAAGTGAGTTTTCAGATCCTTCTTGAATGTAGACAGAGTTTCCGCAGTTCTGAGTGAGAGGGGAAGGTCATTCCACCACAATAGAGCCAGAACCGAGAACCTCCGTGCTTTACCTTTTGTGTGCGGGACCACCAAGCAAGCAGAAGTAGACAAGTGAAGGGGTCTGGTTGGGGTGTAGTGTTTGATCAAGTCCTGTATATAGCTGTGAGCAGTTCTATTGATGCATTTGTAGACAATAACCAAGGTCTGCGACCTTAAGTTGCATTGAGGCAACCCTCTCGTCCACCGGGATAAACTCCAACTGTGTGGCAGTCAGCTGGAGGCTTGTGAGTATCCCCACACACGCCTGGTGCCTGTCATCCTGTGCAACTCCTGAGTATGAGAAAAACCACCCTCTATCGAGGAGTTTGGTTCCAGAGCTAATACTGTGAGTGGAGGTGAGCCCATCTAACCCTAACCCTAACCCAATTAACGCCACGTGCCAGCCTGCCCCCTCTTACCGCCTGAAAAGCATGGCACCTGACCCCCATGTTGGACCTTGCAGGTGGTGGGCCCATATGGCCCCCCATGTTGCCTTTTCAGGCTGAGCCCAGCAAGTTTATATGGACTGCTCGGCCACCAGGCGCTCTCCCGGGAACACTACCCTCAGGCCTGGCTCCAGGGGTAGGTCCAGGTGACCCTATCCCAGGCAGGATAAACATTCTCCTGTCTTCTTTTTTCATGGGGGTTTTGGATTGTGTTAGTCTGGATCTTCACTCCAGAGCTGTTCACCTTGGGAGACCCTACCAGGAGCATACTGCTCCCGACAACATAGCTCTGGAGATACTCACTGTATTCACAGTAAATACACACAGACATGGGAAAAACATACAAACTATACACAGACTCATCTGGACTCAAACCAAGGCTCAAACAGCCCTGTTTTGACTTTTACTTGAATTTTAAATGACAAATAATTGTAGAGATTTGATGTTTTTATTTTATAGCTGCTATTCTTTCAGGTTTACTGGGACTATAGGGTAACACTGACCTCTGCACCTCTCTGCCCCCCTTGTCCTCAGATTTCTGATGGATACTTTCATTTTACAGAATATATATGGGGGCAGCACAGTGGTGCAGAAGGTAGCACTATGGACTCACAGCACCTGGGCAGTCTGGTTGTAGGATTCTTGTAGAGTTTGCACATCCTCCTTGTGTCTGTGTGGGTTTACGCCTGGTGCTCTAGTTTGATCCTATAGCCCAAAGACATGTGTTTAAGGTTAACTTATGACCCAGCACAGCTTATGCATGTACACAGCTTCCCTGCAATGGACTGGCTTCCTGTACAGGGTCTACTGTTCTTAGCCTTGTGCCCTATGCTTCTGGGCTAAGTTCCAGGCTACTGTGACCATGACTTACACAAGCGGTTATGGAAAGTAAGTGAAAACATATACTGGTTATTGCACTACAGTGAACAATATGTAAATGTCATTTGGAGAGAAATGAATGTGCATCAAAAATAAACGCATATTATGTTTCCAATTTCCAAAAACCCTCAGAATTATTTTTGACTGAAAGAATATGAGTTGGAAATGTTTCTCAGAGCTTTGTGCCTTGGGAATGCTGCCATCTTCCAGGACTTCCCAGTGACCCCTGTACACCCTCTGCATGTAGCTGTGTCCTTCTGCACTAATTCATGTTGCAACTTCTTGTGACACTAATTAGGTGAAGGCCAGTGTCTTCACCCTTGTGATTGCCCTGCCAGTCATCACCTCCCCAGTCTCCCTGCCACTGTGAAAAGCTTTCAAAACAAAGCTAACAAAGCATCATTAGCAAGTCAATTAAGAGCTACTGCACTTGACCCAGAGGAGCCTTTTGTTTTGATAAGCAGTGCTCTGTGAGAGGGCATCCCTGCCTTAGCAGTCCCCATGTTACAGCCAAGAGGTCATGATGTAACTGGCTTTACAGCGATTCCTGACTGTCAGTGCACCTGTAAACAATCCCATGATGCACTTGGGCAGTGCTGTTGAATGGTGGTTGGGGTTGCAAGGGTGGCATAGAGCAGCTCTTTGGAAATACATAGTGATTCACTATGATTTGTATAATAACTGTCACTGTTTGACTACAATGAGCATTTTCGTACAAGTTCAGGACATTTCCTGTTTTGGAAGTGGAAATATTTTGTAAATGTCTAAATTACCTAATTTCAGATATTTAGAATCCAGTTTACTTAAAGAGCTGATAGGAAAACAAATAAGGTAGCGCACGCACACACACACATACAGACACACACATATTGTCAGAAACTGCTTGTCCCAAGCAGGGTCACGGCAAGCCGGACTCTAACTCGTCAACACAGGGTGCAAGGCTGCAAGGGGAAAGGGAACGACCCAGTCAGGATGCTAGTCCATCATAGGGCACCCCAAGCAGGGCTCAAACCCCAGACCGGCCAAAGTGCAGGACCCAGCCAAGCCCCCTGCGCCACCACTGCCCCCAATGAAGTAATACAGCACTGCTCTCACCCCTAAATGTGTTAACCAATTTCTTTTTTATTCAAGGATTGTGGCGTACAACTTGTGCCTGACTCAGATGTTCTTTGTTCACTTTTTTATGTAACAGAATCTTACTTATTGGTCATCATGGCTTTCGAGAGGCTACTTCTGTGACCATGGCCCAGTTTTCCAGATCGCTTGTGGTGAGAACAGCCCAAACTGGAAGATTTATTTATTTTTATAGAGCGCTCTTCTCACACAGTGACACAGAGCGCTTTAACACAGGCATAAAGCAAGAAAAACAGATACAAACAAAAACAGATAAGATATTTCTTTTTGTGTGCTGTCATTTTTTTGCCTTTAGGTTCTATCTTAATGTCATATGTGTTCATCATCACTGCAGTTTCCCGGATCAAATCTGTCGATGGACAATGGAAAACATTCAAAACTTGCTCTGTGCACTTGATTTTGGTGGCCATATTTTTCATTCCCATTCTAGTGACTTACACCATTGCATTGATATATACCAAGATTGACGGTAACACTTGAATTCTGAACATGTCTTTGACAGCGGTGCTAACTCCTCTTCTCAGCCCTATTATTTACACACTAAAGACAGAAGAGGTGTTGGAGCAAATCAGAAAGTTTCTCAGGAAACATTTAGTCAAACCACTGTGGTGAAATATTTTGAAACAGCTGAAATATTATAGAAAATAAATTTCTGGAATATTTTTTAAAATGTAGTTGATGTTGAAGGAAACATGAACTAAAGCTAAACTATAATTTTGATCAATAATATGTTCAATCACTATGAAAATACAAGGGTAAACTACATCTCTGAAACTGAATTCACCAGTTCAGTAATGTTTTTATAGGTTTCGGATTGTCCCCGGGGTTGCGGCGCGGAGCGTTCAAGATGATCCCTATGGAAATCAGAAATCAAATCAGAATCAAGATTGTCTTTTGCTGCCACCCAGCTTTGTTCTTCTGGACCATAACCCTCCCAATCAATAAGATACTGTAGCATGCCACCCCTGCGTCTGGAATCCAGCAGGGCACGCATGGTATAGGCTGACGCTCCTCCATCCTGCAACGGGAAGGGATCTGGCGAGACAGGCGTGGGTTGGTGCAAGGAGGTGGCACAAGGTTTCAGGAAGGAGACGTGAGAATTTGGGTGGATGCGTAAATGTGATGGTAGCTGAAGATGATAGGACACCGGAGTCACCCTCCGTAGGACTTTGAAAGGACCCAAATATCTGGGGCTTAATTTCTTCGACATATAGGAACCCCGGAGCCCCCGAGTGGACAACCCTACCCGTTGTCCTGGTACTAGGGAGAGGGGTCATCGACAGTGGTCCTCTTGTGCTTTGACCTTGGTTTGGTTGTGAAGAAGGTGCTCTTTTACCTTTTGCCATACCTTTTTGCTGCTACAGTACCAAGCATCCACAGCAGGGATGTTACTTGACTCTGGGTGCCAAGGGAACAAGGGAGGTTGGTATCCTAAAACACACTGGAATGGGGAGCATCCTGCGGAGGAGTGAGTCAAGGTGTTGTGTGCATATTCGGCCCACGGGAGATACCTTACCCATTGCTGGGGGCTATTCATGCAGTAGCTGCGTAAGAAGTGTCCGATGTCTTGTTGTAGTCTTTCCACCTGCCCATTAGCCTGGGGGTGATAGCCAGATGTCAGGATTACTGTCACTCCTAATTTTCCCCAGAAGGCCTTCCACAAGCGGGATGTGAATTGGAGTCCGCGATCGGACACGATGTCCTCCAGTATCCCAAAGAAGCAAAAAACATGCTGAAACAATAGTTCTGCCGTTTCCAGAGTGGTCGGGAGCTTTGGGAGCAGTATCAAGCAGCAACCTTTAGAAAATATGTCAAGGACGGTCATAATGGTGGTCTTACCTTCTAAGGACGGGAGATCAACTAGAAAGTCTATGGCAATGTGTGACCAGGGGCGGTTTGGAACCGGCAAGGGTACGAGTAGTCCGGCAGGCTTTTGGCAGGAAGGCTTAGGTTGTGCGCAAGTACGGCATGCCAGGACATTATCTCAGACGTCGTCTTGGAGAGAAGGCCAATGTCTTACCGTACCCCTGGTGTCCTGCAGCGGGGTGGTCATGTGCCCACTGAAGGAGGTGGTCCGCATCCCTAGCGGTACATATTGCTTCCCGTCAGGCTTGCCGGGAGGTTCTGGCTCGGTGGTTTGTGCCTGTGCTAAGTCTTGGGAGAAGTTCCACTGTATGGGAGCCACGAAGCAGTGTCTTGGAAGAACGAAGTCTGGGTCAGGTTTGGATACAGGGTCTTCATGTATCTGGGAGAATGGGTCAACCTTGGTGTTTTTTCTGCCTGGTCTGTAAGTCACAGTAAAGTTAAAACAAGAAAAAAAAAGAGCCCACCTGGCTTGTAGAGGATTAAGGCGTTGAGCATTCTGTAAATACTCTAGGTTCTTGTGATCCGTGAAGACTACAAAGGGGTATTTGGCTTCTTCCAGCCAGTGATGCCATTCCTCCAGGGCCAGTTTGATAGCTAGAAGTTCTCTGTTGCCTGTATCATAATTGCGTTCAGCTGGAGATAACTTCCTAGAAAAGAAAGCACATGGGTACATCTTCGCTGGGTTACCCTTTCTCTGAGAGAACAGCTCCTACTCCGGTCTTAGAGGCATCCACCTCCACTACGAAAGGCAGTTCTGGGTCGGGCTGGTGAAGGATCGGTGCAGATATGAATTTTTGCTTCAGTGTGTCAAATGCCTGTTGTGCGCTGGCTGTCCAGTGGAGTTGAGGTGTGGGACTTGCGGTCATGGCAGTGAGGGGTGCGGCTAAGGTGCTGAAGTTTCAGATAAATCGACAGTAAAAGTTGGTGCAGCCTAGAAAGCGTTGCAGGGCCTTGACTGTGGTTGGAGGTGTCCACTGCACAATGGGTTGCACCTTACCTGGGTCCATTGCGATGCCATCAGGACTAAATACAAACCCCAGGAAGGTGACCTGTTTCTGGTGGAACTGACATTTTTCCAGTTTGACAAAAAGTCGACTTTGTAGCAGTCGACGCAATGCTCGCCTTATGAGACTAACATGGTGTTCCATGGAAGGGGAATAGATTAATATATCTTCAAGGTAAACCAGTACCCCATTGTTTACTAGATTGCCCAAGACTTAATTTACAATGGCCTGAAAGATGCTAGGGAAGTTTGCTAGGCCAAACGGCATCACACAGTACTCATAATGACCTAGGGAAGTACTGAAGGCAGTCTTCCATTCATCCCCCTTCCGGATTCCTATGAGATTGTATGCACTACGGAGATCTAATTTGGTGAACCACTGTGCTCCTTGTATCTGTTCCAAAATAGTGGTGATCAATGGTAAGGGATGTGGATACTTAACCGTGATTCGGTTTTGGCCTCGGTAATCGATACAGGGTAGTAGGCCCCCATCTTTCTTCTCTATGAAGAAGAACCCGGCAGATGCGGGAGATGTGGACAGATGGATAATACCTGTGGCGAGTGACTCGGAGATGTATTGCTGTACAGCCTGTTGTTTGGGTCGGGACAACGGGTACACCCTGCTCCGGGGAGGCGTGGCACCTGGAAGGAGATCTATAGCGCAGTCCCAGGGTCGCTGTGGAGGTAGTTCTGCTGCCTGGGTTTTGTTGAACACTTCTGCGAGGTCTTGATACCTGGGGGGAATAGAGACTGGTGAGTCAGTGCCTGCGCTTTCAACAGAGGTGGCTCCACAAGGAAGCTGTAAACAGGTCTTGTTATACTGCGGCCCCCAGGGCACTAGCTCCCCTTTGCTCCAGCGAAAGGAAGGGTCATGAGATGACAGCCATGGAAACCCGAGTATTACCGGGAACTCTGGTGGCGTGATCACATAGAACAACAAGTGTTCTTGATGAAAGACTCCTACTTGTACTTGTAACAGGTCTGTTTGGGAATCCATGTAGCCCTTTCCTAGGGGTTGGCCATCTAGTGCGCTTAATCTTAGCCGGGTCTCACACCATCTACGGCGAATCTGGTGGGCTAGCACGAATTTAGCATCCATGAAACTCCCCGCGACTTGTGAATCCACTAGGGCCTGAGCCACCACTTTCTTTGTTCCCCAAGATAAAACAACAGGTACGGTAAGTTTCTTACAGCCAAGGGCTCCACTCACCTGAACCTGGGGGCGGACCGAGCATTGCAGCTGCACATGGCCAGGGTTTTCACAATAGAGGCACAGATGGTCCTGGATTCGGTGCTGGCGTTCGATGGCAGTCAACCGTCCGGGCCCCAGCTGCATGCGTTCAGCCTCCTCATGTTGGGGCCCAAGGCACTCCGGGAGGGTTCTGGCCCACGGTTCCCTGTCCCGAGCTAGATTGTCCAACGTAATCGCCGTCTCGATAAAGGTGTCTAAGGTCCAGGTCTCCCCCCGGAATGTCGTCTCCCTTCTGAGGCGGGGGTTCAAACCTCTTCGGAAACAAGTTAAGAGTGCTTTGTCTCCCCAACCACTTCGTGCAGCCAGGGTCCGGAATTCGATGACGTAGTTGGCCACTAGACGGTCACCTTGGCGTAGGTCTAAAATACACTCCCCTGCATTCAAATCCTGGAGTGGGAGCCCAAAGACAGCCTGGAACCGTTTCTTGAACTCTTCATACGTTTCTAGGGAGCTGCTATCCCACGCTGCCATGGCCCAGTCAAGTGCCCTCCCCGTCAGAAGGGAAATGAGGTATACAATGTGATTTTGAGCTCGCAGATACACATGAGAAAGAGAGGAAAAGACCAGCTCATGCTGCATCAGGAAGCCAGCACAACGGGATGGGGTGCCATCAAACCTGGCTGGAGCTGCGAGTCTCAAGTCATGCTCTGGCGCCTACGGCGGCGGGGCAATCGCTCGCAGATGCCTTGCCAGAGGTGGGGCGTCAACGTCTGCCGGTCTCCCCTGGGGTCAGCGTCCCCTGGTCTTGTGAAGTGGTTACCAGTTTGGTAAATGCATCAGCCAAGCGATTAAATGTTTGCTCCAGGTTTCGCAGGCGTGCTTCCTGTGCGGCGAGTGTGCGCTGGACCGGTCCTGCTCCACTGTGTCCAAGGAGTGGGCAGAACCTTCTGCCATGGCTTTCGCCTGAAGCAAGATGGCAGACACAAGATGCAGAGCACAGGTCTTTATTTCCAAGTGAAATCCAAAGCCATAGTCGTTATTCAAGCTGGGTCAATCGAGGCACAAACAGGGTTTGAAGGACAATCCGAGACCATGATCGTTGATCAAGCAGTGGTCAGAACCGAAGACAAGGCAGCAGGGATCAAAGAAGTGCGAAGGGAAGAACGGGGTAGGCAGGGAAGGGAACGAAGACGGGAGAACAAGTGAAGGTAAGTTAGCGCTTGTGAACTGAAGAGCAAGGGTTTGCTGAACTAGGTTCCGCACCTGGTGTTGTCCGTCTGCTCCTTTTATGCCTCTCCCCAGGCTGGGTATCAGGTGTTCCTCGTTGCAACGATGGCGCAGGCATGGCACTTATGCTAAAGCCCCAGTTTTAACATGGCTGAGTGAAGCTTCTTGTAAGCAATAAACAATAAAATATTCCAGTGCCTTAATATCACAGAAATTAAGTTTGTGAACAATATGCTGCACAAGCAAAATAAAACCTCCATGAGATGAAGAACAACATGTCTGCTGGAAAGTGAAGTGCTGTATCTTCAGCTGAGAAGTGCATAATATTTTGGATTTGCCAAAGGTTTTCTCAGTCACACTGATCAATGAATATCAAACTTACAATGCAATGACTTCCATGGGCATTTGCTAACATCCATGGCCATCTCAAGTTCAAGTTCACATTCAAGTTCAGTTGGGTTTTTACTGTCATTCCTTCATATAGCCTGATGCAGTGTTATGAAATTTTGTTTCTCTGGGGCCTTGGTGCAACACAGAACAGTACGCAAAACTACATAAAGTGCAAATACCTGAGTACAAGAGAATAAATACACAGAACAGAAGTGTAGATACACAAGACAATAAATACACAGGAATTTGGCTATAAACTGTAAGCCCTTTTGTAGAGTTAGAACAAGAAGTATTAAGTAGCAGCAAAAAACAAGTCCCACAATAAAAAGTGTGCAGTGAAATTGAGTCATACTGGGTTAGCTGTTTGACTTTCTTTAACATCTTGTAAGTTTAAAAATGCTTTTCTGGAAAGTATATAAATTATCATCAGAAACCACTGGTTTTCTGTCTTTTTGACCATCTCCTTGCTTGTGTCTGTCACAACTGATAGATATTTCAGTGAAAAAATTCAGACTGAACATAGCTGTAGAATGCATTTTGGAGGGAAAATGCATGCAAATGTTTCACAAAGACATCAGTTTTGCCCTAAGCTCTTTTGACAAAAAACTGATAAATGTTCAGTAATGTGTGATACAATCATGTATTGTAATATTTGTGGAAATTTCTTTGATGAAGGGTTTAGGAATAGGACAATAAAGTTGACTTTATCTTTGAACAATAGAACATGGCTGAGAGTATGGGTACACAGTTCCCAGAATACAGTGCATCTCACATTCTCTGTATACTAAAGCTGCTGGATGGAATTTTCAAATGTAGCCTCAGTTTATTGCACAGATCTGAATTTCGCAGGCCCGAACTGGATGTGGCATGTCAGATAGTTGAAAATCTTAACTGATGAGCAACAAGTGGCATTAAAAATCTCAGACCCGTTATCTGAGAGACTGAATGTGGGAAGACCAATGGGGAATCAGTGGACAAGTTGGTCATACTTTCTGTCAGAATCCAGAGCTGCCAGTCAAGGTCTACTCATATGGACCAGTCGTTTCTTGAAAAAAGATTGTTCTATTTTTCCTCCACATGATGCCTTGTTCTACCTCTCCTTGCTTGACAAAGTGGATCAGTTGTTTTTGTGAGTGAGGGCAACCTTTGTTTGCTTATGTCCAGGACCTCTGCCAGTTTCTACAGCACTTGATAATGTCACATAAACACTTTCTTCCCCAAACTTGTCATAAAAAAGCACACTTAAATTTATCTGATGTTCTCCAAACTAACAATTTTTTACCCATTTATGTAGCTGAATAATTTCACTGGAGTAACTTAGGGTAAGTACCTTGTTCAATGCTACAATAGACAGAGGTAGGATTTGAACCTGCAACCTCTGGGTCACCAGCTCTAACCTCTAAATTGCCAGTTGTCAAAGGGGTATTAAAATGGGCTGATAGACCATTTTACTGATATAAAGATCTAATTTGTGCTCCCCCAAAACTGAGGGTTAAGCCAAAAAGTGTGTGCAATAACATTGTAATATTATCTACATAGTAAACATTATTCCAGATACTTTTTAGCCTAACCTCAAATTTAGAGAAAAAACAGATGAGTGCTGTGTAATATGCAATGAAAAGGTCTTGTCTGCCTGTCTGCCTGTCTGCCAGTTTGTGTAAATGTGATTATCAGGGCAGGGCGGGTCTTTCTCTGCATTCTCTAGAGGAGAGATTACTCAGTGAAGGGTTGTCACTTGATTGCTTTTGCATCCTTGTACATATAAAGGTAGAGTCTTAGTAGGAAATTTTATTCCTTCCACTTCAAACAGTTTACTCTTCTTATTACACATAGGAAGACCAGGAAGGGTTAAAACTCTTTTTTCTGCTACATTCAAACAAATTTTGAACTAAACTGATTGAAGGTACAGAAAAGGGAAACTGCCAGCATTAATTTACCAGGATGGAGTGGAACGTAACATTTAACCGACCAACAGGCTTTTTCATCTTGGGGTTTCAGTCTTTACCAGACAGTAAATATTATTTTCTTTTTCTGGCCTTCATTTATGTTGGAACACTTCTGGGGAACTTCTTCTTGATGATGGTTATATGGCAATCTGAGGCTCTTCACACACCGAAATACATGGTGGTATTCAGCTTGTCTGTCGTGGATGTGAGCCACAGTACTGCCCTTGTTCCAAAATGCATCCACCAGTTTCTTTTTGATTCAAGGTTTGTGACATACGACTTATGCCTGACTCAGATGTTCTTTGTACATGTTTTTTATGTCTTGGAATCCTTTCTCCTGGTCATCATGGCTTTTGAGAGGCTGGTCTCTATTTGCTTCCCCTTACGAAGCAACACAATCATTACCAACAGACGCATGTTTTGCATCATTGCATTTTGCTTGGCCCTAGCCTTTGCAATCATGCTGACCTTAATAATTTTGATCACACATTTGTCTTTCTGCAAACCAATTCCTACAGTGATAAGTTACTACTGTGACCATGGACCGGTGTTCAAGATGGCCTGCAGTGACAACACCCCAAACTGGAAGGCAACAACTTTCTATATGATTGCTGTTATTTTTGTGCCACTGGCTTTCATCTTGATGTCATACGTCTGTATTATTGTTGCCATCTCCCGCATCACATCTGTAGAGAGTCGGTGGAAAGCATTCAAAACCTGCACTGTCCACTTAACTTTGGTGGGAATTTTATTTATGCCCACTCTGGTCACTTACACAATTGCATGGATTTACATTACGATTGATGTTAACACTCGAATTCTGAATACATCATTATCAGCACTGCTGCCTCCACTTCTCAATCCCATCATTTACACACTGAAGACAGAGGAAGTGTTGGAGCAGATTAAAAGGTTTCTCAGACGGCATCCTGTGAAACCGTTGAGGTGAAACTTGATGTTTGACTAAATATGGTCAGAAATGAAACAGGCAATATAGCGTGATTAATAATGAAGTATCACAAGAAATAGAGGTGTAAAATAGGCTTCATAAATATTCAATAAATATTACAAATGAAAAATTAATTCTAATGTTCTGTTGCAAAAAAATTATAGCAGGCTAAAGAAACACTAATGCTTTACATGTGGGGAATGATATTCTGTAGTGCACTGAGAATTCTTTCTTATGTTAATGGACATGTAAAAAAATCCAGCAAACTACAATCACCAATAAATCCGTGACTCCAGAAAGTTAAGCAAGAATGGTCTATTGTTAAAGAATGCAGTGGACCTTTAACCAAATGTCATTCATAAGAAACCACAATTTCTTCAGTAAATGTTACAATTTTCTTTCATCCTTTTTTATATTTTTTTCCCAAAAAAGAAATGTAATTTCATTACAGTATAGAATCATTATTACTGAAAAAGTTTAAAGTATATTTTTTGCAGAATTCTTTAACTACTAAACTTAGATCAGATGTCTGCAACAATATTTGGTTGTGTAAAAGTCAGTCATTTCAGTTTTGTGGTCTTTGATTTGCAGTCTTAATTTGTTTTTCCTGAATATACACCAATGGCAAAGGACATTTAAAGATATTGATTAAACTGAAAACTGTTTAACTGACTTAAATTTGTCCAGCACTGAGCACTGCTGACCTATCCTTTATTATTTATGGTTCTCTTTGAGGAATTTTTCTTTTTATCTGCTGCTATGAGTTATATATTTCCATTTTTGTGTTTTAAAGACAAAAACTACACTGTGATGATTCATTGCTGGTTTTGCAGACAATGTTGCACCTTTGTTGCATTTTTATTTTTAAAATACAAGAAAGGAAAAATATAACATGATGATTAAAATGTCAATGTGGCACAACTGGTATGTCAGAAAGGCGAGGTGAGGAGAAGGGCAGGGCATACACAGTTATCCCTAATAACCTATCCCGTTTAACCCTTGTCTCTGGAAGTAGGACCGAAAAAGATCAAGAAAGAAAGACTGAGGCTGAAAATGCAACAGTTTCTTCCCTGAGGCAGTCAGATTACTCAACACCCTGCTGCCTCTCAATGCTCATCTGGCACAAACAGCTAACCCAGCATGACTCCATACACTACAGACTGCCTTCAGTTTAAAGCCCTTTTTTGTCCTGTGTATTTATTGTCCTGTACTCTTCTTCTGTGTTGCACCATGGTCTCCAGACAAACAACATTTCATTCCACTGTAAACAAGCAATATAGAGGAATGACAATAAAGACAACTTGAACTTGACCTTGAATGACAGCTGACCATTGTAGCTGGGAAGCAATTGTCCTGACCCTGAGCACGAGAACTCGTTTGTCCACACCCCTTTCCTTTGACCACCTGAGCACACACACACACACACACACACACACACACACACACACACACACACACACGTCTGAACCGCTTGTCCCATACGGGGTCGCGGGGAACCAGAACCTAACCCACCAACTCAGGGCGTAAGGCTGGAGGGGGAGGGGACACACCCAGGATGGGACGCCAGTCCATCACAAGGCACCCCAAGCGGGACTCGAGCCCCAGACCCACCGGAGAGCAGGACCTGGTCCAACCCACTGCTCCACCATGCCCCCCGCCTCCACCTGAGCACTGTGAATATAAATGAGCACTTATGTTCACTTAAGGCTACTGCTCGCCCCCGCTCGGGACAAGTGGTTGTAGACATTGGTTGGTTGGTTACTTGTGTTCACTGGCCTTAGCGTCACTGTGTCATCTTCTGCCACAGTCATATTTAAATGGAAAAAACCTAATAATCCTTGTGGAAATTAAAAATATAGCTATACATTCTCATCAGCTGGATTGTTTAGGTGCAATCCCAGCAGACTATTTAATGCTAAAGATTTATAAAAAAAGCATTAAAACAAAGAGCAGTATTTTTATACACTTATTTTTGCATGGATATCTGGGTATTAATAGTGTAGTCACTCACACACACACACACACACACGAGCTGAACCTGGCACCACAGGGTGCAGGGGACACACCCAGGATGGGACACCAGTCTGCACAAGGCACCCCAAGTGGGACTTGAACTCCAGACCCACCAGAAAGCAGGCACAGGCCAAACCCACTGCACCACTGCACCCCCATCTTCATTGTGTAGTCTCTCACTACAAATGCTACCATTTGACATTCAGTTCACCCGCTCTCATGTTTATTCTAGTTCCTTTCACAAATGACCTTTAAAACTCAATGGAACCCAGATAGCAATTAAACATTTACAAGAAATTCAGCTTGAGCACATTTATGATGTATATGTGTTTTTTACATAACTATTCTCTTTCTGAAGAGGAATAATAAATTACTGCTAAAAAATAAATATAATGAATAAAAACTATATATTAAAAGCATTTCTGGACCTTAATTAAGGAGAAGCTATGTATATTTTCCACACACTCAACACAAACATTTTAGCTAATGAATTTAAGAAGTTGTTAAAACATTAAGCTCTTTTTTTTTAAAGCTTTCCAGACTGGTTGTTAAATTCCATGAAATCACCCCGTTAGGAAAATTCTTGTTATGAGGCTGTCAAGCTAGAACAATGGAAGGTAAGTAGAACCCAGTTGCGGATTCCTTTTATTAAACAAAGCCAAGAAGCAAGACGAAGAGCAGTAGCTGGGGACAGGCGAAAGTCAGACGATGAGTGTTCAGGGTTTCTTGGAGCAGAAAAGGATGTAAATGACAAGACAAAGCGAAGGTTGGTAGCCACGAGATCAGGAACTTTGAAAGGACAGGAATTGTTGGAGACACGGGAGTAGTGGTTGCTCAAGTGAAGTTCTGCAAGCAGGTGTGGAATCCCGGTCCTTTTATACCATGTTGCCTTGATGAAAGGCAGATGCGGGTGAGATGCGCGTGACAGTACCCCCTACCATACAAGCGGTACCATACAAGCTGGGCCTGGGCGTCGGCCAGTCTAAATGATCTCTATGGAAATCAGAGAACAAGACCGGGTCTAGAATGTCCCGTGGCGGGACCCAACTCTGCTCCTCTGGACCGTAGTCCTCCCAATCTACCAAGTATTGTAAGTCCCCTCTCTGCCTTCGGGAGTCAAGAAGGGCCCTGTCCACCTGCACTGGCAGAGGAAGCACGGCGATCTGTGGAGCCTGAAAGAGGGACATGAAGCATGGCTTGAGGAGGGAGATGTGGAACGTGGGACATATGTGCAACATCGGGGAAAATTGCAACAGATGTCACTCTAGCATAGTGTCTGCATGCTTTCTGAGATAGGATCTGCAGTGTTGCTAACAAATGCTCAATCTTAGAAGATTTCTATTTGATTGTAAAATTGAGGTTTAATTATAAGAGCAGTCATCATTTACAGAGTAACTTAGGTTTGGCCAGAAATTAGCTAGACTAACACCACTAAGGGAAAAAACTCAACCAAGTGTATCCCTGCATAAAATGTCTGATACCTGTGCTGATGCTGTTGCATAGGATGATGTAGGCACTGTGGAAGTGAAACAGCTGCATAACAGGCAAAAATGTTGATGCATAGGAAAACAGCCTGAAGTATGGAAAGAAGGTAAATTTTTCTGTAAGCTGTTGTAGCAGCTCTTGGTTGTTTGAGCCCCATTATTTAAAGGACCGAGTGTATTTGCATTGTTGCAAAATCAGTGTTACAGGAAGTTGGTACAAACTTTCATTTTGCAAAAGACCTAATTTGCCATCTCCTAAAACAATTTTAGCAGCTGGAAGAATTAGATTGGTTGATGATTGTGTTGTTGTGCTTTCAATTTACACTTAAAGTGAACTTGAAGTCTTGGACCTGTCATTGAGCAAGGTAATTGGGTTTCTCCTACTTATGGTATGTGGATTATGCTTTCCTATGCCATCTGCTTCTTATATAAGATGTCTTAAATATGTCTTCAATGTATTTTCAGAATTGTTGCGACTCTTACCTTTGGAGTTGCTGGGAAAAACCCTCAATTAAATAATATTCTTTGATGTCTTTGTGAATTCCACAAAAAAATAAATTAATGATGTGTTATATATGAGGCAACAATGTAACTGAGTGTGACTGTCAAGGGAGGGCTAATCTCCCCATGTGTTCACTGGGGCAAGGGGGACAGAAAAACTAGCTTTGTCTCTTGATTTCTTCTGGTGGTAGGTACATATAAAGGAGCTTCTGTTGAGTGGAAATTTTATTACTTCGAGCTAGAATTAACATTGCTGTGCCCTGCATTCCTGGTATTCTACAATAGTTACTACAGATATGGGCACCAAAAAGAGCAATTTATACTTCTAAAATGAATAAAAAAATAAATTTCTAACTGAAACATATTAATGAGGTTTCTGCTTTATCCTTCCTCTGCAACTTTAAAATGAACTTTGAATGAATCTGACTGAAGAGAAATAAAGAAGGAAACCGCCAGCATTAAATAACCCCAGAAAAATGGAGCTGAACGCAACATTTAGCCGGCCAGTTGGTTTTTTCATCATGGGGCTTCAGTCTTTGCCAGACTCTAAGTATTATTTTATTTTCCTGGCTTTTGTTTATATTGGAACTCTTCTGGGGAACATTTTCTTGATAATGGTCATATGGCAGTCTGAAGCTCTTCACACCCCGAAGTACATGGTGGTGTTCAGCTTGTCCATTGTGGATGTGAGCCACAGCACTGCTCTTGTTCCAAAATGCATCAACCAGTTTCTTTTTGATTCAAGGTTTGTGACATACGACTTATGCCTGACTCAGATGTTCTTTGTTCACTATTTCTATACCTTGGAATCTTTTCTCCTGGTCATCATGGCTTTTGAGAGGCTGGTGTCCATTTGCTTCCCATTGCAAAGTGGCACGATCCTCACTAACTCCCGTATGTTTGGCATCATTGCATTTTGCTCAGCTCTAGCCCTCACAGTTGTGTTGGCCTTAACATTTTTGTTCATTCAACTGTCATTTTGCAAGCCAATTATTATGGTGATGAGCTTTTTTTGTGACCATGGGCCAGTGTTCAAGATGGCCTGCAGTGACAACACCCCAAACTGGAAAGCAACTACTTTCTATATGTATGCTGTTATTTTTGTGCCACTTGCTTTCATCTTGATGTCATATGTTTGTATTATTGTTGCCGTCTCCAGGATCACATCTGTAAAGGGTCGATGGAAAGCATTCAAAACCTGCACTGTCCACTTAATTTTGGTGTCAGTTTTTTTCCTGCCCATTCTAGTAACTTACACAATTGCATGGATTTATATTACAATTGATGCTAACACCCGAATTCTGAACACATCATTATCAGCAGTGCTACCTCCTTTTCTCAACCCTATCATTTACACATTGAAGACAGAGGAGGTGATGGAGCAAATCAGGAGGTTTCGCAGAAGACATTCTGTGAAACCATAATGGTGAAACATATTCAGAAAAAAGTCGACTCGATCCTAGACTAATCAGTGACATAAACTGGTGACATGAGCAATAATAAATTATTACATGAATAGAAATATAGGTGCAAAAATAGATTAATGCATTTTCAGTTATATAAAAAAAAAAATCTTGAATTCTGATTTTATTTTTCTTTTTTTTTCAGTTTTTGCCCTAATGTGAACACTCAGCTCTTGTCTTTATGTATCAGTCATATTAATGAATCTGCTGTCAGCTTTACCAGATTTTCCTTGGTTAGTCAGGTTAATCATGAGTGTGTAGAAAATGCAGATTTTAATTATTTTTTGATATTTTAGATCTAGAAAAAAACATGTTCACCTCAATTACATATTACTACAATGGATGCTGGATCCTCTGGAAATATTGAATGAGGTTAACACAAAACAACACTCACAGTTGTAACTTAATTTATTGCGAGATGAGATTTAATTCCCTGAAATTTAGCCACAAACATGTTTTGGCAACAAGCCTTTATAATTATCTGATATGAGGGTCTGTTTCATATCATAATGGTTCCATTTCTGAAATCCTATTGTCCTTATTGTACAATCATATCTAGCAATGTTGTCCAGTAAGGCGTCTGAATGTGTACAGCCAGCATGACATTGCATGTTCTTTATTTACATTTCATTAATGTCTGTAGGCACTGATGGAGACCTGCCACCAGCATGTTTGTGGTTTTCATGTTTAAATCTCATACTACAATAAATACAGTTACAGCTGTGACTGATGTCCTGAGTACATTTTATTTGTACATTTTAGATAATTTATTTTTTAATTAATATCTGAAATCATTGTAAGGGAGAGTGCGGTGGCGCAACGGGTTTGGCCGCGGCACTCTGGTAGATCTGGGGTTCGAGTATGTCCCCACCCCCTGCAGCCTTGCACACTGTGTTGTGGGGTTGAGCTCTGGTTTGCCGCGACCCCACTTGGGAGAAGTGGTTTCAGACAGTGTTTGTGTGTGTGTGTGTGTGTGTGTGTGTGAAATCATTGTAAACATCTCAAGAACCTTTAAAACTGGATTTCCAACATATGTAGGTGGTTTAATACACAGGTAATCTGGAATTACTGTGGCAAATTTACTTTTTAAAAAAGCAAATCTTACCACAAAAAAATGGTACATTAAGGTCATAGTAGAAAGCTGATGTTGATGAAAAAACTAAATCCCAACACTTTAGATGTGCCATTTTTGAAAGTAGCAGCAGCAGTGAGCCCATCACTCTCTGCTAGGATATGTCTCCTACTGTATGCTTAAGCAGTTGCTTCTTCTTCACATTCTGGAAAGCAGCCATGCATTCCTGGAAGCTCTGCACCAATTCCCAGCACCTGTGCCAGTCCTGATGTTCCACCATGCACTCCTCTACAGCATAGTGCTGTTCAGCATATCCTGTTCTCACTACCATCCGGTCCACCCAGTTCTTTTCCTCCTCGTCCTTGGGCTGCTGATGATTGTGAGGTGACAACCAGAGGAGATACTTTTTGTGACGGTCAAGGACACAGTCTCGATAGATCCTTTGCACGGTCTGAGTTATTGAAAATTAAATATCAGTATTTTAGAGAAGAGATTTACATGGAGTTGTTTTAAACTATTTTCAAACATTTAAAAAACTCTGAGTCAGTCTTTTAATCAAAGTGAAGACAGGAATCAGCAGATACCATCTTCCCTGCCACACGCTTCATAGACCCAATTCACTGTGCCATTCTGGACAAAATCTAAGCAACTTAATCAGGGAAACCAGGACTAAGGAAGAAATAAATAGTATGTTCCACCAATGGTTTGCTCAAGTTCCACATAATGAAGGGATTTGGTAAAGGTGCAGAGGAATTCTGCAGTTGAAACAGTTCAGATATCATTCCTTCGAGCAATAAGGTAATTAAAAGTACACAATTGCTAGCTTGCTGATATCCACTATCAGCTTACAATGTTCAGTTGTATAAAGAACTTGGTAAATAAGCAGAACCACTGACCATGCCCTGGGTTACTTGTTGCAGCACAAGTAATGTAGCTGTCAAGACACATAGTTCTGGATCAGTATTAAACACCTGACAAAGGTACTCAATGAGTACGAGTTTCAAGGCGGTCGAGTTTCAAAGCAGTCGAGTGCAGAGGCTCCATTTAAGTTGTTATGTACTGTGCTGTGAATTATAAATGCACTGCAAAGTACACACGTTTAAGTTCTTGGATAAAATGTGAACTGTTTTTTTATAAAATCCAAGCACGTCGGGAGCGTGGTGCCTCAGCGGGCTTGGCCAGGTCCGATGAGTACGAGTTTCAAGGCGGTGGAATTTCAAGGCGGTCGAGTTTCAAAGCGATCGAGTGCAGAGGCTCCATTTAAGTTACTATGTTCTGTGCTGTGTATTATAAATGCACTGCAAAGTATACACGTTTAAGTTCTTAAATAAAATGTGAACTTTTATTATAAAATCCAAGCACGCCGGGTGCGTAGTGCCTCAGCGGGCTTGGCCAGGTCCAATGAGTACAAATTTCAAGGCGGTCGAGTTTCAAAGCAGTCGAGTGCAGAGGCTCCATTTAAGTTGCTATGTACTGTGCTGTGTATTATAAATGTACTGCAAAGTATACACTTTTAAGTTCTTAAATAAAATGTGAACTTTTATTATAAAATCCAAGCACGCCAGGTGCGTGGTGCCTCAATCTGAATTGCTTTGGTGAAAGTATTCAACAATATAAATACATGCCTTTAAGAAATGCCTTGCTACTTGTTGTACATAGAAGTATATGATAACAGCACTGTGTTTTTGTGAATTGCCCTTTGTCTGTGAATGTGAAAGTGTGTTTATGATGGTCATTCAAAAAGAAATTTAATGCATGTAATTTTTCCCATCTCCAAATACACTCTAAATTAAGAAGTGTACTTGACCTGTAACAGGTCTTTAAAAAATTGGACATATTTCTTAGACCTTAATTCCTTGGGAATACTGCCATCATTTATAACTTCACTACTACTTACATTATTTGCATAATACCTGTCTCTGTGGTTTAACTGCAGTTAAATTATTGAACAGAGAATTCCAAAACTGAGAATTTAGACTGGTATATAGTAGGTTTTTAATATATTTTGATTGTTGCTTTATTTCTTATTTTATTGTATGTTATGATATGTATTGTTTTATGTGAGTCCAATGTTGTGCACTGGCCATGTCATGGTTGTCCAAGACAAATTTCGCAGAAATGGAACAATGAAGTCTATTCTATTCTATTCTATTCTATTCTATTCTATTATGATTGTAGACCACTATAGACCCTGCTGACCCTCTATATGTAGCTGTGTTCTCCTCCACTAATTCATGCTGTGACATACTGTGACATTAATTGGGTAAAGAAGGTCAGGGTCTTCACTCTTGTGCTTGCCCTGCCAGTCATCACCTCCCCCTGCCACTCTGAAAAGTTTTCAAAACAAAGCTAACAAAGCATCATTAACAAGTCAATTAAGAGCTACTGCACTTGACCCAGAGGAGCCTTTTGTTTTGATAAGCCGTGCTCATCCCTGCCTTACCAGTGCCCATGTTACAGCCAAGAGGTCATGATGTAACTGGCTTTACAGCAATTCCTGGCTGTCAGCTCACCTGTAAACAATTCCATGATGCATTTGGGCAGTGGTGTTGAATGGTGACTGGGATTGCAAGGATGACATACTTTCACTATGATTTGTATAATTCCTGTCTCTGATTGTTTACAATGACAATTTTTGTGTATTTCTTACATTTCCTCTTTCGGAGGTGGGAATATTTTGTAAATATGTCAATGACCAAATTTTAGTTATACAGGATTCAGTTTAAATAAAGACTTGAATAGCAAATGATGATCTTAACGTAACATACCTTAAAAGATTGATTGGGGAAACTCATACAATGAAATATTATTATGATTTTTTTTTTTTTTTTTTAAATCAAAACAGCTATAAGTTCAGTGTTTAACATTTTGCCCCAATATTATGCTTTCCATGTGAATGGGCCAAACAAATTATGTGTGCACAGCAGCTCCACCTTATTGTCAGTAGTTTGATAGATCATGCTTGTATGTTATTTTGTACAGTTTCTCTTAAGACACAGATTTCTGCATATTTACAAGAAGTGATAGCTACAATGACAATAATGACACGGTTTCAGAATGACTGTGTAATGGGTGCTGCAGAGGGACTTTTAAACCTCCATACTTCACCAAACACTGAAATTTTATTCCCAGCTGTTTCAGAAACATTTATAATTGCTCATTAATCTGTGATCCAATAATGTAGTGTACCTTTCTGTTTGCACAAACTGGTGAAACCTTCTTTTGCTTCATGTCAAGTCTAAATGTTATTATCAAGGGAATACTGATCTCTACCAGTGTTCACTAGGGGGGAGCAAATAGAGAAAGTTTCTCCTTTAATTCCATTAGCTGATGGTTACATATAAATGAGACGTCTTGAGGTGAAATTTCATTATGTCCACTCCGAGTTAACATTGGCATTATTGTGGATAGTGTTCTTGGCAGTTTTCTCAGTAGTGATACCGGCACCAAGAAGGGTGACTGATACTTCAGACTGATATGCAGGCAGGTATTACTTCATTCATCTCTTACTTTCAGCTGAAATTTGAATAAAATTCAAACAGAGAAAACAAGAAACTGCCACTGTTATCAGCACGCCGGGATGGAACAGAACTTAACATTTAACCGGCCAGTTGGTTTTTTCATCATGGGGCTTCAGTCTTTGCCAGACTCTAAATATTATTTTATTTTCCTGGCTTTTGTTTATATTGGAACTCTTCTGGGGAACATTTTCTTGATAATGGTCATATGGCAGTCTGAAGCTCTTCACACCCCGAAGTACATGGTGGTGTTCAGCTTGTCCATTGTGGATGTGAGCCACATCACCGCTCTCATCCCTAAATGTGTCAGCCAGTTTCTTTTTGACTCAAGGTTTGTGGCGTACAACTTGTGCCTGACTCAAATGTTCTTTGTTCACTTTTTTTATATAACAGAATCCTACTCACTGGTCATCATGGCTTTTGAGAGGTTGGTCTCCATTTGCTTCCCCCTACAGAGCAGCACGATCATCACCAACACACGCATGTTTGGCATCATAGTTTTCAGCTGGGTCCTGGCCTTTGCAATTCTTGTAGCTGCATTAGTGTTGATCACTCACCTGTCATTTTGCAAGCCAGTTCCCACAGTGATGAGCTACTTTTGTGACCATGGCCCAATTTTTCAGATTGCTTGCAGCGACAACAGCCCAAACTGGAAAATAACAGTTTTCTTTTTATTTGCTGTAATTTATGTGCCGCTAGGCTTCATCCTGATGTCATATGTTTTCATCATTCTTGCTGTCTCCCGAATCACATCTTTAGATGGAAGATGGAAAACTTTCAAAACCTGCTCTGTGCACTTAATTTTGGTGGCGATATTTTTTACACCCTTTCTAGTAACTTACACCATTACGTGGATATATACCAAGATTGACGGTAACACTCGAATCTTGAACACATCTTTGTCAGCTGTGCTACCCCCTCTTCTTAACCCCATTATTTACACACTTAAGACAGAGGAGGTATTGGAGCAAATCAGAAAGTTTCTCAGAAAACATTCAATCAAACCACTTTGGTGAAATATTTTGGATTAGTTGAATACTTGATAAATTGAATATCTGGAACATTTTGCAGAATGTAATAGACCCTGAATTAAACATAAAGTGAAACTGAATTGTAATTATGAAGATCAATACATTTAAAAATTATGGAAATGCAGGGATAAACTAGCTATAAAATATCACGTAAATACCAGGCAGGCAACAGAGACATTGTTGTTAATGGAATTGCTGAGAATGATACTTCCCCAGATTGCTGTGGTAAATATTATCTGTCCAGAAACCCCTCATGTAACAAATATAATTTGTTCCTGAAAATTCCTTTGAAAGATAAATTCATTGATATACTGAAGATCTAACTACTGTTACTTTCAAAAGTATAAATGTATAGGTTGTCGATTCCCAGAATTGACACTTATGTATGTAAAATATCACAAAAACCCTTTTAAAATGTATATAACTACTTTTATAAGTAGCATCAGTTATCACAACACAGTTGGGTTAGAAAACATTTCTAACAGTTCCCCTTCATTAATTGCTGTATAACACTATGGCTATCTACCTGCACTCGCGCAACTCTTTTACAGCCATTAAGTACTATACACTTGAAAAAACTTCCATAGACATCTAATTAGGACGAAAGTCGAATTAAAAGCCCCATTAGACGAGGCAATTTAGCAATGGATGAGGACAAAACAAGCCTGGTCCCCAGGACGTAGATTAATTACCACTGTTCTGCAATTGGGCCACATGGGCCCAGTGACACTACAGTGTGAGAGAACGCCCTTCACTATGATTGCTTCCATGCAGCAAAACCAAACTGTCCTACTTATTCATTTTATAAGCACAAAGTGGTAATGTTATGCTATGATTATTCTTTTTGCTGATGAGAACGTTCTGGAGGGCCAGGCACAAACCTGACTAAACTATACCAAAGGATGAAGAATTACCCACAGTGGTTACTAAAGAATAAGAAGGGAGAAAACTTTCAATTATTATTTACATATCTAGTAATTTGCTTTTGTTCACATATATGGTGTTGGGTGCCTGGTCAGCAAGTTGCTTAATTAATGTGTTGTATAGTTTTTAAGGAAGGTGAAAAGTTGTACTATAGGTTCATGTCCTGAGTTACTCCAGTGAAAGATACAGCTGTATAAGATGAGAATTGATATATTAAAGCTGTTACAACAGCTATGCTTCCACAACCGTCTGTTTCAACATGTACTAATTAATAATAACAGCAATGTACAATTTCATACTTTGCAAAATGTGCTGGATTGAATTTTAAATCAGCAGACAAGCCTTGGGTCTGGGCCTTGCTTTGATTTCCAATAGCCTGAGGATGAGCGGATTTTTTTGGATGCATTGTGTTCCCCGTATTAATGAGTCTCCAGGGTACCCTGCGCTGCAGAAAGATTATTCTGTATAAAAGATTAAATGACCACACAAGGTCATTTTTTCATGTCCAGGACTCCAGTAACTGATATAAAATATAAGCCAGGCTTCAAGTTGCCAATTTTATCTTTACTTAGCAGAGCTTTTTGTAAGTAAAGAAGGTAAAGTTCCTATTGCCCTAAAATGCTGACTTTGGGAATCACACGGCAGAACAGGTCACCTTGAGCCAATGTGGGCAACATAAATGAAATAATAACAGAACATCAGGCAAAATGTTCTTTTTGTGCTGGTTTGTTTACTTCTTCCATGTCCATTTCAATTAGCCACTGATTAGGGTTGTGGAAGCAGATACAGGAGGTATTAGTGTTCTCATTTAGGTAAAAAGAAGGACCTCTAGAGGCGTGTTCTTCAGTCTTACAAGCCTCATCCTGGTTTTTGCTCGCAGTCACGGAAACAGATGTATTGAGCAGTGTCACATACAGTTCCTTCATGGCTGCGTTCATTATTTTTCACTAGCATGTGCTGGGGAACGTATTTGATGCAGAAGGACATGCATGTGGGTTCTCACAAACAGTAATAAAAACAGTACAACGAATCACTTGCATTAAGTGACACAGAAGAAGGTAAAATAGATCATTCTTACAATACAAAATGATCACCAGGTTTCTTAAACCATAGCAACTGGAAAGCATGGAATGCACCCAAATTGACAGTGTGTCATTTATTGCTGAAGGTTGCCAAGCTGATGAGTGGATTTATGATGAATTTGTGTGTCTATAAGAAAATTAAACCATAAGAAGAAACCCAGAAGTCGTCAGTTTAAGCCAATTCTTCTGCACCTCTGCATCATTATCTAAAATGCTCCACCTGACATGGTCCAGTTACTAATACCTGCATTCCATCGGTACATATATGTGTTCTGTATAATTAACACCCATGATTTACATGATGGGAATGACTTTACATGAACTGTCTTGAGTTTGTTTTCAGATTCCATTCAGTGTCTTTTTTTATTTTCATTTCAGTATGTCATTTTCACATTAGGTATTCAAAGCCCAAATCATCTGTCTACTCTCCATTATTTTAGCCATTCATTTTTGGAGAATTGCCATATTTTTAAAATGGTTATTAACAATGAATGTAGCATAAATCATTACCAGCCTAGCTACATCAGCATTGACCACATCATCTGCACTGGATCCATTAAGTGCATTCACAACTTATAGAGCAGGCAGGTTTATTCCTAATGATTTAAATGGAAATATCTTCAGCTGCCTACTTTGATTTTTGCATGACATGTTGTGGCCGTCCTACTTCATTTGAACAGTGTATTGATCATGTCCCACTTCCAAAAGACTTAATTCCTCTAACAGACCATCAGACCTGGTACACCACACACACTTTCGGAACCGCTTGTCCCATACGGGGTCGCAGGGAACCGGAGCCTACCCGGCAACTCAGGGCATAAGGCCGGAGGAGGAGGGGACACACCAAGGACGGGACGCCAGTCCGCCGCAAGGCACCCCAAGCGGGACCCGAACCCCAGACCCACCAGAGAGGAGGACCCGGTCCAACCCACTGCGCCACCGCACCCCCCCGGTACACCAGAGTTCAACAATTTCACTCTCCTAGGTTTGTTTAAATTTTTGTGAGTACAAATGCTTTTCTGCTGCTATGAGTTATTTTCTTGTACAGGACAACATGCACTGACTTTTGCTTTGCATGCACACCACTTTTCGAAGTAATTACACCCTCAGGGAAAGTTTTAACATGTAATTAGCCATCACCATTAGTTTACCAGTCAGTTTATTGGCTGATCAGGACTAGTAATTGAATCTCCAGTGAGAGCTGGAGTTACAGACTTGGGTGACCCGCTATAAAAATAAAAATTCAGGCACTGAAGCTCAAAGTTACAGCACAACCAGGAATTTACATCCTGCAATAATTTCCCCTCCTCAGATTGGTATGTATCTGTGTTGTTAAACCAGTCTCTCTGAAAACCCTTTAGATACATTTCTATCTACTGACATCGATTTTAGGCGGACGAAAGTGAAGCAGGAACCTGGGGCCCATATGGAGACCACAACCCAAGACCTGAGCAACTTCACTCGTCCAGTTGGATTCTACATCAGAGGATTCTACGCGCTGAAGAACAGCGAATACTACTTCATATTTCTAGCAGTCATCTACGTTTTTACACTCGCGGTCAATCTCACTTTGATGGTTATCATTTGGTTTTCAGAGGTCCTGCACACACCCAAATACATGGCGGTCTTCAGCCTGGCTGTGGTCGATGTGAGTTTGAGCTCGGCTCTCATCCCCAAAGCCATCAACATGTACCTCTTCGACTCAAAATTCGTCTATTTCAATGCCTGCTTGGCTCAGATGTTCTTTGTTGATTTCTTTGCTTCCATGGAGGCCTTCTCTCTCTGCGTCCTGGCGTATGACAGGCTTATTGCGATATGTTTCCCGCTAAGGAGCCATACTATAAATACAAACCGTAAAATGATGTTGGTCATAATGGTTTCCTGGTCGATTCCGCTCATCATAGACGTGGTCATGGTTGCGTTGATACCCCCCTTGCCGTACTGCAAATCGACCATCGTCAACAGCTTCTTCTGTGATCACGGCCCCGTTTTCAACATAGGCTGTGGGGATTACTCTCGCAACTGGTTTATGGCCAGTTTTACCACAGTTACGTTGTACTTTGCTCCTTTCGGCTTCATCGCGCTGACGTACGTATGTATAATTTATGCCATTTTGAATATCGCCTCTTCGGAGAGCAGGTGGAAAGCGTTTAAAACATGCACCTCACACTTGATTCTGGTTGTTCTTTTCTTCGTGCCCTACTTCGTGACTTACATTGTTGCATGGATCAACGTGAACATTGACACGGACACGAGGATCATCAACACGTCCCTGTCCACCTCCATCCCCCCACTGCTCAATCCCATCATTTACTCCCTAAAGACGGAAGAGATTCTGGAAATTATTAAGAAGTATCTGGGTATGAAGAAAACAAACCCACGATAAATGTACCTTTTTGGGGGGCCCTGCTGACTTGTCTCTATTCACTGTGTGTGCTGTGTTTCGTTTTGAAATTTTAGGTAGACATCTTCTTCGCGATTACAGGGTGTTTTTTTTTAATTATTAGTCGTTTAATTACTCTTAATCTTTAACATTCTGTGACTGTAGACTGTAGACATTCTGTACGTGTGACTGTAAAGCGTAGCACATTTTAATGTGCGGATATGAGTTATAACGCGAAACCGACGACCGTTCATTCCGTGCATAGGCTATTGCCTGGCAGCCGGCAGCGTAGTGGCCAGAGTTACTTACTGTGGGTTCAAATCCCACCTCTTACTCTACTACCCTGATCAAGGTATCTTCCCTGAAATGCTGCAGTGAAAGTTACCCTGCAGTGGAAACTGGAAATGACAGTGCAAGTCACAACTGGAGAAAAGCGTTGGCAAAATGAATAAATGTAAATGCAATTATTAGTTGCAATTTCAGGGTAAGTAGCTTGCTCAAGGCCACTACAGCTGGATGTGAAATTGGAACCTGGTCCAAAAGAAGCAGCTGTAACCACTATGCTATTAGCTGCCTGGTAAGACAAGTTTGTGATGAAAGCACTGCATGCCATGTTTCACCTCTCTCACTGTTCTGTGAGTATAACAGTGAGCATTAAAGAAAGTGGTCATAAAGGGTTCGAGTCCCTTTTGTTCACTTAAACGTGTGTTGCAACATTGAAATGAAATCCACAGAAACTTAATGCTTTCTTTTCTTCTTAAATGGTTTTGTGTTTTATTTTCTGTAGTCAACATCTTCAGTGTTTTTTTTTTTTTTTCCTGCAGTCTGATGTATAATGATTCACCCCTTTTGGGTCCATTTTTTCCCTCCATGTCCTTGCGTTACCTGTCAAATGCCACACGTGCAGACATTCAAAATAAGAGTCCCGCGACCAAAAAAGCAACATTATATCGCAGCGGTGCTGTGTGGGCTGCTGCCGTCACTGAGTGCGGTGCGTCAAACAGGGCTAAACGGCTAACCCTAAAAACAGACTGGATGAAGCAAGTCTGAAGTAACCCCACAATATCTGTGTTACACCTTTGAGTTTTTTTGATCATTTCATGCACCTAATAATTGATTAGTTGTTATGCCCCTGGATGAAGGAAAGGGAGACAAAGGCCTCTGGGTATAAAATGGTCATTAAATGCTGATGGCTATTTACTTTGGACAGGAGATTAGGTAGAAAGGTTAATTATGAGGAAATTGAAATCTATACTTTTCTTCTAGTCGTCATGTTCAGGTTAGACTAGAAAGGTTTACCTTACTATGCAGTCAGAATGTACACCTTAAATGGGGCCACTGCTTGTGGTGACGGTGTCATTCACAGCAGCTGAGCATCAGTGCAACTGAGAATCTCGTTACATTGAAGTACATTCAGCTCATTCCTTGCTCCTGCTGGACTTATTGTCACGTGTTTTTCTTTCTTTCTTTAGAGACTGTTACAATGGTTTGTTAAAAAAGGGTGTGCACTGAAATCTAAACAAATGTCTTAAACATTTTTTATATATTGTAATGTAATATAATAATTAAAATGAATCTTTATGCAAGTAACTGTGACAAACGTGATATTTTTTTATTGAGAATCCTTGGAGACAACGACTATGATAAAAATGATTAAAGATGCAAAGCACTCACTATGAAATGAAAGTACTCTTGTAAAATTTGAGAAACAAACTGGTGTACTTGTGGCTGTGTTGTACAGAAGCTAGTAAAACATTGCCAACATTTCCAAAATCTAATTTTATAAATGAAAATTAAGAATATTGTTGGTTTTAGTTACATCACTAGGTGAGAGCAAAGGGAGGTCGTGTGTCCCTTGTCCCCCGTCACCCTCTCCCTCCTGCCTCTTTGTCCATACTTTAAAAATCACTTTGATGTTGAACATATTTACGATTTTAATGAAGTCCCTGAACAGTTCTGGAGAAAATATATTTCTTCACAAAAACACAGGCCAGGGCAATATCTGAGTAGAAAATGGTCAGCAGCTGAGTTCAGTGTTTTCATTTGGACTGAGACACGTTCTCGTTTTATGAAGGGTACATGGGGTTTTTGTGCACCACCTTTAAAGCATGAATGACGAATGAGACATTCGCCTTCAAGAACTATTTTGTCCCATTCAACTAGTGTTTAATGGAGGTGTATTTTTATGACTCCTCTTTGCTCCATAAGGAGGGGGGTGCGGTGGCGCAGTGGGTTGGACCGGGTCCCGCTCTCCAGTGGGTCTGGGGTTCAAGTCCCACTTGGGATGCCTTGCAACGGACTGGCGTCCCGTCCTGGGTGTGTCCCCGGCCCTGCGCCCTGTGTTGCTGGGTAGGCTCCAGTTCCCCGCGACCCTGGATGGGACACGTGGTTCAGAAAGTGTGTGTGTGTGCTCCATAGCTTTGTTCCATTTACATTCTTGCTTATGACAGATTTGCTTATGAACACCATGCATTTCCTTGTCCACCAGGACTCCATTAACACAGTGATCATATTGGAGGGGATTTTAGGAACAGTCTGGGCATTCTGCTGTGCACATCAGTGTCTTCGCGATTCTAATTATGACAAGACTTTCTTAGGTATCGGCAGGACAAGGTGGCCGGAACATTGTGGCAGTGGGATGCAGGGTTACGATTGACATTTTTATGCATTTGCAAGAAATCATTTTCTCACAATGTTATTAAGTCATGTCACATTAGAAAAAAATAGACTTTTTTTTTTTCTTTTTTTTAGAAAAAGGCTTTGTTTGGGACAGTTTGTTCTTTGTGTGTGTGCTGTAATTGTTTATATTAGTGGTACAAGGTAACTGCGGGGATGTGATGGTGCGGCGGGTTTGACCGGTATCTTGCTGCTTGGCAGGTATGGGGTTCGACTCCTGCACGGAGTGCGGGGCGGTTCCGTGTTTCTCCCTACATGTGCCTCCCCCAACATACAGAAGATAGTACTGGCAACCACAGAAGATAGTACTGGCAACCCCCTTCTGTTCCTCCCTTGCCATAAAAAACACACAGGTGGTTGCTACGCTTTGTTAAAGTGCTGGGCAATGTATTTAGGAAACTTTGAAGGAACAACAAGATTGTGTTTCTTAACACATTGTCTACACTTATGGGTTTCACTGATTTCACAAATTTTTACCCCATGAAGTGAAATGAAAATTGATTTAATTCATGTATCAAAGAACTATACAGCTACAGAAAGTCATTTGTGACTGAGACCTAAGTATGTGATTGCAATGTTAAATAAATATTTTACCTGTAACAGTCTGAGCTTTTACTATTTATAACAAAACAAATAATTTATGGTTTCTTTTATACACATTTTTATGTATGTGATGAAAAATGGATGAAATGAAGAGAAAAGAATTTTGGTAACATATCTCTCAGTTGTATTCACTTCACACTTGATTTGTATGGAGGTGGTAATTTAACACCCATCCATCCATCCATCTTCCTCCGCTTTATCCGGGGCCGGGTCGCGGGGGCAGCAGTCCGAGCAGAGTCCTCCAGACTTCCCTCTCCCCGCACACCTCCTCCAGTTCCTCTGGGGGAACCCCAAGGCGTTCCCAGGCCAGCCGGGAGACATAGTCTCTCCAACGTGTCCTGGGTCTGCCCCGAGGCCTCCTCCCAGTGGGACAAGCCCGGAACACCTCCCCAGGGAGGCGTCCAGGAGGCATCCGGAACAGATGCCCGAGCCACCTCAACTGGCTCCTCTCGATGCGGAGGAGCAGCGGCTCTACTCCGAGCTCCTCCCGGGTGACTGAGCTCCTCACCCTATCCCTAAGGGTGCGCCCAGCCACTCTGCGGAGGAAACTCATTTCTGCCGCTTGTATCCGCGATCTCATTCTTTCGGTCATGATCCAGAGTTCATGACCATAGGTGAGGGTAGGAACGTAGATCGACCGGTAAATTGAGAGCTTCGCCTTACGACTCAGCTCCCTCTTCACCACAACAGACCGGTACAATGACCGCATTACTGCGGACGCCGCACCGATCCGTCTGTCGACCTGCCGCTCCATTTTTCCCTCACTCGTGAACAAGACCCCGAGATACTTAAACTCCTCCACTTGAGGGAGCAACTCCCCCCTAACCCGGAGGGGGCAATCCACCTTTTTCCGACTGAGAACCATGGCCTCGGATTTGGAGGTGCTGATTCTCATCCCCGCCGCTTCGCGCTCGGCTGCAAACCTCCCCAGTGCACGCTGCAAGTCTTGACTTGATGAAGCCAACAGGACCACATCGTCCGCAAAAAGCAGAGACGAGATCTCGCGGCCACCAAAACAGACACCCTCCATTCCCTGACTGCGCCTAGAAATTCTGTCCATAAAGATAATGAACAGAATCGGTGACAAAGGGCAGCCCTGGCGGAGTCCAACATGCACCAGGAACAGGTCTGACTTACTGCCGGCAATGCGAACCAAGCTCCTACTCCGGTCATACAGGGAACGAACAGCCCGTAGCAACGAGCCCTGAACCCCATAATCCCGAAGTACCCCCCACAGGATGCCACGAGGGACACGGTCGAATGCCTTCTCCAGGTCCACAAAACACATATGGACTGGTTGGGCAAACTCCCACGAACCCTCCAGCACCCTAGTGAGGGTATAGAGCTAGTCCAGTGTTCCACGGCCAGGGCAAAAACCGCATTGCTCCTCCTGAATCCGAGGTTCGACTATCGGTTGGATTCTCCTTTCCAGTACCCTGGCATAGACTTTCCCAGGGAGGCTAAGGAGTGTGATCCCCCTGTAGTTGGAACACAATCTCCGGTCCCCCTTTTTAAAAAGAGGGACCACCACCCCGGTCTGCCAGTCCAGAGGCACCGTTCCCGAACTCCACGCGATGCTGCAGAGGCGTGTCAGCCAAGACAGCCCCACAACATCCAGAGACTTGAGAAACTCGGGGCGGATCTCATCCACCCCCGGAGCCTTGCCACCGAGGAGTTTTTTGACTACCTCAGCAACTTCAGCCAGGGTAATGGACGAGTCCCCCTTCAAGTCCCCAGCCTCAGCTTCCTCTACGGAAGGCGTGTCGGAGGGATTGAGGAGATCCTCAAAGTACTCCTTCCACCGCCCGAGAACATCCTCAGCTGAGGTCAGCAGCGCACCACTTCCACTGTAAACAGTGTTCGTGGAACACCGCTTCCCCCCTCCGAGTCGCCGGACGGTTTGCCAGAATCTCTTTGAGGCCGACCGAAAGTCTTCCTCCATGGCCTCACCGAACTCCTCCCAAGCCCGAGTTTTTGCCGCGGCGACTGCCAGAGCCGCGCTCCGTTTGGCCCGTCGGTACCTGTCAGCTGCTTCAGGAGTCCCATGAGCCAGCCAGGCCCGATAGAACTCCTTCTTCAGCTTGACGGCATCCCTTACTTCCGGTGTCCACCACCGTGTTCGGGGATTGCCGCCGCGACAGGCGCCGGAGACCTTATGGCCGCAGCTCCGAACCGCCGCCCCGACAATGGAGGCACGGAACATAGTCCATTCAGAATCAATGTCCCCCACCTCCCTCGGGACCTGGTTGAAGCTCTGTCGGAGGTGGGAGTTGAAGACCTCTCTGACAGGGGCCTCCGCCAAACGTTCCCAACAGACCCTCACTATGCGTTTGGGCCTGCCAGGTCTGTCCAGCTTTTTCCCCTGCCATCGAATCCAACTCACCACCAGGTGGTGATCAGTTGACAGCTCAGCCCCTCTCTTCACCCGAGTGTCCAAGACATATTGCCGAAGGTCAGAAGAAACGACTACAAAGTCGATCATCGACCTCCGACCTAGGGTGTCCTGGTGCCAAGTGCACTGATGGACACCCTTATGCATGAACATGGTGTTCGTCATGGATAAACCGCGACTAGCACAGAAATCCAATAACAACTCACTGCTCGGGTTCAGATCAGGGAGGCCGTTCCTCCCAATCACGCCCCTCCAGGTATCACTGTCGCTGCCCACGTGGGCGTTAAAGTCCCCCAGTAGAACGGCAGAGTCCCCAGTGGGAGCGCTTTCCAGCATGCCCCCCAGGGACTCTAAAAAGGCCGGGTACTCTACACTGCCGCTAGGCGCATAAGCACAAATGACAGTGAGAGACCGTTCCCTGACCCGAAGGCGTAGGGAGACGACCCTCTCATTCACCGGGGTAGACTCCAACACATGGCGGCTGAACTGGAGGGCTATTAATAAGCCCACACCAGCCCGCCGCCTCTCACCTTGGGCAACGCCAGAATAGTGGAGAGTCCACCCTCGATCGAGAAGAGTGGTTCCAGAACCCAAGCTGTGAGTGGAAGTGAGCCCGACTATATCTAGACGGTATCTCTCAACTTCCCGCACCAGCTCAGGCTCCTTCCCCGCCAGTGAGGTGACATTCCAAGTCCCAAAAACCAGAGTTGGCGCCCGAGGTTTGGGTCGGCCGGGCACTCGGCCCCGACCACCGCCCAAATCACAATGCACCGGCCCCTTACGGTTTCTCCGGCAGGTGGTGAGCCCACCGAAGAGGTTTGAACCCAGTTCTGTCTATATTGAGTTTGCATGGTTTCCCTGTGCCTGGATGGGTTTTCTATGGGTGTTCCAGCTTCTTCCCACAGTCAAAAAGATGTGGAATTTCAAATTAATTGGTTACTCTAAAATTGCCTTTAGTTGTGTCTGTGTGGCTACCCTGCGATGGACTGGTGTCCTGTCCATGGTGGACCATCTTAACTCGGTGCCCAGTTATTGTCGGACAGGCTCCGGACCTCTGCGATCCTGTCATGGTCAAGCAGTTAATCTGAGTGAGTGACTAAAGTACTATTGAGTGTAATTTCATCAAACTTACTATATTTTTGTGTACTTCTAACACACACAGACATACCAATCCCATAACACCGGATGTTTTCATAAAATTTAAGTATACATACGTTGTAAGATTCATAGTTCTACACGCACAGGAAGAAATCTTGAAACAGATCAAGAATACGAATAAGAACAGATAAGAATAAGAGATGATTTCTTATGCTATTTTAAGTGTAGTGTTAAACAAGAAGGAAAATCAGACTATTACAGCTGAAGTTCCAAACCAGAAGTTTTGACACATAGCAGCATTTACAGTTTACTCATTTCTGCAGCTAGATATTTACAGAGACAGCTGTGATATTTGTTTATCCAGGGTTACATTTGATTATAAATCCACAGCTAATATTTTCTGCTCTAACCTGTTGTCTTTATTGGCAGTCTTGTTTCAGCATGCTTAATTGTTTTTCTATTTTCCTTTACAAGTAGTGCTACTGTTCTATTTCCAAGGGAGGTATTTATCAAAGCAATCTGGCAATGTGTCCAATCTAGACACAGATGCAACTGCGGAATTGCCCAGTGTTAAAATGTTAGTATAGTAGTTAGGGTTAATAACTTCCAAGATGAAGACTTTACAAGGAGTTTCATTTAATACCTGTACTTTGCATTACAAGGTATTTCAGCTTGTAAAGTAGGGGAAAACTTAAGATAACATTTGCCACAACAATCTGGGGAAGAATGCTACTAACAGCAATGCCTTGCTTGCCTGCTGCAGTTGTTGAAGTGGTTGTACAAGTTCCACTGTATACAAGCTATATAGAGGAATGACAATAAAAACCACTTGAAGAGTTATTTTTACATTTTGGTAATATTTTTGTTTTTATAGTTTTCAGATATATTGCTAAATATAAATACATTTTAAGATTAGTTCATGTTTAGTTAAGGGTCAGTTACATTTTACAAAATGTTCCAGATATTTGTTTTATTAAGTATTCCAGCTATTTCAAAATATCTCACCAGAGAGGTTTGACTAAATGCTTTCTGAAAAACTTTCTGATTTGCTCCATCACCTCGTCTGTCTTTAACACGTAAATAATAGGGTTGAGAAGGGGTGGTAGCACCGCTGACAAAGATGTGTTCAAGATTCAAATGTTACCATCCACCTTGGTATATGTCCATGATATGGTATAAGTCACTAGAAAGGGTATGAAAAATATTGCCACCAAAATGAAGTGCACGGAGCAGGTTCTGAACGTTTTCCACCTTTCCTCTACAGATGTGATCTGAGAGACAGTAAGAAAGCTAAGTTGGGTACACCTTAGACAGGATGCCAGTCCATTGCATGGTAGCCATGCAAGCACACGTTTACATTCACAAACCATGGGCAATTCAGTAAAACCACACTGGTATTATCATGCAATTTTGTTCCAGTTGCAAGGGGGTGTGGTGACGCAGTGATGAAGCGGGCTTGGCCGGGTTCCGCTTTCTGAAGGGTCTGCGGTTCGAATCCTGCTTGGGGCACCTTGCAACAGACTGGTGTCCTGTCCTGGGTGTGTCTCCTCCCCCTCCAGCCCTGCATTCTGTATTGCCGGGTTAGGCTCCAGTTCGCTGCAACCCCGCTTGCAACAAGTGGTTTCAGACAGTGTGTGTGTTCCAGTTGCACATATTTCTATTTACGACAAGTTACAAAACATTTTTATGCATTTATACAGTGCATACTTTCACGAAAGCAATTCAGATTGAGTGCCTTGGTCAGGTGTTTAATATTGATTCAGAAATATACAGTAAGTCCTAAGTAGCGACATTACTTGTTCTGCAACAAGTAACCCAGAGTATGGTTAGTGGTTCTATGTATTGTTACTGAGTTCTTTATACAACAGGTACTGTGTAGTGACAGCGGTTTGTGAGGACTAAAGCAAGGGAAGATATGGGATGTAGTTTTGGAGAAGAGGAGAAGACAGAAAAGGTAGGGATTGTTGTTGCGGGCGTGGGTCCGAGCTGTTATCCATATCGTAGTCCAAAGAACAGTGGTTGCAACTGAATAGAGTCCAGTAGGGTTTTGACCAAACATTCTAGGGAACCACATATAATGCGGGGAAGGGGAGGAGAGATGAAAGACTGGTCTTATAGAAGCGATGTTGCCTGTTTCAACCATAGCTGGTAGGACACAGGTACTGTTCACAGTTAACTAGCGGCGCGCCCTGGTCATGAACGCTTGGTCAATGAGATCTCTCTGCTCTTTGTTCTTCTTTGTTCTCCCAAACCATTCATTTGCCTACCTGACCTGCTCCCCGAGTCTATCATCCTCGATCCTCTGCCCGTTTCCTTATCCTGTCTCCCACGACAACGGCCTTCGCTTTGTTCCTTCAACTATGTGTCCAGATCATCTATGGTAAGATTTTCGCTCCTCAAGTTTCGACCATCGCCTGCCCCCGACTGCAGGATTTGCCTCTCCTCTTCGATATCCCCAATACATGATTCCACACCTGGGTCCATCCTCTTGTGTCCCAACTTACCTGTGTGACACTCACATGATTGACCAAGGAAAATCTGGTAAAGGTAACAACAGCTCTAGTAGTGTCACATGCACCCTGCCCGCACTTGCTCCTCATTAAGGCGGCAAGGTTTAAGAGGACCAGGAGTCCACACCTGAATGCTGAACCTCTCATGAGCAACCGCGACTTTAGTCTCTCCAGTGATTCCCATCTATTCTACATCCTGCTGTCCTGGCTTCTGACCTTGTTTCGTTTCCTTGACTATGCTCCTTGTCTGTCCTCGAAACCCCGAACGCACATCACCTGACCCACACCTGTCCCCGACTACTTCTTTTGTCTTGTGCTTTGGATTTGTTGCTCATTAAACAGAACCCGCGATTGGGTCCCACTCACCTTCGCTTCGGCATCCCTTGTTCTGGCATGACAAGTAGTATGACAGTCAAATAAAGACAAGGGTTTAGTGCTCACAATCAGAAGTTTAATCGGTATGCGTACATGTGATCTGTGGAGCCTGAAAGAGGGACATGAAGCACGGCTTGAGGAGGGAGACGTGGAACGTGGGACATATGTGCAATACCGGGGAAAATTGCAACAGATGTCACTCTAGCATAGTGTCTGCGTGCTTTCTGAGATAGGATCTGCAGTGTTGCTAACAAATGCTCAATCTTAGAAGATTTCTATTTGATTGTAAAATTGAGGTTTAATTATAAGAGCAGTCATCATTTACAGAGTAACTTAGGTTTGGCCAGAAATTAGCTAGACTAACACCACTAAGGGAAAAAACTCAACCAAGTGTATCCCTGCATAAAAATGTCTGATACCTGTGCTGATGCTGTTGCATAGGATGATGTAGGCACTGTGGAAGTGAAACAGCTGCATAACAGGCAAAAATGTTGATGCATAGGAAAACAGCCTGAAGTATGGAAAGAAGGTAAATTTTTCTGTAAGCTGTTGTAGCAGCTCTTGGTTGTTTGAGCCCCATTATTTAAAGGACCGAGTGTATTTGCATTGTTGCAAAATCAGTGTTACAGGAAGTTGGTACAAACTTTCATTTTGCAAAAGACCTAATTTGCCATCTCCTAAAACAATTTTAGCAGCTGGAAGAATTAGGTTGGTTGATGATTGGGTTGTTGTGCTTTCAATTTACACTTAAAGTGAACTTGAAGTCTTGGACCTGTCATTGAGCAAGGTAATTGGGTTTCTCCTACTTATGGTATGTGGATTATGCTTTCCTATGCCATCTGCTTCTTATATAAGATGTCTTAAATATGTCTTCAATGTATTTTCAGAATTGTTGCGACTCTTACCTTTGGAGTTGCTGGGAAAAACCCTCAATTAAATAATATTCTTTGATGTCTTTGTGAATTCCACAAAAAAATAAATTAGTGATGTGTTATATATGAGGCAACAATGTAACTGAGTGTGACTGTCAAGGGAGGGCTAATCTCCCCATGTGTTCACTGGGGCAAGGGGGACAGAAAAACTAGCTTTGTCTCTTGATTTCTTCTGGTGGTAGGTACATATAAAGGAGCTTCTGTTGAGTGGAAATTTTATTACTTCGAGCTAGAATTAACATTGCTGTGCCCTGCATTCCTGGTATTCTACAATAGTTACTACAGAGATGGGCACCAAAAAGAGCAATTTATACTTCTAAAATGAATAAAAAATAAATTTCTAACTGAAACATATTAATGAGGTTTCTGCTTTATCCTTCCTCTGCAACTTTAAAATGAACTTTGAATGAATCTGACTGAAGAGAAATAAAGAAGGAAACCGCCAGCATTAAATAACCCCAGAAAAATGGAGCTGAACGCAACATTTAGCCGGCCAGTTGGTTTTTTCATCATGGGGCTTCAGTCTTTGCCAGACTCTAAGTATTATTTTATTTTCCTGGCTTTTGTTTATATTGGAACTCTTCTGGGGAATATTTTCTTGATAATGGTCATATGGCAGTCTGAAGCTCTTCACACCCCGAAGTACATGGTGGTGTTCAGCTTGTCCATTGTGGATGTGAGCCACATCACCGCTCTCATCCCTAAATGTGTCAGCCAGTTTCTTTTTGACTCAAGGTTTGTGACGTATGACTTGTGCCTGACTCAAATGTTCTTTGTTCACTTTTTTTATATAACAGAATCCTACTCACTGGTCATCATGGCTTTTGAGAGGTTGGTCTCCATTTGCTTCCCCCTACAGAGCAGCACGATCATCACCAACACACGCATGTTTGGCATCATAGTTTTCAGCTGGGTCCTGGCCTTTGCAATTCTTGTAGCTGCATTAGTGTTGATCACTCACCTGTCATTTTGCAAGCCAGTTCCCACAGTGATGAGCTACTTTTGTGACCATGGCCCAATTTTTCAGATTGCTTGCAGTGACAACAGTCCAAACTGGAAAATAACAGTTTTCTTTTTATTTGCTGTAATTTATGTGCCGCTAGGCTTCATCCTGATGTCATATGTTTTCATCATTCTTGCTGTCTCCCGAATCACATCTTTAGATGGAAGATGGAAAACTTTCAAAACCTGCTCTGTGCACTTAATTTTGGTGGCGATATTTTTTACACCCTTTCTAGTAACTTACACCATTACGTGGATATATACCAAGATTGACGGTAACACTCGAATCTTGAACACATCTTTGTCAGCTGTGCTACCCCCTCTTCTTAACCCCATTATTTACACACTTAAGACAGAGGAGGTATTGGAGCAAATCAGAAAGTTTCTCAGAAAACATTCAATCAAACCACTTTGGTGAAATATTTTGGATTAGTTGAATACTTTATAGATTGAATATCTGGAACATTTTGCAGAATGTAATAGACCCTGAATTAAGCATAAAGTGAAACTGAATTGTAATTATGAAGATCAATACATTTAAAAATTATGGAAATGCAGGGATAAACTAGCTATAAAATATCACGTAAATACCAGGCAGGCAACAGAGACATTGTTGTTAATGGAATTGCTGAGAATGATACTTCCCCAGATTGCTGTGGTAAATATTATCTGTCCAGAAACCCCTCATGTAACAAATATAATTTGTTCCTGAAAATTCCTTTGAAAGATAAATTCATTGATATACTGAAGATCTAACTACTGTTACTTTCAAAAGTATAAATGTATAGGTTGTCGATTCCCAGAATTGACACTTATGTATGTAAAATATCACAAAAACCCTTTTAAAATGTATATAACTACTTTTATAAGTAGCATCAGTTATCACAACACAGTTGGGTTAGAAAACATTTCTAACAGTTCCCCTTCATTAATTGCTGTATAACACTATGGCTATCTACCTGCACTCGCGCAACTCTTTTACAGCCATTAAGTACTATACACTTGAAAAAACTTCCATAGACATCTAATTAGGACGAAAGTCGAATTAAAAGCCCCATTAGACGAGGCAATTTAGCAATGGATGAGGACAAAACAAGCCTGGTCCCCAGGACGTAGATTAATTACCACTGTTCTGCAATTGGGCCACATGGGCCCAGTGACACTACAGTGTGAGAGAACGCCCTTCACTATGATTGCTTCCATGCAGCAAAACCAAACTGTCCTACTTATTCATTTTATAAGCACAAAGTGGTAATGTTATGCTATGATTATTCTTTTTGCTGATGAGAACGTTCTGGAGGGCCAGGCACAAACCTGACTAAACTATACCAAAGGATGAAGAATTACCCACAGTGGTTACTAAAGAATAAGAAGGGAGAAAACTTTCAATTATTATTTACATATCTAGTAATTTGCTTTTGTTCACATATATGGTGTTGGGTGCCTGGTCAGCAAGTTGCTTAATTAATGTGTTGTATAGTTTTTAAGGAAGGTGAAAAGTTGTACTATAGGTTCATGTCCTGAGTTACTCCAGTGAAAGATACAGCTGTATAAGATGAGAATTGATATATTAAAGCTGTTACAACAGCTATGCTTCCACAACCGTCTGTTTCAACATGTACTAATTAATAATAACAGCAATGTACAATTTCATACTTTGCAAAATGTGCTGGGTTGAATTTTAAATCAGCAGACAAGCCTTAGGTCTGGGCCTTGCTTTGATTTCCAATAGCCTGAGGATGAGCGGATTTTTTTGGATGCATTGTGTTCCCAGTATTAATGAGTCTCCAGGGTAGATTATTCTGTATAAAAGATTAAATGACCACACAAGGTCATTTTTTCATGTCCAGGACTCCAGTAACTGATATAAAATATAAGCCAGGCTTCAAGTTGCCAATTTTATCTTTACTTAGCAGAGCTTTTTGTAAGTAAAGAAGGTAAAGTTCCTATTGCCCTAAAATGCTGACTTTGGGAATCACACGGCAGAACAGGTCACCTTGAGCCAATGTGGGCAACATAAATGAAATAATAACAGAACATCAGGCAAAATGTTCTTTTTGTGCTGGTTTGTTTACTTCTTCCATGTCCATTTCAATTAGCCACTGATTAGGGTTGTGGAAGCAGATACAGGAGGTATTAGTGTTCTCATTTAGGTAAAAAGAAGGACCTCTAGAGGCGTGTTCTTCAGTCTTACAAGCCTCATCCTGGTTTTTGCTCGCAGTCACGGAAACAGATGTATTGAGCAGTGTCACATACAGTTCCTTCATGGCTGCGTTCATTATTTTTCACTAGCATGTGCTGGGGAACGTATTTGATGCGGAAGGACATGCATGTGGGTTCTCACAAACAGTAATAAAAACAGTACAACGAATCACTTGCATTAAGTGACACAGAAGAAGGTAAAATAGATCATTCTTACAATACAAAATGATCACCAGGTTTCTTAAACCATAGCAACTGGAAAGCATGGAATGCACCCAAATTGACAGTGTGTCATTTATTGCTGAAGGTTGCCAAGCTGATGAGTGGATTTATGATGAATTTGTGTGTCTATAAGAAAATTAAACCATAAGAAGAAACCCAGAAGTCGTCAGTTTAAGCCAATTCTTCTGCACCTCTGCATCATTATCTAAAATGCTCCACCTGACATGGTCCAGTTACTAATACCTGCATTCCATCGGTACATATATGTGTTCTGTATAATTAACACCCATGATTTACATGATGGGAATGACTTTACATGAACTGTCTTGAGTTTGTTTTCAGATTCCATTCAGTGTCTTTTTTTATTTTCATTTCAGTATGTCATTTTCACATTAGGTATTCAAAGCCCAAATCATCTGTCTACTCTCCATTATTTTAGCCATTCATTTTTGGAGAATTGCCATATTTTTAAAATGGTTATTAACAATGAATGTAGCATAAATCATTACCAGCCTAGCTACATCAGCATTGACCACATCATCTGCACTGGATCCATTAAGTACATTCACAACTTATAGAGCAGGCAGGTTTATTCCTAATGATTTAAATGGAAATATCTTCAGCTGCCTACTTTGATTTTTGCATGACATGTTGTGGCCATCCTACTTCATTTGAACAGTGTATTGATCATGTCCCACTTCCAAAAGACTTAATTCCTCTAACAGACCAGGTACACCACACACACACGTGCACACATATATTTTCGGAACCGCTTGTCCCATACGGGGTCGCAGGGAACCGGAGCCTACCCGGCAACTCAGGGCATAAGGCCGGAGGAGGAGGGGACACACCAAGGACGGGACGCCAGTCCGCCGCAAGGCACCCCAAGCGGGACCCGAACCCCAGACCCACCAGAGAGGAGGACCCGGTCCAACCCACTGTGCCACCGCCCCCCCCCCCCCCCGGTACACCAGAGTTCAACAATTTCACTCTCCTAGGTTTGTTTAAATTTTTGTGGGTACAAATGCTTTTCTGCTGCTATGAGTTATTTACTTGTACAGGACAACATGCACTGACTTTTGCTTTGCATGCACACCACTTTTCGAAGTAATTACACCCTCAGGGAAAGTTTTAACATGTAATTAGCCATCACCATTAGTTTACCAGTCAGTTTATTGGCTGATCAGGACTAGTAATTGAATCTCCAGTGAGAGCTGGAGTTACAGACTTGGGTGACCCGCTATAAAAATAAAAATTCAGGCACTGAAGCTCAAAGTTACAGCACAACCAGGAATTTACATCCTGCAATGATTTCCCCTCCTCAGATTGGTATGTATCTGTGTTGTTAAACCAGTCTCTCTGAAAACCCTTTAGATACATTTTTATCTACCTGACATCGATTTTAGGCGGACGAAAGTGAAGCAGGAACCTGGGGCCCATATGGAGACCACAACCCAAGACCTGAGCAACTTCACTCGTCCAGTTGGATTCTACATCAGAGGATTCTACGCGCTGAAGAACAGTGAATACTACTTCATATTTCTAGCAGTCATCTACGTTTTTACACTCGCGGCCAATCTCACTTTGATGGTTATCATTTGGTTTTCAGAGGTCCTACACACACCCAAATACATGGCGGTCTTCAGCCTGGCTGTGGTCGATGTGAGTTTGAGCTCGGCTCTCATCCCCAAAGCCGTCAACATGTACCTCTTCGACTCAAAATTCATCTATTTCAATGCCTGCTTGGCTCAGATGTTCTTTGTTGATTTCTTTGCTTCCATGGAGGCCTTCTGTCTCTGCGTCCTGGCATATGACAGGCTTATTGCGATATGTTTCCCGCTAAGGAGCCATACTATAAATACAAACCGTAAAATGATGTTGGTCATAATGGTTTCCTGGTCGATTCCGCTCATCATAGAGGTGGTCGTGGTTGCGTTGATACCCCCCTTGCCGTACTGCAAATCGACCATCGTCAACAGCTTCTTCTGTGATCACGGCCCCGTTTTCAAGATAGCCTGTGGGGATTACTCTCCCAACTGGTTTATGGCCAGTTTTACCACAGTTGCGTTGTTCTTTGCTCCTTTCGGCTTCATCGCGCTGACGTACGTATGTATAATTTATGCCATTTTGAATATAGCCTCTTCGGAGAGCAGGTGGAAAGCGTTTAAAACATGCACCTCACACTTGATTCTGGTTGTTCTTTTCTTCGTGCCCTTCTTCGTGACTTACATTGTTGCATGGATCAACGTGAACATTGACACGGACACGAGGATCATCAACACGTCCCTGTCCGCCTCCATCCCCCCACTGCTCAATCCCATCATTTACTCCCTAAAGACGGAAGAGATTCTGGAAATTATTAAGAAGTATCTGGGTATGAGGAAAACAAACCCACGATAAATGTACCTTTTTGGGGGGCCCTGCTGACTTGTCTCTATTCACTGTGTGTGCTGTGTTTCGTTTTGAAATTTTAGGTAGACATCTTCTTCGCGATTACAGGGTGTTTTTTTTAATTATTAGTCGTTTAATTACTCTTAATCTTTAACATTCTGTGACTGTAGACTGTAGACATTCTGTACGTGTGACTGTAAAGCGTAGCACATTTTAATGTGCGGATATGAGTTATAACGCGAAACCGACGACCGTTCATTCCGTGCATAGGCTATTGCCTGGCAGCCGGCAGCGTAGTGGCCAGAGTTACTTACTGTGGGTTCAAATCCCACCTCTTACTCTACTACCCTGATCAAGGTATCTTCCCTGAAATGCTGCAGTGAAAGTTACCCTGCAGTGGAAACTGGAAATGACAGTGCAAGTCACAACTGGAGAAAAGCGTTGGCAAAATGAATAAATGTAAATGCAATTATTAGTTGCAATTTCAGGGTAAGTAGCTTGCTCAAGGCCACTACAGCTGGATGTGAAATTGGAACCTGGTCCAAAAGAAGCAGCTGTAACCACTATGCTATTAGCTGCCTGGTAAGACAAGTTTGTGATGAAAGCACTGCATGCCATGTTTCACCTCTCTCACTGTTCTGTGAGTATAACAGTGAGCATTAAAGAAAGTGGTCATAAAGGGTTCGAGTCCCTTTTGTTCACTTAAACGTGTGTTGCAACATTGAAATGAAATCCACAGAAACTTAATGCTTTCTTTTCTTCTTAAATGGTTTTGTGTTTTATTTTCTGTAGTCAACATCTTCAGTGTTTTTTTTTTTTTTTCCTGCAGTCTGATGTATAATGATTCACCCCTTTTGGGTCCATTTTTTCCCTCCATGTCCTTGCGTTACCTGTCAAATGCCACACGTGCAGACATTCAAAATAAGAGTCCCGCGACCAAAAAAGCAACATTATATCGCAGCGGTGCTGTGTGGGCTGCTGCCGTCACTGAGTGCGGTGCGTCAAACAGGGCTAAACGGCTAACCCTAAAAACAGACTGGATGAAGCAAGTCTGAAGTAACCCCACAATATCTGTGTTACACCTTTGAGTTTTTTTGATCATTTCATGCACCTAATAATTGATTAGTTGTTATGCCCCTGGATGAAGGAAAGGGAGACAAAGGCCTCTGGGTATAAAATGGTCATTAAATGCTGATGGCTATTTACTTTGGACAGGAGATTAGGTAGAAAGGTTAATTATGAGGAAATTGAAATCTATACTTTTCTTCTAGTCGTCATGTTCAGGTTAGACTAGAAAGGTTTACCTTACTATGCAGTCAGAATGTACACCTTAAATGGGGCCACTGCTTGTGGTGACGGTGTCATTCACAGCAGCTGAGCATCAGTGCAACTGAGAATCTCGTTACATTGAAGTACATTCAGCTCATTCCTTGCTCCTGCTGGACTTATTGTCACGTGTTTTTCTTTCTTTCTTTAGAGACTGTTACAATGGTTTGTTAAAAAAGGGTGTGCACTGAAATCTAAACAAATGTCTTAAACATTTTTTATATATTGTAATGTAATATAATAATTAAAATGAATCTTTATGCAAGTAACTGTGACAAACATTTGATATTTTTTTATTGAGAATCCTTGGAGACAACGACTATGATAAAAATGATTAAAGATGCAAAGCACTCACTATGAAATGAAAGTACTCTTGTAAAATTTGAGAAACAAACTGGTGTACTTGTGGCTGTGTTGTACAGAAGCTAGTAAAACATTGCCAACATTTCCAAAATCTAATTTTATAAATGAAAATTAAGAATATTGTTGGTTTTAGTTACATCACTAGGTGAGAGCAAAGGGAGGTCGTGTGTCCCTTGTCCCCCGTCACCCTCTCCCTCCTGCCTCTTTGTCCATACTTTAAAAATCACTTTGATGTTGAACATATTTACGATTTTAATGAAGTCCCTGAACAGTTCTGGAGAAAATATATTTCTTCACAAAAACACAGGCCAGGGCAATATCTGAGTAGAAAATGGTCAGCAGCTGAGTTCAGTGTTTTCATTTGGACTGAGACACGTTCTCGTTTTATGAAGGGTACATGGGGTTTTTGTGCACCACCTTTAAAGCATGAATGACGAATGAGACATTCGCCTTCAAGAACTATTTTGTCCCATTCAACTAGTGTTTAATGGAGGTGTATTTTTATGACTCCTCTTTGCTCCATAAGGAGGGGGGTGCGGTGGCGCAGTGGGTTGGACCGGGTCCCGCTCTCCAGTGGGTCTGGGGTTCAAGTCCCACTTGGGATGCCTTGCAACGGACTGGCGTCCCGTCCTGGGTGTGTCCCCGGCCCTGCGCCCTGTGTTGCTGGGTAGGCTCCAGTTCCCCGCGACCCTGGATGGGACACGTGGTTCAGAAAGTGTGTGTGTGTGCTCCATAGCTTTGTTCCATTTACATTCTTGCTTATGACAGATTTGCTTATGAACACCATGCATTTCCTTGTCCACCAGGACTCCATTAACACAGTGATCATATTGGAGGGGATTTTAGGAACAGTCTGGGCATTCTGCTGTGCACATCAGTGTCTTCGCGATTCTAATTATGACAAGACTTTCTTAGGTATCGGCAGGACAAGGTGGCCGGAACATTGTGGCAGTGGGATGCAGGGTTACGATTGACATTTTTATGCATTTGCAAGAAATCATTTTCTCACAATGTTATTAAGTCATGTCACATTAGAAAAAAATAGACTTTTTTTTTTTCTTTTTTTTAGAAAAAGGCTTTGTTTGGGACAGTTTGTTCTTTGTGTGTGTGCTGTAATTGTTTATATTAGTGGTACAAGGTAACTGCGGGGATGTGATGGTGCGGCGGGTTTGACCGGTATCTTGCTGCTTGGCAGGTATGGGGTTCGACTCCTGCACGGAGTGCGGGGCGGTTCCGTGTTTCTCCCTACATGTGCCTCCCCCAACATACAGAAGATAGTACTGGCAACCACAGAAGATAGTACTGGCAACCCCCTTCTGTTCCTCCCTTGCCATAAAAAACACACAGGTGGTTGCTACGCTTTGTTAAAGTGCTGGGCAATGTATTTAGGAAACTTTGAAGGAACAACAAGATTGTGTTTCTTAACACATTGTCTACACTTATGGGTTTCACTGATTTCACAAATTTTTACCCCATGAAGTGAAATGAAAATTGATTTAATTCATGTATCAAAGAACTATACAGCTACAGAAAGTCATTTGTGACTGAGACCTAAGTATGTGATTGCAATGTTAAATAAATATTTTACCTGTAACAGTCTGAGCTTTTACTATTTATAACAAAACAAATAATTTATGGTTTCTTTTATACACATTTTTATGTATGTGATGAAAAATGGATGAAATGAAGAGAAAAGAATTTTGGTAACATATCTCTCAGTTGTATTCACTTCACACTTGATTTGTATGGAGGTGGTAATTTAACACCCATCCATCCATCCATCTTCCTCCGCTTTATCCGGGGCCGGGTCGCGGGGGCAGCAGTCCGAGCAGAGTCCTCCAGACTTCCCTCTCCCCGCACACCTCCTCCAGTTCCTCTGGGGGAACCCCAAGGCGTTCCCAGGCCAGCCGGGAGACATAGTCTCTCCAACGTGTCCTGGGTCTGCCCCGAGGCCTCCTCCCAGTGGGACAAGCCCGGAACACCTCCCCAGGGAGGCGTCCAGGAGGCATCCGGAACAGATGCCCGAGCCACCTCAACTGGCTCCTCTCGATGCGGAGGAGCAGCGGCTCTACTCCGAGCTCCTCCCGGGTGACTGAGCTCCTCACCCTATCCCTAAGGGTGCGCCCAGCCACTCTGCGGAGGAAACTCATTTCTGCCGCTTGTATCCGCGATCTCATTCTTTCGGTCATGATCCAGAGTTCATGACCATAGGTGAGGGTAGGAACGTAGATCGACCGGTAAATTGAGAGCTTCGCCTTACGACTCAGCTCCCTCTTCACCACAACAGACCGGTACAATGACCGCATTACTGCGGACGCCGCACCGATCCGTCTGTCGACCTGCCGCTCCATTTTCCCTCACTCGTGAACAAGACCCCGAGATACTTAAACTCCTCCACTTGAGGGAGCAACTCCCCCCTAACCCGGAGGGGGCAATCCACCTTTTTCCGACTGAGAACCATGGCCTCGGATTTGGAGGTGCTGATTCTCATCCCCGCCGCTTCGCGCTCGGCTGCAAACCTCCCCAGTGCACGCTGCAAGTCTTGACTTGATGAAGCCAACAGGACCACATCGTCCGCAAAAAGCAGAGACGAGATCTCGCGGCCACCAAAACAGACACCCTCCATTCCCTGACTGCGCCTAGAAATTCTGTCCATAAAGATAATGAACAGAATCGGTGACAAAGGGCAGCCCTGGCGGAGTCCAACATGCACCAGGAACAGGTCTGACTTACTGCCGGCAATGCGAACCAAGCTCCTACTCCGGTCATACAGGGAACGAACAGCCCGTAGCAACGAGCCCTGAACCCCATAATCCCGAAGTACCCCCCACAGGATGCCACGAGGGACACGGTCGAATGCCTTCTCCAGGTCCACAAAACACATATGGACTGGTTGGGCAAACTCCCACGAACCCTCCAGCACCCTAGTGAGGGTATAGAGCTAGTCCAGTGTTCCACGGCCAGGGCAAAAACCGCATTGCTCCTCCTGAATCCGAGGTTCGACTATCGGTTGGATTCTCCTTTCCAGTACCCTGGCATAGACTTTCCCAGGGAGGCTAAGGAGTGTGATCCCCCTGTAGTTGGAACACAATCTCCGGTCCCCCTTTTTAAAAAGAGGGACCACCACCCCGGTCTGCCAGTCCAGAGGCACCGTTCCCGAACTCCACGCGATGCTGCAGAGGCGTGTCAGCCAAGACAGCCCCACAACATCCAGAGACTTGAGAAACTCGGGGCGGATCTCATCCACCCCCGGAGCCTTGCCACCGAGGAGTTTTTTGACTACCTCAGCAACTTCAGCCAGGGTAATGGACGAGTCCCCCTTCAAGTCCCCAGCCTCAGCTTCCTCTACGGAAGGCGTGTCGGAGGGATTGAGGAGATCCTCAAAGTACTCCTTCCACCGCCCGAGAACATCCTCAGCTGAGGTCAGCAGCGCACCACTTCCACTGTAAACAGTGTTCGTGGAACACCGCTTCCCCCCTCCGAGTCGCCGGACGGTTTGCCAGAATCTCTTTGAGGCCGACCGAAAGTCTTCCTCCATGGCCTCACCGAACTCCTCCCAAGCCCGAGTTTTTGCCGCGGCGACTGCCAGAGCCGCGCTCCGTTTGGCCCGTCGGTACCTGTCAGCTGCTTCAGGAGTCCCATGAGCCAGCCAGGCCCGATAGAACTCCTTCTTCAGCTTGACGGCATCCCTTACTTCCGGTGTCCACCACCGTGTTCGGGGATTGCCGCCGCGACAGGCGCCGGAGACCTTATGGCCGCAGCTCCGAACCGCCGCCCCGACAATGGAGGCACGGAACATAGTCCATTCAGAATCAATGTCCCCCACCTCCCTCGGGACCTGGTTGAAGCTCTGTCGGAGGTGGGAGTTGAAGACCTCTCTGACAGGGGCCTCCGCCAAACGTTCCCAACAGACCCTCACTATGCGTTTGGGCCTGCCAGGTCTGTCCAGCTTTTTCCCCTGCCATCGAATCCAACTCACCACCAGGTGGTGATCAGTTGACAGCTCAGCCCCTCTCTTCACCCGAGTGTCCAAGACATATTGCCGAAGGTCAGAAGAAACGACTACAAAGTCGATCATCGACCTCCGACCTAGGGTGTCCTGGTGCCAAGTGCACTGATGGACACCCTTATGCATGAACATGGTGTTCGTCATGGATAAACCGCGACTAGCACAGAAATCCAATAACAACTCACTGCTCGGGTTCAGATCAGGGAGGCCGTTCCTCCCAATCACGCCCCTCCAGGTATCACTGTCGCTGCCCACGTGGGCGTTAAAGTCCCCCAGTAGAACGACAGAGTCCCCAGTGGGAGCGCTTTCCAGCACGCCCCCCAGGGACTCTAAAAAGGCCGGGTACTCTACACTGCCGCTAGGCGCATAAGCACAAACGACAGTGAGAGACCGTTCCCTGACCCGAAGGCGTAGGGAGACGACCCTCTCATTCACCGGGGTAGACTCCAACACATGGCGGCTGAACTGGGGGGCTATTAATAAGCCCACACCAGCCCGCCGCCTCTCACCTTGGGCAACGCCAGAATAGTGGAGAGTCCACCCCCGATCGAGGAGAGTGGTTCCAGAACCCAAGCTGTGAGTGGAAGTGAGCCCGACTATATCTAGACGGTATCTCTCAACTTCCCGCACCAGCTCAGGCTCCTTCCCCGCCAGTGAGGTGACATTCCAAGTCCCAAAAACCAGAGTTGGCGCCCGAGGTTTGGGTCGGCCGGGCACTCGGCCCCGACCACCGCCCAAATCACAATGCACCGGCCCCTTACGGTTTCTCCGGCAGGTGGTGAGCCCACCGAAGAGCGGCTCTACGTCATGGCTTCGGGCTGAGCCCGGCCAGGCCCCGTGGGCATAGACCTGGCCACCAGGCACTTGCATGCGAGCCCCCCCCCCAGGCCTGGCTCCAGGGTGGGGCCCCGGTGACCCCATACCGGGCGGGGTAAACGAAAGCCTTGCTTTTTCCTTCATAAGGGGTTTTTGAACCGCGCTTTGTCTCGTCTGTCATCCAGGACCTGTCTGCCATGGGAGACCCTACCAGGGGCATATAGCCCCAGACAACATAGCTCCTGGACTCATTCAGGCACTCAAACCCCTCCACCACGGTAAGGTGGCGGTTCACGGAGGAGGTGGTAATTTAACACATTAACAGAAAATCTGTCAGACTGAGGCTAAACAAGGAGCTAAATTTCAAACTGGCAAAACTTATTCAACTTTAATTGCTTGTAATTGTTTTTTAAAACAAGTTCAGATTTATTCTCACTCTTGTGTCTTTGGATTCTGACTTTATCTGTTGAGTGCTACAGTACTCATCTTCCTCCTGTGACCTTAGTTTTATAATTTGCGTGTTCATCATTTTTCCTGTGTATAAAGTAACTTCGGATTTTATTCATGAAAGCTTCTTTGTCAGCTGTAAATGAGATTGACCTGGAAGATTATAGCCACAATGGTATGCATCTGAACAGACATCAGCAAAAACAGAGCTCTGTACCAGTGTTCCATTCCCTCTAGTACTGTACATGTTTTAGTTCTTTTAATGAAAATTTCATATATATTTTAAATTTTTTTACACAGAACGCCATCAGTTAAAGTATTTGTTGTATTTTGTAAATTTATGACAGAGTCCCCAAAAGTGTAGATAACTTTTACCAGTTAGTATGTTTTCAGTCTGATCATTAAAAAAAATAATAAAAAAATCAACCAGTTGGGCATTTCTTGTTCATTCTATCGTACGTGCGCTAGACGGCGCTGTCTCCTAAGTTTTGTGAGGAAAAACGCGGACGACACTTTGTATCATATAGAAAACATAAGAGACAGCCATCAGTTTACTCCACGCTCTGATATATTCTGTTAATATTCCAGACTGTTATATACTTTTACGGTAATCATTTTATTTGACACACGTTAAATTTGATTTAGTTTTATTATGTAAAAAATGTTTAGACATATACAATTTCAGTAGTAGTGGTTACGTTTGAAAATATGACATGCGAATTAATTTGATAACCATGATAACACACACGATTTTCTGGACCGCTTGTCCCATACGGGGTCGCGGGGAACCGGAGCCTATCTACAGTTGTAAAGGACATGTACGCATACCGATTAAACTTCTGATTGTGAGCACTAAACCCTTGTCTTTATATGACTGTCATACTACTTGTCATGCCAGAACAAGGGATGCCGAAGCGAAGGTGAGTGGGACCCAATCGCGGGTTCTGTTTAATGAGCAACAAATCCAAAGCACAAGACAAAAGAAGTAGTCGGGGACAGGTGTGGGTCAGGTGATGTGCGTTCGGGGTTTCGAGGACAGACAAGGAACATAGTCAAGGAAACGAAACAAGGTCAGAAGCCAGGACAGCAGGATGTAGAATAGATGGGAATCACTGGAGAGACTAAAGTCGCGGTTGCTCATGAGAGGTTCAGCATTCAGGTGTGGACTCCTGGTCCTCTTAAACCTTGCCGCCTTAATGAGGAGCAAGTGCGGGCAGGGTGCATGTGACACTACTAGAGCTGTTGTTACCTTTACCAGATTTTCCTTGGTCAATCATGTGAGTGTCACACAGGTAAGTTGGGACACAAGAGGATGGACCCAGGTGTGGAATCATGTATTGGGGATATCGAAGAGGAGAGGCAAATCCTGCAGTCGGGGGCAGGCGATGGTCGAAACTTGAGGAGCGAAAATCTTACCATAGATGATCTGGACACATAGTTGAAGGAACAAAGCGAAGGCCGTTGTCGTGGGAGACAGGATAAGGAAACGGGCAGAGGATCGAGGATGATAGACTCGGGGAGCAGGTCAGGTAGGCAAATGAATGGTTTGGGAGAACAAAGAAGAACAAAGAGCAGAGAGATCTCATTGACCAAGCGTTCATGACCAGGGCGCGCCGCTAGTTAACTGTGAACAGTACCTGTGTCCTACCAGCTATGGTTGAAACAGGCAACATCGCTTCTATAAGACCAGTCTTTCATCTCTCCTCCCCTTCCCCGCATTATATGTGGTTCCCTAGAATGTTTGGTCAAAACCCTACTGGACTCTATTCAGTTGCAACCACTGTTCTTTGGACTACGATATGGATAACAGCTCGGACCCACGCCCGCAACAACAATCCCTACCTTTTCTGTCTTCTCCTCTTCTCCAAAACTACATCCCATATCTTCCCTTGCTTTAGTCCTCACAAACCGCTGTCACTACACAGTACCTGTTGTATAAAGAACTCAGTAACAATACATAGAACCACTAACCATACTCTGGGTTACTTGTTGCAGAACAAGTAATGTCGCTACTTAGGACTTACTGTATATTTCTGAATCAATATTAAACACCTGACCAAGGCACTCAATCTGAATTGCTTTCGTGAAAGTATGCACTGTATAAATGCATAAAAATGTTTTGTAACTTGTCGTAAATAGAAATATGTGCAACTGGAACACACACACTGTCTGAAACCACTTGTTGCAAGCGGGGTTGCAGCGAACTGGAGCCTAACCCGGCAATACAGAATGCAGGGCTGGAGGGGGAGGAGACACACCCAGGACAGGACACCAGTCTGTTGCAAGGTGCCCCAAGCAGGATTCGAACCGCAGACCCTTCAGAAAGCGGAACCCGGCCAAGCCCGCTTCATCACTGCGTCACCACACCCCCTTGCAACTGGAACAAAATTGCATGATAATACCAGTGTGGTTTTACTGAATTGCCCATGGTTTGTGAATGTAAACGTGTGCTTGCATGGCTACCATGCAATGGACTGGCATCCTGTCTAAGGTGTACCCAACTTAGCTTTCTTACTGTCTCTCAGATCACATCTGTAGAGGAAAGGTGGAAAACGTTCAGAACCTGCTCCGTGCACTTCATTTTGGTGGCAATATTTTTCATACCCTTTCTAGTGACTTATACCATATCATGGACATATACCAAGGTGGATGGTAACATTTGAATCTTGAACACATCTTTGTCAGCGGTGCTACCACCCCTTCTCAACCCTATTATTTACGTGTTAAAGACAGACGAGGTGATGGAGCAAATCAGAAAGTTTTTCAGAAAGCATTTAGTCAAACCTCTCTGGTGAGATATTTTGAAATAGCTGGAATACTTAATAAAACAAATATCTGGAACATTTTGTAAAATGTAACTGACCTTTAACTAAGCATTAACTAATCTTAAAATGTATTTATATTTAGCAATATATCTGAAAACTATAAAAACAAAAATATTACCAAAATGTAAAAATAACTCTTCAAGTGGTTTTTATTGTCATTCCTCTATATAGCTTGTATACAGTGGAACTTGTACAACCACTTCAACAACTGCAGCAGGCAAGCAAGGCATTGCTGTTAGTAGCATTCTTCCCCAGATTGTTGTGGCAAATGTTATCTTAAGTTTTCCCCTACTTTACAAGCTGAAATACCTTGTAATGCAAAGTACAGGTATTAAATGAAACTCCTTGTAAAGTCTTCATCTTGGAAGTTATTAACCCTAACTACTATACTAACATTTTAACACTGGGCAATTCCGCAGTTGCATCTGTGTCTAGATTGGACACATTGCCAGATTGCTTTGATAAATACCTCCCTTGGAAATAGAACAGTAGCACTACTTGTAAAGGAAAATAGAAAAACAATTAAGCATGCTGAAACAAGACTGCCAATAAAGACAACAGGTTAGAGCAGAAAATATTAGCTGTGGATTTATAATCAAATGTAACCCTGGATAAACAAATATCACAGCTGTCTCTGTAAATATCTAGCTGCAGAAATGAGTAAACTGTAAATGCTGCTATGTGTCAAAACTTCTGGTTTGGAACTTCAGCTGTAATAGTCTGATTTTCCTTCTTGTTTAACACTACACTTAAAATAGCATAAGAAATCATCTCTTATTCTTATCTGTTCTTATTCGTATTCTTGATCTGTTTCAAGATTTCTTCCTGTGCGTGTAGAACTATGAATCTTACAACGTATGTATACTTAAATTTTATGAAAACATCCGGTGTTATGGGATTGGTATGTCTGTGTGTGTTAGAAGTACACAAAAATATAGTAAGTTTGATGAAATTACACTCAATAGTACTTTAGTCACTCACTCAGATTAACTGCTTGACCATGACAGGATCGCAGAGGTCCGGAGCCTGTCTGACAATAACTGGGCACCGAGTTAAGATGGTCCACCATGGACAGGACACCAGTCCATCGCAGGGTAGCCACACAGACACAACTAAAGGCAATTTTAGAGTAACCAATTAATTTGAAATTCCACATCTTTTTGACTGTGGGAAGAAGCTGGAACACCCATAGAAAACCCATCCAGGCACAGGGAAACCATGCAAACTCAATATAGACAGAACTGGGTTCAAACCTCTTCGGTGGGCTCACCACCTGCCGGAGAAACCGTAAGGGGCCGGTGCATTGTGATTTGGGCGGTGGTCGGGGCCGAGTGCCCGGCCGACCCAAACCTCGGGCGCCAACTCTGGTTTTTGGGACTTGGAATGTCACCTCACTGGCGGGGAAGGAGCCTGAGCTGGTGCGGGAAGTTGAGAGATACCGTCTAGATATAGTCGGGCTCACTTCCACTCACAGCTTGGGTTCTGGAACCACTCTTCTCGATCGAGGGTGGACTCTCCACTATTCTGGCGTTGCCCAAGGTGAGAGGCGGCGGGCTGGTGTGGGCTTATTAATAGCCCTCCAGTTCAGCCGCCATGTGTTGGAGTCTACCCCGGTGAATGAGAGGGTCGTCTCCCTACGCCTTCGGGTCAGGGAACGGTCTCTCACTGTCATTTGTGCTTATGCGCCTAGCGGCAGTGTAGAGTACCCGGCCTTTTTAGAGTCCCTGGGGGGCATGCTGGAAAGCGCTCCCACTGGGGACTCTGCCGTTCTACTGGGGGACTTTAACGCCCACGTGGGCAGCGACAGTGATACCTGGAGGGGCGTGATTGGGAGGAACGGCCTCCCTGATCGGAACCCGAGCGGTGAGTTGTTATTGGATTTCTGCGCTAGTCGCGGTTTATCCATAACGAACACCATGTTCATGCATAAGGGTGTCCATCAGTGCACTTGGCACCAGGACACCCTAGGTCGGAGGTCGATGATCGACGTTGTAGTCGTTTCTTCTGACCTTCGGCCATATGTCTTGGACACTCGGGTGAAGAGAGGGGCTGAGCTGTCAACTGATCACCACCTGGTGGTGAGTTGGATTCAATGGCGGGGGAAAAAGCTGGACAGACCTGGCAGGCCCAAACGCATAGTGAGGGTCTGTTGGGAACGTTTGGCGGAGGCCCCTGTCAGAGAGGTCTTCAACTCCCACCTTCGACAGAGCTTCAACCAGGTCCCGAGGGAGGTGGGGGACATTGATTCTGAATGGACTATGTTCCGTGCCTCCATTGTCGGGGCGGCGGTTCGGAGCTGCGGCCATAAGGTCTCCGGCGCCTGTCGCGGCGGCAATCCCCGAACACGGTGGTGGACACCGGAAGTAAGGGATGCCGTCAAGCTGAAGAAGGAGTTCTATTGGGCCTGGCTGGCTCATGGGACTCCTGAAGCAGCTGACAGGTACCGACGGGCCAAACGGAGCGCGGCTCTGGCAGTCGCCGCGGCAAAAACTCGGGCTTGGGAGGAGTTCGGCGAGGCCATGGAGGAAGACTTTCGGTCGGCCTCAAAGAGATTCTGGCAAACCGTCCGGCGACTCGGAGGGGGGAAGCGGTGTTCCACGAACACTGTTTACAGTGGAAGTGGTGCGCTGCTGACCTCAGCTGAGGATGTTCTCGGGCGGTGGAAGGAGTACTTTGAGGATCTCCTCAATCCCTCCGACACGCCTTCCGTAGAGGAAGCTGAGGCTGGGGACTTGGAGGGGGACTCGTCCATTACCCTGGCTGAAGTTGCTGAGGTAGTCAAAAAACTCCTCGGTGGCAAGGCTCCGGGGGTGGATGAGATCCGCCCCGAGTTTCTCAAGTCTCTGGATGTTGTGGGGCTGTCTTGGCTGACACGCCTCTGCAGCATCGCGTGGAGTTCAGGAACGGTGCCTCTGGACTGGCAGACCGGGGTGGTGGTCCCTCTTTTTAAGAAGGGGGACCGGAGATTGTGTTCCAACTACAGGGGGATCACACTCCTTAGCCTCCCTGGGAAAGTCTGTGCCAGGGTACTGGAAAGGAGAATCCGACCGATAGTCGAACCTCGGATTCAGGAGGAGCAATGCGGTTTTCGTCCTGGCCGTGGAACACTGGACCAGCTCTATACCCTCACTAGGGTACTGGAGGGTTCGTGGGAGTTTGCCCAACCAGTCCACATGTGTTTTGTGGACCTGGAGAAGGCATTCGACCGTGTCCCTCGTGGCATCCTGTGGGGGGTACTTCGGGATTATGGGGTTCGGGGCTTGTTGCTACGGGCTGTTCGTTCCCTGTATGACGGGAGCAGGAGCTTGGTTCGCATTGCCGGCAGTAAGTCAGACCTGTTCCCGGTGCATGTTGGACTCCGCCAGGGCTGCCCTTTGTCACCGATTCTGTTCATTATCTTTATGGACAGAATTTCTAGGCGCAGTCAGGGAACGGAGGGTGTCTGTTTTGGTGGCCGCGAGATCTCGTCTCTGCTTTTTGCGGACGATGTGGTCCTGTTGGCTTCATCAAGTCAAGACTTGCAGCGTGCACTGGGGAGGTTTGCAGCCGAGCGCGAAGCGGCGGGGATGAGAATCAGCACCTCCAAATCCGAGGCCATGGTTCTCAGTCGGAAAAAGGGTGGATTGCCCCCTCCGGGTTAGGGGGGAGTTGCTCCCTCAAGTGGAGGAGTTTAAGTATCTCGGGGTCTTGTTCACAAGTGAGGGAAAAATGGAGCGGCAAGTTGACAGACGGATCGGTGCGGTGTCCGCAGTAATGCGGTCACTGTACCGGTCTGTTGTGGTGAAGAGGGAGCTGAGTCGTAAGGCGAAGCTCTCAATTTACCGGTCGATCTACGTTCCTACCCTCACCTATGGTCATGAACTCTGGATCATGACCGAAAGAATGAGATCGCGGATACAAGCGGCAGAAATGAGTTTCCTCCGCAGAGTGGCTGGGCGCACCCTTAGGGATAGGGTGAGGAGCTCAGTCACCCGGGAGGAGCTCGGAGTAGAGCCGCTGCTCCTCCGCATCGAGAGGAGCCAGTTGAGGTGGCTCGGGCATCTGTTCCGGATGCCTCCTGGACGCCTCCCTGGGGAGGTGTTCCGGGCTTGTCCCACTGGGAGGAGGCCTCGGGGCAGACCCAGGACATGTTGGAGAGACTATGTCTCCCGGCTGGCCTGGGAACGCCTTGGGGTTCCCCCAGAGGAACTGGAGGAGGTGTGCGGGGAAAGGGAAGTCTGGAGGACTCTGCTCGGACTGCTGCCCCCGCGACCCGGCCCCGGATAAAAGCGGAGGAAGATGGAAGATGGGTTCAAACCTATACCCAGGCACTGTGAGGCAAGTCTTTTGTGCTAGAATGGTAAAACAATTAAGTACTATTTAAAAACTCATATGTATTTCACAAGAATCCGCCTGAAACTGAAATGAAAAAAGCCTTACATTCTCATCAAGTAAATTGTCAGGGTGTTCAGTACAAAGTGTGTCAATATTTTATTACACTTAACTTTTTGTTCCGGTTCTGTTACAACAATGAACTTGAGTCTGGCATTCAGATGTCTGCATGTGTCTGTATGCGAAAATTAAAAACGAGTTTCTGTAAACTGTGTTCCCTTTGTCTAATTTCAATAACTTTGACTTTGTACTTGCACTTGCAACTGTAAAGGACATTTACATATACTGATTAAGGTTAAGTTTGTGAACATGCAACCCTTGTCTTTATATGGGTATCTAGTGGAGCTGCTGCTAGCTTCACCATATCTTCATTGATTAATCATGTGAGTGTGCAGGATATACAAATGTTTTGGTTCTTTTGTACATTTTAGCTATATATACACACTGTTTCCCTGTGTCTGAAAACATTGCAAACTGATCCTGAATCTTAAAAAAGCAGACTTGCAACAAATGAGGATGGTATCACTGTGGCCAATTTATTCAAAAAAACTAATCTTAACAAGGTTTTCTTTATGTAATACAATTTTACATAAAGACAGAAGATGTATGGTTATGAACAAGGAAAAAAAAATCAAAACGCAACACTTTCTAAACCACTGTCAAAGGTGACAGCAGCAGCAAGCTCATCATTCACTGCTAGGACATCTCTCCTACTCTCTGCTTCAACAGTTGCTCCTTCCTAGCATTCTGGAAGGCAGCCATACAGTCTTTGAAGCTCTGCACCTGTTCCTGGCACCTACGCCAGTCCTGATGTTCCGCCATGCACTCCTGTACAGCATAGTGCTGTCCAGCACATCCTGTTCGCCCCACGATCCGGTCCACCAAGTCCTCTTCCTCTTCATCCTTGGGTCGACTACGGTTATGAGGTGAGGGTGGAGCAGCCATTCAACAGGCCTCAAAATGACCGGTCTGCCTGCTGAGATGAAATTCCTCTAAGGTGTCAGCCAGAGAAGACACTGGTGTTACACTATCACATGACCATCAGGACAGTACTAATAAACCCTCCCCTCCCACCTGACACTCAGTTATGTTATTTTCTTCTGTAACAAATGCCCTTTACCATTTGCATTTTTTTAACAAATGAAAGAGCAAGAAAAGATGTAGTACATGACTGCTACTAGTAGCTACAAAGCTGAGGTTTCAAATAAACAAGCTGCAGTTCAATAATTAATTAGGAAACAACCCACAGTTCCAGGATCCTCAAGCAGAGTAGTACAAAACGTCAAAAGTGTTGAAATAAAGCAGCCTCAAAGCGAAAAGAAGAAAGTGTGATGTCAATTTGATGAAGACGTTGATAAAGTGCAGGAGGCAACCTTGAGGGGGAACATTTATAAGAGGCTTCGGACAACGACAATCATGGTTATTAGTTTGGGGGCAGCACAGATTGAACACAGATGACTCAGAGTGTAAAGCAGGTATTAAAGACATAATCATAATAATAATAATAACAACAACAACAACAACCATACTCTGTTAATCCCTGTGGGGAAATTCAGGGCTGCCACTGCAACAGCACTACTATTAAACAAACAAACATATTTTTGAGTTTGGGACACGACGGAACAAGAGCACCTGGAAACCCACAAAACATGGTGAATCAATGTAACTCCACAAAAAGTGCGGATCAAACTCATCATGATGATCATGTCCACCCATTATGTCATGACATCAGTTCCAAGTGAAGACACGCGCACGACCTCGTACCAAATCATAGCTTTAAGATTGGTTTTATCTTACAAGAAAATGATGCAATAATATATTTTCCTAAAGCTACACAAAAACAACTTACATCCGGTGAAATCGATATAAATACTTCGTAGTTAGCCTTCCTTGTACAGTTCTGACTGCACACAACTTTCCGGAAGAGAGAGGAAGTGTGCAACAAAGAAATACGTCCCCCTTCTCCTGCTCTCCACCGACAATGGGATCACCTCCTGACTTACATTTATTTATTTAGCAGACGCTTTTCTCCAAAACGACTTCCAATGAACTCTAGTCACTAGTGTTATCAGCCCACACACCTTATTTCACCAAGGTGATTTACACTGCTAGATACACTACTTACACTGGGTCACTCATCCAGTGGAACACACTCTCTCTCTTTCTGTGTCACTATGGGTGAACATGAACAGCACGTCTTTGGACTGTTGGATGAAACTGGAGCAACCGGAGAACATGCAGACTCCACACAGACTGAGCAGGGGATCGAACCAATGTCCTCTCGCACCACCCCGTGTCACCGACTTCCACTTTTTTTCACCATTTTACCGGCTAACTTTCCCGCTCTAGTTCTATAACAGTGAATACATATGCAGTTTAATACCTATAAAGAACAAAAGTATTTTACGAGCAAAGTGCGAACATACTGTATAACACAACAATGGCGCGCCAAGCAGCGGCGGGTCAATGGGAGCAATATACGAGTCGTCCACTAGAGGGAAGCACTGTGCGACTATCTCACACTTTCCCCACTCAGTTCCCATTCCCAAGTTGTGAATCGACGCTGTAAGGTGCTGCCCCATCTCTCCTGTCCAAAAGCGGCTTTAAAGAAACGTAACTTCATTCGGCCACATCCCGCGTGCGTATTTTTAAGATCTGATAAGCGCTTTTTTGGCGCAGTGGGGTGAACCGGGTCCTGCTCTCTGGTGGGTCTGGGGTTCGAGTCCCGCTTGGGGTGCCTAGTTGCGGCGGACTGGCGTCCCGTCCCGGGTGTGTCCCCTCCCCCTCCGGCCTTACGCCCTGTGTTGCCGGGTAGGCTCCGGTTCCCCGCGACCCCGTATGGGACAAGCGGTCCAGAAAATCGTGTTTGTTATCATGGTTATCAAATTAATTCGCATGTCATATTTTCAAACGTAACCACTACTACTGAAATTGTATATGTCTAAACATTTTTTACATAATAAAACTAAATCAAATTTAACGTGTGTCAAATAAAATGATTACCGTAAAAGTATATAACAGTCTGGAATATTAACAGAATATATAAGAGCGTGGAGTAAACTGATGGCTGTCTCTCATGTTTTCTACATGATACAAAGTGTCGTCCGCGTTTTTCCTCACAAAACTTAGGAGACAGCGCCGTCTAGCGCACGTACGATAGAATGAACAAGAAATGCCCAACAGGTTGATTTTTTTATTATTTTTTTTAATGATCAGACTGAAAACATACTAACTGGTAAAAGTTATGTACACTTTTGGGGACTCTGTCATAAAACTACAAAATACAACAAATACTTTAACTGATGGCATTCTGTGTAAAAAAATTTAAAATATATATGAAATTTTCATTAAAAGAACTAAAACATGTACAGTACTAGAGGGAATGGAACACTGGTACAGAGCTCTGTTTTTGCTGATGTCTGTTCAGATGCATACCATTGTGGCTATAATCTTCCAGGTCAATCTCATTTACAGCTGACAAAGAAGCTTTCATGAATAAAATCCGAATTTGCAAAAAACAAAGTTACTTTATACACAGGAAAAATGATGAACACGCAAATTATAAAACTAAGGTCACAGGAGGAAGATGAGCACTGTAGCACTCAACAGATAAAGTCAGAATCCAAAGACACAAGAGTGAGAATAAATCTGAACTTGTTTTAAAAAACAATTACAAGCAATTAAAGTTGAATAAGTTTTGCCAGTTTGAAATTTAGCTCCTTGTTTAGCCTCAGTCTGACAGATTTTCTGTTAATGTGTTAAATTACCACCTCCATACAAATCAAGTGTGAAGTGAATACAACTGAGAGATATGTTACCAAAATTCTTTTCTCTTCATTTCATCCATTTTTCATCACATACATAAAAATGTGTATAAAAGAAACCATAAATTATTTGTTTTGTTATAAATAGTAAAAGCTCAGACTGTTACAGGTAAAATATTTATTTAACATTGCAATCACATACTTAGGTCTCAGTCACAAATGACTTTCTGTAGCTGTATAGTTCTTTGATACATGAATTAAATCAATTTTCATTTCACTTCATGGGGTAAAAATTTGTGAAATCAGTGAAACCCATAAGTGTAGACAATGTGTTAAGAAACACAATCTTGTTGTTCCTTCAAAGTTTCCTAAATACATTGCCCAGCACTTTAACAAAGCGTAGCAACCACCTGTGTGTTTTTTATGGCAAGGGAGGAACAGAAGGGGGTTGCCAGTACTATCTTCTGTGGTTGCCAGTACTATCTTCTGTATGTTGGGGGAGGCACATGTAGGGAGAAACACGGAACCGCCCCGCACTCCGTGCAGGAGTCGAACCCCATACCTGCCAAGCAGCAAGATACCGGTCAAACCCGCCGCACCATCACATCCCCGCAGTTACCTTGTACCACTAATATAAACAATTACAGCACACACACAAAGAACAAACTGTCCCAAACAAAGCCTTTTTCTAAAAAAAAGAAAAAAAAAAAGTCTATTTTTTTCTAATGTGACATGACTTAATAACATTGTGAGAAAATGATTTCTTGCAAATGCATAAAAATGTCAATCGTAACCCTGCATCCCACTGCCACAATGTTCCGGCCACCTTGTCCTGCCGATACCTAAGAAAGTCTTGTCATAATTAGAATCGTGAAGACACTGATGTGCACAGCAGAATGCCCAGACTGTTCCTAAAATCCCCTCCAATATGATCACTGTGTTAATGGAGTCCTGGTGGACAAGGAAATGCATGGTGTTCATAAGCAAATCTGTCATAAGCAAGAATGTAAATGGAACAAAGCTATGGAGCACACGCACACACACACACACTTTCTGAACCACGTGTCCCATACAGGGTCGCAGGGAACTGGAGCCTACCCGGCAACACAGGGCACAGGGCCGGGGACACACCCAGGACGGGACGCCAGTCCGTTGCAAGGCATCCCAAGTGGGACTTGAACCCCAGACCCACTGGAGAGCGGGACCCGGTCCAACCCACTGCGCCACCGCACCCCCCTCCTTATGGAGCAAAGAGGAGTCATAAAAATACATCTCCATTAAACACTAGTTGAATGGGACAAAATAGTTCTTGAAGGCGAATGTCTCATTCGTCATTCATGCTTTAAAGGTGGTGCACAAAAACCCCATGTACCCTTCATAAAACGAGAACGTGTCTCAGTCCAAATGAAAACACTGAACTCAGCTGCTGACCATTTTCTACTCAGATATTGCCCTGACCTGTGTTTTTGTGAAGAAATATATTTTCTCCAGAACTGTTCAGGGACTTCATTAAAATCGTAAATATGTTCAACATCAAAGTGATTTTTAAAGTATGGACAAAGAGGCAGGAGGGAAAGGGTGACGGGGGACAAGGGACACACGACCTCCCTTTACTCTCACCTAGTGATGTAACTAAAACCAACAATATTCTTAATTTTCATTTATAAAATTAGATTTTGGAAATGTTGGCAATGTTTTACTAGCTTCTGTACAACACAGCCACAAGTACACCAGTTTGTTTCTCAAATTTTACAAGAGTACTTTCATTTCAAAGGGAGGGGTGCAGTGGCGCAGTGGCGCAGTGGGTTGGACCAGGTCCTGCTCTCTAGTGGGTCTGGGGTTCGAGTCCTGCTTGGGGTGCCTTGCGACGGACTGGAGTCCCGTCCTGGATGTGTCCCCTCCTCCTCTGACCTTACGCCCTGTGTTGCCGGGTAGGCTCCGAGACCCCCTGTGGGACAAGCGGTTCCGAAAATGTGTGTGTACTTTCATTTCATAGTGAGTGCTTTGCATTTTTAATCATTTTTATCATAGTCGTTGTCTCCAAGGATTCTCAATAAAAAAATATCAAATGTTTGTCACAGTTACTTGCATAAAGATTCATTTTAATTATTACATTACATTACAATATATAAAAAATGTTTAAGACATTTGTTTAGATTTCAGTGCACACCCTTTTTTAACAAACCATTGTAACAGTCTCTAAAGAAAGAAAGAAAAACACGTGACAATAAGTCCAGCAGGAGCAAGGAATGAGCTGAATGTACTTCAATGTAACGAGATTCTCAGTTGCACTGATGCTCAGCTGCTGTGAATGACACCGTCACCACAAGCAGTGGCCCCATTTAAGGTGTACATTCTGACTGCATAGTAAGGTAAACCTTTCTAGTCTAACCTGAACATGACGACTAGAAGAAAAGTATAGATTTCAATTTCCTCATAATTAACCTTTCTACCTAATCTCCTGTCCAAAGTAAATAGCCATCAGCATTTAATGACCATTTTATACCCAGAGGCCTTTGTCTCCCTTTCCTTCATCCAGGGGCATAACAACTAATCAATTACTAGGTGCATAAAATGATCAAAAGAACTCAAAGGTGTAACACAGATATTGTGGGGTTACTTCAGACTTGCTTCATCCAGTCTGTTTTTAGGGTTAGCCGTTTAGCCCTGTTTGACGCACCGCACTCAGTGACGGCAGCAGCCCACACAGCACCGCTGCGATATAATGTTGCTTTTTTGGTCGCGGGACTCTTATTTTGAATGTCTGCACGTGTGGCATTTGACAGGTAACGCAAGGACATGGAGGGAAAAAATGGACCCAAAAGGGGTGAATCATTATACATCAGACTGCAGGAAAAAAAAAAAAAACACTGAAGATGTTGACTACAGAAAATAAAACACAAAACCATTTAAGAAGAAAAGAAAGCATTAAGTTTCTGTGGATTTCATTTCAATGTTGCAACACACGTTTAAGTGAACAAAAGGGACTCGAACCCTTTATGACCACTTTCTTTAATGCTCACTGTTATACTCACAGAACAGTGAGAGAGGTGAAACATGGCATGCAGTGCTTTCATCACAAACTTGTCTTACCAGGCAGCTAATAGCATAGTGGTTACAGCTGCTTCTTTTGGACCAGGTTCCAATTTCACATCCAGCTGTAGTGGCCTTGAGCAAGCTACTTACCCTGAAATTGCAACTAATAATTGCATTTACATTTATTCATTTTGCCAACGCTTTTCTCCAGTTGTGACTTGCACTGTCATTTCCAGTTTCCACTGCAGGGTAACTTTCACTGCAGCATTTCAGGGAAGATACCTTGATCAGGGTAGTAGAGTAAGAGGTGGGATTTGAACCCACAGTAAGTAACTCTGGCCACTACGCTGCCGGCTGCCAGGCAATAGCCTATGCACGGAATGAACGGTCGTCGGTTTCGCGTTATAACTCATATCCGCACATTAAAATGTGCTACGCTTTACAGTCACACGTACAGAATGTCTACAGTCTACAGTCACAGAATGTTAAAGATTAAGAGTAATTAAACGACTAATAATTAAAAAAAACACCCTGTAATCGCGAAGAAGATGTCTACCTAAAATTTCAAAACGAAACACAGCACACACAGTGAATAGAGACAAGTCAGCAGGGCCCCCCAAAAAGGTACATTTATCGTGGGTTTGTTTTCCTCATACCCAGATACTTCTTAATAATTTCCAGAATCTCTTCCGTCTTTAGGGAGTAAATGATGGGATTGAGCAGTGGGGGGATGGAGGCGGACAGGGACGTGTTGATGATCCTCGTGTCCGTGTCAATGTTCACGTTGATCCATGCAACAATGTAAGTCACGAAGAAGGGCACGAAGAAAAGAACAACCAGAATCAAGTGTGAGGTGCATGTTTTAAACGCTTTCCACCTGCTCTCCGAAGAGGCTATATTCAAAATGGCATAAATTATACATACGTACGTCAGCGCGATGAAGCCGAAAGGAGCAAAGAACAACGCAACTGTGGTAAAACTGGCCATAAACCAGTTGGGAGAGTAATCCCCACAGGCTATCTTGAAAACGGGGCCGTGATCACAGAAGAAGCTGTTGACGATGGTCGATTTGCAGTACGGCAAGGGGGGTATCAACGCAACCACGACCACCTCTATGATGAGCGGAATCGACCAGGAAACCATTATGACCAACATCATTTTACGGTTTGTATTTATAGTATGGCTCCTTAGCGGGAAACATATCGCAATAAGCCTGTCATATGCCAGGACGCAGAGACAGAAGGCCTCCATGGAAGCAAAGAAATCAACAAAGAACATCTGAGCCAAGCAGGCATTGAAATAGATGAATTTTGAGTCGAAGAGGTACATGTTGACGGCTTTGGGGATGAGAGCCGAGCTCAAACTCACATCGACCACAGCCAGGCTGAAGACCGCCATGTATTTGGGTGTGTGTAGGACCTCTGAAAACCAAATGATAACCATCAAAGTGAGATTGGCCGCGAGTGTAAAAACGTAGATGACTGCTAGAAATATGAAGTAGTATTCACTGTTCTTCAGCGCGTAGAATCCTCTGATGTAGAATCCAACTGGACGAGTGAAGTTGCTCAGGTCTTGGGTTGTGGTCTCCATATGGGCCCCAGGTTCCTGCTTCACTTTCGTCCGCCTAAAATCGATGTCAGGTAGATAAAAATGTATCTAAAGGGTTTTCAGAGAGACTGGTTTAACAACACAGATACATACCAATCTGAGGAGGGGAAATCATTGCAGGATGTAAATTCCTGGTTGTGCTGTAACTTTGAGCTTCAGTGCCTGAATTTTTATTTTTATAGCGGGTCACCCAAGTCTGTAACTCCAGCTCTCACTGGAGATTCAATTACTAGTCCTGATCAGCCAATAAACTGACTGGTAAACTAATGGTGATGGCTAATTACATGTTAAAACTTTCCCTGAGGGTGTAATTACTTCGAAAAGTGGTGTGCATGCAAAGCAAAAGTCAGTGCATGTTGTCCTGTACAAGTAAATAACTCATAGCAGCAGAAAAGCATTTGTACCCACAAAAATTTAAACAAACCTAGGAGAGTGAAATTGTTGAACTCTGGTGTACCGGGGGGGGGGGGGTGCGGTGGCACAGTGGGTTGGACCGGGTCCTCCTCTCTGGTGGGTCTGGGGTTCGGGTCCCGCTTGGGGTGCCTTGCGGCGGACTGGCGTCCCGTCCTTGGTGTGTCCCCTCCTCCTCCGGCCTTATGCCCTGAGTTGCCGGGTAGGCTCCGGTTCCCTGCGACCCCGTATGGGACAAGCGGTTCCGAAAATATATGTGTGCACGTGTGTGTGTGGTGTACCTGGTCTGTTAGAGGAATTAAGTCTTTTGGAAGTGGGACATGATCAATACACTGTTCAAATGAAGTAGGATGGCCACAACATGTCATGCAAAAATCAAAGTAGGCAGCTGAAGATATTTCCATTTAAATCATTAGGAATAAACCTGCCTGCTCTATAAGTTGTGAATGTACTTAATGGATCCAGTGCAGATGATGTGGTCAATGCTGATGTAGCTAGGCTGGTAATGATTTATGCTACATTCATTGTTAATAACCATTTTAAAAATATGGCAATTCTCCAAAAATGAATGGCTAAAATAATGGAGAGTAGACAGATGATTTGGGCTTTGAATACCTAATGTGAAAATGACATACTGAAATGAAAATAAAAAAAGACACTGAATGGAATCTGAAAACAAACTCAAGACAGTTCATGTAAAGTCATTCCCATCATGTAAATCATGGGTGTTAATTATACAGAACACATATATGTACCGATGGAATGCAGGTATTAGTAACTGGACCATGTCAGGTGGAGCATTTTAGATAATGATGCAGAGGTGCAGAAGAATTGGCTTAAACTGACGACTTCTGGGTTTCTTCTTATGGTTTAATTTTCTTATAGACACACAAATTCATCATAAATCCACTCATCAGCTTGGCAACCTTCAGCAATAAATGACACACTGTCAATTTGGGTGCATTCCATGCTTTCCAGTTGCTATGGTTTAAGAAACCTGGTGATCATTTTGTATTGTAAGAATGATCTATTTTACCTTCTTCTGTGTCACTTAATGCAAGTGATTCGTTGTACTGTTTTTATTACTGTTTGTGAGAACCCACATGCATGTCCTTCCGCATCAAATACGTTCCCCAGCACATGCTAGTGAAAAATAATGAACGCAGCCATGAAGGAACTGTATGTGACACTGCTCAATACATCTGTTTCCGTGACTGCGAGCAAAAACCAGGATGAGGCTTGTAAGACTGAAGAACACGCCTCTAGAGGTCCTTCTTTTTACCTAAATGAGAACACTAATACCTCCTGTATCTGCTTCCACAACCCTAATCAGTGGCTAATTGAAATGGACATGGAAGAAGTAAACAAACCAGCACAAAAAGAACATTTTGCCTGATGTTCTGTTATTATTTCATTTATGTTGCCCACATTGGCTCAAGGTGACCTGTTCTGCCGTGTGATTCCCAAAGTCAGCATTTTAGGGCAATAGGAACTTTACCTTCTTTACTTACAAAAAGCTCTGCTAAGTAAAGATAAAATTGGCAACTTGAAGCCTGGCTTATATTTTATATCAGTTACTGGAGTCCTGGACATGAAAAAATGACCTTGTGTGGTCATTTAATCTTTTATACAGAATAATCTACCCTGGAGACTCATTAATACTGGGAACACAATGCATCCAAAAAAATCCGCTCATCCTCAGGCTATTGGAAATCAAAGCAAGGCCCAGACCTAAGGCTTGTCTGCTGATTTAAAATTCAACCCAGCACATTTTGCAAAGTATGAAATTGTACATTGCTGTTATTATTAATTAGTACATGTTGAAACAGACGGTTGTGGAAGCATAGCTGTTGTAACAGCTTTAATATATCAATTCTCATCTTATACAGCTGTATCTTTCACTGGAGTAACTCAGGACATGAACCTATAGTACAACTTTTCACCTTCCTTAAAAACTATACAACACATTAATTAAGCAACTTGCTGACCAGGCACCCAACACCATATATGTGAACAAAAGCAAATTACTAGATATGTAAATAATAATTGAAAGTTTTCTCCCTTCTTATTCTTTAGTAACCACTGTGGGTAATTCTTCATCCTTTGGTATAGTTTAGTCAGGTTTGTGCCTGGCCCTCCAGAACGTTCTCATCAGCAAAAAGAATAATCATAGCATAACATTACCACTTTGTGCTTATAAAATGAATAAGTAGGACAGTTTGGTTTTGCTGCATGGAAGCAATCATAGTGAAGGGCGTTCTCTCACACTGTAGTGTCACTGGGCCCATGTGGCCCAATTGCAGAACAGTGGTAATTAATCTACGTCCTGGGGACCAGGCTTGTTTTGTCCTCATCCATTGCTAAATTGCCTCGTCTAATGGGGCTTTTAATTCGACTTTCGTCCTAATTAGATGTCTATGGAAGTTTTTTCAAGTGTATAGTACTTAATGGCTGTAAAAGAGTTGCGCGAGTGCAGGTAGATAGCCATAGTGTTATACAGCAATTAATGAAGGGGAACTGTTAGAAATGTTTTCTAACCCAACTGTGTTGTGATAACTGATGCTACTTATAAAAGTAGTTATATACATTTTAAAAGGGTTTTTGTGATATTTTACATACATAAGTGTCAATTCTGGGAATCGACAACCTATACATTTATACTTTTGAAAGTAACAGTAGTTAGATCTTCAGTATATCAATGAATTTATCTTTCAAAGGAATTTTCAGGAACAAATTATATTTGTTACATGAGGGGTTTCTGGACAGATAATATTTACCACAGCAATCTGGGGAAGTATCATTCTCAGCAATTCCATTAACAACAATGTCTCTGTTGCCTGCCTGGTATTTACGTGATATTTTATAGCTAGTTTATCCCTGCATTTCCATAATTTTTAAATGTATTGATCTTCATAATTACAATTCAGTTTCACTTTATGCTTAATTCAGGGTCTATTACATTCTGCAAAATGTTCCAGATATTCAATCTATAAAGTATTCAACTAATCCAAAATATTTCACCAAAGTGGTTTGATTGAATGTTTTCTGAGAAACTTTCTGATTTGCTCCAATACCTCCTCTGTCTTAAGTGTGTAAATAATGGGGTTAAGAAGAGGGGGTAGCACAGCTGACAAAGATGTGTTCAAGATTCGAGTGTTACCGTCAATCTTGGTATATATCCACGTAATGGTGTAAGTTACTAGAAAGGGTGTAAAAAATATCGCCACCAAAATTAAGTGCACAGAGCAGGTTTTGAAAGTTTTCCATCTTCCATCTAAAGATGTGATTCGGGAGACAGCAAGAATGATGAAAACATATGACATCAGGATGAAGCCTAGCGGCACATAAATTACAGCAAATAAAAAGAAAACTGTTATTTTCCAGTTTGGACTGTTGTCACTGCAAGCAATCTGAAAAATTGGGCCATGGTCACAAAAGTAGCTCATCACTGTGGGAACTGGCTTGCAAAATGACAGGTGAGTGATCAACACTAATGCAGCTACAAGAATTGCAAAGGCCAGGACCCAGCTGAAAACTATGATGCCAAACATGCGTGTGTTGGTGATGATCGTGCTGCTCTGTAGGGGGAAGCAAATGGAGACCAACCTCTCAAAAGCCATGATGACCAGTGAGTAGGATTCTGTTATATAAAAAAAGTGAACAAAGAACATTTGAGTCAGGCACAAGTCATACGTCACAAACCTTGAGTCAAAAAGAAACTGGCTGACACATTTAGGGATGAGAGCGGTGATGTGGCTCACATCCACAATGGACAAGCTGAACACCACCATGTACTTCGGGGTGTGAAGAGCTTCAGACTGCCATATGACCATTATCAAGAAAATATTCCCCAGAAGAGTTCCAATATAAACAAAAGCCAGGAAAATAAAATAATACTTAGAGTCTGGCAAAGACTGAAGCCCCATGATGAAAAAACCAACTGGCCGGCTAAATGTTGCGTTCAGCTCCATTTTTCTGGGGTTATTTAATGCTGGCGGTTTCCTTCTTTATTTCTCTTCAGTCAGATTCATTCAAAGTTCATTTTAAAGTTGCAGAGGAAGGATAAAGCAGAAACCTCATTAATATGTTTCAGTTAGAAATTTATTTTTTATTCATTTTAGAAGTATAAATTGCTCTTTTTGGTGCCCATCTCTGTAGTAACTATTGTAGAATACCAGGAATGCAGGGCACAGCAATGTTAATTCTAGCTCGAAGTAATAAAATTTCCACTCAACAGAAGCTCCTTTATATGTACCTACCACCAGAAGAAATCAAGAGACAAAGCTAGTTTTTCTGTCCCCCTTGCCCCAGTGAACACATGGGGAGATTAGCCCTCCCTTGACAGTCACACTCAGTTACATTGTTGCCTCATATATAACACATCACTAATTTATTTTTTTGTGGAATTCACAAAGACATCAAAGAATATTATTTAATTGAGGGTTTTTCCCAGCAACTCCAAAGGTAAGAGTCGCAACAATTCTGAAAATACATTGAAGACATATTTAAGACATCTTATATAAGAAGCAGATGGCATAGGAAAGCATAATCCACATACCATAAGTAGGAGAAACCCAATTACCTTGCTCAATGACAGGTCCAAGACTTCAAGTTCACTTTAAGTGTAAATTGAAAGCACAACAACCCAATCATCAACCAACCTAATTCTTCCAGCTGCTAAAATTGTTTTAGGAGATGGCAAATTAGGTCTTTTGCAAAATGAAAGTTTGTACCAACTTCCTGTAACACTGATTTTGCAACAATGCAAATACACTCGGTCCTTTAAATAATGGGGCTCAAACAACCAAGAGCTGCTACAACAGCTTACAGAAAAATTTACCTTCTTTCCATACTTCAGGCTGTTTTCCTATGCATCAACATTTTTGCCTGTTATGCAGCTGTTTCACTTCCACAGTGCCTACATCATCCTATGCAACAGCATCAGCACAGGTATCAGACATTTTTATGCAGGGATACACTTGGTTGAGTTTTTTCCCTTAGTGGTGTTAGTCTAGCTAATTTCTGGCCAAACCTAAGTTACTCTGTAAATGATGACTGCTCTTATAATTAAACCTCAATTTTACAATCAAATAGAAATCTTCTAAGATTGAGCATTTGTTAGCAACACTGCAGATCCTATCTCAGAAAGCACGCAGACACTATGCTAGAGTGACATCTGTTGCAATTTTCCCCGGTATTGCACATATGTCCCACGTTCCACGTCTCCCTCCTCAAGCCGTGCTTCATGTCCCTCTTTCAGGCTCCACAGATCACATGTACGCATACCGATTAAACTTCTGATTGTGAGCACTAAACCCTTGTCTTTATTTGACTGTCATACTACTTGTCATGCCAGAACAAGGGATGCCGAAGCGAAGGTGAGTGGGACCCAATCGCGGGTTCTGTTTAATGAGCAACAAATCCAAAGCACAAGACAAAAGAAGTAGTCGGGGACAGGTGTGGGTCAGGTGATGTGCGTTCGGGGTTTCGAGGACAGACAAGGAGCATAGTCAAGGAAACGAAACAAGGTCAGAAGCCAGGACAGCAGGATGTAGAATAGATGGGAATCACTGGAGAGACTAAAGTCGCGGTTGCTCATGAGAGGTTCAGCATTCAGGTGTGGACTCCTGGTCCTCTTAAACCTTGCCGCCTTAATGAGGAGCAAGTGCGGGCAGGGTGCATGTGACACTACTAGAGCTGTTGTTACCTTTACCAGATTTTCCTTGGTCAATCATGTGAGTGTCACACAGGTAAGTTGGGACACAAGAGGATGGACCCAGGTGTGGAATCATGTATTGGGGATATCGAAGAGGAGAGGCAAATCCTGCAGTCGGGGGCAGGCGATGGTCGAAACTTGAGGAGCGAAAATCTTACCATAGATGATCTGGACACATAGTTGAAGGAACAAAGCGAAGGCCGTTGTCGTGGGAGACAGGATAAGGAAACGGGCAGAGGATCGAGGATGATAGACTCGGGGAGCAGGTCAGGTAGGCAAATGAATGGTTTGGGAGAACAAAGAAGAACAAAGAGCAGAGAGATCTCATTGACCAAGCGTTCATGACCAGGGCGCGCCGCTAGTTAACTGTGAACAGTACCTGTGTCCTACCAGCTATGGTTGAAACAGGCAACATCGCTTCTATAAGACCAGTCTTTCATCTCTCCTCCCCTTCCCCGCATTATATGTGGTTCCCTAGAATGTTTGGTCAAAACCCTACTGGACTCTATTCAGTTGCAACCACTGTTCTTTGGACTACGATATGGATAACAGCTCGGACCCACGCCCGCAACAACAATCCCTACCTTTTCTGTCTTCTCCTCTTCTCCAAAACTACATCCCATATCTTCCCTTGCTTTAGTCCTCACAAACCGCTGTCACTACACAGTACCTGTTGTATAAAGAACTCAGTAACAATACATAGAACCACTAACCATACTCTGGGTTACTTGTTGCAGAACAAGTAATGTCGCTACTTAGGACTTACTGTATATTTCTGAATCAATATTAAACACCTGACCAAGGCACTCAATCTGAATTGCTTTCGTGAAAGTATGCACTGTATAAATGCATAAAAATGTTTTGTAACTTGTCGTAAATAGAAATATGTGCAACTGGAACACACACACTGTCTGAAACCACTTGTTGCAAGCGGGGTTGCAGCGAACTGGAGCCTAACCCGGCAATACAGAATGCAGGGCTGGAGGGGGAGGAGACACACCCAGGACAGGACACCAGTCTGTTGCAAGGTGCCCCAAGCAGGATTCGAACCGCAGACCCTTCAGAAAGCGGAACCCGGCCAAGCCCGCTTCATCACTGCGTCACCACACCCCCTTGCAACTGGAACAAAATTGCATGATAATACCAGTGTGGTTTTACTGAATTGCCCATGGTTTGTGAATGTAAACGTGTGCTTGCATGGCTACCATGCAATGGACTGGCATCCTGTCTAAGGTGTACCCAACTTAGCTTTCTTACTGTCTCTCAGATCACATCTGTAGAGGAAAGGTGGAAAACGTTCAGAACCTGCTCCGTGCACTTCATTTTGGTGGCAATATTTTTCATACCCTTTCTAGTGACTTATACCATATCATGGACATATACCAAGGTGGATGGTAACATTTGAATCTTGAACACATCTTTGTCAGCGGTGCTACCACCCCTTCTCAACCCTATTATTTACGTGTTAAAGACAGACGAGGTGATGGAGCAAATCAGAAAGTTTTTCAGAAAGCATTTAGTCAAACCTCTCTGGTGAGATATTTTGAAATAGCTGGAATACTTAATAAAACAAATATCTGGAACATTTTGTAAAATGTAACTGACCTTTAACTAAGCATTAACTAATCTTAAAATGTATTTATATTTAGCAATATATCTGAAAACTATAAAAACAAAAATATTACCAAAATGTAAAAATAACTCTTCAAGTGGTTTTTATTGTCATTCCTCTATATAGCTTGTATACAGTGGAACTTGTACAACCACTTCAACAACTGCAGCAGGCAAGCAAGGCATTGCTGTTAGTAGCATTCTTCCCCAGATTGTTGTGGCAAATGTTATCTTAAGTTTTCCCCTACTTTACAAGCTGAAATACCTTGTAATGCAAAGTACAGGTATTAAATGAAACTCCTTGTAAAGTCTTCATCTTGGAAGTTATTAACCCTAACTACTATACTAACATTTTAACACTGGGCAATTCCGCAGTTGCATCTGTGTCTAGATTGGACACATTGCCAGATTGCTTTGATAAATACCTCCCTTGGAAATAGAACAGTAGCACTACTTGTAAAGGAAAATAGAAAAACAATTAAGCATGCTGAAACAAGACTGCCAATAAAGACAACAGGTTAGAGCAGAAAATATTAGCTGTGGATTTATAATCAAATGTAACCCTGGATAAACAAATATCACAGCTGTCTCTGTAAATATCTAGCTGCAGAAATGAGTAAACTGTAAATGCTGCTATGTGTCAAAACTTCTGGTTTGGAACTTCAGCTGTAATAGTCTGATTTTCCTTCTTGTTTAACACTACACTTAAAATAGCATAAGAAATCATCTCTTATTCTTATCTGTTCTTATTCGTATTCTTGATCTGTTTCAAGATTTCTTCCTGTGCGTGTAGAACTATGAATCTTACAACGTATGTATACTTAAATTTTATGAAAACATCCGGTGTTATGGGATTGGTATGTCTGTGTGTGTTAGAAGTACACAAAAATATAGTAAGTTTGATGAAATTACACTCAATAGTACTTTAGTCACTCACTCAGATTAACTGCTTGACCATGACAGGATCGCAGAGGTCCGGAGCCTGTCTGACAATAACTGGGCACCGAGTTAAGATGGTCCACCATGGACAGGACACCAGTCCATCGCAGGGTAGCCACACAGACACAACTAAAGGCAATTTTAGAGTAACCAATTAATTTGAAATTCCACATCTTTTTGACTGTGGGAAGAAGCTGGAACACCCATAGAAAACCCATCCAGGCACAGGGAAACCATGCAAACTCAATATAGACAGAACTGGGTTCAAACCTATACCCAGGCACTGTGAGGCAAGTCTTTTGTGCTAGAATGGTAAAACAATTAAGTACTATTTAAAAACTCATATGTATTTCACAAGAATCCGCCTGAAACTGAAATGAAAAAAGCCTTACATTCTCATCAAGTAAATTGTCAGGGTGTTCAGTACAAAGTGTGTCAATATTTTATTACACTTAACTTTTTGTTCCGGTTCTGTTACAACAATGAACTTGAGTCTGGCATTCAGATGTCTGCATGTGTCTGTATGCGAAAATTAAAAACGAGTTTCTGTAAACTGTGTTCCCTTTGTCTAATTTCAATAACTTTGACTTTGTACTTGCACTTGTAACTGTAAAGGACATTTACATATACTGATTAAGGTTAAGTTTGTGAACATGCAACCCTTGTCTTTATATGGGTATCTAGTGGAGCTGCTGCTAGCTTCACCATATCTTCATTGATTAATCATGTGAGTGTGCAGGATATACAAATGTTTTGGTTCTTTTGTACATTTTAGCTATATATACACACACTGTTTCCCTGTGTCTGAAAACATTGCAAACTGATCCTGAATCTTAAAAAAGCAGACTTGCAACAAATGAGGATGGTATCACTGTGGCCAATTTATTCAAAAAAAACTAATCTTAACAAGGTTTTCTTTATGTAATACAATTTTACATAAAGACAGAAGATGTATGGTTATGAAAAAGGAAAAAAAAATCAAAACGCAACACTTTCTAAACCACTGTCAAAGGTGACAGCAGCAGCAAGCTCATCATTCACTGCTAGGACATCTCTCCTACTCTCTGCTTCAACAGTTGCTCCTTCCTAGCATTCTGGAAGGCAGCCATACAGTCTTTGAAGCTCTGCACCTGTTCCTGGCACCTACGCCAGTCCTGATGTTCCGCCATGCACTCCTGTACAGCATAGTGCTGTCCAGCACATCCTGTTCGCCCCACGATCCGGTCCACCAAGTCCTCTTCCTCTTCATCCTTGGGTCGACTACGGTTATGAGGTGAGGGTGGAGCAGCCATTCAACAGGCCTCAAAATGACCGGTCTGCCTGCTGAGATGAAATTCCTCTAAGGTGTCAGCCAGAGAAGACACTGGTGTTACACTATCACATGACCATCAGGACAGTACTAATAAACCCTCCCCTCCCACCTGACACTCAGTTATGTTATTTTCTTCTGTAACAAATGCCCTTTACCATTTGCATTTTTTTAACAAATGAAAGAGCAAGAAAAGATGTAGTACATGACTGCTACTAGTAGCTACAAAGCTGAGGTTTCAAATAAACAAGCTGCAGTTCAATAATTAATTAGGAAACAACCCACAGTTCCAGGATCCTCAAGCAGAGTAGTACAAAACGTCAAAAGTGTTGAAATAAAGCAGCCTCAAAGCGAAAAGAAGAAAGTGTGATGTCAATTTGATGAAGACGTTGATAAAGTGCAGGAGGCAACCTTGAGGGGGAGCATTTATAAGAGGCTTCAGACAACGACAATCATGGTTATTAGTTTGGGGGCAGCACAGATTGAACACAGATGACTCAGAGTGTAAAGCAGGTATTAAAGACATAATAATAATAATAATAATAATAATAATAACAACAACAACCATACTCTGTTAATCCCTGTGGGGAAATTCAGGGCTGCCACTGCAACAGCACTACTATTAAACAAACAAACATATTTTTGAGTTTGGGACACGACGGAACAAGAGCACCTGGAAACCCACAAAACATGGTGAATCAATGTAACTCCACAAAAAGTGCGGATCAAACTCATCATGTCCACCCATTATGTCATGACATCAGTTCCAAGTGAAGACACGCGCACGACCTCGTACCAAATCATAGCTTTAAGATTGGTTTTATCTTACAAGAAAATGATGCAATAATATATTTTCCTAAAGCTACACAAAAACAACTTACATCCGGTGAAATCGATATAAATACTTCGTAGTTAGCCTTCCTTGTACAGTTCTGACTGCACACAACTTTCCGGAAGAGAGAGGAAGTGTGCAACAAAGAAATACGTCCCCCTTCTCCTGCTCTCCACCGACAATGGGATCACCTCCTGACTTACATTTATTTATTTAGCAGACGCTTTTCTCCAAAACGACTTCCAATGAACTCTAGTCACTAGTGTTATCAGCCCACACACCTTATTTCACCAAGGTGATTTACACTGCTAGATACACTACTTACACTGGGTCACTCATCCAGTGGAACACACACACACACACACACTCTCTCTCTTTCTGTGTCACTATGGGTGAACATGAACAGCACGTCTTTGGACTGTTGGACGAAACTGGAGCAACCGGAGAACATGCAGACTCCACACAGACTGAGCAGGGGAATGTCCTCTCGCACCACCCCGTGTCACCGACTTCCACTTTTTTTCACCATTTTACCGGCTAACTTTCCCGCTCTAGTTCTATAACAGTGAATACATATGCAGTTTAATACCTATAAAGAACAAAAGTATTTTACGAGCAAAGTGCGAACATACTGTATAACACAACAATGGCGCGCCAAGCAGCGGCGGGTCAATGGGAGCAATATACGAGTCGTCCACTAGAGGGAAGCACTGTGCGACTATCTCACACTTTCCCCACTCAGTTCCCATTCCCAAGTTGTGAATCGACGCTGTAAGGTGCTGCCCCATCTCTCCTGTCCAAAAGCGGCTTTAAAGAAACGTAACTTCATTCGGCCACATCCCGCGTGCGTATTTTTAAGATCTGATAAGCGCTTTTTTGGCGCAGTGGGGTGAACCGGGTCCTGCTCTCTGGTGGGTCTGGGGTTCGAGTCCCGCTTGGGGTGCCTAGTTGCGGCGGACTGGCGTCCCGTCCCGGGTGTGTCCCCCCTCCCCCTCCGGCCTTACGCCCTGTGTTGCCGGGTAGGCTCCGGTTCCCCGCGACCCCGTATGGGACAAGCGGTCCAGAAAATCGTGTTTGTTATCATGGTTATCAAATTAATTCGCATGTCATATTTTCAAACGTAACCACTACTACTGAAATTGTATATGTCTAAACATTTTTTACATAATAAAACTAAATCAAATTTAACGTGTGTCAAATAAAATGATTACCGTAAAAGTATATAACAGTCTGGAATATTAACAGAATATATAAGAGCGTGGAGTAAACTGATGGCTGTCTCTCATGTTTTCTACATGATACAAAGTGTCGTCCGCGTTTTTCCTCACAAAACTTAGGAGACAGCGCCGTCTAGCGCACGTACGATAGAATGAACAAGAAATGCCCAACAGGTTGATTTTTTTATTATTTTTTTTAATGATCAGACTGAAAACATACTAACTGGTAAAAGTTATGTACACTTTTGGGGACTCTGTCATAAAACTACAAAATACAACAAATACTTTAACTGACAGCGTTCTGTGTAAAAAAATTTAAAATATATATGAAATTTTCATTAAAAGAACTAAAACATGTACAGTACTAGAGGGAATGGAACACTGGTACAGAGCTCTGTTTTTGCTGATGTCTGTTCAGATGCATACCATTGTGGCTATAATCTTCCAGGTCAATCTCATTTACAGCTGACAAAGAAGCTTTCATGAATAAAATCCGAATTTGCAAAAAACAAAGTTACTTTATACACAGGAAAAATGATGAACACGCAAATTATAAAACTAAGGTCACAGGAGGAAGATGAGCACTGTAGCACTCAAGAGATAAAGTCAGAATCCAAAGACACAAGAGTGAGAATAAATCTGAACTTGTTTTAAAAAACAATTACAAGCAATTAAAGTTGAATAAGTTTTGCCAGTTTGAAATTTAGCTCCTTGTTTAGCCTCAGTCTGACAGATTTTCTGTTAATGTGTTAAATTACCACCTCCATACAAATCAAGTGTGAAGTGAATACAACTGAGAGATATGTTACCAAAATTCTTTTCTCTTCATTTCATCCATTTTTCATCACATACATAAAAATGTGTATAAAAGAAACCATAAATTATTTGTTTTGTTATAAATAGTAAAAGCTCAGACTGTTACAGGTAAAATATTTATTTAACATTGCAATCACATACTTAGGTCTCAGTCACAAATGACTTTCTGTAGCTGTATAGTTCTTTGATACATGAATTAAATCAATTTTCATTTCACTTCATGGGGTAAAAATTTGTGAAATCAGTGAAACCCATAAGTGTAGACAATGTGTTAAGAAACACAATCTTGTTGTTCCTTCAAAGTTTCCTAAATACATTGCCCAGCACTTTAACAAAGCGTAGCAACCACCTGTGTGTTTTTTATGGCAAGGGAGGAACAGAAGGGGGTTGCCAGTACTATCTTCTGTGGTTGCCAGTACTATCTTCTGTATGTTGGGGGAGGCACATGTAGGGAGAAACACGGAACCGCCCCGCACTCCGTGCAGGAGTCGAACCCCATACCTGCCAAGCAGCAAGATACCGGTCAAACCCGCCGCACCATCACATCCCCGCAGTTACCTTGTACCACTAATATAAACAATTACAGCACACACACAAAGAACAAACTGTCCCAAACAAAGCCTTTTTCTAAAAAAAAGAAAAAAAAAAAGTCTATTTTTTTCTAATGTGACATGACTTAATAACATTGTGAGAAAATGATTTCTTGCAAATGCATAAAAATGTCAATCGTAACCCTGCATCCCACTGCCACAATGTTCCGGCCACCTTGTCCTGCCGATACCTAAGAAAGTCTTGTCATAATTAGAATCGTGAAGACACTGATGTGCACAGCAGAATGCCCAGACTGTTCCTAAAATCCCCTCCAATATGATCACTGTGTTAATGGAGTCCTGGTGGACAAGGAAATGCATGGTGTTCATAAGCAAATCTGTCATAAGCAAGAATGTAAATGGAACAAAGCTATGGAGCACACACACACACACACACACACACACTTTCTGAACCACGTGTCCCATCCAGGGTCGCAGGGAACTGGAGCCTACCCAGCAACACAGGGCACAGGGCCGGGGACACACCCAGGACGGGACGCCAGTCTGTTGCAAGGCATCCCAAGTGGGACTTGAACCCCAGACCCACTGGAGAGCGGGACCCGGTCCAACCCACTGCGCCACCGCACCCCCCTCCTTATGGAGCAAAGAGGAGTCATAAAAATACATCTCCATTAAACACTAGTTGAATGGGACAAAATAGTTCTTGAAGGCGAATGTCTCATTCGTCATTCATGCTTTAAAGGTGGTGCACAAAAACCCCATGTACCCTTCATAAAACGAGAACGTGTCTCAGTCCAAATGAAAACACTGAACTCAGCTGCTGACCATTTTCTACTCAGATATTGCCCTGGCCTGTGTTTTTGTGAAGAAATATATTTTCTCCAGAACTGTTCAGGGACTTCATTAAAATCGTAAATATGTTCAACATCAAAGTGATTTTTAAAGTATGGACAAAGAGGCAGGAGGGAAAGGGTGACGGGGGACAAGGGACACACGACCTCCCTTTGCTCTCACCTAGTGATGTAACTAAAACCAACAATATTCTTAATTTTCATTTATAAAATTAGATTTTGGAAATGTTGGCAATGTTTTACTAGCTTCTGTACAACACAGCCACAAGTACATCAGTTTGTTTCTCAAATTTTACAAGAGTACTTTCATTTCAAAGGGAGGGGTGCAGTGGCGCAGTGGCGCAGTGGGTTGGACCAGGTCCTGCTCTCTAGTGGGTCTGGGGTTCGAGTCCTGCTTGGGGTGCCTTGCGACGGACTGGAGTCCCGTCCTGGATGTGTCCCCTCCTCCTCTGACCTTACGCCCTGTGTTGCCGGGTAGGCTCCGAGACCCCCTGTGGGACAAGCGGTTCCGAAAATGTGTGTGTACTTTCATTTCATAGTGAGTGCTTTGCATTTTTAATCATTTTTATCATAGTCGTTGTCTCCAAGGATTCTCAATAAAAAAATATCACATGTTTGTCACAGTTACTTGCATAAAGATTCATTTTAATTATTATATTACATTACAATATATAAAAAATGTTTAAGACATTTGTTTAGATTTCAGTGCACACCCTTTTTTAACAAACCATTGTAACAGTCTCTAAAGAAAGAAAGAAAAACACGTGACAATAAGTCCAGCAGGAGCAAGGAATGAGCTGAATGTACTTCAATGTAACGAGATTCTCAGTTGCACTGATGCTCAGCTGCTGTGAATGACACCATCACCACAAGCAGTGGCCCCATTTAAGGTGTACATTCTGACTGCATAGTAAGGTAAACCTTTCTAGTCTAACCTGAACATGACGACTAGAAGAAAAGTATAGATTTCAATTTCCTCATAATTAACCTTTCTACCTAATCTCCTGTCCAAAGTAAATAGCCATCAGCATTTAATGACCATTTTATACCCAGAGGCCTTTGTCTCCCTTTCCTTCATCCAGGGGCATAACAACTAATCAATTACTAGGTGCATGAAATGATCAAAAAAACTCAAAGGTGTAACACAGATATTGTGGGGTTACTTCAGACTTGCTTCATCCAGTCTGTTTTTAGGGTTAGCCGTTTAGCCCTGTTTGACGCACCGCACTCAGTGACGGCAGCAGCCCACACAGCACCGCTGCGATATAATGTTGCTTTTTTGGTCGCGGGACTCTTATTTTGAATGTCTGCACGTGTGGCATTTGACAGGTAACGCAAGGACATGGAGGGAAAAAATGGACCCAAAAGGGGTGAATCATTATACATCAGACTGCAGGAAAAAAAAAAAAAACACTGAAGATGTTGACTACAGAAAATAAAACACAAAACCATTTAAGAAGAAAAGAAAGCATTAAGTTTCTGTGGATTTCATTTCAATGTTGCAACACACGTTTAAGTGAACAAAAGGGACTCGAACCCTTTATGACCACTTTCTTTAATGCTCACTGTTATACTCACAGAACAGTGAGAGAGGTGAAACATGGCATGCAGTGCTTTCATCACAAACTTGTCTTACCAGGCAGCTAATAGCATAGTGGTTACAGCTGCTTCTTTTGGACCAGGTTCCAATTTCACATCCAGCTGTAGTGGCCTTGAGCAAGCTACTTACCCTGAAATTGCAACTAATAATTGCATTTACATTTATTCATTTTGCCAACGCTTTTCTCCAGTTGTGACTTGCACTGTCATTTCCAGTTTCCACTGCAGGGTAACTTTCACTGCAGCATTTCAGGGAAGATACCTTGATCAGGGTAGTAGAGTAAGAGGTGGGATTTGAACCCACAGTAAGTAACTCTGGCCACTACGCTGCCGGCTGCCAGGCAATAGCCTATGCACGGAATGAACGGTCGTCGGTTTCGCGTTATAACTCATATCCGCACATTAAAATGTGCTACGCTTTACAGTCACACGTACAGAATGTCTACAGTCTACAGTCACAGAATGTTAAAGATTAAGAGTAATTAAATGACTAATAATTAAAAAAAACACCCTGTAATCGCGAAGAAGATGTCTACCTAAAATTTCAAAACGAAACACAGCACACACAGTGAATAGAGACAAGTCAGCAGGGCCCCCCAAAAAGGTACATTTATCGTGGGTTTGTTTTCCTCATACCCAGATACTTCTTAATAATTTCCAGAATCTCTTCCGTCTTTAGGGAGTAAATGATGGGATTGAGCAGTGGGGGGATGGAGGCGGACAGGGACGTGTTGATGATCCTCGTGTCCGTGTCAATGTTCACGTTGACCCACGCAAGAATGTAGGTCACGAAGAAGGGCACAAAGAAAAGAGCGACCAGAACCAAGTGTGAGGTGCATGTTTTAAACGCTTTCCACCTGCTCTCCGAAGAGGCGATATTCAAAATGGCATAAATTATACATACGTACGTCAGCGCGATGAAGCCAAAAGGAGCAAAGTACAACGCAACTGTGGTAAAACTGGCCATAAACCAGTTGGGAGAGTAATCCCCACAGGCTATCTTGAAAACGGGGCCGTGATCACAGAAGAAGCTGTTGACGATGGTCGATTTGCAGTACGGCAAGGGGGGTATCAACGCAACCATGACCACGTCTATGATGAGCGGAATCGACCAGGAAACCATTATGACCAACATCATTTTACGGTTTGTATTTATAGTATGGCTCCTTAGCGGGAAACATATCGCAATAAGCCTGTCATATGCCAGGACGCAGAGACAGAAGGCCTCCATGGAAGCAAAGAAGTCAACAAAGAACATCTGAGCCAAGCAGGCATTGAAATAGATGAATTTTGAGTCGAAGAGGTACATGTTGACGGCTTTGGGGATGAGAGCCGAGCTCAAACTCACATCGACCACAGCCAGGCTGAAGACCGCCATGTATTTGGGTGTGTGTAGGACCTCTGAAAACCAAATGATAACCATCAAAGTGAGATTGGCCGCGAGTGTAAAAACGTAGATGACTGCTAGAAATATGAAGTAGTATTCACTGTTCTTCAGCGCGTAGAATCCTCTGATGTAGAATCCAACTGGACGAGTGAAGTTGCTCAGGTCTTGGGTTGTGGTCTCCATATGGGCCCCAGGTTCCTGCTTCACTTTCGTCCGCCTAAAATCGATGTCAGTAGATAGAAATGTATCTAAAGGGTTTTCAGAGAGACTGGTTTAACAACACAGATACATACCAATCTGAGGAGGGGAAATTATTGCAGGATGTAAATTCCTGGTTGTGCTGTAACTTTGAGCTTCAGTGCCTGAATTTTTATTTTTATAGCGGGTCACCCAAGTCTGTAACTCCAGCTCTCACTGGAGATTCAATTACTAGTCCTGATCAGCCAATAAACTGACTGGTAAACTAATGGTGATGGCTAATTACATGTTAAAACTTTCCCTGAGGGTGTAATTACTTCGAAAAGTGGTGTGCATGCAAAGCAAAAGTCAGTGCATGTTGTCCTGTACAAGAAAATAACTCATAGCAGCAGAAAAGCATTTGTACCCACAAAAATTTAAACAAACCTAGGAGAGTGAAATTGTTGAACTCTGGTGTACCGGGGGGGTGCGGTGGCGCAGTGGGTTGGACCGGGTCCTCCTCTCTGGTGGGTCTGGGGTTCGGGTCCCGCTTGGGGTGCCTTGCGGCGGACTGGCGTCCCGTCCTGGGTGTGTCCCCTCCCCCTCTGGCCTTACACCCTGTGTTACTGGGTAGGCTCCGGTTCCCCGTGACCCCGTATGGGACAAGCGGTTCTGACAATGTGTGTGTGTGTGTGTGTGGTGTACCGGGGGGGTGCGGTGGCACAGTGGGTTGGACCGGGTCCTCCTCTCTGGTGGGTCTGGGGTTCGGGTCCCGCTTGGGGTGCCTTGCGGCGGACTGGCATCCCGTCCTTGGTGTGTCCCCTCCTCCTCCGGCCTTACGCCCTGAGTTGCCGGGTAGGCTCCGGTTCCCTGCGACCCCGTATGGGACAAGCGGTTCCGAAAATATATGTGTGCACGTGTGTGTGTGGTGTACCTGGTCTGTTAGAGGAATTAAGTCTTTTGGAAGTGGGACATGATCAATACACTGTTCAAATGAAGTAGGACGGCCACAACATGTCATGCAAAAATCAAAGTAGGCAGCTGAAGATATTTCCATTTAAATCATTAGGAATAAACCTGCCTGCTCTATAAGTTGTGAATGCACTTAATGGATCCAGTGCAGATGATGTGGTCAATGCTGATGTAGCTAGGCTGGTAATGATTTATGCTACATTCATTGTTAATAACCATTTTAAAAATATGGCAATTCTCCAAAAATGAATGGCTAAAATAATGGAGAGTAGACAGATGATTTGGGCTTTGAATACCTAATGTGAAAATGACATACTGAAATGAAAATAAAAAAAGACACTGAATGGAATCTGAAAACAAACTCAAGACAGTTCATGTAAAGTCATTCCCATCATGTAAATCATGGGTGTTAATTATACAGAACACATATATGTACCGATGGAATGCAGGTATTAGTAACTGGACCATGTCAGGTGGAGCATTTTAGATAATGATGCAGAGGTGCAGAAGAATTGGCTTAAACTGACGACTTCTGGGTTTCTTCTTATGGTTTAATTTTCTTATAGACACACAAATTCATCATAAATCCACTCATCAGCTTGGCAACCTTCAGCAATAAATGACACACTGTCGATTTGGGTGCATTCCATGCTTTCCAGTTGCTATGGTTTAAGAAACCTGGTGATCATTTTGTATTGTAAGAATGATCTATTTTACCTTCTTCTGTGTCACTTAATGCAAGTGATTCGTTGTACTGTTTTTATTACTGTTTGTGAGAACCCACATGCATGTCCTTCCGCATCAAATACGTTCCCCAGCACATGCTAGTGAAAAATAATGAACGCAGCCATGAAGGAACTGTATGTGACACTGCTCAATACATCTGTTTCCGTGACTGCGAGCAAAAACCAGGATGAGGCTTGTAAGACTGAAGAACACGCCTCTAGAGGTCCTTCTTTTTACCTAAATGAGAACACTAATACCTCCTGTATCTGCTTCCACAACCCTAATCAGTGGCTAATTGAAATGGACATGGAAGAAGTAAACAAACCAGCACAAAAAGAACATTTTGCCTGATGTTCTGTTATTATTTCATTTATGTTGCCCACATTGGCTCAAGGTGACCTGTTCTGCCGTGTGATTCCCAAAGTCAGCATTTTAGGGCAATAGGAACTTTACCTTCTTTACTTACAAAAAGCTCTGCTAAGTAAAGATAAAATTGGCAACTTGAAGCCTGGCTTATATTTTATATCAGTTACTGGAGTCCTGGACATGAAAAAATGACCTTGTGTGGTCATTTAATCTTTTATACAGAATAATCTACCCTGGAGACTCATTAATACTGGGAACACAATGCATCCAAAAAAATCCGCTCATCCTCAGGCTATTGGAAATCAAAGCAAGGCCCAGACCTAAGGCTTGTCTGCTGATTTAAAATTCAACCCAGCACATTTTGCAAAGTATGAAATTGTACATTGCTGTTATTATTAATTAGTACATGTTGAAACAGACGGTTGTGGAAGCATAGCTGTTGTAACAGCTTTAATATATCAATTCTCATCTTATACAGCTGTATCTTTCACTGGAGTAACTCAGGACATGAACCTATAGTACAACTTTTCACCTTCCTTAAAAACTATACAACACATTAATTAAGCAACTTGCTGACCAGGCACCCAACACCATATATGTGAACAAAAGCAAATTACTAGATATGTAAATAATAATTGAAAGTTTTCTCCCTTCTTATTCTTTAGTAACCACTGTGGGTAATTCTTCATCCTTTGGTATAGTTTAGTCAGGTTTGTGCCTGGCCCTCCAGAACGTTCTCATCAGCAAAAAGAATAATCATAGCATAACATTACCACTTTGTGCTTATAAAATGAATAAGTAGGACAGTTTGGTTTTGCTGCATGGAAGCAATCATAGTGAAGGGCGTTCTCTCACACTGTAGTGTCACTGGGCCCATGTGGCCCAATTGCAGAACAGTGGTAATTAATCTACGTCCTGGGGACCAGGCTTGTTTTGTCCTCATCCATTGCTAAATTGCCTCGTCTAATGGGGCTTTTAATTCGACTTTCGTCCTAATTAGATGTCTATGGAAGTTTTTTCAAGTGTATAGTACTTAATGGCTGTAAAAGAGTTGCGCGAGTGCAGGTAGATAGCCATAGTGTTATACAGCAATTAATGAAGGGGAACTGTTAGAAATGTTTTCTAACCCAACTGTGTTGTGATAACTGATGCTACTTATAAAAGTAGTTATATACATTTTAAAAGGGTTTTTGTGATATTTTACATACATAAGTGTCAATTCTGGGAATCGACAACCTATACATTTATACTTTTGAAAGTAACAGTAGTTAGATCTTCAGTATATCAATGAATTTATCTTTCAAAGGAATTTTCAGGAACAAATTATATTTGTTACATGAGGGGTTTCTGGACAGATAATATTTACCACAGCAATCTGGGGAAGTATCATTCTCAGCAATTCCATTAACAACAATGTCTCTGTTGCCTGCCTGGTATTTACGTGATATTTTATAGCTAGTTTATCCCTGCATTTCCATAATTTTTAAATGTATTGATCTTCATAATTACAATTCAGTTTCACTTTATGCTTAATTCAGGGTCTATTACATTCTGCAAAATGTTCCAGATATTCAATCTATAAAGTATTCAACTAATCCAAAATATTTCACCAAAGTGGTTTGATTGAATGTTTTCTGAGAAACTTTCTGATTTGCTCCAATACCTCCTCTGTCTTAAGTGTGTAAATAATGGGGTTAAGAAGAGGGGGTAGCACAGCTGACAAAGATGTGTTCAAGATTCGAGTGTTACCGTCAATCTTGGTATATATCCACGTAATGGTGTAAGTTACTAGAAAGGGTGTAAAAAATATCGCCACCAAAATTAAGTGCACAGAGCAGGTTTTGAAAGTTTTCCATCTTCCATCTAAAGATGTGATTCGGGAGACAGCAAGAATGATGAAAACATATGACATCAGGATGAAGCCTAGCGGCACATAAATTACAGCAAATAAAAAGAAAACTGTTATTTTCCAGTTTGGACTGTTGTCGCTGCAAGCAATCTGAAAAATTGGGCCATGGTCACAAAAGTAGCTCATCACTGTGGGAACTGGCTTGCAAAATGACAGGTGAGTGATCAACACTAATGCAGCTACAAGAATTGCAAAGGCCAGGACCCAGCTGAAAACTATGATGCCAAACATGCGTGTGTTGGTGATGATCGTGCTGCTCTGTAGGGGGAAGCAAATGGAGACCAACCTCTCAAAAGCCATGATGACCAGTGAGTAGGATTCTGTTATATAAAAAAAGTGAACAAAGAACATTTGAGTCAGGCACAAGTCATACGTCACAAACCTTGAGTCAAAAAGAAACTGGCTGACACATTTAGGGATGAGAGCGGTGATGTGGCTCACATCCACAATGGACAAGCTGAACACCACCATGTACTTCGGGGTGTGAAGAGCTTCAGACTGCCATATGACCATTATCAAGAAAATGTTCCCCAGAAGAGTTCCAATATAAACAAAAGCCAGGAAAATAAAATAATATTTAGAGTCTGGCAAAGACTGAAGCCCCATGATGACAAAACCAACTGGCCGGCTAAATGTTGCGTTCAGCTCCATTTTTCTGGGGTTATTTAATGCTGGCGGTTTCCTTCTTTATTTCTCTTCAGTCAGATTCATTCAAAGTTCATTTTAAAGTTGCAGAGGAAGGATAAAGCAGAAACCTCATTAATATGTTTCAGTTAGAAATTTATTTTTTATTCATTTTAGAAGTATAAATTGCTCTTTTTGGTGCCCATATCTGTAGTAACTATTGTAGAATACCAGGAATGCAGGGCACAGCAATGTTAATTCTAGCTCGAAGTAATAAAATTTCCACTCAACAGAAGCTCCTTTATATGTACCTACCACCAGAAGAAATCACGAGACAAAGCTAGTTTTTCTGTCCCCCTTGCCCCAGTGAACACATGGGGAGATTAGCCCTCCCTTGACAGTCACACTCAATTACATTGTTGCCTCATATATAACACATCACTAATTTATTTTTTGTGGAATTCACAAAGACATCAAAGAATATTATTTAATTGAGGGTTTTTCCCAGCAACTCCAAAGGTAAGAGTCGCAACAATTCTGAAAATACGTTGAAGACATATTTAAGACATCTTATATAAGAAGCAGATGGCATAGGAAAGCATAATCCACATACCATAAGTAGGAGAAACCCAATTACCTTGCTCAATGACAGGTCCAAGACTTCAAGTTCACTTTAAGTGTAAATTGAAAGCACAACAACCCAATCATCAACCAACCTAATTCTTCCAGCTGCTAAAATTGTTTTAGGAGATGGCAAATTAGGTCTTTTGCAAAATGAAAGTTTGTACCAACTTCCTGTAACACTGATTTTGCAACAATGCAAATACACTCGGTCCTTTAAATAATGGGGCTCAAACAACCAAGAGCTGCTACAACAGCTTACAGAAAAATTTACCTTCTTTCCATACTTCAGGCTGTTTTCCTATGCATCAACATTTTTGCCTGTTATGCAGCTGTTTCACTTCCACAGTGCCTACATCATCCTATGCAACAGCATCAGCACAGGTATCAGACATTTTTATGCAGGGATACACTTGGTTGAGTTTTTTCCCTTAGTGGTGTTAGTCTAGCTAATTTCTGGCCAAACCTAAGTTACTCTGTAAATGATGACTGCTCTTATAATTAAACCTCAATTTTACAATCAAATAGAAATCTTCTAAGATTGAGCATTTGTTAGCAACACTGCAGATCCTATCTCAGAAAGCACGCAGACACTATGCTAGAGTGACATCTGTTGCAATTTTCCCCGGTATTGCACATATGTCCCACGTTCCACGTCTCCCTCCTCAAGCCGTGCTTCATGTCCCTCTTTCAGGCTCCACAGATCACATGTACGCATACCGATTAAACTTCTGATTGTGAGCACTAAACCCTTGTCTTTATTGACTGTCATACTACTTGTCATGCCAGAACAAGGGATGCCGAAGCGAAGGTGAGTGGGACCCAATCGCGGGTTCTGTTTAATGAGCAACAAATCCAAAGCACAAGACAAAAGAAGTAGTCGGGGACAGGTGTGGGTCAGGTGATGTGCGTTCGGGGTTTCGAGGACAGACAAGGAGCATAGTCAAGGAAACGAAACAAGGTCAGAAGCCAGGACAGCAGGATGTAGAATAGATGGGAATCACTGGAGAGACTAAAGTCGCGGTTGCTCATGAGAGGTTCAGCATTCAGGTGTGGACTCCTGGTCCTCTTAAACCTTGCCGCCTTAATGAGGAGCAAGTGCGGGCAGGGTGCATGTGACACTACTAGAGCTGTTGTTACCTTTACCAGATTTTCCTTGGTCAATCATGTGAGTGTCACACAGGTAAGTTGGGACACAAGAGGATGGACCCAGGTGTGGAATCATGTATTGGGGATATCGAAGAGGAGAGGCAAATCCTGCAGTCGGGGGCAGGCGAAGGTCGAAACTTGAGGAGCGAAAATCTTACCATAGATGATCTGGACACATAGTTGAAGGAACAAAGCGAAGGCCGTTGTCGTGGGAGACAGGATGAGGAAACGGGCAGAGGATCGAGGATGATAGACTCGGGGAGCAGGTCAGGTAGGCAAATGAATGGTTTGGGAGAACAAAGAAGAACAAAGAGCAGAGAGATCTCATTGACCAAGCGTTCATGACCAGGGCGCGCCGCTAGTTAACTGTGAACAGTACCTGTGTCCTACCAGCTATGGTTGAAACAGGCAACATCGCTTCTATAAGACCAGTCTTTCATCTCTCCTCCCCTTCCCCGCATTATATGTGGTTCCCTAGAATGTTTGGTCAAAACTCTACTGGACTCTATTCAGTTGCAACCACTGTTCTTTGGACTACGATATGGATAACAGCTCGGACCCACGCCCGCAACAACAATCCCTACCTTTTCTGTCTTCTCCTCTTCTCCAAAACTACATCCCATATCTTCCCTTGCTTTAGTCCTCACAAACCGCTGTCACTACACAGTACCTGTTGTATAAAGAACTCAGTAACAATACATAGAACCACTAACCATACTCTGGGTTACTTGTTGCAGAACAAGTAATGTCGCTACTTAGGACTTACTGTATATTTCTGAATCAGTATTAAACACCTGACCAAGGCACTCAATCTGAATTGCTTTGGTGAAAGTATGCACTGTATAAATGCATAAAAATGTTTTGTAACTTGTCGTAAATAGAAATATGTGCAACTGGAACACACACACTGTCTGAAACCACTTATTGCAAGCGGGGTTGCAGCGAACTGGAGCCTAACCCGGCAATACAGAATGCAGGGCTGGAGGGGGAGGAGACACACCCAGGACAGGACACCAGTCTGTTGCAAGGTGCCCCAAGCAGGATTCGAACCGCAGACCCTTCAGAAAGCGGAACCCGGCCAAGCCCGCTTCATCACTGCGTCACCACACCCCCTTGCAACTGGAACAAAATTGCATGATAATACCAGTGTGGTTTTACTGAATTGCCCATGGTTTGTGAATGTAAACGTGTGCTTGCATGGCTACCATGCAATGGACTGGCATCCTGTCTAAGGTGTACCCAACTTAGCTTTCTTACTGTCTCTCAGATCACATCTGTAGAGGAAAGGTGGAAAACGTTCAGAACCTGCTCCGTGCACTTCATTTTGGTGGCAATATTTTTCATACCCTTTCTAGTGACTTATACCATATCATGGACATATACCAAGGTGGATGGTAACATTTGAATCTTGAACACATCTTTGTCAGCGGTGCTACCACCCCTTCTCAACCCTATTATTTACGTGTTAAAGACAGACGAGGTGATGGAGCAAATCAGAAAGTTTTTCAGAAAGCATTTAGTCAAACCTCTCTGGTGAGATATTTTGAAATAGCTGGAATACTTAATAAAACAAATATCTGGAACATTTTGTAAAATGTAACTGACCTTTAACTAAGCATTAACTAATCTTAAAATGTATTTATATTTAGCAATATATCTGAAAACTATAAAAACAAAAATATTACCAAAATGTAAAAATAACTCTTCAAGTGGTTTTTATTGTCATTCCTCTATATAGCTTGTATACAGTGGAACTTGTACAACCACTTCAACAACTGCAGCAGGCAAGCAAGGCATTGCTGTTAGTAGCATTCTTCCCCAGATTGTTGTGGCAAATGTTATCTTAAGTTTTCCCCTACTTTACAAGCTGAAATACCTTGTAATGCAAAGTACAGGTATTAAATGAAACTCCTTGTAAAGTCTTCATCTTGGAAGTTATTAACCCTAACTACTATACTAACATTTTAACACTGGGCAATTCCGCAGTTGCATCTGTGTCTAGATTGGACACATTGCCAGATTGCTTTGATAAATACCTCCCTTGGAAATAGAACAGTAGCACTACTTGTAAAGGAAAATAGAAAAACAATTAAGCATGCTGAAACAAGACTGCCAATAAAGACAACAGGTTAGAGCAGAAAATATTAGCTGTGGATTTATAATCAAATGTAACCCTGGATAAACAAATATCACAGCTGTCTCTGTAAATATCTAGCTGCAGAAATGAGTAAACTGTAAATGCTGCTATGTGTCAAAACTTCTGGTTTGGAACTTCAGCTGTAATAGTCTGATTTTCCTTCTTGTTTAACACTACACTTAAAATAGCATAAGAAATCATCTCTTATTCTTATCTGTTCTTATTCGTATTCTTGATCTGTTTCAAGATTTCTTCCTGTGCGTGTAGAACTATGAATCTTACAACGTATGTATACTTATATTTTATGAAAACATCCGGTGTTATGGGATTGGTATGTCTGTGTGTGTTAGAAGTACACAAAAATATAGTAAGTTTGATGAAATTACACTCAATAGTACTTTAGTCACTCACTCAGATTAACTGCTTGACCATGACAGGATCGCAGAGGTCCGGAGCCTGTCCGACAATAACTGGGCACCGAGTTAAGATGGTCCACCATGGACAGGACACCAGTCCATCGCAGGGTAGCCACACAGACACAACTAAAGGCAATTTTAGAGTAACCAATTAATTTGAAATTCCACATCTTTTTGACTGTGGGAAGAAGCTGGAACACCCATAGAAAACCCATCCAGGCACAGGGAAACCATGCAAACTCAATATAGACAGAACTGGGTTCAAACCTCTTCGGTGGGCTCACCACCTGCCGGAGAAACCGTAAGGGGCCGGTGCATTGTGATTTGGGCGGTGGTCGGGGCCGAGTGCCCGGCCGACCCAAACCTCGGGCGCCAACTCTGGTTTTTGGGACTTGGAATGTCACCTCACTGGCGGGGAAGGAGCCTGAGCTGGTGCGGGAAGTTGAGAGATACCGTCTAGATATAGTCGGGACTCACTTCCACTCACAGCTTGGGTTCTGGAACCACTCTTCTCGATCGAGGGTGGACTCTCCACTATTCTGGCGTTGCCCAAGGTGAGAGGCGGCGGGCTGGTGTGGGCTTATTAATAGCCCTCCAGTTCAGCCGCCATGTGTTGGAGTCTACCCCGGTGAATGAGAGGGTCGTCTCCCTACGCCTTCGGGTCAGGGAACGGTCTCTCACTGTCATTTGTGCTTATGCGCCTAGCGGCAGTGTAGAGTACCCGGCCTTTTTAGAGTCCCTGGGGGGCATGCTGGAAAGCGCTCCCACTGGGGACTCTGCCGTTCTACTGGGGGACTTTAACGCCCACGTGGGCAGCGACAGTGATACCTGGAGGGGCGTGATTGGGAGGAACGGCCTCCCTGATCGGAACCCGAGCGGTGAGTTGTTATTGGATTTCTGCGCTAGTCGCGGTTTATCCATAACGAACACCATGTTCATGCATAAGGGTGTCCATCAGTGCACTTGGCACCAGGACACCCTAGGTCGGAGGTCGATGATCGACTTTGTAGTCGTTTCTTCTGACCTTCGGCCATATGTCTTGGACACTCGGGTGAAGAGAGGGGCTGAGCTGTCAACTGATCACCACCTGGTGGTGAGTTGGATTCAATGGCGGGGGAAAAAGCTGGACAGACCTGGCAGGCCCAAACGCATAGTGAGGGTCTGTTGGGAACATTTGGCGGAGGCCCCTGTCAGAGAGGTCTTCAACTCCCACCTTCGACAGAGCTTCAACCAGGTCCCGAGGGAGGTGGGGGACATTGATTCTGAATGGACTATGTTCCGTGCCTCCATTGTCGGGGCGGCGGTTCGGAGCTGCGGCCATAAGGTCTCCGGCGCCTGTCGCGGCGGCAATCCCCGAACACGGTGGTGGACACCGGAAGTAAGGGATGCCGTCAAGCTGAAGAAGGAGTTCTATTGGGCCTGGCTGGCTCATGGGACTCCTGAAGCAGCTGACAGGTACCGACGGGCCAAACGGAGCGCGGCTCTGGCAGTCGCCGCGGCAAAAACTCGGGCTTGGGAGGAGTTCGGCGAGGCCATGGAGGAAGACTTTCGGTCGGCCTCAAAGAGATTCTGGCAAACCGTCCGGCGACTCGGAGGGGGGAAGCGGTGTTCCACGAACACTGTTTACAGTGGAAGTGGTGCGCTGCTGACCTCAGCTGAGGATGTTCTCGGGCGGTGGAAGGAGTACTTTGAGGATCTCCTCAATCCCTCCGACATGCCTTCCGTAGAGGAAGCTGAGGCTGGGGACTTGGAGGGGGACTCGTCCATTACCCTGGCTGAAGTTGCTGAGGTAGTCAAAAAACTCCTCGGTGGCAAGGCTCCGGGGGTGGATGAGATCCGCCCCGAGTTTCTCAAGTCTCTGGATGTTGTGGGGCTGTCTTGGCTGACACGCCTCTGCAGCATCGCGTGGAGTTCAGGAACAGGTGCCTCTGGACTGGCAGACCGGGGTGGTGGTCCCTCTTTTTAAGAAGGGGGACCGGAGATTGTGTTCCAACTACAGGGGGATCACACTCCTTAGCCTCCCTGGGAAAGTCTATGCCAGGGTACTGGAAAGGAGAATCCGACCGATAGTCGAACCTCGGATTCAGGAGGAGCAATGCGGTTTTCGTCCTGGCCGTGGAACACTGGACCAGCTCTATACCCTCACTAGGGTACTGGAGGGTTCGTGGGAGTTTGCCCAACCAGTCCACATGTGTTTTGTGGACCTGGAGAAGGCATTCGACCGTGTCCCTCGTGGCATCCTGTCGGGGGTACTTCGGGATTATGGGGTTCGGGGCTTGTTGCTACGGGCTGTTCGTTCCCTGTATGACGGGAGCAGGAGCTTGGTTCGCATTGCCGGCAGTAAGTCAGACCTGTTCCCGGTGCATGTTGGACTCCGCCAGGGCTGCCCTTTGTCACCGATTCTGTTCATTATCTTTATGGACAGAATTTCTAGGCGCAGTCAGGGAACGGAGGGTGTCTGTTTTGGTGGCCGCGAGATCTCGTCTCTGCTTTTTGCGGACGATGTGGTCCTGTTGGCTTCATCAAGTCAAGACTTGCAGCGTGCACTGGGGAGGTTTGCAGCCGAGCGCGAAGCGGCGGGGATGAGAATCAGCACCTCCAAATCCGAGGCCATGGTTCTCAGTCGGAAAAAGGGTGGATTGCCCCCTCCGGGTTAGGGGGGAGTTGCTCCCTCAAGTGGAGGAGTTTAAGTATCTCGGGGTCTTGTTCACAAGTGAGGGAAAAATGGAGCGGCAAGTTGACAGACGGATCGGTGCGGTGTCCGCAGTAATGCGGTCACTGTACCGGTCTGTTGTGGTGAAGAGGGAGCTGAGTCGTAAGGCGAAGCTCTCAATTTACCGGTCGATCTACGTTCCTACCCTCACCTATGGTCATGAACTCTGGATCATGACCGAAAGAATGAGATCGCGGATACAAGCGGCAGAAATGAGTTTCCTCCGCAGAGTGGCTGGGCGCACCCTTAGGGATAGGGTGAGGAGCTCAGTCACCCGGGAGGAGCTCGGAGTAGAGCCGCTGCTCCTCCGCATCGAGAGGAGCCAGTTGAGGTGGCTCGGGCATCTGTTCCGGATGCCTCCTGGACGCCTCCCTGGGGAGGTGTTCCGGGCTTGTCCCACTGGGAGGAGGCCTCGGGGCAGACCCAGGACATGTTGGAGAGACTATGTCTCCCGGCTGGCCTGGGAACGCCTTGGGGTTCCCCCAGAGGAACTGGAGGAGGTGTGCGGGGAGAGGGAAGTCTGGAGGACTCTGCTCGGACTGCTGCCCCCGCGACCCGGCCCCGGATAAAAGCGGAGGAAGATGGAAGATGGGTTCAAACCTATACCCAGGCACTGTGAGGCAAGTCTTTTGTGCTAGAATGGTAAAACAATTAAGTACTATTTAAAAACTCATATGTATTTCACAAGAATCCGCCTGAAACTGAAATGAAAAAAGCCTTACATTCTCATCAAGTAAATTGTCAGGGTGTTCAGTACAAAGTGTGTCAATATTTTATTACACTTAACTTTTTGTTCCGGTTCTGTTACAACAATGAACTTGAGTCTGGCATTCAGATGTCTGCATGTGTCTGTATGCGAAAATTAAAAACGAGTTTCTGTAAACTGTGTTCCCTTTGTCTAATTTCAATAACTTTGACTTTGTACTTGCACTTGCAACTGTAAAGGACATTTACATATACTGATTAAGGTTAAGTTTGTGAACATGCAACCCTTGTCTTTATATGGGTATCTAGTGGAGCTGCTGCTAGCTTCACCATATCTTCATTGATTAATCATGTGAGTGTGCAGGATATACAAATGTTTTGGTTCTTTTGTACATTTTAGCTATATATACACACTGTTTCCCTGTGTCTGAAAACATTGCAAACTGATCCTGAATCTTAAAAAAGCAGACTTGCAACAAATGAGGATGGTATCACTGTGGCCAATTTATTCAAAAAAACTAATCTTAACAAGGTTTTCTTTATGTAATACAATTTTACATAAAGACAGAAGATGTATGGTTATGAAAAAGGAAAAAAAAATCAAAACGCAACACTTTCTAAACCACTGTCAAAGGTGACAGCAGCAGCAAGCTCATCATTCACTGCTAGGACATCTCTCCTACTCTCTGCTTCAACAGTTGCTCCTTTCTAGCATTCTGGAAGGCAGCCATACAGTCTTTGAAGCTCTGCACCTGTTCCTGGCACCTACGCCAGTCCTGATGTTCCGCCATGCACTCCTGTACAGCATAGTGCTGTCCAGCACATCCTGTTTGCCCCACGATCCGGTCCACCAGGTCCTCTTCCTCTTCATCCTTGGGTCGACTACGGTTATGAGGTGAGGGTGGAGCAGCCATTCAACAGGCCTCAAAATGACCAGTCTGCCTGCTGAGATGAAATTCCTCTAAGGTGTCAGCCAGAGAAGACACTGGTGTTACACTATCACATGACCATCAGGACAGTTCTAATAAACCCTCCCCTCCCACCTGACACTCAGTTATGTTATTTTCTTCTGTAACAAATGCCCTTTACCATTTGCATCTTTTTAACAAATGAAAGAGCAAGAAAAGATGTAGTACATGACTGCTACTAGTAGCTACAAAGCTGAGGTTTCAAATAAACAAGCTGCAGTTCAATAATTAATTAGGAAACAACCCACAGTTCCAGGATCCTCAAGCAGAGTAGTACAAAACGTCAAAAGTGTTGAAATAAAGCAGCCTCAAAGTGAAAAGAAGAAAGTGTGATGTCAATTTGATGAAGACGTTGATAAAGTGCAGGAGGCAACCTTGAGGGGGAACATTTATAAGAGGCTTCGGACAATGACAATCATGGTTATTAGTTTGGGGGCAGCACAGATTGAACACAGATGACTCAGAGTGTAAAGCAGGTATTAAAGACATAATAATAATAACAATAACAATAAGAACAACAACAACCATACTCTGTTAATCCCTGTGGGGAAATTCAGGGCTGCCACTGCAACAGCACTACTATTAAACAAACAAACATATTTTTGAGTTTGGGACACGACGGAACAAGAGCACCTGGAAACCCACAAAACATGGTGAATCAATGTAACTCCACAAAAAGTGCGGATCAAACTCATCATGTCCACCCATTATGACATCAGTTCCGGGTAGAGTGGCGAGAAAAGAATACCGGTACAGAACAGGTGCAAAAGAAGGAAAAGCAGATGAGACACACACAGCTGCTCGAATGACGAATGTTCACAAAAGTGAAGACACGCGCACGACCTCGTACCAAATCATAGCTTTAAGATTGGTTTTATCTTACAAGAAAATGATGCAATAATATATTTTCCTAAAGCTACACAAAAACAACTTACATCCAGTGAAATCGATATAAATACTTCGTAGTTAGCCTTCCTTGTACAGTTCTGACTGCACACAACTTTCCGGAAGAGAGAGGAAGTGTGCAACAAAGAAATACGTCCCCCTTCTCCTGCTCTCCACCGACAATGGGATCACCTCCTGACTTACATTTATTTATTTAACAGACGCTTTTCTCCAAAACGACTTCCAATGAACTCTAGTCACTAGTGTTATCAGCCCACACACCTTATTTCACCAAGGTGATTTACACTGCTAGATACACTACTTACACTGGGTCACTCATCCAGTGGAACACACACACACACTCTCTCTTTCTGTGTCACTATGGGTGAACATGAACAGCACGTCTTTGGACTGTTGCACGAAACTGGAGCAACCGGAGAACATGCAGACTCCACACAGACTGAGCAGGGGATCGAACCAATGTCCTCTCGCACCACTCCGTGTCACCGACTTCCACTTTTTTTCACCATTTTACCGGCTAACTTTCCCGCTCTAGTTCTATAACAGTGAATACATATGCAGTTTAATACCTATAAAGAACAAAAGTATTTTACGAGCAAAGTGCGAACATACTGTATAACACAACAATGGCGCGCCAAGCAGCGGCGGGTCAATGGGAGCAATATACGAGTCGTCCACTAGAGGGAAGCACTGTGCGACTATCTCACACTTTCCCCACTCAGTTCCCATTCCCAAGTTGTGAATCGACGTTGTAAGGTGCTGCCCCATCTCTCCTGTCCAAAAGTGGTTTTAAAGAAACGTAACTTCATTCGGCCACATCCCGCATGCGTATTTTTAAGATCTGATAAGCGCTTTTTTGGCGCAGTGGGGTGAACCGGGTCCTGCTCTCTGGTGGGTCTTGGGTTCGAGTCCCGCGTGAGGTGCCTTGCGACGGGCTGGCGTCACGTCCTGGGTGTGTCCCCTCCCCCTCCGGCCTTACGCCCTGTGTTGCCGGGTTAGTTCTGGTTCCCCATGTCCCGTATGGGACAAGCGGTCCAGAAAATCGTGTGTGTTATCATGGTTATCAAATTAATTCGCATGTCATATTTTCAAACGTAACCACTACTACTGAAATTGTATATGTCTAAACATTTTTTACATAATAAAACTAAATCAAATTTAACGTGTGTCAAATAAAATGATTACCGTAAAAGTATATAACAGTGGGGGCGCGGTGGCGCAGTGGGTTGGACCAGGTCCTGCTCTCCGGTGGGTCTGGGGTTCGAGTCCCGCTTGGGGTGCCTTGCGGCGGACTGGCGTCACGCCCTGGGTGTGTCCCCTCCCCTTCCAGCCTTACGCCCTGTGTTAGCGGGTAGGCTCCGTGACCCCGTATGGGACAAGCGGTTTAGAAAATGTGTGTGTGTATATAACAGTATGGAATAATAACAGAATATATCAGAGCGTGGAGTAAACTGATGGCTGTCTCTCATGTTTTCTATATGATACAAAGTGTCGTCCGCGTTTTTCCTCACAAAACTTAGGAGACAGCGCCGTCTAGCGCACGTACGATAGAATGAACAAGAAATGCCCAACAGGTTGATTTTTTTTTTTTTTTTTTTAATGATCAGACTGAAAACATACTAACTGGTAAAAGTTATGTACACTTTTGGGGACTCTGTCATAAAACTACAAAATACAACAAATACTTTAACTGACGGCGTTCTGTGTAAAAAAATTTAAAATATATATGAAATTTTCATTAAAAGAATTAAAACATGTACAGTACTAGAGGGAATGGAACACTGGTACAGAGCTCTGTTTTTGCTGATGTCTGTTCAAATGCATACCATTGTGGCTATAATCTTCCAGGTCAATCTCATTTACAGCTGACAAAGAAGCTTTCATGAATAAAATCCGAATTTGCAAAAAACAAAGTTACTTTATACACAGGAAAAATGATGAACACGCAAATTACAAAACTAAGGTCACAGGAAGATGAGCACTACAGCACTCAAGAGATAAAGTCAGAATCCAAAGACACAAGAGTGAGAATAAATCTGAACTTGTTTTAAAAAACAATTACAAGCAATTAAAGTTGAATAACTTTTGCCAGTTTGAAATTTAGCTCCTTGTTTAGCCTCAGTCTGACAGATTTTCTGTTAATGTGTTAAATTACCACCTCCATACAAATCAAGTGTGAAGTGAATACAACTGAGAGATATGTTACCAAAATTCTTTTCTCTTCATTTCATCCATTTTTCATCACATACATAAAAATGTGTATAAAAGAAACCATAAATTATTTGTTTTGTTATAAATAGTAAAAGCTCAGACTGTTACAGGTAAAATATTTATTTAACATTGCAATCACATACTTAGGTCTCAGTCACAAATGACTTTCTGTAGCTGTATAGTTCTTTGATACATGAATTAAATCAATTTTCATTTCACTTCATGGGGTAAAAATTTGTGAAATCAGTGAAACCCATAAGTGTAGACAATGTGTTAAGAAACACAATCTTGTTGTTCCTTCAAAGTTTCCTAAATACATTGCCCAGCACTTTAACAAAGCGTAGCAACCACCTGTGTGTTTTTTATGGCAAGGGAGGAACAGAAGGGGGTTGCCAGTACTATCTTCTGTGGTTGCCAGTACTATCTTCTGTATGTTGGGGGAGGCACATGTAGGGAGAAACACGGAACCGCCCCGCACTCCGTGCAGGAGTCGAACCCCATACCTGCCAAGCAGCAAGATACCGGTCAAACCCGCCGCACCATCACATCCCCCCAGTTACCTTGTACCACTAATATAAACAATTACAGCACACACACAAAGAACAAACTGTCCCAAACAAAGCCTTTTTCTAAAAAAAAAGAAAAAAAAAAAGTCTATTTTTTTCTAATGTGACATGACTTAATAACATTGTGAGAAAATGATTTCTTGCAAATGCATAAAAATGTCAATCGTAACCCTGCATCCCACTGCCACAATGTTCCGGCCACCTTGTCCTGCCGATACCTAAGAAAGTCTTGTCATAATTAGAATCGTGAAGACACTGATGTGCACAGCAGAATGCCCAGACTGTTCCTAAAATCCCCTCCAATATGATCACTGTGTTAATGGAGTCCTGGTGGACAAGGAAATGCATGGTGTTCATAAGCAAATCTGTCATAAGCAAGAATGTAAATGGAACAAAGCTATGGAGCACACACACACACACACACACACACTTTCTGAACCACGTGTCCCATCCAGGGTCGCAGGGAACTGGAGCCTACCCAGCAACACAGGGCACAGGGCCGGGGACACACCCAGGACGGGACGCCAGTCTGTTGCAAGGCATCCCAAGTGGGACTTGAACCCCAGACCCACTGGAGAGCGGGACCCGGTCCAACCCACTGCGCCACCGCACCCCCCTCCTTATGGAGCAAAGAGGAGTCATAAAAATACATCTCCATTAAACACTAGTTGAATGGGACAAAATAGTTCTTGAAGGCGAATGTCTCATTCGTCATTCATGCTTTAAAGGTGGTGCACAAAAACCCCATGTACCCTTCATAAAACGAGAACGTGTCTCAGTCCAAATGAAAACACTGAACTCAGCTGCTGACCATTTTCTACTCAGATATTGCCCTGGCCTGTGTTTTTGTGAAGAAATATATTTTCTCCAGAACTGTTCAGGGACTTCATTAAAATCGTAAATATGTTCAACATCAAAGTGATTTTTAAAGTATGGACAAAGAGGCAGGAGGGAAAGGGTGACGGGGGACAAGGGACACACGACCTCCCTTTGCTCTCACCTAGTGATGTAACTAAAACCAACAATATTCTTAATTTTCATTTATAAAATTAGATTTTGGAAATGTTGGCAATGTTTTACTAGCTTCTGTACAACACAGCCACAAGTACATCAGTTTGTTTCTCAAATTTTACAAGAGTACTTTCATTTCATAGTGAGTGCTTTGCATCTTTAATCATTTTTATCATAGTCGTTGTCTCCAAGGATTCTCAATAAAAAAATATCACATGTTTGTCACAGTTACTTGCATAAAGATTCATTTTAATTATTACATTACATTACAATATATAAAAAATGTTTAAGACATTTGTTTAGATTTCAGTGCACACCCTTTTTTAACAAACCATTGTAACAGTCTCTAAAGAAAGAAAGAAAAACACGTGACAATAAGTCCAGCAGGAGCAAGGAATGAGCTGAATGTATTTCAATGTAACGAGATTCTCAGTTGCACTGATGCTCAGCTGCTGTGAATGACACCATCACCACAAGCAGTGGCCCCATTTAAGGTGTACATTCTGACTGCATAGTAAGGTAAACCTTTCTAGTCTAACCTGAACATGACGACTAGAAGAAAAGTATAGATTTCAATTTCCTCATAATTAACCTTTCTACCTAATCTCCTGTCCAAAGTAAATAGCCATCAGCATTTAATGACCATTTTATACCCAGAGGCCTTTGTCTCCCTTTCCTTCATCCAGGGGCATAACAACTAATCAATTACTAGGTGCATAAAATGATCAAAAGAACTCAAAGGTGTAACACAGATATTGTGGGGTTACTTCAGACTTGCTTCATCCAGTCTGTTTTTAGGGTTAGCCGTTTAGCCCTGTTTGACGCACCGCACTCAGTGACGGCAGCAGCCCACACAGCACCGCTGCGATATAATGTTGCTTTTTTGGTCGCGGGACTCTTATTTTGAATGTCTGCACGTGTGGCATTTGACAGGTAACGCAAGGACATGGAGGGAAAAAATGGACCCAAAAGGGGTGAATCATTATACATCAGACTGCAGGAAAAAAAAAAAAACACTGAAGATGTTGACTACAGAAAATAAAACACAAAACCATTTAAGAAGAAAAGAAAGCATTAAGTTTCTGTGGATTTCATTTCAATGTTGCAACACACGTTTAAGTGAACAAAAGGGACTCGAACCCTTTATGACCACTTTCTTTAATGCTCACTGTTATACTCACAGAAACAGTGAGAGAGGTGAAACATGGCATGCAGTGCTTTCATCACAAACTTGTCTTACCAGGCAGCTAATAGCATAGTGGTTACAGCTGCTTCTTTTGGACCAGGTTCCAATTTCACATCCAGCTGTACTGGCCTTGAGCAAGCTACTTACCCTGAAATTGCAACTAATAATTGCATTTACATTTATTCATTTTGCCAACGCTTTTCTCCAGTTGTGACTTGCACTGTCATTTCCAGTTTCCACTGCAGGGTAACTTTCACTGCAGCATTTCAGGGAAGATACCTTGATCAGGGTAGTAGAGTAAGAGGTGGGATTTGAACCCACAGTAAGTAACTCTGGCCACTACGTTGCCGGCTGCCAGGCAATAGCCTATGCACGGAATGAACGGTCGTCGGTTTCGCGTTATAACTCATATCCGCACATTAAAATGTGCTACGCTTTACAGTCACACGTACAGAATGTCTACAGTCTACAGTCACAGAATGTTAAAGATTAAGAGTAATTAAATGACTAATAATTAAAAAAAACACCCTGTAATCGCGAAGAAGATGTCTACCTAAAATTTCAAAACGAAACACTGCAGACACAGTGAATAGAGACAAGTCAGCAGGGCCCCCCAAAAAGGTACATTTATCGTGGGTTTGTTTTCCTCATACCCAGATACTTCTTAATAATTTCCAGAATCTCTTCCGTCTTTAAGGAGTAAATGATGGGATTGAGCAGTGGGGGGATGGAGGCGGACAGGGACGTGTTGATGATCCTCGTGTCCGTGTCAATGTTCACGTTGACCCATGCAAGAATGTAGGTCACGAAGAAGGGCACGAAGAAAAGAGCGACCAGAATCAAGTGTGAGGTGCATGTTTTAAACGCTTTCCACCTGCTCTCCGAAGAGGCGATATTCAAAATGGCATAAATTATACATAGGTACGTCAGCGCGATGAAGCCGAAAGGAGCAAAGTACAACGCAACTGTGGTAAAAGCGGCCATAAACCAGTTGGGAGAGTAATCCCCACAGGCTATCTTGAAAACGGGGCCGTGATCACAGAAGAAGCTGTTGACGATGGTCGATTTGCAGTACGGCAAGGGGGGTATCAACGCAACCATGACCACGTCTATGATGAGCGGAATCGACCAGGAAACCATTATGACCAACATCATTTTACGGTTTGTATTTATAGTATGGCTCCTTAGCGGGAAACATATCGCAATAAGCCTGTCATACGCCAGGACGCAGAGACAGAAGGCCTCCATGGAAGCAAAGAAGTCAACAAAGAACATCTGAGCCAAGCAGGCATTGAAATAGATGAATTTTGAGTCGAAGAGGTACATGTTGACGGCTTTGGGGATGAGAGCCGAGCTCAAACTCACATCGACCACAGCCAGGCTGAAGACCGCCATGTATTTGGGTGTGTGTAGGACCTCTGAAAACCAAATGATAACCATCAAAGTGAGATTGGCCGCGAGTGTAAAAACGTAGATGACTGCTAGAAATATGAAGTAGTATTCACTGTTCTTCAGCGCGTAGAATCCTCTGATGTAGAATCCAACTGGACGAGTGAAGTTGCTCAGGTCTTGGGTTGTGGTCTCCATATGGGCCCCAGGTTCCTGCTTCACTTTCGTCCGCCTAAAATCGATGTCAGGTAGATAGAAATGTATCTAAAGGGTTTTCAGAGAGACTGGTTTAACAACACAAATACATACCAATCTGAGGAGGGGAAATTATTGCAGGATGTAAATTCCTGGTTGTGCTGTAACTTTGAGCTTCAGTGCCTGAATTTTTATTTTTATAGCGGGTCACCCAAGTCTGTAACTCCAGCTCTCACTGGAGATTCAATTACTAGTCCTGATCAGCCAATAAACTGACTGGTAAACTAATGGTGATGGCTAATTACATGTTAAAACTTTCCCTGAGGGTGTAATTACTTCGAAAAGTGGTGTGCATGCAAAGCAAAAGTCAGTGCATGTTGTCCTGTACAAGTAAATAACTCATAGCAGCAGAAAAGCATTTGTACCCACAAAAATTTAAACAAACCTAGGAGAGTGAAATTGTTGAACTCTGGTGTACCGGGGGGGGGGGGGGTGCGGTGGCGCAGTGGGTTGGACCGGGTCCTCCTCTCTGGTGGGTCTGGGGTTCGGGTCCCGCTTGGGGTGCCTTGCGGCGGACTGGCATCCCGTCCTTGGTGTGTCCCCTCCTCCTCCGGCCTTATGCCCTGAGTTGCCGGGTAGGCTCCGGTTCCCTGCGACCCCGTATGGGACAAGCGGTTCCGAAAGTGTGTGTGGTGTACCAGGTCTGATGGTCTGTTAGAGGAATTAAGTCTTTTGGAAGTGGGACATGATCAATACACTGTTCAAATGAAGTAGGACGGCCACAACATGTCATGCAAAAATCAAAGTAGGCAGCTGAAGATATTTCCATTTAGATCATTAGGAATAAACCTGCCTGCTCTATAAGTTGTGAATGCACTTAATGGATCCAGTGCAGATGATGTGGTCAGTGTTGATGTAGCTAGGCTGGTAATGATTTATGCTACATTCATTGTTAATAACCATTTTAAAAATATGGCAATTCTCCAAAAATGAATGGCTAAAATAATGGAGAGTAGACAGATGATTTGGGCTTTGAATACCTAATGTGAAAATGACATACTGAAATGAAAATAAAAAAAGACACTGAATGGAATCTGAAAACAAACTCAAGACAGTTCATGTAAAGTCATTCCCATCATGTAAATCATGGGTGTTAATTATACAGAACACATATATGTACCGATGGAATGCAGGTATTAGTAACTGGACCATGTCAGGTGGAGCATTTTAGATAATGATGCAGAGGTGCAGAAGAATTGGCTTAAACTGACGACTTCTGGGTTTCTTCTTATGGTTTAATTTTCTTATAGACACACAAATTCATCATAAATCCACTCATCAGCTTGGCAACCTTCAGCAATAAATGACACACTGTCGATTTGGGTGCATTCCATGCTTTCCAATTACTATGGTTTAAGAAACCTGGTGATCATTTTGTATTGTAAGAATTATCTATTTTACCTTCTTCTGTGTCACTTAATGCAAGTGATTCGTTGTACTGTTTTTATTACTGTTTGTGAGAACCCACATGCATGTCCTTCCGCATCAAATACGTTCCCCAGCACATGCTAGTGAAAAATAATGAACGCAGCCATGAAGGAACTGTATGTGACACTGCTCAATACATCTGTTTCCGTGACTGCGAGCAAAAACCAGGATGAGGCTTGTAAGACTGAAGAACACGCCTCTAGAGGTCCTTCTTTTTACCTAAATGAGAACACTAATACCTCCTGTATCTGCTTCCACAACCCTAATCAGTGGCTAATTGAAATGGACATGGAAGAAGTAAACAAACCAGCACAAAAAGAACATTTTGCCTGATGTTCTGTTATTATTTCATTTATGTTGCCCACATTGGCTCAAGGTGACCTGTTCTGCCGTGTGATTCCCAAAGTCAGCATTTTAGGGCAATAGGAACTTTACCTTCTTTACTTACAAAAAGCTCTGCTAAGTAAAGATAAAATTGGCAACTTGAAGCCTGGCTTATATTTTATATCAGTTACTGGAGTCCTGGACATGAAAAAATGACCTTGTGTGGTCATTTAATCTTTTATACAGAATAATCTTTCTGCAGCGCAGGGTACCCTGGAGACTCATTAATACGGGGAACACAATGCATCCAAAAAAATCCGCTCATCCTCAGGCTATTGGAAATCAAAGCAAGGCCCAGACCCAAGGCTTGTCTGCTGATTTAAAATTCAATCCAGCACATTTTGCAAAGTATGAAATTGTACATTGCTGTTATTATTAATTAGTACATGTTGAAACAGACGGTTGTGGAAGCATAGCTGTTGTAACAGCTCTAATATATCAATTCTCATCTTATACAGCTGTATCTTTCACTGGAGTAACTCAGGACATGAACCTATAGTACAACTTTTCACCTTCCTTAAAAACTATACAACACATTAATTAAGCAACTTGCTGACCAGGCACCCAACACCATATATGTGAACAAAAGCAAATTACTAGATATGTAAATAATAATTCAAAGTTTTCTCCCTTCTTATTCTTTAGTAACCACTGTGGGTAATTCTTCATCCTTTGGTATAGTTTAGTCAGGTTTGTGCCTGGCCCTCCAGAACGTTCTCATCAGCAAAAAGAATAATCATAGCATAACATTACCACTTTGTGCTTATAAAATGAATAAGTAGGACAGTTTGGTTTTGCTGCATGGAAGCAATCATAGTGAAGGGCGTTCTCTCACACTGTAGTGTCACTGGGCCCATGTGGCCCAATTGCAGAACAGTGGTAATTAATCTACGTCCTGGGGACCAGGCTTGTTTTGTCCTCATCCATTGCTAAATTGCCTCGTCTAATGGGGCTTTTAATTCGACTTTCGTCCTAATTAGATGTCTTCCACGTCTTAGTTTCATGAATAGCTTTTACAAAAGATGTGTCAGTGCCCCCTACAAAAAATGCATAAATAATATTCCTCAGTCCCTGCTCAGCCTTTATCTTTTTTACTTCAAAGTAGATTGTTGAGTTCAAAGTAGGGAAAGAAGTTTAAGTCATCCATGTTTAATAGGATTATTTAGTCAATCAATTAGCATCCTCCAGTATGACCAAAAAAGCTATTTTTAAAAAGAGTTTCCTTAAACTGATACCCTTAATGCACTTTTGAGATCCAGTATGTCATGGATTGTTGAGAGGACCCTTTAATAAGTAGTAATTAACAGCTAAATCAGTACAATGACTGTAGGAGACTCCAGGATATAGACTGGCAACCATGAGGATTGTGTTCTAAAATTTAAAAAGTTTAAAAATGAATTACATAATGTTCAATAATATTAAAATATTAAAGAGAGGGTAGATTTGGTTTGGAATGGAATGTGTCTAATGTTTGCCTTAGCTTAGACTTTTTGTGGTTTAGGAAGCCAAGATACAAAAAATAAAACTATATAATACTAGCACTAAGCACTGAACACTTAATACCCTGAAACATTTTTTGTATACACATACTGAACTCTGCACTGTATAGTAGATAACAGTGATCAGTTAAGTAAAAGCGCCTTGCTGAAGAGTACTACAGCAGAAGCAGAGGATGGGACTTAACATCTCAACATGATGTCCAAACACTGAAAGTGTTCTTGGACAAAAGCACTAACTAAATATAATATAATAAGGGCTTAACTGTAACACAACCTACTGGTCCTACTACTTCAAGGTTCACAAAATCAAGATGTTTGCAAATTTCCATAAAATGTGTAACTAGAGCTTTTTCGCCAGTGTCATCTTTTGTTTGCCTGTTGTATTTGTAATGAGTTTGCAAAATAAAAAGTTCTCATTTGTTATGTAGCACTTGTCCCATGTGAAAAACTTGGCAAGTGTTTAAATCCCCAACAAACCAAATGGTCATTTTTGGCACAGGCTCATTCATCTTGGTTTACTCTAATGGAGGTCTCTGTTTCTCTGCAATTAGAGGTAGTACAGGATTGAAAAGCCCTGGCACACAGCACCAACTCCAGTCTGTATGTTCAGTGTTCAAAGAAGGCCATGAAGAGAAATACAACATTGAGAGGATCTTTTTTTATTTGAATGTACTGTGTTCGTGGCATTGCAAACTGGTCTAAGTAAGAGTGACTGAAAAATGCTAAATAAATACAGGATCACCAAGATCCAATGTGTGAAAACTGCCTTGTAGTTCAGATGCTACAGTATGGTTTCAGAATGTGTGTATAAGGAAATCTGCAAATGTATGAAGCAGCTTGTTTTTATACATTTTTTACCATTGATTTTTATGTAAATTAATTAATTGCTGCTTGTTGTAGCATTGAACAGTAAGTGCTAAATAATTCAGGCAGTCTAAAGTATAATGTATTTATCATTTCCCAATATACGTTTTTGGGTACAGCAGTCCAGACATCTCTTATTTAAGTGAATTATCCTGAGAAGTTAAAGTTGCATGAAGGACTCTCACAGATGTACAAAAGCAATTTAGTTAAAGTTTTTCTTCTCCGGTTTTAAAATATGACTGAACAATCTTTTATATTTAACATATTATAAAGCACAAAATGAAATATTTTGTGGATATTACAGTTGGCAGGATTGTCTAAATTGAAAACTGATCGATTCTCAGATCAAACTCAATAATCGGGTGTTTTACTGCCCTGATTTTTTATCAATCTGGATTAAGTTTAACTGAAGGTATAATGTTAGGAAGAGATGTCATAGATAGCACAGGAGGTGGGTCCTCTCTCTTTCCTGTTTTTCACTTTGTTATGCATTGACAAATTGATCCAGTTCTGTTTTACACCACTGATGTCACAAAGCAACATGAAACAGGACTCCACAAACAGCATTTTCACCCAAAATAACACTGCTGATATATTGATTTTGTTATTTTGTTTGTGAAATATGTAAGGCCCACAGTGACACTGATCAGCGCTGATTAAGTATACAGCATATTTTGCATTTTATGGATATTTTCATTGGTGGGGGAGGTCACACTGACCCTTTTGTAAAAGACAGGAATAGAGTGGGTGAAACAGTGCCAGCTGCAAGAGCAAAAAAGCCTCATCTCTGTGAAAAAAAAATAGCATGTGCAGCTTAAAAATCTATGGAATAGTCATATAAGAGAAAAGAAGTGTGTTCTAACAAAGACATCACTATTACAATTATGAGGGCTTGTTACAAAATAGCTGTTAAATACTGTATGTTCAAGAAACAGAGCAGATGGCCTGACTAAACAGTCCAGATAGAACAGCACTTCCATCTTTGGAATATGAGCCTGAGGCTTCCGATCCTAATTCAATTCATTAACCACTTCTCCTGCTCATGGCCATGTGGAGAATATCCTAAAACCCAAGAACTACAGTCTTTGAAGTCTGTTCCTTTGACAATGGACTTACATCTTAGTTCTCCCCAGGATGAAGGTATTTTAAGTCATGCTAATATGTGTCTGAAAAAAATTAATTACAACGTGATGAGCAGCAGCCTATACCACACCCTGACCTACTGAATGGATATGAGAACCCTGGGGGAGGCTCATTAAGAGGAAATTTAAAAAAAAAAAACACTGGTGTGACACTTTAATGATGACTTTAAGGTAGTACTTTGGGATTGAAAAGTAAGTGATTCACTGGTGAATAGTTGTAGGACAAGTTAATTCTTCATTTTGTAGGCAGTATACTGTAATTGTTGAATGCTTGAACATTTTTACTTTTCTTAGTGTTTGTGCTTTTGTCATAGTTTTGTTTTATTTTCGGTTAAAGTATTGATCTGTGCATTGTGTCACAACAAAAAATTTGCATTTCCACCTATTGCAATCCAAGAATAAATGATATTTCAACTGCTTTGAATGTATCATGTGGTTTGGGAAAACGTTATGTAAGTTAATTCTGTTGCAGATGTTTTATTGTTTTTATGGAAGCCTGTTTTTTACGAAGCTTTTCAAATATTGCAGAACAGGATGGAATCAACCACCACTCAGTTGTTTGTGGAACCAAGCTGATGTTGTGGAAGATTGCAACACTATACATCACAATAAACAAATTTGTTGGTCTGTCTTCAAAAACAAGGCGAAGGGTGCATAAGTGCATTGGCCCCACTGTCTCTAAAGACATTCTGTCCTTGTAGGCTTCATTAGGTTTGCAAAGTTTAAGAAGACCTCTAAGGGGGTCCACTCCACCAGGGAAAACGGCACAAAACTCTCACCTCCGTCAACAACGGTAAATAAATCACACTCATTAACCATAATGAGCACAGATTGGTATGTAAAACAGAATTAAAGCAGTTGCTAAAGTAAACAAGTGCTTTGAGGGTGAGCTATGTATCCCCTACTGGTACTTGATAACGAGACCCGAAGGGCCCATCTAAATGGCATTATGTTAGTGGGTCTCTCCAACTAAAAGCAGTTTCCAAAGCCTAGAATCCAGGCGAAATGTAATCAGTTCATGTTTTAAGTGGTGAGGGGAAAACAAGTATTGGACTAACCACATTAGCATGTTACAAACAGTTATAAAAGATTTCAATGGCATGGTGGTGGAGTGAGCAGTGCTGCTGTTTCACAGTGCCTGGGTGGTGCAAGAGGACATGGGTTCGATCCCTGCTCAGTCTGTGTGGAGTCTGCATTGTTCTCCCTGTGTCTACATGGGTTTCCTCCCACAGTCCAAAGACTTGCTGTTCAAGTTCCCCATAGTGTGTGAGTGACAGAGAGAGTGTGTTCCACTGATGTATGGATGAATGACCTGTTGTAAGTTGTGCATCTAGCAGTGTAAGTCACCTTGGTGAATAAGGTGTGTGGGCTGGTGACCCTACATAGTTCACTGGAAGTCACTTTGGAGAAAACACACGCACATGCACCCAGCAACACAGGGTGCAAGGGACACACCCAGGAAGGGACGCCAGTCCTTTGGAGAAAAGTGTCTGCTAAATAAATAAATGTAATATAGGAAACTGAAGCACACATCTCTAGATTTTTCTTTATTTTATTTACTATGGCTGATCTCTCCCTATATTCAGTATATCAGGACAAAGCCTTGCTGGAGGTAAAAGGCAAAAAAATAAAAGTTCAGGGTGTTAGAGGTGAGGCAGAACACTGGAAGTTTATGCACTATGAATTAACCTCCTCTTGCCACCTACTTGCACAGTACATTGCTACACTGTTAGAAAGATTTCATAGAAATTTGATGCCAGCTGTACTATATTATCTACTCTCCTTTGCATACCAAATTACTTAGTTATTGGCTAGTTAAAAATAAACAAAGGATCTTTTCCCCCTAGGGGGGTGTGGTATTGCAGCGGGCTTGGCTGGGTTCCACTCACTGGGGGGGTCTTGGGTTTGAGTCCTGCTTGGGGTGCTCTGCAGCGGCCTGGCGTCCCGTCCTAGCTGTGTCCCCTCCCCCTTTGACCTTGCACCCTGTGTTGCCGGGTTAGACTCCGGCTCACCGTGACCCTGCTTGGGACAAGCAGTTTCTGATTGTGTGTGTGTATTTTTGCCCTCCAAAAACCATTGCCTTCTTTATGTATGAAGTAAATAAATACGTTAAGAAGGTAATGTAATGATTCAAAAACCATTGTAAAAAACACTAATACAGTATTGCATTTGTTCAGTGTCATTTGATAAATGTTTGTCTTCAGTATGAATGTATAAATACACACACACACACACACACACATTTTCTGAACCGCTTGTCCCAAACGGGGTCGCGGAGAGCCGGAGCCTAACCCGGCAACACAGGGCGTAAGGCTGGAGGGGGAGGGGACACACCCAGGACGGGTGAATGTATAAATATTTAGAAATTATTATAAATTGTCTAATAACAGGGTTAATTTGTACGGGAAATTACCGTTATGCAAATTTCTGTTATGAGAGGATAAAAATTCCATTATTTTATATAGGAAAAGATTCTTGGTTCCCAAAGAAATGACACCAACATGCTTCATAATATAGGGAGTAAAAATGATTATTTGTAGCTTGGTTTTAAATATTATATTTTCATTTCTTGTCATAATGCAGATATACAAAGGTCTTAAACCTATTCTGGAAGCATAGGGTGCAGGGCTGACACCCAATTCTTGGTGTTCCTTGCCTCATACCCTATATTTTCAGGACAGGTTATGGAACACAGGGATCCTTCATATGACAACTGGTAGATGAAAATGGAATAAATCAATAAAATTCTTGCTAAGAATTAATTCATTATATCTTAATCTGAGCTGTATTCAGAATCTACCATGTAAATAAAGTGAGGGATGTTTGTGTTATTAAGCTTTTATTGACTGAATTTATGAACAAATCAAGTTACAAGCAGACTTCCAGTGCCAATTGTATTATTAACTTGTCAACCCAGTGTACACTTGTATCTCATGTTATGAGATAGTTTCCAGTCCAGTTAAAAATTTAGAAGGTACAAACATTTCCCAGTTAATTAATCTATTTTAATTTTTTAATAGCATTTTCAGCATTTCATTATTATATTTCCTAAAATTTCTCTGCTGCAAATCAAAAATGGCCTGTGTTTCCTTTTGTCACCATTAGTTGGCAACAAAATGCACACACACATGCGGGCTACAACTGCTTGTCCCAAGGGAAGCCGGAGCTGAACCCAGCAACACGGCGCAAGGTTGAAGGGGGGAGAGGATACACCCCAGAGAGGGCCCCAGTCTGCTGCAAAGCACCCCAAGCATGACTCAAACCCCAGCCCCACCACAGTGCAGGCCTCAGCCACATCTGTTGTGCCCCCCCAAAAAATGCACTCAGACAGAAACTGAAATGGCACTGTGGGAGGAGGGGGCAAAATTCATCGAGCAGTACGATGATTTGATTCAGCTTATTTTTTCATTCATTACGAATATATCTGAAACTTTTACAAAAACTGCCCAGAAAATAAACAAAGGTCTGTTATTGGGTCTATAATTGTGAACTGTGAAAAAAAATGCTTATTTGATTGCAACCTGAATGTGACCAGATACTAAGAAATATATTTATGTAATGAACCTATCACTTCCTCATGGCCAGTTTTGTTGTAGTCTTGGTATATAAGGTAAATAAACTTTTTTAATACACTCTCTTAATTGCTTGATGTTACCCTCTATTACACTGCTAAGGAACCTGGTGCACAGGAGGAACACAGCACTGTTTTGTATGCCTAAAGCTGAGCACAGTATTGGGTAGGTGGTTAAAAGTGGGAGTCAGCAAAATATTTTAATTTCTTACTTGTTCTGAATGCATGGTCACACATAAGGTTTTCCCTTACAGAAGTCAAATTATTTGGCTAATATTTTAAGTTCTGTTTTTTTCTGAGATGGCCTAGGATATGAAGAAGATGACTTTGATATTGGGACTTCACACAACCCCTGGATTTAAATGTGTATTGCCTTTTTTATTTCTTGGAAATAATGAAAAAAGTGTGCCATGTAATTTTGCTATTTATGCAGAGCCTCAGTTTTGTGTTTACAAAAATCTTTTTCAGTTTTGGTATGTTTGGGTAGGCTGCAATAATGCTCTTTCATTTTCCTGGTTTGAAAGTGGCTACAACTTTTTCTTTCAGATAAATAATGACTTCTAACCAAATCATTCTAATTTCAATGCACCTTTCACAAATTATTACTATCATTAATTCAGTGCTCAGGTATGGCTTTCATCCAAAAGCAAACAGCATTTGATCAGTTTATACAGCTGGGCATAAAGAGCTGGAGCAGTTCTGGGTAAGTCCTTGCATCAAAGATACTACAGCAGAAGGGGAGTAGGGCTTCACCTAGCAACCTCCTGGATACAAGTCTATGTCTAAACCCTTTTATACTCACTATTGCCCTATACATTATATGGTCTTTCATACATTAAAAACAATTAAACATGTACACGGCCATACGTACAGCTACTTACAACAGAGCAAAAAGATCATACAAGTGTTAAGACAATTTCAATTTATTCACAGATAAGTCTATATGATCTCGATTCTAAATTAAGGGAACAAGGCAATTATTACTGCACTATTCCAGAAAGACTAAAACACTAATTTTTTTTTTTTTCTAGCGACTAAATGATTAGATAAAGTTATATGGAGTATGGCTCATAAGTTTATCATGAGGGCTTGTTTCTGATCACAGAAATCCACTTGTTTCTGGTATCCATTCATGTCTCCATTCATGGCTGGGGGTTAAATCTGGGTTTAAATCTAACTCTGTATGGAAATTTGCATTGTCTACTTGTGTTTGTGTAGGATCCTTGACACAGTCCAAAGTTGCACATTTTCATACGTACACCGGTAAATCTGAATTTCTCTTACTGTGTGACTGTCTGTGAGTGCCCTGCAATGGCATGGTGTCCCCTATAGGATGTGCCTTGGCTGTGCTCTACACTTTCCAGGATTGGCTCCTCTGAATCTCAGTGACTCTGTATGGGATAAGGGGTTTCTGAAAACTGACGAATGTTTCTAACTAACAAAAAGCGCGTTTAGATAGCAGCTAGTATCTTTAAAATTGGGATTATTCACAAATGCTTTTTCCAATGCCTGACATGAATATATTTTTTCCAAGTCAACTAGGTTTAATTTCTCCTCTGTGTTAATACATTCTTAATTATTTAAAATGACCTGTAACCCCATTAAGTGTCTACAGCTGATGCAGAGGATGCCTCTCTTAGAGGCCTTCTCAGTTTCCTAAATGCCGGGCTTGCCCAATTAATTAATTAACAGTCTGAATTTGATCTTGACGGACAGGGCGTCAACTAGTGAGTTTTAAATTTTTTTCCTTCATGGTAAGAACTTGTACAGATTTTCTTGTTTAAGCATAAAATAATTTATTTGGATGTCTAGTTTCAAGACAGAAGCACAAGTCAGGGAGCCAAAGGAGAAATCGTGGGGAACCAGGAGAAGGGAGCAGGGAAACACAGCGAGTAGAGTGCAGGGTGCGAAGCACTGGTTGCTTGGTTCGTAAGAGGTTCCACAATCTGCTCCGGTCTGGTTGCGTCCTTTATACTTGCATGCCTGGATTTCCTGCAGGTGTGGCGGCGGGCATGACAACATCCTTTTCAAATATGTGGTAAAGTGAAATTTTAATTTAAATGTATTGTACAAGTAGACAGTCGTCAACTTCAGGTATGCCCGCAGTAAAATTAGGTTTGTGTTTGAGAATGTGTACCTGACCTGCCTTCATTTGGAAACAATTTTCTAACAGGATACTGCTGAGTAGCTGTCAGAGATCGCACTCCTGCTGTCAAAGGTCACAGTCCTGCTGTCAGCGGACACACTCCTGTTCCTTTGTGACATACACAGGCTCCACGGGGCCTTAACCAGAACTTCTTCATGTAAGACCTCTGGTGGAAGTGCTAGAGAGTTGATTCATCCCCAGAAATAGACGCGTTAAATTTAGAAGTACAAGTCACCTGTAGTGTTGCTGCTGTGTGGCAGGAATCAAGGATGAGTTTGTAACCTTCAGTGAAGAAAAAACTCTTTAACAGCCATCTCAGTGTAACCTTTGCAATTAAAAAGTCATATTTACGGGCCATTAATTCCTGCGGTCAAAATTAATAAGGCACCCGTACGGGTCAGTTGATTTTTAATGTACATATGAATACAAATGAGTATAACAAGGTGTTTGACTATGTCCATAACATCGTACCAGACGTCACACATCATAATGCCTTTTGAAGAATGGACCCCTTCAAAGATAATTTTATTGCTGAAGTAATTCATTGTCCATTATCTAAAAGAATCCAATTAAGTCAAAAACATTAATATAGCCAACCCATGTGTCAAATGTATAGGCCTACTACTAATTCCTCATGGAAAGTCTCAGCATGATATAGCATGCATTGTCCTGTCAGTTTTGAAAAATACCAACGCTGAAAAATGGCAACTCATGCATTTTAATGCCAAAATATTGTACACATTTGTGACATACGTCATCTATCACATGCCTTTCGATATACTGTATTACAAATATTCCGTGGAGATTGTTAATAGTTTACTGTGATGTCACTTTAAGGCGACCAATGGCTGAATACGGCAGAAATCGCTGCCAAAATTATACACGAGAACAGTGAGTGGATAAAGCGTTTGTTCTCACGGCGGGTCCGCGCCTCAAAGTCTCATCTTTTTCTTACTTCTCGCGAGGGAACCGGAAGCTTTGCGGAGAGATGCGTCTTAAACTCCACATGCCTCTTTAATGTGCTGACAGCCGCCAAGATAAAAATACCTAATTACATTCGAAGAATCTGGAAAGCGCAGTGTAAGCAGACTTGTGCCTAACCTAATGAACCCCTAATTTAATGTACAAACCTACAGATATAACTTACTCAGTTACTTATTAACGCCAACCACTTCACGCTGTTGCCGTGGACTACATATCATATGCAATTAGAATGAGAGACAGATTTCTTGTTGGTTTGCAAGTAATTATGTAGTAACCTTTTCTTTGTACTGATACAGTAATATTCATTTCTGAAAAAAAAAAAATCCTACATTTTTCTTGGAAAATGTCATAACTTTGAAACTATACACTTTACACGTTTTATCAGATTTACATGAACACGGGTTTTCCAACAGTATGAGTCTGTCACACATAATTAATTAGATTAGAAGATAACCTTTTGCTCCTAAATATTATGAACCAGAGTAAAGGGGGGGGGGGGGGGGGGGACTTGCATCTGAATGCTTCTGCAAGCACATGGCATCCCAGCATCCACCAGAGTCCATCAGATGTAATCATGTATTACGTCCCAGTTCAGTGGGAAATAAATACAGTAATTATTCCTTAAGTATGGTACAGATAAGCAATATCGCCATGAGGAAAGTCGCTTATACGGCCACGTTGGCGAGCCTGGGATCTGAGTCCTGCTCGTATCTGTAATGATATACCTCCATCTGATCTCGACAGGCTTCCCTGATGTTGTTCAGCCACGTTTTGATGCCTTCTCTGTTTAAGTAAAGGACCATGAGGAATACGATTCCGATCAGGGCCAACACGATGCCAAGGAACACGTAGGAGACCGCCTCCAAGTCAGCATTTATACAATCCACGTCTTCCCTCCGGAGTTTCTCGATGGGTAACCCTCTCCTGCCTTCGGGCTCCCAGCACAGCAGGCGATGTGCGTCCACGCACTGCGAGCCGTTCTTCAACCAGAAATACAAACTCTGCAGCTCACAGTTGCACTCGAAAGGGTTCGCCGCCAAATACACGCGTATCGCTTTGTGCTCGGACAGCTTCGTGATGTTTTCTTTCCCTATGGTCTGGAAAGAGTTGTTCGTGAGGTCCAGCGCTTCCAAGCTGCTGAGCGTCTCGAAGGTGTCCAGGGGGATAGTTCTAAGTTGGTTCCCCGACAAGTCGAGTCTCTGGAGACGCGGCAGATTTCCGGTTGTCAGCGCCCCCGACACCTGCGCGGCCGCCGAATCCACCAAGGTGTCATTGAGGCAAAGGTAGCGCAGCTCCAGCAGACCGTGGAAAGCGTGCAGTGAGATGGACACCAGTCTGTTGCGGCTCAGATCCAACATCTGTAAGCTCGGGAGTCCCAAGAAAGCGTCCTCCTCGATGCTCTGGATGTTGTTTCCCGACAGCAAAAGAGTCGATAGCTCCAGATGAGTTGCGTTGAAGGAAAAGCCCTCCCTAACGAGCGTCGAGATGTTATTGCCCGTCAGATTCAAAGTGCTCACCCACTGGGGGAGATCCGTGGGAATCTCGCTGTCCTGCAAGTTACGGCAGGTGATGCTCCGGGTGTTTTCCTCGCAGGTGCACGTTGTAGGGCAGCGCTCGGCGCCGGCCAGAAAAAACTGCGTGCACGTCGTCGTAGCCCAAAAGACGAGCAGTTTCGTGATGCAAAGCGACCTGATGTTCCCACGGTAATCAACCCAAGGCTTCCTCTTTTCCATTTTTGAATGAGACACAGAGTCCCCCTTGCGCGGAACGTGAGCGGTCCGCGTGTTGGCAGGAGGCTGAAAGAAAAGGCTAGACATGCTGCTGCTGAAATCTCACCTCTTCTCTACGCGAAGGGAGTTTCGTCCTTATTCTGCGGGCTTATTTTTTACACGCGATGCACGGTGTGTGACGGGTGTGACGGCCGGGGATGCGGTTTCGCACGGCCACAGCTCATTTTTTCACGAGGAGAGATGTGGCACTGTGGACGCAGTCGGTCGCTGTCCACCCGGATTCTCCCGACTCCAGCAAAGCCTCGCCCCCTTTTGTGATGGAGAGGAGTCCACACCGCAGAGCGTCTCCCCAGGCATCTCAGACCGGTGGCAGAGCCAAAAAGACGAGACGCACAAACTCGGGTGCACCGTTATTAACCAAAAACGATGCGCATCGCACACGTAGCGCTAAAGTGGCCCCTTAACTTTGCCTCCCTTTGTTTCCTTACATATATCCTACTTGTTCATAAATTAGTTTGAAGCGTGGGAAAAGGGTAAAGTTACAATAATTTCTCGTTTGAGGGTTGGGAAAGTTACAGGACAGAGAGAAATACAATTTAAAGGAAACACAAACACGTATTAAGAATAACCATAGAATACGCTTATATTTATTATCAGTCTCCTTTCTTGTTTGTTGTCAGCAAGATGGAAACGCTGTGTGGAAAATTACACACTGAAGATGCAAGCTCCCTACATTAATATGCTGTTTTCAGATAAAGTGAGACATGATAGATATATTTACATTTACATTTCTTTATTTAGCTACTTACAATGGGTCACTTTTCCGAACGTCAGTGCACACACTCTCTCTGTCACTCACACACTATGGAGGAACCTGAACAGCATGTGTTTGGACTGTGGGAGGAAACCAGAGCACCCGGAGGAAACCCACGCAGACACGGGGAGAACATGCAGACTCCACATAGACTAAGCGGGGATCGAACCCATTCCTCTCGCACCACCAATACGCTGGGAGACAGTCAGGTACATTGAGGTTAAGAGAAGTATTCAGTTATAAATTTAAGGTGAAATAAACAAAAGGTGTGAGGCCATCAGGTTGAAAATGAGGGATGGAATCATCTAAGAAATACAGAAATACACAAGCCTGTGAGAATATCTCCAGTTTCTCTCCTCAGTTAAAGGTTTCATTCACATTTTGCCTGCAACATTTCTGTTGTTGTTGTTGTACATACTGTAGCAGTCCTAGAAGCCCCACAGAGAAGCCTTGGCCTATTGATGATGTTGTGGGATACTTATCTTTCTTGGGTGGATGCAGTTCTCACTATGGGCTCTTCCTGGTAGAGACACTGGTCCACACTGGTATCAAAAGTGAGAGGTTAACCCATGTTTGGCATCTTTACAGACACTAAGTAAAACCAAGAGAGTGTGCCTTTCAACAACGGAGCATCACGAGGACAGCCCATGGTTAAAATCAATCCACAGTCTTCCAAACATTCAATCCACAGTCTCTGCAAAGATGCTAAAGTACTAATCTTGACATACCTCATCCAGAAGAATTTCTCTATAATTTTGGGTTACTCTTTGATGAGAGAGATTGAATGTCTTGTGGGAACTACCAATAAGCTCAAGCATTCCAGAGCTGGGAAAACAGAGATTCTGAGAGCCTTCATGGCTCAGTGTAAGATGCTAGGATGTTTTTAACAGAATGGGCATTTTACTGGCCTACCAACACGATTATTCAGCACCTTACATTTATACTGAGGCCTGAAAGCATTAATGATTTCTTGAGCTCCGACCAAAATCTTTAAAAATTCTTACATAAACTGATAGTTTAGATGAGACTGCAAAGTGCAGAAATTTACACGTAAAACATAGATATTTCAACAAAATTTTTATAGTTCTTTTATAGCTTTAACAAATTATCAACCTGCTCTTTATTGATTATGTTGCAATTACTAAGTTAATCTCTCTTGTGCTTTGTATAAATTAGACTGAAACACCATGGCCTAATCAGGGCTTGATATGTTACTGGCTTCAGAGATAAATATTGGGACAGCCCAAACAATTTGCCAGTCAATTTGCACTTTTTCTTAAATTTATGAATGCAATTGGGACCATAACTCTGTTCATAATTCAGTTTGTTCATAACTCCAGTCAGTTCTACTACTAAGTATCAATCATTAAAAAAGGGTTAGCTGTTGTGAAAAAACCTCAGACAAAAATATAATAAGTTAAAAGTACTCTGCAAAATTTCCATCCATCCATCATTAATAACTGGGTAAATTATCTGTATATTCAACTAAATAAAACAGGGTTTCCCTGATTGATTTATGTGCAAAGTTATATAACAATGTTGGATATAGCTATAGTAAATAAAAATGCTTTTTAAGACTTTGTATATCAACATTTTTATTAATAATATCTTCCCTCCACAAACACCTGTTTAATGCAGTTTGTTGCCTGTTTTATCTTATAAATATGTGCAACATTCCAGATTTTATCCTCCTCAGCCTTTTGTTGACTGATTTATTCCACAAACATATGCAGTGTTTATTGTTATTGATCACCAACACTCCCAAAGACCACCGAGAAGTTTATAGACACTTCAAGTGAATTGAAGTAAGCAGTCTGACACTCCTATTCTGTTTTGCTCATCTTTACTGCCTACTAATGGTGGGACCGGGAAACGCGGGTGAAAATTGCTCAGCAAGAAATTTTTGAAAAAAATACTTCTTAAAAAAATAAATATGGGAAAATATACTGAACATATCTTCTGAAATTCACAACTAGTCTTTCTAACCTTGTCACCCTAAGCCAGAGTACCTTACTGCCAGAGCATAAATACAAGAACTTGTTTTTAAAGTACCCCACTTTAAAACCATTCTAATAACAATGCCTGTAAAAATACTCTTAACTGTATCCTTGGGCCAGTTCAGAAGTGTCTACCTTCTGTCAATTCACAGTGGTGGAACAAGATCATCTTAGGAAGGACATGTGAAAACACACACACACACACACACACACACACACACACACACACACACACACACACATTTTCAGAACCGCTTGTCCCATACAGGGTCACGGGGAACCGGAGCCTACCCGGCAACACAGGGCGTAAGGCCGGAGGGGGAAGGGGACACACCCAGGACGGGACGCCAGTCCGCCGCAAGGCACCCCAAGCGGGACTTGAACCCCAGACCCACCGAAGAGCAGGACTGCGGTCCAACCCACTGCGCCACCGCACCCCCTGCATGTGAAAACACATTCTAAAAATTTACTCAAAACACGCTTTTCGTTTGAATGACACAGGACAGAGGGGGACTGTGAAATGAATACATGGGCTTTAAATGAACGGGTAAATGTCCTGGGGCAGATGGGCACCACACTTTTTGCGTGCAGCCGGCACAACAAGTAAATTCATTTGGGGGCAACAAGCGGATCGGTCTCGGTGGGTGGATTGTGACAGCGCTGCAGTTACAGGATATGTCTTCATTGTCGGGAGGTTATCTTGCTTTGGGAGATTGGGAATTGGTGTGGGTGGGGGGTGTTTGTCTTAGGCTCTGAACAGTCATTCACTCATGATAGGCAGTGTGCTATGTTATCAGCATAACAAATAATTTCCTTCTTCATATATTATCGCTGAATCCTTATAAAGGAAAATCAACATCAGCTATTGGTCTGCATTATTATTTTACACATTTTGTTTTTCCACAAGACTAATTTAATTTAGCTTATTTTAAAACCAATTATTAAATATGTGCACAAGAATGCAAGCTTAAATAGTTTGTTATGGATAATGGGTGTTGATTGCCTAAAATATGAAACCAATGTCTTAATGTTATTTGCTTACTTTGTAAATTTTATATTGAATGCTGTGTTAAACACGTTGTATTAGATAAGTAATATTTCTGTAATAGCTGAGGGGCACGGTGGCGCAGTGGGTTGGACTGGGTCCTGCTCTTCAGTGGGTCTGGGGTTCGAGTCCTGCTTGGGGTGCCTTGCGATGGACTGGCGTCCTGTCCTGGGTATGTCCCCTCCCCCTCCGGCCTTACGCCCTGTGTTGCCAGGTAGGCTCCGGCTCCCCACGACCCCATATGGGACAAGCGGTTCAGAAAGTGTGTGTGTGTGTGTGTATTTCTGTAATGTAGCCTAACTGCTGTAATATTTTAACACCATTGAATCTGACTGAAATGCTTTCTGGTTAATTTATTATAAAAATCCAGTAGACCACTAACCATTATCTTGACTGACGTTTGGGATTTCTAAGTAGACATATATGACCTCATGCAGCAGAGAACACCGCTGTGATCCTGTAAGGTGAAATATAAGGCCACGGCATACCAAACGATGGGACAGGCTACCTCTCCATGGAGCTGTCACTGGTTACTGCAAACCTTGGCGGTTCGCATCCCCTGTGGCTTAGAACTGAAAATGTCAAGCACCCAATCGGTAGAGCCTGGAATATCGCCCATGCACGCAATTCATTTCCAGGGAGACAGAGGACTAAGGTCAAGTGGGCACAGTAACTACTGTGTACTAGAAAGGAATAGCTCATTGCAGGTATCACTTGCTCCATGAGATTATCAAATTGTCAGGTATTGAAAAGACCTTAATATTATAAATGGTACTTACATAAATACTGAAGGATGAAATAGGGGCTGTGTGAACATTAGGGACAAAAGCCCCCCCATCTCTTCTCTTCACATGTTCTCATTCCTCCAGTGTCTGAAGCATTATTTCCACTTTTAAGACTACTTTCATATAATTTTGATTGAATTAACTGCAACCTTGCAGGACACACAACTGTATGATGTGATAATGCATATGAATTAATGGATACTACAAGTCCTGTGGATACTACTGTCCTCTAAGTGTGCTGCTCACAGAGTGAATGTTGTGCTAAAGGACATGGCCTTCTGGTCATCCCCTCCCTGGCTGCTGTGTACAGTTCTGAGAGTGGCCTTGATGTAGGGCATAGTGTTTTAGTTTAGTATAATAACCTCAATGGAAACGTGAGCATGCTTTTAGGAAAACAGATGTAGGAAACTCAAAGGAGAACAATGCGCTTGGAAAATAGTATATTTCAATAGTGAGTTTGTAAACATTATCTTTATGCATGCCTCAGACAGCTGTTCAAACAAGATTAAACCAACATATTCTGCTATATTATAAAAGGGGATGATTGACTTTAGGACCATTCTGCCAGTTGCTTAATAGTGAATTGTTTGATATGATCTTGTTTAATGCTTTGATGACTTTTTAGAAAAAGAGTAGGAGGGTCCAAACCACCATCATTCATATTCTTACTCAGAACTCATCCACAAGCCTCCATTTAATAATTTATAAAAATTTAAAAGGATTTTTTTCATTATTGTGAATACATGAAAGCGAAGGTTGTGTTCAGACTGGGTGCCGGTGGCTGGCCTGCGACTGTTTTGAATTGGAGTGTGTGAGCACTGAAAGCCGGAAATGTTGGCGTCTCCGATAAGTAGACAGGTGGTGAGCAGTGAGTCATTAACAATGGGGATGTTGTCATGCAAGCACAAAGACACTTCCACTACCCCACACCTTTCAAAATGCCAGCTAAGGCAATCGCATGAGGACATCTGCTATGTGGGTCCCATTAGTTGGCCTATAATTCAGTCTGGTGGCCCCTGTTCGTTGGCCATATCACATTTGCCCGTGTCCCCACAGCTCGATTTATGGCACAGGCCTAATCGGACTTTGTCATGATAAGGTTATTGCCCTTGCACGTTTCCACCTTGTGACATTGAACGCCATAGCTGATTGAAACACAGCCATCTGCCTTAACTGCAGACGTCTTGGCACGGTGGCTCTCCAATTTTTCCTGCTGTCAGTTATGTGCAACTCCTCCACTGGCTGTGATGGATCTCTATCAGGTTGTCTATGCACCTGCCTGCTTAATCAAATGTTCCTTCAGCTCTCTTGTGTAGTGACAAGTACTGTAGGGCACTGCTCAGTACAGCATTTTGTGACACCTTTTTGTTACAAATTACCAGGTATTGGAGGGACCAAAAGTATTAGCAATAAAATTAAGTGGATTTGTGCAGAAATTCTGAGGGAAACATATTGGGCTTGTTTGGAAATTGGGGTGCCAGTTTTTTGGGGTGCCAACCAGCAGCCCCTTGTTATGCCCTTGGAAATAAAATATGGTCAAAATACATTCTGACTGATTAATTAACTGATGCAGTCAGACAACTATAAAATCAGCTGTTTGATGTAATACCTTTTTGCATAAGCAAAGTGTAACATTTTAATTAAGCAATAAAAAATGTATGGGTAGAACTTACATGTGTTGCCTCTAGTTTACATTTACTTGATGCTTTTCTCCAAAGCAACTTACAGTGTACCTTGCTCAAGGATACTACAGCCAAAGGTGGGAATTGAACCTATAACCTTTGAATCCAAGGACAGTAGCTTAAAACACTACGGTATTAGCTGTGCCCAGTTTGTGATTGTTATTCAGTTTTTGATGTTTTTTTTTCCTGCGAATAAATGAGGTTTTGTTGAGAAGCTCTAAGTGTGTTTAGGTCAGACGGAGAGTTCAAAAGACAATTTCAGATTCACCTGAGCACATCACCTTTCGCAATAGTTAAAAATTTGTAGTATTTTCTGGGGTATGATTTACACCTGGGTGCAAGAATACAGTATTTTGGGGTCAATAAAAGTGCTATGCCTGCTTCCAGCCCCCTGCCATTTTCAGCACTCCTTTTTTCTTGTGCTACAGGGTGTTCTTGTGCTGTAGAGGTTAAGGGTGAAGGACTGAAGGACTTTTGCAGAGAAGATTAATATGGGCGTCCAGATAACACAATTAAAAGAAAGAGGTATCTTAGTTTGATAGAAAAATGTGGTTTGCTGTTGTTATCATTCTAAGCATTTTTATGTCTTTGTTCTATGGAATATTCTTATGAAAGTGTATTATTTAAGTGCACCATCTTACATTTCTCATGTTAGTAATATCTCAGATGAGGTTATCATTACAGCATGGACATTGCAAGCTCCTTGATACAATTCCACTAATGAGAGAGAATGAGAGAGCTCTGGTAGCCACAGTTTACATGAAATGGACCCTCAGTCTCAGGGTTCATCAGTCAGATGACGTTAAGTGCACATTTTTGGCTCTAGGGCTAATTAATAAGGGGCCCAGTGAACCAAGAGGTGGGAGGCTCACAGCTCTTAAGCACTGCTCCTTCAACACATGAATAATTGATGTGCTGCTCCTTTACTGTCCACTCTGGATTCATTATAAAGCCACGTGAGCGCAAAATGTAAACGATACTCGTAAAGTGGTGTCGTTTGTCAGCACCCCATCAATTAGTTATCCAAGGTTGTAACTGAGTGGGCACACACAGAAGCCACCATGCTTTCCAAAAGGATTTCTTTTTCATCCTGCTAGTTATGATTGGTTCAGATTAACTCTAAACAGAGTATGAAATGGAACACAAGCCAGAGTTGTGACAGTATATCACTGTAATAAAATATTAAAAATGTATAAGCACTTTGTCCTCAAGAGGTCACCTGGAAAAAGTAAAAGTAAGAGATTAGCATTGTCTAAAAGTTTATGATGCTTTTATTCTGTTCTTGAATCTGATAGTGTATATTGTAATGTGTGTTCCTGCCACATAAACAAAATATGCAGAAACTAAAGCAGAGGTAATTGATTATAAATACTGATTCTGTCCAAGATGTGAGAAACATTGTGTATCTTTTATTTCTCCATTTGACACATTATTGTGCTGTAAAATCCCATGGAATGTCAAACATTTCAGTGATGGCAATGAACTGACACTCAAACCTAAATGATACCCTTCTGTCGTCTCAGTTTATATGACATTTAAATGGAGTTCAGTGTGCAATTTTTAGCTATTGTTAATTTAAAAGTGCTTTGAATCTCACACCAGCTAAGAACCAAACTTACGCTTTTGTATCTATCTATGTGTGTTTTTCTCTAACCGTGGTCTGTTTTTTTTCCCACTTTATTCAATATATATTCTTATTACCCTGTAAGAAATGTTTTTGGGTACATATATTCCTTATCATATTAAATGACATGATGCACCACACAACAGAAATGAAATGGAAGCCAGGAGCTGTATCAAAGTATGTTTGTTAGTTCATGTACCACAAAGAGGGATTAGGTTAATATTTATTTTTGAAGGTCCTATCAAAGAAATCAAGGCCTGAGCGGCCTTTTGCGTGTGTGTGTGTGTAAAACAGTTGAATCACCAGGATTCTATACGGAGCTGTTCAATTCCAGGGGCTGTCACACTTTGTCATCAGTGTTTCACCCAAAGTTCACCGGAGACAATATTTACGTTCCGAAGGCCAGCTCAGCCCCTCCTCCTCATGTCTCCCACCTGGGTATCATAAATCAGCAAGAAGTTCCTCACGGCCAGTAGCAGGAGAGTGAGTGAAACAACAACCATTTCTCTCTGGCATAGCTAGGAAAACGACCTTGGTAGTGATGGATGGCTAGACCAGGTTTGGCCTGTGTCTTCAGTGGGGTTCAGCCACTAACAGTGCTCTAGCTGCCAGCAGCTGAGCCTCAACAGTAAATGCCCCCAGTTATTACTGTTTCTGGAAGCATTCAAACCAAACACATAAACAGAAAAACAACGTTGGCACAAAAATCAGATTGGACGTCATTACAGATCCTGTTCAGGGCAGTGCTCTCTCATTGTCTTGACTTACCTGGGCTGACATCAAACAGTCTGATGGTCCTGCAGATGAACTCTGTACCTGAAGTTGTAACACACATAATTAGAAAGAAAGCCATCATGGATCTCCTCTTGAATATGTGGCAGGCTTAATCCCGTACTTTAATTTACTTTGTTTTTCCAAAGTGCTTTGCTATCTGGATTCGGCACACATTGTGAGGTCACATGAAAACTTTTCTTCCAACCTCCTTGCTCTGATTTTAAAAAGCCATGTTATTAAAGAGCAGTTTCCTAACCGTTGTTTATTACTGGCTATTGAATTACAAATTATTTTAGAATATGCCCGTTAAACCTTTATTTAAAAAAATGGAAATAATGGATAAAAATCTCTGAACTAGTAATGCACTCACATTTAAGTTTCCTCACATGTTTGATAAAGCTTTTCCCTGCTCCTAGTCATGCTCTGAGCTGAAAACGTCCTGATGTGTATATAATTTTTTTAAATGGAGCCCTGGGGACAAAATGTTCTCTCTCTGTGGAGGAAGCAGTGCAGTTACTCGCTGTGTCATCGCCTCTGCGAGCCAAGCAATGACACTGAGAGGACATACTGCAAATGTGAAAGGAAAAAGAATGACTTTAACTGATGGTTGAGCTATCGCTCACTGAAGACTTACGCCATACCAAAGGGTTCCCAATTAGTACATGGCCTCATAAATTACATTAATGACCTCACGTGAGAGAGCAATGGGGGTTTATTTTTACACAAAGTGGACTTTAGGTCCACTCTATCAAAGCTCTCATGACAGGACTAAGAACGGAGAAGTATGACATGAATGTGAGACAAAAATAAGTACAGTCGTCAAGTGGGCTTTTGATGTTAATGAAAGTGTAGTAGGTAATAAATCTGAGCTTATGAATTTATTCCAACGGTACTGAGTTAGACTTAGGTAGCTATGGGTCACACAGCCCCAGCTATTACCACTCCTTTATAATTGCAGTTAATTGGGGGAGGTTGAGCAGCACAGTGTGGATCTTGGTTGCCACCTTCATTGATCTGTCCTGTTTGTGCAAGCCAACACAGCAGTTTTGTTGAACTGCTCCTTGCTCCTCAGAGTATTTGTTCAATGCCCACCACCCCCATGATACCTCTCTTGTCACCCAGACAGCACCTCACGTAAGTCGACCCAGTATGACTCTTGAGTTCCATCTAAAACTGAAAGTACAGTTTCCATCTTATCTGTCCATCAACATTTGTTCTGACTGAAACAAACACTTCGTCCTCAAGCTATCATCCAGTTGTATGTGAAATTGAATTCTCTGGCTCAGTTTATTTTGTTTTTGCTTATTAACACGTGTTTGTATGTTTTTTGCCTGTCTGCAATATTATGGTATGATGCAAGGTCAAATATGGTATATGTCTTTGGAGACTTTTGTGTTGTTTCCATTCTGGTAGCTACTGTATATACGTGGTCTATTGCTTCATTAGTCCCAGATTAGTAATTTGTATCATATTGTCCAAAGGGGGCCACGGTCACCTTGAATCTGCTTTTTAGAAAATGCTAATCACTTGTTTTCTGGCTTTTACTTCTTGTTCTTCTTCCTGTTTTCTGTTCTCTTTCTCCTTGTATCTGTGTCTTTACCTCTCCTTTTCTTTGCTTGGTTTACTATTTATGTCTCTGTCCTTGCGCACTTCAGAGCCCACTTCTGATACAACCTTGACCTGCTGTCATTAACCGTGAACATTCGGGCAGCAGAGCTGAGGCATGTCTGCCGCATCACTCACTGACTCGCGGCAGCTCTGACAGAGAGCCGGAGTGCACACGTCAGCCAGAGATGCTTCATGCAGATTTCTGACAGCCTCTCTGAAATGCTGACGTTACAGCCAAGCTCTGTACACGTGGAGGTATGGTTTAGGACTGTCAACATCAGAGCCAATGCAGGTTTCTAAGAAATGTACAGTTGCAGACTTACACAGGCTGGTGTTTTTAACTCATATTACAATTGGAACTTAAGCAGCATGTCTAAAGCAATTAATGAAATTAAAACCAGCCAAGTTTGTGTCCCTACACTTGTTTCTTTTAAAGCCTTTGGACCATTGACTATAAGATTTAAACCCTTTCATCCGCAATGTTTTCTCTAGTGATATGAACATTGATGCTCATTACTGAAAAGTGGTCAAGTTTAAGGTAAAAGACACATGCCTGCATTGGCCTCAGGGTCCCAAGTACGCCAGACTAGCAGCTTTCTCTTTTTTCATGTGCATGTCTCATATTCATTACTATATGCACACATATGCTCAAACACACAAACACACACACACATACACACTCATGTAGAGATCTTCAGAATCTTCAATGTGTTTCTATGGAAGAGGATAAAATTGAAGGACTTCAGATCAGGTAAGAGGAACACTCACAGTAGGCTGCCAAACCCTCAGGGATGCTGTCTGTCCAAATCAAGGTTTAGGGGTCACTCCACAGGCCTGGCAAGGTCCCTTTCACTGGTGTATACAAGGTACAGCAGGACACACTCCACAGGACAGCTCTGGGAACTCACGCAGGTGTAAAGTCCAATTACGATCAACCTGCAGGGAGTCATTCAGTTAGAAAGAAACTCTTGGAGGTAACTGTTCTTGTCTGTGTGTGTTATGTGTGCGAACTAGTGTGTGTTTTTGGTAGTATCTGTTTATCTCTGTGTGTTTGCATTTCTGTGTGATGTGTTCTTAAGTAAGAGGGGGGGTGTGGTGGCGCAGTGGGTTGGACCACGTCCTACTCTCCAGTGGGCCTGGGGTTCAAATCCCCACTTGGGGTGCCTTGCGGCGGACTGGCGTCCCGTCCTGGGTGTGTCCCCTTCCCCCTCCGGTCTTACGCCCTGTGTTACCGGGTAGGCTCCGTAACCCCGTGTGGGACAAGCAGTTCTGAAAATGTGTGTGTGTGTTCTTAAGTATGCTTTTTGTTTAAAATTAATTATACTACTTTACGCAAAGTAATAAACTACATGGGTGGGTTAGTGTTAAGTTTGTGGGTACGCATTACTGAAATGTTAGTTCGTTAAAGGTGAAGTGGAAGATATTTTCACTTTGACTGACAAGCTAAAAATGAGTTACTTGAGGTCTGATCTATCAATGGACTGAAGAATGATTAAATATATTTAAATCTCATGTTAGTTTGTCCACTGAACATCTGAGCAATATTTTCATCATCTTCACTTTACCGGAAGCTGTGATAAATATACAAATAAATTAATGTGTGTGTTTCTCTTTTAGTGAAAACTGATGATGCTGACTCTTCATTTAATGGGAATTTAATCCCTTTCTCATTCTGGAATTTTTTTGACACCATAAAATTGGTGTTATATGAAAAAAGAATTTGTGGATGATTCTCCAGAGTGTTTTCATGACTCATTTCCGCTGTGAGACTGGCATCAAATTTATTCTTCCTGGTCTGCACATATAAAACAGAAAATATTTAATGGTTCTATCCCTTTACATATACATTTACATTTACATTTATTAATTTAGCAGACGCTTTTGTCCAAAGCAACGTACATCTCAGCAAAAGTACAATTTATGCACTGCATTAAGAGAAGGAGACATAGTTGCAGACATGAAAGTCTCAAGCAAACCTAGTTTGTTATTTACCAGTAGGGGGTGGTGGATAACAATTTTCTTAAATACTTAAATGTGTCAATACAACAGATCCTTTTCATTTGTGCAATGTTAAAAAATTAGTCAAAATAACATTAACTTATATCTCTCTTGCAAAATCAAATTAAATCTGATGTCAAGATGTTTCATAAACCTTCTATTTTCCAGCATATTTCCACCGTTCTTCCAATGAATACCCATTTCTTTGAGTATAGCAAAATGTTGTCTTAAGAATGTGTGCTCACAGTTAGGTTTTTCCTAATTATTTCAACAGTTCAAATTACTTAGTAATATTTTTGCAGTTTTCATTTTGAGATTCTGACTACCAGGCCCAGCCATCCCTAATTTAAAATGCGCATAAACTTTAGATGCAAGAGTGATTTTATTGCAACCTGGTACTTTAGCTGTAATTGGGAAAAATTATGGAAAGCAGGATTTTACACCTTGTTTGTTCTTTGAGCTGTACTCTAGTCACCTCTTGATGAAAATCATTGAAAATGGAAGTGAGTGATTTGAAAATTATCTCTGCCTAAGCCATTGAAGGGGTGATATTCCACTTAAAATCAGCATTTAAAAGTAGTTTACCAGTTAAACAAGAATTGCTATTAATGTCCTTTAGGAGAAAATGACACTGGAGTGGCTCTGCATATGTGCCTGTATCATGGTTTTTATGCATGTGTAGATGTACGGAAAAGCTAATGAAGCAAGGGATTTTGTCATTGACCTTTCAGGGAAGGACATAAATTACTGCACTATATTAGATGAAGGGATTTATACGTGCATGGTTTAATTTAAGGAAAATTAACTTTCAAGATTTTGCATGATCAGTCCATGATGAAGCGTAATTAATTCTTTAAATGAGTAAAAATCATTAGTTACCCCTATATCCTTCATTTCTTTTTTTATACATTTAAACCCAAATTCTGCTGAAAGTGATAAGCATTTTGTTTGTACCACATAAATTTTACAGACCAAACAAATGTTAACTGGAATATCTGTGATTTTATTCATTTTTTGTTATGGACAGCTGTAGATTTCAGTGTATAACATTAATTGAAGCAGTCTTTGACCTTTCTCTGCCCTACATCTTTCACAGCTCTTAACATAACCTACAGCTTTAACTGCGTCTTCCAAAATTCCCCAGTGATCCACCAAAGACCATCAGAAAAGCACTTTTTTAATGCTCTTTAAAGTTACAGAAACAGGTACAGAAAATCAACTGTATGTAGTTTAAAAGCAAAAGAGGGAATTGAAACTCTTGATAACTTCTCAGGTATGGAGATATTGGAAAAAAAAAAAATTGGGGGGAAAATTTGATCCTGTATTATGAAATATAAAAGATACTGGTAGTGCTTTTCCTCTTTACACACACCATGGTTTCAGTTTTTCAAATTGTCACCACTGTCACAACCACCCCTTCACCCCAACAAGCAGTACCTGGCTCTGATTAAGCAACTGGCTTCAATCAAAGGATCTGGCTACAAAAGACACCACTTGACCACTCCCCAGTTACAGAATCTCACTTAAGACAACTGTTCCCCTCTGCACTCTCAAACTGTCTCCGCCTTGCTTTTCCCAAGTCCTGTTCCTTATCGTTCCCCAGAATCATTCCACATCTTTTTGGTAACAACTGCCTGCTTCGTCCCCCAACCACAACTTCAGGTCTTCGCCTCTGTTCAGTTCACCGATCGACCGACCATTTGCCCCTGCCCAAGAGCACGTCTAATCCTTTGGTACTGAATAAACGATCCTGCGCTTGGGTACAGCCTCCTCCGTGTCCTCTGTTTGTCATGATAACCGCAGCTCAAAAGCCTAGAAAATAGTCGGGCCTCGCTGTACTCACACTCACCAATGATACACATGCATCTTTATTTCATTGCTAACCAACTTTATTACAGCTTCACAGCCATCTGTACATTTTCTCTACCCCTCATTACATGTAATTTAATGCAATATCCAGTAACTACAGGAAAAATGGAAAATCGAGTTATTGATTTGAGTATGGCATAGTAGCGTGACAGATGTTGGGAACGTAATTTTGGTGATTACACAGTTCAAAACTGTAAAACCTTTCATCTTTCAATGGTTTGTTTATTTTAGAGGAAAAACTTCCAATTTAAACACTAATGAATAAGCATGCATTATACTCCATGCAAACTCTATGCAATATCCTGCTTGGACTATTGCATCTCTCCCTTGTCTGGTCTTACAGCCTCTGTCATTGAGCCTGTCTAGAGATTCTGATATAGAATGCTGTTGTATGAGTCATGTTTGACCTACCAAAGCATTTCCATGTTCCAGTATTCCCATTTACCCTCCTTATCTCTCTCCATTGGCTTCCTGCAGCTGTCTGCATGAAATTCACAACTCTGGTTACAGCCTACAAAACCATTAAAAGATCTGCTTCACTGTATCTACAAGACCTGATCCCCTCCATACAGGACATTTACCAAATATGGTCAACCCGCAAAACACTCACCATCACATCTGCCCCCTCCCACCACTCCCACAGTCTCTTCATCCCCCTGCCATCCAGCAGAAGATACCAAAGTATCCGTACCACCTCCTCCAGACTGCGCCACAGCTTCTTCCCTAAGACTGTGAGAATCCTTAACAGCATGAACCCCCAGACCACCCATACAATAAATATACAAAAAAATATACAAAAGCACATTATTGTGAAACAAAATTATGCATTACTCAAATAACCGAATCCTCCGTGCCTTGGGATATTACCCTTCAAAAATGTACTTGAACTGTTAAATTTTTAACACACACTGTCCCACTATTTGTTTATTGTGGTCCTACAGCTCACACCACTGCCTGTGTAGTGTTTATTGTCTGTAGTGTCTAGTATTTTGTCACTAGTGCTACAATGTAAATGTCATGGTGTCCAGTGTCATTCACCGGAAGGAAGCCATCGGACATAAGTGCAGAGCGTCGGAGTTTAATAGGGAAATCTAAAGAACGCAGTCACAAAACATACCAAGGGTCGCCAATGTACAAATGTAACCAAGGGGACAATCCAAAAGCCGTAATCTGAGAGACAAGCAGGAGATCGTGGAGTCAAAAGAAGGACGGGAGAGGAGACGGGAGAACAGGGTTGAGGACGGGTGGAATAGAAAAGGTAGGTAAGGCAGTAAGCACGCACGAAGAGCGATGAACAAGGCTGAACAAGGTTCTGCGTCTGCGTGCGCTCCAAACCTCTTTTTTATGTGCCTATCCCCTGATCTGCAGCAGGTGATCCTCGTTGAGCCAAGGGGGGCGTGACAGTAAATTACATGTCCTGTATGATTTTCTTTTTGTACTGTACATCATATGTGAATCTTTTTAGTATTATATTGCCTGTGCATATTGTATATTATGTATATTGTTGCCAGACTCTGGCCTACGTACTGCAGTGTCCTGTGTTTGCACTTGTCTTGCACTATATTTCTTATGTGCCACAGAGGTTCAAAGAGAGAAAAAATTTCTTTCCCCTGTATGTGTAACTCACCTATAGGTGGAATGACAATAAAGTTGACTTTGACTATGGTCACTCACTACAGCTCAGCCAGACTGCATTATTGCTTTGCTTCCACTGGCTTTGTGGTTCCATGCACAAAAAGTTCAAAATCAAATGCACAAAAGTTTTAGGTTTTGGGTCTAATGTAGTGGAATGACCCTCCTCTTTCACTAAGAACTGTTGAATCTCTCAACACTGAAAAAGGGTCTTTTTCGGACTCACTTCTCCCCTCATCTTGAAAAGCGTGTACAATGTTATCAGTTTATTAATGAAAAAATCCTACATGCAGCTACTGTTGTAATATATCCTGGTTTATATCAGTTTTGTACACTATCCAAAATATGGAAGCTGACTCTAATGTCGTCGCACCAATGGTATACTTCAGCTATGTTATACTGGCCTCTTGTGGTCCTGTTAAGTTCAAGGTTAAGTTGAGATTTTGAGTTAAGAGTTAAAAACCAGCTGGACTTCTGTGTGACATAGAATTTACCAGTTCAGCTCTTAACATGATGACACATATGTGTTAACCTTGTTTTAACAACTGTCAGCACACATACAAATACTCCAAACTCCAAAGTTTTGATAATGCATTATCATTGGATAAAAAAGAAATACACACATACATTTTCAGAACCGCTTGTCCCATACGGGGTCGCGGAGCCTACCCGGTAACACAGGGCGTAAGGCCAGAGGGGGAGGGGACACACCCAGGACGGGACGCCAGTCTGTCGCAAGGCACCCCAAGCGGGACTCGAATCCCAGACCCATCGGAGAGCAGGACCGTGGTCCAAACCACTGCGCCACCACACCCCTAAAAAAGAAATAACTTTACTAAAAATATAACTAACTATACAGATGTGTTCAACATAGAAATCATGGTACAAAACACAGGGAAAAACTTTATTCATACATAAGCGGTCTTGATTTCAACATTTAGCAGACACTTTTCTCCAAAGCAACTTCCAGTAAACTCTATGTACTGTCATCAGCCCATACACCTTATTCACCAAGGTAATTTACACGGCTAGATACACTACTTATAATGGGTCACTCATCTATACATCGGTGGAACACACGCGCTCTCTCTCTGTCACACACACTATGCGGGAACCTGAACAGCATATCTTTGGACTGTGGGAGGAAACCCACGCAAACACAGGGAAAATATGCAAACTCCACACAGCCCGAGCAGGGATCGAATCCACATCTTCTCATACCCTTCAGGTGCTGTGATGCAAAGGTGCTGTTTGGTGTGCCATCCCATTCGTTCCTGCCCCTTATCTGTTGATTTGAATCATAAACATTTCAGAGGGTGTGCGTGCATGTGTGCTTGCACAGTACTGCTGCCACAACAAAAGGAAAGCACTGAACACGAAAGTGAAAGTAAAAATTCTTGGAAAATGCTGAAAGCAGGACTGTTCCAAGTGCTTTGGAAAAAGAGTGAGGGGGAGAATTCTGGTAGGACTGGAAGTCTGACCCACAGTTCCAGGGAATTTTCACTCATTCATGAGTTTTACATAGCCAAGAACTGACAATTTTCCCTTTTATTAGCTAGTTACAGTAAATGACTTTTTTCTATGGCATGAGTCTGGGGGTGCGGTGGCGCAGTGGGTTGGACCGGGTCCTCCTCTCTGGGGGGTCTGGGGTTTGAGTCCCGCTTGGGGTGCCTTGTGGTGGACTGGCGTCCTGTCCTGGGTGTGTCCCTTACTCCCTGAGCTGCTGGGTAGGCTCCGGTTCCCCGCAACCCCATATGGGACAAGCGGTTCAGAAAGTGTGTGTGTGTGTGTGTATGTATTTCACGAGTCAATAATTGTGACAGAATAATCTTACTCTATTCTAAAAGAGAATTTATTAAACTTTGAGAACAACTTGCCTGTTCCATACAAATTGTAATATAACTCAATCTCTGGACAAGTCCAAACCAAGCCACTTGAGCTTATCTGATGTTGTGACCTAAACCAGAGATTCTGTATCCTAAACAGTGTACTGCTCTTTGCAGACAGGCCAAACCAGAAAATCTTCACTATTCAAAAGCACAGCTTCATATGTCAAGGATATCCAACACAGTGACTTCACATAATATTAAAAAGGCAATGAGTTACACGAAGAAACTTATTTATTTATTGTTCCAGATAGTAGGGTGATACTATATGTGAAACTCTACATGGCTCAGAGAATATGTTCAGGTCCTTAGAAGATTTCTTATATTTCTTCTTATATTCTTTATAACTTGTTAATAGTACAAAAATATCACATCATCAAAAAGAGTATATCTCAACTTCTACATGTATACACATAAACTGCACAGGTGGAAGATTATTTTCATGGTAGTTCACCATTGTACGGTTTGGTATTGTGGCACTAGTGAAAGAAATTTTAGTACAATGAAAATACAAATATCATAGCATACTCTGGAAGGAATTTTGCATTTAGTACATGGGTAAATAAACCCACTGAAACATAGAGATGTGACAAAAATTGGCTGAACCAGGGTATGTGAATGATACAACTGTGTAACACATTGCTTTATAAAAATACGATATGCAATTGCATTTCACATTCTGTGCAGTAGTGTAGCATTTTGTAAACACGGAGTTCAGAACAGAAGGCTTTCAACAAAAACAACGTGTCATTTTGAAAATCACAGTTGAGTTAAACTAAACATTCAAACACACACACACACACACACACACTTTTCTGTGCCACTTGTCCCATACAGGGTCACAGGGAACCAGAGCCTAACCCAACAACTCAGGGTGTAAGGCTAGAGGGGGAGGGGACACACCCAGGACAGGACACCAGTCCATCGCAAGGCACCCCAAGCAGGACTTGAACCCCAGACCCACCCGAGAGCAGGACCCAGTCCAACCTACTGCACCACCGCACCCCCAACATTCAAACATCTTCAGAAAAATTGTGAACATAGTACTTTAAAACCATACAGAACGACATCAGAGAAATGTACTTTTTTACTTTGGTAGATGCAGTTAAGTGGTTTAGGTATATTAAAAGCCTGGAGCAAGCATATACAACAACAACACTGCAGTATAACTATGCGAGTACTTAAAATGATCATAAAAAATATGCAATGACACAGAAAAAAGAAAACACAATAATCATATATCACATTCTTTTATCATTACAAGCTTAGTTAGAAGACAGCTGCTGCTCACATCTGGTGGGAATGGGCAAAGAAATTTCCTGAGACTGAGGATGTACAGTATCTGTAATGCCTTAGTCTGTGAAGTTTTTTTAACCCACAAAATGTGTGATTCACTCACATTGGCATCACACTCCACAATCTCTGTGTGAAAACTCTGGTGGTCTGCTCCAGCTGACCACTTGAATTCACAAGAAGTGCCAGAGGGGTCCGTTTGACAAGGGTGCCAGAAGGAAACCCCAGTACCTCAGAAAGCTGCTTATAGCAAAGTTGTATTATCATGCCTCAGATTTACACATTTTTTCATTTTCTTCTGACTTGCTTGGCTTACTGATGAGAGGAAGCCTGTTTGGTTTGTTCTCCTCACTGTCCAGTGGTTCACTTCCCTTAATTTTCCTGAGGGTCAGCAGGAAGCAGACGAATGCCCCAAATAAGAAAAACACCTGAAGGCCGAGGAACCTGTGGGTGAGATTAATTTTTTAGGATTGCTCCTTTGCCTGTTGTAATTTAAAGTGTATGACAGTTGCTTAGGTTCCTAGCAAGTAAACGAGACTTAGTCAACCTGTAGCTTTTAAAGTTATACATCTTGACATATAGTATATAGTTCTGTATTCATTGAAGTTACAGAGACAAGGGGTTTTCACAAAAGGGTACAACAGGCATCCAGTGCTGAAATTTCATTAAGTGCTAGTGTTCATACCCAAATTTTACCTGATGGCAGAATTATTAGAGAATTATGAGAGTAAGGATAGTAATGAGATCAGTGACTTTTGAAAGAGGAAATGACAGCAAAACAGATGACCCTCAGTGGTCATACCTCTGTCGAAAATGATCCAAGTTGTAGTAGCGGCAGGAAGTATTTTTGTTGCACTTTTTTGCCCATAAGATGCAAGTCGTGTCAATGGCACTTCCATATAAAACTGGGCCTGGCATGAAGGCTGCAAGAGAAAATATAATAAACTTCACACACATTTTTTTTTGTCACTTTGTTGTGTTTTCACAGTACCCATCAGCACACAAAGATCACTAGCATTAAAACTGTGGAAATAACTGGCAGGCAAATTAGTTTTCACATATCCATGGGCTTCATAACTTTAGTTCTTCCTGAGAATGAAGCACAACTGACATTTGTTCTCTATATCTTACTAAGATACCACTTCAAATGAAAAAGACACAAGTAGTGACGCACATTCTGAAAACTAGGATGCACTATTGTGCAACCAAGTGATTCAGTTCTACATTTTTTTGGAATTGGTAATACGCCTACAAAGTCTGAATCAGCAAAAAGAAGTACAAGGAATATTTAGACTTTCATTCCTACTAACAATACTTCATAATGAAAATTCTTTTGCTTAATTAGTATATTACACTACTGGACAGATTGAACCAGCTGTTGCAGTTTCCTTAAGATTCTGAATACTCACCTAGCACTCTGAACATCATAAACTGAATCCCCAGGGCAAATGACTTATCCTCTGGCTTCACTGTCCTAAACAAAAGAAGGAAGTAGGGGCTGAAAAGTCAACAGCTCACTTTTTCTGGAGAAAGACTAAGAACCTTTAATGATTGCTATTGACAGGTCTATACAATCTGCTGTTACTCATTTTCCTGTTGACAAAAAACTTTTCTGCCATTCAGTCACCATCAACTTGGCAACCCTAAATTTCAGAGAAGAACTGAAGACTACAAAAGCAATAAGCAGCCATTACCTGAGTATCATCATGAAGGAGGGTGTCTGGACAAGGGAGGCCACAAATCCAGTCAGGGCACAAAGGACTACAAAAGGGAGGAAGAGGTGGGCGCACCCTGTCCCACAGGACCCAGGCACAGCAAACCCAGAACCATTGGCCCCAATGCATTTGCAGTTAGTATAGTTCTGCAGAATTGGAGACAAACCAGCACATGTAACTCATTTTACTCTTATCAAGGCTCAAGGTCAATAGGTACAATAATGGTTAAGGAACTGAATATAACCAAAAGATTGTTGTGTAAAGTCTGGGGAAGGGCAAAGGTACTGCACCAATGAAAAGGTGTTCAAAATGCTTAAGTAATTTTTTCAGCTGAAAATTAGGAGAGGATTTGAAGAAATGAGACTGGCAAGAAATCTGTTTATGTGTTAATTTTTAAATCAAGCAAATGAGCAATTTAGGACAAGTAGCTCAAAAACACACCAAGTGGGGCTCACAGGTTTACCCAGATCCTGTATCTGCAAAAATATCTCCAATTTTTAATTGGATTACTAGTTTTGATTTATCTCCATTGTATCTCTACATCTGTCTCAAAGAACAACTGAATATGTTTGCTGTGTGTGACCAGGAGGAATCTGAAAGTTCTTTTTCCCGAGCTCCAAATGGTTTTTTGTTTCTATTATATCACTTATAATTTACATAAAGTTAACCTTTTTTTAGCCTGATATGACTCTGTATGTTGCTAAGGTTGCTCGAATCATATTATTCACACTCCAGTTGCTCTCTGTGACCTTAAGTTTGCTAATTCTGTTGAGAACAAATTGCATCCTGCAGCTACTCCCTCAGTAGTGGTGTCCAGCATGTACAATAAGTTGTCTACTGTCCATTTGCTTCTTAAAAAAGATAACACAATTTGGTGCTTAAACCATAAAACTGTTGTTTTATTTTAGATTGGTTAACATTTTGTGAAATCATGGTGATATTAAATTATGCCAAAATTTACAGCTGTATGCAGATGTGAAAATTTTAATGTTTCTTTTCAAATGGGAACACAAACCATGGCACTGTTCTTTACCAGCAGTGGAGGAAATACCTGTAAAAACAATATTTATCTGAACCTTGCGCACAACGATCATTTGGCCAACGTACAAACAGGAAGCAGAAGCAACTGATATGCCAAACGCAACAAAAGGATTTTGAACTCAGCTCAGAAGGCTTTTTATAAAAACATGGATTCTTCATGCACAATCCAGTATTGATATTGGCAGATGTTCAGATGACAGAGGTGTTGCAACAGAGAAAAAACACAGAGCATGAACTATGTGCTTTCTATTTACTTTCTACTTCAGCTTTCCAAGTGAACAGAGCAGGGGGAGTACATGCACTCACCAGAATTTTACCTTCCTTAAAGTTTCTCATGCAGCAACCAGCATGGCAGGGTGACCTGAATTCTACACCATCTGAGCCACACACAGGATTAAAAGCCTGATCATCACAGGAGCAGTTTAGATGGCAGGCAGGCTCTGGCTTATAACTGGAAAACAAAACAAATGGAAAGCAGGAACCCATGCCCTCCATGTCAGGTCAAGCCTCTTGACAGAACCAGGTTAATTACAAAGACCTTCATTTCAAAAAGACAGATAAGAAACTCTTAATTTTTAGATTTACAGGGAAGATTCCTGAGGGCTACCCTAATCTCTCATTTGAATCTTGGGTGTTTGCAGGGCATTTTGGATGCCATCGTCTAAATACACAAACACACGCACACACACAGAGTCAGAAACCCCTTGTTCCAAGCAGGGACGCGGCGAAAGGAAACCTAACCCGGCAACAGAGGGTGCAAAGTTGGAGGGGAAGGGGTCATACCCCAGATGGGACGCCAGCCCACCGCAAGGAACCCCAAGCGGGACTCAAACCCCAGACCCATCTGTCTGAATATAGCCCTTCTAACTATAATGGACAACAAACTTGCCTATTTTAGATTTTGAGGTATAAATCAGACCATATGTGAAAACTAAATATATGCTTTAAGGAAGCGTTGGTCACTGCATGGTGTAAAGGTTGCTATGAAAGAGGCAGTCGAGTGCCTTGAGTCACTATTTTTTGAGCAAGACAGCCTGGATTCTGCTGCTGCTGAAATTTTTTTGTATCTGCTGCTGACCTCCTATTTGCAGAGCTCAGTCTGGAGCTGAGTACTTTCTTTAAGAGGAGACAGCTGGATTTGGATTTACTGGGAGTCTGCATACCATTTGTGTGGGGGCTGGGGAATTAGAGCTCCAAGGCTGTGTTCTGTCCATGAATCATCACAATCAGTACACAGGAAATACTTACATGCTCTGAGCCTGAGTGAAAGAAACCAAGCCCGCTTAACATTAATTCACATTCAGACCGTCTGTGCTCCAGTTACTTTATTTTCCAGTTTCAGTGTATATATTTTTTTTTACTCTATGCTGTGGTTTCCTTATTAGCTACATTACTTGTGATCTCCATGGTGAGTGAACTTTATGAAAAACCTAAAACATGTACTATTACATACTGTGTACTGCAGCTTTTTGTATAACATTATTTGTAAGTATGTAATTTGTCAGGACACTGGACATTTGTGTTCCCTGTTAAACAAATTTATTATTTATTTCAGTTTTTTGTAATGGTGAAAATTGTAAATGCCTGGCTCAAGTAACACTAATACCTTGCTCTTATTTTCTTCTTTAGATAAAATCCCATGTAGAGATTAATAATTAATAACAAAGAGAGATAGTTTGTTGCTTAAGCCACCAGTGAAAAAAGCTGAGTTGTGAGTTAACACAGTGCACTCATGTTCATTGCTACAATCATTGCTACCAGTTCACAAAAACTGGCTTAACTGACAGAAAGTCCAAGGTGAACAGAACTCCTACAGTAACTTTGCCAATGCTGCTGACAGTGTTATCTTTCACATCACATAGTTAGACATGCTTAGACATGAATACTTTGAAATGTACTTTGATACCAATCACTCTACAGGTTCCCATCAGATCTGTTTGTACCTCACCTTTGAACATGACTTAACAAGAGCTCTACTGTACTGAGATTACTACAGTAAGTTGCAGCATTGTAATTTCTGAATAAAGATTTTGTCATTATAATAATAATAGCCTGAAACACATAGGCATTACACCGCATTAAATATTTGCTTTATAGGCTTTTCTTTTGTTTTGTTTGGCTAAAGGAATATGTAATCAACCTTGACCATACACAAGAAGTTATGCCATTCCAAAGGTCATCTCCACAGTGGAACAGTTGTAAGATGTAAGTTTTATTGGAGAAAACCATTGTTCTGTATGAAAATAATTATAGGAGGTTCAAATAACTTCTTTGTTAGCCGCAATGTTGGATGTGGGAGTTAATCTCAAGCTAGTTATTGTAGCAACTCAGCTATGAAAAGCAGCTGGCAGTATGTTCACTTGCCACTGTCTGAATGAACAAACAAACACAATGCTGACAAATGATTTACCAAACAAGCACAAAAACACAATCAGATGAGTCAGACATCGACAGCGTTGCTCTTGCAGTAAGGTTTACCTCGAGGGGTAGACTCCCGCAATATTCTGTGTTGAGCAGCCAAGGAACAGGAGAGGAATGCCGAAGAGGACCGCAGTGAAGACCATCGCAGTGCACATCAGGGCCGAAGTTTTCACTGACATACACAACCTCCTCATGATGCCCCCCCCTGCCATGATGCCAAGCATGGCAACCGGAATGTTGACACCACCTGAGAGGGACAACAGAGATTGGTTCAAATTACACCACGTTCAAAAATGTTTTCAGTACTGCTTTTAAGTCATGTTCTGTCATGTGAAAATTCTTGCACACAGAGGTGGTTCAATGGCATTGCAGAAACATGCACAGCAAGACCCTTTGCTTACTCACCAATTATCATGTTTGAGACGGAAGCTGTTTTTGAGAACTGCTGCTCAATGAACTTGGACATGAAAGTGGCAAGACCTGCCACCATCGCAGACAGGTTGACCTGGGCCAACACCACCAGCAGGTAGATAGGGTTCTTCAGTGTCCTTAGCACAATTTTAGGAAAAGCTTTTCAAGAAAAACAAATTTAGAAATATGATTTTCACTTGCATAAAATCACAAGTCCAGTTACTTTGTATTTTTTACGTGTGACCTCTAAATATGGTACTTTCAAACAAAAATATTGTGAACAAGGAACTGAAACTAGCTGACCCCTCTTCTCATATAGGGAAAATATGATCATCATCAGATAACTTCATGTTCAACCAAAGGAAACTATTAGATGCATGCAAAAGTTCACCTTTCAAGAACTTGACCATTGAAAGATCCTCAGCGTAACTGGTGGAAGGAACAGGATCCTTCCTGTTTTGGATCATCTTCTCAGACTGGGGCTCTGTGGCACCATCACCAGTTTCCTTTGCAGAGAGACAATATGTCAGCACGTCAGCATTAATCTGTACAGAAGTAATCCTAAAGCTCTAGGAATAAGCAACAAGGGAGTTTGCTATTTAGTATCATCCTGAAAAAATTTAGCTGACACTTCTTTCCAAATGCAACTTTCACAATTTTAAACCCCTTTGAATTTTTACAAGAGCAATACAGGATGAATACAGTTACCTAGGGTTCTACAGCAGCAGTAAATAATAAGGTTTAAACCAACAACTGCCAGGACATAATTCTATGTATTTTAACACTATTTGCCTGACCTACAGAGTAATTGTGCACATCACTCCATTCTCTAAATATGAGAGGTATGTCAACAAGAAAAACTATTGTACCCCTGAATTTAGTTTTTCTTTGTGATAACTCATGATTATTTCATATTTGGCCTTTATTAAGTCTGACCTTACTGTATCTGACAGTGTTGTTTAACCCAAATGTGTCTTTTCTTGGAAATGTGGCAGTTTAAAGCCCTGGGTGCACAAAAGTGGAAGTGACACATCTGAGAGGAAAGGACAACATGGAAAATCTTTTCAATAGAAATTAATCTCGATTCAAGTTCTCAGTCCAGTTTTTCAAAAACATGGTGCTGTATGTCTGACAATGAAGCATATTTTTATCACAGCTCTGTGGAGAGATGCTGAATTAATAACCCCCCCCCCACTACTGCAATAACTTATAACTTTCACTGCTCTATTGTATGTACTTCTGCAGAGAGCTTCCTGTCTTTATTTCAGACTCAGTCAGACATCCAGTGTTGTTCTAGCAAAACAAAAAGGAACAAAACAGGATTTGTCTTTCAGTTTAAGAGAAGGTCAAGTGGAATATCTCCTTTCTGACACCTAATTGTGAAAAACAACATTTCCTAAGTGTGGAATGTTCTGGAATGAGTATATTTAAATGGCCCGATTTTGGTTCTCTGTTATTGAAAATAATGTTTTGTCACAAACATATTGATTGTTTCTATTTTCCATTTTTTCAGTATGACTTGTTTTAAGATTCTACAAATCCTTCATCTTTGTTGATGCCTGCCAAGTAACTGTTTTCACAAAAGAATTTTGAAGACTCAGCTGTGGTCACCCACATCAGAGAATTGAGTCTTGATGAAGGGAAGTTGAGCAATAAGCCATTGCAATAATGACAATGCACCATATGACTTGACATCAGAGTTCATCCTTCCTACTGGAACTGCTTGTGAAGAAAGGTGGCTGACATATGCTTTTCAAGTTATATTTGTATGTGTACTTTTGCCAACAAACTTCAGTGTAAGCACATCCTGTATTGATAGGCTTATACTGCATGGTATATAAGACAGAAACATAATACAGAGCATAAAAGTATAAAAAGTAAATAAACAAAAAATAAATGTTTAAAGGGTACTTCTATCTTGCATTTTCGCTTGAAATTGCTTGTAGAGGTGACTTGTTGCAGACAGAGCATTTTTCCACCCTACTCAGCACATACAAGGTACGCAAGCCTCCATCTGCTCTGTCTTTTATGGTAAAAATATGAGGAAGTATGGATGAACTGTATCTGGAATGTTTTTTACTTTTTTTTGCTGCAATTATAACTATCATTATCTGTAAAGAATATAAAGAAACCTAAATTACATTGTGTTACATTCTATCTGTTATTTTGCTCCATTCAATTGCCTGTATATTGGCAAAGAACATATATACCAATTATGATATTGTTTTAGAACAACAAGATCACAAAACATGCTTTTTTAAGAGATCACCAATAGGTAAGAAAATGGGTGCAATGTCAAAATGAGGTAAACCACAGACACTGTGAACTAGAGAATAGACAATGCTGCATCGAACACTGTATTTCAGGGAGAAGCAGGTTAACCTGTTACACTTTATTTTTCTATTTTGTCTGAACAAGTTCCTGGCAAGCACACTCAACTTCATTTACAAGAGTGATATCACGTGATACCACACCTTGTTGTGTTTAAACACTCGAACTTTGAACAACTTAGTCATCTCTTAGGATATCACTGTTCTTACATGCAACAAAGCTGAGTACATCAAGGCTTGCATTAAGAACTACCAATACTCACAACCAACACAATCAGTTATAGGTAAGAAAATATTTCTCTTAAGGTGAAACCTATTTTGTGAATGAACAATCCCATACCTATATATGAGCCTACCTCTTTTGGCATTTTCCTGGGGAAGAAAAGGTACGGCAAGGATGTGAGGAAGAGGAGGCCACCAGCCAGTAGGAAACCCAACCACCAGGCCCCAACCCATCGGGGGTCACCGGTGTCCAGCTCTATTTCATCTGGAAATAAAACCATACAGAAGCACTGTAGCAAGGACAGACATAATCATTATTACTTATTTGCTTGCACTTTTCTCAGAATAGGTAGTCACAACTTCTTAATTATAGAATTGGATGGCAGCATATTCAGGTTGATGAGCATCACAAAGCAGTACAAGGAAAAACTAATACTCCTTCTACCAGTTACATGTTAGTGGAACACCATAATTAACACAATAAGCAAAGATATGGTTTCCATTTGTTACAATGTACCATGCAGGACTGTATGAACAACTGTATGAAGTCCCAGCATGAAATTCATTACATATGTCATACAAAGCTTCAAGCTTTAAGCTTCAAGAAAGTCACAAGGAAACAACTGAAGCCTGGTTACTTTATTGCCTCATAAGAAGTGGTTTAAATTAGGGCCATTCGATACTTGTTTTGAAGAACTAACATATGGTACAAGTAGACGTTTCCTTACTCAACCTTATGTGATATATTAGTCTTCTAATAAAGTAAATGTATGTGCATTTTTGTGGTCAAGCCACTTCTGGAAATAAACCGTTACCTCATGCCTTTATAAAAGCAAACCAAGCCTGAGTATACACACACACACACACACACACACACACACACTTTCAGAACCGCTTGTCCCCTATGGGGTCGCGGGGAGCCGGAGCCTACCCGGCAACACAGGGCGTAAGGCCGGAGGGGGAGGGGACACACCCAGGACGGGACGCCAGGCCGTCGAAAGGCACCCCAAGCAGGACTCAAACCCCAGACCCACTGGAGAGGAGGACCTGGTCCAACCCACTGCGCCACCACGCCCCCACGCCCCCCACTAGCCTGAGTATAATTATCTCCAAATATTTAGATTCCCTTCAGTTCCCATCCAGAGACGCACTCTGTAATTTAACACACTGGGATCTCTTTTGAACGGCCAGCACCACTTTAGCTTTTTCTGTCTACTGCCAAAGTTTTAAATACATATATGTTTTTTTTTTGGTTTGTCTCTATTTACAGAGGATCCTCATAATAAATTTTTCTTGCAGAGTATTAGTTTGTGTGTACACATTTAGTCTACACAGGGAGAAAAGCCTTTTCACTGATGATGTGCTCAAGCACATCAGTTTATTATGCCAGTTTATTTAGAGGATATCTTTCTTATTTATTTCAATTAAACTAGTTTAATCTCCCACCAGCTAATGCCTTTGTAAGTATTAACACCCAAGAAAACTGTGTTAAGCGACAGGCAGCCAGAGTTGCACAGCAGAAGCTCTTAGATGTCTGTTTTCCTGAAAATACAGGGAACTCAACAAGGGGCTGTTCTTGAAAACTTTATAACAAGGGGACCTCTTCTCCTTTCAGAACTTAAATCAGAAGAACCAGATCAGTGCTTCAGTGAGGTAATTTCAGTGTGGTCTTAAGATAAACAGCCAAGCAATGGTAATGAGTCAACAGAATATAAACTTACGTGGTGCTAGTTTGTCAAAGTCTACATAAAACCGGAGCAATAAGGAGCCTAACATAAACCCTCCAGCTGGTCCAATCACTGTCACAGCAAACATTATGCCTGGAAAAGAGAGGAGAAAGAAACAAAAACATGCGTATTACTCCATTCTTTAACTACAACATAAATTCAAAATGGAACAGATTTTTGCTATATAAAACATTGCATTCAGTAACACGAATACCTTAACAGTAATTAAAGTGACAATTTTTTTGTTAATTTATAAGTAATACAGCGGGGGGCGTGGTGGCGCAGTGGGTTGGACCGGGTCCTGCTCTCCAGTGGGTCTGGGGTTCGAGTCCCGCTTGGGGTGCCTTGCAACGGACTGGCGTCCCGTCCTGGGTGTGTCCCCTCCCCCTGAGGCCTTATGCTCTATGTTGCCAGGTAGGCTCCGGTTCCCCGCGACCCCATATGGGACAAGCGGTTCAGAAAGTGTGTGTCTAACTAATATAAAACTTATTATTAGTAGTGGAACAAAGCATTTCCTGCCATTCGCCCACAATTATGGTTACCTAATATGACTTTTGAATGGATCATCTTAAAGATGATTAGAAATGTCCTAAGCGTTCACATTAGTTGCTTTTAATGTGACATAGTGTAAATCAGTCCTTTGCTAACAGCAAAGTCACCTGATTCTCAAGATAGACAGGCTGTGCTGATTTTTACTCAACCCTGGTTCCTCACTGCTTTAATGCCAGTATTATTCTGACAGTGTTTAAACCTAGTGGTTCAGGTGTAAATCAGGCAAAAATTAAGATGCATTCTCTGAAAAGAGGACCATGTCTCTAACAGAGCAGGTTTGACCACCTGGGCTTGCTATAGCTGTCACCCACCAAGGTACAATGGGGAGTTTCTCTTGCTGGCGTAGTCATCAATGTAGGAGATGCCAAAGGGCTGGATGGGCACCCCACCAATGCCAAGCAGCAGCTGGCCCATGAGCATGATGGGAAGCACCTCCTGGTTGGTACTGCTCTCCTGCTGGGTGCAGTTTTGGGGAGACATCTTGAGGTGTGACTTGTCTGTGGCATGGTACAGGGCAGAGTCCTTGTCCATGTTGTCTAGTAACCAAGTGTAAAGAGAAGAGTGGGTCTCGAGCAAGTGTGAAAGGTGCATATGGTCTAGAAGTGCAGTCCCCTGCTTTTTTTTTTTTACGGCCTTTAATTAGACTAATTTCAGTCATTCAAAGCATGAGCTAAGAACCTGAATAATGACATTTGATGAACATTTTATGGTAAAAAATTAATGGATAAAAATGATCTGGCAGCTAAATTTTAGCCAAAACAGCTGTAATCAATAGCATCAGTATGATTTTTCAGGGCCCTTACTGAGAAATGGACTGCTCTCATTGGCTCCATTTCACACATATGATTGTATGTTTCATAAAGAAGTTATATTTTCTCTGTGATTTATATCCAGTTTCATGTATTGCTATTTATGTCTATGGTTTGTCTGCCTGTCTACAGAACAAGCAACGTGGAGCCCTTCTCTGCAGAAACCCCGCAGACCCATTTGCTGCTCCAGTGCGGTGAGGCCACAGGGGTAATGCATGCAGTAGTGACACTCACTGCTGATGGAGTGACTGTACTGGTAGGGCCCGCTCAGGAAATGGGGTAGGGCCATGAGGAACACAGCCAGGCTAGCAACAAGCGCACCCAGTCCAATCCAACGAGGCCGGTGCACACGGCTCCCAAAGTAGCTGACGAACACAATAAGGGCAGTGTTCCCCACCTGTTGAGGTAGCAGCACAGAAGGAATCAGCACCACAGTCCCTGTCACTTCACTAGATGAAAAATGTCATGATGCCACTCTGTTTTCAAATGTTCAGTGCAATGTGAAATTTAACATTTAAAAAAAAACGTGTGTTTTTGCCAAGCAATCATTAAGATGGTTTTTTTATAAAACATCTCAGTAATTGTGGGCTTTAGGGGATTTAATGCAAATGGAGCAATAAGGGGCGTAGTCTTTGGCAAGCAGTGCAACACTGAACAATTATATTTGACCTACAGTGCCATTTTAATGAAATAATAATTGAAGCTCAGTAAGATTGTATTAAAATGTCTTGAAAGGGATAGCTATAGCAGAAGTTGAATTTCTACAGCCAGTTTTGAGGACAGTTGGTCCCAACTTAAGAACTTTCAAGTAAAAAACTTTTTGTTAGCAATACAAACTGTATGAAGAAGAAATTACACTCACTTAACAATTCAAATTGCCTGCGAAAGCATCACCCAATGCACTGACTGATAGCAAATTGAAAGCATTCCCATGATTTTTTTGAAAGAATGGAGAAAGTGAAAAAGAAGCAAAAAAAATGGTGAACAAGCTGTAGACAATCCGACGCCTTCAACCATTTTTGAACCCATCAGTGATGTGCCACTTCTCTCTCATCTTCCACCTCTTTATAATACCTCCAGCTCTGAGTTGATGGACATTTTTTTCCCACACTTCAAGGTAAATAACATGTAACTTACGCTGCCTTTAAAAAAAAAAATTGTAATTATGCTTTTATTCTAACACTTGTACTGGATATTAAAGAATTTTGTCTGAAATGTGGGGTAAAAGAAGGGATCATGGATGCCCAGGCAACCCCAACACTCTGGTCTAACTCTGTGCAGGCTTCTTTATTGGGCTTTCTTATTTACACTGGCTATAAATATGTGTGCCTGGTCATTTAGAACACCCAGGCATGTTAATAACTGTCTGCCTGTCTGTACCATGGCAGCTCACTGAAGGGAGGGGCCACTTTCCCTTAGGTCTCCACGATCTGCTCAGTGGGAGAGAGAAAGACAGGCTGTGTGCGGTAAAAACCCTGCTGTTGCTTCCCACTCTGCACAGCTGTCTGGGATGTTGACATTTGCATTTACATTTTTTCATTTAGCAGATGCTTTTCACCAAAACGGTATATATCTCAAGTAAGCAAAAGTGCATTTCACCAAGAGACAGAGAGATAGACACAGACATGCAATTTTAAAAGTACAGTCACAAAGTCCAGTACCATCATTTTTGCCAGTGTACATTACAGGAATAGTTGAATATGGAATAGGTGAGGAGCCCAGGACTGCACAATGTCATAACTGACTCACAAACTTTTAAAACCAACAAACCAACCCTCGGAATGGAAGAAATCATGTGGACCGAATGTTTTTTCACTGAGATGAAATGCATTTTTTTCTGTTGAGTTTTGTTAAACAAGAGCAGAACAGACTCATACACTAGTACCCTGTACCTCATTGAAGCAAGCAACGAGGCCTGACTTCTGGCTGGAGAAGCCATATCTCTTTTCGATGGTGGAGATGGAGCCCTTCAGGTAGCCTGACACCAGGAGTTGGGCCAGCTGGAGAAGACCATGGCAGAAGACAAAGAACTGCAAAGGGAAGAGCATGATGGCCATTGACTTGAGCCCTGTGCCTTAGTATAGAAGACATTGTAATATGTTTGTCAGGCTTGGTCCTAAGTCAACAAATCTGTCAAGCTACTATACCTGTGAGAAAATACAAAACAAACTCAATAAATAAGTGTTTAATATGTTAGTAAAATACAGGCAGCCTGTAGCATAATGCTGAGTAAGGTGAGTTTTAAAATATATAATAAAAGGAATTAAAGAAACTTAAAGAACAGGAAAAAAAGAAAGAGATGTGAATCTGAAAACAGGAAGTCTGTGGATATCTCAGCATCCTGTCTGGGGAAATAGAAATGGGGAACATTTGATCCTTTTGTGGGTTTTTTTTTTTACATCTTTTTTCTCACTAAAGATGAAACACAAGTGACATAATAAAATGTAGCTCTCCCAGGAAACTGACCTTATAGTCTGAAGATTTTGTGGAGGCCTGAGTCTAAATATTTAATTAAATATTTTTGACACTGCTGCCCTTTTTTCTCCACCTATGGAAGTGCTGCATAGTTTTTGAGGTGAAAGCTAGAGAACAATATGTGAGAAGAAAATGAGAACCAGGAAATAGTGTCTCAGCACAAGAAACAAAAGCAATAAGAGGCCTAGTACAATTTTTGTAAAGCTACATTTTGTTTGTGTGTTTGTTTCTTAAGAGTGTTGTCTCAGTATTTGGAGGCTGTCGGACACTGTCAGCTTCAAAAAGCATAATTAATATCACTCCAAGAATTTAATAGGACTTTGCTGTTGCATGCTTTGCAGATACAGTGCACTCAAAAAAATGAATGCAAATTTATATGCACATGTGTGTCTTTTTGTGCATATATATATATATTATATATATTTTTTAACTTAATATTGACAGGATGTGGGGCGGTGTAGCGCATTAGATTAAGTGAGAATCAGTATGAATTTTATACAATTAAAAACAAAAAATGTGGGTGTCTTCAAAGGTGGGCAGCACAGTGGCACACTGGGTAGTGCTGCCACTTCACAGCATACTGAGCATAGGTTTGAATCTAGATTATTCTGTATGGAGTTTCCATGTTCTCCCCGTGTCTGTTTGTGTTGTGTTTCCCTTCACAGCATAAAGACATGCATTTCAGGTGAACTGGAGACTCTAAATTGCATATTGTGTGTGTGTGTGTGTGTGGCTGCCCTGCAACTGACCAGCATCCCATCCAGGGTGTAACCTTCTCAGCCTTCTGCCCTATTCTTTCGGGATAGACTCAGGACTGCTGCAACCTTTACTTGGAAACTAAATAAACTTAGTTACTGATATTGAGTGTTGGAAGATGGTAAAGCGTTTGCCCGGTAATCTGAATCCTCACTGCACACCAAACAAAGGAAGGATGGAATTTCATCTTTGGTCTTTGCACTTTTGGTTTGAACAGGAAAAAACAAATGCATGTTGAAATTTTATAAACAAATGTTTGTATATACATATATATAAATATATATATATATATATATATAGAAACAGCTTTCTGCTATGAAATAAATCTATATAAACCTATAACCTAAAGGCAAAAGTTGAAAGCTTGCCTTGCATTCTGCCGCACTGATAAGTCGCCCTGGCCGAGACTGTTCCGACATGTACAAAGGCAAGTTAATGGATCTCCTGCTGAGTGTGCTCTGTTTGGATCTTTTTCCCATGACTTCAGTGCGCAGATTGTTTTCACTTAGCGAAAGAACACTTTACCTCCATGCACAACTGGACAGAGTCAGGAAGCAGGTTTAGTTCACTATACAATAGCACAAGTCCTAACAAACTCCCCAACAGCTGCATTCCCTGCTGGCCTCTCTTTCCAGTGTGAGAGCACAGATCATGCGGCCTCCCAGCGTCAGTGCCACTGGGGTGTGTGAGCATTGCACAGAAGCTGAGGGTGGGCTCTGTAACTGTCGCCATACCTTAATGCTGTTAAATGGGCTCCTGCATTGCGCCTGAGGCCTCGCCTCTGCGCATGTCCCGCTGCGATTGTTAGCTGTCATTTCCCCTGCCTTGCGTGGCGAGGACAGTTTCAGGGGAATCGCTGAGGAATGAAAAAAAACAAGAAAATGCTTCAGTTCCTTTGTGCTGCCATAAAAGTTTGGCCTTCTCTCCCACAGGCTAACAAAAATAACTCCTGAAGGGGAGTTCTGTTGCATTTCAGAGCATTATGCTTATAAATACTTTGCCAACTTCATAGAGAAGGGAAAAGCAGTTTTTTTAGTAACTGTCTTTGGAACATTTCCAATTTCCCCCCTTAAGGCCGTCTTTGTTTTTGTAGTTATACGTTCCCCAACAGAAGTCTCAACTTTAAAGCCATTTCTTTTATAAAGAACAGGACAAAAATACATGAAGTACATTTACCAAACTAATGAGTCAACATTCACTCATCCTTCAACCGTCTGTGCACAGTCGCACAATAATACACTGTTGATAACTGTGTGTGTTTAAGCGTGTATGCATTTTTGAGCGACAAAATCTTAACCTTGGAATACATTTGCATTAGTGCTCGCATGCCCTTATCTGTAGCCTTTCTTTATTTGGCTCAGTCCCAATTCTCACACAATATACACACACAACACAGATACATGCAGAAGAAGAAAGTGAAGGAGAATAGGAGTGAAAGAAAATTTGATTCCTTCGTTAGTTGTCTCTCATCACCCCCAACCTCACCCAACTCCAACCCCAACCTCAACACCAACCCCTCCCAACCCCAACACCAATCCCAATCCCAGTCCCAGCCCCACTCCCCCCAACCCCAATCTTGCCAGGCTATAAGATGTTATCATGCAGTTCAGATTCACCCCGTCAATCAGCCTCATTTCCACAAGACTGCACATGCAGCTTGCAGTGAATGCTGCTGGCCCTCAGCCAGTCCAAAGATCTCATTCCCTGTGCTGGACATGGTGGAGCTTTGAATCCTGTAAACATCCCAAGCACAGGGGGGGGGGACCTTCCACCACAGAAAATGTGGTCTCACTTAGAGAAGTGCTCGGAAAACAATTTTCTGTTCATTTGTTCTTCTATGAAATCTGCATGAGCATACTGCAACTCTTTTCAACTAAAAATCGGACTAATAATAGAACTTGAGTTTGCACAGTCTCTAAGTGTTTAAATTGCACATGCATGATTGTTGTGTGTGAGTGATGATAACTGACTTTTAAACTGCTGGTCTTAATGCTCTTACAGAAACTAAAAAGTATGTGACATTGAAACCTCTGAACACACTGGTGGTGTGCAGGCACGCTTCTATCTTCGAAAAAAAAAAAAAAATTCTAGAGACGGAAACTTACGGATTTGTTGAATTGACGTGGAAAATCTGTGTTCCTGGAACTTGTATTCTGAAGGCTTCTGTCAGTGGTTTTAAAAGTGAAAGGCTTCTTTTCTTACATTACAGGGAGATTTTTTTTTTTAAAGGAAATAGGCGGAGTTTGTGAGTAGTTTGTCCAGATTTTGAAATGCCAAATGGATTGTGAGTCTGAACCTCTTCCACATGATTACTCTTTGCACGCATTTCCCAGTCAGCACACGTTTTTAAAAAATGACCCACTCGAGATTGCTCGTGACACTGCCTTCATATATTGCAACTTACCATTTTTCTTTGCGCTTAGAAGTTTGTATTACTTTTTTTTTTTTAAATTAGCTTTCTTAGAACATTTATTACAGCAGAAATAATAATGTCACTCAAAAAAATTCTGTCGGCCCAGTCGGGTTTGCAGTCAGGAAAGTAAAAAAAATAATAAAGCGAATTGCAGTATCGAAAATCAAAACGACAAAAGCACGAACGTTCTCGGTTTGTCTGCGATGTGCTGAAATGACCTCCCCCTCTCTCACTCAGAACTGCTGAATCTCTCTGTACCTTTATGATTCATTGAAGGGTCTCGAAAAGTCACCTTTCCCACTCACTTCTCCCCAATCTCGTAAGTGTTCGATCAACGTCTGCGTGTGTGTCATGTTTAATAATTTTTAACAACAGAAATCCGTGTGAAGAACATTGTTCATGCATGGTGGAATGTGACCGTGTCTCTCCTGTTGATGTTGCGCACTTTTTGTGTTGTTCTCTGACATGTATGTTGCTTGGAGAAACAAAGTGAATAAAATCGTAAAGTCGGAATCACGTCATCGTGGAAACTCAATATTTACTACAAGCACTTTTGCAAGTGATATACTGTATTTACGTAAATTCTGGTGTTTGGGATGTCCTAACTGGAAATATATAAGCCAAAAGTTGTTGTTTAAATGTTAATTACTCTATTAATCGCATAAGGTGTACATATAGGGGAGAAAGCGCTCTGTGAGGCTCCTGGTGCTGTTTTGTGCAGTGATACGAATGACCACAAGGGGGCAATAGAGGCTTCTGAGAAATTTCAGCTAAAGCAAGACCTGAGTGTAAAGACTGCCAGTCGTTAACATTTTAAATACACACACACACACAATGTGGAAAACAGCTTATCCTAAGCCGAGGCGCGACAAACCGGAGCCTCACCCAGCAACACAGGTGACACACCCCCGATGGGACACCAGTCCACCACAAGGCACTCCAAGCAGGCCTCGAACCCCAGACCTGCCACACAGCAGGCCTCGGCCAAACCCGCTGCACCACCGTACCCCCCACAACAGACTGAAGTGAATTTTAAAATGTTCGAAATTAAGATGAATTTTAAATGTTTAAAAGTTTTTTTTTTTTTTTTGGTCACCAGTCATTTTCAGTTGCCAGCCACCAGTTCCGTGGAGGACAGAGTATGTTGTCTAACACACTTGTGAAAAATCCTGTCTTGCGTGTTTTTCTCACAGCCATCAGTCAAAGGTATTTTTACAGTTCATATTACCTTTCACCAGAAAATAAAGCAGAAGGGGAGGAGCAGCCATATATATTATATTCCTTGTCACAGAAAAGGGAATGAAAATATATTGCTCTTTCCTTGTTCATATATTTTTAGGAAGCTCAGGTGGCTGAGAAGCAGGAAACCCCACTCCACTGTATGGTTCACACCCCAAGAACTCAACTGTAGTTCAGTCATGAATGTGGTTTAATGACTGACAGAATTTTTTAGTCTTAACATCTCAGCTTTGCGCCAAACAGCTCATTATGGGCAGAGAGCATATTGTCAGGTAGAATTAGCTGGTTTCAAGGAGCAGGTGTTAATTACACTGCCAGTTTAATGATAATTATGGTTTTCCTGTCTTTGCTTGGAAACGTTGCAGAAGGACCCGCAAGAAAGGTTTGAGGGAGACAGAACACAAGACATGCTATGGCTCAGAAAAATAAAAACATTTACACCACCTTGATTTGCCATGTTGAGTTTACATATGCTTTGCTTCATTAAAGCCACACGTTAGAGCCCCCAAAAAAGACCTTATCTGAGACCTCGTAAGCATTACCCACCCTCATGTACAGTATCAAGAGGTTTGTTTGTGAAGCTGTATTTACAGGGTCTCTATTGGTTTACTGGCGTGATGGAACACCCTTCCCATGGGACAGTGTCTAAGGCCTTCCTTTCACCAAGAAAGAGAATAAAAAAGGACCCATCATTTTGTTTCTCTGATGAGAGGCTTTGTTTTGAATAGATTGCATTTGTGAAAATAGCTATTTAGCTTTTCTGGGCACATTTTGTATGTATTTCAGTTGTATAGAAAATAGGATTGTGTGTACATTTATGTCATTTATTTGCAGCATGCATCTGTACTTTTCGGTTTAGAGCTAGAATTTTCCCATCCAATGGTACCATAAAAAAACACAGAAGCTAAACGTGAAAACATAAAACAAATGTTGTCCAACACATCTGAAGTTTCATTGATCTTGATCATGAAACCTCTGGACATACCAACATCGAGTATCTACCCTTCATTCTTCCTTGGAATGCTTGCGTATTGCCTGATTCTAGTCTTCAACCTAACGATCCTCCTCACCATCGTCCTCAACAAGCAGCTGCACAAGCCCATGTACCTTTTGCTCATGAACTTGTCCATTAATGATATGACAGGTGCCACTGCTTTCTACCCTCAGCTGATCTCCAGCATCCTGTCACAGGACCGGTCCATCTCCAAACCAGCCTGTATTCTTCAGGCAGTGATGGTGCACATGTACGGGGGTGGCTCCCTGCTCACCCTGACAGCTATGGCATACGACAGGTACGTTGCTATCTGTAGCCCTCTGAGATACAATGCGATCATGTCCCCTGGACATTTGGCGAGGATCATTGCCACCGTGTGGTTTGTTGACATGACTGTGATGGGAGTCCTGTTCTCCCTGCTTGGACGCTTCCCCTTCTGCCATTCCATTCTCCCTGACATTGTCTGCACCAACTCTGCACTCACCAAGCTCATGTGTGAGGACACCACTGTCAATAACTACTACGGGATCTTTCTCACCATTTTTTTACAGAGCATAGCCTTAATCACAGTGATCTTTACCTACAAACAGATCTTGCTCTGTTGTCTAAGGAACAGACAATCCGACACAAAGAAAAAAGCTGCTTGGACATGCGCAACTCATCTGGCTGTCTTTGTTCTGTTCGAACTTACCACTCTGTTTACGGTGATCTCATACCGGTTCAGTGCTGTGTCCCCTGTTCTGCAGAGAGCCATTGGAATCTCAGCTATAGTCTTTCCTCCGCTACTTAACCCTCTGATATATGGCCTCAATACTAAAGAAATCAGAACCAAAGTCATTCACTTCTTCAACAAAACTGCTTTTTCTTTTTTTAAACAATGTAGTCTTAGGCGGAAGATATTTCATAAGTAAACTTTTTCATTCATGTCCTAAATAATTTACACACTTGGTAATGTCATGTCTGTAGGAGCACTGACAAAACTAACCACCAGAGGTCTGCTTAGCAGAATCCGGTGCAGCTGTTCCCAATGATTAGAATTGGAGAAGAAGCTGTAAAAGGCAAACAACAAGCATGCACTGGTGTGTGTCCTTGATATACTGTCTATGGTGTTTGCCTGTGAGTTGCTAGTTGGCTCCTGTTTAACCATTAAGCATGGTTGTTTTTAATCTTCTTGTCACAGTGTGTTTCTGTCCTGTCTCTGCTTGACTGCTATGTCCCTGTCCCAGTTGTGTGTCTCAGCCTTGTTTAAGCCATGTTTTAATGTGCATGTCCTGTTCCAGTCATGGTCCTTGTTTAAAGTGCTGTGCTTAACTTTGCTGTTTCTTCTCTCACGCCTGTACTTTGGCTTCACATTTAGGCTGTACACCCATGTTTTCACTCTGCATGTGAGTTTTACACCTCTATGTCCATGTAGGGCTGATACTGTAATACAGGTATGTGATGTCTGGACATGATGGGTAACTGTAGCATAGTGGCAGCAAGAAAGTAACATCTTCATTTAATTGCAGTATTTGATATAAGGGGGTTATTTTTTGGTGACCAGTGTTACAAACTTCATTAGTACTACACACACACACACACACACATTTTCGGAACCGCTTGTCCCATACGGGGTCGCGGGAAACCAGAGCCTACCCGGTAACATAGGGCGTAAGGCCGGAGGGGGAGGGGACACCCAGGACGAGACACCAGTCCGTCGCAAGGCACCCCAAGCGGGACTCAAACCCTAGACCCACTGGAGAGCAGGACCCGGTCCAACCCACTGTGCCACTGCGCCCCCCCTCATTAGTACTAGTTAAGCTTCTTCTTTTTTTTTTTTTTGGTTACTTAAACTTAGTGACTACAGCTCACCTCTGTGGTTCTTCCTTTCTCAAACCATCCTCATCCTGATATCAGTGTGTCTGTTTATACATGTCGTCTATGTATAAACAACCTTTTCTGAATTAAACATTTTTAAACCCAACTTTAGCACCCTCTTGAGCCTCTTAGGTTGATTGCTACTTTTCCACTCACTGCCGTTCTGGTCCCATTGGCAGGTTACCCGCCTGAACAATAACATGCTACACAGCCCTGGGATGTGGCTGGAATTTTTACATCATCTGCTGTGATCAAAGTAGCACAAATTATGGAGCAAAGATTTAAAATGTAAATGTTTATATGTATCTCAGAAGAGGGGGACACGGCAGGCTTGGATGGGTTCTGCTGTGTGGCGGGTCTGGGGTTCGAGTCCTGCTTGGGGTGCCTTGCAGTGGACTGGTGTCCCCTCCCACCTCCAGCCTTGATTCCTGTGTTGCCGGGTTAGGCTCCAGTTTGGCGCCATCCCGTTCAGGACAAGTGGTTTCAGACAGTGTGTGTGTCTCAAAACGATCTATTAGAAGGTGAGTAGGAATTGGTGATATTGTGGTTAAGTTTTATGCAGCTACTTTTGTAATGAACATAGGTGCATACGCCGAAGGAAATAAGTTGTACTTAATCACACAACTGCAGCTATGTCTCTTTCTCCTAAGATAATGCACAGATTGTGTTTTCTGAGATATATAGCATGGAGAAAAAGCATCTGCTAAATGAATAAATGTAAAACCACTTCAAACCTACCTGTCTTTAATGGTGTCCTACTTCTAATGGAACACTGTTTGTGTACATATGTCATTTCTATATAATGTTTAATGCTATGTCCTGGCTGTATACGTGTGTATAGTTTCCCATCAGTGACACCTGCACAGGATTACAAGGGGCACATTCCCTAATACAGTTCTCTTCATGAATCTTCCCTACAGTATTTGTGTTTAAAATGCATAAGAACTCAGAAAACTATTAGGAATATTAGTTGTAATTACCTGGGTTGCTATGTAATTTGTTTTTCAAAATATTGTATGTACATATTTTACATGTAACATTTTGCCTTAAATTATAAATAAAATCTGTGCCGTTGGACTACCTGATATTTTACTTTTCCGATAAGTCCGCGAAACTTATTTACACTCTTAAAAGAAGTTTACACTTATGCATTTGACATATCACATTTGCTAAAGTGACATACAACTCATAGAGTACTAAAGGGCAAATCACAACAAAAGCTGATACAAAAATATTATTATTGAAGCATAGTTTAAGACCATCAGGTGCTAGTTCACATTAATCAATTACTTGTCTATAGTGGTGTTAAAATAGCAAATACTTAGTAGATGGTCTATCTTAATAGATGGTGTTGAGCAAATTTATAAAGCAGTAAGGTGATTTGGAAAGAACCATGTTAAAGAAATTGACTTCTAGGACCCTTTCTGAATTGAGAGGAATTCAACTCTGAGGGAGAAAAGGCGTTTGTGCTACCAAATCGGTGTCAAAGTCAAGAGCTGACTTCCTTTCCCAACTGTCAAGAGCACAGCAACATTCTCCCAACCCCTCCATCCACTGATCCCACCCACATTCATCTGAGTGGGAGTAAGCCGGTGTCTTCCACACAGGTGAGAAACCGTTGCTACACAGTGATGTAGCTGGAGGAGTTGAAGCTCTCCCCATGTGCCTTTGCATCTGCAAGAAAACATCCTCCACCTACAGGAGCCAGTCCTCAAAGTGGACTTGGTGGGAGTGACACATTACAGTTCCAGTGGCATCAGTGAGACCATCATACATATCACTGCCTTCTACAGATGGCAGAAGCAGCAAGTACAGTAGGCACATGGATTTGTAACCTGAAGGATGCCAGCTGAATGTTCGTTTTGGATTTAGCTGTTCTTTTTTTGTCCACTTATATAAGGGAGTCTGCCCCCCTGAGCAGGAAGTAAGCTGCTATGGAGCTATGAGGGATATAGGGCAGAGCAAGAACTGTAACGGACCAGTGCAAGGACCCCTGTGCTCAGCAAGAGCTGTGAACTATGCTGTGTGTTAAGACTCCATCACCCCCTCTGCTCCATCCTCTTGCCAGTGTACACCTTGACAGAGTGTAAAACAGGCCATGGGCCCAGCTATTTGTGAGCCATCAGCTGTGGGAAAAGTTCCTGAAGATGGCACTGAAGATTATTCCTCACTAGCCTCTCTCACTGTCTCTGTACCATGTCAGACCAGATGATTGTGCACTCTTCGCTGGGGCCAGGGGCTCTGTGAGGTCGCCGTGTGCTACCACGCAAGCAGACCTGACACTCCAAGTTTACAGATAACAGCCCTGTCACTAAGAGGGAAATAGGATGGCCCTCTCAATGACAATCCACTGAACTTTTCTCACATTCATGCTGGGTTTCTTTTCTCTTTTTTCCCATCATTGTCTCTGCACTTCTGCATAGGTTTGTGTACTTCTGCACGTGTAAGTTTGTCTGTGCGAGTATGTGTTTCTGTTTGAGTGTGTGTGTGCGCATCCGACCCAAGTGTGCTTCGTTAATGAGTGCGAGTGAATAGCAGATCACCGCTGCTCTCTCGCCACAGTGAGTATTCGTGGAGAGTAAGGGAATTAATCATACGCTTCACAGCTCCGGGGAGTCAGCTCAATTAAAGAAGATGGAGTGAAAGTCAGAAAAAAAACTGAAAGTCAGAAGCTAAAAATGGCCCTCTATTTTTAATGTCTCTTGCATCTGAGAGCGGAGTCAGCATATCGCAGGGTCTTTTCATAAATGCCCCCTCCAGTATGACAGATCTGCTGAGGTTTGTAATTGTAGATCCTCCTGGAGTGGGACAAGCAAGTGACCAGAGGTGGAGGAGCTCAGTGCTGTTGCAAGGGTGTATGGATAGATCAGGTCCTGAACATTTCCACTTCACCATATTCAGTGTAGTATTCAGTGTGTATGCAGTGGTTCTAAAGGATGAATGAGGTGCTCTTAACTGAGGTCACAGTTTGGGAATTGTGCTTTAATTGTGAATTTAAATCTCTAATCACCTCTCCCTCATTCCCCACTATAATAGTTCTCCTTAAACCTCATCCCTCCTTTCCTCTGCCAAAAACACACTCAGTAGAAGTGATCTTGTTGCAGCTTTCCTGCCATAACACTTCAGCCAGCATGTCCTAACAGACAGACTATGTCACAGCAAGTCAGAAATACATTGCAATAATCCTCAGACCACGAGAGACATGTTTGAATGTGGTTCACAAACTGTATCTAATTTTTTTTTCCCAATCATTAAAGAGTATGTAAACAGGTAAACAGTTCTCCTGGAATCTGTGCAAAGGCATAGTTCAGAATAAACAAAGGAATACATAAAATTCTGTAAATATGTGGGAAATGCGTTACTTTGTGCCCTTAAGACTATAAAGTTTTGATGAACCTAACTGGGTAAGTGCTTTGTGAAAATGGATGAATGTATCGATGTGGGATCTTTCTTACATTGAATTGTTTAAATCTTACAATTGTTTTCATGCTGCTTTGTACAACGCTGACCACTTTAGGCAATTTCCATTTCAGTTCCATAAATTAGTCATACAGTCAGTTTTGTGTATCTGTATAAGGAAGAGCCAGTCCTGTGTCTTAGCCATTTCATAGAGATTTATTAGGAAGCATGTTGTCCAAGTGCATGTGTGTATGTGTGCTTTAGCTATGATTTCCCACTGACCTCCCTGCCTCAGTATTGATTCTGCAAGTCTTCCTGGCCAGGTTTCTGACAATGGTCTCCAGGCAAGCAAAAGTTTGGGTAACTGAAATTTGAGGCTTTCACATGGTTAGAATTTGTCTCCCAGATGCCATTGGCATGGTTCGAACAATAGCAGTGTTGTAAAATGTTGTTTGATAATAATATAAACACTGCACACATAAGGAAATTAAGCAAAAAATTGTGCACCACAATGAAAAGTTGCAAGCTGTAAGGAATACCGATTTGTTATCTATTTTTTAGTGTCACATAGACAAAGGCCGTCACTTTAGGTCCATGATCATCATTTCCCCTGTGGCTCGTGCCTTGAGCAAAATGTAATCATACCACTCTTAGGGTGTTCAACATCACTGTAGTAGCTGCTGTAGATAAGTGTGCGATAAGAGTCACTCTGGTGCATTCTGTAGAAACATATTCTGGCATAATTACAAAACACAATAACTATTCCCAGGAGGGATAATCTGACACTGGTGTTGGAAATAAACCCCATGTTTTTTTCATTGAAGTAATTTGAAATCAACCATTTGAAGGTTATTTATTTGGAAGCACGTTGTCCAAGTGTATGTGTGCATATGTGTGTACAAGTTTACAAAAACAAAAAGAGATTCCGTGCACTGCTGTATTGTGTGTGTGAGCTATATGTATCACTGAAGTGGTGATTAAACCTTAGTTAAAAGATGAGCTTTTAAGATCAGTCAGAGGTCAAGTGGGATTCATAAATTGGAAATTATCGCTTATTTATAAATTTCCAGTTTCACTGCCGCATGCTTTATTTTCAGTTTCACACACTGCAGTTTTTCATAAACACATTCAGATTTACCCATAATGAGACTGATCGTAAGAAATGGAAAAGAAAATTTTTCAGCATTTTTATGGTGGATTTCATTTCTAAGTTCTACAAATTAGATGTTAAAGATGACCTGTAGAGACATCATAAAAAGTTATACCATATCTACATAACACTTTTTTAGATTTACTACTGCTCTTCATTTTCTGTCATTATACTTAATACATTGTATTAAAAAACAAAAGTGTGTTTTCTGAAAGTTTTTTTGAGGAAACAGGTGGACTAGTTAAAAATGTGAAAGGATTCATTTGTTTACCCTGGGAATAGAAGATGGATTCTTGAAAGAGATTAAATTCCAGTGTAAATTCCAACTGGATGCATTGCTTCAAACATTCACACTGATTTATTTAAAAATCCATATCCATCTTAAACAAAAGATGAAGAAATTTTTATCTGCTAAATGTCTGCTGGCTAGTACTCCTCTGTATGAATAAGGGGGACACTTTTTTGTTTAATGAATAAATTACTTTGCTCCGAATTTCATTCATGTTGAAGCCATAAATCAGGGGGTTAAGGATGGGAGGGAACACTAAAACTGAGATTCCAGCACATCTTCTCAGAAAAGGTGATACCTCATTGAATCGGTGGGCCAACACAGCAAACAGAGTGGTGAGTTCATAGAGAATGAAGACAACTAAATGCGTACCACAGGTCCGTACGGCCTTGCTTTTAGTATCAGAATGCTTGTTAAAAAGACAGGTAAGCAAGATCTGAATATAGGTAAAGGCTAGTGCACACAGTGTGACAGCATTGGCACAGAAGGTGATGAACAGCCCATAGTAATTATTGATGCTTGTGTCCTCGCAGATCAATTTCATCAAGGAGGGATTGTTGCAGAACATATCTGTGATTACTGACCGGCAAAACTTAAAGCGTGTCAGGAGAGAGCACAATATTCCAACAAGAGGAAACGGAATGAGCCATATAGCTGCAATCATCTTAAACAAAATGCTGGGGGTCATGATCAATTGGTACCTCAGAGGATGACAGATGGCAACATACCTGTCATAAGCCATGAACATCAGGATGTTTAAGGACCCACAACCATAGACATGGACAACCACTGTCTGCAGAATGCATGCAGGGTATGAAATAGACCTGCTCTGCAGTAGAATGCTGGATAACAGTTGGGGGAAGAAAGCAGTGGCACCAAGCATGTCATTGATGGTCAGGTTGGTTAGCAGCAGGTACATGGGCTTGTGCAGCTGCTTGTTGAGGATGATGGTGAGGAGGACAGTCAGGTTGAAGACCAGTATGATGCAGTAAGTCATAAGTCCAAGGAAGAACACTGGGTAGGTTCTCGATGGTGGTATGTCCAAGGGTTCCATGGTTAAGTCAGACTGAGTTTCCGACATGTTGGGTTGCATTTCCTTTTTTCTTTTCTTTTTGGTTGCAACGATGTTTGTAGAATGTTTCCTCCTGAAGTAATTAGAAAGGATAAAATATCATTGAGAGCATGTTTACTTTAGAACTGAGAGCTATACAATTGCTGCACACTGAAAAATATAGGCTGTCTTACGCTTTGTGTCTCATGGATGTGATTTGTACTGGTTTTTTGTACAGTACATGTCATCGACTATAAAGAAAACAGGTGATATGAAGGGTACAATTACTCTTCACTCAGTGTTATGCAGCCCGTTCACCTCTGAAATGTGAACTGAAGGTGATCTTTTATTACATTTCCCCAAATGTGAGTGTCATGCAGAGAGCCCTAGATGGCTCTCTGGAGAACTCAGCAATACCTGAAACCTTAATATTACATCATTGGCACATGTGAATGTCGGAGATGGAACAATTAAGTCACATATATCAGAGTTGCAACTGACCAACTTGTGCATCTGAAAATTTCCTGAACTTCTGGTTTAGTGAGAGGCTCAAGGCTTCACCTACAGGAGCCATGCATTCTATCTGTGACCAGTCTTGGGCTTCTAACCCCATTGCCCCAAGACTGTTGCTGGCTGTGTGAGAGTACTGTTATTTTCACCTCCACTGCTACAGTGCCAACTGTCATCAAACCCTATTCTTGATATCTGCAAAAATAAGTGGTTTCATCACATCTTCAGGATATTTTGAAAAAGGACACTTCAACCTCTCTCCATTATAAGCTGCATTAACTTGCTCAAAAGTCAAGGGCAGAATGCATATTTTGGCTTGATATGGACAAGACATTGTGCATAATAGTTGTCTTGTCATAGCTCATTACCTTTTATTCTCTGGCAGAATTTTGTCATCTAATTTCATTACCAAGGTTATATACCGAACAGTTGTGTACATTCAAAGCACTCTGTAATTGATATTTTTGTTAATTTATGTATTTTCCCATTCTTTTAACTGTTCTCTACCTTGAGAGATGGACATTTCCTTTATATTGTTTCATTAATTCTTTTCCTGTTACTACTGATATTAAAACCTGGACATGCTTAGTCCTCCAGTATATATAAGTCACAGTTGCCATGTTCTTACATGTCCTTAGTCATGTAACAGCTTCACAGCACGTGGATGGTAATAGCTGTCATACAGTTTTTGACTATATTTTTATGTGGTGTAATAACTGCTTGCGAAAATAATAGCTTTTTGCTGTTACCAGTTTCCCTCACAGTTTTGCTATTTTGTGCAGCATTTGGCATTGACAGCCCAGAGACAAGCTCAGTCATGTTAATGTTTCAGAGCTAAAAGAGCATGTGAGGTTCTATTAACCAGTTGTGAATAAATTGTGAATTTAATTGTTTTTAAGACATTCAACACTCTGCAGAAATGTAGGCCATCTCAAAAGGCCAGGCAGAATTCGGTAACCACAGATTTCTACACAGGCTTTTAAAACCTCAGACATCAATTGCTTAAACCACTTTATTTAATTTTAGTGGCACAATGTATATTTTCTGTTACAAACACTCTTTTTTCGGCTGAAAACCGAAATTAAATTAAACCACTACAGTGTTCAGAAATTATTCTATTCTACACAGACCCTTGTACAGGCCAGCATCTGCAATTTCAGTAAAAAAAAAAAAAAGTTGTATGTAATTTCTTAATAACCCCATCTGATGATCAGTCATCTCATATCTAAAATTTATAATTTATTGCACTGAAATACCCTTCAACACAATAATTTTCCCTTTTATCTATATGTGGACAGCAGGTGGTGCAGTTGAATAATAAATATCAGCAATGGGAACATAATCTTAAATTCACAATTAATCTGAGGGTCATTTTCATTTCAGATTGTTTTGAAAACGGTTTTATTACCAGCTATATATTTTTTGCTTTGAAGGCTGAAATGACATGAAATTTTGCATTTGATACCTAAAGATCAGATATTAATGAATTTATGTTAAGGCCATTTTTTCAGTTTAAGCACAAACCATTTCTCAACATGTTTCTCAGGTTGCCACAGAAAAGAAGGTTCACCGTGGGTAAACGGTTTTTAAGATCATATTCTGTGGTGTTCCGAGTGGCAGGTTTAAATCTTAGCTCTTGGATAAAGAAACCTGAACCTGTGCACTTTTGGTCCCAGTGTCACAGTTTTTCAGACCAGTGTGCATAATTGCATCTTTCAGAGAATTAATCATAATGCCTCTGGTTATGTCCACAAAGCATTTTCTTTGAAGAACTGTCAAGTTTGTCTATTCGTCAACTAGAGGGAATTTCCAGGTGGGAACAGTTATTAATGAGCTCCGCATCAGCTTGTTATTGTAACAAGGAGTGACCAGCAGTGTCACAAAATAATTAATCCACAGAGATTTGTAAAATCACAAGACAACTGATGTTTATTAGTTCTGTTATCATCCACTAATGAAGTGTACAGGTAATGATGCCTCCAGGTATTAGACTACATCCAAAGTTGTATTAATGTCCTGAGGGCTTTCTTACAGATATTGTAATACTAACAAGATACATGTTTACATTGTTATTTAGCACATTTAGTGTTGCATGGATGCATTGCTTTTAATTGTAAGTACATTAACAATGCATTGCCGAACAGCTACCTCACAGTGCATAAAATGGATATGTGGGTCGTGTACTGTTGAAATGGAACTAACCCTACAAAACAATGCGGAGAAAACATTTTTAAAGTGTAATTTAACAAAGCAACATGAATAAACTTTAGATGCTTTGGAAAAAACGTTTAATGTCGCAACTGTCTTTAACAGTAGTTCCCTAGTGTGGGATACTGCAGCTTGTTCGGACCAGTGCTATCCTTTCCGATGCATGCAGCCAGAGCTGCGTGTGTTCTTTTTACTCGTGTGGATGTGCTGCAGGAACAGTGTTCTGATATATTAACACCTTTGAGCAACCTCAGTCACAATGTTTCCTGTATACAAATAGTTTGCCATTGATAACTATACAGAGAGGGAGTTCTAGTACAATCAATTTCAAGATAGCTGATAGTGTAGTGGAAGGAGCCGTTACCTTTAGACCCAAAGGTTGCTGGTTTAAGTCTCATCTGCTGTTGTACCCTTGAGCAAGGTGCTTACCCAAAAATGTTACAGTAAAAGAATTACCCAGATGTAGAAACGGTAAATAGCTGTAAGAACCTCAGCGTTGTAGGCTGCTTTGAAGAGAAGTTTCATCTGAATAATTTTAAACTTTTCCAAAAAAATTAAGCACATCCACCTTTTTGGAATGTGCTTGTATATGTCCAAAAAGCCTCTGACTGGTAAACAGATGGACACTGTCCCCCTGTAAGCTGCTTTCCTGTTTGTGGTGAAAACTGTGGTCAGGTCAACTCACATGTAACAGGGAGCAAGGGCAAAGAAAACATTTAGCTGTGGTCTTAGCGGGACTCAGGAGGCCCTGCTAATCGTGTATGTTCTCACCCAAGAGGTCTGATGGACTGTGTCCCCTCAGATCTGTAATTTAATTATTGTCTGGTCATCTGTGACAGTGACACTACCCTGTGCCACTTGAAAAGCTAACATGGTCCACACTGACCTTTCAGTAACCAGTCCCTCGAACCTTAAACACCAACACTCACCTCAGTAACCTTGATAACTACTACACATGAGCAACAAATGCTAAATCCAGTCCTCTCGGGCTACTGGGCCATGAGTCTTACAGGAGCAGTTTACTTGGATGATACATTACTAGGTGATCTAGAACAACGTGTCATAATGTATTATAATTAACAAAATTGGTAGGGGGTAAAAAAAATAAGGGCAGTCTGGTTACATTGACTGCCTTTTAACCCAAAGGGTGCAGGCCCAATCCCCCCCATTGTTGTAAAACCCTTGATAAAGATACTTACCCTAAAATGTCCAAGTAAAATTACCCAGCTCTATGAATGGGATTAACACTACAAGATGTTTTGGAGAAAAATGTCAATTAAATATGTGATATTAATGTAAGTGTAGTATTCATAGTATCGCACTAATTTTCATGTATGTCAATGTGCATGCATGTAAATTATCTGTATTTCCATTCTGTAATCTGCATGAAAGAATAAAGTAACAATTTTGAAATGTATGACTGTAACACGGCATTCTGAAACACAAGTTTCATGTGTTCCATTTATTTGAATGTCCAACAACATTGAATGAACAGCAATGTATTTGGTGGCACGGTGGCACAGCGAGTAGCACTGCTGTCTCACAGTGCCTGAGTGGTGTGTGAGAATGTCCCACGGTCCAAAGACATGCTGTTCAGGTTCCCCCATAGTGTGTGAGTGACAGGGAGAGTGTGTTCCACTGATGTATGGATGAGTGACGCATTGTAAGTAGTGTATCTAGCAGTGTAAATGACCTTGGTGAATAAGGTGTGTGGGCTGATAACACTACATAGAGTTCATTGGAAGTTGTTTTGGGGAAATGTGTCTGCTAAATAAATAAAGGTAAATTTGAGGACATCGCAGGAATGCAGCATGACAAAAATCAACATATTTCAAAGTGTCATGTTACAGAATTATTAGTCAGGCCTCATGTGGTGGTGCAGCGGGTTTGGCCCAGGCCTGCTCCCTGGTGGGTATGGGGTTCAAGTCCTGCTTGGGGTGCCCTGCGATGGACTGGCATCCCATCCGAGGTGTGTCCCCTCCGGCCTTGACCTTGTGTTGCCAGGTTAGGCTCCGGCTTGCCACGGCCCCACTCAGGACAAGCGGCTTCAGTCAATGTGTGTGTGTAGTTAGGCCTCACAGTACATGATGTTTGTGATGCACACAAATTCTGTGGTGTTTCCTGTGCAGATGGTTGAGAGAACTGAATAAGACTTATCTGAGCTTTTCTTTTAAAGTTAAACTGCTGTTAGGCACATCATTTTTTCAAGGACAAACAGCTTTATGACATTTAAAATTGTAAACGATGGTCTCTTTAAGTCACAATTATTCACCTTCAAGTTAAAGTTGTTTTTATTGTCATTTATATATATATTTATATAGCTTGTACACAGTGGAATATAATGTTGTTTATCCAGAGACCATGGTGGAACACAGAAGAGGGGTAAACTTTGGGCTCAAATGCAGGAGCTCTAATCCCTACACTACCAGTTCCTCTGTACTAACAAAGAGACATTTTGGTTTTGCTTTCCTTTGACCTTTTCCTGACTATGCCATACAACTTTTTCCACTAATTACATGTGTAAAAATAAAATTATAGCATCATGAGATGGACTCCTCTGGTCTCAGCAGGATGGTTAATTAGCTTTTTTAAAGTCAGTTTAATTGTCCCCACTGACAGGTAAGCTATGGCTGTGCAGGACAACAAAATGACTGATGTCCTTATTTGCTTCTTCTAGTCTCTTCTCATGGGGTAGCTGAACACAAAATCAACACACACTATGATGAAACAACAGCACTCCCTGCTACACCCCATAGATGCCATCCCCATGGACAGCACCACCTGAGAGCTTCCACAGGTCTCTCTGTCAGCCAGTGGATTCAGCCCCCTTGATGCATTCTGTTAACACCTTCAGAGTGTGAGTGAGTGTACATTTCAGTGTATGTGTGTAGAGGCTCTCAAGACAAATCAGAATCTCCATACTGTGCCATTCTTGCTTTAAGCAAGAAATGTGGTAATGGTCAGCTTATAATGATGAGTACTAAACATTACAAGCATTACAAGAGTAGCTGCATAGGATTTACAATTATTATTTAATTTACATTCATATTCATATTTATTTTATTTATAATTTACATGGACACACACACACACACACACACACACACACACACACACACTGTCTGAAACCACTTGTCCAGAGCAGGGTCGCGGCAAACCGGAGCCTCGCCTAGTAGCACAGGGCGCGGGGTTGGAAGGGGAGAGGACACATCCAGGATGGGATGCCATTCCGTTCCAGGGCACCCCAAGCAAGACTCAAACTCCAGACTTGCCAGAGAGTGGGACATGGCCAAGCCCACACCACTGCTGCACCCCCCCCATTTATAAGTTAATCATTTATTTATTTTTCTTTACCTCCCAGCTGGCCTGTCCTCCTGTCACGACCTGTCGATCAAATTGGACAACTCACTCATTTCGCCTAGCTCCTTTGCTAAGAGTCTGGGAGTTACGATTGATGCGAGGCTGTCATTCTCTCAACGTATTGAAGCCACAACTCGGTTCTGCAGATACATCCTGCATAATATTCGTAGGATCCGTCCCTACCTCACTACTGACTCCGCCCAACTACTTGTCCAGGCCATGGTGACTTTCCATCTGGACTACTGCAACTCTCTTCTGTGTGGCCTTCCTGCTAATGCCATCAAACCTCTGCAGCTTCTACAGAATGCTGCTGCACGAGTTGTGTTTGATTTGCCAAAGCGCTCCCATGTATCTCCTCTACTCATCTCTGCACTGGCTTCCTATAGCTGCCCGTATCAAATTCAAAACCCTCGTTACTGTGTACAAATACATCAAGAGAACTGCTCCCGGCAATTTACAGGACTTGATCAACCAGTACACCCCAGCCAGGCCCCTTGGCTCATCCACTTCTGCTCGCTTGGTGGTCCCGCACACAAAAAGCAAAGCTTGGAGGTTCTCGGTTCTAGGTCCGTTGTGGTGGAATGACCTTCCCCTATCACTCAGAAGTGCGGAAACTCTGTCTACTATCAAGAAGGGTCTGAAAACTCATCTTTTCCAGATCCACTTCTCCCAAGATCTCTCCAGCTCATTTACGGTGTAACTGTTCACGCATCGTAATTCCATAAGCATCCCCAGATACAACCTTTATTCAGCCACTACTCTGGCATTGTATTTGCTTATTTGTGTATCTTATAATATTTAAAAAAAAAAAAAAAAAAAAATTGGTGGGAGGGTATCTGGATTTGTCTATCCTGTGTTTTATGCACCTACTCGATCGATGAACCTCTCTGCAGCAAGTGGTAGGTAACGAACTAGGTTTGCTTGAGACTTTCATGTGTGCAGCTATGTCTCCTTCTCTTAATGTAATGCATAAATTGTACTTTTGCTGAGATGTACGTCTCTGGAGAAAAGCGTCTGCTAAATGAATAAATGTAAATGTGAATGTATTTTTAAAATATTTTTTAACTATCTGTCTCACGCCCGGGGGTGCGGTGGCGCAGTGGGTTGGGCCACAGTCCTGCTCTCCGGTGGGTCTTGGGTTCAAGTCCTGCTTGGGGTGCCTTGTGACGGACTGGCGTCCTGTCCTGGGTGTGTCCCCTCCCCCTCCGGCCTTATGCTCTCTGTTGCCGGGTAGGCTCTGGTTCCCTGCGACCCTGTATGGGACAAGTGGTTCTGAAAATGTGTGTGTGTGTGTCTCATGCCTTTGTTTGACACCCTGTGTCACTGTGTAAGAAGAGCACTCTATAAAAATAATTTGAATTGAATATAAAACTGTTATTAGAAATGAAAGATAACAAACATGTTATTTATCAAGCACTTACGAGATTGGGGAGAAGTGAGTCTGAAAGAGGGGAGTTTTGAGACTCTTTGTAAATGTAGAGAGAGATTCAGCAGTTCTGACTGAGAGGGGAAGGTCATTCCACCACATCAAATCCAGGACTAAAAACCTTTGTGTTTTTGATTTTGGACTTCTTGTGTGTGGAATCACCAAACATGCAGAGGTGGAGGAGCATAGCAGTCTGGTTGGGGTATAGGTGATCTTCTGGCCTCGTAGATATCAGTTAGCGGAGCCATTGCTCTAGTTTTACCAAAGTCTTGAATTTTCTTCCAGGCAGCTATAGGAAGCCAAGGGAGAGTGGAGAGGAGAGGAGGGAATGCTTTGACAGTTCAAACACAACTTGTGAATCAGTGTTCTGCCTCAATTTAGATTCACCAAATCACCTGAAGCATGTCTTTGGATTTTGAAAGAGAACCAGAGCACCCGAAGGAAACTCACACAAACATGGATCCAAACTCAAAGCGCAGAAGCTAAGAGGCTTGACGACTACTCACTGGCCCATGATGCACCAATTCATCTGAAATGTAATTGTCACCATGAAACCCTCCATTAATTTCTTCCTGGAGAATGAGATCCACAGAGCTAGTGTTAGAACATTCAAAGACTGGTGGTTTGTACCATGAAACCTGAGAAATATTCCTAAGGCCATACAGAGAGCAATCCTGCAATGTGTCCTTTGATGGGATATGTAACATGCTGGGATTAGTTAGACTAACAAAAAATCACAGGTAACTCATTCTGCAGTTATACACATACCCAAGTATGTTTCACCAGCAAAGAGATAAAGATGGCAAAGTCAGGTTGTTTGATACCGCAGTTTTTACCAGTGCATAGTACTGAAGTAGGTTCATAAAGGATCCATAACAAGCTCATTGCCCACTCTGTGTTATATTTGACCTACAAACTCTCAGTCCCAATAGAGTTTATGAGAAGGGGACCAACTATATGCAAAGGCAGCCTACAACAGACAGGGCTCAAAGATGATGTCACTCAGGATGACGTACAGGCTACCATATAAACGAGGACATGACTGGAGTGTTTCTAGTAACACACTGGCACACTAGGTAAGCCAGCCATCTCTTTTTTATACAATGACTGAACAGAAAAGGGCAGCTGAAACTGGAGATTCATAAAAAACAAGATGTTTTTTAATTCCGTGTTGCAAATAATATGGGCTTAGAAGGCAACACTGCAGTCAGCGGCAGACCAAGGATATTATGGTCTTATGGAAGTGATGACAGAAACTTAGTTAAATTACTAATTAGGTCATTTGGTTTATTTTATATGCTGCCCTTTCCAACATACTGCCTCAGAGCACTTTAAAAGGAAATTCTTACAGCAGTGTGGACAGCCCAGTTTTTAGGATCATTCAGTTCTCTAATCGTATGTGGGGTTTGTGTTTCTTCTTCAGATCCTAAAGTGTACTAACTTTATTAATATGGTCTTACACATTCATTAAAATCAAGCGGAAAACATTGTTTTTTTAATAGTGAGATTTTTAAAGATTTCGTTAAAGTAATTAAAAATCCATGTTATTCAAATATTCTGCTTTTTCAATGATTTTGAATTAATTTTTTTTATTCTGCTTTGTATGTTTGTGATGCACGTTCACATGCGTGTCATATTTTATCAGATACCAGATACCATCTGTCAGATACATTTAACATATTCAAATGTTTATTAATTATCAACATATTTATACATTCACTATCTGTCTTAACACCTGTCCAAACCCAGGGTTGTGATGGTTTACACTCGATCTTTGAAGCATGAGGCACAGAACATCCTGGACAGGGCGCCAGCCCATTATAGTCAATCACACACATTAACACATTACAGGGCATTCAGATTCACCATCATGCCATCTCTATATTTAACCTCATTTAATCATGTTCTTATCTGAATATTCTTCAGATAATTGCACCTTCATACTACATGCATGAGAAACTGCTTCAGTGTTTGTTACCTTAAACATTGGATATTTCTCTTTTCTAGACTTCTTAAGAAATGGACAACAGAACAGAGGATGGAAATATGCTGCAAATAGAGGATTTTGCCCTTGCGCCGCAGTATATTTACCCAGTGTTTTTCATTCTGCTCTTTACTTATCTAATCATTATGATCACCAATACAGGAGTTATGGTCCTCATTGCCACAGAAAGGAGTCTACAGCAGCCCATGTATCTTTTATTCTGTAATCTGTCCTTCAATGATATTATGGGGAACACTAACATTCTCCCAAAAATAATGTCACACCTCCTCTTATCTGAGAGGTATATTACTTACGCTGAGTGTGTAATTCAGGCATTCTGTTCTCACATCTATGGCACAGCTGCACACACAATACTAATGGTCATGGCTTTTGACAGGTATGTGGCCATATGTAACCCTCTGAGATACTCCTCAATCATGACCACCAGCATGGTGCTGAAGCTGTCAGCATATGCTTGGGGTGTACCACTTGTAATGGTATCAGTTCTACTGGGCCTCACCATTCGACTCACCAGATGCCGGTCAGTCATTGTGAACGCGTACTGTGACAATGCGTCTCTGTTCAAACTTTCATGTGAGGACGTGTCCATCAACAACATCTATGGACTCATTTTCACAGCATTGCTGTTCGGTTCTTCCATGGGAAGTATTGCCATCACCTATTTTAGAATAGTCACAGTTTGTCTCACCAAGAAAAGCAAAGAACTGAACAGCAAAGCACTGCAAACATGTGCCAGTCATGTAGCCCTATACATGATAATGCTGTGGACTGGGTTCAGTACAATTATCACCCATCGCTTCCAAATGAGCTCAGTCTTCAGGAAACTGGCATCTGTTTTATTTCATGTTGTTCCAGCATACCTGAACCCCATCATTTATGCAGTGCATACAAAAGAATTGAAAAGCAAGATAATTCAATTGTTTTGCTCAGTGTGCAAGTAGTTCTAAAACAATCAGTCTGTCTGACTGTCTATTTAACTGTCTATCTATCTAATTATCTTCATTTCTAGAGCATTTAAGAAGACTACAGCTAATATTTTTTCAATTTTCATTTTGAGTGAGGGAATTTGCTTGCTCTGCATTGTTCTTTATTTTTATTGACTCAGTTGTAAAGATCTCTATGAGCTTAATGTATTTTTACAATATTCACCCACCAGTTCAAATATAATTTATTACAGCATACATAAATTATGTGCTACTTACAGCTGGAAACACAGAAAGCTCTTTATTACAACAGCAAGGATTTAACTGGTACTGGTCTTTGTGTAAGCCTTGCATCACGAGCTGTTATTACTCTTGTTGTGTCTGTGCTATGAGAGCCAATTTGGGAAGTAACAGCCCAGCTCAGCTGGCAAGTAAGGCAACAAGCTAGTGGACTTATCTCTGTATATTTATGGAGTGGAGCTTCAAAAGAATATAATTATTTTTTCTTTCAAAATTGTCTCAGTAATATTTCTACATAATCAAGTTTTATATTAAATTACATCTGAATTGGTTAGAGAAAATCTGGTTCACTCTTTGGAAAAATATTTAATTACTGTTACAGTTAAAATTAAAAATTGATTCTAATGATTTTTTATGAGTTACAAGAGATGATTCAGTTTAGCAGAGTTTAATTCATTTGCCAGTCACAACTCTCTTTTGAGACTATCTTTTGGTTGAAGTTAAGACACCGTGCAGGAAATATTTTACAATATTTTAAGTTTACAAACTAGGAAAAACAACAGTGTATGAACATGATTAAATTAAACATTGTTTGCTTATGGGTCACATACTGTACTTCAAAATTGATATAAGGGTTCTATTTCACTCTTTTCTCAGCCTACTGGAATGTAGAAGAACAAGTCTAAAGGACCCTCTAGGGGCATTTTTTGCCTCAGTGTCTCAGAGTAAAAACCAGATACAAAATATCTCAAGGGAAATGAAAGCACAACAGCATAGTTACTGATTTAAAAAATATGTAAATGTTACATCCTTCACTGTACAACGCAGGAAGTAAAGTCTTTAATTTGTGGCAAGGAATGCTAACTTGTAACCTGTGGGTTTGGATCACACAAACACAATGGCTCCCACTGCTAAATTAACAAATTATTAATAACATAATTAAAAGGAGAATATGAGAGAGAGCAGAAGAACAGTGGACGGGGATGATAATTCCCTTAAATATTGACTGAGACTGGAAGACCTGAAAGGATGTGTTTTTTATAATGATGCTGCAATTACTGACCTCAGGATATACCAGATACATGTGTTTACATTTTCATTTTACATTTACATTTATTCACTTAGCAGACGCTTTTCTCCAAAGCAACTTCCAATGAACTCCGTGTTGTGTTATCAGCCCACACCACCTTATTCACTGTGGTGACTTACACTGCTAGATACACTACTTACAATGGGTCACTCGTCCATACATCAGTGAAACACACTCTCTCTGTGACACTCACACACTATGTGTGTATTGCACACATTTCACCTAATCCCTACATATTTCTCACACATCATTTCCTGAAATTTCACTCAAATTGTGAGGTGAAAAGCACGTTCATATACAAAAGGTTACTGTAAGGTTCGGATGTGACACGAACACGGACATATTTTACTGTAACCTCCAGACACGAATGAAAATAGTAAGAATTCAAATGCAGGGTGTAAATAAAAGTGCGCAGTGCAGAACAAAAAGTGAGGTGCATGAGCAATACAATAAACATGAGACAAAGAGATGCACACAGTGTTCTTACATGAACAAAAAGTACAACAGGCATATGAGTCCACAAAGGTACACAGGGGTATGATGGAGACAGGACTAGAATGCTGGACCTGCACAGGGGCACAGAGGATTGGTGCAGACAGGACAGAAACATAAATGCTGTTCTGTAGGTGGATATGGAGCCAGTATATGTTTAGGGTTAGGATGAAGGTGTGAACATTATACCTTAAATAAGCAAGAAAGCTAGAAAGTGGTGTTGTGCTTTAACAAAGAGGACGAGAAGTACAGTGGGGAAAATTAGCCAGCTTTATTATAAAGCTATGTGCTTACTGTATTGAAAAGTTACATTCCTCCTTAAATTACAAAAAAATTCTAGCAAATTCACATAATTAGTACACAGACATTTATCAGAGCATTATAATAGGTGAACATTGGTCATAAACTCGGTTCATCTTGACAAACTGCATGTAAAAAAATCAGAAGTGAATTTTATCTGACTTTGACAGATTGAACAGAAGTATCCCACAATTTTTGTGCATCCAGCATTGGTGCAGAATTTGTGTACAGTTTCATCACCCTTTGGTCAATGGAAAACTATGTTCACAAATTTCAAAAAATGAAAAAAATTTACAACAGATAGTCTTTCAAGTAAATGAACTTACCAGTTCCCTTTGTTGGAACTATACACGATTTTATACACTATTTCTGTCTTGCAGACCACATAATGAGAAACATCAAGATCACAAGGATTTCAAAGAACAAAGTCCCAACACTTACATCATTCAAGTCACTGGGGAAAATGAAAGCCCTTTAAAAGGGACAGAAGGTGAAATGATTTGCCGGAACTCTTGTGGACAACACTTGTGTTTGTTAACATCAATGTGCTTCTCTCACTGGTAAGGGAGTGCTTTCTTAGTAGGACAATAGTAACTGCAAATAAATTCAATAGTGAGACAAATTCAAAAGCAAGTGAGGTTACTTTTAATTACTTAATTAAAAGTAATTCCAGACCATGATTTTCAGTTAAGTCTAAAGTTTCTTTTTCTAGCCAAAAAATACTAAAATGCAATAGTAGATGCATTTTATTTAGATTAAGACTTCTGGTGAAAACATGAATTTACATCTTAATTAAATTATTCATTGAGTTTATATTTTCTTGCATGTGTCTTTTTCCATTAGAAGATACACATGGACAATGGATCAGACATTGGCTACATGCTACAGCTGGAGGGTGTTGACCTTGCACCTCAGTTTGTTTACCCAGTGTTTTTCATTCTGCTTTTCACCTATCTAATCCTCATGTTCACTAACACAGGACTCATGGTCCTCATCGCCACGGAAAAGAGTCTACAGCAGCCCATGTACCTGTTGTTCTGTAACCTGTCGTTCAATGATATTATGGAAAACACAAACCTTCTGCCTCGATTAATGATCGACCTTCTCTCGTCTGAGCGATATATTAGTTATGTTGAGTGTGTCATTCAGGCATTCTGTAATCACACATTCTCTGCAGCGGCTCACACAATATTGATGATCATGGCATTTGACAGGTATGTGGCCATATGTAACCCTCTGAGATATTCCTCCATCATGACCACCAGCATGGTGGCGAAGTTGTCAGCAGGTGCTTGGGGCTCAGCATTGCTCACGGTGTCAGTCTTGCTTGGGCTCACCATTCGATTGACTAGATGCCGGTCATTTCTCATGAATATGTACTGTGACAATGCATCTTTGTTCAAGCTTTCATGCCAAGATGTGTCAGTCAACAACATCTTTGGTCTTTTCTACACAGCACTGTTCATTAGTTCTTCATTGCTTAGTATAGGCATCACCTATTTTAAAATAGTCACCGTTTGTTTCACCAGGAAAAGCAAAGAACTGAACAGCAAAGCACTTCAAACTTGTTCCACTCACTTAGTACTCTACATGATCATGTTGTGGTCTGGCCTTCTCAGCGTTCTCTTTCACCGCATTCAGATCTACTCAGGCTATCGAAAGTTGATGTCCATTTTGTTTCATGTTGTCCCAGCGAATCTAAACCCCATTATTTATGCACTGCAAACAAAGGAACTAAAAAGCAAGGTAAAGAAATTATTTCATTCAAAAGTTTCTAATACATACAGATAAAACTTAAAAGCAACCCACAAAAATCGTTTCATTTTTTAGAGCAAATACATTTTGTAACATGAAATTACTGGAATCATTGCAAATATCTTCATTGTGTTTATTAAGTCTGAAGATTTCTTGATTAAAAACAATTGAAAATGTGTCTTAATACTACTGTATGCTTATGTTTACTGCAAAGTGGTACTAATTCACAAAAGAATGATGATGTTTCCAATCTGATCCGCAATGATATGGGCAGCTACTTGAGTAATGTGTGCTGACAACAATGGTGGTATTAGGCAAATTGTGCTTTCATTATCAGGTATGTATATTTAAAGCTCTTCTTCCGCTCTGAAATGCCCTCTTTTCTGCACTGAGTTGCATGTTTGTCAAATCAGTACATGTAGGTGGTGTGCGGCTCATTGTAACTCTACCTGACTTACACCTACAGTCATCCATTTAAATTCTGGTATAGTCTCCTTCACTGATTACTTTTGAATAATTCTAAATAAAAATAACAGCTCTGTATAGGACATACAGTGCGCTCTCTGTACATACATGATATATTTCTGACATTTAGGGGTACACATACAAGGCAAGTTGCTGTTAAACACATGCAACTACAATCCATCCATCATGAAATAAAAACTTTTTAAGAAACAAAAAAAAATAACGATTGATGCATTAGTCATAGCAGTTGGACCCTTTACATGGTTTGAGTACGTACAATAATAATGAGTTTAGTGCAAAACTACAATCTCCTTCCCTCTAATCCTTCCTGAAATGCATGCTGTGAGATTTACACATTGGCAGCCTTCTCTGAAGAACTGGCCAGTGAACAATGTTCTGCTATATATGTTGTGCTACACATTGACTGTACAGAGCAGTATGATATCAAAATGTAGAAGTGTCAGTTCTGTGGTTATAGAAACAGGTTAGACATTCAGTTAGTAGTAATAGTCAGCATGACTGACAGGGGCTTTGGTTGTGTTAGGCTGCTGAATGGTTGTGCTCACATCTGTGGAACACTCTTATGTAACTTTGTTTTTCTGTGTTGTAAATGATGAAGATAACCAGAGCTTTTATTATAAATAAATCAATTAACTGATTTGTCAGTGCAGTGGAAATTTCTTTAAAAATCTACCAGTTTATTTATTTATTTATTTATTTATTTTTTACTGCATCACATTTTGCAACTGAAATAAACAGAACTTGGAGTTGAAAAGGAAATTCAGAATGGATGCAGTTCACAGGATCAGATCTCAAGTTCAGATTTTATACAGTCCCAAAGTCAGATAATATCCAGAAAGGCTGGTGATACAGACGCCGTCCCAAACAGCGATGATTTGCTACCACAGCCTCTGAGCCATGATAACTATGTATAGCAGCAGAATACAGCAACCGCATAGTGATCCAAAGCCATGGTCAGCAGGGTCCTCCTTATCACTGCCACAAAAAGGAGGACATACTATAAATCTGTGCAGAACAGCCTTTTCACTGGGACAGATTTTGTTTCTGTCAGAAATTTAAAAAGCATGTTAGACAGGTCCACACCTGTGTAGATGATCTCCAGAAAGGACAGATTATGGAGGAGGGCAGAAGTTTGAAAGCACTACATATTATCTGCACATACCATTGACTTAAAGGATAATTCTGTAAGTGAGAACGAAGATAGCAAAAGAAGACTGTGACTCCAGTTTGATAAAATCAATAAAATCAGCTGAGTCACAACTGAGGAGCTCATATTGATGAAAGGCTAACTGACCTCTGCTGGAGCTCAGACTTAGGCAGTATTGTACAATTCCTGCCACTAGATGTGGGATTACTTCGAAAAATATCATATCCTTCAAATTTCTGTAACAATAAAATAGAATTATCTGAAATCAATAGTTAGAAATAATTCACTTTAATGCAGGCTTCATTTGCTTGTCAGTCACCCTGGGGAATTACACAATATATTTTAAGCTTGAATAGGATATCGTCAATAATATGATTCACACACACACACACACACACACACACACACTTTCGGAACCGCTTGTCCCATACAGGGTCGCGGGGAACCGGAGCCTACCCGGCAACACAGGGCGTAAGGCCGGAGGGGGAGGGGACACACCCAGGATGGGACGCCAGTCCGTCGCAAGGCACCCCAAGCAGGACTCGAACCCCAAACCCACTGGAGAGCAGGACCTGGTCCAACCCACTGCGCCACTGCGCCCCCCGTTAATATGATTCAATGAGTCTTAAAACAACATAAAGCAAATCAACTGAGCAATGCATACTTATTCATACAATGACACAAACACTTACATCACTCAAGTCACTGAGGGAAAACGGAAACTAGATAAAAGAGGAGGAGCTGAACAGATCTGGTAGAATTGCAGTGGACGGGCTTCATGTTTAAAGTCAAGGTCAACATATTTCGCTCACTGGTAAGGAAGAGTGCATTTCCACTCCAAGGCAGTCTCAGTTTGCTGATACTATCATTCAGTAGAAAAAAGAAAAAATAAAACGGTACAGTAATTTATAGAGGACCTGCTGAGATTCATATGCACAATGACTGTAATGAAAGATATAAAGATAGGGGTACAATTTCAAAGAAAAGTGATATCAATTTTTCTTTATTCTATTTTCTTTTCCGTTAAAGGATAGACATGGACAACAGAACAGTCACTCTCAACATGCTACAACTGGAGGGTGTTGACCTTGCTCCTCAATTTGTTTACCCAGTGTTTTTCATTCTGCTTGTTACTTACATTCTCATCATGATCACCAATACAGGACTTATTATTCTAATTGCAGTGGAACGGAGTCTTCATCAGCCCATGTACCTCTTATTTTGTAATCTGTCTTTCAATGATATTATGGGAAACACTAACATTCTACCTAGAATAATGATGGACCTTTTCTCAACTGAAAAATACATTGGCTATGTTGAGTGTGTCACTCAGGCTTTCTGTTCTCACATATTTGCTGCAGCTGCACATGTAATACTAATGATCATGGCTTTTGACAGATATGTGGCCATATGTAACCCTCTGAGATATTCCTCCATCATGACCACCAGCATGGTGGTGAAGTTGTCAGCAGGTGCTTGGGGCTCAGCATTGCTCATGGTGTCAATCATGCTTGGGCTCACCATTCGATTGACTAGATGCCGGTCATTTCTCATGAATATGTACTGTGACAATGCATCTTTGTTCAAGCTTTCATGCCAAGATGTGTCAGTCAACAATATCTTTGGTCTTTTCTACACAGCACTGTTCATTAGTTCTTCATTGCTTAGTATAGGCATCACCTATTTTAAAATAGTCACTGTTTGTTTCACCAAGAAAAGCAAAGAACTGAACAGCAAAGCACTTCAAACTTGTTCCACTCACTTAGTACTCTACATGATCATGCTGTGGTCTGGCTTTCTCACCATTATCTTTCACCGCTTCCAGATCTACTCAGGCTATCGAAAGTTGATGTCCATTTTGTTTCATGTTGTCCCAGCGAATCTAAACCCCATTATTTATGCACTGCAAACAAAGGAACTAAAAAGCAAGGTAAAGAAATTATTTCATTCAAAAGTTTCTAATACATACAGATAAAACTTAAAAGCAACCCACAAAAATCGTTTCATTTTTTAGAGCAAATACATTTTGTAACATGAAATTACTGGAATCATTGCAAATATCTTCATTGTGTTTATTAAGTCTGAAGATTTCTTGATTAAAAACAATTGAAAATGTGTCTTAATACTACTGTATGCTTATGTTTACTGCAAAGTGGTACTAATTCACAAAAGAATGATGATGTTTCCAATCTGATCCGCAATGATATGGGCAGCTACTTGAGTAATGTGTGCTGACAACAATGGTGGTATTAGGCAAATTGTGCTTTCATTATCAGGTATGTATATTTAAAGCTCTTCTTCCGCTCTGAAATGCCCTCTTTTCTGCACTGAGTTGCATGTTTGTCAAATCAGTACATGTAGGTGGTGTGCGGCTCATTGTAACTCTACCTGACTTACACCTACAGTCATCCATTTAAATTCTGGTATAGTCTCCTTCACTGATTACTTTTGAATAATTCTAAATAAAAATAACAGCTCTGTATAGGACATACAGTGCGCTCTCTGTACATACATGATATATTTCTGACATTTAGGGGTACACATACAAGGCAAGTTGCTGTTAAACACATGCAACTACAATCCATCCATCATGAAATAAAAACTTTTTAAGAAACAAAAAAAAATAACGATTGATGCATTAGTCATAGCAGTTGGACCCTTTACATGGTTTGAGTACGTACAATAATAATGAGTTTAGTGCAAAACTACAATCTCCTTCCCTCTAATCCTTCCTGAAATGCATGCTGTGAGATTTACACATTGGCAGCCTTCTCTGAAGAACTGGCCAGTGAACAATGTTCTGCTATATATGTTGTGCTACACATTGACTGTACAGAGCAGTATGATATCAAAATGTAGAAGTGTCAGTTCTGTGGTTATAGAAACAGGTTAGACATTCAGTTAGTAGTAATAGTCAGCATGACTGACAGGGGCTTTGGTTGTGTTAGGCTGCTGAATGGTTGTGCTCACATCTGTGGAACACTCGTATGTAACTTTGTTTTTCTGTGCTGTAAATGATGAAGATAACCAGAGCTTTTATTATAAAGAAATAAATTAACTGAAGGGCGTGTGGTGGCGTGGTGGCGTGGTGGTGGGTTGGCCCACGGTCCTGCTCTTCGGTGGGTTTGGGGTTTGAGTCCCGCTTGGGGTGCCTTGTGACGGACTGGCGTCCCGTCCTGGGTGTGTCCCCTCCCCCTTCTAGCCTTACGCCCTGTGTTACCGGGTAGGCTCCGGTTCCCCGTGACCCCGTATGGGACAAGCGGTTCTGAAGATGTATGTATGTAAATTAACTGATTCACCAGTGCAGTGAAAATAAAAAAGTTCTACCGCTGCATTATTATTATTTTTTTCTTACAGCATCACATTTTGCAACTGAAATTAACATAACTTTGAAGTGTAAAAGGAAGTCCAGAATGTATGCAGTTCATAGGATCAGATCAATTGCTGTCACGCGGAACCAAGGACACCGGGACGGCTGGACCCAAGTGCAGGATCGTTCGTCAAGAACTTAACGGTCAGGCGAGTTCTTGTTGCCCGGGACAAGCGAAGAGTCGGTCGATCGGCAGTCAGAGTGAGAGCGAGAATCCGTGGACATGGACAGGGGACGATGCAAAGGGTCGGAAGCCAGAAAACGGATTCAGGAAGCAAGGGATGAAGTAGAGAAGGACGAAGAGCAGGACATAGCGCAGGAGGACAGTTGTCTCAGTGAGATTCCGTGAGTGTACGAGAGCTGAGAAGGATCTTTTAAAGGCGAGTGCTCAGTCAGGTGCTTGGCTGGTGTCAGGTGCTGTTGATTGTGGTGCAGGCGTGGACATGGCAATAGTTCAAATTTTATAAAAATCCCAAGGTCAGATAATATCCAGAAAGTCTGGTGATACAGAGGCTGTCCCAAATAGTGGTCATTTGCTACCACATCCTCTGAGCCATGATAACTATGTAGGGCAGCAGAATACAGCAACCGTAACCGAGCTCATATTGTTGAAAGGTTAACTGACCTCTGCTGGAGCTCAGACTTAGGCAGTATTGCACAATCCCTGCCACTAGATGTGGGATTACTTCGAAAAATATCATATCCTTCAAATTTCTGTAACAGTAAAATAGAATTATCTGAAATCAATAGTTAGAAATAATTCACTTTAATGCAGGCTTCATTTGCTTGTCAGTCACCCTGGGGAATTACACAATATATTTTAAGCTTGAATAGGATATCATCAATAATACGATTCACACACACACACACATTTTCGGAACCGCTTGTCCCATACAGGGTCGCGGGGAACCGGAGCCTACCCGGCAACACAGGGCGTAAGGCCGGAGGGGGAGGGGACACACCCAGGATGGGACGCCAGTCCGTCGCAAGGCACCCCAAGCAGGACTCGAACCCCAAACCCACTGGAGAGCAGGACCTGGTCCAACCCACTGCGCCACTGCGCCCCCCGTTAATATGATTCAATGAGTCTTAAAACAACATAAAGCAAATCAACTGAGCAATGCATACTTATTCATACAATGACACAAACACTTACATCACTCAAGTCACTGAGGGAAAACGGAAACTAGATAAAAGAGGAGGAGCTGAACAGATCTGGTAGAATTGCAGTGGACGGGCTTCATGTTTAAAGTCAAGGTTTAACATATTTCGCTCACTGGTAAGGGAGAGTGCATTTCCACTCCAAGGCAGTCTCAGTTTGCTGATACAATCATTCAGTAGAAAAAAGAAAAAATAAAACGGTACAGTAATTTATAGAGGACCTGCTGTGATTCATATGCACAATGACTGTAATGAAAGATATAAAGATAAGGGTACAATTTCAAAGAAAAGTAATATCACTTAATTTTCTTTTTTCTTTTCCGTTAAAGGATAGACATGGACAACAGAACAGTCACTTTCAACATGCTACAACTGGAGGGTGTTGACCTTGCTCCTCAATTTGTTTACCCAGTGTTTTTCATTCTGCTTGTTACTTACATTCTCATCATGATCACCAATACAGGACTTATTATTCTAATTGCAGTGGAACGGAGTCTTCATCAGCCCATGTACCTCTTATTTTGTAATCTGTCTTTCAATGATATTATGGGAAACACTAACATTCTACCTAGAATAATGATGGACCTTCTCTCAACTGAAAAATACATTGGCTATGTTGAGTGTGTCACTCAGGCTTTCTGTTCTCACATATTTGCTTCAGCTGCACATGCAATACTAATGATCATGGCTTTCGACAGATATGTGGCCATATGTAACCCTCTGAGATATTCCTCCATCATGACCACCAGCATGGTGGTGAAGTTGTCAGCATCTGCTTGGGCCTTTTCCTTCTTTATGGTGTCAATCCTGCTGGGACTCACCATTCGACTGACTAGATGCAGGTCGGTCATTGTGAATGCTTATTGTGACAACGCATCTCTGTTCAAGCTTTCATGCCAGGATGTGTCCATCAACAACATTTATGGTCTTGCTTACACAGCATTGATTGCCGGTTTATCATTAGTTATTACAATCGGAACATATTTAAAGATTTTCACCATTTGTTTTGTCAAGAAAAGCAAAGAGCTGAACAACAAAGCAATTCAGACTTGTTGCAGCCACTTAGTGCTCTACATGATCATGCTGTGGTCGGTCTTTCTCAGCTTTATTTTTCACCGCATCCAAATGTACTCAGGCTATCGAAAATTGATGGCTATTTTGTTTCATGTCGTCCCAGCAAATTTGAACCCTGTTATTTATGCACTGCAAACAAAAGAACTAAAAAGTAAGGTGAAGAAAATACTTCATTCAAGAGTACCTAACAAGTCTAGGTAAGGTTATATTACTTATTTTTTAGTTTTCGGGGAGGGGGGTGCGGTGGCGCAGTGGGTTGGACCACAGTCCTGCTGTCCGGTGGGTCTGGGGTTCAAGTCCCGCTTGGGGTGCCTTGCGACGGACTGGCGTCCCGTCCTGGGTGTGTCCCCTCCCCCTCCGGCCTTACGCCCCTGTGTTCCCGGGTGGGCTCCGGTTCCCCGTGACCCCGTATGGGACAAGCGGTTCTGATAATGTGTGTGTGTGTGTAGTTTTCAGGGTTTAAGTCAAGAAAATTTGTTACATGTTCATTGCCTTCAATATTATTAATAGCCTAGTGTTCTTCTAAAAATTATACCATAAAATAAGTTTATTTCTTCATGCAGTTGTTGTACTTTGCAAAAGAACATTTAGTTCAAATTCCCTTTGAAACACTGTACAACCAAATAAAAGTTAAAATTTGAATAAAAATATTACTATGCCATTGCTATCTATAATTCTGTGTTGAGTTAATTACATTTCAATGAAATACATTTGTTGCAATACTTTCTGAAAATTTATTATGGACATTTAGCAAAAACAAGACTGTCACTCCAGTTTAATAAAATCAGTACCGTCAACTGAGGAACTCATATTGTTTAAGGGTTAACAGACCTCTACTGGAGCTTAGACTTAGGCAGTTTTGTACAATCCCTTCCATTAGACATTGGATTACTTGGAAAAATGTCATATCTTTCATATTTCTGTAACAATAAAATAACATTTTATTGTCGCCCGGAGTGTGTCCCCTTCCCCTTCAGCCTTGCTAACTCATCACAACCCCGCTGAGGACAAGCGGTTTCTGACAGTGTGTGTAATTCTGAACTGCTTGTCCCATACGGGGTTGCGGGGAACCGGAGCTTACCCAGCAACTCAGGGTGTAAGGCCGGAGGAGGAGGGGACACACCCAGGACGGGACGCCAGTCCGCCGCAAGGCACACCAAGCGGGACTCGAACCCCAGACCCACCGGAAAGCAGGACCTGGTCCAACCCACTGCGCCACCGCGCCCTCTCTGTGTGTGTAATTAGTAGTTATAAATTATTCACTTTAATGCAGGCTTCATTTGTTTTTCAGTCACCCTGGAGTACTATACAATATATTTAAAGCTTTGACAACACACACACACACACACACCTTCTGAACCGCTTGTCTCATACAAGGGCATGGGAAACCGGAGCCTACCCGGCAACACAGGGCTTAAGGCCAGAGAGGACACACCCAGGACGGGATGCCAGTCCGTCGCAAGGCACCCCAAGCGGGACTTGAACCCCAGACCCACTGGAGAGCAGGACCCCGTCCAACCCCCCCCCCCACTTTAACAACATATCATCAATAATATAATGTTTCAATGATTCTTAAATCAACACAATGCAAATCAATAGAGCAACACATATTTATTCATAAAATGAAACAAACTGTGACTGTCCCCAACCACGCACCCGACAACCATGTGCCTGATGACCGTGTGCCTGACAACCACTCTGTGACAAATCCCGGATAGGGAATATAAAAGTACCTGGTCGGACGCACTTGGCTGCGGAACCTCAACCTGAACACGCGTACACATGACCCACACTCTGAGACCTCTACCACCCTCCACTCTGTGATTGTGAATCAGACTTCTGTGTTATAGAAATAAATGCACCTGCATTTAGTGTGTGAGTGTCATGGAGTGAGTGTGTTTCACTGATGCATGGATGAGTAACCCCTTGTAAGTAGTGCATCTAGCAGTGTAGTCACCTTGGTGAATAAGGTGTGTGGGCTAGTAACACTACGTAATATCCGTTGTAAGTCGCTTTGGATAAAAGCGTCTGTTAAGTGAATAAATGAGTCCGTCAGCCTCATTTCCTGTGTTCACCATGACAGAAGGTTCTGCCTCTTATACCTACACAATGATGCTCGACCAGCTACACCATGCCGTCTCCACTCAAGGCACCCTGCTAAGTTCCCATGAGCAGTCCCCGTTCCAGATTGAGGAGACCCTCCAGGGGCTTGTGCAAGTGGTCCAGATCAGCTGAATCGTACAGTTGACAGAAGCCTCATGATCCCCGCAGCCCCCAAGCCAACCGCCGCACCGGCCCCTGTGACAACTAGCCCCCCAACCAGAGACCTCCGCTTGGCAACCCTGGAGAGGGATGAGAGCATGAGCTTGTGTTCGCTATCTCCCTGCGGACCTTCCAAGCAGACGAAACAAAGATCACTTACCTAATCTCGCTCCTCACAAGTCCTTCACGGCAATGGGCCACTGCAGGTTGGAAGTCCCGCACTCCCTTGACCTATGAGATATTGAAAAAAACTGTTTAAGGCGGTTTTTGATCATCCCCTCTCCCTGCTAAGCCATAACAGAATGCCTGATGAAGATCCAGCAAGGCAATTGCTCAGTGGCAGAGTATTCTTTGGACTTCTGGACTCTAGCCTAGTAGAGCGGCTGGAACTCCTAGCTAGCTTCCGGAACGGGTTTCACCCCTGGATCCAGGCAGGTGCCTATCAGGGAGAAGAATGGGCCTTCGACCCGACCACTTTGTGGAAATGGCAATAACTATTGATGATCTGGCTCAAGAGCAGACCCTTTGGGCACAGCTGGTCTGTTCCCAACCCTCAGAGGAGGCTCCGGAATTGATGTAAACTGTCAAGGCTGGCTGAACCCCAACGAAAGAGTGCCATTTCCAAGACCAGTTATGCCTCTACTGCAGAGTGTCTGGCCATCTCTGTGCAGTCTGCTCGGTTTGGCTGCCATCACGGAAGGGAACTAAGAGCACAAAGGCAGATGCCCTTTTGCACTTATATGCCAGCAATCCTACAACCGACAACCCCAAACCGATCCTGCCCAAGAACTGTGTTGTAGCTACGGTGCGCTGACACTTTTTCCGTGATCTCCAGGTCACACAGACAGCCGAGCTTGGCTCGCCCAATACACCCGACGGTAAGGAGTACGTGCCAGGGAGACTGTTACCAGCACTCCTGTAGTGGACCCATGACTCACCCACAGCAGGACACCCTGGCATCAGCTGAATGCTTTCCCTCCTCCAGGGGAGGTTCTGGTGGCCCTCCATGCAAGAAGGCATCTGGGAGTACGTGGAGGCCTGCGCAACCTGCTCCCAGGCCAGGACCCCAACCCAGAAACCCACTGGGTTTCTGGAACCACTATCGGTGCCCTCACGACCCTGATCACATGTGGCAGTGGACTTCTTGGTGGGCTTTCCCTCAATAGAATTAAAGACTACAATACAAAACTTAGTTGACTAGTTTTCCAAGGCCTGTGGCCTGATCCCCCTGCTCTGACTACCCACAGCCCTGGTGACAGCAGAGGTACTGTTCCAGCTGGTATTTCACTTTTTCAGCCAAACTGAGGACATTGTGTTGGACTGTTCACCTAGCGGGTTCGGAAGGCTTTCTGAAAGAAGATGGGGGTCTCGGTAAGCCTCACCTCCAGTTACCACTCCCAATCCAACAGGCAGACAACAGTTGCAGCAGGACATCAGTTGGTTCCTCCGTAGTGATTGTGCCCATAGGCAGCATCAGTGGGCCAGGTACCTGCCTTAGGTTAAGTACACCTACAATGCCCTGACCCATTTCTCCACAGGTATGTTGCCGTTCTAATGTGTCTTAGGTTCCCAACCAGCTCTGTTTCCTTGGTGCTCCACACGAAGGAATGCACCCGTAGTCAACATCTGGTACCAGGCTAGTGCGGAGACGTGGCATGCCCCCAGGAGACACCTTCAGCGGAGCACCCACCGAGAAAAACAACAGGGCGACCGGTATCAACGCACCCTTTCCTTCCAGCCAGGGCAGAACGTGTGGTTGTCCACTTGGGACCTGAAATTTTGTCTCCCATCCAAGAAACAGCCCTTGCTTCATCAGACCCTTTAAGTTCCTCTGCCAGGTCACACCTGTCTCTTACAAGCTCCAGTTACCCCTGCGCTTACGTGTCCATCCCACCTTCCACATGTCCCTGCTCCAGCCCTGTGGAACTTCTCTTCTCCAGGCCCCAAGTGACGTTGCTCCAACCCCATTGGTTCAGGTACATGGGGGCCCTACCTATACCATCCGGGTGCTTCTGGACTCCCATCGGTGGCAAGGAGGCCTACAGTACTTGATGGATTAGGAGGGCTATGGGTCGGAGGAACAATGTTGGGTTACTGCACGTAAAATTTTGGACCCTGTTCTTGTCACGGATTTCCACAGGGATCATCCAGACCGGCCTGCGCCCCATCCCAGGGGCGTCCTCCCTCCTAGCTTTGGGTAGCAGGAGCCACCCATAGAGGGGGGGTACTGTCACTGTGCCGGACCACGCGCTTGATGACCACACTGTGACTAAGTGACTGGTCATACGCACTTGGCCGTGGAACCGCAACCTGAAAAAACGCACTCCTTGCCCACACTCCAAGACCTCTATGACTGTAATTGTGAATCAGACTCTTGTGTTATAGAAATAAACGCACCAGTATTTGAGTCCGTCAGCCTTGTTTCCTGTGTTTGCCATGACACAAACACTTACATCACTCAAGTCACTAAGGGAAAATGGAAACCAGATAAAAGAGGAGGAGCTGAACAGATCTGGTAGAATTGCAGTGGACGGGATTCGTGTTTAAGGTCAAGCTCAGGATATTTCATTCACTGGTAAGAGAGAGTGTGTTTCCACTCCAAGGCAGTTTCAGTTTGCTGATACTATCATTCAGTACAAAAAAGAAAAGTAGTTTCTAAAGGATCTGCTGTGATTCATCCGCACAATGATTGTAATGAAAGGATTAAAGATAGGGGTACAATTTCAAAGAAAAGCGATTTCACTTAATTTTTTCATGCAAATGATAGCCAGAAGCATAGTGGTTCGAGCATTGGACCCTTTGGACCCCACAGTCGCAGATTTGAATCTCACTTTCAAATGCAGTATCCTTGAGAAAGGTACTTACCCTAAATTACCGCAGTCAAAATTACCCAGCTGTACAAATGGGTCAATAATTGTAGGTAGATTAACATTTTAAGTTGTTTTGGAGAGAACTGTCAGATAAATCTAGAAATTAATTTTTATTTTTTCCATAGTTTGAATAATCTGTGTACAGTATTTGCAAAGAAATCTATAAAAATTTTACTGCCATAAAAATTCTGTGAACATTTTTCATTTCCAATGCATGTTTTGTTTCCTAGCTTTTTTGAGGAGCAATTACATTTTTAAGAGTTAGACTTCGATTGAAATTTCAGTAAATTATGTATTATATAGATGTGAGAATTTAATAACAACACACTCATCCATGTCTTTTTCTTTTCCATTAAAGGATAGACATGGACAACACAACATTCGCTCTCAACATCCTACAACTGGAGGGTGTTGACCTTGCTCCTCAGTTTGTTTACCCAGTGTTTTTCATTCTGCTTGTTACTTACATTCTCACCATGATCACCAATACAGGACTTATTATTCTAATTGCAGTGGAACGGAGTCTTCATCAGCCCATGTACCTCTTATTTTGTAATCTGTCTTTCAATGATATTATGGGAAACACTAACATTCTACCTAGAATAATGATGGACCTTTTCTCAACTGAAAAATACATTGGCTATGTTGAGTGTGTCACTCAGGCTTTCTGTTCTCACATATTTGCTGCAGCTGCACATGTAATACTAATGATCATGGCTTTTGACAGATATGTGGCCATATGTAACCCTCTGAGATATTCCTCAATCATGACCACCAGCATGGTGGTGAAACTGTCAGCATCTGCTTGGTGTTCAACATTAATTATGGTAACAATCCTATTGAGCCTCACCCTTCGATTGACTAGATGCCGGTCATTTGTCATGAATGTGTACTGTGACAATGCATCTCTGTTCAAGCTTTCATGCCAGGATGTGTCCATTAACAACACTTATGGTCTTGCTTACACAGTGTTTATTTCCGGTTCATCGTTAGTAATTACAATCGGAACATATTTAAAGATATTCACCATTTGTTTCACCAAGAAAAGCAAAGAACTGAACAGCAAAGCACTTCAAACTTGTTCCACTCACTTAGTACTCTACATGATCATGCTGTGGTCTGGCTTTTTCAGCATTATCTTTCACCGCATTCAGATCTACTCAGGCTATCGAAAGTTGATGTCCATTTTGTTTCATGTTGTCCCAGCGAATCTAAACCCCATTATTTATGCACTGCAAACAAAGGAACTAAAAAGCAAGGTAAAGAAATTATTTCATTCAAAAGTATCTAATACAGATAGATAAAACTTAAAAACAACCCAAAAAAATCTTTTCATTTTTAGAGCAAATACATTTTGTAACATGAAATTACTGGAATCATTGCAAATATCTTCATTGTGTTTATTAAGTCTGAAGATTTCTTTATAAAAAGTTAATTGAAAATGTGTCTTATTAGTACTGTATGCTTATGTTTACTGCATAATGGTACTAATTCACAAAAGGAAAAAATCTGATACCAAGTGTCTGAGCTTGCTTTTTATTTTATTGTGCAGTTAAAGCAATAACATTTAATTCTCTCTCCTTCAAAAAATCTTTTAAGGCACTTGAAAGGGCCTAAAAAATTTCGCTGAGACCAACTTCTGTCTTGATATCAAAACAGCTGCATGAATTCATATAATACCATTTGTCTTGATCCTGAAGTTTCCAATCTCATCCCAATGCTATGGACAGCTACTTGAGTAATGTGTGCTGACAACAATGGTGATATTAGACAATCTGTGCTTTCATTATCAGGTATGTATATTTAAAGCTCTTCTTCCGCTCTGAAATGCCCTCTTTACTGCACTGAGTTGTATGTTTGTCAAATCAGTACATGTAGGTGGTGTGCGGCTCATTGTAACTCTACCCGACTTACACCTACAGTCATCCATTTAAATTCTGGTATAGTCTCCTTCACTGATTACTTTTGAATAATTCTAAATAAAAATAACAGCTCTGTATAGGACATACAGTGCGCTCTATGTACATACATGATATATTTCTGACATTTAGGGGTACACATACAAGGCAAGTTGCTGTTAAACACATGCAACTACAATCCATCCATCATGAAATAAAAACTTTTTTAAGAAACAAAAAAATAATGTTTGATGTATTAGTCATAGCAGTTGGACCCTTTACATGGTTTGAGTACGTACAATAATCATGAGTTTAGTGCAAAACTACAATCTCCTTTCCGAAATGCATGCTGTGAGATTTACACATTGGCAGCCTTCTCTGAAGAACTGGCCAGTGAACAATGTTCTGCTATATATGTTGTGCTACACATTGACTGTACAGAGCAGTATGATATCAAAATGTAGAAGTGTCAGTTCTGTGGTTATAGAAACAGGTTAGACATTCAGTTAGTAGTAATAGTTAGCATGACTGACAGGGACTTTGGTTGTGTTAGGCTGCTGAATGGTTGTGCTCACATGTGTGGAACACTCTTATGTAACCTTATTTTTCTGTGTTGTAAATGATGAAGATAACCAGAGCTTTTTTTATAAACAAATAAACTAACTGATTTGTCAGTGCAGTGGAAATTTCTTTAAAAATCTACCTGTTTATTTATTTATTTATTTATTTATTTTTTACTGGGGGGGCGCGGTGGCGCAGTGGCGCAGTGGGTTGGACCAGGTCCTGCTCTCTAGTGGGTCTGGGGTTCGAGTCCCACTTGGGGTGCCTTGCGATGGACTGGTGTCCCGTCCTGGGTATGTCCCCTCCCCCTCTGGCCTTACGCCCTGTGTTGCCGGGTAGGCTCCGGTTCCCCTGTGACCCTGTATGGGACGAGCGGTTCTGAAAGTGTGTGTGTGTGTGTGTGTGTGTATTTTTTACTGCATCACATTTTGCAACTGAAATAAACAGAACTTGGAGTTGAAAAGGAAATTCAGAATGGATGCAGTTCACAGGATCAGATCTCAAGTTCAGATTTTATACAGTCCCAAAGTCAGATAATATCCAGAAAGGCTGGTGATACAGACGCCATCCCAAACAGCGATGATTTGCTACCACAGCCTCTGAGCCATGATAACTATGTATAGCAGCAGAATACAGCAACCGCATAGTGATCCAAAGCCATGGTCAGCAGGGTCCTCCTTATCACTGCCACAAAAAGGAGGACATACTATAAATCTGTGCAGAACAGCCTTTTCACTGGGACAGATTTTGTTTCTGTCAGAAATTTAAAAAGCATGTTAGACAGGTCCACACCTGTGTAGATGATCTCCAGAAAGGACAGATTATGGAGGAGGGCAGAAGTTTGAAAGCACTACATATTATCTGCACATACCATTGACTTAAAGGATAATTCTGTAAGTGAGAACGAAGATAGCAAAAGAAGACTGTGACTCCAGTTTGATAAAATCAATAAAATCAGCTGAGTCACAACTGAGGAGCTCATATTGATGAAAGGCTAACTGACCTCTGCTGGAGCTCAGACTTAGGCAGTATTGTACAATTCCTAGATGTGGGATTACTTAGAAAAATATCATATCCTTCAAATTTCTGTAACAATAAAATAGAATTATCTGAAATCAATAGTTAGAAATAATTCACTTTAATGCAGGCTTCATTTGCTTGTCAGTCACCCTGGGGAATTACACAATATATTTTAAGCTTGAATAGGATATCGTCAATAATATGATTCAATGAGTCTTAAAACAACATAAAGCAAATCAACTGAGCAACGCATACTTATTCATACAATGACACAAACACTTACATCACTCAAGTCACTGAGGGAAAACAGAAACTAGATAAAAGAGGAGGAGCTGAACAGATCTGGTAGAATTGCAGTGGACGGGCTTCATGTTTAAAGTCGAGGTCAACATATTTCGCTCACTGGTAAGGGAGAGTGCATTTCCACTCCAAGGCAGTCTCAGTTTGCTGATACAATCATTCAGTAGAAAAAAGAAAAAATAAAACGGTACAGTAATTTATAGAGGACCTGCTGTGATTCATATGCACAATGACTGTAATGAAAGATATAAAGATAAGGGTACAATTTCAAAGAAAAGTAATATCACTTCATTTTCTTTTTTCTTTTCTGTTAAAGGATAGACATGGACAACAGAACAGTCACTTTCAACATGCTACAACTGGAGGGTGTTGACCTTGCTCCTCAATTTGTTTACCCAGTGTTTTTCATTCTGCTTGTTACTTACATTATCACCATGATCACCAATACAGGACTTATTATTCTAATTGCAGTGGAACGGAGTCTTCATCAGCCCATGTACCTCTTATTTTGTAATCTGTCTTTCAATGATATTATGGGAAACACTAACATTCTACCTAGAATGATGATGGACCTTTTCTCAACTGAAAAATACATTGGCTATGTTGAGTGTGTCACTCAGGCTTTCTGTTCTCACACATTTGCTGCAGCTGCACATGTAATACTAATGATCATGGCTTTCGACAGATATGTGGCCATATGTAACCCTCTGAGATATTCCTCAATCATGACCACCAGCATGGTGGTGAAGTTGTCAGCATCTGCTTGGGCCTTTTCCTTCTTTATGGTGTCAATTCTGCTGGGACTCACCATTCGACTGACTAGATGCCGGTCGGTCATTGTGAATGCTTATTGTGACAACGCATCTCTGTTCAAGCTTTCATGCCAGGATGTGTCCATCAACAACATTTATGGTCTTGCTTACACAGCATTGATTTCTGGTTTATCATTAGTTATTACAATCGGAACATATTTAAAGATTTTCACCATTTGTTTTGTCAAGAAAAGCAAAGAGCTGAACAACAAAGCAATTCAGACTTGTTCTAGCCACTTAGTGCTCTACATGATCATGCTGTGGTCGGTCTTTCTCAGCTTTATTTTTCACCGCATCCAAATGTACTCAGGCTATCGAAAATTGATGGCTATTTTGTTTCATGTCGTCCCAGCAAATTTGAACCCTGTTATTTATGCACTGCAAACAAAAGAACTAAAAAGTAAGGTGAAGAAAATACTTCATTCAAGAGTACCTAACAAGTCTAGGTAAGGTTATATTACTTATTTTTTAGTTTTCAGGGTTTAAGTCAAGAAAATTTGTTACACGTTCATTGCCTTCAATATTATTAATAGCCTAGTGTTCTTCTAAAAAGAGCAGGGGGCGTGGTGGCGCGGTGGCGCAGTGGGTTGGACCACAGTCCTGCTCTGCGGTTCGAGTCCCGCTTGGGGTGCCTTGCGTCCTGTCCTGGGTGTGTCCCCTCCCCCTCCGGCCTTGCGCCCTGTGTTGCCGGGTAGGCTCCGGTTCCCCCGTGACCCCGTATGGGACAAGTGGTTCTGAAATGTGTGTTCTTCTAAAAATTATACCATAAAATAAGTTTATTTCTTCATGCAGTTGTTCTACTTTGCAAAAGAACATTTAGTTCAAATTCCCTTTGAAACACTGTACAACCAAATAAAAGTTAAAATTTGAATAAAAATATTACTATGCCATTGCTATCTATAATTCTGTGTTGAGTTAATTACATTTCAATGAAATACATTTGTTGCAGTACTTTCTGAAAATTTATTATGGACATTTAGCAAAAACAAGACTGTCACTCCAGTTTAATAAAATCAGTACCGTCAACTGAGGAACTCATATTGTTTAAGGGTTAACAGACCTCTACTGGAGCTTAGACTTAGGCAGTTTTGTACAATCCCTTCCATTAGACATTGGATTACTTGGAAAAATGTCATATCTTTCAAATTTCTGTAACAATAAAATAACATTTTCTGAAATAAGTAACAGGGGTGTGGTGGCACAGCAGGCCTGACTGGGCCCCTCTCTCTGGCGGGTCTGGAGTTTGTGTCCTGCTCGGGGTGCCTTGTGGCAGACTGGCATGTCGCCTGGAGTGTGTCCCCTTCCCCTTCAGCCTTGCCAACTCATCACAACCCCGCTGAGGACAAGCGGTTTCTGACAGTGTGTGTGATTCTGAACCGCTTGTCCCATAGGGGGTTGCGGGGAACCGGAGCTTACCCAACAACTCAGGGTGTAAGGCCGGAGGAGGGGACATACCCAGGACAGGACGCCAGTCCGCCGCAAGGCACCCCAAGCGGGACTCAAACCCCAGACCCACCGGAGAGCAGGACCTGGTCCAACCCACTGCGCCACCGCACCCTCTCTGTGTGTGTAATTAGTAGTTATAAATTATTCACTTTAATGCAGGCTTCATTTGTTTTTCAGTCACCCTGGAGTACTATACAATATATTTAAAGCTTTGACAACACACACACACACACACACACACACACACACACACACACCTTCTGAACCGCTTGTCTCATACAAGGGCATGGGAAACCGGAGCCTACCCGGCAACACAGGGCTTAAGGCCAGAGAGGACACACCCAGGACAGGACGCCAGTCCGTCGCAAGGCACCCCAAGCGGGACTTGAACCCCAGACCCACTGGAGAGCAGGACCCCGTCCAACCCACTGCACCACTGCACCACCACACCCCCCCCACTTTAACAACATATCATCAATAATATAATGTTTCAATGATTCTTAAATCAACACAAAGCAAATCAATAGAGCAACACATACTTATTCATAAAATGAAACAAACTGTGACTGTCCCCAACCACGCACCCGACAACCATGTGCCTGATGACCGTGTGCCTGACAACCACTCTGTGACAAATCCCGGATAGGGAATATAAAAGTACCTGGTCGGACGCACTTGGCTGCGGAACCTCAACCTGAACACGCGTACACATGACCCACACTCTGAGACCTCTACCACCCTCCACTCTGTGATTGTGAATCAGACTTCTGTGTTATAGAAATAAATGCACCTGCATTTAGTGTGTGAGTGTCATGGAGTGAGTGTGTTTCACTGATGCATGGATGAGTAACCCCTTGTAAGTAGTGCATCTAGCAGTGTAGTCACCTTGGTGAATAAGGTGTGTGGGCTAGTAACACTACGTAATATCCGTTGTAAGTCGCTTTGGATAAAAGCGTCTGTTAAGTGAATAAATGAGTCCGTCAGCCTCATTTCCTGTGTTCACCATGACAGAAGGTTCTGCCTCTTATATCTACACAATGATGCTCGACCAGCTACACCATGCCGTCTCCACTCAAGGCACCCTGCTAAGCTCCCATGAGCAGTCCCTGTTCCAGATTGAGGACACCCTCCAGGGGCTGGTGCAAGTGGTCCAGATCAGCTGAATCGTACAGTTGACAGAAGCCTCATGATCCCCGCAGCCCCCAAGCCAACCGCCGCACCAGCACCTGTGACAACTAGCCCCCCAACCAGAAACATCCGCTTGGCAACCCTGGAGAGGGATGAGAGCATGAGCTTGTGTTCGCTATCTCCTTGCGGACCTACCAAGCAGACGAAACAAAGATCACTTACCTAATCTCGCTCCTCACAAGTCCTTCACGGCAATGAGCCACTGCAGGTTGGAAGTCCCGCACTCCCTTGACCTATGAGATATTGAAAAAAACTGTTTAAGGCGGTTTTTGATCATCCCCTCTCCTTGCTAAGCCATAACAGAATGCCTGATGAAGATCCAGCAAGGCAATTGCTCAGTGGCAGAGTATTCTTTGGACTTCTGGACTCTAGCCTAGTAGAGCGGCTGGAACTCCTAGCTAGCTTCCGGAACGGGTTTCACCCCTGGATCCAGGCAGGTGCCTATCAGGGAGAAGAATGGGCCTTCGACCCAACCACTTTGTGGAAATGGCAATAACTATTGATGATCTGGCTCAAGAGCAGACCCTTTGGGCACAGCTGGTCTGTTCCCAACCCTCAGAGGAGGCTCCGGAATTGATGTAAACTGTCAAGGCTGGCTGAACCCCAACGAAAGAGTCCCATTTCCAAGACCAGTTATGCCTCTATTGCAGAGTGTCTGGCCATCTCTGTGCAGTCTGCCCGGTTCGGCTGCCATCACGGAAGGGAACTAAGAACACGAAGGCAGATGCCCTTTTGCACTTATATGCCAGCAATCCTACAACCGACAACCCCAAACCGATCCTGCCCAAGAACTGTGTTGTAGCTACGGTGCACTAACACTTTTTCCGTGATCTCCAGGTCACACAGACAGCCGAGCTTGGCTCGCTCAATACACCTGACGGTAAGGAGTACGTGCCAGGGAGACTGTTACCAGCACTCCTGTAGTGGACCCATGACTCACCCACAGCAGGACACCCTGGCATCAGCTGAATGCTTTCCCTCCTCCAGGGGAGGTTCTGGTGGCTCTCCATGTAAAAGGACATCCGGGAGTACGTGGAGGCCTGCGCAACCTGCTCCCAGGCCAGGACCCCAACCCAGAAACCCACTGGGTTTCGGGAACCACTATCGGTGCCCTCACGACCCTGATCACATGTGGCAGTGGACTTCTTGGTGGACCTTCCCTCAACAGAATTAAAGACTACAATACTAAACTTAGTTGACTAGTTTTCCAAGGCCTGTGGCCCGATCCCCCTGCTCTGACTACCCACAGCCCTGGTGACAGCAGAGGTACTGTTCCAGCTGGTATTTCACTTTTTCAGCCAAACTGAGGACATTGTGTTGGACTGTTCACCTAGCGGGTTCGGAAGGCTTTCTGAAAGAAGATGGGGGTCTCGGTAAGCCTCACCTCCAGTTACCACTCCCAATCCAACAGGCAGACAACAGTTGCAGCAGGACATCAGTTGGTTCCTCCGTAGTGATTGTGCCCATAGGCAGCATCAGTGGGCCAGGTACCTGCCTTAGGCTAAGTACACCTACAACGCCCTGACCCATTTCTCCACAGGTATGTTGCCGTTCTAATGTGTCTTGGGTTCCCAACCAGCTCTGTTTCCTTGGTGCTCCACACGAAGGAATGCACCCGTAGTCAACACCTGGTACCAGGCTACTGAGGAGACGTGGCGTGCCCCAGGAGACACCTTCAGCGGAGCACCCACTGATAAAAACAGCAGAGAGACCAGCATCAACGCACCCTCTCCTTCCAGCCAGGGCAGAACGTGTGGTTGTCCACTTGGGACCTGAAATTTTGTCTCCCATCCAAGAAACAGCCCTTGCTTCATCAGACCCTTTAAGGTCCTCTGCCAGGTCACACCTGTCTCTTACAAGCTCCAGTTACCCTTGCGCTTACGTGTCCATCCCACCTTCCACATGTCCCTGCTCCAGCCCTGTGGAACTTCTCTTCTCCAGGCCCCAAGTGACGTTACGTCAACCCCATTGGTTCAGGTAGACGGGGGCCCTACCTATACCATCCGGGTGCTTCTGGCTTGGGGGGATGTGGTGGCGCAGTGTGTTTTACCGGGTCCTGCTCTCCAGTAGGTCTGGGGTTTGAGTCTCACTGGTGGTGCCTTGCGACATACTGGCATTCTGTCCTGGGTGTGTGCCCTCCCCCCTCACCCTGTGTTGCCGGGTTAGGCACTGCCTCCCTGTGATCCTGAATGGGACAAGTGGCTTAAGCTTGTGCGTGTGCGTGCGTGCGTGCGCGTGTGTGTGCACGTGCTTCTGGGCTCCCATCGGTGGCATGGAGGCCTACAGTACTTGGTGGATTAGGAGGACTATGAGCTGGAGGAACAATAATCAGTTGCTTCCATTCCGTCTTCCTCCGCTATCTGGGGCTGGGTCGCAGGGGCAGCAGTCCAAGCAGAGTCCTCCAGTTCTCCTGGGGAAACCCCAAGGTGTTCCCAGGCCAGCCAGGAGACATAGTCTCTCCAATGTGTCCTGGGTCTGCCCTGAGGCCTCCTCCCAGTGGGACATGCCTGGAACACCTCATCAGGGAGGTGTCCAGGAGGCATCTGGAACAGATGCCCAAGCCACCTCAACTGGCTCCTCTCGATGCGGAGGAACAGTGGCTCTACTCCGAGCTCCTCACCCTATCCCTAAGGGTGCACCCAGCCACCCTGTGAAGGAAACTCATTTCTGCTGCTTGTATCTCCGATCTCATTCTTTCGGTCATGATCCAGAGTCCATGACCATAGGTGAGGGTAGGAACGTAGACTGACCGGTAAATTGAGAGCTTTGCCTTACGACTCAGCTCCTTCTTCACCACAACAGACCGGTACAATGACCGCATCACTGCGGACGCCGGACCGATCCGTCTGTCAACCTGCCGCTCCATTTTTCCCTCACTCGTGAACAAGACCCCGAGATACTTAAACTCCTCCACTTGAGGGAGCAACTCCCCCCTAACCCGGAGGGGGCAATCCACCTTTTTCCGACTGAGAACCATGGCCTCGGATTTGGAGATGCTGCTTCTCATCCTCACCACTTCGCACTCGGCTGCAAACCTCCCCAGTGCACGCTGCAAGTCTTGATTCAATGAAGCCAACAGGACCACATCGTCCGCAAAAAGCAGAGACGAGATCCTGCGGCCACCAAAACAGACACCCTCCGTTCCCTGGCTGTGCCTAGAAATTCTGTCCATGAAGATAATGAACAGAAACGGTGACAAAGGGCAGCCCTGGCGGAGTCCAACATGCACCGGGAACAGGTCTGACTTACTGCCAGCAATGCGAACCAAGCTCCTGCTCCGGTCATACAGGGAACGAACAGCCCGTAGTAGCGAGCCCCGAACCCCATAATCCCAAAGCACCCCCCACAGGATGCCACGAGGGATACGGTCAAATGACTTCTCCAGGTCCACAAAACACATATGGACTGGTTGGGCAAACTCCCACGAACCCTCCAACACCCTAGTGAGGGTATAGAGCTGGTCCAGTGTTCCACGGCCAGGGCGAAAACCGCATTGCTCCTCCTGAATCCAAGGTTTGACTATCGGTCGGATTCTCCTTTCCAGTACCCTGGCATAGACTTTCCCAGGGAGGCTAAGGAGTGTGATCCCCCTATAGCTGGAACACAATCTCCAGTCCCCCTTCTTAAAAAGAGGGACCACCACCCCAGTCTGCCAGTCCAGAGGCACCGTTCCCGAGCTCCACGCAATGCTGCAGAGGCGTGTCAGCCAAGACAGCCCCACAACATCCAGAGACTTGAGAAACTCGGGGCGGATCTCATCCACCCCCGGAGCCTTGCCACCGAGGAGTTTTTTGACTACCTCAGCAACTTCAGCCAGGGTAATGGACGAGTCCCCCTCCAAGTCCCCAGCCTCAGCTTCCTCTACGGAAGGCGTGTCGGAGGGATTGAGGAGATCCTCAAAGTACTCCTTCCACCGCCCGAGAACATCCTCAGCTGAGGTCAGCAGCGCACCACTTCCACTGTAAACAGTGTTTGTGGAACACCGCTTCCCCCTTCTGAGTCGCCAGACGGTTTGCCAGAATCTCTTTGAGGCCGACCGAAAGTCTTCCTCCATGGCCTTACCGAACTCCTCCCAAGCCCGAGTTTTTGCCGCGGCAACTGCCAAAGCTGCGTTCCGTCTGGCCCGTCGGTACCCGTCAGCTGCTTCAGGAGTCCCATGAGCCAGCCAGGCCCAATAGAACTCCTTCTTCAGCTTGACAGCATCCCTTACCTCCGGTGTCCACCACTGTGCTCAGGGATTGCCACTGCGACAGGCGCCGGAGACTTTATGGCCGCAGCTCCGAATCGCCGCCCCGAGAATGGAGGCGTGGAACACAGCCCATTCAGACTCAATGTCCCCCACCTCCCTCGGGACCTGGTTGAAGCTCTGTCGGAGGTGGGAGTTGAAGACCTCTCTGACAGAGGCCTCCGCCAAACGTTCCCAACAGACCCTCACTATGCGTTTGGGCCTACCAGGTCTGTCCAGCTTTTTCCCCCGCCATCGAGTCCAACTCACCACCAGGTGGTGATCAGTTAACAGCTCAGCCCCTCTCTTCACCGGAGTGTCCAAGACATATGGCCGAAGATCAGAAGAAACAACTTCAAAGTCTATCATCGACCTCCGACCTAGGGAGTCCTGGTGCCAAGTGCACTGATGGACACCCTTATGCATGAACATGGTGTTTGCTATGGATAAACCGCGACTAGCACAGAAGTCCAATAACAACTCACCGCTCGGGTTCAGATCAGGGAGGCCGTTCCTCCCAATCATGCCCCTCCAGGTGTCACTGTCGCTGCCCACGTGGGCATTGAAGTCCCCCAGTAGAACGACAGAGTCCCCAGTGGGAGCGCTTTCCAGCACGTCCCCCAGGGACTCCAAAAAGGCCGGGTACTCTACACTGCCGCTAGGCGCATAAGCACAAACGACAGTGAGAGACCGTTCCCTGACCCAAAGGCGTAGGGAGATGACCCTCTTATTCACTGGGGTAGACTCCAACACATGGCGGCTGAACTGGGGGGCTATTAATAAGCCCACACCAGCCCGCCGCCTCTCACCCTGAGCAACACCAGAATAGTGGAGAGTCCACTCTTGGTTGAGAAGAGTGGTTCCAGAACCCAAGCTGTGAGTGGAAGTGAGCCCAACTATATCTAGACGGTATCTCTCAACCTCCCACACCAGCTCAGGCTCCTTCCCCGCCAGTGAGGTGACGTTCCAAGTCCCAAAAACCAGAGTTGGCGCCCGAGGTTTGGGTCGGCCAGGCACTTGGCCCCGACCACCGCCCAAATCACAACGCACCGGCCCCTTACGGTCTCTCTGGCAGGTGGTGAGCCCACCGAAGAGTGGCTCCACGTCATGGCTTCAGGCTGAGCCCGGCCAGGCCCCGTGGGCATAGACCTGGCCACCAGGCACTTGCATGCGAGCCCCCTCCAGGCCTGGCTCCAGGGTGGGGCCCCGGTGACCCCATACTGGGCGGGGTGAACGAAAGCCTTGGTTTGACTGTCTTCATAAGGGACTTTTGAACCGCACTTTGTCTCGTCTGTCATCCAAGACCTGTTTGCCATGGGATACCCTACCAGGGGCATATAGCCCCAGGCAACATAGCTCCTGGAGTCATTCAGGCACTCAAACCCCTCCACCACGGTAAGGTGGCGGTTCACGGAGGGGTAATCAGTTGCTGCACATGAAATTTTGGACCCTGTTCTTGTTACTGATTTCTACAGGGACCATCCAGACTGGCCAGCACCCCGTCCTAGGGTCATGCTCCCTCCTAGCTTTGGTTAGCAGGAGCTGCCCCTAGAGGGGGGTTACTGTCACTATCCCGAAGCACACGCTTGACGACTACACTGTGACTAATCCCGGAGACGGAGTATTAAAGCGGCTGGTCAGATACACTTGGCCGCAGAACCGCAACCTGAAAAAAGATGCACTCCTTGCCCACACTCCGAGACCTCAATAACTGTAATTGTGAATCAGACTCTTCTGTTATAGAAATAAACGCACCAGTATTTGAGTCCGTCAGCCTTGTTTCCTGTGTTTGCCATGACACAAACACTTACATCACTCAAGTCACTAAGGGAAAATGGAAACCAGATAAAAGAGGAGGAGCTGAACAGATCTGGTAGAATTGCAGTGGACGGGATTCGTGTTTAAGGTCAAGCTCAGGATATTTCACTCACTGGTAAGAGAGAGTGTGTTTCCACTCCAAGGCAGTTTCAGTTTGCTGATACTATCATTCAGTACAAAAAAGAAAAGTAGTTTCTAAAGGATCTGCTGTGATTCATCCGCACAATGATTGTAATGAAAGGATTAAAGATAGGGGTACAATTTCAAAGAAAAGCGATTTCACTTAATTTTTTTATGCAAATGATAGCCAGAAGCATAGTGGTTTGAGCATTGGACCCTTTGGACCCCACAGTCGCAGATTTGAATCTCACTTTCAAATGCAGTATCCTTGAGAAAGGTACTTACCCTAAATAACCGCAGTCAAAATTACCCAGCTGTACAAATGGGTCAATAATTGTAGGTAGATTAACATTTTAAGTTGTTTTGGAGAGAACTGTCAGATAAATCTAGAAATTAATTTTTATTTTTTCCATAGTTTGAATAATCTGTGCACAGTATTTGCAAAGAAATCTATAAAAATTTTACTGCCATAAAAATTCTGTGAACATTTTTCATTTCCAATGCATGTTTTGTTTCCTAGGTTTTTGAGGAGCAATTACATTTTTAAGAGTTAGACTTCGATTGAAATTTCAATAAATTATGTATTATATAGATGTGAGAATTTAATAACAACATACTCATCCATGTCTTTTTCTTTTCCATTAAAGGATAGACATGGACAACACAACATTCGCTCTCAACATCCTACAACTGGAGGGTGTTGACCTTGCTCCTCAGTTTGTTTACCCAGTGTTTTTCATTCTGCTTGTTACTTACATTCTCACCATGATCACCAATACAGGACTTATTATTCTAATTGCAGTGGAACGGAGTCTTCATCAGCCCATGTACCTCTTATTTTGTAATCTGTCTTTCAATGATATTATGGGAAACACTAACATTCTACCTAGAATGATGATGGACCTTTTCTCAACTGAAAAATACATTGGCTATGTTGAGTGTGTCACTCAGGCTTTCTGTTTTCACACATTTGTTGCAGCTGCACATGTAATACTAATGATCATGGCTTTCGACAGATATGTGGCCATATGTAACCCTCTGAGATATTCCTCAGTCATGACCACCAGAATGGTGGTGAAGCTGTCAGCATATGCTTGGGCCTTTTCCTTGTTTATGGTGTCCATCCTGCTGGGACTCACCATTCGACTGACTAGATGCCGGTCGGTCATTGTGAATGCTTATTGTGACAACGCATCTCTGTTCAAGCTTTCATGCCAGGATGTGTCCATCAACAACATTTATGGTCTTGCTTACACAGTGTTCCTATCCAGTTTATCGTTAGTAATTACAATCGGAACATATTATAAGATTTTCACCATTTGTTTCACCAAGAAAAGCAAAGAGCTGAACAACAAAGCAATTCAGACTTGTTGCAGCCACTTAGTGCTCTACATGATCATGCTGTGGACTGTATTTCTCACCTTTGTCTTTCACCGCATCCAAATGTACTCAGGCTATCGAAAATTGGTGGCTATTTTGTTTCATGTTGTCCCTGCAAATCTGAACCCTGTTATTTATGCACTGCAAACTAAAGAACTAAAAAGTAAGGTGAAGAAAATGCTTCATTCAAAAGTATCTAACAAGTCTAGGTAAGATTATATTGGTTACTTTTTAGTTTTCAGAGTTTTTTTAAGTCAACAAAATTTGTTATATAATCGCTGGAATTCCTACATCATGTTCATTGTTTTCAATGTTATTTATAGCCGTGTTCTTTTAAAAATTATACCATAAAATTTGTTTATTTCTTCTTGCAGTCGTTCTAATTTGCAGAAGAACATTTAGTTCAAATTTCCTTTGAAACACACACACACACACACATTTTCAGAACCGCTTGTCCCATACGGGGTCACGGGGAACCGGAGCCTACCCGGCAACACAGGGCGTAAGGCCGGAGGGGGAGGGGACACACCCAGGACGGGACGCCAGTCCGTCGCAAAGCACCCCAAGCGGGACTTGAACCCCAGACCCACCCGAGAGCAGGACCGTGGTCCAACCCACTGCGCCACCGCACCCCCTTCCTTTGAAACACTATACAACCAAATAATAGACAAAAGTTAAATAAAAATATTACTATGCCATTACTATCTATAATTCTATGTTGAGTTAATTGCACACACACACATTTTCAGAACCGCTTGTCCCATACAGGGTCGCGGGGAACCGGAGCCTACCCGGCAACACAGGGCGTAAGGCCGGAGGGGGAGGGGACACACCCAGGACGGGACGCCAGTCCGTCGCAAGGTACCCCAAGTGGGACTCGGACCCCAGACCCACCGGAGAGCAGGACTGCGGTCCAACCCACTGCGCCCCCCCACGAGTTAATTGCATTTCAGTGAAATACATTTGTTGTAATACTTTAAGAAAATTTATTATAGACATTTTTCTTTGATGGTTCCTAAGCTATAATGAGATTCCTAAAGCGATCAATACACTATCGTGTTAATGTATTACTAAAAAAGAAACATGTAAATGTGAATCTTTGCTCCAATTTTGTGATTAGGAATTCTCAGTTAAAGGATAAACGTTTTAGCAGCTACTCATGTGATGTGCATTGGTTCATAAGATGGAATGTTACAAATAAATTGTGTTTCAGAATCTGGTGTCTGCATCTAAATCTCTTTTTCTATTGATGTAATGCACTCATTGTATTTTTCTGTGAGATGTACATCGCTTTGGAGAAAAGTGTCTACTGAATGAATAAATGTAAATGTAGTTCAAAATGCCGTACAGGAACTCTGGCCATTTTAGGGGGGTCAGAAGAGGTTATCACTATTGAGGAGGCAACAGGAGGTAAAATATCTAACTAAAATGAGATAACAGACAAGGACGTGGAAGGGGACACAAGTACACACCAAGGATATGATCTTACCACTTGATTCCCACAATGCATGCTTAAGCAAGAAGGAAATTGCAAACAGAACTGTCTGTTTTTCATGCAAACCTCACATTACCATTATTACCAGCTCAGTCTCAACAATATAGTTTTTTCAGTTTATAGTTGTAAAATATAGTATTGAAGAACGGCTCAATGACCAGCTATGTACAAATCCCACAACAAATCTGGTAGACTTATTTAAATATATATTACCCTCTTTCAAGTTAACAGCACAGTGGCATTTGCTGAAACTAGACATTACATTCTGTTGTTATTCAGTTGCTGCAAAGAGACAAAATAATTTCTATTCGATTTACAACCGTATTGTCTCTATAACAAAAGCTGCAACACCACTAAAAATCTCAGTTGACTCTCTGCAATTAAGGAATACACAAGAGCAAACCACTATAGAAAAGAGACACACTTTACAGTTTATGTTCAAAAGAAAATATTGGCAAAAAAATATATAATGCTGGACAAAACAGAAAACTGAGAAATAAGAATTAACAGCCATCACTTTATTTTTTTCATGCCACAATAATCAGAGATGTTCAATAGATTTATTTTCTGCTAAAGCTGATAAAATTCTCACTTAGTGCCATCATTGGATCGAACTTTTTTATCCAGCATATCCCACAGATGCTCAATTGGATTGAAATGTGGGGAATTTGGAGGCTAAGTCAACACCTTGAACTCTTCATCATGTTTTTCAGAGCATTCCTGAACAATTTTTGCAGTGTGGCCGGGCCACTGCCATCAGGGAATACTGTTGCCATGAAGGGATGTACAGGGTTTGCAACAGTCTTTAGGTAGGTGGTATGTTTTAAAGTAACATCCCCATGAATCCCAAGCCCCAGGGTTTCCCAGCAGAACTTTGTCCAGAGCATCACACTGCCATCACAATGTTGTGGCTGATCGGTGTATAGTAGGTGCTCCCTGACATTGAGATAATGTGTGTGTGTGTTGTCTATGAGTGATTGTGTGTTCTGTCTCCCCTGTGTGGCAAAAGTGTATTATTAAAGGAGTTACAGAGAATAATATCAATATCATAATGATGCAACACATTCATAACAGAAATTAACACAAAACATAATTGCCCGTAAAAGAAATAGCAAAGATACATTGCTCGAATCACCAAGGGAAAAAGAGAACCAGGTAAAAAAGAGGAGGTGCTCAGGAAAAAAGACTGGAACTTGCAGTGGACAAGCTTGCTTGAATGAATCTTAAAACAACACAAAGCAAATCAACTGAGTAAAACAAACTTATTCATAAAATGAAACGAACTGGCATTGTCCCCAGCGACGCACCTGACGACCATGTGCCTGATGACCGCATGCCTGACAACCACTCTGTGACAAATCCCGAAGATAGAGTATAGAAGTGGCTGGTCAGGCGCACTTGGCTGCAGAACCTCAACCTGAACAGATGTACACCTGACCCACACTCGGAGACTTCTACCACCCTCCACTCCGTGATTGTGAATCAGACTCTTGTGTTATAGAAATAAATGCACCTGCATTTGAGTCCGTCAGCCTCATTTCCTGTGTTCGCCATGACAGGAGGTTCTGCCTCTTATATCTACTCATTGATGCTCAACCAGCTACACCATGCTGTCTCCACTAAAGGCGCCCTGCTAAGCTCTCATGAGCATGCCCTGTTCCAGATTGAGGACACCCTCCAGGGGCTGGTACAGGTGGTCCAGATCGGCAAGGTCTTACAATTGACAGAAGCCTCCACGATCCCTGCAGCCCCCGAGCCAAGTGCTGCGCTGGCCCCTGTGACAACTAGACCCCCAACCAGAGACCCCCGCTTGGCAACCCTGGAGAGGTATGACAGATCACCGGACAATTGCCAGGGCTTCCTGATGCAGCATGAGCTTGTGTTCGCTATCTCCCTGTGGACCTACCAAGCAGACAAAACAAAGATCACTTACCTAATCTAGCTTCTCACGAGTCCTGCACGGCCTTGGGCCACTGTGTGTTGGAAGTCCCATACTCCCTCGACCTATGAGGCATTGGAGAAATGGTTTGAGGCAGTTTTTGATCATCCCCTCTCCTTGCTAAGCCATAAGTGACCGCCTAATAAAGATCCAGCAAGGCAATTGCTCGGTGGCAGAGTATTCCTTGGACTTCCAGACTCTAGCCTAGCAGAACGGCTGGAACTCTGCCTCCCTCCTAGTTAGCTTCCAGAATGGGCTCCACCCCCAGATCCAGGCAGGCGCACCTATCAGGGAGAAGAGTGGGCCTTCGACTGCCTTATGGAAATGGCGATAACTATTGATAATCTGGCCTGAGAGCAGACCCCTTGCGCATAGAGTAGCTGGTCTCGTCGGACCCCCAACCCTCAGAGGAGGCTCCGGAATTGATATAAAGTGGTCAAGGCTGGCTGAACCCCAACAAGAGACAGTGCCATTTTCAGGACCAGTTATGCCTCTAGTGCAGAGCAGTCTGACCATCTCTGCGAAGTCTGCCCAGCTTACCTGCCATCATGGAAAGCTAACCTGGAATCCAAGGTTAGTAAACTGCAACTAACCGTGCCAGTGACCCTGGAATGGGCAGGGAATCGGATAGAGGCGGGTGCGCTGGTCGATTCCGGGGCTGCGAGTTGTTTTATGGACGCCAACTTTGCCAGTTCCCATAATATTCCCAGGCGGGGTTGTGGCATGATATTGCAGATCAATGCCCTCGAAGGTCAGCCATTAGGGACCGGGGTGGTGGATTCACGTACAGAGCTCATGTGCATATCCATGGGGGCTTGTCACCGAGAAAAGCTCACGTTTTACCTGATCCCATCCCCTGAAACGCCAGTCATCTTGGGCTTCTTCTGGTTAGTCCTGCAGTAACCAGTGTTCCAATGAAACAGCAGGGAATTGGTCTCCTGGGGCCTGCAATGTGAACGGTCCTGCTTGTGCTTCCCTGTCAGGTTACGTGTATCGAGAGCGCCACAGAGACACCACGAGCGGTGATTGCCCCCAAATATCAAGATCTGGGTGAGGTTTTTAGCAAGACCTGGGTAGGCAACAGCCCTTCATCCTCACAGACCATGCGATTGCGCCACTGACCTCCTGCCCGGCACCACACAACCCCACGGTGGGGCGTATCCCCTGTCCCTTGCCAAACAAAAGGCGATGCAAGAGTATATCACCAACACGCTGAAAGCAGGCATTATCCAACCCTCCACATCGCCAGCTTCTGTGGGGTTCTTTTTTGTATGGAAGAAAGACAGGAGGTCTGTACTTTGGTATTGACTATCAAGGTTTCAGTACTATTACGGTCCATTATTTCCATCCGTTGCCCTTGATCACTGCAGCTTTAGAATGGGTCCACGGTGCACGGATCTTCATGAAATTCAACCTCCGAAGCGCATACATTCTGATTCGAATCAAGGAAGGGGACGAGTGGAATACCACTTTTAGCACCACTCTTGGTCATTACTAATATTTGGTGATGCCTTTCAGGTTACCTAACGCGCCTTTGTTATTCCAGGCATTCGTTAACCACATCCTAGGGGACCTGGTGGATGACTGCATCTTGGTGTACCTGGACAACATCTCGATCTTCTCCAGGACCAGGGAACAACATGTATGACTGGTGAGGACAGTGTTAACACGGTTCCTGCAAAACCACATTTATTTCAAGGGAGAAAAGTGTTTGCTCCACCAGCTGCGGGTGTCGGTTCTGGGCTACATCCTGAGGGATGAAGGAGTAGCCATGGACCCTGAAAAAGTCCGGGTGGTGACTTAATGGCCTCAGCCAAGAAATGTGAAGGCTCTGCAATGGTTCCTGGGTTTTGCTAATTTCTACAGGAGATTCATCAGGGGATTCAGCTCCATTGCCGCCCCCTCACGGCCCTCACTGCAGGTAAAGAGACCCATCACAGCGTAAGGTGACCAGGCCTAGCACGCCTTCTGGGAGTTGACGAAATGGTTCGCGTCAGTGCCTATATTATGGCACCCAGACCCCACATTGCCTTTCGTACTGGAGGTGGATGCCTCCCCGGTGGGGGTAGAGGCCGTGTTCTCCCAGAGGTAATGTGATCCACAAGAGCTGTATCCTTGCGCCGTACTCCTCACGGAAGTTGTCGCCTGCCGAGTGGAACTACGACATTGGAAACCGAGAGCTGTTGGCTATGAAACTAGCCCTGGAGGAATAGAGACATTGGTTGGAGGGGGCCTCACACCCATTCCTAGGATTGACCGACCACCACAACCTAGAGTACCTCCAAAAAGCACACCACTTAAACCCATGTCAGACCCAATGGGCCCTGTTCTTCACCATATTTCAGTTCACTGTATGATATCGGCCGGGCACTAAGAACACGAAGGCAGATGCCTTCTTGCACTTATATGCCAGCAATCCTACAACCGACAACCCCAAACCGATCCTGCCCAAGAACTGTGTTGTAGCTACGGTGCACTAACACTTTTTCCGTGATCTCCAGGTCACACAGACAGCCGAGCTTGGCTCGCTCAATACACCTGACGGTAAGGAGTACGTGCCAGGGAGACTGTTACCAGCACTCCTGTAGTGGACCCATGACTCACCCACAGCAGGACACCCTGGCATCAGCTGAATGCTTTCCCTCCTCCAGGGGAGGTTCTGGTGGCTCTCCATGTAAAAGGACATCCGGGAGTACGTGGAGGCCTGCGCAACCTGCTCCCAGGCCAGGACCCCAACCCAGAAACCCACTGGGTTTCGGGAACCACTATCGGTGCCCTCACGACCCTGATCACATGTGGCAGTGGACTTCTTGGTGGACCTTCCCTCAACAGAATTAAAGACTACAATACTAAACTTAGTTGACTAGTTTTCCAAGGCCTGTGGCCCGATCCCCCTGCTCTGACTACCCACAGCCCTGGTGACAGCAGAGGTACTGTTCCAGCTGGTATTTCACTTTTTCAGCCAAACTGAGGACATTGTGTTGGACTGTTCACCTAGCGGGTTCGGAAGGCTTTCTGAAAGAAGATGGGGGTCTCGGTAAGCCTCACCTCCAGTTACCACTCCCAATCCAACAGGCAGACAACAGTTGCAGCAGGACATCAGTTGGTTCCTCCGTAGTGATTGTGCCCATAGGCAGCATCAGTGGGCCAGGTACCTGCCTTAGGCTAAGTACACCTACAACGCCCTGACCCATTTCTCCACAGGTATGTTGCCGTTCTAATGTGTCTTGGGTTCCCAACCAGCTCTGTTTCCTTGGTGTCCCACACGAAGGAATGCACCCGTAGTCAACATCTGGTACCAGGCTAGTGCGGAGACGTGGCATGCCCCCAGGAAACACCTTCAGCGGAGCACCCACCGAGAAAAACAACAGGGCGACCGGTATCAACGCACCCTTTCCTTCCAGCCAGGGCAGAACGTGTGGTTGTCCACTTGGGACCTGAAATTTTGTCTCCCATCCAAGAAACAGCCCTTGCTTCATCAGACCCTTTAAGGTCCTCTGCCAGGTCACACCTGTCTCTTACAAGCTCCAGTTACCCCTGCGCTTACGTGTCCATCCCACCTTCCACATGTCCCTGCTCCAGCCCTGTGGAACTTCTCTTCTCCAGGCCCCAAGTGACGTTGCTCCAACCCCATTGGTTCAGGTACATGGGGGCCCTACCTATACCATCCGGGTGCTTCTGGACTCCCATCGGTGGCAAGGAGGCCTACAGTACTTGATGGATTAGGAGGGCTATGGGTCGGAGGAACAATGTTGGGTTACTGCACGTGAAATTTTGGACCCTGTTCTTGTCACGGATTTCTACAGGGATCATCCAGACCGGCCTGCGCCCCATCCCAGGGGCGTCCTCCCTCCTAGCTTTGGGTAGCAGGAGCCACCCGTAGAGGGGGGGTACTGTCACTGTGCCGGACCACGCGCTTGATGACCACACTGTGACTAAGTGACTGGTCATACGCACTTGGCCGTGGAACCGCAACCTTAAAAAACGCACTCCTTGCCCACACTCCAAGACCTCTATGACTGTAATTGTGAATCAGACTCTTGTGTTATAGAAATAAACGCACCAGTATTTGAGTCCGTCAGCCTTGTTTCCTGTGTTTGCCATGACACAAACACTTACATCACTCAAGTCACTAAGGGAAAATGGAAACCAGATAAAAGAGGAGGAGCTGAACAGATCTGGTAGAATTGCAGTGGACGGGATTCGTGTTTAAGGTCAAGCTCAGGATATTTCACTCACTGGTAAGAGAGAGTGTGTTTCCACTCCAAGGCAGTTTCAGTTTGCTGATACTATCATTCAGTACAAAAAAGAAAAAAAATGGTACAGTAGTTTATAGAGGACATGCTGTGATTTATATGCACAATGACTGTAATGAAAGGTTTAAAGATAGGGGTACAATTTCAGTAGCGTAGTGGTTAGACCTGCTGCTTTTGGACCCCGCAGTTTCACATTTGAATCTCACATTCAGCTGTAGTATGTCTGAGAAAGGTACTTACCCTAAATTACTCCAGTCAAAATTACCCAGCTGAACAAATGGGTCGATTAGGTAGATTAACATTTTAAGTTCTTTTGGTGAAAACTGTCAGATAAACCATCAGATAAATGTCAAAATTAATGTTTTTTTTTCCATAGTTTGAATAATCTGTGCACAGTTTTTTAAATGAAAGCTATAAAATTTTTACTGTCATAAAAAACTGTGAACATTTTTCATTTCCAATGCATGTTTTGTTTCCTAGCTTTTTTGAGGAGCAATTACATTTTTAAGAGTTAGACTTCGATTGAAATTTCAATAAATTATGTATTATATAGATGTGAGAATTTAATAACAACACACTCATCCATGTCTTTTTCTTTTCCATTAAAGGATAGACATGGACAACACAACATTCGCTCTCAACATCCTACAACTGGAGGGTGTTGACCTTGCTCCTCAGTTTGTTTACCCAGTGTTTTTCATTCTGCTTGTTACTTACATTATCACCATGATCACCAATACAGGACTTATTATTCTAATTGCAGTGGAACGGAGTCTTCATCAGCCCATGTACCTCTTATTTTGTAATCTGTCTTTCAATGATATTATGGGAAACACTAACATTCTACCTAGAATAATGATGGACCTTTTCTCAACTGAAAAATACATTGGCTATGTTGAGTGTGTCACTCAGGCTTTCTGTTCTCACACATTTATTGCAGCTGCACATGTAATACTAATGGTCATGGCTTTCGACAGATATGTGGCCATATGTAACCCTCTGAGATATACCTCAATCATGACCACCAGCATGGTGGTGAAGCTGTCAGCATCTGCTTGGGCCTTTTCCTTGTTTATGGTGTCCATCCTGCTGGGACTCACCATTCGACTGACTAGATGCCGGTCGGTCATTGTGAATGCTTATTGTGACAACGCATCTCTGTTCAAGCTTTCATGCCAGGATGTGTCCATCAACAACATTTATGGTCTTGCTTACACAGTGTTCATATACAGTTTATCTTTAGTAATTACAATCGGAACATATTATAAGATATTCACCATTTGTTTTGCCAAGAAAAGCAAAGAGCTGAACAACAAAGCAATTCAGACTTGTTCTAGCCACTTAGTGCTCTACATGATCATGGTGTGGTCTGTCTTTCTCACCTTTGTATTTCACCGCATCCAAATGTACTCAGGCTATCGAAAAATGATGGCTATTTTGTTTCATGTTGTCCCTGCAAATCTGAACCCTGTTATTTATGCACTGCAGACTAAAGAACTGAAAAGTAAGGTAAAGAAAATGCTTCATTCAAAAGTATCTAACAAGTCTAGGTAAGATTATATTGGTTACTTTTTAGTTTTCAGAGTTTTTTTAAGTAAACAGAATTTGTTATATAATCGCTGAAATTACTGCAACATGTTCATTGTTTTCAATTTTATTAATAGCCTAGTGTTCTTTTAAAAATTATACTATAAAATTTGTTTATTTCTTCATGCAGTCGTTCTACTTTGCAAAAGAACATTTAGTTCAAATTTCCTTTGAAACACTGTACAACCAAATAATAGTTAAAAGTTAAATAAAAATATTACTATGCCATTATTATCTATAATTCTATGCTGAGTTTGTTACACACACACACACCTTCTGAACCGCTTGTCCCATACGGGGTCGCGGGGAACCGGAGCCTACCCGGTAACTCAGGGCATAAGGCCGGAGGGGGAGGGGACACACCCAGGACGGGACGCCAGTCTGCCGCAAGGCACCCCAAGCGAGACTCGAACCCCAGACCCACCAGAGAGGCAGACCCAGTCCAACCCACTGCACCACCGCGCCCCCCCCCCCTGAGTTATTTACATTTCAGTGAAATACATTTGTTGAAATACTTTCTGAAAATTTATTACGGACGTTTTTCTTTGATGGTTCCTTAGCTACCATTAGATTCTTAAAGAGATCCATGGCCTGGGTTAGGAAACCCTAAGCTACAGTTTTTTAAAATGTACAAGAGACTTGCAAATATGGCACATACAGTGTCACCTCTGTACAATCGCTGACATACATTTTTGACCTTTACAGGATACGCTAACAAGTAACGTATTACTAAAAAAGAAACGTAAATGTTTGTTGCAATTTTGTGATTAGAAATTGTCGATTAATGGATAAACCTTTAAGCAGCTGCTCGTGTGATGTACATTGGTTCATTTTATGGAATGTTACAAATTAGCTGTGCTTTAGAATCAGGATCTGCATCTAAGTCTCTTTTTCTGTCGATGAAATACACTCATTATATTTTTCTGTGAGATGTACATCGCTTTGGAGAAAAGTGTCTACTGAATGAATAAATGTAAATGTTGCTCAAAATGCCTTACAGGAACTCTGGCTGTTTTAGGGGGGTCAGAAAAGGTTATCACTATTAAGGAGGCAACAGGAGGTAAAATATCTAACTAAAATGAGATAACAGACAAGGATGTGGAGGGGGACAGAAGTACACACACACCAAGGATATGATCTTACCACTTGATTCCTACAATGCATGCTTAAGCAAGAACGAATTTGCAAACAGAACTGTCTGTTTGTCATGCAAGCCTCGCATTTCCATCACTACCAGCTCAGTCTCAAAAATATAGTTTATATTGAAGAATGGCTCAATGACCAGCCATGTACAAATCCCACAACAAATCTGGTAGACTTATTTAAATATATATTACCCTCTTTCAAGTTAACAGCACACTCTGCCAGCTTGCTTTCTTCCCATAGTGGATCCTGCTGCCATTGCTTCCCGCTTTTGGTAGGTACTAACCACTGCATACCAGGAACACCCAACAAGACCTGTCGTTTTGTAGATGCTCTGGTACGGTGGCACAACGAGTACCGCTGCTGTCTCACAGTGCTTGGGTGGTGCAAGAAAACATGGGCTCGATCCCTGCTCAGTTTTTGGGGAGTTTGCATGTTCTCCCTGTGTTTGTGTGGGTTTCCTCTAGGTGCTCTGGTTTCCTCCCAACAACATGCTGTTCAGTTTCACCCATAGCGTGTAAGTGAGAGAGAGTGTGCTGCATTGATGTATGGATGAGTGACCCATTGTAAGTAGTTTATCTAGCAGTGTAAGTCACCTTGGTGAATAAAGTGTGTGGACTGATAACATTGCATAGAGTTCATTGGAAGTCACTTTGGAGAAAAGCATCTGCTTCATGATTTTAAATAAATAAATGTAATACTCTGACCCAGTCATCTAGCCATCACAATTCGGCCCTTGGCAAAGTCACAAAGATCATTATGCTGGCCCACTTTTCCTGCTCCCAACACATCAAACTCAAGAACTGATTGTTCACGTTCTACCTAATATAGCCCACCCCTTGACAGATGCCACTGTAATGCGATAATAAATTTTATTCACTTCACCTGTCAGTGGTTTTAATGTTGTACCTGATCGGTGTATGGGAGGTGCTCCCTGGCATTGAGATGATGTGTGCGTGTTTACTATGAGTTATTGTGTGTTCTGTCTCCCCTGTGTGGCAAAAATGTATTATTAAAGGAGTTACAGAGCATAACATCAATATCATAATGATGCAACACATTCGTAACAGAAATTTACACAAAACATAGTTGCCCGTAAAAGAAATAGCAGAGATACATTGCTCGAATCACCAAGAGAAAAAGGGAATCAGATAAAAAGAGGAGGTGCTCAGGCAAAAAGATTGGAACTTTCAGTGGACAAGCTTGCTGTTTGGTTGACATTGACATATCTGGCTTAGTGGTAAGGAAGTGTATTTTTTTTTACCTCACAGCAGCCACTATCGTCCAACGTAATCACAACAGAAAAAAACATATGAAAAATTAAAAAGGCAGAGTAATTGCTAAGGACCTCTTGGAGGTGCATATGTGCTTCTAGTAATAACAATTATATAAACAGTATTACAATTTCAAAGAAATCAGATATTGTTTGACTTTTGTTTGCCTTTGTGAAGCTATACACTCTATTTGTGGCTTTCAGAGCACATAATCAAAAACATCATGATTGCTAGTGTTTCAAAGAACAAATCAAAATACCAAATCAAAACATCAGTAAAACATATTGAACACTTCCATCATTGAAGTCATTGGGAAAAATAAAAACCCTTTAAAAGGGACAGAAAGTGAAATGATTTGCCGGAACTCTTGTGGACAGCACTTGTGTTTGTTAACATCAATGTGCTTCTCTCACTGGTAAGGGAGTGCTTTCTTAGTAGGACAATAATGACTGTGCATAATTTTAATAGTGAGACAAATTCAAAAGCAAGTGGTATGAAGCAACGTAAATGTTTTTTAAGTTAGACTTTTCTCTGTAAATACCCGTACTTCCAGACCATATTTTTCAGTTAAAAGTCTAAAGTTTCTTTCTCTAGACAAAAAAAATACTAAAACACAATAGTAGATACATTTAATTAAGAATAAGACTTTTGGTGAAAACATGAATTTACATCTTAATTAAATTATTCATTGAGTTTATATTTTCTTGCATGTGTCTTTTTCCATTAGAAGATACACATGGACAATGGATCAGACATTGGCTACATGCTACAGCTGGAGGGTGTTGACCTTGCACCTCAGTTTGTTTACTCAGTGTTTTTCAGTCTGCTTTTCACCTATCTAATCCTCATGTTCACTAACACAGGACTCATGGTCCTCATCGCCATGGAAAAGAGTCTACAGCAGCCCATGTACCTGTTGTTCTGTAACCTGTCGTTCAATGATATTATGGAAAACACAAACCTTCTGCCTCGATTAATGATCGACCTTCTCTCGTCTGAGAGATATATTAGTTATGTTGAGTGTGTCATTCAGGCATTCTGTAATCATACATTCTCTGCAGCGGCTCACACAATATTGATGATCATGGCATTTGACAGGTATGTGGCCATATGTAACCCTCTGAGATATTCCTCCATCATGACCACCAGCATGGTGGTGAAGTTGTCAGCAGGTGCTTGGGGCTCAGCATTGCTCATGGTGTCAATCTTGCTTGGGCTCACCATTCGATTGACTAGATGCCGGTCATTTCTCATGAATATGTACTGTGACAATGCATCTTTGTTCAAGCTTTCATGCCAAGATGTGTCCATCAACAACATTTTTGGTCTTTCTTACACAGCATTGCTCGTTAGTTCTTCATTACTTAGTGTAGGCATCACCTATTTTAAAATAGTCACCGTTTGTTTCACCAAGAAAAGCAAAGAACTGAACAGCAAAGCACTTCAAACTTGTTCCACCCACTTAGTACTCTACATGATCATGCTGTGGTCTGGCTTTCTCACCATTATCTTTCACCGTATCCAGATCTACTCAGGCTATCGAAAGTTGATGGCTATTTTGTGCCATGTTGTCCCAGCAAATCTGAACCCATTTATTTACGCACTGCAAACAAAGGAACTTAAAAGTAAGGTAAAGAAACTATTTTATTCAAAAGTGTGTAATACAAATGGATAAGATTGTTCTGGGTTACTTTTAAGAATTTTATATTTTAGATCAAATATATTTTGTAGGGGGGTGCGGTGGCACGGTGGGTTGGACCAGGTCCTGCTCTCCAGTGGGTCTGGGGTTCGAGTCCCACTTGGGGTGCCTTGCGACGGACTGGCGTCCCGTCCTGGGTGTGTCCCCTCCCCCTCCGGCCTTACGCCCTGTGTTGCCGGGTAGGCTCCGGTTCCCCGCGACCCCATATGGGACAAGCGGTTCTGAAAATGTGTGTGTGTGTGTGTGTGTGTATATTTTGTAGAATAACATTACTACAATCATTGGATTACTGAATCAAGAATCAGTTTTCATTTCATCTTCATTGTGTTTATAGTTTAGTCTGATTATTCCTTGACACAAATGTGTCTTCTTATTATTATTGCACACTTATGCTTACTGTGTAGAGCTACTAGTTTCAAAAAGACAAAATCTGATCCCAAGTATCAAAGTTTGCTTTCTTTCATTTTTTGGTGCAATCGAAGCAATAAAATTAAACGGGGTGATATAACTGTCTCTCCTTCCAAACAATCTCTTACAGCACTTAAAAAGTGCCTCAAAGCACATTTGTTTCAGCCCAACTTCTCTCTTGATATCCAGACAGTTGTGTAAATTTACATTATTTACATGTTTTCATCATCAGTTCTCAGTGGTGTGGAAAATAGTTGACAGTGGCATATTCCCTCAATTCTGTAAGCAACTACCTGAGTAATGTGTACCAATAACAACAGTGGTATCAAAAAATCGAACTGTGCTTTGTGTTACGCTGCAGAAAATGTAGGAAAATTATATAGGAGGTAGCAATAGCATATCTTCATTTGACAAAACTCAGGTGTATGAGATTATGGCAAATGTTGTGACTGAAAGGGAACAACAACGGGAGTCGGGCTGTACAGCAAGCTGTTTAAAAAATGTGTGGAACGCTCTTATGAAGCTTTATTTTTTTGTATTGTAAATGATAAAAGGATACGTGAAGCTTTTAAAAAATAAATGAAATACTGATTTGCCAGTGCAGTGAAAATGAGAACATTTCTACCTTTTTATTGAAGCTTTTTTACTGCATCATATTCTGCACACTGAACATGTTTAAATAAGTGAAACTTTGAAGTATAAAAAGAAACCCATAATGGATGCAATTTTGTCATGAGGCTCAGATGTACAGTATAGTTCAGATTTTGTAAAAATCCCACAGTCACATAATATCAACAAAGGCTGGTGGTGCTGCAAATGCTCCAAACACTGATCATATACTACCACATCCTCTGAGCCGTGATAACTGGTTTTTTTGTGCTCAGTTTTAAGATTTTGATATATTTTATTATGATATCACACACACACACACATTTTCAGAACCGCTTGTCCCTTACGGGGTCACGGGGAACCGGAGCCAACCCGGTAACACAGGGCGTAAGGCCAGAGGGGGAGGGGACACACCCAGGACGGGACGCCAGGCCGTCGCAAGGCACCCCAAGCGGGACTTGAACCCCAGACCCACTGGAGAGCAGGACTGCGGTCCAACCCACTGCGCCACCGCACCCCCTATTATGATATCATCGGAATTTTTTTTTTTTTGTTTCAGTCTAAAGAAATTTTCTAAACTATGGGAAAATATAATGTTATTTGCTTGTATGTTACTGCACAATAATGTTTATTTGTAAACGAAATGTAAAAGCTTGCTTCCTGTAATATCTGATATTTCGTTTGAAGTCGGTAGTACAATAGGTAACACTGGTCCTTGGCAGCTTTTGCAGTATGAGTCAAAGCAGTCAAATTAGTCTTAGTGTGAATGGCTACGGCACACTATGGCTCTAACCAGTGACAACATGTAGAAAGAAAAACTCCCTGTATTTATAATTGCAGTTATCAGGATGCTAAAAATTAATACAGACAATACATAATGTCCTCCTGCTGCTCCTCATTTCAGCCCAGTACCTGGAGAATTCATTGTAGCCATCCATTAAAAATCTAATATAATCTTATTCATCTACAATGTACACACACACACTTTCTGAACCGCTTGTCCCATATGGGGTCACGGGGAACCGGAGCCTACCCGGCAACAGGGGGCGTAAGGCCAGAGGACACACCCAGGACAGGACACCAGTCCGTCACAAGGTACCCCTAGCGGGACTCAAACCCCAGACCTACTAAAGAGCAGGACCCGGTCCAACCCACTGTGCCACCACACCCCACATCTACAATGTAGTCTATTTAAAAATATATCAAAACAGAGATATGTGTGCAGTGTTACAGTAATTTTTTTTCCGCCACAAGCTTTGAGAAATGGTTGGCAGTGTTTTCTTCCCATACTGCTGTCTTTCATAAATTCAGAAATTTCTAACAGAAAAAGTTAAGTTAAATTTTTAAAGAAACCAAATGAAAGGTTTGATAGTATTCAAAGCCTCCAGAATGTGGAGACAGAGCTTTGTCAAATTACTCCTGAAGACTTTTACCATTGCTTCTGAAAGTGGCAGAAATGTTGGGGCAAATGTGTATCTTCTGGGGGAGATTACATTGAAACTGACGGCACATTAATAGCACAGCAAACTAACACCATGATGTATACTCAGTATTCTATCAAATAATGTCTTTTTCAACACACTGCATACAAACTGAATATCAAGTGAAGTTTACATAATTATAGCTGTGGCACATTCTTGACTTTTCCCCTATCCCCTGTCCAGAACATATACACAGTGAGATTCAGTTATTGCTAGTTGCTTAACTTTAATTTGGCCCTGGACAGTATGGATTCTGTGCAAATAAGTTATGATGTTAGAACACAAAAATAAACAAGTGTCTGCTCAGTGGCTCTGCTAAATATGAAATTTAAAAGTCAAAGAGATTAGAGTTGCAGACACATTAAAGTGCCCAAAATTCATCTGTTGAGTTCCTGATTGTGTAAATTAGACTCATTTAGAAGGTTAGCCTTTGCAACAGTACATTTACATTTACATTTATTCATTTAGCAGACGCTTTCGTCCAAAGCGACACACATCTCAGCAAAAGTACAATTTAGGCAATACATTGAGAAAAGGAGACATAGCTGCAGGCATGAAAGTCTCAAGCAAACCTAGTTACATTCTGATTCGAATCAAGGAAGGGGACAAGTGGAATACCACTTTTAGCACCACTCTTAGCCATTACTAATATTTGGTGATGCCTTTCAGGTTACCTAACGCGCCTTTGTTATTCCAGGCATTCGTTAACCACATCCTAGGGGACCTGGTGGATGACTGCATCTTGGTGTACCTGGACAACATCTCGATCTTCTCCAGGACCAGGGAACAACATGTATGACTGGTGAGGACAGTGTTAACACGGTTCCTGCAAAACCACATTTATTTCAAGGGAGAAAAGTGTTTGCTCCACCAGCTGCGGGTGTCGGTTCTGGGCTACATCCTGAGGGATGAAGGAGTAGCCATGGACCCTGAAAAAGTCCGGGTGGTGACTTAATGGCCTCAGCCAAGAAATGTGAAGGCTCTGCAATGGTTCCTGGGTTTTGCTAATTTCTACAGGAGATTCATCAGGGGATTCAGCTCCATTGCCGCCCCCTCACGGCCCTCACTGCAGGTAAAGAGACCCATCACAGCGTAAGGTGACCAGGCCTAGCACGCCTTCTGGGAGTTGACGAAATGGTTCGCGTCAGTGCCTATATTATGGCACCCAGACCCCACATTGCCTTTCGTACTGGAGGTGGATGCCTCCCCGGTGGGGGTAGAGGCCGTGTTCTCCCAGAGGTAATGTGATCCACAAGAGCTGTATCCTTGCGCCGTACTCCTCACGGAAGTTGTCGCCTGCCGAGTGGAACTACGACATTGGAAACCGAGAGCTGTTGGCTATGAAACTAGCCCTGGAGGAACAGAGACATTGGTTGGAGGGGGCCTCACACCCATTCCTAGGATTGACCGACCACCACAACCTAGAGTACCTCCAAAAAGCACACCACTTAAACCCATGTCAGACCCAATGGGCCCTGTTCTTCACCATATTTCAGTTCACTGTATGATATCGGCCGGGCACTAAGAACACGAAGGCAGATGCCCTTTTGCACTTATATGCCAGCAATCCTACAACCGACAACCCCAAACCGATCCTGCCCAAGAACTGTGTTGTAGCTACGGTGCACTAACACTTTTTCCGTGATCTCCAGGTCACACAGACAGCCGAGCTTGGCTCGCCCAATACACCCGACGGTAAGGAGTACGTGCCAGGGAGACTGTTACCAGCACTCCTGTAGTGGACCCATGACTCACCCACAGCAGGACACCCTGGCATCAGCTGAATGCTTTCCCTCCTCCAGGGGAGGTTCTGGTGGCTCTCCATGTAAAAGGACATCCGGGAGTACGTGGAGGCCTGCGCAACCTGCTCCCAGGCCAGGACCCCAACCCAGAAACCCACTGGGTTTCGGGAACCACTATCGGTGCCCTCACGACCCTGATCACATGTGGCAGTGGACTTCTTGGTGGACCTTCCCTCAACAGAATTAAAGACCACAAGACAAAACTTAGTTGACTAGTTTTCCAAGGCCTGTGGCCTGATCCCCCTGCTCTGACTACCCACAGCCCTGGTGACAGCAGAGGTACTGTTCCAGCTGGTATTTCACTTATTCAGCCAAACTGAGGACATTGTGTTGGACTGTTCACCTAGCGGGTTCGGAAGGCTTTCTGAAAGAAGATGGGGGTCTCGGTAAGCCTCACCTCCAGTTACCACTCCCAATCCAACAGGCAGACAACAGTTGCAGCAGGACATCAGTTGGTTCCTCCGTAGTGATTGTGCCCATAGGCAGCATCAGTGGGCCAGGTACCTGCCTTAGGCTAAGTACACCTACAACGCCCTGACCCATTTCTCCACAGGTATGTTGCCGTTCTAATGTGTCTTGGGTTCCCAACCAGCTCTGTTTCCTTGGTGTCCCACACGAAGGAATGCACCCGTAGTCAACATCTGGTACCAGGCTAGTGCGGAGACGTGGCATGCCCCCAGGAGACACCTTCAGCAGAGCACCCACCGAGAAAAACAACAGGGCGACCGGTATCAACGCACCCTTTCCTTCCAGCCAGGGCAGAACGTGTGGTTGTCCACTTGGGACCTGAAATTTTGTCTCCCATCCAAGAAACAGCCCTTGCTTCATCAGACCCTTTAAGGTCCTCTGCCAGGTCACACCTGTCTCTTACAAGCTCCAGTTACCCCTGCGCTTACGTGTCCATTCCACCTTCCACATGTCCCTGCTCCAGCCCTGTGGAACTTCTCTTCTCCAGGCCCCAAGTGACGTTGCTCCAACCCCATTGGTTCAGGTACATGGGGGCCCTACCTATACCATCCGGGTGCTTCTGGACTCCCATCGGTGGCAAGGAGGCCTACAGTACTTGATGGATTAGGAGGGCTATGGGTCGGAGGAACAATGTTGGGTTACTGCACGTAAAATTTTGGACCCTGTTCTTGTCACGGATTTCCACAGGGATCATCCAGACTGGCCTGCGCCCCATCCCAGGGGCGTCCTCCCTCCTAGCTTTGGGTAGCAGGAGCCACCCGTAGAGGGGGGGTACTGTCACTGTGCCGGACCACGCGCTTGATGACCACACTGTGACTAAGTGACTGGTCATACGCACTTGGCCGTGGAACCGCAACCTTAAAAAACGCACTCCTTGCCCACACTCCAAGACCTCTATGACTGTAATTGTGAATCAGACTCTTGTGTTATAGAAATAAACGCACCAGTATTTGAGTCCGTCAGCCTTGTTTCCTGTGTTTGCCATGACACAAACACTTACATCACTCAAGTCACTAAGGGAAAATGGAAACCAGATAAAAGAGGAGGAGCTGAACAGATCTGGTAGAATTGCAGTGGACAGGATTCGTGTTTAAGGTCAAGCTCAGGATATTTCACTCACTGGTAAGAGAGAGTGTGTTTCCACTCCAAGGCAGTTTCAGTTTGCTGATACTATCATTCAGTACAAAAAAGAAAAAAAATGGTACAGTAGTTTATAGAGGACATGCTGTGATTTATATGCACAATGACTGTAATGAAAGGTTTAAAGATAGGGGTACAATTTCAGTAGCGTAGTGGTTAGACCTGCTGCTTTTGGACCCCGCAGTTTCACATTTGAATCTCACATTCAGCTGTAGTATGTCTGAGAAAGGTACTTACCCTAAATTACTCCAGTCAAAATTACCCAGCTGAACAAATGGGTCGATTAGGTAGATTAACATTTTAAGTTCTTTTGGTGAAAACTGTCAGATAAACCATCAGATAAATGTCAAAATTAATGTTTTTTTTTCCATAGTTTGAATAATCTGTGCACAGTTTTTTAAATGAAAGCTATAAAATTTTTACTGTCATAAAAAACTGTGAACATTTTTCATTTCCAATGCATGTTTTGTTTCCTAGCTTTTTTGAGGAGCAATTACATTTTTAAGAGTTAGACTTCGATTGAAATTTCAATAAATTATGTATTATATAGATGTGAGAATTTAATAACAACACACTCATCCATGTCTTTTTCTTTTCCATTAAAGGATAGACATGGACAACACAACATTCGCTCTCAACATCCTACAACTGGAGGGTGTTGACCTTGCTCCTCAGTTTGTTTACCCAGTGTTTTTCATTCTGCTTGTTACTTACATTATCACCATGATCACCAATACAGGACTTATTATTCTAATTGCAGTGGAACGGAGTCTTCATCAGCCCATGTACCTCTTATTTTGTAATCTGTCTTTCAATGATATTATGGGAAACACTAACATTCTACCTAGAATAATGATGGACCTTTTCTCAACTGAAAAATACATTGGCTATGTTGAGTGTGTCACTCAGGCTTTCTGTTCTCACACATTTATTGCAGCTGCACATGTAATACTAATGGTCATGGCTTTCGACAGATATGTGGCCATATGTAACCCTCTGAGATATACCTCAATCATGACCACCAGCATGGTGGTGAAGCTGTCAGCATCTGCTTGGGCCTTTTCCTTGTTTATGGTGTCCATCCTGCTGGGACTCACCATTCGACTGACTAGATGCCGGTCGGTCATTGTGAATGCTTATTGTGACAACGCATCTCTGTTCAAGCTTTCATGCCAGGATGTGTCCATCAACAACATTTATGGTCTTGCTTACACAGTGTTCATATACAGTTTATCTTTAGTAATTACAATCGGAACATATTATAAGATATTCACCATTTGTTTTGCCAAGAAAAGCAAAGAGCTGAACAACAAAGCAATTCAGACTTGTTCTAGCCACTTAGTGCTCTACATGATCATGGTGTGGTCTGTCTTTCTCACCTTTGTATTTCACCGCATCCAAATGTACTCAGGCTATCGAAAAATGATGGCTATTTTGTTTCATGTTGTCCCTGCAAATCTGAACCCTGTTATTTATGCACTGCAGACTAAAGAACTGAAAAGTAAGGTAAAGAAAATGCTTCATTCAAAAGTATCTAACAAGTCTAGGTAAGATTATATTGGTTACTTTTTAGTTTTCAGAGTTTTTTTAAGTAAACAGAATTTGTTATATAATCGCTGAAATTACTGCAACATGTTCATTGTTTTCAATTTTATTAATAGCCTAGTGTTCTTTTAAAAATTATACTATAAAATTTGTTTATTTCTTCATGCAGTCGTTCTACTTTGCAAAAGAACATTTAGTTCAAATTTCCTTTGAAACACTGTACAACCAAATAATAGTTAAAAGTTAAATAAAAATATTACTATGCCATTATTATCTATAATTCTATGCTGAGTTTGTTACACACACACACACCTTCTGAACCGCTTGTCCCATACGGGGTCGCGGGGAACCGGAGCCTACCCGGTAACTCAGGGCATAAGGCCGGAGGGGGAGGGGACACACCCAGGACGGGACGCCAGTCTGCCGCAAGGCACCCCAAGCGAGACTCGAACCCCAGACCCACCAGAGAGGCAGACCCAGTCCAACCCACTGCACCACCGCGCCCCCCCCCCCTGAGTTATTTACATTTCAGTGAAATACATTTGTTGAAATACTTTCTGAAAATTTATTACGGACGTTTTTCTTTGATGGTTCCTTAGCTACCATTAGATTCTTAAAGAGATCCATGGCCTGGGTTAGGAAACCCTAAGCTACAGTTTTTTAAAATGTACAAGAGACTTGCAAATATGGCACATACAGTGTCACCTCTGTACAATCGCTGACATACATTTTTGACCTTTACAGGATACGCTAACAAGTAACGTATTACTAAAAAAGAAACGTAAATGTTTGTTGCAATTTTGTGATTAGAAATTGTCGATTAATGGATAAACCTTTAAGCAGCTGCTCGTGTGATGTACATTGGTTCATTTTATGGAATGTTACAAATTAGCTGTGCTTTAGAATCAGGATCTGCATCTAAGTCTCTTTTTCTGTCGATGAAATACACTCATTATATTTTTCTGTGAGATGTACATCGCTTTGGAGAAAAGTGTCTACTGAATGAATAAATGTAAATGTTGCTCAAAATGCCTTACAGGAACTCTGGCTGTTTTAGGGGGGTCAGAAAAGGTTATCACTATTAAGGAGGCAACAGGAGGTAAAATATCTAACTAAAATGAGATAACAGACAAGGATGTGGAGGGGGACAGAAGTACACACACACCAAGGATATGATCTTACCACTTGATTCCTACAATGCATGCTTAAGCAAGAACGAATTTGCAAACAGAACTGTCTGTTTGTCATGCAAGCCTCGCATTTCCATCACTACCAGCTCAGTCTCAAAAATATAGTTTATATTGAAGAATGGCTCAATGACCAGCCATGTACAAATCCCACAACAAATCTGGTAGACTTATTTAAATATATATTACCCTCTTTCAAGTTAACAGCACACTCTGCCAGCTTGCTTTCTTCCCATAGTGGATCCTGCTGCCATTGCTTCCCGCTTTTGGTAGGTACTAACCACTGCATACCAGGAACACCCAACAAGACCTGTCGTTTTGTAGATGCTCTGGTACGGTGGCACAACGAGTACCGCTGCTGTCTCACAGTGCTTGGGTGGTGCAAGAAAACATGGGCTCGATCCCTGCTCAGTTTTTGGGGAGTTTGCATGTTCTCCCTGTGTTTGTGTGGGTTTCCTCTAGGTGCTCTGGTTTCCTCCCAACAACATGCTGTTCAGTTTCACCCATAGCGTGTAAGTGAGAGAGAGTGTGCTGCATTGATGTATGGATGAGTGACCCATTGTAAGTAGTTTATCTAGCAGTGTAAGTCACCTTGGTGAATAAAGTGTGTGGACTGATAACATTGCATAGAGTTCATTGGAAGTCACTTTGGAGAAAAGCATCTGCTTCATGATTTTAAATAAATAAATGTAATACTCTGACCCAGTCATCTAGCCATCACAATTCGGCCCTTGGCAAAGTCACAAAGATCATTATGCTGGCCCACTTTTCCTGCTCCCAACACATCAAACTCAAGAACTGATTGTTCACGTTCTACCTAATATAGCCCACCCCTTGACAGATGCCACTGTAATGCGATAATAAATTTTATTCACTTCACCTGTCAGTGGTTTTAATGTTGTACCTGATCGGTGTATGGGAGGTGCTCCCTGGCATTGAGATGATGTGTGCGTGTTTACTATGAGTTATTGTGTGTTCTGTCTCCCCTGTGTGGCAAAAATGTATTATTAAAGGAGTTACAGAGCATAACATCAATATCATAATGATGCAACACATTCGTAACAGAAATTTACACAAAACATAGTTGCCCGTAAAAGAAATAGCAGAGATACATTGCTCGAATCACCAAGAGAAAAAGGGAATCAGATAAAAAGAGGAGGTGCTCAGGCAAAAAGATTGGAACTTTCAGTGGACAAGCTTGCTGTTTGGTTGACATTGACATATCTGGCTTAGTGGTAAGGAAGTGTATTTTTTTTTACCTCACAGCAGCCACTATCGTCCAACGTAATCACAACAGAAAAAAACATATGAAAAATTAAAAAGGCAGAGTAATTGCTAAGGACCTCTTGGAGGTGCATATGTGCTTCTAGTAATAACAATTATATAAACAGTATTACAATTTCAAAGAAATCAGATATTGTTTGACTTTTGTTTGCCTTTGTGAAGCTATACACTCTATTTGTGGCTTTCAGAGCACATAATCAAAAACATCATGATTGCTAGTGTTTCAAAGAACAAATCAAAATACCAAATCAAAACATCAGTAAAACATATTGAACACTTCCATCATTGAAGTCATTGGGAAAAATAAAAACCCTTTAAAAGGGACAGAAAGTGAAATGATTTGCCGGAACTCTTGTGGACAGCACTTGTGTTTGTTAACATCAATGTGCTTCTCTCACTGGTAAGGGAGTGCTTTCTTAGTAGGACAATAATGACTGTGCATAATTTTAATAGTGAGACAAATTCAAAAGCAAGTGGTATGAAGCAACGTAAATGTTTTTTAAGTTAGACTTTTCTCTGTAAATACCCGTACTTCCAGACCATATTTTTCAGTTAAAAGTCTAAAGTTTCTTTCTCTAGACAAAAAAAATACTAAAACACAATAGTAGATACATTTAATTAAGAATAAGACTTTTGGTGAAAACATGAATTTACATCTTAATTAAATTATTCATTGAGTTTATATTTTCTTGCATGTGTCTTTTTCCATTAGAAGATACACATGGACAATGGATCAGACATTGGCTACATGCTACAGCTGGAGGGTGTTGACCTTGCACCTCAGTTTGTTTACTCAGTGTTTTTCAGTCTGCTTTTCACCTATCTAATCCTCATGTTCACTAACACAGGACTCATGGTCCTCATCGCCATGGAAAAGAGTCTACAGCAGCCCATGTACCTGTTGTTCTGTAACCTGTCGTTCAATGATATTATGGAAAACACAAACCTTCTGCCTCGATTAATGATCGACCTTCTCTCGTCTGAGAGATATATTAGTTATGTTGAGTGTGTCATTCAGGCATTCTGTAATCATACATTCTCTGCAGCGGCTCACACAATATTGATGATCATGGCATTTGACAGGTATGTGGCCATATGTAACCCTCTGAGATATTCCTCCATCATGACCACCAGCATGGTGGTGAAGTTGTCAGCAGGTGCTTGGGGCTCAGCATTGCTCATGGTGTCAATCTTGCTTGGGCTCACCATTCGATTGACTAGATGCCGGTCATTTCTCATGAATATGTACTGTGACAATGCATCTTTGTTCAAGCTTTCATGCCAAGATGTGTCCATCAACAACATTTTTGGTCTTTCTTACACAGCATTGCTCGTTAGTTCTTCATTACTTAGTGTAGGCATCACCTATTTTAAAATAGTCACCGTTTGTTTCACCAAGAAAAGCAAAGAACTGAACAGCAAAGCACTTCAAACTTGTTCCACCCACTTAGTACTCTACATGATCATGCTGTGGTCTGGCTTTCTCACCATTATCTTTCACCGTATCCAGATCTACTCAGGCTATCGAAAGTTGATGGCTATTTTGTGCCATGTTGTCCCAGCAAATCTGAACCCATTTATTTACGCACTGCAAACAAAGGAACTTAAAAGTAAGGTAAAGAAACTATTTTATTCAAAAGTGTGTAATACAAATGGATAAGATTGTTCTGGGTTACTTTTAAGAATTTTATATTTTAGATCAAATATATTTTGTAGGGGGGTGCGGTGGCACGGTGGGTTGGACCAGGTCCTGCTCTCCAGTGGGTCTGGGGTTCGAGTCCCACTTGGGGTGCCTTGCGACGGACTGGCGTCCCGTCCTGGGTGTGTCCCCTCCCCCTCCGGCCTTACGCCCTGTGTTGCCGGGTAGGCTCCGGTTCCCCGCGACCCCATATGGGACAAGCGGTTCTGAAAATGTGTGTGTGTGTGTGTGTGTGTGTATATTTTGTAGAATAACATTACTACAATCATTGGATTACTGAATCAAGAATCAGTTTTCATTTCATCTTCATTGTGTTTATAGTTTAGTCTGATTATTCCTTGACACAAATGTGTCTTCTTATTATTATTGCACACTTATGCTTACTGTGTAGAGCTACTAGTTTCAAAAAGACAAAATCTGATCCCAAGTATCAAAGTTTGCTTTCTTTCATTTTTGGTGCAATCGAAGCAATAAAATTAAACGGGGTGATATAACTGTCTCTCCTTCCAAACAATCTCTTACAGCACTTAAAAAGTGCCTCAAAGCACATTTGTTTCAGCCCAACTTCTCTCTTGATATCCAGACAGTTGTGTAAATTTACATTATTTACATGTTTTCATCATCAGTTCTCAGTGGTGTGGAAAATAGTTGACAGTGGCATATTCCCTCAATTCTGTAAGCAACTACCTGAGTAATGTGTACCAATAACAACAGTGGTATCAAAAAATCGAACTGTGCTTTGTGTTACGCTGCAGAAAATGTAGGAAAATTATATAGGAGGTAGCAATAGCATATCTTCATTTGACAAAACTCAGGTGTATGAGATTATGGCAAATGTTGTGACTGAAAGGGAACAACAACGGGAGTCGGGCTGTACAGCAAGCTGTTTAAAAAATGTGTGGAACGCTCTTATGAAGCTTTATTTTTTTGTATTGTAAATGATAAAAGGATACGTGAAGCTTTTAAAAAATAAATGAAATACTGATTTGCCAGTGCAGTGAAAATGAGAACATTTCTACCTTTTTATTGAAGCTTTTTTACTGCATCATATTCTGCACACTGAACATGTTTAAATAAGTGAAACTTTGAAGTATAAAAAAGAAACCCATAATGGATGCAATTTTGTCATGAGGCTCAGATGTACAGTATAGTTCAGATTTTGTAAAAATCCCACAGTCACATAATATCAACAAAGGCTGGTGGTGCTGCAAATGCTCCAAACACTGATCATATACTACCACATCCTCTGAGCCGTGATAACTGGTTTTTTTGTGCTCAGTTTTAAGATTTTGATATATTTTATTATGATATCACACACACACACACATTTTCAGAACCGCTTGTCCCTTACGGGGTCACGGGGAACCGGAGCCAACCCGGTAACACAGGGCGTAAGGCCAGAGGGGGAGGGGACACACCCAGGACGGGACGCCAGGCCGTCGCAAGGCACCCCAAGCGGGACTTGAACCCCAGACCCACTGGAGAGCAGGACTGCGGTCCAACCCACTGCGCCACCGCACCCCCTATTATGATATCATCGGAATTTTTTTTTTTTGTTTCAGTCTAAAGAAATTTTCTAAACTATGGGAAAATATAATGTTATTTGCTTGTATGTTACTGCACAATAATGTTTATTTGTAAACGAAATGTAAAAGCTTGCTTCCTGTAATATCTGATATTTCGTTTGAAGTCGGTAGTACAATAGGTAACACTGGTCCTTGGCAGCTTTTGCAGTATGAGTCAAAGCAGTCAAATTAGTCTTAGTGTGAATGGCTACGGCACACTATGGCTCTAACCAGTGACAACATGTAGAAAGAAAAACTCCCTGTATTTATAATTGCAGTTATCAGGATGCTAAAAATTAATACAGACAATACATAATGTCCTCCTGCTGCTCCTCATTTCAGCCCAGTACCTGGAGAATTCATTGTAGCCATCCATTAAAAATCTAATATAATCTTATTCATCTACAATGTACACACACACACTTTCTGAACCGCTTGTCCCATATGGGGTCACGGGGAACCGGAGCCTACCCGGCAACAGGGGGCGTAAGGCCAGAGGACACACCCAGGACAGGACACCAGTCCGTCACAAGGTACCCCTAGCGGGACTCAAACCCCAGACCTACTAAAGAGCAGGACCCGGTCCAACCCACTGTGCCACCACACCCCACATCTACAATGTAGTCTATTTAAAAATATATCAAAACAGAGATATGTGTGCAGTGTTACAGTAATTTTTTTTCCGCCACAAGCTTTGAGAAATGGTTGGCAGTGTTTTCTTCCCATACTGCTGTCTTTCATAAATTCAGAAATTTCTAACAGAAAAAGTTAAGTTAAATTTTTAAAGAAACCAAATGAAAGGTTTGATAGTATTCAAAGCCTCCAGAATGTGGAGACAGAGCTTTGTCAAATTACTCCTGAAGACTTTTACCATTGCTTCTGAAAGTGGCAGAAATGTTGGGGCAAATGTGTATCTTCTGGGGGAGATTACATTGAAACTGACGGCACATTAATAGCACAGCAAACTAACACCATGATGTATACTCAGTATTCTATCAAATAATGTCTTTTTCAACACACTGCATACAAACTGAATATCAAGTGAAGTTTACATAATTATAGCTGTGGCACATTCTTGACTTTTCCCCTATCCCCTGTCCAGAACATATACACAGTGAGATTCAGTTATTGCTAGTTGCTTAACTTTAATTTGGCCCTGGACAGTATGGATTCTGTGCAAATAAGTTATGATGTTAGAACACAAAAATAAACAAGTGTCTGCTCAGTGGCTCTGCTAAATATGAAATTTAAAAGTCAAAGAGATTAGAGTTGCAGACACATTAAAGTGCCCAAAATTCATCTGTTGAGTTCCTGATTGTGTAAATTAGACTCATTTAGAAGGTTAGCCTTTGCAACAGTACATTTACATTTACATTTATTCATTTAGCAGACGCTTTCGTCCAAAGCGACACACATCTCAGCAAAAGTACAATTTAGGCAATACATTGAGAAAAGGAGACATAGCTGCAGGCATGAAAGTCTCAAGCAAACCTAGTTACATTCTGATTCGAATCAAGGAAGGGGACAAGTGGAATACCACTTTTAGCACCACTCTTAGCCATTACTAATATTTGGTGATGCCTTTCAGGTTACCTAACGCGCCTTTGTTATTCCAGGCATTCGTTAACCACATCCTAGGGGACCTGGTGGATGACTGCATCTTGGTGTACCTGGACAACATCTCGATCTTCTCCAGGACCAGGGAACAACATGTATGACTGGTGAGGACAGTGTTAACACGGTTCCTGCAAAACCACATTTATTTCAAGGGAGAAAAGTGTTTGCTCCACCAGCTGCGGGTGTCGGTTCTGGGCTACATCCTGAGGGATGAAGGAGTAGCCATGGACCCTGAAAAAGTCCGGGTGGTGACTTAATGGCCTCAGCCAAGAAATGTGAAGGCTCTGCAATGGTTCCTGGGTTTTGCTAATTTCTACAGGAGATTCATCAGGGGATTCAGCTCCATTGCCGCCCCCTCACGGCCCTCACTGCAGGTAAAGAGACCCATCACAGCGTAAGGTGACCAGGCCTAGCACGCCTTCTGGGAGTTGACGAAATGGTTCGCGTCAGTGCCTATATTATGGCACCCAGACCCCACATTGCCTTTCGTACTGGAGGTGGATGCCTCCCCGGTGGGGGTAGAGGCCGTGTTCTCCCAGAGGTAATGTGATCCACAAGAGCTGTATCCTTGCGCCGTACTCCTCACGGAAGTTGTCGCCTGCCGAGTGGAACTACGACATTGGAAACCGAGAGCTGTTGGCTATGAAACTAGCCCTGGAGGAACAGAGACATTGGTTGGAGGGGGCCTCACACCCATTCCTAGGATTGACCGACCACCACAACCTAGAGTACCTCCAAAAAGCACACCACTTAAACCCATGTCAGACCCAATGGGCCCTGTTCTTCACCATATTTCAGTTCACTGTATGATATCGGCCGGGCACTAAGAACACGAAGGCAGATGCCCTTTTGCACTTATATGCCAGCAATCCTACAACCGACAACCCCAAACCGATCCTGCCCAAGAACTGTGTTGTAGCTACGGTGCACTAACACTTTTTCCGTGATCTCCAGGTCACACAGACAGCCGAGCTTGGCTCGCCCAATACACCCGACGGTAAGGAGTACGTGCCAGGGAGACTGTTACCAGCACTCCTGTAGTGGACCCATGACTCACCCACAGCAGGACACCCTGGCATCAGCTGAATGCTTTCCCTCCTCCAGGGGAGGTTCTGGTGGCTCTCCATGTAAAAGGACATCCGGGAGTACGTGGAGGCCTGCGCAACCTGCTCCCAGGCCAGGACCCCAACCCAGAAACCCACTGGGTTTCGGGAACCACTATCGGTGCCCTCACGACCCTGATCACATGTGGCAGTGGACTTCTTGGTGGACCTTCCCTCAACAGAATTAAAGACCACAAGACAAAACTTAGTTGACTAGTTTTCCAAGGCCTGTGGCCTGATCCCCCTGCTCTGACTACCCACAGCCCTGGTGACAGCAGAGGTACTGTTCCAGCTGGTATTTCACTTATTCAGCCAAACTGAGGACATTGTGTTGGACTGTTCACCTAGCGGGTTCGGAAGGCTTTCTGAAAGAAGATGGGGGTCTCGGTAAGCCTCACCTCCAGTTACCACTCCCAATCCAACAGGCAGACAACAGTTGCAGCAGGACATCAGTTGGTTCCTCCGTAGTGATTGTGCCCATAGGCAGCATCAGTGGGCCAGGTACCTGCCTTAGGCTAAGTACACCTACAACGCCCTGACCCATTTCTCCACAGGTATGTTGCCGTTCTAATGTGTCTTGGGTTCCCAACCAGCTCTGTTTCCTTGGTGTCCCACACGAAGGAATGCACCCGTAGTCAACATCTGGTACCAGGCTAGTGCGGAGACGTGGCATGCCCCCAGGAGACACCTTCAGCAGAGCACCCACCGAGAAAAACAACAGGGCGACCGGTATCAACGCACCCTTTCCTTCCAGCCAGGGCAGAACGTGTGGTTGTCCACTTGGGACCTGAAATTTTGTCTCCCATCCAAGAAACAGCCCTTGCTTCATCAGACCCTTTAAGGTCCTCTGCCAGGTCACACCTGTCTCTTACAAGCTCCAGTTACCCCTGCGCTTACGTGTCCATTCCACCTTCCACATGTCCCTGCTCCAGCCCTGTGGAACTTCTCTTCTCCAGGCCCCAAGTGACGTTGCTCCAACCCCATTGGTTCAGGTACATGGGGGCCCTACCTATACCATCCGGGTGCTTCTGGACTCCCATCGGTGGCAAGGAGGCCTACAGTACTTGATGGATTAGGAGGGCTATGGGTCGGAGGAACAATGTTGGGTTACTGCACGTAAAATTTTGGACCCTGTTCTTGTCACGGATTTCCACAGGGATCATCCAGACTGGCCTGCGCCCCATCCCAGGGGCGTCCTCCCTCCTAGCTTTGGGTAGCAGGAGCCACCCGTAGAGGGGGGGTACTGTCACTGTGCCGGACCACGCGCTTGATGACCACACTGTGACTAAGTGACTGGTCATACGCACTTGGCCGTGGAACCGCAACCTTAAAAAACGCACTCCTTGCCCACACTCCAAGACCTCTATGACTGTAATTGTGAATCAGACTCTTGTGTTATAGAAATAAACGCACCAGTATTTGAGTCCGTCAGCCTTGTTTCCTGTGTTTGCCATGACACAAACACTTACATCACTCAAGTCACTAAGGGAAAATGGAAACCAGATAAAAGAGGAGGAGCTGAACAGATCTGGTAGAATTGCAGTGGACAGGATTCGTGTTTAAGGTCAAGCTCAGGATATTTCACTCACTGGTAAGAGAGAGTGTGTTTCCACTCCAAGGCAGTTTCAGTTTGCTGATACTATCATTCAGTACAAAAAAGAAAAAAAATGGTACAGTAGTTTATAGAGGACATGCTGTGATTTATATGCACAATGACTGTAATGAAAGGTTTAAAGATAGGGGTACAATTTCAGTAGCGTAGTGGTTAGACCTGCTGCTTTTGGACCCCGCAGTTTCACATTTGAATCTCACATTCAGCTGTAGTATGTCTGAGAAAGGTACTTACCCTAAATTACTCCAGTCAAAATTACCCAGCTGAACAAATGGGTCGATTAGGTAGATTAACATTTTAAGTTCTTTTGGTGAAAACTGTCAGATAAACCATCAGATAAATCTAGAAATTAATTTTTATTTTTTCCATAGTTTGAATAATCTGTGCACAGTATTTTCAATGAAAGCTATAAAATTTTTACTGTCATAAAAAACTGTGAACATTTTTCATTTCCAATGCATGTTTTGTTTCCTAGCTTTTTTGAGGAGCAATTACATTTTTAAGAGTTAGACTTCGATTGAAATTTCAATAAATTATCTATTATATAGATGTGAGAATTTAATAACAACACACTCATCCATGTCTTTTTCTTTTCCATTAAAGGATAGACATGGACAACACAACATTCGCTCTCAACATCCTACAACTGGAGGGTGTTGACCTTGCTCCTCAGTTTGTTTACCCAGTGTTTTTCACTCTGCTTGTTACTTACATTCTCACCATGATCACCAATACAGGACTTATTATTCTAATTGCAGTGGAACGGAGTCTTCATCAGCCCATGTACCTCTTATTTTGTAATCTGTCTTTCAATGATATTATGGGAAACACTAACATTCTACCTAGAATGATGATGGACCTTTTCTCAACTGAAAAATACATTGGCTATGTTGAGTGTGTCACTCAGGCTTTCTGTTCTCACACATTTGTTGTAGCTGCACATGTAATACTAATGATCATGGCTTTCGACAGATATGTGGCCATATGTAACCCTCTGAGATACACCTCAATCATGACAACCAGAATGGTGGTGAAGCTGTCAGCATCTGCTTGGGCCTTTTCCTTGTTTATGGTGTCCATCCTGCTGGGCCTCACCATTCGACTGACTAGATGCCGGTCGGTCATTGTGAATGCTTATTGTGACAACGCATCTCTGTTCAAGCTTTCATGCCAGGATGTGTCCATCAACAACATTTATGGTCTTGCTTACACAGTGTTCATATCCAGTTTATCGCTAGTAATTACAATCGGAACATATTATAAGATTTTCACCATTTGTTTTGCCAAGAAAAGCAAAGAGCTGAACAACAAAGCAATTCAGACTTGTTCTAGCCACTTAGTGCTCTACATGATCATGGTGTGGTCTGTCTTTCTCACCTTTGTATTTCACCGCATCCAAATGTACTCAGGCTATCGAAAAATGATGGCTATTTTGTTTCATGTTGTCCCAGCAAATCTGAACCCTGTTATTTATGCACTGCAGACTAAAGAACTGAAAAGTAAGGTGAAGAAAATGCTTCATTCAAAAGTATCTAACAAGTCTAGGTAAGATTATATTGGTTACTTTTTAGTTTTCAGAGTTTTTTTAAGTAAACAGAATTTGTTATATAATCGCTGAAATTACTGCAACATGTTCATTGTTTTCAATATTATTAATAGCCTAGTGTTCTTCAAAAAATTATACTATAAAATTTGTTTATTTCTTCATGCAGTCGTTCTACTTTGCAAAAGAACATTTAGTTCAAATTTCCTTTGAAACACTGTACAACCAAATAATAGACAAAAGTTAAATAAAAATATTACTATGCCATTACTATCTATAATTCTATGTTGAGTTTGTTACACACACACCTTCTGAACCGCTTGTCCCATACGGGGTCGCGGGGAACCGGAGCCTACCCGGTAACTCAGGGCATAAGGCCGGAGGGGGAGGGGACACACCCAGGACGGGACGCCAGTCTGCCGCAAGGCACCCCAAGCGGGACTCGAACCCCAGAACCACCAGAGAGGCGGACCCAGTCCAACCCACTGCACCACCGCGCCCCCCCCCCCGAGTTATTTACATTTCAGTGAAATACATTTGTTGAAATACTTTCTGAAAATTTATTACGGACGTTTTTCTTTGATGGTTCCTTAGCTACCATTAGATTCTTAAAGAGATCCATGGCCTGGGTTAGGAAACCCTAAGCTACAGTTTTTTAAAATGTACAAGAGACTTGCAAATATGGCACATACAGTGTCACCTCTGTACAATCGCTGACATACATTTTTGACCTTTACAGGATACGCTAACAAGTAACGTATTACTAAAAAAGAAACGTAAATGTTTGTTGCAATTTTGTGATTAGAAATTGTCGATTAATGGATAAACCTTTAAGCAGCTGCTCGTGTGATGTACATTGGTTCATTTTATGGAATGTTACAAATTAACTGTGCTTTAGAATCAGGATCTGCATCTAAGTCTCTTTTTCTGTCGATGAAATACACTCATTATATTTTTCTGTGAGATGTAAATTAGACTCATTTAGAAGGTTAGCCTTTGCAACAGTACATTTACATTTACATTTATTCATTTAGCAGACGCTTTCGTCCAAAGCGACACACATCTCAGCAAAAGTACAATTTAGGCAATACATTGAGAAAAGGAGACATAGCTGCAGGCGTGAAAGCCTCAAGCAAACCTAGTTTGCTACACCGAGGTTCATTGTTCAAGTAGGTGCAGGGGGAAGGTCATTCTACCACAATGGACCCAGAACCGAGAACCTCCGAGCTTTGCTTTTTGTGCGCGGGACCACCAAGCGAGCAGAAGTGGATGAGCCAAGGGGCCTGGCTGGAGTGTACCGGTTGATCAAGTCCTGTAAATAGCCGGGACCAGTTCTATTGATGCATTTGTACACAGTCACGAGGGTTTTGAATTTGATATGGGCAACTATGGGAAGCCAGTGCAGAGAGATGAGTAAAGGAGATACATGGGAGTGCTTTGGCAAATCAAACACAACTCGTGCAGCAGCATTCTGTAGAAGCTGCAGAGGTTTGATGGCATTAGGAGGAAGGCCACACAGAAGAGAGTTGCAGTAGTCCAGACGGGAAGTCACTATGGCCTGGACAAGTAGTTGGGTGGAGTCAGTAGTGAGGTAGGGACGGATCCTACGAATATTATGCAGGATGTATCTGCAGGACCGGGTTGTGGCTTCAATATGTTGAGAGAATGACAGACTCGCATCAATCGTAACTCCCAGACTCTTAGCAAAGGAGCTAGGCGAAATGAGTGAGTTGTCCAATTTGATTGAGAGGTTGTGACAGGAGGACAGGCCAGCTGGGAGGTAAAGAATCTCTGTTTTGGAGAAGTTGAGTTGGAGGTGGTGATCAAACATCCATGAAGAGCTGTCCGACAGGCAGGCAGCAATGCGTATGGAGATGTCTGATGCACCAGGTGGAAAGGAGAGGAAAAGCTGGGTATCATCAGCATAGCAGTGGTATTTGAATCCATGGGAGGCTATGACCGGACCAAGGGGGGTGGTGTAGATGGAGAAAAGAAGAGGACCCAACACTGAGCCCTGCGGAACACCGGTTGAGAGAGGCAGAGAAGAATGAGAGCTCCGCCAGACCGCTTGATAGGACCTGTCAGAGAGGTAGGACTCAAACCATCTGAGTGATCCAACCTTTGATCCCAAGCTGGTTAAGAGAGGAGAGTAGAATCCGGTGACTTACAGTGTCGAATGCCGCAGACAGATCGAGGAGGATGAGGAAAGGGAAGAGGGAGGCAGCTCTAGCAGCTTGGAGAGCGTCAGATACCGCCAGAAGGGTGGTCTCAGTGGAGTGACCAGCTTTGAAACCAGACTGATAACCATCAAGGAGATGGTTCTGGGTAAGGAAATCGGAGAGTTGATCACAGGCTGCCCTCTCAAGGGTTTTGGAGAGGAAGGAGAGGAGAGAGACCGGTCTGTAATTTTCAACCAGATTGGGGTCCAGGGAGGATTTTTTTTAAGAGAGGTGAAATTACAGTAGTTTTGAAGGCAGCTGGGAAACAGCCAGAGGAGAGTGAGGAGTTGATGATAGAAGAGATGAAGGAGGAGAGTTGTGGGGAAATGTTTTGAAGGAGTGATGACGGGATCGGATCAAGCGAGCAGGTGGTGGATCTGCGCAATATCAGGAGGTCAGCGACTTCAGATTCGGAGAGCGGCTTGAAGTTGGAGAGGATAGCTTTGCAGGAAGGTCTAGCGCGAACCGGGCAGGTTGATGGTGAGAATTTATCAGTGATCGCTTTGAGTTTGTCTCTGAAAAACAAAGCAAAGTCTTCAGCAGTGAGAGAAGAGGGAGGAGGAGGTGGGGGGGACACAGAAGGGATGAGAAGGTGACAAAGAGACTGTGTGGTTTTTTGGATGCAGACTGTATTTTGTTGTGGAATAAGGAGGTTTTAGCTGAAGAGACAGCAGACTGAAAAGCAGCTAAGAGTGACTGGTAAGCATCCAGGTCCGATGGAGTTTTGGATTTACGCCATCCTCACTCTGCCACCCGCAGTTCGGTCCTGTTAGCATGTAACGTATCAGATAGCCAGTATTATGTATGGAGAAACTGATAAAATAACTAACCAGGATTATTATCCTTTAATTATTTAGTTGAAGCCTTTGTCCAAGGTAGTTTTAAACTTAGACAAATCCCACTATTACAAACTTGGTCACAAGACCAAGCCCACAGAACTGTAAAAAGCCCACAGAACTGAAAAAAGAAGCCAATGCACTTGATATTAGGCTGTGGCCATGCACAACCTCCGCAATAGACCTGATTCATGAATTTTTAACAATACTGCTATTAGAATAGGTATCAGTGTCTGTAAAAACTACTTAACATGTACAAGCACTTCATTCCTTTGGGAATACATAGGCTGGTCATGTGTATATTGGGTAACTAGAAGGTTACTGAAAGGTTAAAGGGAGTGGTTAATTCAATTGTTAGCAAGCAAACCACATACCAATAAATAGGGAACATGAATTGAACCTTTCTGTTTAGGACAATAAAAGTACTGTAGCATCCCCCCATGGAGCTACTAGACACAGGCTCAGGAGTCAGAATAAAAGGAACTGTCTCTTTATTAACTGTGTACATGTCTCCGACTTTTTTTTTTTTCAAAATTTTTTTTGTCTCTCGGTACATGCCTCTGACAGCGCTTTTAACAAAGATGCTACAGATAGTTCAAGTGATGCATAGCAATGGGAAGTTCCCCTAGGTCTCCCCCCAGCCCCCCTACCATGCACAATGGTTAGGACCACCCCGAGGATTACCCAAAAATCCCCAGTATGAGACTACACCTAAACAATAAAACAGCCTATCACAACAAAACACCCAATTATGTACAGACATGAACACTAACAACTATTTACACGGAGCTATTTCAGCTCCCCTCAGCACCATTACAGTACACACACACACACACGCATTTTCTGAACCGCTTGTCCCATATGGGGTTGCGGGGAACCAGAGCCTACCCGGCAACACAGGGCGTAAGGCCAGAGGGGGAGGGGACACACCCAGGACAGGAGGCCAGTCCGTCGCAAGGCACCCCAAGTGGGACTCAAACCCCAGACCCACCAGAGAGCAGGACCCGGTCCAACCCACTGTGCCACCGCACCCCCCAGTACAGTACGTTAAAATTTAAAATTAATAAGCCTAAAATTAAATAATGACTGCAGTTCTATATCCAGTTTCTTAATGCTGGTCTGTGTGTATATTTGTGTAAAACTCTGCAAAAAAATGTCACCTTGTGGGTTATTGTAAGAAAAAACTGGGAGAAAAAGTCTTCCCTGTAACAGAAGCTGCTTCTCCAGATGCTCTACATCAAATTCTGCAGTACATTAAGTCCATGAGATTCTTGTCAGGATTCCCATAATGGGCTCACTCCTGCATTTCAAACTCTTTTCTTAAAGTCATATCTCAGACCTCCTGCTTTTACACTAATCATTTGCCTATTTTGATTCTTTTCTTGTACTTGGTTTTGACTTGAGAATTTTGCTGTTGTAATTTGTGGCCGGGTGCACGGTGGTGCAGCGGGTTTGGCCGGGTCCTGCTCTCTGGTGGGTCTGGGGTTCAAGTCCTGCTTGGGGTGCCTTGCGATGGACTGGTGTCCCATCCTGGGTGTGTCCCCTCCCCCTCCAGCCTTGTGCCCTGTGTTGCCAGGTTAGGCTCCGGCTCACCATGACCTTGCTTGGGATAAGTGGTTTCAGAAAGTGTGCGTGCAAGTTATTTGTGACTATGGGCCTCAAAAACAAAGGCTCACAGAAGCTGACCCACTGTATCCTCGGTCTGGTTACTTCCCAAACCCCACACACCCCTCCATGCTGTCATGTGGAACTGAGGCCACAGGGAAGGCTGGACCCAAGTGCAGGATTGTCTAGTTGGAACCAAGGGGTCAGGCAAGTTCCTGTTATCAGGGAGGGGAGAAGAGTGGGTCAGTCAGCAGTCAGAGTGGGAGCGAAGATCCGTAGACAAAGTCAGGGGGGCAAAGCGCATGGTCAAAAGCCAGAAATGAAGAACAGGAACTAGGATCGAAGGAGACTGCAACATAGGCGCAAAGGGGGGCGGTTATCTTGATGAGATTCCGTAAGTGCAAAGAGGCTGAGGAGGGTCTTTTAAAGCTGAATGCTGTGACTGTCATCAGGTGCCCCATCAGCATCAGGTGCTGTTGATTGTGGTGTGGGTGTGGATGTGACACGTCACATTGATCAAATGTTTTTTTTCCCTGGTGTTAAGGTTTTATTTGATAATAAATAAATCAAATATTGTAAACTAGATGTTTGTACCATTTTTCCAGTTCTGTCACTGTAGCTCACATGGTTTTCTGGAAGATGTTTGAAACTAATTGAATTTAGTTTGTGCTCTAGCTCAGAGGGCAGGAAGAAGAGCTCGACACATAGGAAGCATTTAAAAAGAATTAGACCTTCATTACTTGGGTTTCGTATTCAATCGCCCACTGAAGCTGAAAAATATGTTTTGAGTTTGAACAGTATGCCATAAATAACATTATGGTGCAACACACACACACACACATTTTCTGGACCGCATGTCCCATACGGGGTCGTGGGGAACCGGAGCCTACCCGGTAACACAGGGCGTAAGGCCGGAGGGGGAGAGGACACACCCAGGACGGGACGCCAGTCCGTCACAAGGCACCCCATGCGGGACTCGAACCCCAGACCCACTGGAGAGCAGGACCTGATGGTGCAACACATATAACGCAAAGCAAAAAACACATCTGTAGTATCCATACAACAGACACAGGGCTTACATCATTCAAATCACTGAGGGAAAATAAAACCATATAAAAAGAGGAGGAGCTGAAAAGGTTTTTTAGAACTGCAGTGAATACGCCTGGTGTTTAATGTTAGCATAAACAGATCTGGATTACTGGTAAGGGAGTGCTTTTTGACTTCAACCTCTGCCTGCTGACATTACCTCTCAGCACGAAAAAGAAAAAGTAATAAGGACAGAGTAATTTATAGGGAATCAAATGGGATTGATATACTTAACAATGACATCTATTGTAATATTTCTGTACACAATTAGGGCTATTTTATATGAATTAATGTTTCTCTACAGTAAATATGATTCCTGTACAATTGTTTATAACAATCTTAAAAAACTAAATTTTTTTGTTAGATGTTTCCTTCAGCTTTTATGTTTTGGAAGAACTATGAACTGTGTTTCAGCTAATTGAAATGTTAAAGTTAAATGTTTATTTTTAATCTCTTCTACTAATTCTTTTTTCTTCAGATGGTGGAAATGAGCAACATTAGCTATGTGCTACAGCTGGAGGGTGCTGACCTTGAACCTAATTTGATCTACCCTGTGTTTTTCATTCTACTGTTTACATATTTGATCATCATGGTCACCAACATAGGAATCATGGTCCTCATCGCCATGGAAAAGAGCCTGCAGCAGCCCATGTACCTCTTATTTTGTAATCTGTCTTTTAATGATATTATGGGAAACACTAGCATTCTACCTAGAATAATGATGGATCTTTTCTCATCTGAGAAATACATTGGTTATGCAGAGTGTGTCATTCAGGCTTTTGGTACTCACACATTCTCTACAGCCTCACACATAATACTAATAGTCATGGCTTTTGACCGGTATGTGGCCATATGTAACCCTCTGAGATACTCCTCAATCATGACCACTAGCATGGTGGTGAGGCTTTCAGTATATGCTTGGGGCTCAACACTGATTATGGTGACAATCCTGTTGAGCCTCACCCTTCGCCTGACTAGATGCCGATCATTTGTCCTGAATGTGTACTGTGACAATGTATCTCTGTTCAAGCTTTCATGCGAAGATGTGTCGATCAACAACATCTATGGCCTTGTTTATACAGTGTTTATTTGTTGTTTTTCATTACTTAGTGTAGGCATCACCTATTTTAAAATAGTCACCATTTGTTTCACCAAGAAAAGTAAGGAACTCAACAACAAAGCACTTCAAACTTGTGCCAGTCACTTAGTACTCTACACCATAATGTTTTGGTTTGGCTTTCTCAGCATTGTTTTTCACCGCATCCAGAACTTCTCCGCCTATCGAAAGTTGATGGCTATTTTGTTTCATGTTGTCCCTGCAAATCTGAACCCAATCATTTATGCACTGCAAACAAAGGAACTAAAAAACAAGATAAAGAAAATATTTCATTCAGCAGTGTCTAACAGAGCTTAACATTTTTGCAGTTCTTTCTTTTACTGGTTTTCATTTCATGATTTATCTTATTAAAAATGTAATTTGTTTGTGTTGACTTCAGATATTTTTAAAAATATTTTGCTTATCTTATTGCACAGTAACAAAAGAAAATCTGACATTTAATACACAAACTTGTTCTCTGGCTCTTATTGTTGTAATGATTATTGCAGTGAAAGCAGTAAGACTGAAGGGGGTGGTTTAACCAGTAGCATTGTTTCTAAGCAACTTCAGGATTGAGGGTTGAAACCATCTCTGATGATTTTAAATTCCATCCAGTGCAAAAGAGTTTTAAAGTTATGTTGTAGCAAACTGTGACATATCTCAGTGAACACAGACTAAATGTAAATACACTCCCTGTCATGGTCATTGCAAGTTTTTCTCATTACACCCACACACACTGTCTGAAACCACTTGTTCCGAGCAGGGTTGCAGCAAACTGGGGCCTAACCCAGCAACACAGGGCGCCAGGCTGGAGGGGGGGGGCGGGGGACACACCCAGGATGGGATGCTAGTCCATTGCAAGGCACCCCAAGCAGGACTTGAACCCCAGACCCGCCAGAGAGCAGGACCCAGCCAAGCCCACTGCGTCACCGCACCCTCTTTTTTTCTCACTATGATCTTGAAATTCAGATGGATAGGGCATTGTGTAATACCCTAAATGAAAAAACCAATGATACCTAAAATCACCAAAAACTCCAAAACTGCTTAAAAGATACTAAGATAAAAATACAGAACTATGTGTCTATTTACATCTTAACAGCTCACATACTGTGTATTCCTAAATAATGATTATGCAGAATGGTCACATGAGGTGAATGGAGACACAGAATGACACTGTGAGGTAAACTGCAACAATGCACCAGGAGAACAGAGATGACAGGATCCATATAGGAGTGCCAGGTGGCAGAGCAAAGCAGACAGTAGAAATTGCCAAGTCAGTGACAAGCTATGAGTGAACCAAAGTTGTAACAGACATCGAAAAAAGATACACGCCAAAAATACAGCTCCAGAAATTGTGTTGACAAATGATGGTGTATCAAACAAGGAAAGTCAGGGGACCAGTAGCCCTGCTACAGTGGCACAGAAGGTGCTACAGAACCACTCCAGAGTCATAAAGAGGGAGTGAAAGAGTGGAAATCTAGCATAGCCCAACCCAGAAGGGGGAACTTGACTCATCCCAGAGATGCCCATCAAAGCATCCATGACCCGGTTGGCCCCAGAGGAAGGGAGGAACAGGGAAGAATTCAGGGCTGATGCAGGGACTTGCTCAGCAGTACAAGCAAAAGGGATAGCAGAGGATGCAGGACAGGGTGCATGATCAGGAGTATGGCAGAGCACTCTGGGCGTTGGCCAGGAGTCAGTGGGGTAGAGGCAGGAGAAGAGGGAGACCAAGTAAAGGCAAAAGATGTCCGGCTTCCAGGCAGTCCAGGAAAAGAGAATGCCTCGGACATGGAGGCCATTGTGGAAACTGGTCACAGTCCAGTCAGAGATTGAGGGGGTTTCTGGAAGTGAGGAAGGAGGAGGAGCTAGAGGAAGGAGCCATGGAGAGGCACTGCCGCGAGCAACAAATTGGAGCAGGAGGGGGCCCACGAGGGCAGGGATGCATGGTTGTGGGATGTTGTTGTGGAATCTGCTGTGCGCACGAAAGCTGGGGCACACCTGGGGAGGAAGCACAGGTGGATGAAGGCAGGGAATAAGTGTGCAGGATGGGATCATCTTCAGAGGAGAATGTGTCATGCTAATGTCCACAGAGCAGGTCAGATAGAGAAAAACACAGGAGCTGATGCTGACACTAGCAGTTGCATGATAGAGTGTATGTCAAATCATTGATACAAAAAATGAGAAGGGGGATTACTTATATTGCCACTTATCATAGAGCAGTTATACGCTGTAAGTTTGAAGCCATGCAGGGAAACATACACGTTACTGTTGGAACACAGGAAATGCAGAATCTGTTGAAGCACGACAGTGTCTATTCTTGTAAATAACAGAAGTATGAATCCCTGCTCTTGCAATAGTGCATTTAAAGTACTTTTCCTGAATTGCCGACTCTGTAAACTGGTGAATAATTTTTAAGTATCTTAGTTGTCACAAATCCCACGAGAACAGAGGACATCCTCTCAACTAAAATGTAATTGCCTGTCAAGGGCATCAGATATCAAAGGGTTGCCAAGGGAGTCTATGCACCATATGGGCCACAGAACACTCACATGTCTACATCCCATGGAATACATGAACGCCAGCGTCCCCATATTGTGCAAGCAGTTCATGCCCCCCTACCAGTCATCAGTGATCCATCTGGCTTCCCAGTCTTCCATAAGCTTGTCTAAGCAAGATTCTCGTTGCCATGAAACCTTGTTTTGTGTGGTTCGGTGTCCTTCCTTCTGGCTTCCTCCTCCCATTGTGCACAGCTCCATTTACATGATGAACCAGGAAAGGGCCCTCCCCAAACTGTTGCCACAAAGTTGGAAGCACACAATTCACTACAATGCCAATGTATGCTGTAGCATTAAGATTTTCCTTCACTGTAATAAAGGGGAAAAGCCCAAATTATGAAAAACAGCCCAAGACAATTATCATTATAACTATACATGCAGGCAGGTAGTGTTCTCCTGTCATCCATAAATAAATAAATGTAATGTAAACGTAATCCACCAGCCTCAGATTTGTTGGTCGTACTGCCAGATGGTGAAGCATGATTCATTACACCAGAGAACATTGTTGCTCCTAGATGTTTCCACTTCACCATAACGATATGGTTAACAGGGGCAAGTCTAGCACAGCAGAAATTTGACAAAATGATTCGTTGGAAAGGTAGTACTCCATAACAGTGCCACACTGAAAGTCACCGAGCTCTGTAGTACAACCCATTGTACTGCAAATTTTTGTCTAAGAGATTGCATATCTGTGTGCTTGATTTTATCCTTATTACACCTATCAGTAATGGGTGTGGCTGAAATGGTCAAACCCATTAATTAGAATAGGTATCTACATACTTTTGGCCTCGTAGTGTTAGTGAAAGATAGCCTTTAGTACATCATTTGAGCACTATGAGTACTTGATTATGACTTTTAGATTGGTAAATGCCCCCTCTGTCTTCAAGGCTTTTGTGAACAAGGTATTAAGGAACATGATTATCCAATCTGTTTTTATACAACTAACTTAACTCTGGCCATGCTGGAGTTAGTAAGCCCTTACATATCATCCTCAACCCAATAGACCCTGGTTACATATTTCAGTTTAACATTTTTGTTAATTTAGCTGACAATTTTCTCCAAAGCATGCTATAATGTAAAGCTACTTACAATTATTTAACATTTGTACATCTGGGAATATGCTTGGCAATCAACCATTTTTATGGTGTCAGTCCTACTGGGATGCCAGTCATTCCTCATGAGTATGTACTGTAACAATGCAGCTCTTTTCAAGCTTTCATGCCAAGCTTTGACCATTAATGACATGTATGGACTCTTTCACATCACTGATGATGGTTCTTTATTTGGATGTGCTGCCATCACACACACACACACACACACACACACACACACACACACACACACACACACACACACACACACACACTTGTCCTATACAGGGTCACGGGGGAACCAGAGCCTACCCAGCAACACAGGGCGTAAGGCCGGAGGGGGAGGGGACACACCCAGGACAGGATGCCAGTCCACCGCAAGGCACCCCAAGCGGGACTCGAACCCCAGACCCACCAGAGAGCAGGATCCGGTCCAACCCACTGCACCACCACACCCCCGTGCGGCTATCGTCTATTTTAAATTATTCACTAATGTCACGGGGGGCATGGTGGGTTCAGCCAGTGTCCTCTGTGTGGAGGGTCTGGGATTAGAGCCCTGCTAGGCGGGACCTGTGACAGATTGGCCTCCTGTCCTACGTGTGTCCCCTCCCCCTTTAGCCTTGTGCCCTGTGTTGCCAGGGAAGGCTCCAGCTCACCACGACCCCATGCGGGACAAGTGGTTGTTGACGATGGATGGACTAAATGTCATTGGTGTAGTAAGAAAAGGAAAGACTGAACAAAGCACTCTATATGACCATGCTTTGGTCTGCTCTTTTCTCAGCTTTTTTTTTACAGTTCATTCAGCTGTACTCAGGCTACTAGAAGTTGATGGCTATTTTGTTTCATGTTGTCCCAGCAAATGTCAGCCCTATAATTTACATAGAATAAACAATGGAACTGAAAAAAGCAAGCTAAAGAAAATTTTTAGTTCAAGAATATCTGAGAAGACCTGATAAATGTTACTGTTGGCCTTTTTTACATATTCATATATAACAAAATTACTGGAATAGGTAGCGATATGCTTAGTATTTAGATAATATTTGTCTAGTAAGTCTTTCAGAAAATGTCAGGAAAAGCTGAGCTCATTTCCTCATTGTATAGAGTCATTCTAATTTTCCTAAGGAAATCTCAAATATTAAGAGCTTCCTTTATGTAATTAAGCTTAAATCACTGGGACTGAAAGTGGTGGCAAGATGATTTCAAATTACTGTGCTACAATGTTAGGTTGTAGTTCCCTTGGACCAGATATAGTGAGCAGTTCCTTTTTATAAGTACACTCACTCCCTGTAATTATGACTACATATAAGAATAGCACTAAATATAAAAATGGTCCAGCGCAGCAAAACTGAGAAAGCTGGCAGAACTGAATTCCTGTTTAGAGTAAAGGAAGCCCTCTGGTGTTTGCATTTTGAAACATCCACCAAAGGGCTATTGAGTACTTCAGGCTTCACACTTAGCTGATTGGAACAAATGATTTTTTCGCTACTGTACCCGCATCTAACGTGGGACTAAAAGTACTAAAAACTACCATTACGTTTGAAGGTTTTTCAACAGTACTCAAAAAAACAAAAATTATGTGACTAAAAGGAAAATAAAAAATTAAAAAAAACCAACAAGTGTCAATTACTCCTTTTAATCTTCTGAAAAACTACCAATATTAACAGCTTACAGAGTTTTCACTCATAGAAAAATTCATTTAATTGTGTTACAACAGTATGTTTAACTTACTGAAGATAATATTCGATCTGTTGCAATAAAATCAAATTGTCAATAACGCTAAACACAAATGAAACCGAGGACTACACATTTCATGTTTGGTGAAGATGCTTTGCTCAGGCAGTAACTAATTTTGTCTAGCTAGGCGAAAGTTCATTTAAGACATTAGGCAGCAACAAGCATTGGCTTTAACAAATTATAGAATACTACTTAAACTGCAGTAATAGTTAGTTATAATTATTAAGTGTGCTCCGTTTGCCTACCAGTACACCCTTGTTTAACAAACACATGCATTTAGCATATGTTTGTAAGGCAGGATGAATGCAATAGACAGCAAGTTTCACCACCAACGTGGGCTTCATTAGTTGCACAAAAAAGGCACGTGGCCCCTTCAGCAAACAAATCTGAACCACTACAAAGAGAGGGTGTGGACAAACCGAAAAGTACCTGAATCATGATGGTCCAAAGGTTATCTGCAGCCCCTGCTGCCACTCGGAAAGTCCGAGCAGTACCTGCTGCCACAGTATAACCCATCATTGCTGGGGTGTGGGGTCACACCCCCCGTGCCTGCCATTCCCACTGCTTATCTAGTTCCCACTCCAAGGAATCAAGAGCATCGGAGTATGAAATGGGGAACAGCTCAGTAATGTGCTCGTACCACCTGCAGTAAGGACAGACCAGCACCACCAACTAAGCAAACCTTTTCTGTTCTCATCATCACTCGTCTGTCATCCAAGTGGCATTCCAGACCTCCAGTAGCTTCCTAATACAAGGTTGCAGGAACAGCTTATCCCAAGCCACTGGTCTCAGATACAAGAAAGCAGATACAAGAAAATTGGTACCTTATACTTCTGAGGAGGTTTCCAGACCGCCACAACTGTGCCACACCTTAGGTCATTAATAGGTGAACAAGTGAGGGACTTATTTTTAACAGTTATGTTAAAGTGTTAAAGGGTGAGCTGGTAGCGTAGTGGTAAGAGTGACTGCCTTTAGACCCAAAGGTTGCAGGTTTGAGCCTCACCTTGAGCAAGATACTTACCCTGAATTGTTCCAGTAAAAAATTTCCCACCTGTATAAATAGGTAAATAATTGTAAGTTGCTTTGGAGAAAAATGTCAGCTAAATGAACAAATTTAATTTACTGTTAACATGTTAGTCATACATAAAATGCCATGTCATGATCGTGTAGATGACATACCTAGTTTAAAAGAATAAAATAGATACAATTCACCAAATAACTCCAAAACAATTTAGACAAACATTTACAAAATTCAACTATCACAATATGGAAAACCTGTTCCATGACATATTTGAATCTCTCATGTTACACTCAGTCCAGTTCCATCTGTGAATAAGCTAGGTTTTTGATCAAGGTAGGGCCAAAGTCAACTCTAAATTCACAATGTACTGTGAAATCAATACACAGAGAAGTGCTAACCCTTTATGGTAATTTTAGGCTAAACTTGTGACTGACAATTGAAAATGGAGAGTAAGATGGGGTGGCACAGTGAGTAGTGCTGCTGTCTCACAGCACCTGGGTAGTGTGAGAGGATGTGGGTTTGATCCCCACTCAGTCTGTGTGGAGTTTGCTTGTCCTCCCTGTGTCTGTGTGAGTTTCTTCCGGGTGCTCTGGTTTCCTCCCACAGTCCAAAGACATGCTGTTCATGTTCACCCATAGTGTGTGAGTGACAGAGAGAGAGAGAGTGTGTGTTCCACTGATATGTGGATGAGTGACCTGTTGTAAGTAGTGTATCTAGCAGTGTAAATCCCCTTTGTGAATAAGATGTGTGGGCTGGTAACACTACATAGAGTTCATTGGAGAATTCACAGAATGTGTGTGAGGAGGTGTTGCTTGTGGAAAGGTAATCAATTGGTCTATCAAGTAACATTTATTGTAATCAATGGAATACAGACTGAGTGAAGCATGATTTAACATTTTGCTGGCAAATGACTAAAAGTAAGCTACTGCTAAGGTGTAATTGTATTAAATTACCCACATTACAATCAGCCATAGCTGGATTTTTGGAGCCATAGCAACTAAAAGCAACAGAATTTTTCTTTTGTTTTTTAAATTTAGCAATACATAAGAACATAATTCACTGTTAAAAAAATGCCTTACTGTTTCTACATTCAGGAGAAAATGTCTAAGTGCTATAGTTGGTCACAGTTCAACCTTAGAAATAAGCATTTAGTAGATAGCTCATTGCTTTTATTAATATTGGTAAATGAGACATCAATTTACAGTTGGTAATATAACTTCACACAGCAGGATAAAACTGATGGCCCACTGATGTTTATGTAAATTTATTAACTTTAAAAATATGTGGATTGTCATGCTGGAATATGGGGGGTCCGGGCAACGGTAAGTGGGACCCACTCCCGGGTTCCATTTATTATCAGTAACGCCAAAGAATCAGACGAAAAGCAGTAGTTGGGAACAGGCGTGGGTCAGGCGATGAGCATTTGGGGTTTCGTGGGAGAGACAAGGGACGTGAACGGTGAGATGGAGCAAAGGTCGGTAGCCAGAAAGTCAGGAACTCCAAAGAGCCTGGAACTGTGGTGCACACGGGAGCTGCGGTCACTCAAGTGAGATTCCGCAGGCAGGCGTGAAATCCCGGTTCCTTTTGTCACGCGCCGCCTTGAAGAGAGGCCGGTACGGGCGAGGTGCGCGTGACATGGATACCTTATAGAAAATGAGACTGAAAAATTTCTTGCCTAGCTCTGAACATTCACTGACAGCTAAATTTTGTGTCAAAGCTGTCATAAGGCTGTCATCTTAAATGCAGAATATTTGTTTTCCAGGGGGTGCAGTGGTGCAGTGGGTTGGACTGGGTCCTGCTCTTCAGTGGGTCTGCGGTTCGAGTCCCGCTTGGGGTGCCTTGCGACGGACTGGCGTCCCGTCCTGGGTGTGTCCCCTCCCCCTCCGGCCTTACGCCCTGTGTTGCCGGGTAGGGTCTGGTTCCCCATGACCCTGTATGAGACAAGTGGTTCTGAAAGTGTGTATGTATGTATTTGTTTTCCTTCCACCTGAACAAAAGCAGAGGGACTTGTGTCAGAGTAGTCAGACATAAGGTGCATGACAGATTACTTCTGTGTTCAGAGATTTCAGATATTGAATTAAACAAAACCGAGGACTAAATCTGAATGGCAGGCAATCATATATTTCAGTGGACGTACAATACACAAAAAGCTTAATTTAAAAAAACCAGGCCGATTCATTCATTCATGTACTTGTCAGTCATCCCTGTGAAACAACACAGTGCACTTGAAGCTTGCATTGCACATTTTCAGTAACACAATGATGCAATTCATTGTTAAGCCAACAGAAAGCAAATTAACCCAGCAACAGATATAAATGTACATTAAACAGAAACATACAGCCCCTAAAATACTTACATCATGTACATCACTGAGGGAAATGAATAGCAGATAAAAGAGGAGGAGTTGAATAGATTTGTTCAAACTGCAGTGGACGGGCCTGGCGTTTATTGTCAGCATTGATGTACCCAGCTCACTGGTAAGGGATGTTTTTTTAATCTCAGAACAGTCTCTATCTGCTGACATTGTGCAATGATTGAAATTAATAATTCTCAAATCTGATATAACTATTCCAATTACTAATACTAAAAAAAAAAAACATGACGTGAAACTTTGTTTTTCACATGAATTAATACTATTGATATAGTACTGTATGTGTAATTCCTGAGAATTTTGTTGCATCTGTAAAGATTTTTTCAGTAAACACTACGAACGTATATTTTTTCAGTTACAGCATGTTGCTCTTTTGACCAGTGCTGTTTTATTCTCTGAACAACTTTTCAATTTGAAATTGTTTAGACTGTATGTTTACATTCAGTTTCAAAATCTCATCAACTGCATTACTGTTTTTCTCAATCAGAAATAGAAATGGACAACAGAACAGATACTGGACACATGTTACAACTGGAGGGTGTTGACCTTGCACCTCGGTTTGTTTACCCAGTGTTTTTCATTCTTCTTTTCACCTATCTAATCCTCATGTTCACTAACACAGGACTCATGGTTCTCATCGCCATGGAAAGGAGCCTACAGCAGCCCATGTACCTGTTGTTCTGTAACCTGTCTTTCAATGATATTATGGGGAACACTAGTATTCTACCTAGAATAATGGCAGATCTTCTCTCATCTGAGAGATATATTAGTTACGTTGAGTGTGTCACTCAGGCATTCTGTACCCACATATTCTCTACAGCGGCTCACACAATTCTAATGATCATGGCTTTTGACAGATATGTGGCCATATGTAACCCTCTGAGATACTCCTCAATCATGACCACCAGCATGGTGGTGAAGTTGTCAGCAGGTGCTTGGGGCTCAGCATTGTTTATGGTGGCAGTCTTGCTTGGACTCACCATTCGATTGACCAGATGCCGGTCATTTGTCATGGGCATGTACTGTAACAACGTAGCTCTGTTCAAACTTTCATGCGAAGATGTGACTATCAGCAACATCTATGGACTTGCTTTCACTGCAATGACAATTGTTTCTTCAGCTGGAACTATAGCAATCACCTATTTAAAAATATTCAGTGTTTGTTTCACCAAGAAAAGCAAAGACCTGAACAGTAAAGCAATACAAACTTGTTCCACTCACTTAGTACTCTACATGATCATGCTGTGCTCTGGCTTGCTGATAGTCATATTTCAGCGTATCCAGGTCTCCTCGGACTATCGAAAGTTGATGTCCATTTTGTTTCATGTTGTCCCAGCGAATCTGAACCCTATTGTTTATGCACTGCAAACAAAGGAACTGAAAAGCAAGGTAAAAAAAATACTGAACTCAAAAATATCAAATAAGGCCTAATTAGGTTTTTGTGGTTTTTAGTTTTTAGGGTTTTTTCATATGAATATTTTTAGATGCAAAATGACTAGAAGTGCAATTATTTTCTTTGTGCTGTTATTATTAGTCTGAAGATAGCTCCTTTAAAAATGTGGAAAAAGTGTAATTTTTTGTTTCTTCATTAGGCAGATGTTCTTATTAGCAAATAAAGTTAGCATTAAATGTAAATGTTGATCTCCTGTAGATTTGTTGTAGCGAGATTGACAGAGGTGATTTAATAGGTGGAATTTGTCACACCTGACGGTTCCAGGGAGTAGGAGCTCCAGGATTTTGGGTCAAAGAAGTCTGAGATGATTCCAAATTACCCTTGGTGTGAATGTATTCCTTGTGTTGGCTCACTGACACAGTGTAAATGAAGTGATACTAAATGTAAATAAAATTGCTCTAACTTAATTTGCAGTTTAAAAATCAACTATAATTCCTGTAGAACTCCTATATTAATCCATTTAAAATTTGATACAACCTTACTCATGTAAGACACACACACTGACTAAAACTGCTTGTGTTAAGCGGGGTTGCAGCGAGCTGGAGCCTAACCCGGCAACACAGGGCGCAAGGCAGGAGGGGGAGGGGACACACCCAGGACGGGATGCCGGTCCATCGCAAGGCACCACAAGCGGGACTCAAACCCCAGACGCCGCAGAGAGCAGGGCCTGGTCAAATCCACAACGCCACAGCGCCACCATGCCCCCTAATTATGGAAGACGTGCTTCAAAAATAGTCTAATGACAAACATGCTGACTGCATATTCAGCATGGTCTAAGCACCTAGATAATGCGTATGTTCATGGAAATTAGGAGGCACAAAAATGTCGCTTCACTGTTAAAAACATCCAGGAGTGTAATCAACATGATCACTAGCTGGGGTGACTGGTAGTGTAGTGCTTAAAGCTGCTGCCTTTAAAGCCAAAGGTGACTGGTTTGTATCTCCCTTCCAGCTGTAATACCCTTGTACATGCTGCTTACCTTTAAAAAATTTAAAAATTGCCCAGCTGTATAAATGGTAAGCAATTGCATTTTTTTATTTTGTATCACACACATTTTCTAAACTGCTTGTCCCATACGGGGTCGCGGAGCCCACCCGGCAACACAGGGCATAAGGCCAGAAGGGACACACCCAGGATGGGACGCCAGTCCATCACAAGGCACCCCAAGCAGGACTCAAACCTCAGACCCACTGGAGAGGAGGACCTGGTCCAATCCACTGCGCCACTGCGCCACCGCACCCCCTCTTATTTTGTATCATATTTTTTATATTTGTATTCTTATCAATAACTTGGCCCAGAAGAGTTTGATGTTGTAAATCTGGAACAAAAGACTAGTGAAAACAGTGGTATATGAAAATGAATATATCATCTTAGATTTGCCAAACATAAAATGAAAAGACCAGACCAAAGGTGTAACAATGTTCAGGCCACTGAGTATTACTACCAGTGTTTTTGGTTCCCCTGACATCTAACAAGCTGTTTCACTACTGAGCAAGGCTTACAAAGTACTTTTTGGGGCCCTGATTGCACAAGGCCCTCTGAGCTTGGCACAGCTCTGGTGAATGAGACTGTGGGATGAACTCTGTCTTTGAGAGGGAATAGGGAAAAAGGTGGCAGTACAGTTGTCCTCAAGCCTAGCAGATAGCTTCATTGTGTGCAATCCTGCATTATTTACATTTTTCAATTAGCAGTGTTCTAATGAACACTATGTAACATCAGTCCACACCTTTTCACCTAAGGTGTCTTACAATGCCAGATGCACTCCGTGCAATAAGTCACTCATCTATATGCTAGTGATATACTCTGTCTCTCACACACAGACACAGTGGTCAACTGAGAGTCACCAGTTCACTTGAAAGCCTGTCTTTGGACTGTGGGAGAAAACCAGAGTACCCAGAGGAAACCCCCACAAGGAGGGGAGAGCATGCAGACTCCACAAAGACTCAGCAGGAAGGTTTATCAAGCACATGAGAGATCAGGGGAGAAGTGAGTGCGAAAGAGATGTGTTTTGAAAGAGATTTCTTGAGAAATTTCGTGTTTATTGAGAACAGATACAGTAAAGCACATCTGAAAAGACAATATGCACTTGAAAATTAATAAAAACATCTAGGCGTTCAGGTATTTGGCCTCCACATGGGAACAGGTGGGACCAAGAAAGGTTTGATTCCCATAATGATAAAACTGAGCTGCACTAAAATAATGCAAATCTAAGGACCCCTGAAGAACAAGGGGCACAAATTTGAACAAATTAGATTGAAATAAATAAGGCAACAATGCTCTGCAAGTGTAATACTCCTGACATCAAGGTAGGTGGATCCAAGTGTGATTTATTTACACCGGTGGTGAAATGCAGACACATAACTCTTCATAGAATAACAGGAGAAGAAACATAACTGCAGGTTTAGCAGCACATGGCAGCTCGTGACTCTGGAGCTGTGGTTCAAGATTCTGCAGTGATTATGGCCAGGTTTTTCCTCTTTATACTGTATCTTCACTGCTTTCCCATCTACAGAAATAGGCAGGGAGACCTCCAGTGGCTCCCCACACAGACTGAACCAGATTTGAACCCACATCCAAATCCATAACTAAGGAGTGATGAGGCCCCAGAGCTACCCACTGCTCGAACACGCTGCCCATTTCAGTTTTAAAAATAAATAATAATACTGTCACAGTGAGTGACTGAAATAGGACAACAATCCAATGTTACAAATGAGGGGAAAACCAGCAGCACTAGATCCTTCTTTAGGGGAGACCATGCACCCTCTGCTGTTTGTATTTGAAATTAAAAACCACCTGAGAAATATCCAGTACTCACATTTTCTCTGTTTAAATGCTTTATTTCAAAACAATCTGACATGGGACAGACCTTTAAGTGAACTGTAATTCAGATTTTTTTAAATAAAAACTATATATTCGCTCTACTTATTTGGAGCGAAGAACAAGGAAAGTTTAAACTGATTATGAAAAAGTATTTCAAAATTTTAACATTTACGTACAGCTCAAATCCTAACTGTAAGGATTTAACAAAGAGTAGGGGTTTTCTGGGTACTGTGAAAGACATATAATGGATGCAGAATTTTTTTACAAATTTTACATCTTCAGTTTACATTTCACATAACTGCATGCTCACATCACTTTCACGTCTATTCAGGTATTCAAGACAACACAACTCCCTGGACAGCTGTACTTTAAAAGCACACCGTGGTGCGGTTTCGGTCGTGACTATAATTACTCTGGCTGCTTTAAAGCTTTGCTCAAGTTAAAAACCATGGCCTTCTTCTGCGGCAAAATAACTGCGTGCTTACAGAAAGCTCTCTTTGCTGCATCCCTCAGCTCCTTATTCCTCAGACTGAAGATCAGGGGATTCAGCAAGGGGGTCAGCGCAGAGTAGAGAATGGCCACAATGATGCGTACATCTGAGGAGAAGTTGCCCACCCTGTAAGAAATGTAGACAAAGGATGCAGACGTGTAGGATATTGACACCACTGTCAGGTGGGCCACACAGGTGCCGAAGGCTTTCCACCGGCCCTCTGCTGATCCTGCGCGGGCAATGGAGATGCCGATGGCCACATAGGAGGACAGGATCAGTGCCAATGTGGTGAGGAGAGCAACAAGTGCACCGGCCAGCGCCACTGCACTGTTCATTGAGGTGTCGGCGCATGCCAGCCGCACCACGGAGGAGTGGTCACAGAAGCAATGCTCCACCCGATTGGGCCCACAGAAGGGCAGGCGGACAGCCATCACAAAGCTTGGCACCGCAATTGTTGCCCCAAACAACCAAGCCCCAGCAATCAGTTGGTGCTGCAGTCTCGGGGTCATGATGGCTGTGTAACGCAGAGGGATGCAGACAGCCACGTAGCGGTCGAATGCCATGACGGTCAGCAGGGCCCTTCCAACCACTGCCATGGAGAGGAAGACATACATCTGGGCAAAACAACCACTGACTGAGATAGTTTTAATCTCCGTCAGAAAGCCAGAGAGCATGTTGGGCATGGTTATGCTTGTGTAGATGATGTCCACAAAGGACAGATTGTGGAGGAAAAAATACATCGGGGAGCTCAGCCGGGAGTCTGTACGTACCAAGTATATGATCATGCTGTTGCCCCCCAGGATGGCTGCATAAGCAAGTAGGAAAATAAGAAAGAAGACTGTCTGTTTGTCCTTCCAGCCTGACATTCCAACGATTATGAACTCAGTCACAACACGAGAGGAGTTCATATTGATAAACATCTGCAGAAACAGAAAAATGCACTGGAGGTCAGACTGTGGCAGTCTATATAACTCACAGGGCCTGCTATACCTTTTTTCAAAAAAAATTTTCTCATTCACATCAGCATCTATCACACTCGGGTAATAAAAAAGCCACACTAGGTAAAATTTGCCATTTTAAAAAAAATTTTTCAGTCAGTAAACTGGGCTAAATTGTTTTTAGTGACTACAGAAGCTATGACAGAAATTTTCTTTTTTTGCGAGATGTTTTAAACTAACTATAACTTCGCTGTGCAATTAAAACAGAAAAATTAAATTAAAAATTGCAACTGAGAAATTAAAACTACCTGCCATTATGAAATTCTTACCAGCGTAGGTGATGCAGTCTCACTAAAACTGAAATCGAGATCTTAAATACAGAATACTTGTTTTCTTTCCACTTGCAATGCACCAGAGGGGCTTATTTCTTCCTTTGCTTTAATTAAAAACTTTCCTGCACACAATTAAAAAGTGCAACTTTCTAAATTACCTAGGGACCATGTGTTTACTAGATACAGAACCCAGGTTACATCACTTTCCCAACTTCATTAGAACTCATCAATTTGTTTTATTGTGTATAAGTCTGCTTTTTACACTTGTGTGCAATTTAACATGTTCACTGTGATCACAAGTGCAAGTGGAATAACCTACAAGCAAAACGGTAAGGAGACCAAATGTGAAATATAACAAAATATGAAAGCCATTGAGCAATTTAATTTATATTTAACTATTTGGAGTATGGGGGGTGCGGTGGTGCAGTGGGTTGGACCACAGTCCTGCTCTCCGGTGGGTCTGGGGTTCGAGTCCCGCTTGGGGTGCCTTGCGGCGGATTGGTGTCCTGTCCTGGGTGTGTCCCCTCCCCCTCTGGCCTTATGCCCTGTGTTGCCGGGTAGGCTCTGGTTCCCCGTGACCCTGTAAGGGACAAGCGGTTCTGAAAGTGTGTGTGTGTGTATTTGGAGTATCTGGGGTGGGGTTGGCCTGTGCCTGCTCTCTTGTGGGTCTGGGGTTCGAGTCCTGCTTGGGGTGCCTTGTGATAGACTGGCGTCCCATCCTGGGTGTGTTCCCTCCCTCCCTCCAGCCTTACGCCCTGTGTTGCTGGGTTAGGCTCCAGCTCACTGTGACCCTTCTTGGAACAAGTGGTTTCAGACTGTGTGTGTGTGTGTGTTTGTGAGTGTGAGTGTGTGAGTATCTAGGATCACAAAGAACCTGTAAACAAGATGAACTCTCTAAGTGTACCTTCCCATTACAGCTCATTTGGCCATCTTTGCAGTACTTTTCCAGTGGAAATATGACTGTTTTAACGTTCTCATAAGCAATGATCTTGCTCTGTCTTTTTAACAGCTTAGCATCTTTTCAGTAATTTTATCATGAACATATAAGATTGTATTTGCCCCTGACAAATTCTGCTCTATAGCCTATTTCCAAGACAAATTGTTCTCAATATGCATTTTATTAATAGTTGTATCGTGTTCGCATTTCATACAAAACTACATAGGTGTGAATGTCACCTGAAGCACATTAGCAGCACACTATTTAAAGTGTACAGTTTTGTTCAACATTTAAATCATGCATTCAACTACTTGTCCTGAACATAGCAGCTTTTTTACATGCCTGTCAACAGAAATTTTCATTTTTGCACACACACACATTTTCAGAACCACTTGTCCCATATGGGGTTGCAGGGAACCAGAGCCTATCTGGCAACACAGGGCATAAGGCCAGAGGGGACACACCCAGGACAGGATGCCAGTCTACCACAAGGCACCCCAAGCAGGACTCAAACCCCAGACCCACCAGAGAGCAAGACTGTGGTCCAACCCACTGCGCCACTGCACCACAGCACCCCCAGTCCCTTTTTTTGCACATAGTTCTCCTTAATGTATTCTACCAGCTTTATTCAATGGTATAGTAGGTACGCAAACTTTTCTGCGCCATCATTCTCACAGAGTTCTCCAAGGCTGGTTTTCATGTTTTTCTCAGGATTGATTTTAAATGACATTTACGTTATAATGAGGAAATTGAAAATTATATTATACATTACAATGCATTATAATACATTATAATGAGGAAATTGAAATCAATATTTTTCTTCTGGTCATCATGTTCAGGTTAGACTATTTATTTCTAATATAAAACAATGTGAAGCTCTTAAGTTACCCATAAATGTGTTGATAGTTTGGTTTTTTGGCGATGTAGGCCAACCTGTGAAATACCAGTTAAAGTACCTCCATAACATGCATGCAGAATAACCTGGTTCAGTTAAGTGACACAACATTTATACTGTTTGTGGACCTTAGCATGAAAATGACCATTTTTAAATAGATATTTACAGCAGAATGACATAGAAGGAATGCTTTCGACACCTTGTTGAATCTATGGCTCAAATAATTCAGGATTTTCTAGAGGAAAGAGGACCTAGAATCTATCCAGTACTAGATAGGCATACCTAATACCATGGCTGAGTGTGCTTGAATGTGGTAAACTGCACCAGTCTGAAATAAATTGCCAAGTTTTGTCATCATGTGTGAATTCAGACACTGGAATTCATTTCAATACACATCAACTGAACACAAAAGAAACATTTTAGAAAACATTTTATTTCATATTTTTCTGAAAATACGCTCTACATTCCATTGTTTCTTGTAATAATGGTGTACCGGTAGGAATAGGAAGCACAATGAATGTAAATTCATTTAATATGCAATCGAAATCTCATATGTTTGAAAGGAAATATTGGCTTGACAAAAATGCATTTCTTCAGAGTAAAGTACTTCAAAAATATTTAAGCAGCATGTCAGTCATATTAATTTTCTTTAACTGTAAGCCTGATTTACCTCATCTTCCAACTGATGTTCCATGATTCTCAGTGACTTTGTCTCTCCTTTTTGATTTACTATTGTGATATATTCAAATATAGCATTGCCATGTTGCGTTATCATGTATAAATAAAAGTGTATGTCCTTATGTTTTTACAACAAAAAACTAATTAGATGAGCACATGGGGGAAAAGTACCAGGAAACTGTGTGATATTACATTGTACATGTGCTGACAATAAAAATTGAACATCTGAATTATATCAGCATGCTTCCTCATACCAAAATTGTGTAGTGTAGTTGTTATTATTATTATTATTATTATTATTATTATTATTATTATTATTTTATTTATTTTTTTAATTATATACTGTATGTATATATTTGGACAAATTTTTGTTAAAGAGATTTACTTAATGTCACAGTATGAAACAATAGTTCTAAAAATCACTTCTGACTTTTTGATAACTTAAAACCATGCATGTTAACCATGCCCTCTGCTTCCCCCACCCTTCTCCTAGCCTCAGATGAATTGCCCATGATGAGCCGGCTGATTAAGAATACCATGACGACAAAAATCCACATGAAGAATCGGTCCATGACCTTAGTAACCTTTTTCCACTCTCCAGTTCGTTTTTGGGTGGCTCTCTAGTCACGGTAGAAGTTGACAATGTACTCAATGTTCTGCAGGAACAACTGCTAGTGGCACAAGCACTGAACATCACAAACCAGCTCCTTCCTCTTTGCTCCCCCATCAATTCTGTCTGTCCTTCTTTCTCTTCCTTCTTCTTCTACACTAGACAAGCTTGCTGGCTTGCTATGCTCTAGGCTCATGAACATCTTGTCCTTCCAGACAGTGTGACAGTTTGAGGAGTTATTTCCCAGTGTCTGTGGCAACACCAGCCTCTTGCTGGTGTCTCCCTACATTTGCTGCAATGACCTCATCATAGACTTGATTGCTGGGGGCTACCATGGCTCTGACCTTTCTGGCTGAGTACTTATGCAGTTCTCTCCCACTTCATACACAAAGCACATTCGAGCCATGTACTGTAGAATGATCTTCCTGGCCCACAGTGGGACTGGCTTGACCTCTGGGCCACAATGTGGATCTTCATGATGAAGATGGTGAAGACAGTCAAAGCTGTTATCATGGTCATTGTGGCAATGTAATATTTTCCTGGAAGATCAACGGTAGAAATATTTTAATTGGAGCAGTTATAGGACTCCTGACAGTGCTGGATGAAACAGAGTCATAAATAAATATTGCCATGGATATTTCTGATAGCAGTTCATCATCTCAAACTTTGCTGTCTGACAGACAAGGATTCTGACAAGGAATTTATAATACACCCTTGATGTTCTCCACATATAAATAGACCTTAATTAGTATATTAACAGATCATTGACTTAGCTGGTTTCATAATGACCATTGAGTCTTACATGTTATTTTACTGAACTTTGTGAAGCTGCAAAAAAATCTTTACCAGGCAGAAAAATGTTAAAGCAGTTAAAGCATAATGTATGTTATAAAAGATTGACCTGAGTGATGCAGGGCAAGATTTACTATCTTTGACTTTGGCTATAAGGAAAGAAATATAAAACAGTGTAGTTTTTCACCCTTGTGTCAGCATAACTCTGTGTCAGGTGTTTTTCTGTTATAGCCGAATTGTTATTTCAAAATCATTATCAATAACTGCTTCTCCAAGGCAGGGTCTGAGTCAGGAGCCTATCTCAGAAGCATAGAGAACTTGACTTGGAGGGTACATCCAGGATGGGAAGCAAAGTATTACTAGATAACTATTTCTATATATTGAAAGCTTTCATTTTTAAGGTATTTGTAAAAATGCCGGAAGGTACTTTGTACTGTTACTGGCCAAACTCATACAAAAGAGTATGCCTGATGTCTTACAGGTTTACATATACGCAGCACAAAGGGACACGGTCATTTCAAAGAAAAGTTCTGACATAAAATTTATTTTGTTCTGAATTACTTTTTGGTTCATATTCATCAGTAGGAATTTTGTGTGTGTGAATCTTTACTGACACACTCATGTCAGTTGAAATTAACTGGCTTCAATATGTCTTTACAATCTGGTCTGGACTGTAATTAATGATTTAATTAATTAATGTCCCATCCAAAGCTATTTATTTTAATTGCACAACAGATGTAATGGAGCAGTATTTTCATTTCAAAATTCACACTGTATGTACATTTACATCATATTTCTTACATTTACAAGGTGCCAGTATGATATAATACATACACTGTCTGAAGTTGCTTGTCCAAAGTGGGACTGTGGAGCCTAACCCGGCAACACAGGGTGCAAGACTGGAGGGGGAGGGGACACACACAGGACACCAGTCTGTCACAGGGCACCCCAAGGGGGACTTGAACCCCAGACACACTGGAAAGCAGGACCCCGCAAAACCCACTGCGCCAATATGATATAAAATAATATAATTCAATTCATAAACAAACATGTTTATCACAATGCATTAATGTCTTCACATTTGACATTACATCCAATTAAAATAATTCAAATAAGATGATGCACAACAAAAAGTTATGCAGCTTGTTCCTATCCAAATTGGATACATTGGGATAAAAACAGGAGCCAGCAGGATGGGGGGACACGGCGGCCCAGCAGGTTTGGCTGGGTCCGGGTCTCTAGTGGGTCTGAGGTTCAAGTCTGAGGTGCCTTGTGATGGACTGGTGCCCCATCCTGGGTGTCATCCCCAGCCCTGCACCCTGTGTTGCTGGGTTAGGCTCTGGCTTGCCACAACCCTGCTTGGGACAAGCAGCTTCAGATAGTGTGTGTGTGGAGCAGGATAGGAACAGGATGAACTGGGAAGGGCACAAGACAGGCTGTGAGAAAATGTATGAAGGAAGAAGAATGTTTTCTTCTTGTCTCTCTGTTTAAGATTGTTATTCTTTGTGTTTTCCCACGCTTGTGACTATTGTCTTGTAAAACACAGGGAAACTTCCAGTAAACTGCAGCAGGGCATTCTGGGCAGCCTCTTTGCAGCCTTGCAGCCTTGATCCAAGTACCACAAAATACAGAAACAACCTGGTTCCTGGACACTTTCTTAATTAATGTAGCTTTGGGAGTTGACAGTCTGTGCCCTTAGATGGAGCAGGCAGATGCCAGGGTTGTTGAATAATATGAGGGAGAATATTCATAACATTGGGCTCAATAGAGTGAGGGATTTGGAAAGACAGAGTGGAGCTGATGGTCCCAATACCAGTCCCACCTACTTGTAATATAGGACAACATCTGGTATCTATACATAACTACTAGGTATATGGATGGTATCAAGCCCATCACACATACACACACACACACACACACACATTTTCTGAACCGCTTGTCCCATACAGGGTTGCGGGGAACCAGAGCCCACCCGGCAACATAGGGTGTAAGGCCGGAGGGGGAGGGGACACACCCAGGATGGGACGCCAGTCCGCCACAAGGCACCCCAAGCAGGACTTGAACCCCAGACCCACCAGAGAGGAGGACCCGGTCCAACCCACTGCACCACCACGCCCCCCACTCAAGCCCATCATAGTCCTCCTTTTTCCAGGTGAGGTAGGCATCAAATCACACCTGCTGTATCCACAGGTAGGTTGTAAGGATCTGGTTGCGCTCATCCTAAAGCAGACCAAAGAAATGACACAAACACAGGGACAAATAATGTACAACACATGCCATGGACCAACCAGAAACACAGGATGACTGGCTGTCTTATTTTTCACTTCTGTTTTTATACATGAACATCTATCAAGGTAATATAAAAAACTTCAACTTAACAAAATCTATCTACTATGGTAACACATCATTTAGATTGTCCAATCACAAAAATTCCAAATAGAATTAGTTTTGTGAGAGTTGTGTGTTATGACATACAACTAACAATTGTACATTTTTTAAATTTCTCCTCAAAGGAGAAAAAAGTGGTTACAGAGAATCCCCTTCTGTCTTGAGCTCATAGCAGCTCCTCTGCTCCATTTTCACAAGAATAACCTCGAATTTAGCTTTAAGAGGCTTGATTAGATGTGTGCACCATAGTCTCACCATGTCAATGATCTGTGAGAGGGTGACCTGCAATGTGACGTTAAGGATGTTATCAGTGTCCTCCACAGGCCGTTGGGCACTGGTGTAACTGGCAAATAAATCGTTGAGCAGCTTCTGAGCATAGCTTCCCAGCAGGCTGAGGAAGAAAGAAACATGAAAAGAAGGAAGCAAGGAGTGAGACGGACGAGCAAAGATATTTTAACAGCTTAACGTACTCAACTATAAAATGCGTGGTGTAGAGTCACACTGGTCCTACAGATTACATGAGCCATGTTCTGAATTGCATTCCAACCTCTACCATGACAGTGAATTAAAAAACCTATCCTTTCAACTAAACACAAGATTCCTCTTGCATCCACCGTAGGAATTAGGTTATAGCTGCAGGTTCTAGTCCTTTGATGCAAGAAGAGTAGGTCTGAGGGAGAGCAGAAGAAAAAAGCATTATGTTGAAGGCAGGTCATTTTGGAGAAGGACACCTGCACTGTGCCGCAGTCCACTTAGCTTAAGCCCAGACTTGATAAATGGGCAGATTGTGGAGAAGGAGGGAAGGGAAGTTGAGGAAAGAGCAGGTAATTAAGTAAGTTTTCTTGTCATGGTCTTCTGGAATCTTGGTCTGGCTCTGTCAGCACTTTCACCAGCTGGTCATCACCAGCAATGTGCAGCTCATCTACACAAGGTAGAAGCAGCAAGCGAGGCTCCTCTAAGACCATGGAGGTGAGAAGCTCCACACAGGCAGGCATACAGTGTGACTAACGCAGAGCTCTCTCACACACGCAAACCGAGATCCTTATAGTCATGTAGAGCTAAAAACACAAAGTTTATTACATAGACATCAATATTTATAGAATGCAAACACTCATAAAGACATAAACCACTAGAGACAGATACAGAAATAACAGTAATGCTGAAACGACTTGATGAAAAAATAACCAGAAAAGAATAGCTAAAACTGCCAATGACTGAGGGGCAAACTTTCCAGCCTCTCTCAGAAGGCTAAATTTGTCATCTTGCCCATATTCAAAAAGGTTTAACCACAAACCAATTTGTCTAGATTACTGACAGCAAGGAAAAACAATAACATATTCTAAGATAACTATCTGTTGGATCCTGCAACTTAATGCTCTGTCCAGTCTGGTTTGCTATATTTTCTAAGGGAAAAAATAAAGCATTTCCAGTTTTGGATAATACCCGTGTAAATATCCGAATCTGATCAGTCTCCCAGTTTGGACCCATTCTATTATTCCACCATCTCGAAGAACTCAACACCTATTGCCTGAGGGGACTGGACCAAGTCTGGTGTTAATATCCTGGGCGTGTTGCAATACATGAATGCGGAGGATTATGTGGCACAATCACAAAAACAACAATTTGGCAAGTTTTGATAACATAGACCACAGCTTTAAAAATTAAAGGGCAGATCTGGATGCTGTAGAGATAATCCCACCAGCGACTTCACCCTGCTAACAGGGCGGCACATGGGACACAAGCTTGCAGCCCTGGTCGTTGATGAAGACTGACGTGGGGGTGATCCGGCTGTCGACAGACCCTGGGACAAACAGTGCACATGCCAATGAGTTCACAGCTGGCCCTTTGCTACAGGATGGTTTGGAATAATCGAGTAGTGTTATTAAAAACTCGACACACAGCTAAACAAACAAAATTATACATGCACTTGGAGAAAATGTAAAGGGTGGAAGGTACTGATAATTAAGCACAAATCATATGAGTTTGCATTGCTGGGAATGGAGTCCCAGGTGCTGTTTTTGGCTTCGTGAAAAGCTGCCCTGCAGTAGATGCTGCCTTCTCTCCTGGTGAAAAGAGGTAAAAGGGTGTATCTCAGCAGTACACCCTTATAGGGAGGGACTGTCCTGTGATGACCGTTACCACTGAGAAAGCAGACAGGGTGCAGCACCTTCTGTTGTACTTTCTGTCAGAGTCTGATTGTTTTAAACAGTATGTTGCTGTCCAAGACTCCTGAATATACAATGGGTGATTAATCACGGGACACCCCATGTTTTCCTTATACTCCAAGCACATGGAGAGTGACCCCCTGGGATCCCCACTACTTGGCAGGTATTCAGGGGAAGCATAAAATATTAACAGTAATACTCAGTGGAGATGTGCGCGAGCAGTGGGCTGCAGGTTAGCCTTGCTTTATCGCACTACCCCCTTCAAAGGCCCATGATCTATGATTTCTGCTCCACCCCCCCCCCCCCCCCCCCCCAAAAAGGACTGCGGTGGGACTGGCTGCTGAACAGTGTGTCTAATGATTCATATTAACACGGGATCACGTGTCTGCATCCAATTATTCTCCCTCTGTCCACTGAAAGCTCTTTTTTCTCTATCGTTCTCCGAGATGTACGTCGGTTTGGATAAAATCGTCTGCTAGATGAATAAACGTAAATGTAAATATAAATAAATGCGAATCGAAATGTAAAATGACGGACACGCGGAGCCTCTTAAATCCTCCCACGTTCACAGCTTCTCTGAACGACGATCTCTTCAGAAGAAAACTAAGGCCAAAATGTTCAATTTGCTAAAATCAAGACAAAGTGAACCGCTTCCCTAAAATCAGTACAGGTAGAGAACGGTGAAATCAGGAATTGTAAAACCGTTTCATTTTGTGGGTCTACGGATCATGTCAGGATTTAAGCGTAAATAAGAGCATCATTAAAAACGTCATCATAGCTCAACAGAGCATTACGCATCTTTCAAAAAGGTGCCAACGCACGGAGCAAAGCACGCTTTGCATTAATGAAACGCGAATTAGATAAAAATAATTTTTTGTCAAGTTATAATTAGCAAAATGCCTAAATAAAAGTCTTGAATAAATAGAAGATGAGTACAAAAATGACACTGCTGCAGAGCAATAGGCGGAGGGTCCATGTGATGTGAAACACTTTTTTGCCGCGTATTCTGTACTGTAGGAGCTTCGATTGACTGCGGAGACAAAGAATGGACAGCCCTCTGTCTGTGTCTTACCTGCCCTTACACTGTTACAGTGACCCAGATCAGGAAGCGGGCCGTCACTCTCGTGCTCCTCACTTTCAGTCTCATCTTCTTGCCAAAAAACGATCGAGGGCGGCAGACACGGAGTGACAGGAAACTCCCGAGTCGCGCAGGGGGGTCGAGAACAGGGACGACAAATGACGCCTGTGCGGGATGTCCTGCAGGTGGCCCAGCGGCGCAACGTGGCCGCCGGTCTTTCGAGTCCGTAGCGGCGCGCGACCGAGTCTCCGGAGTGGCGCGAGTGCCACGAGGCGCGCGAACTCCGGGGCGGGAGGTGCAGACAAACACAGGTAAGGGAGCGTAAGAGCCCGATGTGTAGGAGATCCGCGTGGGAACGCCACTTTTTAACAACCTTGGCCGCTTGGTGGTCACTCTCACAGGAGGTCCAAAATAGAAAGTCCGTTAAATTCTTGGTTTTGGCTTCAGTGCGGTGGAGGGAGCTCCTTTTATCCCTCAGAACTGCTGACTCCCTTCCCGCGTTGAATAAAGGTCTTTAAACGCGTCTATTTGGAGCCCACTTCTTTTGCTTCAATAACTAACAGCTGCATAGTTTTTTTTTTTTTTTTTACATCAGACAAATGTGTTGCGATCACCCTACCATAGCATGATCATAAATGTCATATTGCGCTCGTATTTTTCTCCGAGATGTACGTCGCTTTGGAGAAGAGCGTCTGCTAAATGGATAAATGTACATATATTTCCCATCACTCACTCAGTTCTACATACACGCTATACTCAGGTGATCATGTGCGCGGGCAAAAAACGGCGCTTTTGGACAAAGGAACTCTGTGGAAAATTCTCGCTCTGTTGCTGGATTAACTTTTGTCTACTCCGAGTTATCCATGGCTTTGTGGAACAGTGTTTTCCTAAGGAATGGAAAAAAAAAAAAATATAAGGGGAAGCATGCGTGTGATTGCGGTGTTTGCGCTGAGGAGCGCGCGGGGCGAACTGGGCGAAGAGCGGCGCGCTGCGAGCGGGAGGAGCTCAGCGCGCCAGTGCCGCTCTTTAGGAGCAATAAAGCCAACAGGGTTTGTCAGCGGTGGAAAGTGAGAAGGGCACTCTTAATAATTGAACAGCAGAAGGCCCTGGGTCCTGGGAAATACCTGTGCAACCGCAGTCCAAAAGAACTTGCTTTTAAGACTATTTCAGAGCAGCACTTTTATTTATTGACAGCGCTTGCGGGTGTCATTTTTCTCCGTACAAATCCAAAATAAAATAAGCCAATAACTTCTTTTTATGGATGCTGTGGTTTTATCTGATAATCACAGGTGCGGACTGCAAAAAATAAAAAAGCGCCCGGGGTGGATTTTCAGATGTTTGCCTTTTCTTTTTTCTTTTAAATACATCAACACTTGATAAATGAAAAGCAACAGTCCGACAGACAAAAATAGAATATTTTATTAAACCCTTGAATAAAAACAGCGTTGTCACAACCATGCATACAGAATAACGCCCTGGGAATGAGAGCGTGGGCTCTTCCCAGAAGGCACCACTGATGGGCCAAGGGCATGGCAGAATGTGCACCCCGGTACAGACAATTTACAGAAGGAATCATCCGGGAAACAGGACTAAAGAGGACTTGCTTGTAAAGGGGAAAAAGTTCAACTAAGAGCCTTTAATTTAACTTGAAGGTGAACACCCTCCACCACAGGACAGAATCAGAAAGATAACACTACAGTCCAATGTGCAAAAATATAGAACCAAGAAGCAAACACTGTCCAACTAGAAAGTAAAGTGTTCATTACTGAATAATATGAACATAAGATCTGTACCAAGTGTTCAATATTAAATGTACTCATATACATTAAAGATTCACTCTTGGTAGATTTTGCCTTTTCCTTCCCCCTGGAAGTAGTCCTCTATCCCAGAACAGTTTGTAAAAAGTTAGAAAAATAAACATTTACTAACTGCATTTTTCTTATATATTTTGGTATTTAACATTGTAGTCATGGGGGTGTCTGGGTTTCAGTTCTGATATATCTTCCAAGCCAACTTTAAATCAAGTATCAAACACTGAACCAGCAGTCAGAAATGGCTGGTAGACTGTACACTATGTATAGGAATTTTACTGCCATTGCTTCTGTATTAAGAAAATTGAAAAAAAAAATCAAAAGCACAGCTGAAAAAGTTGTAGCAACTCATGCTGCATAGGTAGGTGACTGGAGTGAACAATACACTTCAGCAACCTGGTATTGGCATACAGGTTGAAACAAGCTTGTGTAAATAAAATGTTTCCACACATAAGCAGAGACAAAAGCATTCCCTTTAAACAGGGTAAACAAAACAGAGAGGTGTTACACAGAATCTGGAAATTTAGTTTAATTATTAAACATCTGTAGCCTTCTCTAACAGTACAAAAGATACACAACAAAAAAACAAAAACCTAATACAAAGTCATTGGCCAAATTTCTAAACAGAAGGCTCCACTCCCAAGCATCATCTATAAAACTTCCTAACCAGTTCATTGTGAAAGAAAATCCAGAATGAGCCCCCCTCCCATACGCCACATTGAGGCACACAGCAGGGTTCTGCTCAGCCAATGAGAAATACCACAAATCTCCGCCCTTTTCAGACATATGCTTTTCACTGGCTGACAATGAGCTCACGTAGGTATGACTGGGTGAGACCCCGCAGCTCCTCCAGGGCATAGTCCTCAGGCATGGGTAGCCGGCCAATGTGAGGGGCCAGGTGGCGCAGAGGAACATGGGGGGGCTCTGGGCCACCATCAGCTCCCTGCTGTAGGCTCAGTACCACCCGCAGGATGTTAGCTACCCGCTTTGCCATTTCTGTGAAAAATGGGGAGGGGGTTAGCCATATCACCCAAAACCAGACTAAATTATGTTATGTAGGTACAGCTCTGGTTAAAACCAGCTTACAGCCAAAAGGTTCAAGTTTTAGAACAGAGGGAACTCTTGCTCTACCACAAGGGGGGGGGGGGGGGGGGGGGGGACGACTGACATCAACAAAAGCAGGAGTCTAACAGAAGGCACAAAAAGCAACCCTCACCAGACTGAGCAAGCCGGTCTTTGGCTGTGGCACAAGGGATGAGCTCAATGCGACTGCAGAGAGAGGTCACTTCAGTGTGTAGCTGTTCCAGCTCATATCCAGGATTTTCCATCTGTAAAAAACAACAACTGTCATTGTAAACAGACCTCACCCATAACAAAGGTGCAAGAAGTGCAGTATAAATAAGCACAATACATGATGTACTGCATCATAACTAACTCATAAAAACCGAAAAGGTTTCCTCCCCTTGCTCATCACAGAAGTAGAACGTGGTGAACCGCACTGAAACCTGAAACTATTACAAATTAAAATCCAGCTGTGATATTACCCAAGGAACAGCACTCAACCAGAACAGTGTTTAATATCTAGCAGTAGCAGAGTATGTAGTGACAATCCACAAGTATTAGTACATTCAAATGAACATGTAACTGTCCAATTGAGAAGGGAGAGAATCAGTGCAAAGGTTTGTAGTGTTTAAAGCAAGCAGGAAAAACTGTCAAGGTCTGAGTTTGGGGAGAGAGGCAAAAGATTTACATCACTGCAATACTCAAAGCTTATGTCCCTCTCTATCCCTCCTGGTACCTGCTGTATGGCTCTCAGGGTGTGGATGACATTGATGTAGTCCAGGAACACCTTGCCCGCCGTCTCCCAGTCATGGACCTGGGTGCAACGCTCAGGGGCCTCCAGGCCCTTTAGGAACTCCAGCAGGTAATTATGGTTTTCATTGATTATACAATCTGAAAGCACATCGCTTAAAGATTAACAAGACTGTTGTGGAAAACTGTGAAGCCAGAAAAATTTGTACTACCACCCATTAATAAACTTCTGCTTATCAGGCAGTAAGTAAAATTCTGCCCTGGTCTCTAATGAGCCTTGGTTTCTAACTGCAATAATTCTTTCAAAAAAAAAAAAAAAAAGGCACCCATCTTTCACAAATTCAGTTTACCTGAGGCCAGGTGCTGGATGACAAGTCTGTGGCACTTGCTCCAGTGCCCTGCTCGGTAGAGGTGCATGGCCTCTCGGTGCTTGTCGCCCTCCTGTTGGGCACGCACAGCCTTTGCTTCGTGTATCCACTGTACTGGTACCATCAGCTTCTCAGTGAGAAAGCTCTCCCTTTCTGCAGAATCCTCTGTCTCCACAAGGGGGCAGTGTAGGTTAAGCATTTCCTTCACTGCTCGTTCACGACGACTTTTCAAAATACAGGTGGGAGGGGAAAAAAAATATATATATATATAAAATTAGTGTACTGCCATATCCCCATTTTGGTGACAAAGAAGCTGTGATGACACATACGCAGAGTCGGGAATATGCAGCAGCACAAAGACCGCCATCTCCCACAATCCAACGCTCTCCAACTGGGCAGCGTAGCTGGCATGTAGTAGACCCTGACATTGGGGGGACAGGTGCGTGTAGTTGAGTGCCTGCAGGACGTTCCAAAGATGCCAGCTGAGGCGGTGGTCCAGCTGGTCCATGGTTACTGTGCAGGGGTCCAGCAGCTGTTGCAGGCTATAGTGCCTACAAGACAAAGAGGTTAAAGTTTAGCCTGTAAGGTTCAGAAACTCAGCAGGATGACACATCAATCCCAACAGGGCAGCTAACATGCTTTCCAACACCCAAACAACTAGCATTTTGTTCCAGGGACAATACTTGCCTGTTGCTGTAGAGTTTCAAAAGGTGGAAGCATATATCATATAGCTGCCTCTTGGGTTCTACAATCTCTTCTAGTTCATCGTTCCCCAGTCCAGAGTCTGCCATATAAGGTGGCAGTGGGGAGCAGGCATATTTTTCAACCTCATCAGATCCCTGAAGTGAAGGTGAAAAGAACAGTGAAAATCTATCTAGTAGTTAATGTTATTCCATTATTGGGCATTCATGCAAACTCAGAATTGTACAACTGTAGTTGCCCTTTCAGGACTCGAATGAAGTTATGCTCTATTCCATAGTCACTGTACATATGTTCAGCCCCTGCTATAATGCCTGTTTGGTCATTTATATACAGGGCTGTGTACTACCAAATCACTTAACTCATCAATAGCAACATCCCCAAAATGTCACTGTAATGATATATCACCTTTTCCAGACTCACTTCTCCCATGACCTAAGTGAATGTTAATGTGTAATTGTTTATACGCAATAACTTTGTGATGATAACTGTTGAATAACATAAATCTTCATAGAGCCATCATGTGGTGTAAATATTTGTTACTATTGTGTAATTATGTGACTATTTTTGTATATTGGGTACTTTATATTTTTTAAATATTTTTTATCCCTTGCTCACATACTCTATCTTCTCATCTGTGTCTTGTCACTGTCATTCTGTCTGTGCTGTGGTAGTTCCTGTCACCAAGACAAATTCCTTGTATGTGCGAACATACTTGGCAATAAAGCTCGTTCTGATTCTGATTAGAAATTGTTGATTGATAAACTATTCGTGTGATGTACATTGGTTCGTATGGCGGACTATAACAAATTAACTGCTTAGAATCACGTCTGCACCTAAGTCTCCCTTGCTGTTAATGTAATGCACTTTATTTTTCTGCAAAATGTACATTACTTTGGAGAGAAGGCCCTACTAAATTAATAAATGTAATGCAAAATGTGCTGTACAAGCCCCTTGCATTTCGCACCTGAAAGGCAGTCTCATATCTGCAGAGGGCATCTGCTACAGATGCTGTGGGAGGAAGCATATACCATAGGTGCACTGCCACACAGCGCTTCCAGTCCAGCTCAGAGAAAACATTGACACAGCCATCTGTTGACTGCCACACCTAGGAAAGGGAGAGCATTACTGACTTCACATGTAATATTTTATGTTTCTGTATTTTAACTGGCTCATGAATGAACACCTTGTGATTCCAGCTTTGACACGAGAGTGTCAACAACCAAAGAGCACGTACCGGTTTTCCTGATAAAAGGGCAAAAACACGCAACCTATCTTCCTGCAGAAATGAGTCTGTCTGCATTTGGTGCCAATCTGCCAGCTGCATGGCCAGTAGCTCACGCGAATACTGCGAGCCCGCAGCCTGCGACAGCAGTAAAGACAGTCGGTGGTCTCCTGTAAAGAAAAAGCAGTACAGACACAGTTTACCCTGACATTAACTACAAAAACAGTTCTTTTCGAGAAAAAGCATCTGCTAAATGGAAAAAAGCCAATTAAACCAGCATAAGAAATATATATATTTCAACATTTAATAATAAACTTCAAACAGTTCTACTGAAAATGCCACTGTGCTGTTCAAGAGTCTATGGGTCTCAGATCACTCGAAAACTTTCCTTCCATAAAAATACAGCAGGTTCCTCAAGCTGCAATAATCTAGTATTAATATGAGCTAGGCTTGCAAAAACCAATTAAAGAACACACCTGACTTCTGAGCCAGCCGGCAGGCCTCACTGATGCGGTGGCCAGTGAGGTAACTGAATACAGCTTCGATATGGCTCCGGTGCTGCGAACATGCCACTTCCTCCTCCACCCTGCCAGCAGCGCCGTCAGACAGCCAGGCCGAGAAGCTGCGCCGGCGCTCCAGCTGTCGCGAATAGTCCCCATCCAGCCTAGTGCCTGGATCCACATTAAAGTCTGGCTCCCCCAGCCGACCCCACAGCGCAGCACACAACGTCCACACAAGCTTCCAGTGCTTCACTACATCTTCAGGGGCACACAAGTGAGAAAGCAGGTTTATATACAATTTGTAGCTCAGGGTATCACTGGGTACAGCGTACAAGTTTGCACATGATTGTTTGGTCTGTTATAGTAATCTGAACTGTGTGTACATATTAAAATTTGAACATTAATTATGAACCTGCCATCTCGGAACTGTACTCAAGCTATACATTTCATATCCAAAAATGCATTTCATACCCTTGAAATACACAAGCTTTGATAGGAACCAAAGGAATCTTTTGTCTCAAAATGGCATAAGGCCATGTCAGAGGTAAGTGACTCAGTCAAGCAAGCATCGCCCGATGAAAACAGACCTCTCCACTTAAAAAGCAATTTGATGGACAATGTGTCACAAGCTTTAAATGCTAAGTTTAGAAGCACCAATCCCACTCACCATCCATAATAGCAGGCTCGTTGTTGACCTCGACAATCCATTCAGCATATTCATGCAGAGCATCAACACCACTTGCTGGCCTAATAAAAGGACACGTCTCCTCCATGCTGATCACACTGTGCTTCAACTCAATCTCCAAGGGATGGCGGAACAGTGCTAGGCTCTCCCCTGACTGCGAACTCCTCACGTCCACTACATGCTCAAGGTGCACCTTGAAAGGGCTTTCTGATATCCTGTAAGATAAGGGGAATGCTGTGCAAACCATTTCCAGAAAATTCTCCTGCAGTACATTACAGAGGGAAAATAAAAGAAATCGAGTGTAAACAGCAGGCCCTCTCACTTACGGTTTTGTCTTGGTTGGTTTGGGCAGGAAGTCGTACCCAGAACTCACTCCCATCACTACTTGTGGGACTGTCCCTGAGCCACCCAGCTGGTCCCCAGAGTGAGCCAGCACCCAGCCAGGACCCCATCCCACACGGAAGGAGCGGCCCACAAACAGTGCTGTGTCCATCAGCAGCTTGCCCTTACCCAGCATGACTGAACTGGGCAGTGGAACCAAGCCTCGCTGACGGCGGGTGCCCACTGTGCGTAGTGGCATGTCTGGGACAGGGGCTGGTGCCACCAGAGGCTGAAGGAAGGAGGGGCCGAGCGAGGGCCAAGGGGACAGCCGTGAGGATTCCGATGGGCGAGACACCTTCTGTGAAACTCCTGTGTAGGGGGCCTCGGGGAGATGGGAAAACAAGCCTCCTCCACTGAAGCGGGCTTGTAGCAGCCCACCCACTAAAAAACAGATCACAATTATGAAGAATCGGATTCTTACAAAAGAGTGCCCAATCAAGCAGGCCACAAGCACATGTAACAGATTGCTATAGTGAGCAAATTGACATGTTAATCCTGAATAAGTAAAAATTGATAAATTTCATATGCAGTTGAGTTTGAAAAATAAGCAAGCCATGTTAAAACCTACAACTTAAGGTAAACGGAAATAGGCTGGGTCATCTTACCAGACTGCCGCCCTTGTGAGCCAGGCAACAGGACACGCGTGGATCCCAGGCTCATGGAGTCCTCCATCTTCTGGCCAGGCCAACCTAATGCTGGCTCCAAAAAGGAGTCACTCTCATCATCTTCCTCAAACAGCGAGGCTTTCATTATCTGTGCAGAACAATTAGAGTTAGCATCAGAAACTCATACAGTACAACATGACAGAGTGGACAACAACTGTTGCACAGCAACTTAGCAATTTGGTAAGTCACAAAGGAGGGGGGAAAGAAAAAAAAAAAAAAAAAAGCATCCAGATTGCTGTGTTTTCTTATTAAAAGTATGTAGGAAGTAAAAAGTTAGCACAAGAGAGGTCATGCAGGGCCTGGAGTGCTTCTAATAACCTAACAAGTGTTTACAAAACCTTTTGGTGCATTTTTACCACCTGATACTGAATTAAATATTATACTGAATGAATTTAACCCATTACATCACTGCAGATATCTTCTTATATACAGTGAGGAAGCCGAAGAACCAACTAGTTTTAGACATCCTAACAGTGATATTTTAATAAAGCAGGCTTTAAAAGAAGAGCTGAAGAGAACAGCTGATGGAACCTGATAGTAGTATGAAAGGCAGGGTCTAACCTGCAGAGTGTGTGGGTTGATGCCCAGTGAAGAAGCAATGTGGCTGGAGGCTGAGAGGCTGAGTGGCTCCTGCTCAGTAGACTCCTTTCCTTGCTGCCTTTGTTCCTCCTCCAGACCACTAGCTCTGTCTGTTTCCTCATCCTCATCATCCAGCATACTGTGTGAGGTGGGTAGCAGCTCCTGGGTGACGTCCGCCATGTCACTATCCGCCTCTGACACACGGCTCAGCAGCTCCAGGGCAACCGCACTCTGCGCACATGCATGCACAGAGTGAATGCAGAGAATCCACCTCACAGCACCGCAAGGTAGAGTAACCAGTGAACCCAGTCACACAAAGGTGCTGCAGATGGGAAATTTAAGTACTACAATGGGGGATAGCTTATCCCGTACTGCAACCTAGTACTTTGCATACTGTATAAATAGGGATAATGCAGCATAAGATGACAGATTTCACACTTGAATAACAAAAGCTTGATATAAAGGATGTACTACTGTGCATTAAATTACAAAAACTGGACAAACAAAGAAAAGTTTAATCTTTATTTCAATATACTTTCAAATTAATACATGGCATTGTGGATAGTTACATTACACAATGTGCATGACACTTTCTACTGTAAAACAAGGATACCATAGTTTAAATGCCAAACAAAGAAAGCCCTGCTTAGACATTTAATATAAACACACTGAAATTGAAACATGACACCAAGTTAAAGGGAAAGAAAGGAAGAAGGGGGAGATCTCAGGCAAAACCTCCAGAACAAACTGACTTCAATCTTAGACCTGCTATGTTTTCCTTTCTACTTCCTTGATCTTAAGAGCAAAATGACTAAACCCCAAACAGAGTTTGTTTGTGCAGAATTAGTTTCCTTAAGCCAATAAGCAGACAATTCAACATGCCACAGGCAGCGAAAGAGTAGGCCACACTCTTGAATGCATTTTGGATATTAAGCATCACAATCAACATTAATTTATCTACATCAATAGAACTTGAGTATAAACTACTGCCTTAATTTCTGAATGCACATCCTCCTATTTCTGCTCAGACCGTCTTGTAGCGAACATGTAAACTGCTAGTATTGATTTAAACTTTATGGTTAATATAAAATCTTTTACAATTATATTCAGACTCTGCAGTAAGGCATTTACTTGTACAAAATGTAAAGAACACATTTAAAAACAAGTTTATTTGTAAAAGGCATTAGACCTTTAAACAGATTTAAATGATTCAGACCACAGAAATCACCAAAAGCAACATCTGCTACCCAGCACTTGTTAATCTGATATTACGAAAAACTGAGGCAGTGTGTTGATTGGTAATTGACACTTCACTCCATTAAAAGACAATGCCTTTTAGGAACTTCATACTGTAAAGGGTCTAAACCTCTAAATCATTGTACAACAGTTACCAGGAATGCTCCACTTACATCACACCATGGCAACACCCTGGACAAAGCCACAACCCTTCCTGGGTGAAGAGAATGATCTATCATCCCATAATTAGAAATTTCAGCAAGGTCCCCCATCTACCTGTGCTTGGGGGCCTGGCTTTCCGTTGAGAGCCATCTGCTGCTGGGAGGCTGGAAGTTGCTGTAGGGCTGGAGGGAGTGCAGGAGTTGTTTTCAGCTTCTTTGCATCCACTTTGGCTGGAGGAACCTCCTCTTCCTCATCAGAGTCTTGCAGACCATACTTGGAGAAGTGGGCAACCTGTAAAGATGTGGAATATCAGCACCAAGAAGCAATAAAGAATAAGTGGGATGAATTCACCAGTAAACTGGTAAAACATGTTTAATTTCATGGGACAAATAGTAAAACTACTTCTGTGGCAACAATCACACAGCGACAATACCACAACAAATTCAAACATCTTGCAGAAGTACATTACAGTATGTACATAAACCATACAGACCTTATGCACTGACAGGCAGTGAGCAAAGCTGTTTATTAGTTCACTTAACATTTTAGTGCAAAGCAGCACAAGTCAAGAACATACCTCAAACACCCAGGAGCCAGTCTCTGGCCTGTACTCCAAGAACCGAGCTCCTTGCTTCCGCGAGGCATTCTCCAAGCGTCCCTCATAGTTCATCTCGGTCAACCTCTCGGGACTCTTGATCTGAGTACAGGTGGTCTTGTCATTTGGCCACACTCCATCTAATGTAACCTCTGCTCGTCTGAGGGAGAAGAGTTTTAGATTTAGTTTCAGATTACCCTGTTCGGTGCAAAATTCTCTCAAATAAGCCTTTAAAACTAGTTTTAGGGGCACGGTGTCAAAGAGTGCTTGGGTTATGCAGCTGAACATGGGTTTGATCTCCATTTTGTGTGCAGTTTGCATGTTCTGTTTTTGGTGTTTACCCCAAGGGCTGTGGTTTACGTTGACAATCCAAAGATGCATGTCAGGTGAACTGGTGACTCCGGATTGCACGCATGCACATAACTATACATATTACACTGCTCTGGTGTGCAGATGACCAAATAATTACAGGGAAGTCAGCGTAGTGTGCCTATCATTCTAAGTAACCTAAGAATATCAGCTGAATACTACATTGTAACCCATGTGTGTCATGTCACTTTGGAGAAAAGCATCTGTACAATAAACGTAGACATGTAAAGCAACCCAAACAATGGCAGTTACATTAAACAGAAGAAAATCTTTGAAAAGAACAGCAAATACCCAACAAACCGACATCAATATTGCTGGAGGACAGTTATGGCCAGGTACATCGTGAACCTGTGCAACACTTAGACAAATATTCCCTCTACATGACTCACCTGTTCAGACCTTCTCCCACAGGAGGTTTAGTCATATCATCAGGATACACGATAACCTCCTTCCGACGGAAGTGCACAATCTCATCCAGATTGAGGTTCGTCAAATTCACTTCTCCAGGGAAAAAAATAGACCCATACCCTATCATGCAACAAACAAAAGGGTGTTATATCCCACCATCCATTTCTTGAGAAGCATTTTATAGCAAATCAAACTGGAGGCAAGAGATAAAACCTCTAGAAATATGCTTTTAAAAGGCATCCATAGGAATTGAAAACATTTTAACCATACAATACTTCTACTTCACTGGCTGATTGAACAATGAGTAAATATGTACCAGCAACTTTACAAAATAAGGGTACCATAATGTTTACTTTGTATTGTTTAATATGAATGCTAATTACCTTTCCTGCCAACAGTGAAGTTCTCCACCACACACTCCCCATTGTCATTGACCATCTTGGCTAGTTCTTCCATTGTAGGAATGGTGTAGTAACCCAGACGATTCAGGACTATGCCTGCAGAAGGAGAATGTGTCAAATCAGAACATAGTAACAAAACACAGTTTTGTCTAGCTGTCATTCAGTCAGTCCAGTAAAAAGAAAAAAAAAAAAAAACAGTAATAAGCAGCCAGTATCTTACAATTTTAAGGGCTGCAGCTGATGGTTATAAACTTGAACTACAGGGAACCAGCCCTTAAGTGGTCTTTTTATTATTCATCTGAATTGCTACAGTAAGTATCTTGCTGTACAAGTCAGACTACAGAAAAAGCTTTAAGCTCCAAACATTACTGAATAATTGCACAGCCATAGAGAGACAACCTCTAAATGACTATTTAAGACATGTAAACACCCTGCTTACTCACCTGCTGGGTGTGGTGGCTGCTCGGTGTCTGTCTCACCACGCTGCTCCACGAGAGAGTCTTCTCCCAGGGAAATATCATCGTTGCTGGCCCCCAGGCCATTACGAGTACCACGTACATTAAGCTCAGCAATGGTATCCTGGAGTGACAAGTTTACCTTGCCCTCCAAAGCATGTGGGATGGGTTTGGCAATAGGATTAGTGTAGAATTTGGTCACCTCCAAGCCCTCCTCTGCTTTGTCCTCCTCCGTTGGACAAGTGTCCTCATCCATGCCACGGCTGGGGAAAGGGGCAGGAAAGACTCATTTTTACACTGATGCATAAAGAGGTTAACAAGTATTATGCGTTAATAAGGGACATATCAATGCTCACACCTTTTAGACTTACAGCATTAGTTAAGGCTTTCAGAAACAGTCATCCTGACAGAATTTGAGTTTATGCAAATGAAACTGGTATTAAGTGAAATGTTAAAACTGACCTGAGCCCATTCCCTGGATACTCAGAGGGAGAGGCCAAGTCCTCAGCCTCCTGGTTCCCAGGGGAATACAAGCTGCTACCGTTCAAGTTCTTCAGCACCAGCTTTTTTATACTCTTCCTGCAAAGATAGTCAAATCTAATGTAGTCAAGTGTTCAGTCAATACTCCAATGACTCCAACCCAGTTACCATTATGACACATTTTCCCCCCCTTCATACAAGAGTATTTTCCACTCCAGAAGATACCTGGGCATAAAGGAGCCATTGGTCAGGGAAGGCTCATCATCATCTAGACCATCAAAGAGCTGGGACTTCGAGGAGCCTGAAGAGGTGAGGGCCTTGGGACGAACGCGAGTGGCAGGTCGTGGGGTCAGCTTATAGTGGGTTGGTGTTGTCAGGGCTTTCTGGGCAGCAGGATTGGTGGGTTTCAGGCGCTATTGTAGAGAGCAGCATAAACAAATCAAACCCTGCATCGTGCAAACTGTAACAGCGAAAATCATTACATTTAGCTTAAGTTCCTTACTAAAAAAAAAGCCATAGACTGCATCTAAACTAACAAGTTAAGAAAAGCTCACAAGTATAGCAGAGGAATACATGGGATTTACCCTTTTTAAACAGTTAATGGCATTAACAAGGCCAAATTCAATCCACAGCCTACAACCGCTTGTCCCGAACAGGGTCACGGAAAAGCACATTCTCTGGTCTCCCAGGAAAAATGTTTCATTCTAGGGAACATCTAAGCAGACTGCATACAGCACTTGTCAAGCAGGTTATTAGGCACATACCTCTTCTTTCTTCTTTGGGTCAGATAGGGGGTTCCTGAAGAGGGGAGAATCACCAAAGGGAGCATAGGCCAGAGCACTGATCTGTTGCTGGAGGAGAGCGTGATGTGCTGCAGCAGCATTGGAGTCAGTCAATGCTGTAGGGAAAAAACCCAACACATAGGGTCAAAGTCTAAGAACTGCTAGGGGTCTAGGGCTACACTCCACTTACCATTAGGCTGATTATTAAAATGCAAATCAAAAAAAAAAAAAAAAAACAACTTTACACTTCAAGAAATGCTTACTTCAAGCCCCAGGTGACAGTAGGTACTTACTGACAGGCTGCTGGGCTGTACCAAAACCCAAGCAATTGTTGGCTGTGTTGAAGCCGGTGGTTCCAAAGCCCCCGACACCACCCAAGGTGGATCCCAGCTTGTTTTGAGTGCCACCAAACAGGGAGGCTGGGCCTGTGCCCACAGCTGCAGAGACAGAAACACAGCAGAGGGAGGATCATGAACTTAAAATACTAGCAACTAGCCTAAAGTAATCTGCAACATAAAATTGAGACAGAAACCCAAACATCTTAACAGTTACAGAAAATTTCTGTTACATTAAATGTAATATGCAATCTATTCATTTATAATAAAATTGTTTTACACAGCTCCAATTTGCAACCCCCATACTCCTACAAACATGCAGGTAACTGCAGTAACTAAGACCTACTTGCTCCAAAGCCAGTACCGAGCCCTGTTCCCAATCCGACAGTTGCAGTTTTGTTACCAAACAGGCTTCCTCCTGTAGTATTGCCACCAAAACCTGCAGACAAGGAAAAAAAATTCCAGTGATCACAGAAGCAGTAAAATCTCACCCAAAGGGAATATAAGCAATACAAGGAGAATGGGGGGGGGGGGGGGGAGACTCACCAAAATTGGATGCATTGGTGTTAGTCCCAAGGGTGAGGGTTGATTTATTCCCAAACAAACTAGTGCCAGTCCCAAAGGAAGGAGCACTGGTTGTGGTAGCACCAAACCCAGCAGTCTTGTTACCAAACAGATTCTATGGGAATAGGCAGGCAACATGAATTAAGCAGAAAAACAAAGTACTGGCACATTTGAAAAACCAAAACAACAAAAAAAACTGCATACCGGTGTACCAAAGGCACTGGTGTTTTGCCCAAAGAGACTAGTGCCAGTGCCAAACGCTGTGGCAGTACTGGTGTTTGCCGTGTTCCCAAAGAGGCCTCCAGTCTGGGATGGTGCAGAGCTCCCAAACAATCCCTAAAGGAAAAGAGAGGGAGCAGTGTAAGATCCAGGCCAGACAACTACACTCTGCTCTGACTTGGATGTTACAGTGCTCTGAGGCAAATGCAGCAAGAAGAGATCCCAGCACCCAGTCATTCTAAGGAAAGTGACACTTCCCTTCCAACAAAGACCCCAAGAACATACATACAAACATAGACCCACCATGCTGCTGGTGTTAGGCTGCCCCATGGTGTTGGCACTGCCAAAGGAAAAGCCCGTGTTCTGGGTAGTGGTGGGCTGGCCAAAAGGCTTGCTCCCAAACAGGCTGGTTGGCTGCTGCTGCCCACCAAACAGACTCCCTGTAGCTGTGCCAAAGCCCCCTGAGCCTGAAGGAAGAGTTTAATAAAGACTAATACAGTGAGTATGGAGCATAGCACTAAGGAACATTACACATCCAGTCTCAGACAACCTTCTCATACAAATTATAAAGACACTTGAAATTGCATCTACAAGGTACTTACCAGTTCCAAAGTTCGATTTGTTCCCACCAAAAGAGAAACCTGTGTTGGTGGTAGACCCAAAGAGACCAGTAGCAGTGCTGGCAGCAGCTGTACCAGGCCCCCCTCCAAATAGCACACCTGTACCAGCTGCCATCGGATTTGAAGGACCCTTGCGCCCAGCTTGATAGTCCTCTAGTCTCAGTTCCTGAGAAAGATGAAATTGGTTTACAGTGAAATGATAATGGACACAATGGATCCAAACTACTAAGCTGATAGCTTGTCTGATCTTGAACAATACCTACTGATTCGGTCAAACTTCAGCATTCGACTATCCAACAAATGCAGAAAGAAGCAGTGCTGCCTGCTCAGGTGGCTCTTATGACCAACAGAGCATTTTTAATACCCACCTCTAATGACTTATTTTCATACTCTTTCATGGCTGTAATGCACTGGTGCTTGGTGTTAATACTGGTTGTCACACCACCCTTCACCATTGTATCACTTCCTGTGGGAGGCTGATGGGGAGGGGAAAATCAAGATCAATGAAGCAAATAAATAATTTAAGGTAATGTTTGACACTGCTAATGCCAAATACACAAAAAAAACAGCACATTTTAGCCGATTCCTGAAAGACTCAAAAGTCAAAACTGCACAATAGCAGCTCCAGAACCTCCAGACTTACATTGAACTTGACAGTTGTCCCCGGCTGTGTAGCAGTGAACCCTGAGGAACCAAACAATGACCCAGACGTTCCTCCAAATGGGTTTGAGTTGGTGTTGGTTGTCCCAAACAGCCCCCCACTGCTGCTGCTGGTGCCAAAAGCTAAAAAGCACAAAGGCATCAAGGTCAGCAAACTGTCAGCATAGGTAATGTTGTTAAATGTTTATAAACACACATGTATGATTTGATATACACAGAAACAGTTTTGCCTTTAACTGCTCGTATGATATAGGTCAGAAAAAAAATTTGCCAAACACTGCTCGTAATATGCGTAGATAAATGCTAGTGACCATAAGATTAACAAGAAATAAAGTTCAACAACAACACAATTTGCAGAAGAGTATATAAAACAACTTACTGCCAAAGGAGGCTGGCTTATTTGCACCAAAGGCATTGCTCTGCTGAGAGAATAGGCCCCCTCCTCCAGTGTTTGTGCTGCCAAACAAGCTATTGGATGTGCCACTGGCAGCACCAAACCCAAAGCCAGAGCTGGTGGAGGATGTCACTGGTTGACTAAAGGTGCTGGAACCAAAGAGCCCACCTGCAGACAGGAAAGATGACATGACTCAGAGGAGAGTACAGTACAGGAAACCTAAGGAATAACAAAACTCAGTTTCAAGAAATTTCAAGCACTGCCAGGTGCACAAGTCCAACAACAATGAACCACATTCCAATCTATTGTGCTTCTTGGACAACAAAAAAAAGAGACTAAACTCAACCACCCTGACCCCTTTTGTAAATCAAGTTGAATATATAATCAAAGTTAAATTCAATTTATCCCGAAGCAGTGGGGATTAGCAAGCAAAGCAGTGCTTTTTGCGGTAACTCCTTCAAATTTAATACAACCACAACTGTGAGAAAACACCTGCATAATACCCCAGATCCAGTTATATACTTTGATTAAAAAAAAACAAAATTAAAAAAATCCTGTTTTCAAGGTATACAAATTTTCACCTGCAACACCCACAGCTTGCCACACCACTAAAGTTGAGTGAATACCCAGAGGTCAGGACACAAAAATAAGATGCAAACCTGGCTTGTTCTGTGTAGCCCCAAAGAGTCCGCCAGAATTATTTGTTGCCCCAAATGCAGATGCACCAAAACCACCGGTGGTTCCAAATCCAGTGTCTGTAAATAAAGAACAGAAGCACAATTTCAAACTAAACACCATGCCCAAGCAATACAGAAGCATTCTCAGTTCCTTCTGTCTTCATAAATAGCTCACATTAAGACCATCTTCATTCATTTTTTTTGTATTATTAGTGCAGCTTTTACCATTCCAAGCAGTGGTGATGTTAGTTTTCAAAATTGCATCGCTATGGCAGAAGGCCAGCATTGAAATCAGAAACGTCATCCTTATAACCTGAGCCAGAATTCACAGTTCTAAAGACAAGCACCACCAATTCTTTTGTTTCCCCCCCCCCCCCCCCATTTAAAAAAAAAAAAAAAAAAAAAAAAAAAACCCAAGAGACAGACTTCTGTTCTTCTACAGCACCACTGACCATTATATCACCTGGAAAGGCTGCAGGCAGGTGGCAAGAGCACAGAAGACCCACCCAGGTGATCTAGAGGTCAATGAGTACGCACTTCTGAAGCATAAAATGCCAATATTCTGGACAGCTGCCCACCCACAACTAGAATAAATTTTAAATGCAGCTGTAATTTTGTAATCAGAAAACTGAGAAACAGTTCTTCAGAAGGGGAGATCAAGAGTGCCCACCTTGGGCATCTACGCTCTTGGTAGCCTTCACTAGCTGTACACAGAACGACAACAGCCAAAAGCTACTGAACCACACACATGGCACTAAAATTACGTGTGAAGTATTTAACACTTGCATAAAAAGCAGCTTGCTACCCATTAAACTGACAGCACAGACAAATTTAAGTGGCATAGGGGGGTAAAATGAAAAAGGAGTAAAATCCACTGCCAAAGAGAACAGACTTACTTTGCTGTCCAAATGTGGATGAAGTCCCAAATCCTCCAGTACCTCCCCCGAAGGGAGTGCCAAAAGACTTGTTGAACATCTTTAATGGGTATCAGGACTGCATGCGTCTTAAAAAGAGAAAAAAATTTTTACAATAAACAGAGCAGAATACGTGTAGATAAAGGATACTAGATGGCTGTAAACCCATAACAAGTACTTCTATCATTGCAATGCTAAAAATTTGGCACTTGCACTGCACGTACATAAGTTTAGTGTACATTTACATAGCATAATTAGAAGTACAGGGATATTAATCTTTACCTCCACTGAAGACAAAATAGAATGTCAGCCAACTGCACACTGACTTAACCAATTATACAGCAAGATATATTATTACTGTATTGATTTAGGGCAAGCACCACGGTCAAGGGTATTATAGCAGGAGTGGGATTCCAACTAAGAACCTTCACCCTGCCCACTGACAGCCGTAAGCACTACCTAACCTGCTGGTCCCCAAACCATGATTCGACCACAAAATAAATTTGCTGTTTAGAACTCAAATACAAAAAAAGAAAATCCCCAGACTGAGTGCCCTACGAAGAAAACATGTTTCAAAAAGGAAGGAAAAGTCATCCACGAGCACAACCATCATCTCACAGACAAATGAGAAACATGATTGATTGCAATCTGTAACAACATGGATTTTCAACAAATTAAAATTAAGATAGCACACAAGAATTAACTGAACTAAAAAGTCACAAGAAAGAGAGAAACAACAACATGTACTTTCAGTGCAAACAGTAGAATTTACGGTGGAGACCATCAAAAAAAAAAAAAAAAAATAGGAAGTAGTCGATCGATTGAAGGGAAAAAAAAAAAAAAAAAAAAAAAAAAAAAAAAAAAAAAACTATTACGTGTTGATGTTTCAGAAAAAGATGGTTAAAGTATGTGTGCACCCGCCAACGCAACGTGCGTGCTCGCGGTGTGGCGCGGAAACGCTCTCATTTAGCGAGATCCCACAGACAGAGCACCCCCGGGCCGACAGGGCAGAGTAGTAGATCGGCGGGAAGGCGCCAGAAACGCTGGGACGCGGCCTGCTCATACCAGAACGCCTCGCCTCCAACACGAAACAAAGTCGTGAGTCGACCCGACCCGGTCAGGATCGGTCACGCCGGACCGAACGAGTCAAAACCGGTTTCCTCCAAATCCCGGCACCATCAACAGTCGTGGTGTGTGTGTGTGTGGACGAACCTTGGGCCACGACACCAGCACTGCCAGTGGGGCAGCGGGATCTGGGAGAAACCGGATTTCAAACATAACACATGGCCACTTAAAATGTCAACCAGAAAAACAACAATTGTGTTTATATACAAAACAACATGAGACACTGACGGAACGAAACGCGGGATACTCGTGAAAGAACCGGGAAACGAACGTGCGAGTATAGCAAGGGAAGTTACCGATCCGATTTTGCGACCACACACACACACGATTATTTATAATATATCACCCTCGCTAAGTCAAAAATCGTCTGCCTACATCCATATTTAAACTTAAGTAAACTACAATTCCATTTAATATCCAGGTGGATAAAGTTTTTTTTTTTTTTTCTCTCTTTTAAAGAAACATCAGGGCAGCGCGGCGTAAGGTTAAGCTAACAACGACACAGCAGAGACACCACCGAAAAACTGACAGAACTCACCGTATGTAACGTTGCTGCTGTCCTTTCTAAATCCGTTGGATTTATCCGACGTCAGAAAATCCGTATGAATCTGTAAACAGAGGGGTAAATTTCAAAATGCAATCGTAATTATGAGCCTCGAATACGTCGCTCGCCCTCTCCACCGCGAGGAGGGAAACTGCGTAATTTCACTTGAGAGCGAAGAGAAGCGCACGCAATTTACGTCTCTGCGTCAAACATATTGGTGCGGATCGAACGCTTCTGGTTGGATAGTTTTTCTGTCAATCTCACTGTACATAACGATCCACCGAGCTGTGGCGCTGTGGCTTTTTACATATGTGGCAGTGTTTAAAACTGTTTTTAAACAGACTTAAAAACAATTTTGACATAAATATATGATTTCCGTTTCCGAGAATGGTAAATATAATATAAAATACCTCCGTAATTCAGTGCCATTCTTACATTTTTGGTTTGTTTAGCTCTCAGTCCCAACGTTCGAGTCGCTTTACCATAATTTCACATATATTTCCTGTTTATCTTCCATGAAACCTAGTTCCGTTTGCAAATGCGCTGAACAGGTACTACAATGTTGTCAACAAAGAATACAAGTTCGATTTCGTTCCACTACCCGTACTCACACTCGGTTGTGACGTCACCATCACGGATCTTCTTCCGGTTACACACGGCTCTGCGGGGTGAAGTCCCTTCGCTTCGGCCGTGCTGTTTATTGAGCTCTCAAATCATTCTAAAAACACCTCGTGGGCACATGGGAGGACTCTTTGTGTTAAACTCGTACGTTTCTGGTCCGCTGTTATTGATTTGATATCCTGTTTCCTGGCACAAGTGGACCCCCTCAGTCACTCAGAGTGAGTGTCTCTGGTACAGTCAGTGACTCCGAGCTCCTCAGCCTCTCTGCAGCGCTGCTCCGTTTGGTTTTCCCTCCTCTGTAAAACAAGTGCCGCACATCCTGAAGGTAACGCAACAGACTCCGCTCTATCTTGACTGCCTCCCTCCGAGCTCGCTGCCTTCAGCCTTGGGGCCTAGATGTCGCAAGTTCGCAGTGTGACAAACGTGCTCTGTGAAACGTGTTACAGATTAGTATATCATTTATATTGAGGGTCGTATTTATTTTGCCGACGACACTGAAACGCGGATTATGGATGTTGAGCGGCAGGGTGTGACGTCACATCCATGCTGATCTGTGGCATCACTTGGATCGGAGTACCACCTGTACCAGTGCAGTATCCGCAGTCATGATATGATATGCCCTGTGCTGTGCTTTGTATGTATTTGCATTACATTTATTTATTTACTTAGCAGACACTTTTCTTCAAAGCAGCTTTCAACAAACTCTGTGTAGTGTCATCAGCCCACACCTTATTCACCAAGGTGATTTACACTGCTAGATACACTACTTAGAATGGTCCCTCATCCGTACATCAGTGGAGCACACTCTCTCTGTCACTCGCACACTATGGGGGAACCTGAACAGCATGTCTTTGTACAGTGTGGGAGGAAACCAGAGTACCCAGAGCAAATCCACACAGACACGAGGGGGGAACATGCAAGCTTCACACAGACTGAGCGGGGATCGAACCCACGTCCTCTCATACACCCAGCTGCTGTGAGACAGTAGCGCTGCTCACTGTGCTGCCCCATTTGTTGCTCTTCTTGACAAGCAAAGTCTAAGCACATCATCATTAAGTGAAGCAACACATAATTAACATGTTTGACTTAATGTTTACTTAAGCATTTGTTTTTTTTTTGCTTGATAGAATGGTACAGGGACTTTACGGACAAGACCGAGACAAACCCCTTGTCCGACTGCCTTTCACCTTCTTCGCCGTGGGAACGCTTTTCTTAGCCTTTGCAGGCTTCGTCATCTGCATTTTTACATCACTGTATTTCCATTTTGAAGACTCCACTGATACCCACTGCAAGGTGAGCAATTTTTTTTCTAGTAAAGATGGTATATTACAAGTATGTTTGGTGGGGTGGTTTAAAAATAAAAAGAAAACTCAACTTGAAGCCATGAAGTTATATCTGGACAGCCTGTTATGTTGTAGTCATATTCAAAGGGCCTAGGTTTGAATCCCACCTCTTGTTTGAATGCAGGTTTAAGAGACTTGTGGTTGAGGTGGAGCAGCTCATGAAGGTGATGTGTTAGGTGAAAGAGTGACATTTCTGTGTACCAGGCCAAACATTGCAAAACCAAGCATTAGATAACTGAGTTGAGTCCATCCTTTTTTTTTTTTCATTTTGGGAGCTGCTGTTCTGTATTCTAAGCACACCCAATTCTGCCTTTCATATTTCTTTTTTTACTTTATTAGACAAATAATTGAAGCTGTTTAACTGGCAGTCTCTCCCCCCCCCCCCCCCCCATGTTTGTTTGTGTCTGTTTACATCTACATGAGCCTCATCACAAGCATTTCGATGCCCAGCGTACCCAGTATAACTGTGTAAATGGCAAATAAACTACTCTGACTCTCCCTCTCAGGATGTTCATTTCTTGTTTGTCTACATAATTTTATGTTTTTACTCCTCACTCCCTGCCATGCCTCCTCCTTATAACCCAATGTACACTTCTCAGGTACGCAACTACCTCCCGTCCATCAGTTCTTCCTTCAGCCTCACACCCGAGCGCTACATCTGGCGCTTCTGCATTGGCCTGCATTCTGCCCCACGCTTCCTGGTGGCGGCAGCGTACTTCAAGTTCTACCGTGATCGCTTTGCCAAGCGCTGCCTGGAATGTGTCCTGACCTATGTAGCACTAGCTTGCACCCTTGCCGAAAACCTGGGCCTGCTGCTACTCACCTACGTTTCTTCTACTGAGACATACCGTGAGTGCAGTTCTTAAGGAAAGAGTTTTGAATTTTGCAGGTCGAGTGCTTTAGCATATCACCAATATTGCAAATGTCAAATTGGGTATAGTGATCACACATTAAGGGCAGGCAATCAGTCATGTTCATGAGGCCAGCAACAGGGAAAAAAGATATACCCTGTTATGATACTTTCTCGTAAGTACCACCTTAACCAGGCCTAAAATAAATAAAAATAAGCACTGTGAAATTGCTGATCGGTCCTGGATGAACAACAGTTAGGTTTTGGTTATATTTTGGACTGGCTATTAACCACTTCAGCTGTGTGTCTCCAGATTTGCACAAGAGTGGCTTCATCATGTTCGTCTCCTGCTCACTTGCTCACATGTTAATCACCTGCTGGCTTTGGAGGGTGATCACAAGGTATTCCCTAATTCCTGAGGTAATTGGACTCCTTTTTGTGTTCCCCCCCCCCCCCCCCCCTTCTTCTTAATGTTTGCTTTTTTTAATTTGGGTACACATTCACAGTATAATGGTTAAGTACATTAGCTGCTTGTGTTATGAATGTTGGACTTATGAATTTTCAAAGTTCCTGTGTATTTAAATAGCATTTTCTTTGTCATTTAGTTTTTTTGTGGTGCAAAAATGATCTGTAGTTTTGTGTGCAGATGCTAGTTGGAAGAAAAACACACTTGTACAAAATAGAAATCAAATAGGAGGACCACTTTCCTTGAAGTTAGTGTTTATATCTGGTGTCTCATGTTCCTCAGTGTCAGTGATCAGTTAAAACGTTGCACATGTTCATGAGATGAATTGGTCAACAATCTTCAGTGAAATGGGGTTTATGGAGAGAAAGTATTTTTAGTTTCAGTAATTTTTAATTTTAATGTAGGTAGACGTTAAATGTCTTGCAAATCAAAAGCATTCAATAAGAGGCTGAAGAAATTACATTTTTTCAGTAATGTTAAAATATTTTAACATTTAATGTAGCTTGGAGTTGTTAAAATGTTACACTGTGAAAATGTAACACTTGTGTAGTGGCATCACGTCCTGTGCTTCTTGATTACAGCAGACCATAGAGACCCTAGACTGGATAAGCAGTTTTTGATAATGGATAGATGGAAATCTTATAGCTTATGTTTTATTTCAGCATTTCTTAAGGTTTTTAGAAAACCTCTCCTCTTAATAAGTTGTGAGACAGCATATTATTCTTCTGTCTTTGATTGTGACTTACTGGTAAAGGGGGACTTAAGGCTTATGAACAAATCAAATAATCAAATCATATTTTTCCGTTAACCAAAAGACAAACCGTCATGCCCACTGATAGGTTGAAATGCAGATTTGGGAAGGATTAAATGTAGTTCTTTTTATCACTGTGGAAAATTTCCCCTATGCTTCCAGAATAACAATACCCAAGATAAATGTAGCGCTATAGATTTTGAACTTCCACCCTGAATTCACAAATTTATCTCAGACTTGATCAATAGGGGGCAGTGTTTATTCTCCCCTGACTGCTGTTGCCTTATACCAGGAACAAGCTGCATCTAATTTGCCCCACCCTTAAACTGAAGGAGGGAAAACTTGCAGAAGATGGTTGTCATTTGTTTCCCCATGCTGTATAAAGTACGATCAGTCCTTTTAGAAACTAAGGCTCTCATCCCCTTCCAAGCCGCTATGGCTTACAGAAGTTTTCGAAGAGCGTAAAGAGCTTCTCTGAACCTCAGAAACAGAAGTTTTATCTTTTATACTGGGTGAATGTAGTGACAGTACATTAGACACGTGTCCTGCATTTAACTTGGTATTGGTATCAGGGATCATGGTGTTTTAAACTTTCTGGCTGATTCATTTCCAGCATGACCTGAAGAAGGATTTTTTTGTTTATTTAGATGAGTTATCCTTTCCCATCCAGCTATCTTACCCCATCTAACATTAGAAAATGTCATTCTGATTTGCAGCAATATCTAAATAATGTACTCCTAAGTCAGTAGAATGACTTCCACAAGTCTTTGACATGAAGCAAAATGTAAACCAGCAATCATTTTACTGCACTATTTTTCGTTCCTTTTTCAGACATTCAGTAACTATTAAGTAACAGAGACGGCTGTTGGCAACTTCCTGTCAGGCTCATCTTCCTGCTGGTTAAGTGTACTTTCCTCTACTGTTTCTTCATTGAATTGTGCCATTACGCAGAGGAAAGTTTAACTGCATAAATTTAATACTTGCCACACATTCTGAGGTGTACCCAGCAGACCAGCGATGCACTTGTGACACCTTTGCAGAGGACATCCTTGACCTGTTCAGTCAGTTGGGGAATCTATAGGTTTTGACTTGCCACTCATCACTCTGCTTTGCTGCTCAGATAGGGAAATGGGCAAGGGGAAATATAATTTACCACCTTTGTAGGCTCCCAGATGCTCTCATGGAGGACCTGCTACTTTTCAGTTTATCGGCCACACCTGCGGGGCATGAGCTGAAGCAGAGCAAAAGCATGCCTTTTTCCTCCTGCTGCACGACAAGTGATTGCTGTGTAACGCATGTGTCCCAGTTTTGCAACACATAGCCTGTAGTGTTGCAACATTGTGGAGCAGAGCGTGCAGAAACTGCAGAGTGAGCAAATGAGCAAACAATCAAGCATTGTTTGGGCATGGCTTCCTGCCTGCACAAGCAGCCCTGGCAGTTTAGTTTCAAACTTCCCGCTTTTCTCACCCCTATCAGTGCAGCGTCATGTCACTCAGTAGCCTGTTGAAGGCTAGTGCTTGTGTTGTCACGCTGTTCTTGGTGCTGCAGAATACAAGCTTTGCCCACATGATTCCAGAGCCCTCATTCTAAACAGTCTCTGGTATGTAGCACCAAGATGTTCCCATCACCTTTAACACAAAACCCACTGAACCAAAACTATCAAGAGTATGCAAATTTGTCTTAGCTAACTGTCTTTTTCTCATATGAGCTGTTCCACTGATGTTGTGTAAAGAAAAATTGTGTATTTATTTTTAAATGAATTCTCACTCTGTGTTACATTCTCTTCTCAGATGGGCATTATGCTCTTAGCCTGTCAATCACTGTGAGAGAAGGTACACCACAGCAAGTGTGGGAAAATGTGTTTAAGGCCAAATCTTCCCACACAGACTTGGGCAAGAGGGAGAATTATGTGACACTGTGTGAAACCCTGCATTGTTTTAATCTAAAGTTCAAGACGTTTGGCAATGTCTTATGTTTTCATGTCAATATAGGCTTCATAGTGGAAGGAAGTGGTTGAAGTAGGTGGGGTCAATGCTAGGTTTCACAGAGATTCATGAGAGCATTAGCAGCAGAGCTGGTGCCTCAGGGCCACACAAAATGACAACACAGGTAGAAGGCTCACTGCTCCACCGTAAAGAACCAGTAGCCTGGATTTCTGGTGATTTTTGTATGGGTCAGCGTGTTCGTAGGGGCAGCATTTGTCGATAGTTCAACACAACAGGCTAACCTACAGCACATTAAAGTCTGTCACACCATCCTTGGCATGGAGTTTTTAATGGCCTAATGTTAGTAAAAATACTTATCACTCAGAGTAAAAGGTTTTTTCCAACTTAAAAAGGGTTATATTTAATTGAAAAATATTAAACACATAAACATTACTTTGGACTCCTAAAACAGTGATCTTCTGTTTTGAAGCCCCTTAAAGGGTATTTATTTTATTCCTTTTTTCACTGATGTAGCAGTTACACTGACAGTGTGGAGTGCTATTGACCAAGAAAATCCAGAGCCCTGGCTGTCGATGGGGTGTGAGGTCTTACCATGTTGACTAGTGCAGATTTGACCCAATGGCAACTGAAGCTCATGGTAGGTGATGGGCTAGTCTGGAGTTGAGCTGTTTTACTTTCTTGTCCATGTCAGAGAGCCTCATATACACATGATGCTAGTCACCCACAGAGCTGACTGTTCAAGAAAAATGTTGCAGTTTACATTGCTGCCACATAAAACTCAGCACTTCCACAACAGACCAAAATGCACACAATTATTGAAACACAGCTTGCTTGTCATATTCCAGTTGCTTACTATAAAATTTGACATACATAGGATGGGTATATAAAAATACCGGGTGGTTAAGGGCTAACTCTCGAGTTTTCGGAGCTCAGCAGGGAAATGGATTCGAAAGAGATGAGTTTTGAAACTCTTCTTGAATGCTGGAAGGGAATCAGCAGTTTTGAAGAACACACCGAATTGGTTCCACCACGCTATGAATCAACAAGCTTTAGATTTTGGATGCCTTGTTTTGTGAGGGGTATTAGCAAGTGGCCAGAGGTGGAGGATCACAGCAGTCTTGCTGAGATGTAGAGAATAATTAGGTCCTGTAATTATCAGTGTTGATCCTTTTGACTATTTTTTAGGCCATCACTAGTGCCTTGAACTTGATTCGGACAGCTATATGAAGCCAATGGGGAGAGACAAGGAGGGGAAATGCATGTGAATGTTTTGACAGACTGAATACAACACACACCACAGCACTCTGTAACAGCCTTTGTGCCCGAGGCTTGAAGACCTGGCAGCAGGGCATTGCCGTAGTCCAAGCAAGAGATGATCATAGCCCAAGTCTGGAGCTAGAAAGACTATGCTAAGCTTGTTACATACAGTTATAAAATGTTTAGATATGGTTTTTAAAATGTTAATTTGTGACCCAGACTAACTCATCGTATGGACTCACAAAAGGACAAAAATTAACAGATATCCATAGCGGACATAGAGATGTACTACGTGAGAGTATTCACTTTTAAGCAAAACTAAATTGAGCATACAGCTCTGAGAACAGTTTTGCACTTGTGTTCACCTTCTCCCATGTTTCCTTTTTGTCTCAGGAAACAACTTCGAGCCGCATGAAAAACCGTCTCTTCATCTTGAATGTGGTGTTCTGCTTGCTTTCATTATACTTCTTTAAACGCCACAACATGTACTGTGAGCCTGGAGGTGAGAACAGTGCAGACGGCATTTTTGCATCTCTTCCTATGTAGCTTGTTCTTCAAATAGGTCAAAAACAGAAAACTATATTTGGTGCTGAAAGGCCATGTATGAATAAAGGAGTGCTTAAAAGCCCATTGCTGGTTCATAAGACTGAGATTTTTTGTTACCTGCAGTAATGCATTCTGTGCTGGCTTGTTAAATCGGTATTTTTGGGACCCTGTGTGAAAGATCGTGGGTTGTCTATGGAATGAGCAAGAGAGGTTTCCTCTCTTCCCTAAGGTGTTGATTTTGGCAGGATGCTTTCACACAATTTGACTGGCCTCAGTGAGGGTTGTGCTATCTTTTGCTATATTGCAAAACATGGTGGAGTTTCTCTTCTCATAACCATGTTTTTCATGAATTGACTTATTTTTCCCTCTACCGTTTACATAATTGTATCACCTCTACTTATCTGTTGTGCAGAGCCAATCAAATTTGTTACCGTCCTGTGATGCTTGTGCCTTTATTCGCATTCACAGTGTACACCTTCTTTGCCCTCTGTGAGTACCTTATGGTTCTCAGCAACATGGGCTTCAACATGACTGCCTACTGGGACTTCAGGAATAAGGAGCTGACGGTCACCACGGTGCCTGAGGACAAGCGCTTCTGACAGGGGAACCGAGGAGCTGCCATGTGCTCCTCCACACCCTACTCATCTTCCTCTTCATCGCCCTCATTGTCCTCCCCTTCCCGGAGAAAACCCATGTGGTCACTGGAGGGCTGGCCAGAGGAAAGGCTGTTCCACATCTCGCCCTGAGGAGTAACATCCTATGCTCACCACTCCCTCGTACAGCTACTGCAGTGCTGAAATCGTACGTCTCGTTGGACAAGGAGGAGAAATTTAAGGAAACGAGCACCCCATCAAAGGTTTCTCTTACTTCTGTAAGAGCTGGATTCTCCTCATTCCCTTGTTGTGGGAATTTCCCCTTCCTAAAACCCCGGTGTTACCATAGCCGCTATGTATTTACTTGGAGACAGAGGCTGAGAGATGTCCTCTACTGCCTGGACAATTGTCCACTGCCCGAACAGTCCCTTCCAAACAAGTACAGCTCTATTCAGTCACAGTGAAAATAAGACTATCAGTTTCTTGTCAATCACTGGCTGATCTGAACTAATCAAATTCTCAGTATGTTTCCAAATTTTGTTCAGCATTTTCAGGGTAACTTTTTTCTTATTCTAATATATACTGTAAGTACTGATAGTAAATGGCACTTATACGTACATTCAGAAAAAAAAAACTTGTCACCTCATCATAAAAAATTAAACATTTTTTTTCAGTTATGAACACATTGCTCGTTTTGACTAGAAAAATTTTGGAATGTATATTGTATAAATTACAACATGCATTCTTTTGGGGAATATATAAACTCTGCCTTTTTTTGGCTGATGGGTTTCCACCCATGACATATTCAATAAATATTGTATTGCTATTTAAAGTTATTTTTCAAAAGTAATTACATTTTGTAGTAGTAATTTTTAGCTCAGAAAATTCTGTTGTACAGCATCACTTGCATGTAGCCGTTCTGAAGTTTGAAAACAAGTTCTTCTGGTAAATAATTTCTGTTTTTAGTCTGAATTTGTGCTCCTTTTAAACTAGAAAGACTGTCCTGATGAAAAGAGGTGCTTTCAGCACTTGCACATAAGCCTCATCAAATAGTGGTACTGGCCAGCTATGATCCTGTGCACTAGGTTGTAGAGCAAAAGCTTCTGCATTGGATGTCACCTGGCTGATGTGTATTGTAATGGTCTCATGCTGCTCCAGCATTTCAGTAACACTGGAAGAATGTAAGACATTCCCAGGAGATTGTGTTCCTCTTCTGTAATTTTTGTCAGATGGGGGTGTTTTTTTTTTTTTTTGCAGAGATGTACATGTGTTATGTAGTTTAAAACATGTCCATGGTATATCGTGGTCGACAATTAAAAATAAGCTGTTGAGGGTCTGCACAAACTGTAAAGTGACCCTGTAATTCAAAAACCTAAGGATTTGTTCGTGACATACTTTCTGTATACTTGACAGTGATGTGTGAATATTATGTATTGATATGACACTCATTCACCAGTTATAATCGAATGGGTGTTTCGTTTACTAAATTTATTTACAGTTTATTTTTTTACTACGATGTACAAACTGAGAAGGTTGAGTAAAAAAGCCCTAGTGCTATTAGCTTGATTTCATGAGGCATCATTTGTCTTTTTAGTGAAAGGGCACTGCTGAGTGAAGGGACTGTCATGGCCTTTGGAGTTCGTACTCCCATTCAATCACGGCGACATTCCTCAAAGCAATTAGGGGTTATTATGGCATCACCAGTGTCCGAATGGGGGCAGCGGGTAGCATAGGTGTTTAGAGCTGCTGCCCTTCTAAGGCTATGGGTTCAATTACACCTAATACCGTAGTGCCCTTCAACAAAGTACTTACTCGGAATTGATATAGTACAAATCTCCCAGATGTATAAATGGGGAAAATCATTGTTAGTTACTTCGGAGGAAAGGATCAGCTAAATGAATAAATGTAAAGGAGTGTAATGATTCACTGCCAGTCTGGCAAGACCCATGCATATCTGCTTGTTAATGCTCATATAAATAAATGTGAGATATTGTCTTTGGAGACTGATATTTAAGGACTTTATGTTAAAATGTCCAGTTAAAGTAAGATGTCAGTGTAATATTCACTACTAGAGGGAAACTTGGCACACTTGGTGTTTACTGTGGACCAGTAGGTGGCAGGGGGGGCTGGTGACGTGGTGATTGGAGATGCCACCTTGGACGCAAAGGAGGCAGGTTCAAATCCCACTTCTTGCTGAGCAGAGTACTTACCCTGAATTGCTCCAGTCAAAATTACTTAGCTAAATAAAGAGGAAAGGCATTGTAAGTTGCTTTGTAGAAGTGTCTGCTGAATAAAAAAAAAAAAAAATGTGGACTGAAGTTGTGGAGTCATGTCTCAAATGGTTGATAAAAATCCTGTTTATTACAGCAGAGGATTTTAAAATCAGGGTATGTTTGTCTGCTGGTGTGTTTCATCATACTGCTATCTGTTGTCCTTGGAATCACCCAAATTCCTTGACTTTCTGTTATCCCACCCTTGAAACAGCCCCAAAGGTCACCCCAACTAAATTCCAGAGGAGTCACAAGCTACCGTGTGTGACAGAAATCTTTGGATTTAGCCTGCAGTGAAAGAGGGGCTGCCACATACCTTAGGGGGCTTACTGAATGCCAGTTACAAGATCCTGGCAGTTCACTGTTGTACACAAGTCATACTGCAAACTTTATTTTACTGTCAAATGAGATTGGTCATAGATGAGGTGGTGGAGATGTCTAGAAGCTAAGGCAAACGTTATCTTAGGACTGGGTGAAGCAAGGCTTGCATTATTTTACTGCCAAATTGCCCTTATGCAAATTGCATGGGAGGTATAAGGGCTGGTTTTGTCTGTGTTTCCCGGTGGCACAGCAGGTTTGGCTGGGTCCCAGTCTCTAGTGGGTCTGGGGTTCGAGTCCTGCTTGGGGTGCCTTGTAGCAGACTGGCATCCTGTCTTGGGCATGTCCCTTCAGTCTTGTGCCCTGTGTTGCTGAGTTAGGCTCCTTTTTACCATGAGCCTGTTTGGGACAAGTGGTTTCAGCCTGTGTGTGTGTTTCCTGGTATAGGGTGACCTGGAACCACAGTGGGTAGTGCTGCCACCCCACAGCATGTGGACTTATCCCATGTATGTTTGAAATTAGCTCAGTCTGTGTTGGAGTTTGCATAGATTTCCTCCTGGTGCTCTGGTTTCCTCCCATGGTCCAAAGACATTTTTCAGGTTTATTGTTAACTCTAAATTGCCCATAGTGTGTGAATGTGTGTAGCTACCCTTCAATGGACTGGCATCCCACCCAGGTTGTATGCTGTCGTTATGTAGCACTCTGGTATAGATTACAAACGGCTTTGACCCTGAGTTAGACAGGCAGTTAAGTGTTTTCTGGTACCCCATGGGCACTTACTGCGGGACAAAGTGTGTGTGTGAGCGAGCATGAGGTGTTAACAAGGCCTCTGGGAGCCTGATTGTGTTTTGTTAAAGAAAGGCACTGCTTGTAATGTCCAGAGGAAGGAGGTGCTCCTGACCTAAGTCTTACCATTTTCTGGCCTCCAGCAGTCTGTAGACTCCAGTGACATCGAATGCACTTGTGTGGGAGAATACAGACCCATTTCTGATCACGAATGTTGCATGGAATGGCCACGGGAGTGTCCTATGACAGTGATATTCCAAGACAAATAAGGGAGTGGAAACAGGAAGAAAAGCTTTGTATTTAAGAATTTCCCAACTTCAGACATTCCTCCCCCTGCTGCAAGTGGACAAAATTCCAAAAGTCTTTATTATGAAGCATTAAAAAGTTTGTGCTTTTACTCTGAGCTATAGAACCATCCTGTTCAGCTGCCAAAGCGACCCTCACGCAGTGTGAGATTGACTTAGCAGAGCGGTAAACTTGCTCCAAACAGGAAATCCCAGAGGGCACAGCGTGGCATAAAAGCCCTGTGACGCGGCCTTAGCCGAGTAGCTGAACCTCTTGCCAGAACCTTCTAGCATCAAGGCTTTACATTTAATACACTCTTTTAATTCATCAAATGCACATGTGGTTGACTGATTATTCCTGAACCAGAAGTTCATTTCAATTTACTGAAACTGAAAGAAAGAGAAAAGTGAACAGATACCTAGTTTTTAATACCACTCATTAGAATTCTTCCTGTATAGCTAGGCTTCTTTATACTGTTGCTAAAAAGCTCTAGCTAAGGGAACAAAAGTAAGCTCAAGGCTTTTTGGAGTAAGACCAATGTTACAGTTCAGTTTTTTTTTTTTTTTTTGTTGCTGTGTGTTCTCTGGCACGGACAAGAAAATCCTCCCACTTTATTTGAAACAAATAAGTACACGCCGAGACTCTGTTTGCGGAGACGGCAGCCACACGCGCGCTCGCGCTAACCAGCCGAGTTAATAAAATTAGCTTGCGCATATGAATGTTTTGTGACCGCATTTTCGGCTTTTGAAGCTGGGCTGAAACGCGCAAAAGCAACCTGCCGTTTCTAACATGTAGAACGTTAAAGAGTGAAACTTTAGAACAAACTAACCCGCCAAGAAAATTCAGCAATGGCCATAGTTTGTTGCATTAAAGCGGAACGGAGGCGTTTCGACAAAGAGTAGACAGCAATGTAAATACCAGATTAAAGATGACATATGCACTGTTCCAAATTGTTTAAGGAGTGAAATATGCCATTTTTACAAAGTCTGTACTGTATTTACAAAGCGCAGGTCACAAGAGAAGCTTAGCCAGCACTGAGTCACTGGTGGTACCTCATCTCAGAATATGTTAAGCAACTCACACATTGTACTGCATTCAAAAATTCTATTTTTAATTACAGAATTCACACTTTAACAAAAAAGTGTTATCCATTGATATAAACCCGTAAAGTTACTGGGGGGGAAGGACATTTCAAGTACTGCATTTATCCTGCATATGTTAAGGTAACAAAGTAATATATCTGCTTATGTAGAGTTCAAGTGGTGGCACTACTTCTGTATTGTACAGTCAGAAAGCTGCTCTCATCTGTAACCATGTTTCATAAGGAGATTTAAAAAACTGAAAACTTACACCAGTGTTCTAGCAGCAATCGGCCTGCATATTTTACATACATTCACCTAGGTTTCCAAAAGTAATTAGGACCACAGTAACCACAATACTTTAACGTTGTTTTTGCATGTCAAAACCCTGGGGGCCTGTTTGTGTGGATGATCCAAAGCTATTAAAGAGGAAGATTATTTCCTGTAATCCAGTATAGCACAATCCAACTGCTCTTAACAGCAGAAAGTCATCTAAGCAGGAAAACAAAGCATAATCTTGTCATCGTAAAACCCAGTTAAACATGTTTTACCATGGTAAATATATACCTATCAACGTCCTCATTTTTGTTTATCAGTAAATTGTAATTGTCTGATGTAAAAAAGTCAATTTTAGGGTGTGAAATTATGTAACAAATTCTGTAATAAGCATTACTGTTGTCTACTGTAAAATATTATGCCCATTTTTAATGATTTTTTTTAATGAAAGTTGCAATAGCCAAATATATGTTTAACAGTATATGCGGCATGTTTTCACACATCTTACAAATGCATACTGTTTTGCACTCACTTTTTAAGGGTACATTTTTTTTTTTAAACAATCATAAAGGCAGTGAGTTATAACAGATTTGATCAATTTCATTAGGCCAAGCATAACTAAGTGAAGTAAGGATATTAAATGGAGTTCATGTCAAATCCACACAACAGTGAAATTTTCTTTAAAGCAGCCATAACAAAAATGTAATTAAAACAACATCATTTAAACATCTTTGGAGATCTTTTCATACCAATCGCATTCCTCCTCAGTCTTAAATTCTGGAAGTACACAAATTTTGGTTTCAGGTTGGATGGCTGCCAGTACTCTTCAAGTTTTATATTAATATTTGTTTACAATTAAAAAAGAAAAGTTATTTTCTGATCTCTGCTGTGAATCACGTTATTTGTGAGACTAGCAGAACTGACATTACTAGCAGACTGAATAGTGGAGGAGACAAATTTCTCCCCTTGCTCTCAAGTGTCGTCAGCCTCTGCTACTAAGCATCAGCACTGCTTGTCCATCAGATCAGAATTGCCCTTCTGACCCAAGTGGTCAAAAGAATTCTTCATTCACTAATAGTGCTGCTCACATCAATATGTCTGGAAAAGCAGGCAGAATGAATAAGGGTATGAAAACGGTAAATACAATTTGTTTTTTCAAAAACATATTTTTAAAAAAAACTCAGCCTCCTATAAAGGCATTGCTAGGTTTAGATCTGAGTTTATGCCAACAGGCTATTAGAGATGTCTAGGACACACTCATACATTTAGTGAACAGCAAAAATATGAGGCAATGAAAAAAGGCAGCTGAAGACCAGGAGCTGAGCCTCTAGGCTCCTTCAGCACTCAGACTTGTAAGTCCTGTTTTTCTGTATGAGGCCGGTGACTAAGTCTTGTTGCTTTACTTCATTAATGATTTCATACGTACTTCACACTGCCTGCATAGCTGGCACTATGGGCCTCGCACAAAGCGAGAGAGCAGCAGTGGTACTGGAGTCGAGCAAGATGTAGAAGGCCAACAGCATCCCATGAGGCTAAAGAGAATGAGGTCAGCAGTCTCGCCCAGAGAAAGACCCAGAGCGGAGGAGCACTGCATCTAAGGACGAAAAGGCAAGCCTGATACTGACACGTGAAGGGAATAAAAAGCAATAAAAAGAGCAACGGTAGAAACTGCATGGAGAGGTAAAAACCAAGGAGGAGTCTGCAGAAACGCCTTGCAGTCCAATGAAAGGACAGGACCAACAGCAAATTCTGTCCAACCAGGTAATTTCCATCTTCTTGACACAACCAATGACAGACCGAGGAACCGCCAGCTTCCTCTGCAAAGCTTCCAGTCCAGGCCTCAACTCCATGACATGAATAGGGCAAATGGGCAGGGAGAAACAAAACAGTCCCTGGTGAACATGCCAGGCTCAAACACAAGCATATGCTGCAAAGAAAAGAGCAGGTTTTCTCTTTTAAAAGAAAGACTGAATTTAATTATATTCCTAGTATAATTACTTTTGTTTTCATTCTGTCACATCATTTCAGTAAGTCTTTCAGTTTCAGAACACCAGCAGCCTCTGCTCCGTTCTCAGCCTACAAAAGCACGCAGGGTTTCTTGGAGCTGGTGGGTTGGGGGTTCAGGAAAGCACGCACAGCCTCAGTGAACACCTCCTTGATACCCTCCTGGTTGAGGGCAGAGCACTCCATGTACTTAATAGCATGAATCTGGCGGGCAAGGGCCTGGCCCTGCTGCTGGGTCACAGTGGTCTGGTTCTGCTCCTTCAGCTTGCGCAACACCTCAGGGTCGGCACGCAGGTCACTCTTGGTGCCTACTAGGAGAATGGGTACACCGGGACAGTGATGGCTCACCTCAGGGTGCCATTTCAGCCGCACATTTTCGTACGAGGGTGGGCTGGCAATGGAGAAGCAGATGACGAAGACATTGGTCTGTGGGTAAGAAAGCGTGCGCAGGCGGTCATACTCCTCTTGGCCTGCTGTGTCCCACAGATTCAGGCTAATGGCACGTCCATCCACGGTCAGCTGGGAGCTGTAGTTGTCGAAGACGGTGGGGATGTACTCCCTGGGGAAGGCGTTGGTGGTGTAGGAGATGAGCAGGCAGGTCTTGCCTACTGCACCATCGCCCACCACCACGCACTTGATACTCTGCATGTCTGCGGGGGCTTCAGCACTTCAAGCACCCTGTAATACCAAAGAGAGTGTCTCAGCATCACATCATATGGCCATAAAGCACCACAGTGCTTACTGAACTGGTTTTGTCACGGGCGGTTCAAGGGGGCCCTTTCTGTTGTGCGCTCACGGAGAAGGACTACAAAATGCTTCAGCACTGCACCCTCCTTTGTAAGTGAATAAAATGTAAAACTGCAGACAACACCATACAAATCACACTGGATAAATTGTGAACTAAATAATACAATTGCACAGTGAATTTATTCAGCAAATCCATAGGTTACAATTTTGCATCTTCTCCAGGTTATGGAGTACACTAATTCACTATAAAATCAAGTCTTTTGCCGCATGCCAGTTTTCAGTACTGCTAAATACATCAAATAGCGTACCTTCTCTATGCTTAGGAGCCAGCCACCACCCAGTTTTTGTTTATGTAAATGAAGAATACACAAGGAAACAAGAGACAGGAAAGTGCCTGAACAAAAGAGCCGTTATCCGGTGGCCCTGCGTTGTAGGGTGAATCAATTCTGTTACACAAAATATTAAGAATTTTTCAAAAGAGACAAGGTATCAAAACAAAGCGATCTGGTAATGTTTTTTTTTAATTGTTTCCATACGCTGTTGAAATTACAATAATTCAACAGCAGACAGTTAAATTATGATTCATGCTCAGATACAGAAATCAACACACATTTGCAACATATTTGTAGGAACATCAGCACAAACACAAACTGCACTCCCTAAAAGCCATATAAAGGGAGACTGACCTGTAAAAGTTTTTTCAGTACTGTGCATACAAGCAAATCAGTTCCACTCCACCCTACTCACCATAGCAACAGGGGCCTGCTTTGAAAGACGAAAAAGCTTAGCCTCCTGCGGGACTTCTCAGCGTATGCTCAGAGAAAGCAGTCAACAGAAAAATTAAGTTCCACACCTTACTGCTTGTGGCAGTAAACGACGAGAGAGCTCCTGCTGTTTCCGTTATGCCATTTGTTAGCTGCGCTCTGTGCTGCTGCAGATCTTATCATTCTTACTTGTCTTCGCAAGGAAGTTTTCAGACAATAGAAATGCCATCCAATGTCTCAGCACTAAAGCTAAATAGCTTTTCATAGAAACTCTGGGGATGTTGTTGTTTTAGTACCCAGCTCGGATTACGCTAAACATCACAGCTGAGATGTTTATTCAATAAAGTCTTCACATACACATCGTGATGAGACTCGGTAAGGACAACGACAGTGTTGGTAATATACGTGACAATTCGAGGTCGGTGAAGAAGCAGTGGGAAGTAAATATGTGTCAGTTTCCCAGTTCAGCTAAGATGACTAAACCACACAGCGATTCTACGCACTTCAGGCAAAAATATTTTCCAAATGATGGAAAACAGTAGTGTCACGTGTTGCCTTCTAATGTGCAAGAGGATTTTTTGACTGGCTAGACACCAGTTAATTTTGCACCAGTTAGATATAAAAGAGAAGACAATCAAATCCCATTTAAATGTAACAACAGATGCAAAACATTAGGGGAACCAAAGTGGGCTTCCTGCTGTTCTGCTGTGGAGAATATTCAAGAAAGATTTAAAAGCAGCAGAGTCATTTAAGTGCTTTGGGTTTCAACTGACAATTATGTTGGGTTGTCTGTGCCTCCACAACCAAATACTTACACATTGCAGTGTTAGTGGAGGAAGAAATTTTAAAAGCTGTTAATGATTCTCTTCTTAGCAGTGTAAGTTTGACTTGGAGGCTTCCCTGGAATAGAGAGTGGAGGAGCAGCCAGGGTTCAGGGCAAGGGCATTTATTAATGTTGGCATGAGTGCAGGGCACAGTTCAATAAAGGACCTATTAAATTAATTTATAATGAGACAGGAAGGCTTGAGTCTTGTGCATCCCTCCTATTACTGCCCCTTACCCTGGACTCCAGTCAGCATATGTCTCACACCAAGGGATCCAAGTCCATTCCACCGAGCCTCCAGGGTTAGACAGATGCTTCTACCTGTCAGCAGAATGAACTCTGCGGACATGGCCACTAGCAGAGTCAGTCATATGACATCGCAAACCAATACCCGGGAAGATATTTGCACAGTTCCTCTGTGGCCTCTAGGCTTCACTGAGTGATGTAATACACTTTGTGGAAATTGCTATTTGCCTGATTGCACCTGGATAGTCTGGTAGGCAACCAACAGACCACTAGTCACCATAACAATTAAGGAGCCAGAGGGAAAGACATGCAACCTGCCAGATACCTCATTCAATAAAGGTAACACAAAATAAATTATCTTCACCGGGGCCCCTTGCAGCAGTGCTGCAGGGAGTTCAGTCAAGGTTATATTTAGGGCAAGCTGCCTGATCTCGATCCTGGAGACTCAGCTCAAGTTGTTAAAACTGATCTAATACATTTACTTGATTTTAATTATCCACTGAGAAGAGCTAAACTGGCAAGAGACATTTTCAATTACTGAGGTGACTAGTATCTGAATATTGTATCTGAAGATGGTAAAAGGGACTGGAGTTTTCCGATGCTGTATGTGGGCACCTCTCTGCTAGAGCACGTTCCGGGGGTAGCGTATCATTGTCGTAATAAAGCAACATGGGTGTGCACAGTTTTTTCTAGTCACTTAGTAACGGAGCAAGAGTGTTGCTCACAGGGCACAACTGCTGTCATTTCTGTTAGCTCTCATGATTGCCTGCTGTCCCAGAAAAAGCTGTGAAACTGAACCCTTGCAGACTGATTCCACTAACCAATTTAGTGCTGGACAGCTAATCCTGGATTAGGTATAGCCAGAAGGAGTATGAACTGCGGAAGTTTATTACAAACTGTTTTTGTCAACATTTTTTTTCTCAGATGTACATCGCTGTGAAGGAGGGCGTCTGCTAAATGAATAAATGTAATGTACACAGTTCTTTTATAATGGTGTCCTTTGCTTGGGTGTACAAAAACAAAGTTGCCCTGTATCTACAGACAGGGCAACTTAAGCCTGAACGTTTTAATTTTAAAAACATTTGAACATGTTAACATTTTTAATTTACCTGTCTGCCTACAGAACCGTAAACGACATTGAAACAGAAATATAGCCTTTACTCTGTTGATAGAGTAAGATACATCGGGCATATCTTATCTAAAATGCACCTTATTGATTTCAAATTCGGGGGCGCGGTGGCGCAGCGGGTTTGACCGGGTCCTGCTCGCTTGGGGTGCCTTATGACGGACTGGCGTCCCGTCCCGGGTGCATCCCCTCCAGCCTTATGCCCTGTGTTGCCGGGTTAGGCTCCGGTTCGCCGTAACCCCGCTTGGGACAAGCGGCTTCAGAGAATGTGTGTGTGTGGGTGTGTGTTTTCAAATCCCCTTTCTCTAAAAACCAGATCCTTCACTAATTCACAAACTCCTGTGCCCTCCAAGACCCGAACCACCTTTGCCATCCTTTCCAGCATCTGTCTCCTCTGGCGTTAAACTCTTACGCTCGACCAAATGCAAGTGTTCAAAAATGAATGATATGCACCAATACCCACGGAAGGAAAAAAGAGAAGATGCTGAAAAAAACGCCTAAGAAAAAACATACTACAGTTCAAAACATTTAAAAATTCCCATGGCCTCAGTGAAACCTGTGGTCAGCAGTCCTCTGACTGCTTCATATACTGCGTGCCTCAACTTACTTTATTTAAAGAAGCCAGATGTGCCCACCTGATGAGGCTACAGACCACAGACCACACGCTGAACTGAACTCGAGAACAGCGCTGCGCATCACCACCAGCATCGAAGACCATAAAACTGTTCCACGAGGTGAAACCATGCCATGTATCTAGACTTGGAAAAAAAATTCTAAGACAACAGAGTACAAAACCAAAAGGAGAAAGTGTACCGAAACCTGGATGACCCAATTTGGTCTATGCCAAACACAATTACCGAAATTTCAACACCTGGGGTTTAGAAGCACTAGCTGTCTTTTTTTCCCATACTTTATTCAATACTTTAAGAACAGTTATAGTTGTCTTTTAAATGTCTTTTTTTTAAAAAAATATGATCAGTATATTTCTCATGATACAGACAACACACCACACTGTGGGCTTTCAGATAATCTAGCTGTTAAGGAATCAGCGGTGGCCCAGCGGGCACAGAAGAGCGCTTTCCAATATTGTACCTGCTGCTGGCAGTAAGAAAGGAGAATTTGTTTTGACTGCATTTGGGAACCAAGCGAGCATCATGTGAATTTCAAAAAACAGTACAGTGGGACAGATGTACCATTTTCAAAGTCTTACGACATACTGTCTGTGTATGTCCTGAAACGTCGATTTTTACATGAAATTTACCGTTAAAATGTATAAGAAGTCATTTTACAAAAATATATTTTGTTTTTACACCCAGAAGGGAGCGGTCAGTCAGGAGTGTGAGATATCAAACTGGAAAAGAGCAAACAATTCTGAGAAGAAAAATGCTGTAATGCCAAAGAGTTTCTCCACAAGTTCAGAAATGGTTTTTCTGCGAAGGGCTGGAACTAAAACAGAAAGTGGAAACGCGAGAAAAAGCATTAAATTTGGGACGCGGACAAAGCGAGCTGCCGCAACGCGCTTATTATATTAACACGGCCCTTCTCGGAACGGGCAGTGCCTACAGACAGGGCTCCCGCGAGCGCGCCGCCGCGGCCCGCGCTTTCCCGACACGGTAAAGGCGCGAAGAAAACTCACCGCACATACTCTTCGCTCGCTCGCGGAGGCTCTGCTCCCTGTCGGACGTCCGCGCGGACGAAGACTGGCTGCTGCGCTGTTGAGGAAGTGAATGCAATTTGCACAGAGGAAGTCTGACACAAAAAGCATTGCCGCATGAGGAAGTTTACTTGCAAAGTATGTGGACATGACGGCCATAATGACAAAGAGAAGAAAAAAAAATAGAACGAGGACAAACCGTGTTTTACTCCACGGTGCAGCTGTGCCATATTTGTTTTCGATTTTTTTATGCGTAATCTATATCTGAGGTTGCTTTTCAAGTCATAAAAGAAAAACGGCCTTGAGTGGACTGCAGAAATTGCAGTCAGTGGGGATGGCCGGCCACTCATTTTCCCCCATTAATGTATTTTATTTTTAATGTAGGCTAAATAATTTATCGTGAAAACTATGCTTTCATTGCCGTATCGAGTGTTGTTAAACCACTTTCATCTTACAGACAGAACAAGTAAGGGCATTTTATTCTGGAGTGTACACTGTAACAAACGAAAGACTACTTCCAGGCCTTGTAAATGTAATGTTCAGTTATAACCTCACCGGTTGCAGTTTTCTTGTAGCGAAAAAAAGGAAAACGGTGTTGTGTGTGTCAGAAAGCAGCGCCTGAGAGAGAGAAATATACACTTTGAAATACCCAGTTTGACCGTTAGTTTGATTAAACCGCATTGCCCGGTCACGTGACTGAGCGATAAGGACTGAATGTAAAACCTTGTAGTTTCTCCAGCTTTAATGGCATTTGCACGCGAACGCATTGCAACTTACATTTAAACAAACTTTACATATATTGGGAAAAAAATGTTTAAAATCACTTGAATCTTTAAAGCATTGCACGGTATTTTGTTGTGGAAATAACTGTACATTGCATTAAAAATAGACTTTTATTAATCATAATGGACTGTTTTTGGACCTTGGCTTGGCCCTTCGTTGAGTTTCTTGCAGCATCCATGTGAACCAAGGAATAAATAACCATTCCAGCTTGCCAGAGTAGGATGTGGCGTGAAGTGTCCTTAGAAAAATGTTGCATCTAGCGTTTCTGAGACGCTTTCTTCGTGTTTAGTGTCATAGAACAGCTTCGTGGAAGTAGTTGGTGACACATCCAATCGCGTAGCAGAAAAGCGCTGCTCCGCAGCACGTCTTTTGCTTTGGCCTCATCTCTAAGTAGCGATATCTGATATCTGTATTCTAAGAGGATACTGGCCGCGTCTGCTGCTTATTTGGAGCTTGAAAAATCAGTTCTACGGACCGTAATGTTTCTGAACCACACAGTACATCAAAAGTTTGTCTGTTATAACTTCGCCTACAGAGACATTCCTAAAGGTGGCGCAATCGCGCTTCTTTTGTGCGAGAAGCGATGGCGACAACAAAGAAACCTCCATTCCAGCAGACGGCGGCGTGGGGCGCGTTCACGGCCTTTTCAACCCCCACGCGTCAGGCGCCAGCGCCGTTCACTACCGCGAGACCCGGAGTCTTGGGTCTGTGATTGGTGGCGGCTGCGGGGCTGCCGATGTAGCTGTGGGGAGGCTACATAGAAACACACCGCCAGCCAGACGTCGGGCATAAACGGGTTTAGTCAGAACCCCAAGAATCCAGCAGAGGGAGATCGGGTCATTTTCACGGGAAGGAAGGGCGCAGTGTCGGTGCGCTGGTGGTGCTTGGGCTGCTTCTTCGGGTGACATAGCGATTGCCGGGACGCGGCGGAAAGCAGGTCCGGGTGGCCGACACGCTCCTCCTCCTCGCACCACCGTGGTCGCGGTCCGATCGCCTCGCCTTTCGACTCATCCCAACAAAGACCGCACATTTTTTGTTCGTGCCGATGGAGCACACACAGGGATCTCGTGGGAGTCGGCTCGGAAGTAGCAGCAGTGTCTGATCGCATTTCAGCAGAGCAGCGCCCGTCTTCAAGCAATCCCCAGGTAAATATGTCATGATCTGCTAATATCCAGGTGATAAAGATACCGATAACTTGATGGCTGGGGGAATACTGTAACCGTCTGGGTGCAGCATTCCATGCTGCATGCGTGATCATCTGGCCTTGCAACTGATTGCAAAAAATAATTGATTATTTTGTTTGCTAAAATACTTGACAAGTCAGGTGGGTAGTCGATACAAGAAAAAATGTCAGTAGGGTAAAAGTAAAACCAGAATCCCCATGTTTGTCAAGCATTTTCCTTACCTGTTACACTTGACTCAAACACATTGCATATTATTGATATTGACTTGCAGTTGTGTAATGACGAGCGTCTATGGAAAGCAACGAGCTTTGATGGCTTTTCGATTCATTTAGCAAGGATGTAAGGCTGATTTAAAACGACTAAAACAACAGTTCCTAACTATGTGAGATTTTGCTGTTGACATCAAATCATGTCGTTTAACAAGATACATATAGCCGCGGATATGTGGCCCCGGCCCATGCCGCAGCAGCTCTGGGAATTAAGTCAACTTTTGAAGACATAATTTCTCAGAGACTGTGTATAAACAAAGCTTAATGTCGCTGTGTACTAAACCCTGGAAGAGGGTTACTGGGGGTGAGAAATGCCGGGAGACCGACGTGCCACGTGACGTCCGCTGGGCCCCCAAAGGCAGGCGGGCTAAAGGAGGGACGTGTAGTTTGGAAACTCTCGGTGTCCCTAAACTACATATGAGAGTCCTGGCGGATACTTTGCCAGGTGTCCGGCCACTCAAGAAAACCGCCGATACAGACAATTGCCACCAAGTGCTGAAATCGTTTTACTCATTTAAGCTGGAGGAGAGCTGTTTATGAAAGTTACCCCGGGTTAATTGAGCACTTTCGCTCTTGAAAGCACTCTCTGGACTCTTTGATTTTAATATGTTTGTATTCTTTTTGTAAAAGCGTACGTTATGGACTTTGGCAAACTGGCAGTCCTGTGGGTTCTGTGCCTCTGCCTCTTGGGAGAAGGGCGGGCAGACGTGCAACTCCAAGGCCTGGCGGAACAGAGCCACGCGGACAGCGCACAGCCTGGTGAGTGAGAGCGCGAGCCCTTCCTGATGGAAAAGCCCGCCAAAATTCACACGGTGAACGTTGTACAGACGTGGACGCGTGCCACTAGAGAAGTAACACGCATTTGTTATGAACTGATTTCCTGTTACACTTTAGAGGTGGATTTAAAACTTTCGATGAAACCACTGGATTTTGGCGGTTTTAGTGACCTTTGGATTGCTTAATTTACCCCACTGAAACAACCCTGGCCTGGAGGGATTGGGGTTTCTTCAAGCCGAGTAGGCATCATTGTGAAGGGACACATCAAATCTAGTTCTTCATGTAGTTCACAGCCACACGCCATCTTAGCCCAGAATTTCTGAGACTTAACTATATTTGTCATTGCTTAGCTTATGCATTTGATTTATGCAAACCAAATTGAAATGTTGAACCATAATTTATACAGCTGGATATTCTTATGTTTATATTTATTAATTTTGCTGTTGCTGCTTGCCAAAGCAGTTAGTATTTACATTTATATTTATTTACCCAATGCTTTTTTTCTAAGGGACTTGTAATGATACTCTTCCTACAATTATTAACCCATTTATGCGGCTGAATAATTTTATTGGTGCAATTTAGGGTAAGTACCTTGCTCAAGGGAGCAAAATGTAGGGGTGGGATTTCAACCTGGAGCCTTCGAGTCCAAAGGCAGAAGCTGTAACTACTGCACTGCCAGCTGTTTATTTTATTCTTTTAGCTGAAAACTTTTTCTCAGTGACTTATATGGTAAAGCTGCCTACAGTTATTTACCCATTTATGCAACCAGGTCATTTTTACTGGAGCAATTCACAGTAAGTACCTTGCTCAAGGGTACTACAGCAGGTGGTGGGCTTTGAACCTGAAACTTCTGAGTCCAAACACAGTTGCTCTCATTTTTAAGCTCCACATTTACCCTGCAACTCAAAATATATAAAAAAGAACATTCAGGAGCATTTTCAGTATTAGGACTGTACTTAAGGGTACTACAGCGGTAGCAGTAAGAGACACTTTAACAAGCAGCCTAGTTATCGGTCAGTGTCTTTAATTGCCACACTACCTCCTTCAGTTAGTAAACAATGTAGAACTATACATTGTGGCCCATTGTCTGATGTGGTACCACTTTTCAGCTAAAATTGTAGTAAAGATAATTTTTGTATCTGTCAGGATGAGACAAATGGGCATTCATTATTGGATGGCTGAACATGCTTTGCCCAAATATGGCACTTCGGTAGTCTGGTGAGAAAGTTGAGCAAGTGCAAATTGCACCATCTTCTATGACTGGACACATCCTTGATGTGCTGTAAGACCTCAGCTTCTGTGGTCACCCTGATTGTATGAGGCCCTGCGAATGAGGTTACTGAGCAGGAGCCGGCAGTGCTTCGCCACCTGGTTTCTCACAGCTTGGTTTTATGACATTGCCTCCTGGTCAGCTTCAAACTTGGTTGTGATGGCTGTATTTGGACTCTAGCCCTACCTCTTCATGTGCAGTCATATTCAGTTAGGCATGGTATTTCTTTGCTTTGGTGCCATGCCTTTATTGGTCATTGTTTTTATTGTGTATGTTGCTTTGAATGGTGTTGCACTCCTGGGCCTAGCATCATCTGAAGACACTGTGCATCCTAAATCAATTGGTATTTTTTTCTCAATGGCAACATGTATTCTTGATACCTCATGCCTACTTTTCCTTGGAGCAAAAGAAAGATTTAAAGGATAGAGGGCAAGAAAAACTGAACTGCATCCCCTATGATTGGTGTAAGCTCTAAGAAGTTCCCATAAGCACTAGGAAGATATATCTTTAGTTTCCTTCAGGTTTATGTTTGGAAATAAACACAGATTGTGTGTTTTAAAAAAAAAAAAAAATCTAAGACACAAAGTGCTACTTTAATGAGATGGCTTTCTTGTTCTCTGTGGGGAAACAGTTTTTTCTTTTTTTTTTTAAAAAATGTGAATGTTTATTTCTCAAGCATGGCCTTGGGGGATGTGCAGAAGTCCATAGACTTGCTCAGGCCTTTGTTCATTGAGTCCTTCTCACCTACTTTTTGTACATGCAGCTGTTTTACATTGTGCCTTTCAGACCACAGCCCTTGCTGCAAGTTATTGTGAAAGTGGTGATCTTCATTTCCTGTCCCACAGTTTCTTTATTTTGCCAGCATTGCTGGGAGCATGGTGAGACTTCTGGCTTTGCCTTGTCCAGTAATGCAGATCAGTTTTAACTATAGCCTAAGACAAAGTTGTCTTCAGAAAGTTAAAGGCCTCTTTTTAAACAAACCTCACAAAGTGTCTCTAAACTGTCAAATGTGAAATAGTGAGAGGCACTAAGTCACCCCACACTTAGACTCCTGACAGTCTCAATGGTTGGCCAAAGTGGAATACAGAACTCCTCTTATATTAAATGGTTATTTTGACACTGATGTACCTTTTTAAAAAATGGTCATACTTTTAATGTAAACATTAAAGAAGGAGGAGAGGCGGAGTATGAACCACATATTTGTTGTTTGAACTGCAGCAATAGTCAGTCAGGGGTGCATTCACGTTCTTCTCTATAGGTCGGGTGTGGCAGCAAAGTGGCTGACTTCCGTGAACCTTCAAGACAACTCATTGCTCCCTATCTTATTTACTCAGTGACAGAAGCTAAGTGCCAGGCTATTCACATAGGGACCATTTGTCCTGTGCCCTTTTTTATTGTTGACATTTGGGTTGCAGTGCATATTATTTATCAGGGCCCTTGTACAATATTTAGATATTCACAAAATGTCACTGTGGTTCAAAGTATTTCATAGGAACAGCCTGAAAAGCCACACCTTTGTGCAGTTCTTCCAAGTAGTTTTAAATGGTGGTGCTACAACCTTAAGGGCTTTAGAGCTGTGTGGATGTCAGTGATTGAGTCCAGAGTGCTCTTATGGGTTTTTTTTTTTTAATAAGTTGAAAGGGAAGTGTGTCAAGTCTGATGTCAAGGAAGTCACTGTATTATGTTCTAATTGCTATTGTTTAATAGCTTGCAGTAACACTTGTCATGCCATCTGCAAAGTTTTAAAGATGATTATACTCTGAAGTAGGGGGTGCGGTGGCGCAGTGGGTTGGACCACAGTCCTGCTCTCCGGTGGGTCTGGGGTTCGAGTCCCGCTTGGGGTGCCTTGCGACGGACTGGCGTCCCGTTCTGGGTGTGTCCCCTCCCCCTCCGGCCTTACGCCCTGTGTTGCCGGGTAGGCTCCGGTTCCCCCGCAACCCCGTATGGGACAAGCGGTTCTGAAAATGTGTGTGTGTGTGTGTATACTCTGAAGTGCTGGCTCTTACTGCTAATAGTGACTCTGAAATGCAAAAGGCAAGCAAAGTGTTCTGAAATTTTTGAACGTTTTGAGTGACTAAAGTGTGCAAAAGTTCTTTGTCTGTCAGGTACAGATTTCACCTACCTCATTCTGCCAGTTTAATTTGACTCAATGTTTTTGTTTACATATTATGAAACATTTACTTTGAGTGTTGCAGTTTACCTGTTGAAATATGTAATTTACTGAAGCAGGTCAGGTTAAATGCCTTCTTAAAGATATGCCATTTTCTTTTTTTCCCCACTTTTCAATTATAAGTAGTTCCTTAACCACTTTGCTGCATGATTGCTCATGTCTTAAGTTCAATACTGAAAGCTGTTTACTTAAAATTCAGCCAGCTGTAGCAAGGACTATGGAATTAGAAAGGGGATGAAGCTTCAGTTCAGATCTTGGTGACCACACTTTTTTAGGCAGCCTTTAGGAAACAACAAGGATGGGGAAGTCCAGAGGTCAAGGCTATACTGAGAGTACGCAGAAAAGCACATGCACTGTTCAGGTTACGCGAATGTGGGTCATTGTTTTCAGGTTTTACACATTGACATATTAAGACATTTGCTGTCCCAGCTGCACTTGCTAGCCAAAACTGATGGGATTCTTAGGCAGAGCTGTTGTCCAACAAAACTGAAAGCTAAGGTAGTTTCACACATTGGTTTCTGTATAGTTAGAAGGTTTAGCTAATGTCTCGAGGACTGTGTGCTTGCTCAATCAGAAGCCGTTTAAATAGACGTAAGTGTTTAGCCTGCGTTGGATGACTGTGAAGGAGTTGCAGGCATCCTCATTTAGGGTGGATTCCTCACTTCTTTTAGACTGATTCAGGAGTTTCAAGTTACTTCCCCATGTTAGGTTGCCATGGAGACAGGGCCTTCCCACTGCTGCCATCGGCTGTGTATAGCTGGTTCCGGCACAATGGATATATTGCCGCTGACCGCATTCTGTTGTGGGCCAGGCTGCTTGCTAGTAACATGATGGTCTTGTGCTGCTAACACAAGCTCCAGAGGAAGTCACTGCCAAAGACCTGATAATATACTCAAACTCTTGCACACATTCATACACAATTACACAAGGAGTGGTGGTGCCTGAGAATTAGAGTACTGGCTGTTGGGGAAGGTGGATTTGCTGCAGTGCAGGGGCAGCAGTGTGGCGAGGGAGGCTCCTATCTTCAGAGGCTGTATGCAGTAGCACTGTTTATGAGTTGAGAGGGGATTCTCCCCTTTTTTTTTTTTTTTTTTTTGTTACCGATGTTTTACCCTGCCGTCCATGGACAGATGAGCATTTGCCAATAACTGTTTTGCTCACTGATGGGAGTCCTCTTGCTGGGCCACAGCATTTTTTCATTGGTTGTAATAGGTCTGAAATGTATGAACATGACATTGAAACAGTAGCTTTCCAATTCAGGGGCATGACTTTGTTTTTGGAAAGCAAGATTTTCAACTACCGGGGTAGTGTAACATAAATGAATATATTAATGTAAATGAGCCATTCTACTTGTTTTGTTATTCTGCTATGGAGCAAATGACATTGGTGTTGCATAGATGTTAGTCACCTGAGGTTGGTGTGCATCACACTAGGAAAAAAAACCCACTTTTTTTTTTTTTGGACCATGAACCGTTTAAACCACTTCCGTTTCCCTTGAAGCTATATTTGTCTACCTCTTTATTTCTGTCAAACTCAAAACTTTTTTTCACCCCCAGAGCTTAATAATGATTGGCACATGAGTCTGCCCAAATGTAGATAAAGATAATGCTATGTTGTGGTACTGTTGCTGGTAGTATTCTGTTGGACAGATATTCATAGCAGACATTTTTATTCAAAACTAATGTGTAGTCGTCCAGTTTACTGCTAATTTATGCACGGCTCTGATGTGCTTCAAAAAGAATACTTACTATCCCTTTGCATAAAGCTTCAATATATGATTTTTATTATGTAGTATGGTTTTGTTACTCATGGAAATTAAGGGTTTTTTTTTTTCTTTTTTCCCTCTTTTTCTTTACATGACCATCCATTAGCCCACCTCCACTGAAATTTTTATTGCATTGGAGGGATGTTTTTCCCCTGCTGGTGTATCTGGACAGCAAGTTAAGTTCTTGTATTGTCTGTTACTCTTAGTTTGGCTGGCCAGCATTAGTATTACTCCCTGCCTTCCTAAATGATATTTTTTTCAGTGTATTTATACCTCCTGCTCCTTTGTATACTGCATACTTTGTACAACTGCACACCTCCAGCCCCTCAGTTTAACAAGAACAGCCCCTGCAGCTCTTGATTATGTTGGAGGGGCTTGCTTAGAAATGAGAGCATGCTTGTATGCAATGGCTGTTTAATAGCTGACATTTGTCTTGCTCTTGTTTACTAATGGTCTTCTGGCAGAGCTGCTCATTGGTGTTTTATCCAATTGTACTGGTCTTTAGTTTATTTTTCCAAATAAAGCACTGGTTATATTTATTTACTTCCCCTGTTTTTGTTAACCACTGGCTTCAGGTTAATATGGTGTTTGTAAGGTTCAGAACTGCATATATAACATGTTCAAACTCTCCATTCCTCATCAGCAGAGCTTATTAATCAAATGGTTTACATGTATTCATTTAGCTTATGCTTTTCTCCAATGTGACTTGTGTTAAGCTACCTACAGTAGTTTATCTAGCTTTGTACAGCTAGGTAATTTTACTGGAGCAATTCAGGGCAAGTACCTTTTTTTAAGGGTATAACAGCTGGATGTGGGATTTGAACCTGTGATCACGTTCTATAGATATATTGGGGGTGTAGTCCCTTGATGGTCTTCTAGTCATAACCAGAGTCTAGGAACGATTCGAGCAGCTACAAGAAGCCACAGGAGAAAGAAACTGAAGGAGACACACATGAGAATGCTTTGGCAGATTTTAGTCTTGAAGGTGCTTATTGGTTATCCAGGTGGATATTTCAGAGGGATACAGTATATGTGTTGGTTTGGGGAAAAGACAGGAAGAGCATAACCACAAATGGAGTTTATCTTCTGCATTACAATCACGTGTCAGCTGTGCCCATTTCTGCACCCCTTTTTTTTGATTGGGGGGTTGTGGATGTGAGTTTCCTTCCATTGGCTTTGTTGTTAGAGTGATGCTCCTAAGGTCAAAGCCTGCTCCACCTGCACAGCTCTCTATGTCCTCCTCCTGACCTTAGCAAGGAAAACGTTTTTTTCCTGTTTCCAAACCCTCCTCCTGAATCTAAGCCATCAGCTTTGTGCCAAACAAACAGCTGTGCAGGGTCCCAATCTATGAATAGCCCCTTGTCTCCTTTTTAAGGCAGCATATTGGCTATTTTTAATGCCCTCATGCCTCAAGAGAAAAAAGAACCTTCCGTCACAGCTGCCGTGTGTGTGTGTGTGTGGTGGAGGGGATTTGGACCAATGTCAGTAATGGGACACTGGAGTGTTGCCTGTCCTCCTGCTGCAGCGAACAAGGGTTAACCACAGAGGGCAGTTTGGTCCGCAGAGTGTGACCTTCACTTTCTCACAGCAACTTAGATGTACAAAATATTACTGCTCTGAGTGTGAGTACAGGTGGTCCCCGATTTACAATGGGGTTAGGTTCCCCAAAACCCATAAGTCAATTATCGTAAGTCGAAAATGCATTTAATATACCTCATACACACCTCTGCATGACAGAATGGGAGATGCAGCTTGCTATTGGTGTTGCTGCCCAGTATTGCTCTGTGTATCACTTGCCTGGGGGGGGGGGATCTCAATTCAAGGTAGGATTTCTACTCTATTGCCATTTACCATCGTAAAGTCGAAAAAATTGCAAGTCAAACTATCGTAAATCGGGGACCGCCTGTGTACTGATGGTGCCCTTGTAGGAAAAAAAAATGTCTTAACCTGGGTTGTTCCAGCTGTGCTGAAAGCTGAGTGTAGAAGAGGGTAATCTGTTTCAGTTGATTTGTTTAATCATGTGTTTCATGAGCCCTGGCTGCTGCTAACCCCTATCCCACCTCCTTTTCTTTCCAGAGCTGTGTCGCATTGATGAGGCGCTCTGCCAGAATGAGAATGCACACCTCAGTTTTGAGGCCATCCGCAGCATCCACAAGCAGATGGATGACGATGCCAATGGCAACGTGGATGTGGCTGAGACCGACGGGGTTAGTCTTGTTGACAATTGACCCTGAGTAAAAGGGGCTAATGTGAATGTAATGTAATTTTGGTTTTTGTTATGCCCTGAAAGTAAAGGGGTTTCTCATTTAGAACCTTTTTCAAGTTTACTCGGAGAAAAAAAATAAACTAGTAAAACTTGGTCATTAATTCATAGGGTAGAGTTGTGAAAAAGAAGCGCACAGAGTTGAGTTAGTGATACTGGCCTAGTGACAGCAAAGAGGTGGGGCTTACCAAGTGTCAGCCTTTCATGGACTGCCCCATATTGAAACATGAACATGTGCATTCACATGCACACTCAAAGCTTCCTCTCTCAGAAGTACATACATTTTCATTTGCTGGCACACAGTGTCCCACAACTGATGTACTACTCCCTCCTGCTTTTTAACATAGTCAAAGGTAGACATGTACACTTTCAGCCTACAGGCTCAGACTGCAGTGCTCTCATTTTGGCTTCCCCTTGTATACCATGCTGGTTGGTTATGTTTACCGAGCAGTTTGGTGTCCAGTATTGCCCAGCTATTGATAAGGATTTATCGGAGTGAGTGTAAACCATTATCCTGCTTGATCCGTGTTAACTTCCATCGTTGAAACAATCATGTACTGAAATGCTCTTTTAATTGAGAGGGAGAATATGGCTTATTGTATCTAATTATTTTATTTCCCACTGTGTGCTGCTAATGCTCTTGGAATTGTCTGTGCATATGGGCCCATTTTTTCATGTTCCTATGGGCACCATTGTGTGTGTCATGTTGAGAAAGATATTGCACTGTCTCACTCAGTTTTTCTTCTGTTTAAATCTATTGATGCATCTGGAAGGCAGCACCTGCTTTAACAGCTTCCGCTCTTGTGATGGCTGATCCATCATTCACCAATAGAAGCAAGGAACCCATAGAACATAACTCCACCTCAGCATATTACTGTTTATTTTGGAAAGGGTTTCCTGTCAGCTGTTGGGACAGGGTCAGTGGGATGGGAAAGAATAGCAGGAGCTCCTGAATTAAGAAAGTTCTCTCCACAGTTCCTGAGGGAGGACCTGAACTACCATGATCCAAAGGCCAAGCACAACAGCTTCCACGGAGCAGACCTCTTGATCAGCTTGGAGGACATGTGGAATGCTTGGAAGGCATCACCAGGTCTGTTCCCATTATGCAATTTTTGAATTAACTAATGTCTGCGAGATCTTCTAGCATTAAATGATAATCTCTTCTGGTTCCACTTACAGCTGTGCAATGGTGCTGTTTAAAGACTGGGACACTTATTCAGTGAGAAGGTGTTTTAATTGTACATCACCATCACTGGGCCACAGTGACATACAGAATATGGTAAGAAAGAGGGGGAAAAAAAGGAAAGAAAGAAAACAAAATAGAAAGGGATAGAGAGTGGGATGTCAAAACACAGTACTCAAAGGCAGAAAATAACAAAACCTTAAATAGCAGCATCCCCCCCTTAGAGAACCTGTCAGCCGCCACTTATATTTACAGGTGTCAGACAGGGATGATGCCTCCTAACTAGACATCCCTGACTACACCTCACCCCGTTGGACCCACCATTATTAGAATAGAGAGTGAATCCCCTTTAAATGGATAAGAAAATGAGAGAAACATTAAGCCATATAAGAATAAAATGAGAAGTTTTGCTGTCAGTCCTTTAGATCAGCCAGGAAAGCAGTGATAGACACTTGCCAGTCAAGCAGGTAGATCTTTCCTTCACGGAGACACCTTAATGATGCTGGAAAAGTAAAACTCAGTAGATTTTAGCGAACACTTCAACAAATTCATCAAATTGGCATTTTTCTCCGAATTATTTCAGCTGGCATCTTAAGGTAGAATCGCGGATGGGAATCTTTAAAGACGATGTAGTGTTTCTTCGATGCTGCCTTTTTGATGCTTTCTTTGTTGGAGAGTTGCAGAAATTGAACCAGAATGCTTCTCAGACAGACGTTTGGTTCAGGAGTGTGGACAGGGAGTTGATATGCTTAATCAAGTTCAATAGGAGGTGAATCAGCCAGCAATCCCACCTAGGAACTGAGTTGGTCTGGCTGAAATTAACAGGAATGTAGAGAGCATTCTCAAGCAGTCCTACAGTCTTCAAATTATAACAACAACTGTTATATTGGTACAACTAGTCTTTCTCCAGTGCATTTACTGAGCTAACTTTGGATTCCATTGTATCCTCCAGTTTGGAGATCCTATATTCAGCCAGGAGAAAGTGAGTTTCAGAGCTGTTTTTCTGATCAGTGAGATTAGTGAGTTTCGTTTCCAACACCGCCACGGGGGGATCAAATAATCCTTGTCCTTAGAATGAGACGTCAAAATTTACAAATTGAGGCAACTTAAAAATCACTGTGAAGGGACAAGAGTTTAGAAGTTGTGGGTCTCTTGAGTGAAGACGAGATTTTATGCTGCCATTTTGATGACCTGAAAGTTCTGCTTTGGTTAAGTCCACATCCTCATCAACCATTTTTGTTTTTGTTCCGTTCCCCCAACCCCCCTCAGTTTTGGGGTCATATTGGAAAGTGACTGCCTAGTGTTGGCTGATACTGAATGCCTGTCATCAGAAGAGATCTGCTTGTGTTGCCCTTCATGGTCCAAAACCAGTCCTACTGGGCCGGACATTTACTCTTTAGTTTGTGCTGATACCCAGAATTTCTCATTTGCACACTCACAGATGTTTGCACATAGAAATGCTATGCCTCGTTTGGATTTTTTTTTTTTTTTTTTTTTTTTTTTTTGGTCCACCTGATTGCAGTTTACTGGTAGAGTGGCAAATAGGAGAAGGGGTCAAAATGTCAGGTGGTTTAATAGAACAGCACCATCTCGAGACAGTGGAATGGCACTCATGGCAGTATTAGAATCGGGAGGGCCAGGTGGAATGAGCTCTGTTCATACAGGCCTTCATGCCCATCATTGTGTCTGAAATTTGTATTTCTTTAATTAGATGACACATGTTTTGTATTCCTCTGAAAATGTTTTGTGTCTAATTTAAGTTTTTCAATTTTATATTTTTATTTTTTAATACCTTGGGGGTGCGATGGCGCAGTGGGTTGGACCACAGTCCTGCTCTCCGGTGGGTCTGGGGTTCGAGCCCTGCTTGGGGTGCCTTGCGACGGACTGGCGTCCCGTCCTGGGTGTGTCCCCTCCCCCTCCGGCCTTACGCCCTGTGTTACCGGGTAGGCTCCGGTTCCCCGCGACCCCGTATGGGACGAGCGGTTCCGAAAGTGTGTGTGTGTGTGTGTGCGTGTGCGCGCACGCTCCAAAGCGATTCACGGTATTGAGACATTTGCAGTGATGTGTAAATGGTGCAGTTTTTACTCACACAATTTGGGTTAGTACCATGCTCAAGGGTTCTAATGGATGAGGTGAGATTCAGACCTGGGTGCTACAAGTTAAAGGTGGCAGCTCTTAACCACTACACTAGAGGAGGAATTGACTGCATTATTATACTTTTTCCTCTTATTTGGCTTGTATGTTGAATGCCCTGCAGGCTCTAGCATTTCTCTAGGGTCTGTGGTTGTGAGCCCACAGACCAAGAGAGCACTCATGCTGGAGTGGAACCCCCAGCAGCGATGTCTAGCAAAGGGCTGCCAGCTGGGCCCAGGGTCTATGTTTTTACATGTTGTAAGGGATGCAGTAAGGTTATAAAGAAACCGTGTGGTGTGGTCACATACACTATTAAATGTTTTCTTTGTTACATCTTTCTTACGCATAGTCACATGTTTAAACTGGCTGGTGTCTGTGCTGGTTTATGTCTGACAGTGTACAACTGGACTACAGATGAGGTGGTGGAGTGGCTCATCAACTGCGTGGAGCTCCTACAGTATGAGGAGGCCTTCAGGAAGAACAACTTCAACGGCAGCGACATGCCTCGGTGAGCAGGGTGTCTTCTGTCACCCACCTCCTCTACTTGAAATCACAGATATTAGTATTATGTTGCAATCAGTAAAATAGATTTAATTGGTTCAGAGTCCATGTGGGGAACTGCTGTTGTCCCTGAGTCAGACAACAGGATTGTTGTTATACATAACCAGTTGTGTAAAGGATATATTCTGTAAACATTTGCAGTTGGTCTGGATAAAGTTTGCTGGTAAGCAAATAAAAAGCACTAGAACATTTGAAGTGAAAACTTGACAAAGCAGCAATGTGAAGTGCATGACCAGCTTGTTCACATATCATTTAGGTTGGCTGTGAAGAATGTCACTCTTACACTATCCTTGCTGAAGATCCTTGACCGCAGTCATGCCCAGAAGCTGCAGCTGAAAGCCCTGGAAACTATTCTGTTTGGACCCCCACTGAGTAAGTGTTGCACCAGGGTGAAATGCACAAGGAAAGCATTGGGGATATTGCCTTCACAGTCATCAAAGTATATAAGAATCGTTCAGCTTCTTTTTAGTAGATTCCATCATTTTGAGGATGTTCCTAATTCCCTGTCACTGTGTGACCTATTTAAACTGGTAGATCTTCACAAACAGCTCTGATAACTAGTCTGTGTTATTAGTGTGGTGGTGGAGACAAGCCCCTCCCTTTTAGAGAGACCATGGAACCCCTACTTCACTAACATTGCACCAGATGACCTCCTCCTCCTTATTCCGCTATCTGTGGGAAAACGGTTGCTGCTCCTCTAACATCATGCTGTAAGGCTTAATATGATTCCTTCATCTTTAACGCAAATTATGCAATCTCACTTGTCCAGTACATGGACTAAAATATGGAAGTAAGTGGCTGAAAAAACTTTAACATTTTGACTTCTAATTTAAAGTGAACACACGGATCTCTTGGCAGGGCTTTCAATCAGCAGTCAGTTGGGTAAAACTTCACAAGATACTCTCATTAGATTCTGTTTTCCTCTGGACATTGATAAGTAACAAAACCCCAGTCATGTCAAACAAGGAAATGAGGCCTCTGGTGTCCTTGCTGCCTTTGGAAATCACAAAGTGTCACAAAAAGTTGCTGAAAGTGAGTGAAAGAGTAACCAGTTTTGTATGCAAAAAGTGAGACAGCTAAGTGTTTATGGAGGGCTTTCTGAGAGTACTAGAGAGCTGTAGGTGATAAGGTCATTGGTCAATGTCTACAACATTAGAGTTGCACAGGAACAAAGGCCAGTATGTGGCCAAATTTCAAAAAGTTTTAAATGACTTAGCAGCTTTCAAGGAATCTCTTGCACTGGTTCTTCTGACTGGGTTGTTTGTCCTTGCTCATTGTATTTGATTTCATTCAGTGGCAGCACTTTGAATACTAGCATAAGGTTGAAGCCTCGTGACACAGTGGAGTTGTCTATGCTTGTTCATTCTGTCCAACTAGTTGAAGTAAACAAGGTCCCTTAAGTGTAATATGGTATTTACATTTATTCATTTAGCAGGTGCTTTTCTCCAAAGCAATGTACATCTCAGAGAAAATACAGTTTGTGCATTACATTAGGGGAAAGAGACATAGTTGCAGATGTGATTCTTATGTAAACCTAGTTTTTCTTTATACACTGATGTTCATCGCACAGGTAGGTGCACAAAATTCAGGATAGGCTAATCTTGATTACCTTCCTATAATTTTTTTTTTAATTATTATTATTATTATTATTTTTTTTTTTTTTAAAATGTACACAAACATTTAGATACACAGCTGCTACTCCTGTATCGTAAAGGCTTTTCTGGGCATGATCATACAGTTACGGTGCATGAACGTTTATACCATACATGAGGTTTTTAAAGCTCATAAGATTGGAAATAAATGACACACACAGTTCTACTATGAGTAGGTGGCATTTGTGTAGTTTCTCAGTAGTTTTTGGTTCTTCGGTACCTGATGAGTTATTTCACTGCTGTGAAACCAGTGTTTGAGACATGCCTGAGCGCATATAGCAGTGTTAACGGTCAGACATGTGTGCACACGCCTCGCCTCCTTTCAGGACGTTAAATGCACCAAGCCCTACTCCGATCTCCTCACCTTTCACTCACCAGTCAGAGAGCTCAGTCTGTGTAACATAATGCCCCCCAGGTCATAGCAAGTTCTTCCTGTGTAGTGTTTTTGCTGTAATAATCTGCATCTGGTAATTAACACATAGTGTCCTTGAGCATTGTCAGATTTTTGTTTTAGTGTGTTTGTTTGCTGGTGTTGAGCTGTGTGTGTGTGTTTTGGTGGGGAGCTATTTGCCATCTGATTCTCCAGCAGCTCCACTTGGGGTACTCTCACTACTTCCCCAGCTCTAATTTCCTGGAGTGTGTATGTTTTGCGTGTTGCTAATAGATATTTTGTATTGTGCTTGACTTATGCCTCAGCTCATCAGCTGGCTCTTAGCCCCATTATTGCTCTGGTTTTATTCATCTTTTTTTTTTTTTTTTAACCCCCCTCTCTGTATTTGCCTGGAAGGGAAACGGAGCACACCACAGATTACACATGGTGACAGGCTGGAATGTTTTCATTTGTAGCTTCTTGCTTGAGCCATTTTGCCTTAGTCACATAAGCAGGTTGGCGGTATATAGCGATGGTTAAGTGCCTGAAATTTCTCTTACTTCATACAAATGGCTGTGACACAGAAAGCAGTCCAGTACCCTCAGCCAAAAAGACTCATGTTTCACCCAGTAACATTTCTGTGTGGTCTTAGACCTGCTTTGTGCCTTCAAGTGTAATCAGTGTCTTTGTTTTGTTAACCATGTACATTTCTCAGTGATCACATGCCCCATAGAACCTTCTCCAGCAGACCTGTGGAGTGAACTAGGGCAGTCTTTATGGCAGAGCAGACAAACATGACCAAAGGCTGCAGAAGGTTACTTTCACATCAGTAACTGTTTGCATTCAGTTCAGACAAAGGGGTTGACTCTGGCTCTGTGTTCCTTCAGCAAAATACCCTCTCCTCAAAGCAGGTACAACTGTAAGGTCTTTAAGTTGTTTGGGATGGAAGTGTCTGCTCAGCTAATTGTTAAAAGATCAAGTGTTGACCCAAGTGCCCACAATGTCAGCTGCTTCTTTGCCAGTGTATTTGATCACTGATTTAAACACACACACAGACAGTCTGAAACTGCTTGTTCCAAGCGGGGTCGTGGCGAGCCGGGGCCTAACACGGAGGCTGGAAGGGGAGGGGACGCACGCTGAATGGGATGCCAGTCCATCGCAAGGCACCCCAAGCAGGACTCAAATCCTAGACCCACCAGAGAGCAGAGCCCAGCCAAACCCACTGCGCCACCGTGCCCTGTTGATTAACATTTCATGAAATTCATATTCACACATGTAACATTGTGGGCTGTGAAATTGTGAATATTCTGAAGAGAGATCATGGGTTCAATCACACCTTTACCACTTTTATGCAGTGTAAGCGATATACAAGTGCACTGTTGAAATAAATCATAGCTATTTCGGAGTTTTATTTAAGGTGGTCATGTTAAGTACTTCTACCAAGAGTTCCTTGACTGGTCCTGTGTTTTCCTTCTCAAACTCTACAGTATGCCATGTGTCAGTTGAAGCAGATGTTTGTTGTCTGTATGGCACCAGTCTAGGTTTCCACAACCCTGTGTTCTATCAGCTCAGTTTATAACACCAAGTTGTTATGGTTGCTCATTAACCAGTAAACAGGTTCAGTGGTTGATTAACCATTCCCTGACCTACTGGACTCATATGCTGTGGTCAGAGCTGATTGGAACCAAGTTGAAGACATCTAGATATGTATGATTAAAGCCTGCCCGAAATCTCCTTGATTAGTTCCGAAAAGTAACATGGCATCATTGGAAAGGTTCTGGCTTGGACCAGCTTCTACAGTAGTTGTTACTGCCAGAATGCAGGCCACTGGCTAGGGTTTTTTTTTTTGCCCTGTGTTTTGGCTAAATACCCCAACTGCTAAGCTTCCCCCCCCCCCAAAAAAAGAAAAGATATTGGAGAGTAGAGCCAAAGCTGTGTTTGCAAGATCTTGTATAAAAGCACTCACCCCCCACCAAGAGAATGAATGGTGTCAGATACAGAAATAGTTAACCTTCATGTGCCTGAGCTAGCCTTTGCTGGATAGAATCCTCATCATCGTCTCTCATCACCATTTATGTTTGTCAGTTTACTTTTATGTTAATTTCAAGTATGTATCATTTTAGATATGTGTTGTGTGTTGCTAATATAGCAGACAGTTGCTTGTCCAGTGGCACAAGGCCTGATCTTGTTCTTTTAAAGGCTTCCAAGTTTGCAATGTTTTACCCTACTCTTCCCATCTCATTCTGCAGTGAGCAAACACAGTCACCTGAAGGACTTCATGCTAGTGGTGTCTATTGTTATTGGTGTTGGCGGATGCTGGTTTGCCTACATCCAGAATCGCTACTCCAGGGACCACATGAGCAAGATGATGAAGGATCTGGAAAGCCTCCAGCGGGCTGAGCAGAGCCTGCATGACCTGCAGCAGAAGTGAGTGCCACTGGGTCTACATCTGCACTGTTAGTCCAAATAAGTCCTCCACTGTGTGGTGTCCCTCATTCTTTTGGTCCTCCATGCCTGTGAGCACCAGTACCTTACCTAGGCACCAAGAACATTTGTTTGATTTTCATGGGTTGTTGAAACATTTCCTTATTTTCATTAAGTGCTTGTGCATTTAACTTTTATGGTAGAACAGATTTTTCTAAAAACAAAGCTAGTTATTTATGTCAGTTATAACACAGCAACATGTTAGCTTTCAAATTGTCTGAATACTTTTGTTAGGCACTGTATTTGCTGATTAGCAGACTTTTCTTACACTTTTTTGGTATGAAAAGTTTAACAACTTATCCAGTTGCATGTTCACATCTAGTCTCTACAGAAACATGATGGTGGTTTGTTTTGTGTCCTCTGGCTTTTGTTTGCACTAATAGTCTGTACAGTGGTAATATAAATGATTAAGATGTCTCGTTTCAGTGGTTTTTACTTGTGCTTTTAAATTAGTCTTTGGCACCAGAGTTAGTATATACAAGTTTTGCATACTATTGCAAGTACAATCATAAGTCAGCTGGCCTTCTAATATACCGTTCAAGGGTTGGACAGTCAGTTCCTGTAAGAAGTCACTGAATGTAGTGAAGTTAGTCTCTGCTTTCATGTGAAGGCCTCTTTTCTGGAATGAGCGCCATAAGTTCTCTCTTGTCCAAGAATCATTTTGACAGGGAACCAGATATTTGGGATTCTCTTCAAAGCATGGGTGTGCCAGGTTTCTCCCATGTCTGGACTGCTGGAATATGTGTCCTATGCCAGCAGCTGGAGATGAGACATGCACACTGGGTGGCTTAAATGCTCTGCTTTTTTCTAGCTTTTTTTCTGTTTGGTTCAGCTGGAAGCGACGTATACAAATACGCAGACCCTTAAGTGTTTCCGTAGCACTTCCCATTTCTGGGATTGGAGCATGCGACCTTAAGTTGCAATTGCTTCAGTCACCCTTCTGTTGAAGTTTTACGGCTGAAGAGCAATTTGTAGGCATCGTCAATCAAACGGGGCAGCATGTGGCAAGCTCACAAAAGCCAGGGCCATTTCCTGTTCTTACACTTGCAAGGCTGCCTCTTCCTCACCCCACTCTTACTACTCCACCTGACTCCAGCAGCTGTTTTAAGCCATTGTGCATTCAGCCAAATCTCCCATTGGGGCTGGGGGTGGGTTTTGGAATGTGTGTTTGCTGTCCTTCTCTGGCACCAGTCAGTGGATCAGACCACTAATGGCAGGAAAAACAGAACTGTTTGGCATCCCAGCATAGGCGTATGAGGTGACCACCATCCTTTTAAACAGCTGGAAAAAATATCCAGAAATATCCCTAAAGTTGTGCTGATAATGAAATTGTGGCTTGTCTAATGAAGTTTTTAATGACGACTTACTTTATAAGGAAAGTAGTCTTAAAATTTCCCCTATTAATTTTTAAATATAGAATTTTGATCACATTCTCTGTCCTCCCCAACCTCAAAAAATTCTGCAGATGGCTTCCTTTTTAAGCAGATTCTCAGGGAAGATGTGCAGCTTTCACAATTCCTGTCTCAAATTTAGTCATTCTGTCATATGAATGATTCCTAGAGGCCACTAAAATGTCACTTTAGAGAGAGTAGGTGTTAAGACCTCCTAATAAAGGAGGACCGTGCTGTTAAATTCTCACACACACACACACACACACACACACACACATTTTCAGAACCGCTTGTCCCATATGGGGTCGCGGGGAACCGGAGCCTACCCAGCAACACAGGGCGTAAGGCCGGAGGGGTACGGGACACACCCAGGACGGGACGCCAGCCCGTCACAAGGCACCCCAAGCAGGACTCGAACCCCAGACCCACCGGAGAGCAGGAACCGGTCCAACCCACTGCGCCACCGCGCCCCCATGCTGTTAAATTCTTAAATAAAAAATGTTTTTTGACTTGTGGCTGCCTTCAACATTGGTTGCTTTGTTGTAAATATTAGTCTACAAATGTCTGCTACTGTGTCATTCACTGTTTGCTGATGTGAGTAAACACACACACAGAGCTAGCGTGAGAAGCAGGCAGCTGGCTCATGGAGGAGGTCTTCTGAACATTTCTTGTTAATGGCCAGGCTGCTCTGCATTGCTTTCTGTCCCCAGTGATGGGTTTCCTTTACCAATGGTGTGTCTGTCATTCACTCAGTATTTTCTTTCAAAGTCACTGTGCGATCAGACATATTCATCAAGGCTGCGCAAACTTATTGCCAAAGTCTAGCTTTTGATCTCTTAGTCAGAGGAAGTGGACGTGTAAAAAAAAAATAAATAAATAAATAAATAAATTCCTGGCTATGATGTCCCCTTTCAAGAAGCAGATTGGCTAACTGAGGATACTTTGGCTCATCCAAAGTTGACAGTCCTTGAATGAGTGACCTGCCATGAGATTGTGTTGGGTTTACAGTTGATATTTGACGTGTGAGAAATGTGCCCTCAGCCTGCTGACACTTGCTTTGCTGATGGCATGCAGGAGGAAGTGACTCATTGGTTTATCTCGCTCTCACAGTGTTTGCTACAATTGACTTTTTTTAAACTAGTAAAAGAAAACTTAAGACAAGCAGTGTCACCTGAGGTAACCAGTGTTAAAACAATGCAGATAGTGAAGGATGCTGTGTGCCAAGCTGGTAGACATTTTTATATTCTGATGGCTCACTGAAATGGGGCATGTATTAGCTGAGCCTTGTTGTGTCTTAAAATGGGTAGCATGCCACCCGGTGAAAAAGCCCTGAATAGCATGTTGCTATTTTCTTCTCCATATCTCTGCAGTTTCCGTCTTACATTCTGGTCAGTGGGTACATGTCTTGTTCTTTTGAGGTTAAAAAATGAAAAGGGTTCATATTTCAGGCTGGCTGTGTTCTGCAGCAGGCCTTATAAACCCAGTTTTCATTGTGCTGCCTTATTACTTTGCTGCATCTCTGAGCCACAAATTCTGATCAGATGCAGCACTAACACAGACCTGGAAAGATATTTTTCAGTAGTTCAGTCTGGTTATCTAGGATCACGTATCTGTTTCTTTGTCATTGAGCTGTCTCTCCGGAAGGATAATCCCACCCCCTTCAGTTACATACAGGCAGCACTGCCAGAGTGAGCGCAGCCTGGGACATGGGTGGACATAAATGCATGTCTGCTCAGATGGATAGATGCACATGCATAGTCCCTGAACAAACGAGGGAGTATCTTTCAAGCACCTTCCAAGTACATGAAGTCAGAAACCACCCCATACTGTAGGTCCTTTAAAGGTTCAAGATATTTATACTTTTGTAAACACAAATGCGGAGAGAAAACAGGCTTGCGGAACATCCCAAAATACCCTATGCTCCAGGAGTAATCGATGCTTTGGGTCACTGACTTGCTTCGACTGCCCACCAACTGTTGTGATGTATCATATGCCGTGACATGGCCTATATGAATGGGAGTTACACATGCAGTGCTATATAGTTCTGGTAATGAGGTGCTATAGCATATATAGTGAAAGGATATAAGGTATTTTTAGCCTGCCCAAAGAGTGAGTTGGGGGGGAAAGGCCTGAGCTCTGCTGACTGTCCTTATAAGGGACTAACAAAACTCCTGTCACTTCTCTACTGTTGGAGAGTTTAATCTTCATGCTCCTGAACTTTCTTCCTCTCTCATCCTTCTCATTTCTCCTTGTCTTCCTGTCCCCTTTTGCTCTTTACTTTCTTTACTTCTCTGTCCTGCTCATTATCAGGTTGCAGAGAGCGCAGGAAGAGCACCGCACGGTAGAGGTAGAGAAGGTCCACCTGGAGCAGAAGTTGCGTGATGAGATCAACACAGCCAAGCAGGAGGCACAGCGACTAAGGGAGCTCCGCGAGGGCACTGAGAATGAGCTGAGCCGGCAGAAATACGCTGAGGAGGAGCTGGAGCAGGTAGCCACCTGTCTGTGTACCTGTTTTTGTTTGGTTGTTGGTTATGGCCGTCTAACATCCAGGCTCTTGTAGGCTTGATCCCAGGTCCATAGTTTAGATTTCTGCAGTGAATTGTGAAATACTGTTGCAGTTACAACACTCCTTTTAGCAGTCAGTACATGAATGTACGGTTTGCTGTGCTCCATTAGTAGTGTGAACCTGACAGAACTCTTTACAGCATTCTCCAAAAGTTCTGTTGAGTAGTTGGCACGAATAAGGCCCTGGGTAACATGACAACAAGGGCCTTTAGTACAACAAGCAGCAGACTCTCTGACTACAGAGCTATGAGTCTGCCTATGCCTTTTTCTGTGTCCATGTGTGCTTTGAGGTAACCTTGCACTTGCTTCTTTGCTAATGGCGGGTACAGTGGGGAATGTGATGGTTTATACAAAGAAGAAAATCACAAGCAGCAAACACTTGTTATTGATTCTGCCCCATGAGGAGACTGACCCTGTCAGTCCAGAACTGTTCTTCAGGACTGGAGCAGAGGTGTTCATATTAGAGTTGCTAAGATTTACTCCAGTGGATCCTTTCCCTCATGATAACCACTATGACCTGCTGCTCTGACTCCTGCAGGTGCGTATGGCGCTGAAGAAGGCTGAAAAAGAGCTGGAATCTCGGGGCAGCTGGACTCCACCCGAGGCACTACAGAAGTGGCTTCAGCTAACTCATGAAGTTGAAGTCCAATACTACAATATCAAGAAGCAGAATGCTGAGCGCCAGCTGATGGTGGCCAAGGAAGGGGTAGGGCCTCAATCTGCTTGTCCCCTACCCATCCATCCCACTTTGCTTGGCATGTCATATGACTTCCTGTATGCCATCTTGTTGTTCTTGCAGGTGTTTCCTGTTTTGTGCACATTCGCTGCCATTGACCCGGAGTAAGTGGATGCTTGTGCTTTGTCATCAATATTCATAGTGTCCATGTTTCTGCAGGCTGAAAAGATAAAGAAGAAGCGGAACACACTCTTTGGGACCTTCCATGTTGCACACAGTTCCTCACTGGATGATGTGGACCACAAGATCCTGACTGCCAAGTGAGTTTGTTCTCCTAAGGCCTTGGAAGCATTCAGACATCTGTCTCCTACTGGTTTGTCTCTACCTCTAGCTGCTATTTGAACCTTTTTCTCCCATTCTCCTGCTCTTTCTGTCAAATGTTTTTCAGTTTTCTCCTCTTACTAACTCCTCTCTGTTGCCTTCCCTCTCTCTCCAGACAAGCCCTGGGTGAGGTGACAGCAGCCTTACGGGAGAAGCTGCACCGTTGGCAGCAGATTGAGCTCCTCACAGGCTTCTCCATTGTCAATAACCCGGGTCTGTCCTCTCTGGCTTCTGCTCTCAACCTGGACCCTGCCTTCGTCGGTGGCCGTGGCCCACCACAGCATCTCATAATCACCGACGACATGGATGATATGGATGAGGATATCCTGTCACCTGGGACACTGCAATGTAAGGGCCCTCCCATCTCTTCCGCAGAGGGGCGGGGGGCAGGGCCGCACAGAAACAACCGGGGTCTGCGGGTAAAATCCAGGAAGCTACCCATGTTAGAGAAATGATAAACCTGTCTAATGGCGTAAACCTCATCCCCTACCCACTCCATGCCAGACTATTCCCATGGATAGAAACATTAGTGAAAAGAGCAAAGTTTAAAGTTGGAGTTTTAGAATTAATATTTTGAGATGAATATTGTCCTGAAATGAATATTATTGCAGTACATGTTTTCAGGTAATTAATAATATGCCTTTAATTTATCTGTGGGGGGAGTTGTGTATTTAATTGAGCTTGCAAGTGTTTCAAGGACCTGTGATGAATTGTTTTCACCAAGATTGAAAATTAACTGTAAAACAAAATACACTTTTGAAACTTATCTCTGTGACAGTGTATTTTTCTTGCTGTCATTTTCAACTGAGCAAGCAGACCCAGAGCAATAAGAAATAGTGAGCACTGTTAAACCTAGGTTTGCTGTACTGCCTGCAAAATGTGGGTTCTCTGGCGCTCTCCAGATGTGGTTCCGGAGTCTCTCTATCTTTCTGCAGCAGATCCTTATTCTGGTCCTGGTTTCTGTTTGTAGATGCCTGCTTTTGCACTGCAGGACTCATGCAGTGGAAGTTGTTTTGCCAGCTCTTGCCTCTTGTTCCACTGACTGGCCTTATAGTGATGGCTCATTGACATTGTCCATATTGTAAGTGTAATAGTTTCTGTAGCTTTTTAACACCAACCAAGAAATGAGGAAGTTGGCACCAGTTGTGAATGGGAACCAGTCTGTAAGACATTACTTGGAGATATTCTATGGGCCAAGGTGAGAACAGATTTTTTTTCAGCAGGTGTGTAAAAAGGTGGTCAAAAATCTGGCATTTCTTTCCATTAGAATACCGGGACTGCAGTTTTACAGTTTTTGGTAAGGCTTTCATGACAAACATTTTGCTGATTTCTCCAATGATGATCTTTCATAATTTGTCTAACCCTTCACTGTCATTCCCAATTTGATTATCTGTGTATCTATATGTGTATTTTCTGATACCTAAGTCTAACCAAATCCTTCATTCAGCACATTTCTGACAATCAGTTTAAAAAACTTGATGATCTTTATGAATTTAAGACAGTTGGCTATTAGTACTCAAAATATTTGGCTTTCTGGACAAGAGGCAGCATCCTGTTGCCCTCTGATGTAAAGCTATGATCCTGCATTAAGCGGGGCAGAAACCGGAGACATTGGGTGTCTTCCGTGAATCGTGGAGGGTTGCAGTCCTGTATTGCAGTTTTCAATTGTTTCTGATGCATCGTAGTAACGACCGCCTCCCTCCCTCTTTTGACCTGCCCACTCCCATCTCTCTCCCCCGTGATTGGCTGATCCCGTTCCCCAGACGCCGCCTGGCAGATGGAACGTCGAGTGAGCGACCTGTGGCCAGTGGGCTCCGACTTCTACTCCTTGTGGAAGCAATCTGGTTGGCCAGCCCCTTCCCCTTAGCTCTTTTAATAAACACCTGTCGCTCCTAACCTCGCTCATTACCTCTTCGTATTTCAATCCCCCTCCCCTATACAGCCACACCCTTACAGCACCTCTGCCAACTTTGAATTCACTGTATTTTTGCCCCAGTGGGTTGGGGAGGTGGAGTGAAGTTGGTTGAATGGACAAGGCGTTTGGGGAAACCAGTAGTAGGGTAGACACAACTGGGTAGCTGTTTATTAATCTTCGGTCTGTTTTCTCTCCACAACTTTCAGCCTCTTTCTTCATCTACAGGTCTAGCTATTTATCTTCATACCTGTCCACTAATCAAATACTGAATTTACCCAACTGTCATTTTTCCTGTCACTAATACTGACTGGTACTCTAGACCCAGAGACTTTTTCACAATTGACAGTCCTTGTAAACAATCTTGACATGTAATAACAGCGACTAATATGCGGTGAGCCATAACACACTGTCTCAGTCTCCAGTGACTAACCTTTACTGGCAGTCTTGTTCTGAGGCCATATCTTCATTGTTGACCAATCTTGTCTAACAGGTTTTTAGCCATTTGTTGACTTCTATCTTTACCTTACTGCATTTAGATCTTTTTTTTTTTTTTTTTTTTTTTTAAAAAAAAACCCCTCTTCTCCCCCCTCTGGTGGAAGGTGGAACGGCTGAGCTAAAGATCGTTTTCTGAAGGGCACAAGCATGAATTCAAGATTAATAGATAGCATGTGAAGACATTCTTCCTTCAGTCCTGTAACTCATACAAATCTCAGCTGTCATTTGCTTGTTGGGATTGAAATTTCTTGTACATTGGAACTTCATTGCAGCACCATTAATGCCTACTATTGACCCACACACCTTATCATGACCCTTTGAGCACCTTCTAGAACCCTGTGTCCTGCTGATCCATGGGGAGTCTATAGAGTGCAGGAACAAAGCGAGAGGCATCAACTGGCAGCACAGTGCAGTGTCACTGTAATTCAGGAATCCAGAAACTGTAGCAGACAGATCATGCTTCTGTTTAGTGCCTTTCAGTCCCAAAACAAACAGAATACTTTTGTCTTCTCCCAGCTTTATTTCAGTTCTTATTTGAAAGTGAGTGTTGTGTGAGGTGGCATTTTGTCTTAGTCCCAGGAGGCTGGCAGGAGCTTAAGGTTTTTCCAGAACCTTTTTTGTAGTTCAGTTTTGGGTGCTGTTAGCGGATGGTGTTCTGAACTCCAATAACTAATGTTAAGTTTAAGGTCAGGACCTAAAAACCTTGGTGTCAGTAAGTAATAAGGATTATATAAGAACAGCACTCAGAATTGTTTTGTTTGGGTAATAATTTGTACTGCTGGATGATGACCCAATATCTTTCCAGTTTCTAAAGCTAGTCATTTCTGCCTTTCCAAGGAAAATCGGTCCAGTTTGCTGATTGGCTGATGAAGGGAATCTTCAGTAGACTGGCTGTCGAAGCCCTCACTGTCCTTGCCTGTGCTGTTCTCTGCTTCTGACAGCTTTTGCTTTCACCCACCCACCTTCCCTCCCACACACTCCTTTCTTTTCCTGTTTCCTACCACCCCTTTGGACTCACTTTGTGGTACAGAGTGTGAGAACTGGGTGCTGTGTAACACACTGTTGTGTGTTTTGTACTTGTGTTCTTCTTCCCACAGCTACCAGTTTGATGCCACTGCGGCAGCGCCACTTCGATGCTCAGCTAGCTGCAGGCTCACAGAGGTTGGTAGAAGTCCGGCCCCTGGTAGGGCATCAGAAAGAAGGAGGTGGCAGTGGCTCAAACCGGCCACGCTCGCAAACTTTCTATCGACAGGCTCGCAGCCATTCTATTGGGCAGCTGGAGTTCACCCCCCTACCTTCCCTGTTCTCATCAGTCTCGCACCCATCCATCATTTGCGCCTCTGCACCTTCGCCTCCCCTTCTGCTTCCACTTCAACCTCATTTCTCCTGTTCCACCACTGCCTCTGGCTCCTCTTACTTCCAGCCCATGGACTGCATTTCTGGCCTCCCACCAGCAGGTGCTGCTGCTATTTGCTCCAGACACTCCAGCTTAGGGTAAACCCTCTGCTCTTTCCTCTCATAGATACAGCTTTGGCTTGTGCTTGAGCTTTAAGTTTGTTAGAAAAACACAACTTTTTTTCTGTAACATGACCCCATCTTTTCTGTAACACCCACTAGCAGGACAGTAATTTCAGTTATTCCTTACCTACCTGCCAGCTTCTTTTTCTCCCCTCTTGACTGCTCATCACATGTACCATTCTAGAGACATGCAATATTCCTATACCCTCCCTTCCCATTTTCTTGGCTTTATCTTTGTGGCACAAACACGCTTGGACATCTTGGGGTTAATGCCTGCCCTTTGTGTGTATCAAGCTAGAAGGTATAATGGTTTGCTGCATCCACGTTAATCACCTTTACTCTGTCCAGTGAGTCCTCGGTCTTCGTCAGACCAAGACTTAGTGAGTTCTGGAATGACTGGCATGATTTGGAAGGATGTGTTCATATCAGGCGTTAAGTCTTTGTTCACCCTCCTCTTCTCCCTGCAGAGAGCTGAACCGATCTGACTCAGACTCCTCTCTGTGCTTGACTAAGGCTGCTGAACAACAACAACGCTTGACATCCTCATACGGTTCCAAAGGCCACCTCTTCAAGCCTGCTTCCTTTCTGCATAGCCACCCCCCCTCACATGGCCATACCCCCAATGGAGGGAACCGCCGCCAGGAAGGAGGAGACTGGCCAGAGGGTGGACCTGACAGCCCTCTGATGATGAAGATGATGTATGGTGGCATGGAAAAGTCTGCCAGCCTTGGGGAGATCAGCAGTGGCACTGCAGCCCTTGTGCTGTCCGAGTCCTCACGATCACTCAGCCCTACCTCCACAGAGCCAGACACGCCTTCACCCTCAGGGGCACAGCTGGTACCAGGTGGCAAGGCCAGCAGCCGCATCCCCCAGCTTTCCTCCAAGAAGAGCCCCTTGGAGGAGGACAGCGGTTCTACAGGCGAAGACACGGACTCCAACACCAGACCCAAGAAACACACCTTCAAGCTTTTCAAGAAGCAGAAGAAGTGAACTGGGCACTGCAGCTGCCCCAGCACAGGGTTTCTCAAGGGGCCACATATCTAGCCTTGTTTTTCCTTCTGGTTTTTATTCTTTTGTTTTCATAGGTCAATTCACCAGTTTAAAAAAAAAAAAAAAACATGGCATGGGCATTTCTTGAGTAATTTCCCTTTTCTTCCTCTGTGGACCAACGGGCGTATTTGGCCATTTCACAGTGAATATATTTGTTTTTAATTTCTTTTTCTTGTATTCTTTGTTTTGCCATTGTTAGAGTGGCTTGGTCTTAGAAAAATCTCTGCTCTTTATTCGTCAGGAAGTGGTGTCACTTTTAAATGGAATGGCTGTTTTTAGATTGTTGTTAGTTGCATGTGTCTTCTGTTTTGACTGAGGCGATTATCTTCTGGGTTCACTTGCTTTCTTTTATTTTTAACCCCTTGGTTAATGGAGCTGTTTTTTCTTCATTTGTGTATTGCCTCTTTTTATACCCCATTTATTTATAAAACAAGGAATGCACAGTACAACCTGAAAAATGCAGATCGCTACCACCAGTGTTAGTACTCACGTTGTTGTACAGAGATGACGTGAACAATGTTTATGAAAATATGCTTAAGCAGTGCACCATTCACAGATGTGGGAACACAGCCAAAGACACTCATTCCATTGGATCAATCTTGGATCTACCATTACCTACAGCCTAGAGCGACTAGGTCTATATGGCCATTCCACTGGTGAACGAGAGGCCTCAATCATTCCTCTCTGCTTTATCTCATCTATGCATGACTGGCAAAACTCTGACAATGACTGTAAAAAAAGATCAGTGAGAACCCTGTTGAGCTTCCTCTTGAAGTTCATTTATGTATGTTAGCTGAACATCGGTGAGGAATTAATACATTTTGTAATGTATTTGTTCTGCAAGTTATCACGTCATTGATACTTTGTATGTATATCTAACTTTGTGTTTACTTATTAAGCATGTTCTTCATTATATGCATAAGACAAAGAAAAGCCAAAATAATATATGCATCCTAGAAGATGGTTCTTACTTTTGTTTCCGTCACCATAGTAATCTTGGTGGAGCTGGGTCTTTGTGTCATCAGTCATTAAGTACTGAGGATCTTTGTGAGGCTTTCAAGACACATCCAGTTGGTTATGAGTGGTTAATCTGCAGAATTGGAAATGTCTAAATATTGAGAGATCTTTCAAAAATGAAGTTTAATTACAAATTGAGATGTTAAAAACCCATGAACAGGAGGTGCCTCCAAATGCAGGCAGTCGACAATTCAGATGCTGTTATTCGCGTACAAACTTCTGACTGATTCTCATTAGTGAAGTATAAGTAGAAGGAGCTCCTACTTGTCCCTTTATTTCCTCTTGAGTTTCACCAGTTGTGAGCGATATGTTCTTACACATGTTTGATCATGGTGCCTTCTTCACCCTTATTAAGACTTAAGTGAAAGTCTGGAGCTGCCGTTTTGCCTGTTTTTCTTCTGCAGTGCCTCTATTACAGTAGGTTGTTGGAATAGGGTAGTTAGTATATGGTGACGTGGTACATTTGTATTTCCACTACTTGTCTCAACACAATGTCCCACCTGTCGCTTAGGAAACTTTGAAACGCTGGGTGGAGGGGGATGTGGGGCTTTTGTGGGACAGAGCAGTCGAAGCACATGTTCAAAATCAGGATTTGGACATTCTGGGTCCACCCTGCACATTCAGCTCTGTTCCAGATCTACTTGAAACAGACTTTGTTGAAGGGAGCAACCACTGTTCCAGTGGCTAAAGATCTGGACTTTGGTCTCTTTGAGTTGCTGGTGCAAATCCCAAAGGGGAACCACAGTTGAACCATTGACAAAGATACCAAAATTGTTTGTCAGGAAATCCCCCAGATGTGAAAAATGGCTGAATGCATTCAATTGTATGATATGCAGCTTGCTGTGCACCAAGACAAATGCTAAGCCAATATTTATGCGAAAAATCTGATGGGATCAAATGACATGGTGGCATTCACCAGAATCTCTCATCTGGATGTTTTGATTTGCTGGGGGGTACTGTTCTGAAAGGTAAATATTTTTAATGGAATCATTCTTTAAAAAAATTCCAAATTTGTAAATATTGTTTGTACTACCTTTTTGCACGAAGAAGCTTTAAAAGGATGGTCCATCAGACAGCATCCACCTGTCAGCTGGTGGTCTCCTCTAGCTGAGATGCTCTTTATCTCAAAGCATGCTGTTTGCATCAGGAGAAGGGGTGGACCACAAGAGTGCCCTTTACTCTTTTTGTTCCACCCTAAAAATGCCTTTATTTTTATGTCTATTTCCTCTTTCTGCTATTTATAAAAGCACTGTATCTGTGTTTTAAAATGCATCACCTTTGATGTCTTGGAATATTAAGTCTCCAGCATTTTATGATGTTGAGTTGTGCATGAAAGCAATAAACTATTTTGAACACCCCTCCCGCTGCACATTTCTTTAGCTTTAAACTGTTAACTCAGTTATTTTGGATATTGTGTAAAGGAATGCGGTTAGGATAGCAGCCAATTAAATTGTCTGCAGAACTCGCCGAAAAGCTGTAATGTTGAGCGGTGCTACCTGTGTATGCAGTGTAACTGCACTAAAAACAGTTTTTGGTAAAATTATTGGTCAGCCCATGATATCTGAAATGGAGACAATCGCATGATCCAGGTGTTGGGCCTTAGATGTATGAACAGCGCCATACTGATGCAACCCTCTGCTAGAAGACTGGTTGTAACCTGAAGATGTTATCAGTGTCACTGCAGGTACAAGAACCTCTAGGCAACATTGCACTGCACACATGCTAACTCCTGTAGCATTTAATGAGCTCTGAAACACTGTCTAGTATCAGATGAATCCACAATAACACTGGACTTATCAAAGACCATTTAGATGAGCGGCATTACATAATCATTTTCCTTCCACTCCCCATTTCTTGTGTTGATCACAAGACTTGGATGGAAACATGTTTCTGTTGCCACAACATCCAGAAGAAACTTCTCACATACTTCAGAGAAGATGACATTTTGCCAGGTCCTACGTCATTCGAAGGAGAAGACTATTTATAAACTGTTAGTATTGTAGATGGATAGCATCAGTTCTCTCTGAAAACACTATGTGCAGTTAGAAGTCCTATTTCTGGAAGTACCGTGTAACACTGTGTTCCTATAAATCCTTCCGAATGGGTCTTATCCATTCAAGCTGGCAGAGTAAGATGCTCAAAGACAAGAGGAGAACAATTTTGTTTGCCAATAAAGCCATATGTGTATTTCTGTACCATAAATATCAGGACTTTTATTCAGACCTGGAAACAAGGTAAAGCCACTTTACGTTGAGCTTTTAACAGATAAAAACATGCACATATATAGGAAATGTGGCAAGAAATAAATATGGGGCTATAAATAGACATAGCAGTGCAGTCTGCTTACAACTGCACTGACCCCTGCAGGTACAGTTTTGTGACCAGTGGAGATACAGATAAACTGTGAAGAATATGGGTCTACATTAAACACCCCCAAAATAAACCCACATCCACTCTTCTTTGTATAAAGGTATTGAACTGAGAGCAGAGAAAGGAGGCATTCTTCCTTGTACCTGCTTAATGAAAGTTTGCTTTGCGCCCCCTTGTGATCTTGACAAAATACCATCTCAACGGACCCTTGGCAAAGGCACAGGTTCTGGATTTGCAAATCTTAGGATGTTTTCCATTTACATACAAGTACATTTATTCACTTAGCAGACCTTTTCGTATTTCCGTTTTGACACTAACTTCTTACGTTAATTTTGAAAATACATTATCCAGCCATACTAAATGCACAGTTAAGGCAGTGTAGCCATAACACATTTCAATAGCCATTGTACACTTGATACAAAAAAAGCTGATTTAAAAATATAACAATGCTGTAGGAACATGCTTTAAGTGTTGTAAACATGTTTAAATTGTGCTGTAGTCCCCTTTTCGTTCCATCATAGCAGCCAGTGCTTGATTGAACAGGTAGCAATGCATCACCCCCACATCAATTCAGTAACGGTGAAACACATTTGCTCCTCAATGGCTGGGTTAAAAAGGCAAGTTTGAAGAGCTTCGTTCCTTTGTGGTTGTGGTATATACAAGTGTCATTATATTTTAAAAATAAATACATGAAATATTAAAACTACTCCGTATGCTTATGAAGCCGCTTCAGTTCAAATTGGAGCCCTGTAACGACAGTAATCATTGAGAAATTAAAGTGCACATCTGAGATGCGAGTCCCGAGAACACAAGCGGCTCTCATCGGCTGTGCCAACCCAGCAGGTCTCTGGGTTGAGAACGTATACTAGTTCCCTGGAAGAACAGTTGGAACAAAGTCCATTGAAAGTCCTGTTGCAAGAAATTACATAGAAAAAATTAATGGTAACGTTTTGTCGCCAGGGGTGCATGGGCAAACTGCACTCAGTTATGAACTATTGCCGCATGAATCCAGACACGGATTTGCCCGCATGCATCCAGGCAGGAAAGAGGAGTAGAAAAGTGGCCACTGTCTGCTGGGAACAGTCCCTGTAAAATGAGTCATGCTTGTAGCAGCTGGGTTAACAGACACAGCTGGGTAGGACATTTCAGCAGGTGATCATGGGAGAAAGCTGTAGCCCCCCCCCACCTCCAGCCACGCACGGTAGGGCTCATGCCTCACTCCTGCTCTCCCAGGTCATAGCAGTGAAGTCTGCATCTGTCAGGTTGACCGTGAAGGGTGCTTCCACCCTCTCTGGCTCCACACATTCCCTCACAGAGCTGTTGAGATTGTTAACTCGCCAGGAGTTCAGAGGTCGGATGGCCTTAGTGTATCTCTGTAAAGAGAGTAAGACACACACACACACTGCATTCAAAAAAATCTGTAATAATAATCAGGTACAAGGTACTCTATATATGTACTATGGCCATGTTTTCTGTAACATCTTCCTCTTGTGTTAGATTTTTCTAATCAGCTGACCTCTCTAGTCTCTCGAGATACCACCTTTTCATAGTGTAGTTTATCAGCTGGATGGTTCAAATCAAATCTGTTACCAAGGAGGAATTTAAAACAGAACTCGTTTTGAACGATGAAGAGATGACGACAACAGCAACTCACATCTCTCAGTGTCCCAGACTCATTGCTCATGGCCACCACAGCCCAGACTGGTATCTGCAGGCAGCAGACTGCGCCCATGCACACTCCTAGTGCCTTGCCCCAGCGTGGGTACACATAGGAGCCATAACGCAGGGGGGTGTTGTACATATCGATGAAAATGTAAGTCAGGATGAACTGAAAGAGAAACGCAACAAAACCCAAGAGTAGAACAAGTAAATAGAAGATGGATGGATGGATGGATGAATGAATGAATGAATGAATGAATGAATGAATGAACGAACGAGCAATTTAGTGAGCAGGGGTGTAACCATCTAGAGTAACCATACTGCCGTCTACATTACACAATATTGACTGGGATTCATTAAATTATTCAAAGCAGCGGAAACCAGTCTGCTCCAATCACATGGGCAGTCCGTTTCTCTTTGAAGGGCACTTTGCTCTGAGCTCAGGGGTCGTGAATCCCAGGAAAACTCACCAGCAAGACGAAGGGTGTGCAGAACACCCAGCATGCTTTGAAGTAGAGCAGCACCTTGGAGCACCAGGGGGGACAGCGGCAGATCATATCGATAATGTCCTGGCAAAACTGGTTCACACCTACCAGCACAAAACACACACAGAGCATGTGAACCTCTTTACACTACGTTTCCCATCTATTAAAGAGAACTGGAACATGCTAACCCAAAGCTACCAAGGTCAAGCCAAAGTGGCCCAAACAACCTACCGTAGAAGAAGGAGATGCCCAGGCACATGAAGAGGGTGATGATAATAAGCCCAAAGCTGGTACTAAAGGAATCGATGAGAGTGAACCAGTATATTCCTCCCTGAAAATTAGCAGCACAAAAATTGTATTAAAACACAGACATATTTACATAAAATGTACATATTTAAGGGGGCGCGGTGGCGCAGTGGGTTGTACCGGGTCCTGCTCTCCGGTGGGTCTGGGGTTCGAGTCCCCCTTGGGGTGCCTTGCGACAGACTGGCGTCCTGTCCTGGGTGTGTCCCCTCCCCCTCCAGCCTTCCACCCTCATTTGCCGGGTTAGGCTCCCATTCCCCGCGACCCCGTATGGGACAAGCGGTTCAGAAAATGTGTGCGTGTGTGTGTGTGTACGTGTATATATTTACCAGATTCCTTTGTGCAAAGTAATACAATGAAAGTGCTTTGTAACCAGGCATGATAGCATCAAGGACATAAAACTTACCTAAGATTAATTAATGACAGGAATGGAACACAGCCTAGAAACTAACCGAGAGCAATCAAAACGATCCCAATCAAAAAATCATAATTTGACAGAGTAGAATAGTTTGAATATTTAGTAAACATATTAACCAACATCAGCACACTACTGTGATACTACGTGGTATGGCCACAACCAGCCCGCAGAATCTCAATCACTCAGGAAATTCAGACAGTGTAAACGAATCACAGGGGGACAAACGCACTTCGCTCTGCACTTACATCAGTGACCAACAGAAGGCCCATCAGATAGAATGCAAAGCAGAGCCCTCCCAGAAAGAACAACTTGTACTTCATGTTTCGCCTCAAGGCAGGGAACTCATCCAGCACCGCTGTGGTGATGCCCTCCATGTTCCCAAACTGCAGGGGGCAGCAGTGAGTGGAAAAGCAGGAGATGACTAAAGAGGAAATGCTCCGGAGCAACACAATGAGAACAAGAAGACTGATAATGTTAATGCCACAGGCAATCAAAACCAGGACAATGCCATCTTCACAACAAGGTTCTCATGAATTGGAATGTATGCATCTTAATGAGATTCCCAGCAGGAGTCTCCCTGGAAATTAACTGTACCAGAGTGTCCACCCCAAGCATGAATAACATCAGGAAGAACAGGATGGACCAGAAGATCGAGCCAGGTAGGAGAGTGAGGGCTTCTGGGTAGGCCACAAATGCCAAGCCTGGTCCTGGAGAGCCAAAAGACAGAAGGATCACACACAGCCTAATCTGCCTTATGACCTCCCATTGACAACTAGGAAAGCACTCATCAGGGTAAGGGTAAAAAAACACATGAAGCAAATACCACATGACCACAAATACCATGATCTTCTTCCCCCTACCTGAGTCTGCCACCTGTCCCACGGGCACTCCCTTGCGCCAGGCCATGTGACCCAAGATGGAGAAGATAGCAAAGCCAGCAAAGAAGCTGGTGCCGCAGTTACCAATGGCAATTACAAGGGTGTCCCTGAAACAGATTTGAAGCATTATCTCAGCGACTCTCATGATGTAAAATATTACAGACTATTATATACACATATATATGTATAAAACTTTTATGATTACTGCTGACCTGATGACATTGTTGTCAAACTTGTTGTAGGAGGCCATGGACAGCAAACCACCGACACCAATACCCAGGGAGTAGAAGATTTGCGAGGCTGCATCGTTCCACACCTGTCCAGGGGACACAGGTTAAAAATAATACCATTTTGCTTCAAGACAAAGAAATTCGGTTCTCTCCCGCCCCCAAAGTGTCCCAAAGAAGCTTACGAAAACAGGTCAGCTGTGTGATGTAGTGTGCCAGTAAGTATTGTTGCATTCTGTCCCAGCACTTCTACCTGTGCACTGGTCAGACGCTCCCAGTCAGGGGTGAGGTAGAAGGCCACTCCTTGCAGGGACCCTTCCAGTGTGGCCCCTCTGATGATCAGAACAATCAGAACGAAGTATGGAAAGGTGGCTGTCACATACACCACCTGGGGGAGTTAGGTAACAGACACAGTTACAGAGATTGCCGTAGCTCCCGAAGAGCCTCACAGCTAAGGAGTCATACATCAGTAACATCCTGCCACATAAAAAGGTCCTGGATGTCACTGTCACTTGGCACTTTTTGGCCAAGTTTTTCCTTGTTTTCAGATGAGCAAGAACACAAAGTGTATAACTGCCAGTTGCCTTCTTTGCTTCTTGTGAACTGGCAAGAGGTAGAGCCAGGATATGGGACAGGGACGAACTTCATGAGGGCTCCCTACTGCCCGCCCCATGCCAACTTAAGGTAATAACAACTCTCTGGATACAACTGAAGAACAATCGAGATGGAAATTTAAGGCAGCTGCCCTGAGGATGTCGGGAGAAACATGGGGGGGGACAATGAGGCAAGAGGAGAACTCCCTGTATTTGGACGGTGCATCTTTTTTCTGCTGGTTATCTGTGCCTGATTTACTTCACTTTTTGCGTTCTCCCTAAAGCAGCCATATCCCCACTTTGGTTGGTAGAAATGAGTAAACGAAGCCCTTCTCGTTTGTGAAACCTGATGTCCTGTTGCCTCAATTTCCACCCATGTGACCATATCCATCCCATGTTCAGCTACACTGTGTCAGATTGCAGAAGAGACAGAGAGTGTATTTGAGTGTACAGTACTGCCTTCTGTGAGACAAAGCGGGGGCACTGAACATGTGCTGTGTGAACTCACCTTGCCTGAGCTGTGGATGCCCTTCACCATGCACAGAAAGATGATGAACCAGGCAACCAGCAGACAAACAGCCAGCTGCCACCTCACAGGACCTGGGTCGTTGAGGCCAGCACTGTTGACTACACCCAGCACGCGCTCACTGTAACGACAGAACCCTACATCACACACACTTCACACCCTCAGCACTAACTGTTGCATTTACCTCTCACACATAAACCCGCGCACATTGACACGCAGCTAGCGTGGGAGGCAGGCTTCTGTTTCTCAAAAACTCACCCTTGCTGGCTACGCCATTTCGGGAGGTTTTTGCACATTTTTTGAATGTTCACAGAGAAACCTTTCTAGTTGTGTTTGCATTTCTTGGACACCTTGATGTTAAGATTCAAAACAGCAAAAAATTAACGTTAAATCCCAGGCATTAGGACTGGCACCTTCCCTTCAGTGGAGGGAAAACGAAAGTTTTTACATTCTAGTATCCCCAAATCTACTGATTTCATCAGCACGTATATTTTATTGAGCAGGATTTTAATGTGAAATGTGAATCTGAAAAGGTTCTTGATTATGTGAGAGAAATGCATGCAATGGAGAGGTTTACTCACTTCCAGAACACTTCTGATGGGCTCAGGGATTTGATTCCGGTTGCATTCTCCACAGTGACATTCTGCTGGGGAGGGCATGGTGTCAGTACACCTAGAGAACCACCTCTTGGTCATCAAAAGTGTTTAGGCACCAAAAAATATTAAACTGCAAAAGCAGTGGGGCTTGAAGAATACAGTCCTGGTGTAAAGAATTAATCCCTACTACTGGGCCATCTAACTATTCTCTAAGTGGTCAGATTTTTAAGCTCACAATTTTGGCTGATTAAAGACAAGACAAAGAGAGTCACCATTTTTACTATCCGGTAGCTCTTCATTTTCAAAAATATAAATGTCTTCCTCATTAATTTTTTCATTTAATCGCATTTTCTTTATGTATCTCAAATTCTAAAATGTCTCTGTGTAGTATAACAAATGTAACTCAAAATTTTTGCACTCAGCAGACAGATGTGAGTAAAATGCATCCAAACAGAACAGGAGCATGGGACTATGATTCAACTCACTTCTACACCATTTACCTTTTATATTTTTGGGGATTTATAAGCACCAGTGGATAACAACATGACAAACAAAGAATATGAGTATGGGCAGACAACAAACTTTTTTTTCAGTCAGCTGAAATACACATCCCATCCGGGGTGTGTCCCCTCCCCTTCCAGCCTTGCGCCCTGTGTTGCTGGGTGAGGCTTCAGCTCCCCGCGACCCCGCTCAGGACAAGCATTTTCAGACAGTGTGTGTGTGTGTGTGTGTGTGTGTGAGAGAAATACACATTTATTTAAATTTAGATCAGCAATAATAAAAATATATTTACATGTTGAAACACAATCTGTCCAATTATTTTTTTTATCTGTATCTATATCATTAAGCTTTTGTTAACTAACTTAAAAGTAGAAGAAATGGCTTTGGACTTATGAACAAAAGAAATTATGAACAGATTTCTGCTTCCAAATGTGTTCTTAAGATGAGGAGCCAGTATACTAGGGGAGATTTTTGTTCTGGGACTGATGATGGGAGTAAGGACAATTGTGAATCTCTGCTCTTGGGGAGATAGAAAGCTGACTTACCCCACAAAGGGCAACATTGGTGATGGCATCACAAGACCAGGGGAGGGGGCTCTGGAAGGAACTTCCCAAGTAGAAGAAAGTCCAAGCAATGATGACATTGTAGTAGAGGCACACCAATGTAGAAACACATAGCATGCCAATGCCAATTCCTGCCAGAGACAGAAATATTTCAGTGGCTTCTGCTTGAGTGCTGGACCAGAAAGCTGAGGTATGAGAAGACATAAAAAGGAAAATGGAGCTACTTTTGAGAAGGAGGCTAACCTTTGAGAAGAGGACAGCACTTCCAAACAGTGATGGGACCAGCTGCCCCATACTGCCCCAGGCTGAGCTCCATGAGGAAGAGCGGGAGGCCCGTGAAGAGCACCATGATGAAGTAAGGGATGAGGAACACACCTGCCACAGGGAAGAAGGCCGGGACTGAGTAGGGGACACGCTTAAGAGTACACATGAACAGGGCAGAACACAGTTACCAAGACATCTTCGAGGCCATTGCCTACTAAGAATATGTTTTAGAAAGCCACAAACAAAAATTTCAACAAAAAAAAAATTAGAGAGATTAGTATGGCGTCTTCAGACATTCAAGACATGCTCTCTTTTTGTCAGCACCAAGAGTACTTATTAGAACAGTCACCTTGTTTCCTAGCTACAGGCCTTTAGAGTAACATCATACTATATCATCCTAGACCCATAAGAATTTCTGCTCTGCCAACCCCCCTTCCTTTGCATTCTACATATGTTGAATGTGCCAGGCGCTCAATGCCTGTTAGGACATGCAGCAGATTCCTCTACCGTAACGTCTACAAATCCCGCCATTCTACGGCAGGTGAGCAATTCTGCCAACAGAAGACATATGGGCAGCAGGCCTGGTGACCCAAACCCTTGCCTACCGAAACAGCACGCAGGAGCTCAGTGAGGAAGAAACAGTATTCTGGCAATGTGGCCCTTTAAAAAGTGGCCTGCAGGGAAACTAACAAAGCTAGTGGAAGGTCCAACTCTCAAACACTACTCCAGAGATGCACCAGGCAACACTCATACACTGACAGTGCTGCATTTCTAAATAGCCCATTACAAAAATATTACTCGTTAGTTTACCAACCATCCAGACAAAAACATTCTTCAAGTCTCATTTAGATCCCTCTGTGCAGGAGTGAGATGAAAGCCTGGGATTAAATACTTTCCATTCAGAATTTCATCTCCATGCAACACATCCCATATACCAGAGCTAACACAGGGGTTAGTATTCAAAGGTGGGCACATTCAACTTTACTGACTCAGGCGTGAGGGATAAACAAAAGGTTGACAAACTTTCTTAGGGAATGACTTGATCTCCTAGGTAACAAAGGATTCTCTCTCAAAAACAAAGGAATCTTTGTTTTTGCTTCTGAAGGTCTTTTTCACCTATTTCCCTGTTGTGTAAACAGTGTGAAACCTACTCTGTAACACTGAAAATGTTACCAGAGGAATTCAGAAGCAAATAAAAAAAACAGGATCTCTATCGCGATGAAATCTGTTACATTGACGTTTTAGTTGCCTTGCATGTATACTGTCACACAATGATCCATACACATAGCTTCAGGGATGCACCAGGCCACATGTTCATAGTTTGTAAAAATCAAGGCATTACAAAAAAATACTTTGTGGAAAAAGAAAAAAAAAAAAAAACTGTAAAAATCTTTAGGTCCCATGACTTACCTCCACCATTCCGGTAGCACAGGTATGGAAACCTCCACACATTGCCAAGGCCCACGCAGTACCCAATGCAGGACAGAAGAAACTCATATTTGCCCCCCCACTGCTCCCGCGGAGGGTGGGATTCTTGAGGTGGAGCTGGAGATGGAGCACGAGACGGAGGAGCGGAGTCGAACTGAGGCTGGGACGTGGGGTCAACAACATCACGCGACAACGTCTGTCCATTTAACTGTGCTGGACCCTAGTGAGGAAAAAAAGAGAAACAGGACAATGACTGCAAGTCGGGGGGTGTCGTTCATCTTCACTTTAGCAACACACCCACTGTTCCTCAAGACAACACCCTGCACAAAATATCAGGCAGTCAAAAGAAAAAAAAAAATGTGACTTGGATGTAAAGATGAAACACACCCCACAGAAAAATTCCCAGCACTTACAAATATTGATGAAATACATTAGAAATGTAAAAGAAGGGTGCCTAGACTTGGTGACCTTTTGTGATGTGAATAACACAGCAGATAAATATACTAAAAAGAAGACCCTGCATTAAAAGGCCGCTTGGGTATTTTGCACAGTAAAACCCATACATTTACATTTATTCATTTAGCAGACGCTTTTGTCCAAAGCAACGTGCATCTCAGCAAAAGTACAATTTATGCATTACATTAAGAGAAAGAGACATAGCTTCAGACATGTGACTCAAGTAAACCTAGTTTGTTACCTACCATTTGATGCACTGGTGTTCATCGCTCGAGTAGGTGCATAACACACACACACAGGATAGACAAATCCTGATACCCTCCTACCACACACACACCACACCATCTGAAGCCGCTTGTCCCATACAGGGTCGTGGGGAGCCGGAGCCTAACCCAACAGCACAGGGAGGGGGGGTCGCCGGTCTGTTGCAGGGAACCCCACGTGGGACTTGAACCCCAGACCCACTGGAGAGCAGGACCCGGTCCAACCCACTGCACCACCACGCCCCCCACCCTCCTACCAATTTTTTTCCTTTTTTTTTAATATTATATACACAAACAAGCAAATACAATGCTATACTACTAGAGGCAGCAGTCAGAAGCACTGTTTTCACCTTTTTGCTCCACATCCCCTTTCCAAGGTTTCTGTCTCAATCAGTGGGAGTATGACCTGCAGTGAAGGTCCAGCTGTCCCACCATCTTCCCAACTTAGCTGTTACTCAAACTTGAAACTCTTCAGTCGAAAGTTTAATGAGTTATTTATTCATGTCCAGCTTCTCGCCTGGTATTGGACCGCAAGGCCCGTGTCGTGTGCTCTTGGTTTTGGACCCTGAACAGTTTGAAACTCTAGTTTCTTTGCTGCAGTACGCGGTGATCAACTGGCCTCTTCGTGTTACCTGTCAGAGCGCCGTGTCCACAAGGGCCCCGACAGCACGTTTACCATCATTACTAGAAAATGAGGAAGAGGTCTGAGTGGGGAACTCAACTTATGGATGCTGAGAGGTGAGCTGCAGCATTGTCTAGAGAGCTACAAATAAATTGGAATATTTCAGATTAATGTTTCATCTTTAATCTTTGATGCGGGATATCGGAGCGACACTGAGCACTTCGCTCCTGGCGTTGATGAAGCATCCTCGAGGAATTCATAAGTCTTAAACTGTCATACGGAAACAAAAGCGCATTACGGTAATTACGTTCATCTCCGTCAATCAATGAGCCCATTTACCACGTGCACTAAGTGACGTCGCGCGGAGAGTCTTTCTTTCCGTCACGACATGTCATGAGAGTGAGGAATGAAGAATGGCAGGTTCTTTCTGCCAGATCTCTGCGGATCTCCGACATCCGCTCCCCTCCGAACCGGCGAACGGTGCGGCCACTTCACTTGTTCTGAATTAAATACTACAGTTTTCCCATCGGATTGCGCTTCAGCGTTGTGCCGCTGCCGGTCCCTCTTCCCTTTGCTCTTGCCCACGTTACGTACCTCGCGCTGCTGACGCGCCACGGTCCCCCCCGCGGAGTGGCCCGCGAGCTCCGGCTCCTCGCGCAGCATCTTGCCCATCGGCGGCTCGCCGGGCGCCTTGGCACGATCGCTCCGCGCGGCCGGCAACAGTTTCATAAAGGAGCCGCCGGGTGTTGGAAAGCGCGAGCGCGTCCCAGCAGCACGCGAGTAACACAGCGAAAGTTCAAGTTCGGTACATGAAAAAGTGAAAGATAATACGAGAAAGCAAGCAGCAAGGGAGAGCGAGAAGAGCGAAGCGCTGAAAACTCCTCCTTCTCCTAAGTTCTTCTCCGTGACTCGGTACAGTTGTACCTCGGAGCAGGTAAACCACACCCCTGTGGGGATGGAGGCCGGCAGGCCGGCCGGCCGGGCGGGCGAGCGAGCGGGCGTGGCAGGTGAGGAACACAAGAAGAAAAGGGAACTCCGTCGTTTTAATTCGCCCTGCAGCTCAACGGATATCTGTTATTTCCACCACTGTACGTGTACTTTAGAGAAAAATGTCCAACCTTATGAGCAACAAGCACATCTCCAATTTTTTTAAAAGACATTTTCTAACTGAATTATTGCTTCCTTACATCTGTAGTAATACATATACGACTATCAAAAGGCTAGGCTACTTGTTTTTCAGGATGTAACTTTGCAAGAACGAAGCTCGCCTCAGGTCTTGTCAGCGGCTCTAGCCGCTGTGTGGAAACCACAGGGGGCGGAAACCCAGAGTTACAGCAGCAGGAAGCTGCGCTGGTGAGCGGAGAGGCGCGGAGAGGCCTGCTCCAGGAACCGGTGAGGCGTAACGCTGTCCGACACGCCTTGTCCCCACTGTCTCTCCTGTGTGACCCTGTACTTTTGTACCACATGACAAAAGGGGGAAGTATTGCTTTTAGAGTACGTTGTGACATCTCTTCCAGCAGTGTGCACCTGCTTTTTTTCACTCCGTGCTTGTTCATATCTCTGTGCGGTGTTTTAGGAACAATAAACTGAAATTTTGTTTTATTAGTGTGTTAAACAACACCTGTGTAATGTTTGAATGTGAAACCTCTCTCATAAGGTTTCCCAACACCATATAAGATTAAATTACGCTTATATCAGCACTTCTCAGCTATTATCCTGTCCAAAGACATGCTGTTCAGGTTCACCCATAGTGTGTGAGTGACAGAGAAAGTGTGTTCCACTGATGTGTGGATGAGTGACCCATTGTAAGTAGTGTATCTAGCAGTGTAAGTCACCTGGGTGAATAAGGTGTGTGGGCTGGTAACACTACATAGAATTCATTGGAAGTTGCTTTGGAAAAAAGAGTCCACTAAATAAAGAAATGTAAATAAATGTAAATGTCATCAACAGCAAGCGGGACTTCATTAGTAAAAATACACACACTGTCTGAAACTGCTTGTCCTGAGCGGGGTCGCGGCAAACCGGAGCCTAACCGGGCAGCACAGGGTGCAAGGCTGGAGAGGGAGGGGACACACCCAAGATGGGACGTCAGTCTGTCGCAAGGCACCCCAAGCAGGACTCAAACCCCAGACCCACCAGAGAGCGGGACCTGGCCAAACCCGCTGCACCACCACGCCCCCCCTAGTAAAAATACATCACTGTTTATATACAGGAAAGAACAACACAATATTTGGCCTGTTGGACATTGGTGTGGTATTGTAGTCCATCACAGTCCAACCCTTCCCATGTTGAGTTGACCCCGGGACACTACAATATGCATCAGGTTAACAACTAAGAAAAAATAAAAAATGACCTTCAAGAGGTGCTCTGGCAGCAGCAGCTGCAGTACACCTGTCTAGGGTCAAAAAATGTCTCTCCATAAAAAATTGCTCCTCTGTTTACCGGCAGCAGTTCTTCAATAGATTTTGGAAAAATGTTTAAGGGATACGATAACATGAAAATTCTGTATAGCCTGCTATGATTGGATACCATTCAGTGTTGTGGGTGGGGCTTAGCTGGAGGTGCATTTCCTGAATTGCACACAAAAGCCTTACTTGCTACGAAAATGTGCTCACGCCATCCGGGATGAACTTGTCTGAACTGGTGTGACGTGTTTCACCGGCATCTCCCTGTTTCTCTCTTCCGCTCTTGCATGTTTCCTGTTTCTCAAAGGCTGCACCAGTATGGCCTTGTGGAAGTGCATCGCACTCATAAGTGGCCAGAACGGTAAACAACAAGATAACTTGGAGATTGTCAATTACGGCATACAGCACTATATAAGTAAAACATTTCTTGCGACATTGAATATTTGTACATGTGTAAAAAGTAATGAAACCCTAATCTGTAATAACAGTACAGTGTGCTTTGCTCCCTTACAACATGTAAATTCATACTGTATGTAAAAATGAGCCTCTCTAACATTGTTCAAACCCCACCTTCCATATATATATATATATCACTTCAACTGGCCCAACCTGTTTATAATTGCGCATGTTCTTGGCAGGAACAGCTGAGTGTTAAGTAGCCTATCGTGTTGTAGTGTAACAATACATGATAATGGAATAGGCATGTGTAAAGAAGTTAGCTGGGGCAGTTTTTTTCTCTCTCTCTCACACACACACCTTAACTTCTTGGCCAAATAGAGTTGCCTCACTGAAATACTGTAACGACCAGCCTTACCGTGAGTTTTGGCGGGAAAACGGGTCTGTTGTACATAGTTGTATTGTGGGAAAATTGGAAATAAGTGTTCAACCACGGGGAAAATAATGAGGTGACAGTGTTTGTCCAGTGAGACAGAGGGGAAAAAAGCTGTTAGGACGGTAAGCAGGTTGGCTGGAGATGCAGATCTTTTGAGGAAAAAAGGGGCACTCGGACCGAGAGCTTTATTGCCCTGTGTGCTGGTGTTTTAATAAACTTTCGAAATGAATGCTCTCTGTGAGTTTTCCTTCGCCCCATCTGAACTCAGAGCACTGCGCACCACAATGCAGTGCATACCGTACGCTATTCACGCGTTTATTTTTGTAATTTATGTAAGAGTAGAAAAATAATAGGAAAAGCTGTGGATAAATTAATCATTAATTACACAGAACATCAGTGGCGCATTGGTCAGAGTCGTCGCGTTGCAATTGAAAATTTCCCAGGCCAGGGTTCGAATCCCCAATCCTGCTGCAATACCCTGGCTGGATCACCGTATTGTTCTTACCCTCAACTGATACAGCAAAAATAAAATATCCATCTTACAGAGTAAGTGGCTGTGTTAAGCTTTGCAGTTTGTATGACACAAACCGTAGCATTGCTGTAAATTACTTTGAACAGACATATCGGCTAAATAATCAATGATGTTTAATAAATATAGATCTCTGATATTAAACCATTTTTGTATCAGTATCAAAATAATAAACGAAGCAATCGTTACTTAAACTTTAAAGTTATCTCCACAAGATGAAATCAAATGGCGCAAGCAAAGGACACTTACTTACATTATTTCAATTTGTATCTAAAATGCAATATATCAAAACTTGCTGGTATTAAAGATGCATCCGTTTTTTGAACCTATAATAACGTGCATCATGCTTCTTTTACTACATCTTTGTAGTATTATTAGTTCAACAATTAAAAATAAACTAGATTTGAACTCTACCGCCAAATGTTCTGTTCAATACCAAAGCTCATTGGGAATATAACCCGGAAGCATATTCCTGACAGCACCTTATGATTGGTTGAAGGCTTCAGGTCACCTCATTATGGCAAACGCGATTGGCTGACTGCCTGTTACAAGGGAGTTGTGGCGGGTGGTAAGGTAATTCGCGCGTTATTCTTCGTGGTGTGGTGGTGGTGGTGGATGGTAGCGTAAAATACAGCAATTTTTCATATATATTTTTCCCCCCCATTATTTATTATTTACATTTCTTCAGCGCTTTTTTTTCTGGAAAAATACACCATGTACGTCATCAAGCGAGGTAAGGTGTTTCCTATATCAGTATCATCAATTTCAGTCGTCATGCTAAGCTTACTAAGTTACTTAAGTCTAAATATAAGCTTACCAACGGCCAGTCAGTCAGGAACAAGAATTGGACCGATTCGATTGCAGTCTTTTTTGTGAATAAATTTTGAAGAAAGTTCTGCTAGTATTCAAACTTCTTGCTTGTCTCACATGTCACATGTCTAGCTGCACGAAACGAAATCTGTCTGTGTAAATAATAAGTCGAAGGTTTAAATGCAGACTTAATGTTGCTAGCTTGTTAAAAAAGTGACTACTGTAACTAAGGTTGTGATAATACAGAGAGTCAGTTACAAATTATATGTTACATATGTGAGGACGCTCTCCCGTCATTCCTTTCGCTTTCTTTTGTTGTTCGTCTTGGCGCCAAATCGATATTCTTCCGTCTCAGGCTCTGTCTGTTGCCACAGAGACTGTCAGTATCTGTCTGCACGAATAAATACTCCAAATATGAGTATGACGTTTATAAATAACACGTTTAACGCTGCCGTGTGTTATGGAGCGCATTAAAATGCATAATTCAGGCGTTCTTGCCCAAGTTATTCTTGGATTCTCGATACCGTAGTCTCTAATTTTTACATTCTTTGGGATCATTTTTCAATAATAAATTTTCTTCTCCTTCTCATAATAGTTATATTTAAAGGTGGGGGTGGAAAATCACATTTCTGTGATTGGGCATGGTGTTCTATGCAGTGATGATTAAACTGAAACAGCCATTATTTCAGCTTGACCAACCAAGACTTATTTGGCTGCCTTATACTCTTTCTTTACTTGGTTACTTTTTCTAGGGAGAAAGGCATGATGTTTATTGAAGTTTTTCTTTCCACCAGATGGACGACAGGAGCGTGTCATGTTTGACAAGATTACCTCCCGCATTCAGAAGCTCTGCTATGGGCTCAACTTGGACTTTGTGGATCCTGTAAGTCAGCACAAGCACCCACTTCAAGTCCCAAGTCGTAACGGTTTTAAGTTACGAAGTTACATTTTTTTCCTCAGCTATAACTTTAAAGAAATTTCACACACACACACACACACATCGTATGAAACTGCTTGTCCCAAGTGGGGTTGTGGCGAGCCGGAGCCTAACCTGGCAACACAGGGCGTAAGGCTGGAGGGGGAGGGGACACACCCAGGATGGGACGCCAGTCCGTTGCAAGGCACCCCAAGCGGGACTCGAACCCCAAACCCACTGGAGAGCAGGACCTGGTCCAACCCACTGCGCCCCCCTAAAGAAATTTCACTTGGGTAAATAACACAATGGTGAGGTTTTAAGGTGCTTTCCTCTAATGTTTTCCTTGTCCCTTTTCTTGTAGACTGAGATCACCATGAAGGTCATCCAGGGGCTCTACAGTGGCGTGACCACAGTGGAACTGGACACTCTGGCTGCTGAGATAACTGCCACCCTCACTACCAAGTACCCTGACTATGCAATCCTGGCTGCACGCATTGCTGTGTCCAACCTGCACAAGGAAACCAAGAAGGTTTTCAGTGGTGAGTGAACCCAACACGTTTGCCTGGTTGTGAAACAATGTGTGCACAGTCTTTTAAATTACTTTTGGAGCATATTTTTTTCAGGTGGGTTCCATAGCAATGTTGGTTTTCTTCCTGTGCAGATGTGATGGAGGACCTTTACAATTATGTGAACCGTCTCAATGGACGTCACTCCCCAATGATCTCCAAAGAGACACTAGACATTGTCCTGGCTAACAAGGATGTAAGTTGTTACTTTCTTGTTTTGACTTTGACTCCACATTTGGATTTATGGCAGAATGCATTTCATAATCTCACTTACAATGCCTTTTTTTTTCCCCTCTTGCACAGCGTTTAAATTCTGCCATAATCTATGATCGAGATTTCTTCTACAACTATTTTGGATTCAAGGTGACCGTTCCTTCCTCCTCTGTTAGATATTCTCAGATCTAGCAATAATACTATTGTGTTGACAGCAGTGTACTAACTGTTATTTTAGTTTGCAAGGGCACACTTAATATATAATTGACTGTGCCTCTTCATCATTCTTTCTCAATTAACTAATGCCCCCCTCCCCCCCAGACACTGGAACGTTCTTACCTCCTCAAGATTGATGGGAAAGGTATGTTTATACATTTATTTCAATAATTCCCCTTTTGATAACTAATATAAAGGTTGAGGGGGGTGTGGTGGCGCAGCAGGTTTGGCCAGGGCCTGCTCTCTGGTGGGTCTGGGGTTCGAGTCCTGCCTGGGGTGCCCTGTAATGGACTGGCGTCCCGTTCTGGGTGTGTTCCCTCCCCCTCCAGCCTTGCGCCCTGTGTTGCCGGTTAGGCTCCGGCTCACCACAACCCCTCTTGGGACAAGCGGCTTCAGACTGTGTGTGTGTGTGTGTGTGTGTGTGTGTGTGTGTGTGTGTGTGTGTGTCTAAAGGTTGATTTATTTGCTGAAGGAGGTGATTCTTTTGTGGCATAACACATCAGTGCTGGTGTTACCTGTAACCTCCCTCTGTCTCTTACATACAGTGGCCGAGCGCCCCCAGCACATGCTGATGCGAGTTGCAGTCGGGATTCACAAGGCTGACATCGAGGCAGCCATCGAGACTTACAACCTGTTGTCAGAGAAGTGGTTTACCCATGCCTCGCCCACCCTCTTCAATGCTGGCACTAGCCGGCCTCAGCTGTCCAGGTGTGGTCTCTTCTTGGGTTTTTTTTTTTTAAAAATAAGCATTCATGTATACAATGTGAGATTAGAGTAACACAGTTTTAAACATTGTGTGAGAGAGAGCGCAAAAGAGATACAGCATATATCTTAGTTTCTTGGGTGGTCCACTGGGCTGATTGCCCCATCATCTTTATGGTAACTAAATCATTCTTTTTCTCCAGCTGTTTCCTGCTGGCCATGAAGGATGACAGCATTGAGGGAATCTATGACACACTGAAGCAGTGTGCTCTCATTTCCAAGTCAGCCGGCGGCATTGGAGTGGCTGTGAGCTGCATCCGAGCCACTGGCAGCTACATTGCAGGGGTATGACGTATAATTTCTAGATGAAATCCACGGAAATCATCTGCTTTAGTGTTGGCTGCAGTGACAGCATTTGTTTAATTCATCTATTCTGTTTTTTTTTTTTTTTCTTTTCTTTTCTTCTTTCTGCAGACTAATGGCAGTTCCAATGGCTTGGTCCCCATGCTTAGAGTTTACAACAACACAGCTCGCTATGTGGACCAGGGTGGGAATAAGGTGGGTGCTGCTGTGCATACCTATTGAGGGTGGCCAACCTTGCACACTGGATGTGATGTAGCCTCATGATGATATGTAAACCTGCATTATCACCCTGTTCAAAGGTGACCGTTTCATCTGTCACCCATGTCAGATGTCTTTGGAAGGGTTGAGATAGGATGGAAGCTGACTTCAGCTTGTTTCTGAAGCTGACTTTGATTTTGCTCTAATACAGAGGCCTGGAGCCTTTGCCATGTACCTGGAGCCCTGGCATTTTGACATCTTCGACTTCCTGGAGCTGAAGAAGAATACGGGGAAAGAGGAACAGAGGGCACGGGACCTGTTCTATGCCCTGTGGATCCCAGACCTCTTCATGAAGAGAGTGGAGAGCAACCAGGTGACATGGCTCTGACTAAATCACTTTTAATTCATTGTTGTTGAAATTTATGGGCTAGCTAGGCTTTCTGAATTTCTTGAGTCACTTTTAGACTGCTTCATGAACAACTGTAAATTAATGTTTGATGATGGTGAAAGAATTTCATTGTTCCTTCCCTTATGTCAAACTCATTCTTACTTTTGTCCAGGACTGGTCGCTTATGTGCCCTAGTGACTGCCCGGGACTTGATGAGTGTTGGGGAGAGGAGTTTGAGAAACTCTACACCAGGTAAGGGTTAAATCTGAGCTGTGCCCACTGCATTTTTTTTTTAAGCATACTTGTAAGTGCTGTGTCTTACCAAGTTTATCATGAAACTGTCTAATCTGCATAGCCGTGACTGATGTTTGTTTGTTCGTTCATGCTTGTGCTTCTGCCCCCACCTAGGTATGAGAGGGAAGGCCGGGCAAAACGTGTGGTAAAGGCCCAGCAGCTGTGGTATGCTGTGATCGAGTCTCAGACAGAGACTGGCACACCATACATGCTCTACAAGGATGCCTGCAATCGGAAGAGCAACCAGCAGAACCTGGGCACCATTAAGTGCAGCAATCTATGTACAGAGGTTGTGGAGTACACCAGCAAGGATGAGGTAAGTGGCTGGAAGAATAGACAACCTAACTTTTTTTTAATAAATTAAATGGGATCAATAACTGGTAACTATGGTTAGCTACTTAATGGTTAGTGTTTGCTAAGTGAATAAATATGATGGTAACCAAATGTATTGTGAGGTTTGTCTCATGTGATATTTTTCACTCTTGCAGGTTGCTGTTTGCAATTTGGCATCCATTGCACTTAACATGTATGTAACTCCCGAGCGTACGTATGACTTCCAGAAGCTTGCATACGTTACCAAGGTCGTTGTCAGGAATTTAAACAAGATCATTGATATCAACTACTATCCAGTACCAGAGGTAAGATAATGACACCACCAAAGTTCTAAATTTTGCAGTGACATTATAGATTGCTGGAATGGTTATAAGGGCTTCTTGTTCATTTACCTTTCTTTTAGGCTGAGAAGTCCAACAGACGGCACCGACCTATCGGCATTGGAGTCCAGGGCCTGGCGGATGCCTTCATCCTCATGCGCCACCCCTTTGATAGCCCACAGGCTCAGCTGCTCAACATCCAGATCTTTGAGACAATCTACTATGCAGCACTGGAGTCCAGTTGTGAGCTGGCTGCTGAATTCGGCCCTTATGAAACTTATGAGGGGTCACCTGTCAGCAAGGGGGTGAGTCAGCGCAATTACTCATGTAAGAGAAAATGGATGTCAGACTACTCCTTGACAGATGTACTATTTACTTATAACCTCCATGCTGATTCCCTTTAAATGTTTGGCCTGTAGGATCTGGGGGTTGATAGAGTGCTCAGTTGTCTGCTTTAATCCTTTCAGATACTCCAGTATGACATGTGGGACAGAACTCCAACAGATTTATGGGACTGGGCTGCACTGAAGGAGAAGATTGCCAAGTTAGTTCTCTGTCTGCCCAGACCCTTGCTTTAAAACATACATGAACTGGTGACAATGAAGGTTATTACCCAAAACAATTTTGAAATGTGTTCTCTCATTTCTGCCCAGACATGGGGTGCGCAACAGCCTGCTGCTTGCTCCTATGCCCACGGCCTCCACAGCCCAGATCCTGGGCAATAACGAGTCCATTGAGCCCTACACCAGCAACATCTACACACGCCGTGTACTGTCTGGCGAGTTTCAGGTAAATAGTGAACCATAAGACTTGTAGCATCCCTGCCAACTAATGGGTATTGTAGGCTTTTTCAGCGGTACAGGTATCCCTTTTTGTTCCTCTTAATTATCCTTGAGTTGTGCTCTTGGCTCAGTTGTGACATTTAGTTTGAATTAAGCTGAGGTAGAGAAATACAGCCCTGGATATGTTTCCTTTCTTGGGGGAAAAATTTAAATTTGATTTACTTAGACCCTAAACAGTTAATATGTAATGCAATTTGAAATTTCAGTAACTAAATGACCAGAATTTAGTTTGGATAAATGTTAGCATATACTGTTTGTCCAATTTGCAGGTGCACATTGAATATGCTTGGTATAACAACACTATCAAGTTCTCAGTCTGTTTGGCTTAAACATTTGTGCAGACTGATTCAATTAATGGCTGAGACAGAGGAACTGTATGCCTTCAGAAGCAGGGTTAAAATTTACAGCAGCCTTTTTTTGTAAATGTCAGTGGGAAGTGTGTTCTAAATACTCCTCTCCCCCAGATTGTGAACCCCCACTTGCTGAAGGACCTTACTGAGAGAGGCTTATGGAATGAGGAGATGAAGAACCAGCTTATTTCCCACAATGGCTCTATACAGGTAAGTATAGACCTTGGCTATCAGGGTCAGAGATCCTGGTTTCTACAGACTTTGGTTTTGTGCTGCCTTGAAGACAACGGATCAGTGCTGTTATTTATATTAAAAATAACATTATTCCCTTATATCCAGAGAGCCCTGCAGAAATATTTTGTCCATTTTTAGAAGCACAAATGTTTCTTCTTGGCATTTGAATACTTCTGAACCAGTATATTAGTTTATTAACTGACCTATACATGTTTTCCTGCCCTTTTGTAGGAGATTGAAGAGATTCCAGAGGATATAAAGCAGCTGTATAAGACTGTCTGGGAGATTTCTCAGAAAACTGTGATTAAGATGGCTGCCGACCGTGGTGCATTCATAGATCAGAGCCAGTCGCTTAATATCCACATTGCTGAGCCTAACTATGGCAAGTTGACCAGCATGCACTTCTATGGCTGGAAGCAGGTAAGCCACCCAGGCCATTATGAGAGCGGGTCTTCATCGGGCACTCCCTGTTCATTTCACTCGCCATCATTAAGTACGTGGACTGAACTCATCCATGGACTGCCCTTGCTAAAACAGTGTAGTGAAATGTTGAATGAGTACAGCTGAAGTAAATCGAAAAATACTTGAAATAAACCATGCCTCCATATTGCAGGGTTTGAAAACAGGTATGTACTACCTGAGGACTAAGCCAGCTGCCAACCCCATACAATTCACACTGAACAAGGAGAAGCTGAAGGCCACACCGCCGGCTGCTGTCAATGGGAACACATCTAGTGAAGCTGCCAAGGAGAGGAACAAGACAGCTATGGTGTGTTCCTTGGAGAACCGTGATGAGTGCCTTATGTGTGGCTCTTAATTCTGTAATGCCAGCTGCTCTTCAGTGTCTCATACGTCACATCTTTCTCCTCTTCCTACTGTTGCTGTAGCAACTATTGTGTGACAAATGATCCTTCTCATTTCAGCTGTAAATATTTTTTGGCTTCATATAACTACGTATGATTTTTTTTGCTGTATATACCACTTAAACCCAAGGTAACACAAAAAATTGGCTTGGTCATCTCTACAGAAAGCCGTATTGAAATTTGTGTTCCTCCTTTTAATGTATTCTTAAGTGTTAATATGTAATTAATTACTTCCTGTATGAGACCTTCCTGGAGAGCAGCCAGTATGTATATTGAAATGTTTTGCTTTTTCAGAAAATAAATGAATGCATGAAGTTCTGGTTGTGTAGTGTTCTCCGCCTTTTTAACTAGGGAAAGTGGGCATGTTTAATCGTGCTCCAAGTAATTTGGTATTTTATACCCTGTATCAACTTGCATGTTGCTAGTGGTGTATGATGTGTCCACTAGGTGGCGGTAGTAACTAGCCCCAAAGCCTCTGGTAATGTCATTTCTGTTTTATCTAGTGCTTTTGAAAGCAGCTTTATCAATTTGAAAAATAATACATTTTCTAACTATAAAGAAAACATAAGGATTTAAAAAAAAAAAAAATACAATAGCAAAAGGGGGTAGAAGCAAAAAGGGAGCATGAAAATGTTATGGGAAAGCAATAGTGAACAGGTGGGTCTTGGTACCACACTCTTATCAGTCTTCATATGTAAAACTGAGGGTTTTGAAGTTGACTTGAAATTGCACAAGAAGCCAGGTGAGGGATGATAACACAGGTGTGATATGGTCACTACTGCAGGACCTGGTCAGGCTTCTCACCACTCACATTTACATTTATTCATTTAGCAGATGCTTTTCTCCAAAGCGACATACATCTGTCATAAAATAAAATTCACAATGAGCCACTCTTCTATACACTAGTGAAACACACAGTATGGGCAATTTAAAAATAGCAGCTGACTTGAAAACTTGTCTATGTACTGTGGAAAGAAATCTGAGCACCTGGTAGGAAACACCCCCCACCCACCCCCCCCCCCCCCCAAACACAGGGAAAATGTGTAAACCCCACACAGACTGAGCAGGGATCACCCAGGTGCCATGAGACAACAGTGCTACTCAATACACCACCGTGTTGCCCTCATTACCACATACAGACATTGTAGTAAGCTACCAAAATTGAAAAAGAATAGGTTTACAGTTCTACAGACTGCTTTCTATAACATACCAGTCACAATTCCAAAAATAAATTTAATATAGTAAGGACCTTGTGTGGTTGTGGGCCCATCACCTGACCAGGTAGAAGCCGGTAATGGGTATGACTGGCCATAAATATATAATTGTTACTAGAGCGGGTGGCACAACAAGTTCGAACACTGCCTTACAGTGTCTGAGTGGTTTAAGAGAATGTGGGTTCAGTCCCTGCTCAGTCTGTATAGAGTTTGTGTGTTCTCTCTCTGCTTGTGTGGGTTTCCTCCAGGTGCTCTGGTTTCTTCCCACTGTCCAAAGATATGTAGTTCAGGTGGACTGGTGTCTCTAGTGCCTGTGCATGTGTGGATACAGTGCAATGGACTGGTGTACCCCCAGCTTAGCCTTGCACCCAGTGCTTCTGGGATAGGCTCCAGTTCACTGCGACCCTGCTCAGGACAAGCAGTTATTGACATTGGATGGATGGATGTTACAGCAGCAATTATCCTGCTTTGAGAAAATGAAAAATGTACATCAAGACCAGCTGCATGTTAATGTTACTGTTGCTGTAAACTGAAAAGAAAACAAAAGTACTGTGATGGAAACATAATTGAGGGGAGTTAGTTAATTGCCTGGGTGACCCAGAGGGAGTGGTCTGGCAGCAAACAGCTGTTGTTCTGCAAGCTACGACCTGCATGCAGCCTCCAGGGAACCAGTAGGCCCACAACAACGTTTCTAATTGAAAGAGGAAAACATGCCCTGTGAGAACTTGTTACTTTGCCATCATCACCTGTGGGTTTCATTGTCACTGAAAGTACACACTCCCCTTGCCCAAGCACAACAGCATTGCAATCTCAGTCTTTTACTCCTACCTTGATAATGTAAAATGAACATACTGTATATCCTGGCTCTTGCTCTTTTCTGACCTTTACACTCTTCACCACAGAGCCCACCGCAAGAAGTCCTCAAGGACTAAGGTGTTGACTAGGGTATGACGTCAGCTCGCCAGGGAGTGTAGTTACATGGCCTATCAGGTTGCAAAGAGCAGCTCAAGTAACAAGGAACTGTAGTTATTTTTTGATATAAGTAGGTCAGTTACTCCTTCCTCTGAGATACACAGCTGCTCCAGATCCAAATAATCACATTTGCCCATATTATTATTATTATTATTATTATTATAATACATCATTAATTCACAGTTCACTTACAATGTTAGATTTAAACCCTACCCTACCTAGAAGTGCTCACTCATTTATACAGGCAGGTCATTTTTACCAGAGCAAATTAAGGCAAGTGTCTTCCTCTGGGGTACTACAGTGGGAGCAGGTTTTGAACCTGGAGCAGGACTTTCAGCCACAAGGCTAACAGCCTGTGGCTCACGGATCTTTCTAGATGTGCTCGCTTGCAGTATATATGAGCAGCTGTAGCGGAAAGGAGGGTGAGGTGAACCGGGGTAAGTGCTAGTCAGCGCTATTCTCAGACGCCTGCGTATCTGCTGTTGCTTCACTAGATTCCTCCGCTTCCTGGGAGCCAAAGCCTGTGTCCCAAGAACCCTTGCTTCCAGTGGGGGAAGAGGCCCGGTTTTCACAACCTTCTGGAAGGTTCTGCTCCTTCACCTCCGTCTTTGTGACCTCCTGTGCATCCTTCTGTGCCTCCGCCTCCGCCTTCTCCTCTTCATGCACGGTCACCTTCAGCGGGCTGTAGGTGCCACTGCTGAACCCCCTGAAGTTGTTCTTGGCCCCCAGGATGTACTTGCCCAGGACTGAGGAGTCCTCGCTGCAGGAACAGTTGGAACTCCCTTGGCTGCTGTGCAGCACGGTCTGGTGGATCTGTTTCATCTCTGAGTGCAGCCTTCTCACCATTTTGTTAAGCTCCGTGATTCGATTACCTACATCTGAGGAGAAGGACACAAACAAAACTATAATGACGAACTTGCATTTAGACATTAATGCTTGATGATGTATTTGGACGTGTAGACCTGCAGAAATATGATGACATGTTCAAGTGTTTCTTGGTGGATGTGAATCCAGGAAACCCCTAAAGCTGCCAGAGCTCTCTTTTTCTTCTCTCGCGTCCATCCCTCACTTTGTGAGTGAACACCAGCTCAATATTTCAGTTTTCAGACCTCACAGAATGACACCCCCACCCCACCAACATCCCGTAGGCCCCTCCGAACCACACCTTTGCGCTTGCTTTCCTCAAACTCCCGACGGGCCGACTCAATGTATCGCTGAACGAGCGCTCGGATCACTTGTTGTCTGTAGGGCACCCGGTTCTCTCCATCACTTTGCATCCCGTTGGACTGGGAAGTGGGAAACCAAAGTGATCACTACTTACATTTATTTATTTAGAAGACGCTTTTCTCCAAAGCCACTTCCAATGAACTCTATGTAGTGTTACCAGCCCACACACCTTATTCACCAAGGTGACTTACACTGCTAGATACATGTGTCACTCATCCATACATCAGTGGAACACACTCTCTCGGTGTCACTCACACACTATGGCTGAACAGGCTGTAGGCACAAGTCCTAAAGGAAACGGGGTCCTTGGACCGAGAGCATTATTTCCCTGGTGCTGGTGTTCAAATAAATCGTTTGTAATGAACACTGCCTTTGCGTCCTTCTTCGTTCCATCAAAACCTATGGCACCCACACCCACTGTCTGAACCACTTGTCCTGAGCAGGGTTGCGGGGAGCCAGAGCCTAGCCCAGCAACACAGGGCATAAGACAGGAGGGGAAGGGGACACACCCAGGACAGGACGCCAGTCTGTTGCAAGGCACCCCAAGCAGGACTCGAACCCCAGAACCACCAGAGAGCAGGACCCGGTCCAACCTACTGCGCCACCGCAGCCCCCTCCCACAGTGCTGCGCGCCACAATACTTTCCATACTGAGCTAAGGACGTATCAATTTCTACAACTAGCTTTTCTATATTTATGTATATAAAATCTTATTATTAACATAATATTAAATTTACCATTAACTTAATATCATCTTGAAAAATAGCTACAATGTGGTCATACAACAAGATGCCTTTACCTCTTAAAAAAGTGATATTAGAACATATGGTCAAAATGTAAAATTTAAAAATGAACTGTAAAACACATTGCCACCTGTCACACTTATGGAAGTCATTATTAGACATGAATAAACATCATGAATGCATTTCCTAATGAAGCTTTCCGCGTAGGAACTCACAATGGAGGCAATAGGCGGATAGTCTGGTGTTGAGTTGCAGTTACAGCAGCAGCAGATCCTCCGGAAGATACCCCTGGGCAGAGTGACAGATACGATGGTCACCATGAGACAATCATTCATTCCACACCGCAGAAAAGTAGTAAACAGAACAAGCCATTTGGTTGCCATGGCAATTCTATTCAAAGCATGAGCATTATCTGATTATATTCCGCACATACAGTATATTTGATATGTATCTATTTTAATTTTAATTGATATTTTATTTGCAAAGCTGAAAAAAATTGTCTTTGGGAAATATATTTATTCTGCATATGAAACTAAAATAATTCTACAAAGATATTTGAATGCTAGGTATTATGACGTGTATTTTTTGGACTTTGAGTCACAGCACTACCCTGAAAAGCTGTGACAAAGTATGCTTTTGATGGAAAATGTGTTCTGTATTTTGGAGGAGCTGGGTTCTGCAGCTCTGGTCGGGTCCACCCACCGCATGAGGTAGAAGGCTGCCTTGGGCGAGGGGATGATGTTGAAGGGGACAGGCATGGTGAGACCTTCTCGGAAATAATTAAGGTAGAGCTTAGAACGGGCAAATTTCCACTCCACATCCGCGTCATCCTAGGAAGAGAGGGCAACCAGAAAGAAACTTTGTGGTAAGCGTGCCGTGCCTCCACCGTCCTTCCACCCAAAGCTCTGCACAGGTCCAACAAAATTAGATTGTCACAAGCCTATATCTTATGGTTTTTGAAGGCAAACAATTAATAGAAGCCTTTCCTGCTTTGGTCTTTGGCTCAGCTGTGAGGATCAGGAGGAGATGATATGACTGCTCTCTCCCAATGCAACGTCCTTCATCTCGCTCACCTCAATCTTCTGGAACGAGTTGGTGATCATGGCGATAAGCATGTTGAGCAGCACGATGACAATGATCAAGGTGAAGATGCCATAGAGCACCCTGCCTACAAACTCAGCCACCACAAAATCTGGCATGTCCACATAATCCTGGCTCACCACTCCAAACATGGTCCAGAAGAGGAAACGGAATGTCTCATTGAACCTGCAGAGAGAATAATTCTAGGTATTTAACCGGAAAACAAAAGTCCAGCATAATATCAAGGCAAATTTTCACTCATAACTACAGTTTAGGTACTTTAATTCCAGAACACTTCCCTGTTCAGTACTACTAGAGAAAATCTTTTTCCTTTCACTCATGAGGAAATGAACAGAAATGGAGATGAGGTTGTGGCAAAACTGGATATCATACTGGCCAAGGTGCGTGGACACAACGTAGGGCACATAGATATTGTTGATCCCGCAAAGGAAGGCAGTCCCAATGATCATTAAGATGAACATAAACCTTGGGAAGAACAGAAGATTGTTTTCAATAACAAGGACAGGGTTCCTCATGTCTCAAAAGACGATAACTCGTTTTTTGATTCAGAATCTCTGCTAAGGTATAGTATAACAAGAAAAAAGACGCAGCCAGAAATAAACTCCATATCATTAACTGTTCGTATGAACCCTAACTCTGTAATCAGACACTAGCATGACTGAACCTCATCATGTCATCGATCATCTTGCCAATAGAGATCTGCATGGTCCCCAGGGACTCCTGAGCAGGCAGGATGTAGGCTAGGCGAGTGAAACTCAGCATGCTAGTCACAGCAAAGAGCAGCTCTGCAATCAGTTGGGGATCCTCCTGTCGCCAGTGCTCTCTGTCTGTAGGGGGCAAGGAGGACCACTGCACAGTTATACCTGACACATGGACAGGACATGTTGCTTAGGCTAAAAAATAAATGTCCAAACTGACAAAATCATGCAAAATCCATCAGCCATGAGAAGTGTTTGACACTTCTCAAACCTACCATATTATACTACTTGATATTGTGTTCTTAAAGACATGCAAATGAAAAGACTGATGGTTAATTTTTTAATGTTAATGCAAATTTGGACAGCTGATGGTGTAGCACTTAGAGCTGCTGCCTTTGGACCCAAAGGTAGCAGGTTCAAGCCTGACCTCCAGCTGTAGTACCCTTGGGCAAGGTACTTTCCCTAAAATCACATCACTTTGCCCATGATCTCTCAAGCTCATGTATGGTGTTCATGTACTGTAACTTTATGGAAAAAATTACTAAAAATTGTAGGAAGGTTATCAGGATTCATCTATCCTGCGTTTTATGCACCTACTCGTGCGATGAACGTTGGTGCATAAAGTGGAAAGAAACAAAGTAACTTTACTAAGGAATCACATGTCTGCAGCCATGTCTTTCTCCTAATGTAATGTATTTTCTCTGAGATGTGCGTCGCTTCGGAGAAAAGCATCTGCTATATGAATAAACGTGAATGTAATGTAGATGTAAAATGGCTCCAGTAAAATTACCCAGCTGTGAAAATGGGTTAAAATAGTTGCGAGTACTTTAACATCGTAAGTCGCTTTGGAGAAAAGCGTCAGCTAAATGAATAAATGTAAATTTGACTGTGCGCCTTTACACATGTGGAAACCGTGACACAGCAGGTAAAATCTGTGCTTCACAGTTACTGCCCTGCTTGGTGGGTGTGGGACCTGTATGTTTCGCCCTGTGTTCGCAACCCCCCCGACATGCACGGAAAAAAGGCCCTGGCAAAACGCTTCAGTTACTCCCTTGCCTCGGACTTGATGGCACCTCCTTCCGTCCCTTTACATATGTATGTTACTTGCTAATAGGCATCTGCCGTGTTAATAGTAATTCACTGAAGAGAGCTTTAGCGATGAGACTGGGAATCTGAGGTCACACTGAGTCCCATGTGATGGCTCTGCTCACCAGCTTGTGTGAAGTACGCACACTCATCTGCCCGCTCTGGGACCTGGCACACAAAATAGCCTTTGAGCATGATGAGCCCACGCAGCACAAAGGATGCTAGGTACATGCTGAGCACTATCATGTCCAAGCAGTTCCACCAGTCCAAGAAGTAGCTGCGTAGGCCCTCAATCCACACCTCCTTACACTCGAACCAGAAGAATCCTGGTGGGGAGCAAAGCGAAAAGCAAATATCTCATCTAATAATATCATTTCTGATATCTGTCACTGGAAATAATGCAATCTGAGGGATGTCAGTAATTAAAACTTAATTTCTGAAATCTGGCCGTAGCATCTGAACTACATTTTCTACTTGGCTTTCTCCTCTAATTTGTATTATGCTAATTTTTCCTTGTCATGCGGCCTTCTGAAATTGATAATGGATGATTTTCCAACTGTGTGCAGATGAGGGTGAGAAATAGTCCCAGGTTCCGTGTGAATCCAGGCTGTCGACATAAAAGCAGACCAACCAGCCACCCAGACCATGTGCAGGGAGTTATGCAAGAGGTTCTGGTGACGTGAGGCAAATTCGGTCCGGTACATCTCCATGGCGATGGACTCGGCCAGCAGCGTGATCAGGAACCACAGGTAGGTGGCTGAGTGCAGCAGGAACTTGATCACAGGGATTTTCAACATTTTTCCAATCTGAGAAAGAAACCGAGTCAAAACAGCCCAGCTGGAGGAAGAAAGTAACTGGGTCAAGTGTAAGCTGCGGGGAAAATGGATCATAGTAAAAGTATGATGAACTGAGTATTTTGGAAACCGTAACTTATAAGGTAGACTATGGAGCAGTGCACCGTTCTTGGTATTTCAGAGTACACCACTGATGGAAAGTTTGCGGCTATCCTCACAAATAATACATAATACATTTTTATTTTACAGTGAATTAATAGGATAAATTATTATTACTGTCATATATGGTGGCTAAACTTCTGGCCTGCAGTATTTTTAAAATTTCTGTTCTGCATCAGTTTGATTCTATTCTACCTCTTCCATTTGGGACTGGAGGAGATATAAAATAACCTGTTTGTAAACCACTTTCCTGATTTCAAATGTCTGAAATACTGTAATGTCCCAAACAGAGGGTCTGAACACATCGTGATCAAGACCTATACACACTGATGTTGAACACACTTGTGGAGGCCCAGTCAGCTCCTGGAGTGCCCACCTTGGACTTGGGTGCAATCCAGTAGATGATGCAGAGGAATGGCATGGTGATGAAGATCCCGATGGACACCAGCAGCTTCCAGGCTGTTCTGCTGCCCTTCCACCCTGAGAGGTTGCCACACCAAATCGAGGACAGCACCTGCTGGCAAATGGGATGGGCCACAAACTGGCCAGGACAGGAGGCAAGGGGTGCAATACACTACTGTCAGCAAAACAGCAACCTACACCATTAGTTTCAGAACTGATTTGATTCAAATACATAATTCCAGTCAATAGGTCACAGGCTTAGATGCAGTCTGATGGTCTATGTGAGGACGCAGGTCTGTGCTAATGCTCTGCACTTACCTGCTTCTGGTTGTAGTTGACAGCGAGGCGGAGGCGGGCCAGGTTGGGGATGCCCTCCTCAAAGGCACGGCCGTCCAACCCGTCGTCTTCATCCTCACTGTCGTTATCGCAGTCGTTGAGTATGGTTGTGACCTCACTCTGGTTGCGACACATGCCGAGCAGTTCCACAGCAAACTCCTGGCACAGCTCCTCCAGGCACAGGTACTGGGGCTGTAGGGTTAGGGGTCAGAGGTCAGGGATCTACAACACCGCAATGTTTCTGGGTCCTCGCTAAGCAGTTGAAGCAAACATTGATCTCAGTGTTAATTCAACCAAGATATTTTCACAAAGATCCCAAAAATCTTGACTCAGTCACATACTATAGCTACCTTTGCTTACTTATGGTAGAATGTCATCTGAATGTATCTGTTACTGGACATGGCACATGGTACTTTCCTTTCTGTCTATGCATAATGTCAGAGAAATACAGGGAAAGTATGGTAAAGTATGTTGTCTTTAAATGCTCCACTAGAGTGCTCTCCCTTGGCCACTATAGGTCAGTGAGTGCCACAGGTTAAAAGCAGGACTTGTTCCCTTGAGGGAATCACAGTGCTGTACCTACAGTAAACAGGCCCATTCTGACCTTGAACTCGGGCTCCTTCTTGGAGAGCTTGTGCAATTCACGGCTGAGGCGGAAGGCACTCAGCATGGCGTCCTCTGATGTGATGGACAAGTAGGCACGGCTGGCAATGCCACGATACGTGTTGATGCGTGACAACGAGAACTTCAGCAGGTCATATTGTCGCCCGTTACGGCACTCCAGGCAAGCGCAGGAGATGCGGTGCGGCCGGGGAATTACGTGGCCTTTATTGGTCAGCATGGTGACTATCTCATACAGGTCCTTCTGGCAGGCCAGGGTCAGCGGGGTCACACCGGGGGCAAACTGTGAGTCGTCGATGGAGTGGTCAAAGATGGCCAGCGAGAAAGAGCGAACATCCACCTTGTTGTTACCTACACCCTTCTCCTTGTCCAGGCGGTCAAGGAGCTTTTTGACCACACGTGGCTGGTTGGTGTCAACAGCCACCAGTAGCGCCTCATGGATCTGCCGGAAGTCGAACTTAACGCCCCCCAAGAGGGTGTCCATGATGTCTTCGCTGCCCAGGCGGATGGCCAAGTTCAGTGCTTCTCTCCATAGCCTGTCCTCTGAGTCGTCCAGTTGCCGGATGATCCCATCCCCAGTCTTCAGCAGATCTGCCACCAGTGTAGCGTTCCCCTCCTGAATGGCCCCGATCAGTTCTTGGGGGAAACGCATCTTCTTGTTTATAATCTCCCGCCATTGATCAGGCTGCCAAAGAGAGAGGGTTCATATTGATTTTCATTTTCATATCACAAAGGGCAATAATAACTGGGTAATTGGAGAAATGCAATTATAGTTGAAACTTACAAATCTGGTACTACAAGGACTGCTTTATGTAATAACTACACAGGAAAATCAGAAAATAAGTGCTCAAAAGTGCTTCTTGTCTGTATTCTTATGGTCTCTTCATGCACAACGAATTGGGTGCACAATTTAAAAAAACGCTACTCCCATGATCTGTGTACTCAAGACTATATGCAGAACTTTCACACTACATGTCACAGCATGATCATAATGATGTATTGTCCATTGCCTAAAAGCAAGCATTTTTAACCAAGTTGCATCCTTACCGTCAGGTTCTGCATATTGATTTGTTGAGTCCGCAGATCCGGAGACCTCACGGTCTTGAGGACAACCTGGTGAATTTATTCCACGCTACTGAGAGAATTCAGAATCCTAGGATCTGAAGCAACCTCCCAAGGCTAGAAAATGAGGGGTGCAGAGGACCCAAAAACCCCCCTTACCAACAGACAAAACCAGTAACTCCAGAACTCCACTACATCTGATGGTTTCTCTGTAGCTTCCCACCTACACCAGAGCTTTCTGCCTAACAGTGTGAAATTAATCGCCCTTCTGCAGGCGATAACAGACGCTACCCCCACAGGGGAAGGGCCAATTAAGGTGCAACAGTTTCGCTAAATTTCATGCCTTGTTTGAGTTTGCTTCACTAAGGATTTGAATCCTCTTAAACTAACCCCACCTGCCTCCACCGACCCCACCCTCCCATTCAGAAATAAAGCACCATCCCCTCATTCAGGTTTCTCCACCATTGCTCATACAGAGTCATCATTGCCCAGTGCATCGATAATCAAATTAGACAGACCATTCAGTGAAAAACATGTTTTAATACAGTCTGCGGAAGAATACGCATACAGGATAACAAAAACAAGGTGCATGCTTTACTCACAGCACTCAGCAGACAAAAAAGCACTTTCATTTGAAACAGAATTAAAAAAAATGGCGTAAACTTTGAAGAGCCCTTTCAAAGGATCATGTTACACCCCCAGCACAGTTCCTGCATCTAACATTAACTAGAAAATACTCATTTCATCATTTGGTGAAGTCATTTCTCTTTATAGAATGCAATCCATGAGCTAATAGGTCATGGGGAACTGAACATGGCAAGCTCAGTCAGCCCATATTAAATCAGAGTCTTCTGGGCCTTCACAGTTGCTTGCATGCTGCTGGATCTGGCTAAGGGGGAATCTACAGGAGCACAGTGGACAGGAAACCAGATCATCTGTGGGGCTGGTGGAGGACCTGATGTTTGGGCCAGGGGTGGAGCTGTGGGGTCGGCTGAAGTCTGTTTCCATGGTGCGTTCAGGTACCAACCACTCTGCCTCTCCTTCGCAGGATGAGGCGTGCAGGGGCAGGTATTCACTGGTAAAGTACTCTGACATGGAAAGAACAGAAGTGCATTACAAGTTAATCGCAGCATGAATGCGTAATGGTTCTGCCTGACAATGTTCATCAAAACAAATAGTAAACCAGCAAATTCTGTGTTGTTTTCATAGGTGTAACTGGGATAGCTTCCCTTTCTTGAGGTTTAAAAGATCTACTGGTTAAAATCCCGAAGACAGATTAATATTAAATGCTAGTGTACACTGTTATTACTGATGCAACCGTAGGAAGAGTTTTGATAAACTATGCAAATATATTAAAGCTGATGGAAAAAGCTGAAGCACACACCTCCACATATGGGACAGGTTGTCTCGGGGTCACCACTATCCAAGCACCCAGACTGTGAGCTAGGAGGGGTTCTGCTGGGACTGGAGTGATTAGGGCGAGAAACCTGAGAAGCCACAGATTTGGTCCTCTTAGAGGAGGAGGTGCTGTCAGCACAAGTCAGCCTAGCAGGCTTTGGCTTCCGTTTCAGGTGTTTGCCAGTCTGTTTCCCACTAGCACTGTGGGAAGCACAAGCCTCTCCGTCTGACGATCGCAAGCAATAAGATAAGCATCAGTTACGTCAACACAAATTTCTCTATAATAAGGAAGGTCACGTTTAGCTTTTCAAGATACCTTGTTTTTGCATACCTGTGATGCTGCCTCGGATTTTCTGTGCGACAGGGGACTGGGGAAATAAGCGCCTGGTGGACTTGGCCACTGCAACCAAGCGAGCTGTTCTGCTCAGGCCTGCCTTGGCTCCACAAGGTCCCCGTAACAACGCGCCCTCGGAACCTGTCTCCGGGGGAGATTCCCTGCGGACACGAGACATGCATTTGGTCAACACCTTCCTGAAACTGAGGACCAAGGGGCCTCGTGGTAAAATCAGGAAACAACACTGTAAAAGTTTGAAAAACAACACAGCGAGTTCAGTCCATTCACCCTGACATCCGCCCAAAAAAGGTTCGCTGGACACCTGGACTGGACAGCCATTCTTTTACTTTCAGCGTCATCTGCTCTGGTGTTTTCTGAGTAGAGAAAATGTAGCATGTTAAAGTGGAAATCGCCTCCTTTTAATAAACCACCTCTAAGCATGCACTGCAGCTGGTTTATCATATAACATCGACCAGGTTGCGTTAAATGCAGTTCAACTGTATATACGTATATATGCTGATATCTACTGTATATCTTTAGTACTATTATCTAATACTGTGCCCATAACTACAATTGCCGATCTCCTCAGAGTTGCAGTGACCCAGAACATATCCGAGGAACAGGCACATACAGGCAAGTGTACGTGATGTAATGCACAAATTGTATTTCCGCTGAGATGTACGTCACTTTGGAGAAAAGCATCTGCTAAACGAATAAACGTAAATGCGTTAACACAACTAGTTCTAGCAGTAACTTGTTGCATGGGTCAGTGTGTGGTAGGCTGATGCTGTGCAAACCTGACAAATGGTGGACTCCACTTGCTCCTCAACCCCTCCCTCAGGCTCATCCTGAGGGCTGCGGATGCGGAGGAAGGACAGACCAAACTGAGTGCGCCTGTTGAAGGGCTGCGTACAAGTGATGCGCACTCTGTCCCAGGGACACTCTGCTGCAGCAGACATGAAGTCAACTGGATGGGAGACACACGTGGACGCAAAGTGTTGAACAGCCATCTGTGACCGTCGCCCTGGTTAAAGTGCGTCCCATTTATAGTATTGTTTGCACACTGTTACCTTTGCTATTGGAGTTGGCAGGAAAGACAATGCTGGCAACGTCTAATGCATTTCAAGTTTAATGTCTCACAAAACCTACCTTTTTTGAACATTCGCACACCTGTACGCCCTGCGCCCTGCCTCGAATCTGCTGGACTCATCAGGGTCGCTGTGGGCAACAGTGTGACGAAAGGCTCCTCGAGAGACCAAGAGGAGCGCCCCACGTCAATCTGAATGAACGCAGACCCGTAGTTACCTGGGAAAATTAGACACAACCCCAGATTCATCTACGGAAGACAAACACATCATCTTCAGATTTCATTTCTTTGCAGAATGAAGGACAGGGAACCCCGTGGTCTGCTCACCAACATCGATGTACCCAATAATGACTGCACGCTCCATCTGAAGTTCTGCCTTGAGAAGACCGCTGTGGTCATGGGGGCTACACAGCCATGGCTTGGGGGCCTCTCCCTCCGAGCACAGGTTCTTCACGCAGTATTTTGGATCCTGTATCACACAAGTACATGAGGCTGGAATACAAAACCACCACACACACACACACACATTTTCAGAACCGCTTGTCCCATACGGGGTCACGGGGAACCGGAGCCTACCCGGCAACACACCACTTTCACTTAAACAAAGGTAGGGTAGCAGGTAGTGTATTCTTTTGGACTGTTGTCTTGTAATTTTCTGGTATCTGGTTCAAACCCCCTTGCTGCTGTTGCATCCTTGGTGAAGATAATTACATTTAGCTCATGCTTTTATCCAAAGCAACTTGCAATTACTTGTTTATGCAAGTGGGTAATATTACTGGAGGAATTTTCTTTTTAGGGTAAATACCTTGCTCACTCATTCATTGTCATCATGATGGTACGACAGCAGGAGAGGGGAATCGAACCTACAACCTTTGGGTCCAAAAGGCCACAACTCTACCACTGCACTACCTGAATCAATATGGTAAGCTTCCTATACTGTAAAAAAGTAAATCACGGCAAAGATTATTATTTGACAATTTAAGTTACCGGACGTACATCGCTGTCGGCTAGTAAATAACGACGGGGGGTCGGTGACACAAAACAGGTGCTGGTAGAGCGATGTTTTACCCTCTGCCGAGGTCTGCTCAAGGTACGTAACACGGCATGCGAGATGCTTTCCCAAAGCAAACTATGTGGATAAATAAATCGATGCGTAACTATGATGACCCACCTGAGACGTGAACGAAACAATGTGTTTAATCTTTAGCGGAGCCATCGCCGGTGCACAGACCGAGAACCGCAAAAACGTAACTAAGCTTTAAAATCGACATCCACACAAATAACTACAGACCCAACTGCCATTATCTTGATTATCTGTTATCGGAATAAGTTGTAGAAAAAAAAATTAAAGAATATTGTGGAATAGCTGTCGATCTCCTGTAGCAACTCGAGCAACGTTAATAACAGCCCGAATGTTTCTATTTCCCGCGTCTCGAGGCACTGCTTAATGTTCCGCTAAAGAAGCATTGTGGGAAGTGTAGTTTGGTTTGCAAATATTACATCCATTCTGTGGGGAAAAATGACAAGAAAAAAAATTACTAAACAGCTTTTACAAAATTGAAAATTGTTCATGATTTTTTAAAAAAAAATCGCATACGATAACATCATGAGATTTCCATGGATATATGGCTAACAAATGACAATTCCGTTGTTAAGGATTTTGTAGTTTGTTACTGTACATAGCACGCATTATCTTTGTGCTAATTTTCCAGAAACGTAAGACAAGCGAAAGCAATACTAATTTTTCGGATAATCTCATGCTGCGATTATTTTGTTTTCCTCCTCCCACATGGCGTGATTACGATTCGCCACTAGCGGCGCAGAAGACTGTGCAGCCCAGATTGCTTCGACAGCATTCCTCGTACTTGCTGCTCTCACGTCATTGGCCACCGCAGCGCTGCGAAGCGGAACCAGGCTCGGATTCAGCGACGCTCATTGGTCATCCTGTCGGCCAACCCGGAAGAAGCCGGCGCGAGGTGCGCGCCTCAGTGCTCCCGAAGATGGCGGGGGTGTTTGAGGTGGAGGTTGACGGCGTAGAGCACGACCACGGACACGGACATCACGATGAAGCACAGCAGGTTGGGGCATCCCAGTGGTTGCGCTCGCACACGTTACGTACACGGAGAAGCACTAGCTGCTCGTCACGCTACAGGTCCCCCCAGGAGCACGGATCCCAGGCTGTTGGTTAGCTGCTAACAACATAGAATTAGCAAGCCTGCAAGGTTAGCTACTGATACCATGATTATTTCAGTTTTGTTATAACGCAGCCGACTGTTGGTATTGGAGTGGTTAGGTAAGATGGTTGGTATTTGATCGGGGGGGGAGTGCAGTTTAGTATTAACCTATCTTAAGTCTTAAGTCTTAAGACTTAAGTTATTTTGTGAGCGGTGCGGTGTCCCTCCTGTCAGGATTCAAGAACAGTCTGTGCGAGGCGGACACAATGAATCATTATCATGTCACTCTCCCGCGGTTTTTCACTCTTGGCTTGAGACTGAAGAGCACAGCTCCCTCCTCCGCTCTTTCACACTACGGCATCGCCGCGGGGACAGCCTGTACCGGAGCGCCGTCGATCCTAAGGCTAAGTGCACCCGGCTGGGTGTCGCTAGGCTAGTATTACCCTGTGGGAGGGCGATGCTGGGATTGGCGTCACCGCTTCCGTCCACGTTCACAGTGTGTCCGAACAAAGTGTCCGCACACTGTGGTCCTCGCGCGTCCTGGGCGCGGTCTCCGCCAACGTGGCCCTCGCTGGGTGGAGCTCCTCCTAGGCTTGGACGATCATGACATGAGTGGGAACGGAGCCAGCAGCGAACAGGCGTCACCACTCTGTGTGTTTCTTTATAAATTAAATACGCAACAGTTGCCGGTGTCATGGCGACAGCGGTGTCTCATGCAGTGCAAAGGATCATCTGCATCTAACAGTCAGTGTGATGAGAATCAGAATGTGATCACCTGACCGGTGTGTGTAGCTCTGGGGCTTCAGCAGTCAAATGTCCCCTCCACTGGGGTCTGGAAACCCACCGTCTCAGTGTGCGGTTGTACTTTAGAATCTAGCTGGTAACCGATTGTTACCGATAGGTGAATGATCCACGGAGTTTACCGTAGGGCATCTAGCTTTGCATGTCACCTTAGATAAGGGGTCAGTTAAAGACTACATGGTAATCACTGTAAGTCTCTTTGGGTGAAGCCATCAGCAACATGAATACAATTAAATGTTTCAATTTTTTGAACTGCCACCTATGTCCAAGGTGATTTACAGTGCTGGTCTGCTGATTTACCCATTTATACAGCATGTTATTGTTACTGGATCAGGTGAGGGCGAGTTTGCTGATCGGTAGTAGAACAGCAGGAGTGGGATTCAAACCAAGTACCTTGAAACTACAAGGTGACATCTCAGACCGCTGCAATACCTGCTGTCCCATTACAAGACAGCATTATAGCACTACCACTGATTTGAGGTGAATAATACTAAAAATAATGAGGGTATGTAATCTCAGCGATTGCAGTTGAAATATTTTCTTTTGCCACTTAAAAATACTGATTTGTCGTGTAGGGTCCAGCAGGGAGCATAACAGCTAAGGACAAGAGCTTGTAGGTTGTTGGTTCAAGCTGCACTTCCTTCCACTCAGGTCTTAACACCGAAATTGCTTTTGTGAAACACTGCTGTGTAAATGGGTCAGATACTGTAGGCTCTGGTGAAAGTGTCAGCCAAGTAGTAGATCAATAATAATAATGTGTCATGGTTCACAAATTACATGTTTATTTGTAGCATGATTTTTAAAGTACATCATGTTCTTATGTTCTGATTTTATCCTATTTTCAGGTTGATTTGTCTCAACTTTCAGCTGAAGAGAAGTGGAGGTAAGAACTTTTTATGTACAAAAATGTATTTGGAGTTTCTTGTAAGATCTGCATTCTTTTACATTTGTTTTTGTTTCCTGGAAAACAAGTGATAGCAGTTTGTTTAATCACCAGAAGTGGTTGTTTGCAAATCAGTAACTTTGTCCACCTGGGCTAAATTGTCCTTTTTGCAATTATTTTTCCTGCACAGCGACTCAGTGTGAGGTTTGTACAACAAGTAAGAGACTTGCAGTAACTTATATGTTTTAACTAGAGGGTAATTTTCACACTAGATGTTCAGAGTAAGTGCTTGCTTACGGGTGCTACAGCAGGAGCAGGACTAGAATCCAGGTCCTTTGATTGCAAGGCAAGAGCTTTAAACACTATGCCACCTCCTGCCAGCAGGATAATAGGGGTTTTCTGTGATGGTAAAAGGCATTCGGTCCTGGCTCCAAAGAACAAACGTGTGTGCTACTGCACTTTCTCCAGGCTTAGACACCCCAGCTCTGGAGCAAGTTCTCATAGCCTAGGTGTGCTCATGATAGGGACTAATATTTTAGGAGTCTTTTCACTCAGGCAGCACAGTTCCTGTTAGGTAAGGCACTGGACCAAGAGGTTGACCCTGAGATTTTCCTTCTGTTATAAAATTAAGATTAGCAGACACTTCCCTGAATTATTTAGGGAAGAAATAATAAATTGGCTAAAGGTGTTTTTGTCTGCTAAGCATGCTATTTTCATCATTCTACATATTGAGTTTGTTCTATTCCTTCTTGAAAATGTAACAGCTTGTTAAAAATGGACTATATGAAATGTAATTGTATTTTTTCCATATGTTTTTTGTTTGTTGTTTACATGGCAAAGATTGGAACATGCCAGGATGCATGCCAAGCACAAGGGGCACGAAGCCATGCATGCTGAGATGGTACTCATCCTCATTGTGACACTTGTCCTGGCCCAGCTGCTCCTGGTGCAGTGGAAACAGAGGCACCCCAAGTCCTACAATGTGAGTCCCCTGCCAGTATTCCTGTGGGAGTGCTCACTCACATACAGAAACACCCATGCAGACACGTGTCTTTGCAAACGCAACCATGCCATCCAGCCCCACTGTTTCTTCTAATCCAGTACTTAGCCAAATTTTGCCCAATTCCTTGTTGTTGACGCTACAAGGAATGCTGCTGTTTTTCTTACTGTTTTATATCTGCTCATAATTTGACATTTCTGTCCATGAACATTTTACTTCAGGAGTGCTGTGTGTATATATATGTGTGTGTGTGTGTGTATTCAGCACATTTTTGTGGAGTTTTTCTTAACCCATAGCTTGTAGTGTGTGCCTGTTTTGTGCTGTAATTCCAATGTGTATCGCTAGGTGGGGCTAACATTCAATTCTCGCAACATGTAAGCGGTCTAAACTGCACTTCATGGAGGGGAAAAAAGTTGTTTTATGGTTCAGAACATGCTGCATGTATAAACTGATAAATACAATTGGAATGTGTAATTAGCAAGAAATGCAAAGGTAATCGGGGAGATCTATCCCTTGTGTTTTGCTTTGTAACAGTTTCCTGTTGTGGTTCAAGGAACTGCATGCACGTTCCTTTTCAGTGTGAACTGCTGGCAGCGTTGTGCTCACAAATGTTCTAAGAAACCCTTTCTCATTCACTTTAGCTGGTGACACTCTTCCAAATGTGGGTCGTCCCACTGTACTTCACCACCAAGCTGCACTGGTGGCGATTCCTTGTCACATGGTTCATCTTCTCAGCGGTCACCGCGTTTGTCACCTTCCGCGCCACACGGAAACCGCTGAGCTGCACAACCCCCAGGTAACCCTTCGCACACTGTTTACATTTGAACCTAAAGAGTTTAACTGAAACCTGCGTAGTCTAAGGACAGCCTACTGTTTCCCTCTCATTGTTATGGTGATGACTGTACACAGAGGTTTTCCCTCTTTCTGCAAAAAGTGGCTTCTTCCTTTTTTTTTTTTTTTGTTTCCATTAGGCTGGTCTACAAATGGTTCCTGCTCTTATACAAGCTGAGCTACACAACAGGGATTGTGGGCTACACTGTTGTCATGTTCACTTTGTTTGGCATAAATCTAATTTTTAGGTAAGTTTTTGTTAAGCCAGCTTCGTGCTAAATGAATGGTCCACAGCCAACCCATTCTGTCCTCATTTAACAACTTTCAACTCTCCCAGTCAGCTGACAATTTGCAGAAAGAACCTTCCAGTTTCACCAGTGGGGTCCAGTTGCTCAACACTCGATAAACCCATGTGCTTTAGGCAACTCAAAAATCTGTCCCCTGGTCTCTCCCTTCATATCTGTGGAGCAGAGTCATTTAATGTCTCTGCTAGGAGCTCCACGCCTCAGAGTGGCAGAGCTCACATTAGAGCCAGCGTCTTAGCTGCAGTACTGTATATATGGGAGGAATGTATTAAATAATCCAGGAATCGGAGATCCACAAAACATTTAATTTTTACGGCTTACTTTATACGGTTTTACTGAACACACTCCTGAATGTCGTTTTCTGTGTTATGCTTTTTTTTTTAAATGTCCCAAGCAAGCAGTTTCCTTAAATAGCAAAATTTACATTGGAACAGGGCCTGTTTTTAGGTAGTGTACTTGAGGTTTCAGACAACTCCTTTGTATTTTTCTTTCTCTTTGATTCCTCCAGAATAAAGCCAGAAGATGCAATGGATTTTGGGGTCTCGCTGCTCTTCTACGGCCTTTACTATGGAGTGCTTGGGCGGGACTTTGCAGAAATGTGTGCAGACTTCATGGCCTCCACAGTTGGGGTGAGCTTTGAAGCAGTTTTTGTCAGGACCAGATTGTTGGGTTTACACAGCTTGACAGCAGAAAGAGGTCCTCATAACAGGTTATAACAGCTGCTGTGCGGAAATATCATATAATGACCTCTTATGACAGATTCATAAAATAAACCATTACGTTTGTTTCCTTATTGAGCTGATGCTTTTTCCCCGAGTTCACTTAAGTTAAGCTACTTATAATTTTTTACCTATTTATACAACTGGGTAATTTTTATTGGAGCAGTTTGGGATAATTAACTTGTTCAAAATTATTACAGCAGAAGGTGGGATTCTGAACTTTGTCCTTTGGGTAGCAGCTCTAACCCCACTGTCTGCTGCTTGTATGTTACCATGGCATCAATATAGCTAGTTTAGCTAGTGCTTTCAAGAAAATTTTATTTGGTTAATAAATATTCTTAACCAAGTAATAGAGGGATGGAGTTTCCCCTTTTCATCAAGTGTCAGTCAGGTTGTATGTAGAGCTGAACTTTTATATAACACTTTTTTGTTATATTTACTGTGACACAAAACATATGCCTCAGTATGTTATGGCATTATGGGTGTGTGTGCTCAAGTTTGAAAGCCTTTCCCATCTTGAAGTGTCTGGTTACGGTTGTTTGTATGAATGTCTGTGAGACATCAGTATGGCATTGTAGCGTGTGTACTTCGCAAAAATGCATCTCCTTGTAACACCTGTGTTTGTGCCACAGTATTACAGTGCATCAGGCATGCCCACTAAGCACCTGTCAGACAGCATCTGTGCAGTGTGTGGCCAGCCAATCCTGGTGGATGTGAGCGAGGAAGGCATCATCGAGAACACATACAGACTGTCCTGCAACCATGTGTATCCAATCACTGTGGGCTGTGTGACCAATATGTGATTAGAAAGGTGAAGTGGAGCACAGCAAAAATCCAAGGATAGTTTAAACTTTGTTGTTATGTGTTTGAATGACATCTGTTCACTTCCTGTTCCGTGCGGTTCTTCTATGCGTACTACTGTTATGTCACCATGGAAGAAGTAATCGGTACATTAACCACAGAGTACATGTGTTCAGAATTTGTTTCTGCTCTACAGTGGAATGAACAATAACAAGTGGGGGAAAATGACTGTTGCAGCATGTTAATTTGAGTTGTGTAACTTGAAACATATGAGATGCTGTTGAAGTTCAGTTGCATTTTTGTTGAGATCAGATACCGAAATACCTTTCTTTGATATTTTGTTTGCTTGCATTGCTTCCTTGACTGGCTTCATCCACAGATTCCATGAGTTTTGCATACGAGGCTGGTGCATCGTGGGAAAGAAACAGACCTGTCCATACTGCAAAGAGAAGGTGGACCTTAAGAGAATGTTCAGCAACCCGTATCCTTACTGACTCTGAGCAGGGCGTACCTAAAGAAACCTCTTCACCTTTCTCCTACTTCTAAAAATTATTAATTTATTCATTGATTTGTTTATGTGGTGCTTCTCCCCAAAGCTATGGACAATGTCAGATTTGCACACTAAGTTGCTTATAATTATTTATGCATTTATACAACTTTGTATGTTTTTACTGTATCAATTTAGGGTAAGTAGACAAGGGCACTACAGCGGAAATGGGATTCGAACCTGGAACCTTTTAGCACAAGACAGTGGCTTTAACCATTACTCTACTTGCTGCTAAGTTTTCAGTGTGTCCTCTTCACAGCTCTTGAGTCAAAAGTTACTTAGGGAGTTTCTTGTGTGGAACTTTAGTCATATGTATTTTTTTTTTTTTTTTTTTTTTTTTTAAAATTATAATTAGTCATACACTTATTGCAATAGGCTCATCAATAGAGGTTTCATTCATGTGATTAACCCGTCATAGCCCTTTGTTAAGGTCAGAGTGAGTGTCTCGTGGATGGAACATGCTTATACGCTTTTTTTGTAACAGCCTGAGACTTCCGTTCTCATCCAGCTCATTGGCTCAGCTTCGCTTGTGGATGTGTAGGTGTGAATTTGAACACAGTTACACGATCATTTGTAAGTGCAGCTTTTTAATACGGTATACCAGGGCATTCCGTGGTCACAGGCGAGCTGCATGCTTACATGCTGAAGCAGCACTTTTTTAATTGCTGAATTACTGTAACTTTTTTTTTCTAGTTTTCCAGTTTATCTGTTGTAACTTGGAACAGCTCTAAAGTGTTAATGTTTCAGCAAAACCAACATGCCGTCATTTGCGTGTTTTGGAACCTTCTGCTGTTGATGAGTTCTTTCTAATTTCAAGAGAGACAGTAATGTTTTAAAAATAACCTCTTTAAATTTGAACAATACCTGTCAGATTTATTTACATCTGGTCTTTTTTTTTTTTTTTTTTGTTTTGTTTCTCATAGCTTTTGTGTTTTCAGATTGCTATAGGAGCTAGTATGCCTTTGGTTCAAGTTCAAAATATGTTCAAGAAAGGTTAATGGAAAGAATGTACCCTATAATAGTTTGTGTCCCATTACATTACATTTATGAATTTAGGTGATACTGCTCTCCGAAGTGACTTACACCTTAAGGTCACAATTATTACAATTACAAGCTTACAATTATTCACTCATTTATACAGCTGGTTAAATTTTTTTTTTTTTTTTTTTTTTTACTGGAGCAATTTAGAGTAAATACCTTGATCCAGGGTAATACAACTGGAGGTGGGGATTGAACCTGTAACCTTTGGATCCAAAGGCAAAAACTCTAACCACTACACTACCAGCTGTCCCTTTATTAAAATAATATAGTTCAGTGTAAAATTTTTCAGAATTTTCATACCGCTCAGAATCTTGGAATAAAGACATATTTGCCATGCATTTACATTCAAGTACTATGTGGGTGCAGTGTTGGTGGTACTTAAGCATAATATTCACAATAATGTCACTTTCCAAAGTAAATACTATAATGAATACAAACGGTAAAGATTTAGAATTAAAATACATAACAGTACTGTACAAATGCATTTTTTAATGTAATATAAAATACAAATAACCTTTTATGAGTTAGGAACCAGGTTGTGAGGCAGCAGGTACCTTGGTTGATAGGAGTTGCAGCCTTCAACTCAAAGAACCCAGGTTAGAAACCTGTGTCCTGCTGCTGTAGTAAGGCACTTGCCCTGAATTATTCCACTAAAGAATTACCCAGCTGTATAATTGGTTAAATATCTTATTTTAAGTTGCTCTGTTGAGACGCTAAAGAAATGTAAATGAAACATGTAGCAGTGACCATGTCCACCATTAGATAAGGAAGTTTTCTTTTTTTAAATCCTGTCACGTTTTTAGTCTCTTTAGACTTACACAGTTTAAGAAGACATTGAGTCAAAGTTAAAAGAATGAAATTAAGAAAGCAATCAACGGATAATTGTATTGCCTTTGACAGTTCCCTATCTACGGTATTTATTTCAGATGGCTGGCCAAATTATTTTCCCTTGACAACAGATACTCAGGTGGGAAAGGCCGCATGTCATGTATGGACAGCTTCTGGACTGGCTACGCTATCTTGTTGCCTGGCAACCAGTGATCATAGGCGTAGTACAAGGAATCAACTATACCCTCGGACTGGAGTGAAGACTGGTCGAACAAGGGAAGATAACATGGTGCACACAGACTGCGAAAGAACATGCTAGACCAGTCGATGGACTTGGGTTGGGGAGCTAGAACTTTGTAATGAACTTTTATATGTATATGTACATATACATACACATGCATATTGGTATGTTTTATGTATACGTATATATAAACATGTACAGGTACTTACTAATCTGTATTTAATAAGGAAAAAATGCATTTTCCAGCAACATGGGATTAAATTTTTCTTTATTTGTAATGTTTTCATTTATGTGATTTTATGAGTTCAAAAAATTTGGGCTTTTTGTGAGAGGATGAATCCATTTGATTTTTAAAGCCTCTCTGAAGTCTTAAAACACCTTTCCTTTTAAATGGTCATTTCATTTTAGATTGTTCAGGTGTGTGCTCACCTTGATACCACCACAGCTAACCTGCAGTGGGATGGGGCTTCTTACCTGGTGTCCAGTGCTTTCAGTTTTGTCCCCTTTTTAAAATAGCCAACAAACATGATTGAAACTAATCAGAAGGGGCTCTTGGAAAGATGGGCAGTTATGTACACCAGTTGGGTGCATTTCTTTCACTGGCCAAGTGTGTGTGTGTGTGTGTGTGTGTGTGTGTCCAGGGAGGTGATCCTACGGATATTGCCTATATGCTGCTGTGTCACTGTACATGAGGGGTGGAGCAGCAGTAACAGTATGTGACTCGTGCTCACATGGTTTACTCTGGTAATGGGGACCCTCCTGTGTCACTGGCGCACTGAGGCCTGGTGACTTGGATGACATGTTGGATATTAAAACTTTAACAAATCCAGACTAAGTGCTGTTCATGTATTTGTCTTCTCCCCATACTTCTAGAGTTTGCACTTGAGTCTGGGCTGTGAGCCCATTGTTAAAGTGTTCTAAGTTTCAATATTTTTAAAACGATGTTATCTACAGTATATGTTGTAATTAGACTTGGTGGATTTCTGAGCTTGTTGAAAATGTATGTCGCACTTTAATCCGGTAATTGGTGGGCATATGATATGGTGAACCCAGCAACGCAGACAGTGTCACGTGAAACGTTTTAAATATGTATTTTACTGGAATGACTGGGGAAGTGTATAAAGTTTGGTATTTTCCCGCCTTTTGTATGTACTTGTTGGGGAAATGTCATGAATCAATGTGATTCCTGAACGGATTCCCCCCGCGGATGAAGCGGCTATGAAACGTGCGCCGAAGTCCGTCGTCGAGGCTGCGCGTGACTGGCGACTCTCGGATCGCTGGCAGGGCGAGATCTCCGCGCGCGCGGAGCGACTTGTGCTCTCGAGAGCACCTGGAAACCACAACTATTAAACATATGAACAGAAAGTGCTGCAGTCCGTGTTTTTTTTCCGCGCTGCTCGTGTCACCACGGCGCGTAGGGGAAGCGATGACGCACCGGGGAGCGTGACGAGCGCGAGCGTTTAAAAAGTCGCGCAACGATGAGCGCCGGCACGAGGGTCGCGATCCGCTCCGCGAGGACACAGTAGTTCACGAGGCAGCAGCATCATGGGGCGTGAACTGATTCAGACAGGTAAGATGTTGCCGTCTCCGTAAGTTCTTTGAATAAAAGGCACATAAACTAAGCTTATGCATACTTTGTTTTGTTAAGAATGAACGGGACACTAATAGAAGCGCGAGGGAGAATACCAGGATTTACCTGTTGTTCTCAACGGAGATAACACGCACACACACACGCGCACACACACAGTTGTGTACCGGAGACCCGTCCTCACCGTTACTCCTGCGTTGTACAGTGTCTATATCTACAGTACCGATTCAGAGTGATTGTACTGTACTTGGGAGTCCGAGAAAGAATTGTGTGTGTGTGTGTGTGTGTGTGTGTAACGCGTGTGATTCCTCCACAGGGCCTGGAGCTCCGCTCACATTCACTGCGGTGCTCATTGGAAGCATGTATTTGCTGATGGCTTCAGCACTTCCAGGTGTGTGTGTGTGTGTGTGTGTGTGCGCGCGCGCGCCCACCTAATGCGTTCCGCATGGGTTCCGACCCGAAGATCCCTTTTTAATAAAGCACTGACTGTGGAGCCCGTTAGGATGATGCGAGGGATCAGTTTATGTAGTTTTGTGACTGTAACAAACCTGAAATTAATAGTGGTGTTACACACCCCCCCGCGCATCCGAGAAGGAGTATTGAAACTAACTTTTATCATTTGAGACATTCAGACTTTGCTTTGAAATGGTACTTTTTTTTTGTTTTTTTTTTTTTAGAGGTGACAGGGCCTCGTATCACCAGTCCCGTGAAGCCCAGGATAAGAGCCGATCTGGGTAATGAGTCTTTTTTGCTCTAAAGCACTTTCCTCTTTAGTTATAATAATGAATCTTTAAGGTGTTTTGACAGAATATCATGATGATGTAACATTGTGCACCTATACCGTGAAGTAGCGCATCTGGGTAGGTGCAGGGGATGCACTTCAGAGATGGTACTAAAGGTAGTTAACGCTCTGTAATGGTATTTATGAAAAAGCACACAGATGATGACTAACATCTCAGAAAAGAAATGCCCTGTGTACTTATTGTCCTGTTCTCTTTTCTGTATTGCATCATGGTCTCTGGAGAAATGACATTTCATTCCACTGTATACAAGCGATATAGAGGAATGACAATAACAACTTGAACTTGAAAAGCTGCAGGTCCATTTCTTCTGCTGAATCATGTTTGCTGCATTCTTCTAAGTATTTGGTGTTGGATACAGGACGACCGCTGGTGATATCCTGCAAAGCTGATCCAGGATTTCCAGATGACTTCACTCTGATCTATTGGCTGGCAAATAATCAGTTCATAGAGATGAAGTACCCTGACAGCAGGGTCACAGAGGCTGATGAGAGGTACGTCCAGCAGTGAAGTGCACAAAAAACACATTACCAGTGGAAAAGGGCACCGAGGTGTGTGTGAAAGAGAGAGACTCAGTCCTGATTCCAAAACTACTCTATGTGCTCTGTGTTCCAGAAGAGAGACCAGAAACCAAACAGTTTTCATCCAGAGAGACCTGGTGTTTCAAAATGTTCTTCAGGAGGATTTTAGCTCCAATTACACCTGTGTTGTGATGAGCCCTGCAGGGATCAACAAAATTACAGTCCACCTGGGTAAGTAACCCAACAGCAAAGAGCTGGCCTATTAATTTTAAGTGCATGAGAGTTGTGAATCCAGTTTAAGTGGAAGAATATGTGTAGAATATAAACTGAGTTGGCAATAATTTGCATTTGGTTTTGTGTAATGAATTTTTTTTTTTCCTGGGGGGAAAAAGGAATAACGCTGCATCAGTGAACATTAATTTAGCATGTCTTTAATTTCAGAGAAAAGCAATCGGAAAAACATCCGTAACAGGAAATCTATTGGAAAGAATGGTGAGGCTCATTGTGGAAATGAAAACAGCACCTTCTTTTTGTGATGTTTAGAACAATATGCTTGCCTTCATTTCAGTTGACTGCACTTCTCCTGTTAGAGCTTAGATTTAAAGATAAATTGATCAAATCTGATATGTGACTGCATATCTGCAGTACAGGTTAAAATCAGTTTCTCATAGTTAAATTGGTTAAATTGCTAATGTACATTAACATTTATATATTTAGTAGGTGCTTTTCTCCAAAGGGACTTCCAATGAGCTCTATGTGGTGTCATCAGCCCACACCTTATTCACCAAGGTGACGACACTGCTAGATACACTACTTACAATGGGTCATCATAAATTGCATTTTTGATGAGATGTACATCACTTTGGAGAAAAGCGTACGCTAAATGATAAAATTTGATGTATTCAGAGAGTAGTAACAGTAATCTACATTGTATCTTCTGTAATCATTGACTTGATTTCTCTCCAACATATTTCAGGCAAGGGAATGAAATTTCTGAGACGCAGTAAACATTGAAGGCTGCCTCAAACCTGGAAGCATGCATTCATTTTTCATATCAACAATGCATGCAATCCTCCATGTGTTCACTTAGTGGTTGTCTGTGTTTGGCTTGTCAGTAGCTACCTCCTTTATGTTTAGTCTTTTTTTTTTTTTTCTTTCTTTTAATATACTGAATTTGGCAGACCGCTTATTAAAGGGTGCTATATACCATGGGCATTGTACCTTTGTTTCATTTTCATGTAATTTGTTGTTTCCAATTTAAGTTTTCTTTCAAATGACATTTTTTTTCTAGCTGTTTGACAGTCATGAAACTGACTGATATGGATTTAACTTTATAACATAAAATTCTTAGTGTATTTGTGGATGTTTTGAATGAATTTTGAGCATCTTAATTTTGTAAATTGCCATAATCTATGGATTTATTCATTTTGGCTGTTCAAATGTGGATTTTTGAACTCTGTTTTAAAGCAGCTAATGACCTGTTTATCTTCATAAATACATGCAAGGCATGGGGGGAGAACTGTAAGGGAAGAATTTGTAAATCTGAAATATTTATAAATAAACAGCCACTGACTGCATCTTTTTTTACCCTGGGATGCTTTAGGATAGTCATATTTGTATTTAATTGAAATTAAGAAAAGGGTTTTCTTTTTTTAGGGGGGGGATTATGGACTAACCACTGAGCAGCTAAAGCAATGTAGAGAAGCGGAAGCTGGAAAACCGAAATGCTAGTATAATCTGATACTGCATACTCTTATTTCATGCAGAATGATGATTGACCAAGTCCCAAATTCCAGAACAAGTATAGGAAAGTTAGATACCAGACACCATACTGCACTTGTGTTCATCTGACGCTTACCTGCAATTACATGTGGTGCACAGCACCTTGATTGTGGCATCTCCTAACCCTAACATCACATGAAATCTGCTTTAAGACTGTTTGAAGTAGCCAAGTAAGAGAACATGGACAATGAGCTAAAGAACTGGACCCAGATTCAATATCTTCACCTGCTACCACACCTGCCTTTAACTGGTCATTCATTTATTAAATCCTTCTGGTCATTTTATGTTCAAAATAACTTGAGACTCCGAGACAATCCCAAAGTGGGTTTATCTTGCATAGGATGACATCTCTTCACTTATGGTACCATACCCAGACTGTGCTGCCCTTAAAAACACTATTAATATGATAAATATTATTGGGGTGATTAGCGATTAGGAAGCATAGCACTTTTTGTGGTTTTGCGGTTTTAAAGCGAGAACGGAGAAAAAATAACCCGTGAAGACAAGGAAATTACTATATTTCAAGATTTACAGTATAATTTAGTGTGGGTGAAACAGGCCTGGAAACGCCATAAATGTTCTCCCCTGGGGACAAGCCAATACAGCAATCACAGTTTTATTAAGGCGATCGATGAGTAAGGGGCGAGCTGCGGACAGGACACGATTCCGCTGCCGACGTACTTTACGATCCAGCGCTGGCTTTGACACATTTCAGTTAGTCCGCGCTAATGACCGGAGCGTTCCTGTAAATCACATCGGCCGTCTTTTTTTATCCGCAACTCATCATTTCTTTCTAAGATAAAAACCCGCACAGCGGCTCGAGTCAAGGAAGATGCCGCTGAGGCGGCTGGGTGAGCGCGCGACTGCTCACAAGCCACACTTCACTTGCAGCTGCACGCGCATATGCACGTAGTATACGCACATTAGCATTCCGTCTAACACTCGGACCTGCCTTTGCGGCGCGCACTGTGGCTCACGCGCACTTCCTCGCGCCCCTTCCGCAGGCTGTGACACGCGCGCGCACCGTACAGTTTCACAGTGGGAAAAACCTGACCTGAGGTGGTTGACTGGGCTGTAACATCAGTGACACTTAAGAGAAATTTAAGAATGTTTAGGTCCTTTTAATGACTTTAAACACAAGAACTGATATATATAGCCAACTGTGAGCTACAGACTGCGCAAAACTATCAAACTGTCAGGTGTTAAATGAACGCCGTAAAACGGTGTACAAATTCGTGCAACAGCAGGTGACACGAACTTGCCGCGTTCAGCTCGCGCCGCCCTTGACTTGCAGGAAAGCGGAAGTCCCTGCCACGCGCCGCCGCCGCTCCTACTGAGAGAGCTGGCGGGGTTTTCCGGAGGCTGCGTTCATGAGCTCGCGCATGTCGCGACATGTAAAGTTCATATTGGTCATTTTCGTAAGAAAGATGAACTGCTATTTTAACGTGTGGTGACTCAACACACGCGGAGAAAGCTGCGTAAGTGTAATGAGTAATTACGTCAAAGTCACTGAGTGTGAAGTCCATAAGTCCCTGTCCCTCCTCGCTACCTGGGATCCCTGTCGAATCTGCTCCCGCTCCACATTCACTTCAATGTCTAAGTGCAATTTTTAAGAGTGCACACAATGTCGTGCAACCCTCTTTGTATTAATTAGGTTGATGGATTCCTCCGGCGCCACTGCGGAGCCCTGGCCCTCGCGCGGGCCTCTGCGGGCCCGGTGAGGGACGGTAAATCAGAGCTGGACGGACAGCTCATTTTATTGACTCTGTAAATCCGCTGATAATACATACTGATGGGTAAAAGGCACTTAGAGAGGCATGGCTCCGTTTCGGAGGATGTTATAGAGACGAGTAAAGAAAAAAAAGCAGCTTCACAGAGCTTCTATAGATTTAACATATAGTGTAAAACGCAGATTTAATTGTTCTTATTCTTTACATCTACTTTATCATCCACGATCCCACTGTCTCTTCCATTAGTACAACAGTAACAAAAGTTTTGACCCAGGTACTGTGACCTTGCAGATGGAACAATAAAAATAATCAGGTTGTTCATAAAACTTTTTGTTTTTTTTGGGGGGGGTGTGTGTCTGGGAATAGTTCCAGTTACAATCAGTGCATCAGGTGGTTTAGTGGTTTTAGGAGTGTCACTTAAAGGTTTGCAGCTAGATACCTAAAAGGGGAGGTTGCTGAGAAAGGAAATAACCTTGATCTGACCCCCTCCCCATCCACACAGACAACTTTCAGAAGACTTTAAGCATGAAATATAGACAGCAGCTCTAAATGCTTCCCCATTTACTTAATTAACAGGCCGTTGCTGGCTGGTTGTTGAGGGAGACTGACGAGAGTGGGATCAGCAGTGTGGAGTACACTGGGATGTTAGCTTGGTTTTCTGGAATCAAGATGGAGCTCCAGAGGCTGGGGAAGCCTGGAGGTAGAATTGCTGCCCTGTCTCACTGTCGTTGGTACAAAGGCTAATGAGCCCCGACAGTCTCTCGTCCCATCGCTTACTCCCACCTCCCTCCCCGGTCTCTGCTTTGCTCCCTTTCTTCTTTGCCTTGCTTCTCTCGCTCCCTTTGCTCTCAGCTCCTCTCTCTCTCTCGCTCACTCACTCGCGCTCTCTCTCTCACTCCCCCGCATTCTCCCCACATGGACGGAGCCCTCAGCCACTTTGCATCTGAGAGATACAGAAAAGAGGAGCTCCAGGTGCCACCGATAGGACGGACCATTCATTTCTCCCTTTCGCTCTGTTAAGTTCCTGACATACGTAGGTGGGGCAGAGACTGGAGTGTTGGGTGTGAAGAGGGGCCCTACAGAGAGGTAAGACAAGAGCAGGACTAGGGCTGGATTTGAGGCTTGAACTTGTGTGGATATATTGATTTGCAGAATGATTTAAGAGTGAGCATTGGGCAGAACGGTGGCACAACGAGTAGTACCATTGTCTCACGGCAACCGTGTGGCACGAGAGGATGTGGGTTCGGTCCATGCTCGGTCTGTGTTGTTTGCCTGTTCTCCTTGTGTTTGCATGGGTTTCCTCCCACAGTCTGAAGACCTGCTTTCAAGTCAGTTAAGAAGTCTAAATTGCCCACTGTGTGTATGTGAGAGTGTTTCACTGATGCATAGAATAGTGATTCTTTGTATATAGGGTCTCTAACCTTGGAAGTCACTTTGGGTGAAAAGGTGTGGCCTAAATACTACTGCATAGTGTCCATTGGAACTCACTTTAGAGAAAAGGGTCTGCTAAACATAATGGATATTGAGCAGTGTGTATTACTGTGGCTTTCAGTTGTTTTTATGTCCTGTGTGATTTTCTGGGGCTGTGGAGACACATAGGATGTGCTGGTATGATTTGGTGCTGATGAAAGAAACCTGCCTTTTAGACAGGCCTGTTCATGGCCTCTTCCACGGACTATGTGCCCACTGGCTGTTTTTCCACTGACTTTGTCCTCACTGACAGCATCTTCACATCCTTTAAGGTTCTTATATATTTAGCTTGGCGATGGCTGAAACAGACATGGCCAACTTGCTGCAATTTTAAGGTCCAGAAAATCTTTATGAATCACTTGCGGAAAACCCTAGAGGGTTCATGCTGCACTATAGTTGTAGTATAAAATGGTGATGGAGGGCTGGACTGCATCTTAAAATCCGCAATGCAACTCCTCAAGGTGATGTGTGATGAGGATATGATGGGTATTGTTACTGGACACTCTGGTTCATGTTAATCTGTGTTCTTTTTTGTATGCTGTCTGTTCAGACAGATGGGCATTGTAGTGGAAATTGCTTTCTATGGATCCCGCATTGCTCCGGCTCTGGAACAGACTGTAAATGAAGGGCTGTAGTGTAATGACACTAGAGCCTGCTTTCAACCCATCAGTGTGCTGCATCTCTTTACTTTTAGCGGCACACTCCAATACACATGCATAGCTTCAAATGTTACACACGTACACCTTTACACTTCTGTGTATTTATTAAAGCAATTTGTGCTCAGTGCAGTTCTTGAGATTGGGACAAAAAATACTTCGGTTACAATTCTTGAACTACTGAACCATCAGCTTCCATTATGTTAACATTACATGACTGCATAAAAGTTGGGTATCAAGTGCATCTTGCTATTGATTCTGCCATCAGCCTGTTACTGTCTCCTCAAGTGCCCACAGGCTGCTTCTGCCAGTTTAGGGTGAGACTCTACCCCCCCGACGTCCCCCACTGCTGTGGCTGAGGAGAAGTGGACAAAGGTGTGGTCTTTTAATCTCCTCATCTCCAGGTGATGCCAGACAGCAATTCAGCCTCTGGAAGGCAATCTCCAAACAGGTTTCTGTATCACATTGGCTGGAAGCATGCAGGGGGCAGAGAGCCATGCGCCGGACACGCTGCTTTCCATCTGCTTTTTCAGGGTGGCCTGCCAGCCATGTAGTGTGTGTGTGCAAAATCACGTGCATGAGTGTGTGTATGTTTGTCTATATAGATGTTATGAGCTGGCAAGAGACAAAGCCAGGGAATGGGGTGAGGATTAACTTGATGGACAGGCCCCTACTACCCACCTCATGCTAGTTCAAGGTAATGATGACAAACTGCAGACAACTGAAGGACCATCAGCATCTCATGTTTAACCAGATAGCTAATTACTAAAGCTGGTGATTTTCGGTTCACTTTGAAGTGAGGTTCATTTTGACAGGCAGTATAATATGGTACCACTCCCTGCTCCAGCAGATGTCATATAGGGATCCTAAGGTGCTCAGGTTATTCTCGTTCAAGAACTCAGTTGATCAAAGTTCAACAAAACATCGAATTATGTAGCTGCGATTTCCTTCAAGGGGCCCTGCTTTTCAAATTTTTCATGCCTCTTAAATCAGTGTTTTCAGAGTTGGGATGCCTGTACAAATTTATTTTGCATAACAAAGGGTGGGAGGAGGCGAGCAACATTTTTTCATGGGGCTCAAAATTCCTAATTTACAAGTAATTTTTAAAAGCACTTTGAAACATTTTACTTCGGTCCTAGCATTGCTGTATTTACTCTTTAGTTGTTCAGCCAGGGTAGATTTGTTTGTGAAGAAGTCTCTCTGATAGACTCCCAGCTGATCCTTGATTATACATCTTTTCCGACCAAGCTGTGTGGCTGGTTGATGTTGCCAAAGTGGACAGGAGGGTCAGGATGGTAATGAGTACACAGCAGGAAAATCTATTTAAATCCAGTCACTGGAAACTTGTCTGAACAGAGTGCCATGGAGATTTGTCAAAAAGCTGCAAAAGTAGAGAGAATTGAAAGCGGGCAAATACTTTACCCTGTAAATATACTGTAAATATAATAGCTTTGAATTTGGTGAAACAGTAAAAATTGACTGTAGTTGAAATCACTACAAACATTAACTGAATTATCCAACTGATCCAGGATCGTACCATTCAGCGTTTATATTTACATTTATTCATTTAGCAGTCACTTTTCTGACATACATCACTGAGAATACAAAAAGCATTAAATCAACAGGAGAGATTTTGATGCGGACACACATGTTGCAGTTGTCAATTTGTCACATACCACCATATAAACCAGTGTACCGTACTTTCAAAGGAATAACGTACCAATGCAGTGACTGAGGAAAGCAGAAACAGAATACATATGTACATTGATTCATTTAGCGGACTCTTTTCTCCAAAGCAATGTACATCTCATAGAAAATACAATGTGTTCACTATTTATTTATTTATATATTTATTTTTATTTTTTATAGAGCGCTCTTCTCACGCAGTGACACAGAGCGCTTTAACACAGGCATACAGCAAGAACAATTGATACAAATTGATACATTAGGAGAAAGAAAGCCATAGATGCAGATGTGTGATACTTAAGCGCAGTTAGTTTGTTTCTTTCCACCATATGATCCAATGTACTCATCACACAAGTAGCTGCATAAAACTTTATCTGAATATCCACGGTTCCCAATGACATTAGTAATTTTTTAAAATGAAGTATAAAAACATTTACATTACATGAGTAGCTATGTGAAGGTTCATCCATTGTTTAACAGGTATTATCTCAAAGTTATTGGACATGAACATTTACATATTATTGTACATGAACTTAAGAGATCATGAGAGAAGTGAGTCCGGAAGAGGTGAGTTTTAAGACCCTTTTTAAATGTGGACAGAGATTCAGCAGTTCTGAGTGAGGGGGGGGAGGTTGTTCCACCACATCGGAGCCAGAACAGAAATAAAAGTAACTGTCATGAACAAAAGCCTTTTCATTTCATTAAACATAGTTTTCTGAATGCTCACCTTGAAGATATAAACTCAGTGATAGATATTCTCAGTATATGTCTTCAATATTAACATACACTGTTCAATAAATCTTGAGCTTACTGATAATTAAGACTAAAACAGCATCAACAAAGTGTTTGTTGTTTACAAATATATTTTAATGTTTTCATGGGCAGAAAGAGAAGAAATATATGTTACCTGTTTGCAGGCTCTTTTTTTAGGGAGGGGCAGCATGGTGGTACAGTGAGTAGCGCTGCAGTCTCACAGTGCCTGGGTGGTGCGAGAGAGCGTGCGTTCGATCCCCACTCAGTCTGTATGAAGTTTAAATGTTCTCCCTGTGTCTCTGTGGATTTCCTCTGGGTGCTCTGGTTTCCTCCCACACTCCAAGACATGCTGTTCAGGTTCCCCATAGTGTGTGAGTGACAGAGAGAGTCGGTTCCACTGATGTATGGATGAGTGACCCATTGTAAGTACTGTATCTCGCAGTGTAAATCACCTTGTCTGAATAAGGTGTCTGGGCTAGTAACACTACACAGTATCTATTGTAAGTTGCTTTAGAGAAAAGCGTCTGCTGAGTGAATAATGTACTGACAATGTGTGTGTGTGTGTGTGTGTAAATGGATAGAGCCTCTTTTGCAGTGTGTTTAAGATGCAGAGATGGAAGATTAATGAATGAGGGGAAACACAACTATATTGGACTCCAGCTCTCTGGTCTGTCTATTTTATTCAATTTTCTTTTGTTTCATGTCTTTATTTTCATTTTCTGTCTCTTCATGTACATTTTTTTCTTATATGTTAAAATGTTGGAAAGACAATTGCACTTTCTCAGAGGGGTTGGGATTTTTGTACTTGATCGAGAGTTAAATGAAGGATCTATGCAGAATCTATGCATTTTTATATAAATTGTCCAGTCAGCATAGTATGACCTATTGGAGATGTGTGTACGTATGTGTGTATATACACACACATTGCTACTTGAAAGTTTGTGAACCCCTTGTGTCCCTTAGTTTTACCACAAAATTGTGATTTAATGAGAAGCAGTTTTTCTCATCTGACATAATAGGTATGTAATGAGCAATTCTATTTATTCTTTTAGAGGAAATCATGTGTGTAGTAGAAAAACAGAAGTAAGAATAAGTGAACATCAAGCTGTGTTGGTTAAACCAAGTAGGTAAGTAGAATCAGGTGTGTAAATCATAATCGTGTATTCATTTTATAAGTTTATTTTAAGATTTAAGAAGTAGATTTTTTAGATTCAAAGCTTATTTTAATTTTTTGTACAAAGAATAATAACTATCCCTACAGGGTTCACGTAACTTTGAAACAGCACTGTTTGTGTGTGTCTAGACACACACGCACCCATATTACACAGATTTGAGAAATGTGGATATGAGCACTTTCATAGGTGATAATTCACCTGTTTTGATGTTGTTCTTGTGTCCTCTGTCACTTTTTTGTGATATGTATCTGCATACATATGTATACACACACACACGCACACACACACACACACACACACACACACACACATTGACTTAAGCCCCTCGTGCCAAGTGGGGTCGCGGTGAACCAGAGCCTAACCCAGCAACACAGGGCACAAGGCTGGAGGGGGAGGGGACACACCCAGGACGGGATGCCAGTCCCTCGCAAGGCACCCCAAGCAGGATTCGAACCCCAGACCTGGCTAAACCCGCTGCACCACCGCGCCCGCCACATTATACAGACACAACAAACCTAATTGAATGAGAGTTGCGGGAAGCACCCATAGTAACAGAACCATCTGGTTTTTGGTTCCTGACAGCTGAAGTACAAAAGAGTAAAGCTGTCGTCTTCATTGTCTGTTTGACATGTTTGCTTGTTTTAATTGACTTGTTCTGTTCTTACAGACCCCCTACTGTGATGGCCATCAGATGGGACACCGCAGTACTTCAGACCCCCTGGACCACGATGCCCTTTACCATCTTCCTTGTATTACTCTTCATCTACTTTCAGTTCTTACTAATAGTGAATGCACAGGGACAAGGTAAGGCTTTCCTGCCTTCTGTGGGCCAGAAGGGGCTTTTCACAAGAAAAGGTGCTCAGGGCCCTATTTTCGCCTATTAAATCTGATCTGGTATCACCTGACAAGACTTCTGTTCCAGTTCACAAAATTTAGGACCTTGTTTGTGGATCCTGTTACATACTCTTGGTCCGGGGTTTGAAGTCATTCAAACTCTCCAACTGGGATCGCTGGTAATTCTCACTTCCTTGCTCCAGGTGCAGCATCTAAAAAGGTTCTCTGCAACAGTAACATGTTGTGAAACAATCATAGCCAACAGTGGTCAGAAATGTCAGTGCTGTTTGTTAGCCGTAACCAAGACACGCTGCAGTTGCGAGTGGTACGGTATGTCGCGTCAGCGTGAGGGTGTCAGCCTGTCACGTGTGGCTGTGTGTCTTTCTTAAATCCTCTTTTCCACAGTGTATGATAATTTCACCCACGTGATTTTGCTGCTTGCAGTGTTAGGTGAATATTGAAACCGCACTTTTTAAGCATTTTAGTTACAGCAAGGTGCCAGGCCGCAATGATTAATGCCGCTTTTTACTTTTTTCAAATCATCAAATCAAATCATTATTGCCTTTGTTGTTTCTGTTTACAGTATTGGGGAGATTCAGCAGTAGTACTACTTTAGATTGGCTGTTGATTTTGTTGTTGGTGAATAGACCCCTCATGTGTGATCCTGTGTATGTGTGTGGTTCCAACTTCCCACACCCAGAAAAAAGACGTGGCAACGATGCCCTTTAGTGTCAATGGACTGAACACAAGCAGAAACAAGCATGCATATCCATGCATTGTAGTTGGGTTTGGTGCTCAAACATCAGCAAGGTTAACATGACCTTAGGAGTGGAGGTGCAATGGAAGAAGTTTCAAGTTTATTGTCATAGATACAAGTACCATGTACATGTATCATGGAAATCTTCCTGAATGCTTCTCCACAGACTATGGGCAAAGACAACAGAAACGTGCTTGGGTGGAGCAATCCAACTCTAGTTACTAAAGGTGGCACATTGGTTAGTGTTGTATAATCTTACAGCAGCGGGGTAAAGGCTGTTCCTGTACCTAGCTGTACGGGTTCGACTAGACCTGAGCTGCTTTGCAGATGGCAGGGAAGAGAAAAGTGCCCACGCGGGGTGACTCTGATCTCTCATGATGCGCATCGTCTTTCTGAGGCCGCGTGTGGTCTAGGTGTCCTCGACTGCTGGTAGCTGTGCGCCGATGATTTCCTCAGCTGCTTTGACCACCCTCTGTGGCACGAAAGGCATGAAATGGATTTTGTGTTCAGATTTCATTGGCTGAGCTTCTCTTAATGGTCAGGCACCTTGCAAAAATGCCACAATGTCACAATGGCGACATCTCTGTCTATTGACATCCAAGCCAGGGCTTCGCTCTGTCTCTGTACGTGTGTGAAAGGAGTGCGTGAAGCAGGAAAGAATACAGAAGGGACAGGGAGAAGGGCAAAGGAAATAAAAAAAAAAAAAAAAGCGAGTGCAATTTCATCAGGTTAAATAATTCAGCTGCCTCAATTATGATAGCTTTAATGTCTTTGCTACAGGGGACTTTAATACTTACATTTACTCCAAGGGCTGATGTCATCTTAATGGATATTAAACACAAATGTCCTCCATTGCAGCATTGTATTGCTGAGTGGTCTGTAATAGAAGTGCAATGGATGCTTAAATGTTTTTTTTTTTTTTTTTTCTCTCTTTCAGTATTTATAGTGGATTATTTTGTAGTGTTTAAGTCAAGAGGAAGGACTATCCGTACCGGATGGGATCTGATTAGTCAGTCGTTCCGAACAATTCGGACTTTTCTCCGTGTTCAATGAAGTTCAACTACTTTGTTCAATGTATTTGTTTATTTCGATTAGTGTGCGTTTATAGGTACCAGAAACACGTCGCTCTCATGGATTGTATAGAGTCACCTCAAATTAATGGGGACGCGGAGAAAAAACAAGACACTTTCAGTTCATCGTGAAACAGTGCTGGCGTCTGTCACCCCACCGCTGACAACACCCCCGTGGAGATATCCCCTATCAGGCACCAAAGTGTGCTTGCCAGACCCCAACCAAGTGATTTCCTGCACAAACAGTGCAAATCGTCTGCGTTCCATCCAGGCCCATCTCTGTAAGCTGTAAGAAGCCAAAGCACACACACAGATGGGTTCCAGACGGTGCAGAGGAGCTGCTCAGAGCCATTAAATCCGGGGAATTTACTGCTCTATGCTCTTTAATGCACTCTACAAGTGCAAGGAGGCAAGGCTGAAAGTGGCATTTTAGATGCTTTTACGAGAAATATGAAAAAGCAGGAAGAACAGCGCAAGGCGGAAAAAAATTAACGCGGCACTGTTCGCGAAGAGCGGGTGCTGATGAAAGTGTTGTATAAAAAAGGAATAAACGCGTCGTTTATCTGATGACCGGATCGTTTTTATATGCTGTAGCTTTCGTTAGCAAAATGGATAGATCTCAGACTACGTCGCCGCCAGAGGGCAGCAACACGTACCGTTTAATAGCTAATTGCGTGACACTGAAACGTGACGGTAAAATGGGTTGCGACGTTCCGTCTCGACAGCTACGCTGTATTGTACAGGCAAATTACATCTTTTCAGTGTGTATGACAGTGACTGTCAGTATAGGCTGGCGGTTCCTGCCACCGCTTGCGGTCCTCAGATCTCATCCTCTGCTCCCCCCACGACAAACAGCTCTCCAGTCTTGGCCACTGGACCGTAAAGCCTTAACCACCGTGTCTGAGGATGGAGCCGGGGGGGGGCAGAGGCCTTGTGCCATGCACAAGAAAGATCCAGAGAGAGAGTCCAGTCACGGTGGCTGAGGAAGTAGAGCATGTGGCTAGGCTGCTGGTCCCCCGTCTCAATTTATGACTGTGTCAGATTGGAGAGTTTGAACTGTAATTAAATGGATTGAAAGTACTGATCCTCAGCCAGCTTACAGCTCTGAAGGCTTTAAGAGTGCTGCTGTCCCACCTGCGTGTGTAAATTAGCCCTGTCCCTGTGCCCAGTGTCGGGCACGCATTAATCTCCCCAAGGCACCCCCCGCTGGCTGCCCCCCTTGGTGTTACGCCTGTCACAGTGCCTGCCACACACCCTCTCTGCGTCCTTGGAACTTCGGCCAACCTGCGTGTTTGTGTACAGGGCCATCGGGAAGAAATAGTCACAGCAGACAGCCGAGGGAAAAGAGAAGAAAAGAGAAGAGAAGAGAGGCGTTCGTCTGCATCCGTGCTTCCTGTCTGTCTCCTCTCGGCTGAGGGCACCGTGGCCCGAAGTGCCTTAAAGCCGATCCACAGGAGTGCGAGTGCTGATGGAGGAAGTCCGGTTCGGTCCATTTACGTTCCCTTGAAGGCAGCACCCGCCAGTCTCCGGATGGGTCTGGGAAGGACAGGGAGATGCTGGACCGTGGAGACTGTGGACCGAACGACAGCAAATAGGAGTGTGGACACTTGCGATCATTCTCGTGATAAACATTATCAACATATTTATCAGCATTTTCATTCCTTGAAGAGAGAAGCTAATGGCCAAGGACACTAAGTCCTGCGCAACACCATGGTGTTTGGGAGAGATCACCGACTCTCTGCTGTGGACGTTATTGGAAACGTAGAGGTGGAAATACGTGAAGAAAAAAAATTGTTTTTAAAGTCCTCCCTGAATAAGTATCTCATAACCAGAGTGGAAGTGCAGTGATTTGTTCAGCCCCTCTGTACAGCAAACAAAGGTGTTCTGCTGTGACGCACGCGCGCGCGCACACACACACACGCACAGAGACAGGCACAGGCCTTATCTTTCACAGAGTCATGCATGAACACTGTTTCACTGACATCGTCTTCACATTTTCTCTATGTTTTTTGTTGTCTTATAAGCGTGCCATTAAACAGTTATTAGGGCAGGGCAAGACATCTGGTAATTCTAGTTTCCGCAACGCTGCTGCAAAAATGTTTTGTTTTGCTTTGTTCTGTAGGTCTCAGCTGAAATGTTAATCGTCTGTTCGCTGTTTAGCTGCTCTGGAGGATTAATCTTGGAGGAGCTCTCCCTCGTGCTGTGTTTCGGCGGGGATGCAATGGCGGGAGGGAACTCAAAAAGCCCTCAACAACGGTGCTTTAATTAGTCGGGCCGGAAAAAGAGGCGCCAGCAGGCTGTCTGTGGCGCAGCAGAGTGTCTTCATAGTGACAAGTTCGGGAGGACTGATGGAATTCTGGGTAATCGAATCAGGACTCTGGTCAATAAAGACAGCAGTGCTTTAAACTTTGGCAGCGGGGTGGTGCTGGTGACTCATTGCTCTTGGAGAGCGTATTCAAATCCTACTCAGTCCGTGTGGGGTTTACAAGATCCGTTCACGTTCGCGTGGGTTTTCTCCGTGGTCCAAAGGAACATGAGTTTTGGGCGAACTGGTGGCTTTAATTTGCCGTGTGTGTGTGGGGGTGTGTGGGGGTGCGGTGGCGCAGTGGGTTGGACCACAGTCCTGCTGTCCGGTGGGTCTGGGGTTTGAATCCTGCTTGGGGTGCCTTGCGACGGATTGGCGTCCCGTCCTGGGTGTGTCCCCTCCCCCTCCGGCCTTACGCCCTGTGTTGCCGGGTAGGCTCCGGGTCCCTGTGATCCCGTATGGGACAAGCGGCTCTGAAAATGTGTGTGTGTGTGAGATTGCCCTATAATTGACTGGTGCCCTGCCTCGAATGTACCCTGCCTCAGAACCATATGCTGCTGGGATAGGCTCCAAACCACTGGGTCCCTGCATGGGACAAGCAGTTACAAGTGCTGGATGGATATTTATAGTAGCATTTAGAAGTCAACAGGGAACAGACTTTGTTAGGTGATGATAATAAATGGCGGATTTATGGCAATACTGTCAGACAAGCTCGCTACTGGACTCTCAGCAGTTTCACAGGAAAAGTCATTACTGACGAGACGCAGCGTTAGTGTATTTCAGGCATAAGTAGTGTACGCATGGACACGCGCGACACGCGCGCACACACCAGTCTGCGTTCCTATGAAAATGATCCGGCTCAAATATTCACTCAGAAAAGCTTCAGTATATAAATGCACTCCTTTCTCCATTTCTCTCTTTCTGTGATTATTGTTTTAGTCTGTTCACATCCGCCTCATTTTTTTTTCTGACGGACATTGATGAATTTTTCTCATCTGCTCCCTTTCCTGCTCCCTGCGCCTGTGCTCCCTCGCGTTTCACCCGGTTCTTTGTGCCGTTATTTCGCTCCCTGTTCGCGGAGAGCAGCCCGTCTTTCTGCAGGAGTACCGACCGCATCGTCCGCTCCTCGTGTTCCTCTCACCATCGCTCTTAATGGTCGCTTTGCTTGATTAAAGACACGTCTTTTCCGAAGCAGCACTTCCCACTCCTTCCACCGCAGCAGCCCACGGTGTGACTGGTGCCATTGGCACACTCCTGTGCCTTATCTGGGCCTTCTGCGGAGATGAAGACTTTCAAACTCTGTGAAGCACGGCTCGTTGACAAGGCAGCCTCCGGTTCATCGCGGGACCCTGTGGGAGGTTAAAAAAATCACAGCAGCAACCCCCTTTCTCTTCATGTGAAGCTGCTTTGGAAACCCCAGTAGTGAAAAAAATCCCTTTTCATATTTATACAGAGAGATTCAGCTGCTCCTTCCCCTCAAAATGTGCTCAAGATCTTTTCATCATATTTTTACTTTTGTGGCTCTGGCTGGGTAGCTGGGGTCCTGGGACTGGGTAGGTGGGGTACTGGGACTGGGTAGCTGGGGTGCTGGGACTGGGTAGCTGGGGTGCTGGGACTGGGTAGCTGGAGTACTGGGACTGGGTAGCTGGGGTACTGGGACTGGGTAGCTGGGGTACTGGGACTGGGTAGCTGGGGTGCTGGGACTGGGTAGCTGGGGTGCTGGGACTGGGTAGCTGGAGTACTGGGACTGGGTAGCTGGGGTACTGGGACTGGGTAGCTGGGGTACTGGGACTGGGTGGGTGCGGCACTGGGGCTGCATTGAGCCCAGACCCCCAAAGACCCCCCCCCCCAGACACTCTGAGTCTCCTCTGGTCCTTTGGTGTCCAAGCGTCCAGGCTCTACTCCGCCTTTGCTCTGCTGTTTCGGTACATTGTGAGGTTGTTTGTTTTGCAGAAACACCGAGTTTGTTCTGCAGGAAGAGAATCGGGTTCCCGTTCCTTTGGAGTTACCAGGGTGAGAAAATGCGCTGGACACCTTTGCTTCACTTCCTGTGTGCCTTAGCGATCTGAATAGGGCCAGTTGTTCACTTTATGCTTTCCAGACACGAAAAGGGTTTCCTTTGTTCTTCTTTTGTGTTTCTGTGGCACCGAACACCTGAAGCCCGATTGTTTTTACACACCACATTCCTGTTTATGCGTGACTGCAAGGAACCACACAGAGAAACTCCAAGAGAAGAACAGCCTGGTTTTTCCATTCATAATCGCACTTCTCATGCCTTCCCCGCAGGACGTCCTCTGTTTCGGGGGCTCCGGGAACTGTGTCATCCCGCAGTCGCATTCTCATTGTGATCAATGAGTCACATGAACTGCATCGTCGCTGCTGCCGCTGCGGACCGCTGTGGACCGCTGCTCGCACAGGCTCTTCTCCCGGGTGCTTGTGGGTAATGGCCTGGCCTGTGCTGGAACGCCAGTATGAGGCAGGGATACATGCTGGCTTCTGGCACTGTGGCAGATGGCTGCCGAACTCATTTCGCCCGGGCGAACGGATCCGGTTCAACCGGACAGCGTTTGTCCGGGATGTTCTTCCTCCTGTACGGCCCTGTGAGGAAGGGGGGAGAAACCCTGGTCAGGTGTCCAATCGCTATTTCTGTCGCTCCATTTTTACCGGCATCGTTTACATCCAAGGGGTTCGGTGGGGCAGCGGGTCTGGCCGGGTCCTGCTCTCTGGCGGGTCTGGGGTTCGAGTCCTGCTTCGCGTGCCTTGTGATGGACTGTCATCTCGTCCTGGGTGTGTCCTCTCCCCTTCCGGCCTTGTGTCCTGTGTTGCTGGGTTAGGATCCAGTTTACTGCGACCCCGTACGGGACAAGCGGGTCAGAAAGTGTGTGTGTGTTTACATCTACATCTGCTTTGGTGAAGTTCGCTTGTCATGATGAGCAGGGTTCACCCGCTGAGAGAAGCGGAATGAGCGTGAAAGACTGAGGGCAAAGGCAGATTCTGGGCAGATTGGCGATACCTCCGAGCCGGAGTCGGAGCATCGAGTGTTTCTGCGGTGAATCGTGCACCGTGTTCGGGCTGGTGGACTAACCACGATCAGCTTGGGTCAACGTAGCTACGGTTTGCTGGTATTCCGAGACCTGATACTCTTGCCACGTTTGAGTAACGGGCCTTGCGCCGGCATTTCGGTGCAAATGAGCCCCGAAGCCCGTGTTAATGCCGGTCCAGAGCCCTGTGTCGGCGGCCTGAAGGACGCCACGTCTCGTGGGAACAGGCCAACGGCGGACGTTCAGGAAGAGTAAACTTGCATGAACAGATCGCGAATAAAACATGTTCGTTGCCATACACTTGTGCCTCGTGTTATGAATGTCCAAGTCATGAATTTTCAAAGACACGAACATTTCCGAGTTTATTTATTTTCAATCGCATTTCTTCGCCACTGTATTTTCTACAACGTCTCCGTTGCGGAGTGAAAAGTGGCCCGAGTTTCCGCTTTCCCTCGGTAGGGCCAGCAAAACTCACTCAGACAGAGCAATAAAGAAGACACACTGTGGCGGAAGGGCAACTGGCATACTGACTTCAGGCAGTGTATTTTTCATCGCTATGTATATCCAGTACTTTTACAGAAATTACAGAGTGAATAAATAGAGATATGTCTTTTATTATTATACTTTTTCGACTGCAAACATTTGCTATCATTTAAACATTTGTTAGTGGGCCATGAGACACACGGTTGGTATTTAAGGAAAAATCCTTTTTACTATGTTTCGTCCACATGATTCACCATGCTTTCTCTACCCCTTGTCTAAAGCAGACTTAACTTTAACTGCTTTATGTCAATAAAAGATAATAAAATAAACTAGCACCCTCTGCATATTTTTCCCTCTCTGACACCCAATCTTTCCAGTTTAGAGGGATGCAGAGACCTTCCATTGTGCGAGCTGTTGACAAAAACAAAATCTTAGAGCGAGTTTTTAATTTTAATTTAATTTATCATGCCTTTAGCTGATGTTTTTAACAGTACGTAACCTTTGAATCCAACCACTTCTGTTCCTTGCCTTGCAAACCACGCAAGTCGTCACTGAGTCGGGATTAATGGGGATTGGGATTAATCTATTGGGATTAATCAGCATTGTAACGACCTACTGAGAGTTTGGGCAGAAAACGGGTCTATTGTAAATAGTTGTATTGTGGGAAAATTGGGATTCAGCATTTAACCGTTGGGGGGACTTATGGGGAATATAAGGGTGTGACATTGCTTGACGGTGAGAAAAGGAGAGAAAGCCTGGGGGTGCTAAGCAGGCTGGGAAAGTTGGGTTGAGGCGCAGGTCCTTGAGGAAAAGGGGTCCTCGGGCCGAGAGCATTATTTCCCTTTGTGGCAATAAACATTCGTAACGAGCGCTACCTGTGGTCTTTCTTCGCCCCATCCGAATCCGGCATGCTGCGCTACAATATTATTGAGATTTTGTTGATTGTGACATAGTGGATGGACTTTCAGACAGTTCAGAGTTAAGAAACAGCTTCCGGTCCCAGTTACATTAGTAAACTGAGGTACAGTTACATTACGTTTACATTTACATTTACTCATTTAGCAGATGCCTTTCTCCAAAGCATCGTACATCTCAAAGAAAATACAACGATTGTTGATTGCGTCAGCAGAAAGAGAGACCTGGATGCAGATGTGTGATTCTAAAGCACAGTTATTTTGTTACTTTCCACTATATGAACATCACATGAGTAGATGCGTAGGGTTATCCAAATAATCAACAATTCCTAATCAATTAAAAAAAAAAAACGCACAAAAAACATTCACATTACCCGAGTAGCTGCGTGAAAGTTTATCCGTGATTCAACAGTTATGATCTCAAAGTTATAGAACATGAACATTTACACATTACATGAACTTAAGAGATCATGGGTGAAATGAGTCCGGAAGAGGTGAGTTTTAAGACCCTTTTTAAATGTGGACAGAGATTCAGCAGTTCTGAGTGAGAAGGGGAGGTTGTTCCACCACATCGGAGCCAGAACCGAGAACCTTTTGTGGATGGGACCACGAAATGGGTAAATGTGGAAGAGCGCAGCAATCTGGTTGGGGTGGAAGTCTTGTAGATATCTGGGAGGAGTTCCATGGATGCTTTTTTTAGGCAATAACCAGATGTACAAATGTACATGTGGGTCTGTAGTTTCTATGCAGGTTTACACTTGGAACACCATGTGGAAATGAGTTCCTTTTGCTCAAGCAACTAAGAGCTGAGGTTAGAACTGTACACACCCTGCGTCCCTCGATGCGCCATAATGGCCTTCTGCTGTCGTCGCGCCGCTTTGCGGTCTCTGTTCCAAGGGTCCCTACAGTCAGCTGGAACAACTGAAGCAGGGAGCACACCAGATTGAGTGTGTGGAGGAGGAGGAGGAGGAGGTTCCTGTGTAACCGACTGCAGCCGCGCAGCATGGCTCCGACTGAACGCCTGAGCTTTGTACTGCCGTGCCTTCTCACCTCCTCTCAACTGCCGCCCACTCACGGCGACCTTAAAAGCGCCACGATTCATAACATCTAAGCCCGCCATTGAATGTACTCTACCTCTCTCACCATGCGCTCCTTTGTGTGTCCATTCATTCGCTAAAGTTTTGAAGTGTGTGCATGTTTTAATTAGCTGCGTCACTTCATCAGAGTCCTTTGTTTCTTCCTGTTATGTTCCGTTTTCTTCTGCTGCACACATCCATCCCAGACAAACATGTGCGGATTAGGAAGGAATCAATGGCAGCCGAAATCAATTCAACGGATAACGGTCTGCCCTAAGAATTTATTTTGTATGGTGAACAGAAAATTGGTGAGTCAGTGCTTTCCTGGCATAGTCTTCCTTTTTGGGAGAGGACACATGTGTCTCTTTAATGCCATAGGCTCCTCTCTGAAAAGCCTGACCGTTCGGCCTCCTGGCGGAAGGCACTTAAGCTACTGCAGTACTTCCCGTGACCACTGGAGGGCAGCGACGCAGGTGGAATTAGGAGACATGTAAATGGCTAGACGGTAATTACATGGCTAGGATTATTAAACTTAAGAAATCATCCTCCCTAGAGCTTTGCTGTTTAGGCTCTTTAGATTTCGGAATTGTAATATGAGAGAGCATATGGCCTGGATTAATCTCTGGATATGTTCTTATATGGAATGGAAAATTAGGATTTTCAGTGAGCATGCAGTGGAGATGAGAGGAAATGAACAGAACCAGCAAAGTAACTGTGATTGAGCCCCTCTAGCTCTGGGTTTGACACTGGAGTGTCATTGCCATGAGGCTGAATGGGCCAATGTGAAGTGATAGCTGTCAGGTTGTTGGAAGAAGAGTCATTGGTTGAAACTAGTTCTCACTGGATTTAGTGGAAGGGGGGCGCAGTGGGTTGAACTGGGTCCTGCTCTCTGGTGGGTTTGGGGTTCGAGTCCCGCTTGGAGTGTCTTGCGGCAGGCTGGCGTCCCATCCTGGGTGTGTCCCCTCCCCTCCAGCCTTATGCCCTGTGTTACCAGGTTAGGCTCTGGCTCCCCGCAAACCCGTATGGGACTAGTGGTTCAGACAACGTGTGTGGGTGGACTTAGGGGCAGTGAGACCCCAGAAACCACAGGATACTATAACTTTGGTGTTAGGGGTCACAGAGAGCTTTACACGCACTGTCTGAAACCACTTGTCCTGAGTGGGGTCGCAAGGAGCCGGAGCCTAACCCGACAACACAGGGCATAAGCGTGGAGGGGACACACCCAGGACGGGGCGCCAGTCCGTCGCAAGGCACCCCAAGTGGGACTCGAACCCCAGACCCACTGAAGAGCAGGACCCGGTCAAATCCACTGCACCACTGTGTCCCTCTGGCAAGATTTACAATGATCCATAATCCAAAAAATATACACTACATACCTTTGTCGTGAAACTTTGCGTATGGACAGTTATGTCGATATGCAGACTGGTGTTTTCCTTTCCCATAATGCTTGGCATACCTTTCAGTGGAACCGCACAGGGTTTTTCACTTATTAAAACCAACTGTTTTCGGACAGACCCCGCATCTGCGCGCGTGCATTCAGGTGCGCCTGTGTCTCGGCATGTCTGTTGCAGTGATCCAGGGGTAAAACCACAGAGGTCTTTGTGTTAGTCTAACCTCAGTGACGAGTCCATCATCACAGACTCCTGCAGAAGGTGACGTTTCCCTCTCAGGCTGAAAGGACATTTACATGTTGGGTGTCCTTCCAAAAGGCTTGGAGACTAAAGTTAATGCCCAGCCTTGATAAATAAGCAATCAGACGAAGAGAAATCCTGGCTGAGGGGGTGTTTTTGAAGCAGGGTCCCAGTGCTGTTTCAGGCTGCGTTTCATCCACAAAGCTGGTCACTCGTTCCCGTCGATGAAAAAGCGCTTGCCGTTGTTTGTTTGCTAATCTTAGCAGAACAGCTGTGTGGCGAGATTAGTGGCAGGCGGAAAACGTGCACTGCGGACATTGGACAGGAGGCCTTTTGGGCATCAATATCCAAATTACAGCCCTGTGCGGCGCAGGGGACTGGGGCAAAAGGAGGGCGGGACGGGCCGCGGACTGCCAGATATCCCGGCGCGCAGCCGGAGGCGGCCATCGAGGCGTAGCGTGACCCGTGCCATCAGACCGGATTAATCAGCGCGAGCTGCAGCACAAACACGCGACCGCTTAATGAGCAAAACCAACAACTTGCTGCTACGTTCTGGATAACGGTTGTGTTGCTCGTCTTCGTTCGATGTATTTATTCCCAAAAACTAAACGTTCCTCCTGGAATTTCACTCAGGCGGTTGTTATAAGCGTTGACTCGGTGCAGTCGTTAAAATGTTAAATATATAAAATGGAAACAAACAAACGCACAGAAGCCGCTTGTCCCAAGCAGGGTCACGGCGAACCACGGCCTAACCCGGCAACGCAGGATGCGAGGCTGGAGGGGACACACCCAGGATGGGGCGCCAGTCCGTCGCAAGGCGCCCCAAGCAGGACTCGAACCCCACACCCACCGGAGAAGGGGCACAGGCCAAACCCGCTGCGCCATCACACCCCTCCGAAATGGCAATACATAAAAGCAGATATTATAGTCCCTTGGCCCTGTTGTGTATTTTCTCCAAGAAGCAAATTGATGTGCGCACTTGCTGTTGACTGGCTTACCAGTGTATCTGGGGTCCCAACCCACCGGAGGCGTGACGCAAAAATATTTATGTGCTCGCGACCGAGCCGTGCCCCGGGGGCCGTCGGCGCACCGGACGCCTCGCAGTAATCAATGCGACACCTGCGCCAAAATGTCAGCCCCGCTCCCCCGCGGCGGTCGAGCAAGGCGGTTCGGAGAAGGTGAAACCGCGTGTACCCCGTATCGCTGCGGACTCGGGCGCGGGCAGCCTGTCGGGGTTGTCTTTGAGAGACCTTGGGGGGGCAGGGCCGCGTAGCGAGGAAGCCGAAGGGCGCGCTGAGCGAGTTCCTCCGAGGTGCCCGCGTGTCCGGTGACGCGTGGCTAGGGATGACATTTAGGGTGTGGAGGAGTAATTATTCCACCCCCGCTCTGTGCCTCGGGGATGGGGTGCAAAAACGTAGCAAAGCTTGATGGGGTTATTCCCCTCTTCCAAGGGCACTAATCCATTAATTAGCGCTGATGATGTTGCTATAACTGTATACAAGTGTGCTCTGCGCACACAGGAGCGTGGTTATGGAACTGGAATTGTTTCAGATCCCAGGAGAGCTCTGCCGCTGTGCATTTCAGTAAGTTTCGTCGTACACAATCGCTTTGAACAAAAATACGCAGCTGTGTAAGCGGTAAAGCCGGTTAAATATAAGTATGTAATTTTAGAATAAAAGCATCCGCGAAACACACCTAATTCGTTCTGAAAGTATCTGTCAGCCAAGCGGCGCCGCGTCCGGCGACTGCGTGTTCGCGAGGAGGAGCGCGGCCCTCCGCTCGACAGCGGGATTTGAACCCGCAACCTTCTGACTTAACTTGTCTCTTTCTCCAGGAGCTGAACGGAGCTTTCGGAAGTGGGCATTACCGCACCCGGTGAAGCGCACGCCTCCGCGGCACCACTTGTGCTCCTGTTCTTGGCGGCTGGAAACCCACTTCCCAGTTAGTTAGCTAATGTACTACTTCAATTATCACGGTTAATAGATGGGCCTCCGCTGGGGGCTCCTCGGTGCCGTCCGAGAGCAGCGAGTAAATCTTTAATGCCAAAATTGATTTGTGCCAAACTCCCCCCGAATCAATCACCGTCGATCGATGCGCGAGCTCCGCTCCGCTGGCACTCCCCGCGTTTTAAACACGTGTATCCGTGACAGATATTAACACCGCGGCCCTGTAACCACACGCGCGCCGCACGTGTGGCCGCCGGCTCGCGGCAGGGCGCGACGCCGGGGACGGTGAGGCGAGACGCCGTTTGGCTCCGATGCGTCGTCGAGCTCGGACTGCGGACGCGTTTTTGACAAGCTCTCCTCTCTCCCCTTCCCTCAGAGTGACAGCCAATCTGTTCGCTCCAAAAGGGCTCGCTTATAGCGCGTGCCCTCGCGGGGTGACGCGTCGCGGCACGTGACGACAAGCGGTGACACACGCTGCCGACGGCTCGAGAAGGAACCGGTGCTATTCTCGTCCTTCTGTCCTCATCTTCTCTTGTCTCCTAAACTCCAGTCACCTACGCAGAGACGCAGACGTGCAGACGGGCCACCTGTCTCTGTTTGACACTGTTTTTGTTGTATTTTCGCTGTGTTAGTCCATCATTTAATGAGGCGGAGTGGCTCTGCGTTTGGGTATCTGCGTGTGTGTGAGTCCTCCAGAGCTGATGCTCGTGCGTCCACCTATGGACCCCTTTTTTTTCCCACAATACTGTCAAAGTGCTCGCAGACAGAGGTGTGCGTATACGTACAGCGTGTGGCCCCGTGAGTAATGAGGTTGAAAGTGTGTGCGTGCGCGTATTTCACATGCATGCCGAGTTTTCGTTAGCCGGAGCCGTTAATTGAGTGTGTGAGGCGGAGCGTGGCGCCGATGACCTTCTCCGGAGGAGCTGTGTTAATTGGGTTGGCGTTTGGGCAGGGCAGGGCCCCCCAGCTCGAGAGCGTCGCTGAGCAAGCGCCCGCTTCCTGCCGGAGACGTGCGCCGCGGTCGGTCGCCGCCTCATTCTTACTTTTCGTACCCACCGCCTGTCTGTCGGCGTAACAGTCGACCCGTCGGTCCGTGCGTCACCTGTGCGGGGGGGTGCGGATGAACCCCTCTAAGTGGGGGTGTGTCGGCGGATCCCGGTAGGCCGTGAGCGCACGCGCATCCGGGCGGTCGGGCGAAATGTCAGAGGGACTCGTTAGCCGAGCGCACGATGGTTTTACAGCACCGTCGCGTAAGGAAGCGCCCCGTCGGCGTCCTGATTATGTTTCCAAATGGCAAGATGGAAGTCCGCCACGAAAGTCTCCGGTTAATTTCCGCCCATCGCGTAAGGTTTCTCTTGCAGAAACGCACTCCGCAGAGTCAACAGAGAAGTAGACGAGGCCCGTTTTCCCAAAAGCCTTTCTTGGCGCTTCTAATTCCGCGAGCTCAGGCGGTCTTACGCGATGCGGCTGAGGTTGGATCACGCTATTTAATTAAAGGCTTGTTGCAAAATTCACATTTTCCTCTTGCATTTGTCTTTTATCTGACTCAAGTTCACTCAGAAAGGGTGGATAATCGCATCTTTGGCAGCCGTGGAATGCTTTGCGTTAGGCTTGCCGGTCCGAATTTCGGCGAGCGGGAAAAGGTTGTTGGATTTAAATGCTGAAGGTAAGGCGGCTCTTCTGGTACTTTCCATTATCGGTGATTCACGGCGGGAGAAAGCTTCTGTGCAAATGATGCCGGTGAAATGGTCTTCCTTTAAGCACGCCACTGGAGCACAAGGAACCTGCAGGTGTGTTTCTTGTTAGTGAAGGAAGGGGCTCGTATGCATCTTCTCCACACATTTACTGCCATTTCCGTTTTCTAACATTTCGTTTTTTAACATGCAGAATTTCGCTTTTATGCCAGGATCTAAATATAGCTCTAAAATCCCTTAATGATAGCCGGTTGTCGGCGTCGAGAAAAACATGTAGATGTGAAGCGTTTGATTTTGCCTCTCGGGTTCCCCTTGGAGATGGAGTGTTGCTGGGCTGCTGTGAGTGTTGCAGTACCACTGATTTTTTTTTTTTTTTTTCCTCCTGCTGAGGATTTACATGTTAGATGAGAGTAATATTCCCCCAGGTATTATTTAAAATTTTAATGGACTTTTCCAGTGGTTAAAAAACACAGTTTATTCTGACCGCGTAGAGATATTTAGGGCAACAGTTGGTGAGATGTTTGTCACAGTGCAACGATGAGTCAAAAGTTCAAAATGACTTATAGGGAGGACGTGTGAGATGAGCCTGTGAACTAGACGCTTATTCCGGATGACTCTACGCAGCAGTACAAGCTGGTGTAAAAAATTAACTTTGCAAAGTGCCTTCCTCAGTGTGTAATGGTGCGTATTAAGACCAGAGTTTGTCCGCGAGTGTGTTCCAACTGTGGAATACCTGGAGTATGTGTTACGGAAGGGGCGTGTAAAGTTGCGTGCCGTAAGACAGGGTACGATCCCTTTAGCGTGTTCCTCGGAGCGAGCGAACACTAGCTCACCTCAGCTGAACCCCGTAGAGCCACCCCTTGCGTCCTACATCCTGGCCCTCGCTCATCACCATCGGTGGGCGGGCCCCTCGTCACAATCGATGCGTGGATGAGAGGTGTCAGGACGACCGCCTCTCCTCCTGTCTCCCTCCCGCCCCGACGCTGCTCGTCTTATTTGCGCTCGTTTGTCTATGTTATACTTCCCTTCTCACCTCCCCTTGTGCGCTCTCCGCCTCGCTCTCTCCGTCTCTCTCTCCTTCTCTCTCGCTCTCTCGGCGTCTCTCTCTCAGCGGAATTCTATTCCTACTCGGTTGGCGCGGTGCTGGAGCAGACATCCTCGGCGTGGCGCTGGGAGCGAAGGCAGCGCTGCTGAGGGACTCCTTAGGCACCTTAGTTCAAGGCGGGGAGGAAGCGTGCGGTCTGTAACGTTGGGGTGGGTGGTTCGAAGGGTGGCCAGTGCGACGTGTTGTTGGAGGCTCCTACCACAGGGGTCGCGATGTGGGGGATGGGGGGTTCGCTCACGGAGAGGCCCCCGTTACCCACTCCGACACTCCTGATTGGCTGATGACACCGGTGTCCCGGAGCGGAGCGGAACCGCGGCAGCCGGGGGGCTGAGCCGCAGCACGTGCGAGCGGTCTCGGTGAGCGAGAAGCTCCTGGAGATGTTCAGCATGGTGAGGAGTGGACGCCTCACCAGATGCGAACTGGTTCTCTTCCTGGCCGTGCTATTTGCTGGACCTCTTGTCACACACCAAGCCAAGGCACAGAGCAGACTGCGTGCCAAGGGGGGTAAGTGACAGAAAGGCATTCGGGTGCAAGAAGGACCCGTGCTCTTCGTTCCCCTTCCGTAAAACCTCTTCTTGAAACTTTGCCGTTGCACTGCTGTGCGTTCTGCTTCAGTGCTCCCATCCATCATTTGTGCCGCACTTGTCTTGAGAGTCAACATTTTCGACTGACATCCTATGTATCACCTGAGGAGCTCCTGGGCCTGGTGAGCTAAACAAAACTTCTGGCTTTTGTGGAGATTAGAGAGATTACGAGCGACTTGAGGGTGCAGTTCTGCAATATTTTTCTGTGGGAAAAAGCATGCGTGTCAGTTTGTGTAGGGTGCACCTGTGTAGGAGCGTGTAAGAAAAAGTGTGTATCTGCTAGTTAACGTGTCTATTACAGTGTATGGGTGCGAGGATGTCCTTGCACATCTCTCTTTACGTGCGTGTGTGTGTGTGGTCCTCGTCTCGGGTCCGTCAACCCCTACAGTGCATGTGGCTGGAACTGCTGCCGTACAGGTGCCTCGGGCTCACAGCTCTGTATCTGGCCTGCGAAGGGGACCAGCCCCTCCCCTCCACACACCCACCTCTGGGTCTTCATGACCTGATCCCCTTGGCTGGATTATCCGCCCCTCTAATCTCTCCTCCGGCACTCCGTGGGAACGTTCCCTGGAGCCCGACCCGGCTATCAACACGGGGGGCTTGGGCTGAGCTGGAATCCACTGCCTTCAAAGATCCAACATCATTGTGATGAACCAGTTACTGAGATTCCCACCCTCACCCCCCCCCCCAATTAATTTCTCCACTTGCGATACTAATATCCCCCATGATAGGACACTATTACTCATCTGATTTAGTGGCAATTTGACTAGTGACACACAGAGCATTAGTGACCGAGATGTGGGCTGTTCCTCTAAGTATTAAGCACAGAGTAATAATGACATCCACAGTCTTTTTTAGTTTTTGCCATGATACCTGCTTGAAGGAATAAAACGAACAATGTTTTATGTGTAAGGGGGGTGCGGTGGCGCAGTGGGTTGGACCACGGTCCTGCTCTCCGGTGGGTCTGGGGTTCGAGTCCCACTTGGGGTGCCTTGCAACGAACTGGCGTCCCGTCCTGGGTGTGTCCCCTTCCCCCTCCGGACTTACGCCCTGTGTTACCGGGTTGGCTCCGGTTCCCCGCGACCCCGTATGGGACAGGCGGTTCTGAAAATGCGTGTGTTTTATGTGTAATAACCAGTGATGAGCGAGCAGCCTCTACAACCAAGGGTGGGTGGGGGTTTCGTGGGAGTTGAGGACGGAATGCGATTAACTGTTTCCTGATGAAGAGACAGTAGAAAATGAACTCCTTGGGAGTTTTTTTTTCTTTCACAGTCACATCCTTGAACTGGCCTCTCTCGGACCAAGACCTTGTGCGAAGAGCTTATAGGCGTCTTCGTAGATCTGGTGCTCCCTTCACCGGAAAATGTGTTGCCTGTGGTGACTTCTCCTCTAAGGTGGTATGAGAGCCGGAGACAAGTGTGACTCGGAAGTTGAAGGAGAGTTTGGGGCGGTGTAACAGTAACGGAAAGGATGGGTCAAAGGGGCGCGATGGAGAACTGAAGGTCCTGCGGGCGGCACTAAAGGTTGAAAGAAGAGCAGCTGATACAACGTTTGTTGTTGGTGAAAAACGATCCGGTGGGCCTCCACATTGATCTGGCAGTGGAGAGTGCAATGACAGGTAAAATTGTAGCTCCAAGGTGACCTCTCTCCCAGGCCGCCGTGGCAAACGAGAGATGAAAAATGAAAGTAATCCTTCCCGTCGCACGTAACGCATTCGCCGTTTGCCGCGCTGCCCATTGTCGGCGATCCCAAGCTACGTAATTACACTTTAACTGGGTTTAGGGAAGGGTGTCCTGCTCAATCATCTTACAACTCCTAATTCCCCGCATGCCTTTCACCATTTCATGCGGAAACAGTACACTTGCACGCAGAAAAAACAAAACAAATACAAGCGTTTGACATATTTTGAGCCGCTGTTGCCTGCGCGGCGCACGAGTGTCCTTGTTAATCTTTTGAAAGAATGACACTTTTGGATCGCTTTGTGATCAACCACGGCTCAGTTGCCATCTTTCTTCATTGACGGTGCACGTTGAGCACGGGGATTAGCAACAGTGGCTGATTCCTTTTGACTAATCTTTTCTCCTTCACCTGGCGAGGTCTTTATCGCTGTTTACGGCCTAATTTTGCGTCCAGACCTAACCTGTGTGTTTACTTCTAACACGGTGGGACTGAAGGCTAGCTGGATGCGTAAAAAGTGTCATACCCCCACATACTCATGACTGTCGAAATGCGGACTTCGTTCTGCACAAATCCCCTTTATGTACTTCCAAATAAAGTTCTACAATTATCTCCATCTTTAACATACACACACACTGACTGAAGCTGCTCATCCCAAGCTGGGTCGTGGCGAACCGGAGCCTAACCCGGCAATGCCGGGCACAGGGGGACACACCCAGGATAGGACGCCAGTCCATCACAAGGCACCCCAAGCAGGACTCAAACCCCAGACCCATCAGAGAGCAGGAGCTGACCAAACCCGCTGCACCACCGCACCCCCATCTTTAACATCTTTATGTGTAAATACACTTCACAATAAAAATGCTGCTGTTTAAGCAGTGCACTCCGCAGTATGTAGATGCAAATCCACCTTGGCAAATATTTTGTTTTATAAATGTTATATTTAGTCGATAATGGTAATTGTTATTGATAGCAGCGGTATGTAATAAAGCGAGGTATGGATCATTGTTCAGCGAGTGGGTCTAGGTGCCCTTTATGCTTCTCTTTGGCATCTCATTCATCTCTGCCTTTCGTTATGATCGATGTCCGGTTTCCCAGCTATCCCTCACCTTGTGCGTTGTTAAAGAAACGAGCACTGGCTGGAGGACATTATTTGACACTTCCGTCTGTGCCGTAAGTGAGCGAAGGGCTTCATTTCTCGGGTGCAGTGTAGTGTGCCAGGCAGAGGCTCACGTGCTGTGCTGGGAGAATGTACTAGAAAATCGGCGGGAAGAATGGAGAGGGTTGTGGAATGACCAGAGTCAAAAGCCATAGTTTTTAAATGTGTAATACGTTAATTGCAGGTTCGTCACGATAGCTCTTTACCTTCAGATGGCCTTGCTAGTGGTTGATTGCCATCCCCCAGGCCATCTCTGCTTGCGTCAGCTCATCTGTACAATGTTTCTTCACTTTGTGCGTTCTCTCAGTCCACATTTACCCATACTGCCCTTCAAACAAGGGCCCAGCCTCCTACTCTATTTTCAGATGTGCAGTTGATCTCCACCACCCCTTAATTCTTTACCAAAATCTTCATCCCCTACTTCAAACCCATTTCCACCACCCTGATGCTCTCCTCCTCCTTGACCTCATCTGCACAGCTCTTTCATTCTGGAATCTCCGACCTCATTATTTTTCTTGCTTTCTCTATGCTCCATCTGGATTTTGCGACTGTTGAGTTCTAGCATGCTTCATACGCTGGACAACTTCTGTCGCTAAGAGACAGGTAGTGTTCCCTACAGACTACTGGTAGAGCAACAGAGAGATGCTACTTTTCAAAGATAAGTTCTGTTTCTGATGGAATGATGCCAGATTCCTAGCAACACTTGACAGGTCCCGGTGCTGACATTCAGCCTTTTTGAAAGACGGGCAGTTTTTCCGGCAAACATGCAGCATTCCTGACAGACAGGTGAAGTTCCTGACAGACAGTCAAAGTTTTTGAGAGACAGCCAGCATTCATGGAAAATAGATTTCCAGTAGTGTTTCTGAAGGACAGGTGGCACTGGTTCCAGAAAGGCAGGAGGTGTTCCTGAAAAGACGGGCGGTGTTCCTGAAAAGACAGGTGGTGTTTCTGGCAGACGGACTGTTTTCCTGATAGACAAGTGAGATGTTTCATCTACTGCTCCTGTAGGGTAGCTGTTTTTCTCCTTGCACTCAGTGGACTTGTGTCCTATCACCCTGCAAAACTGAAAGTTTCTCCAGTTCTACATACAATGGTACCTGCACCAAAAGGGTCTATTTACCTTTGAAATGTTTCACAATGTCCAAGATATCTTGGAATGCTCTTAGCAGGAGAGCAATGAACAAACAGGCTGTTAATGAAGAACGACAGTCAGTCAGTGTGTTGGTGTAGAAACAGCATGGCATTTCAATCAGGGCGTGCCCACCAGGGAGAGGGTAGAGTTCTTTATGTTTTTTCCTTACGTCTTCTGGAACATGGCATGGGAAGACAACTAATAGGTTTTGAAAACCTCATTGCTTTTGACTTTGGAGAATGTCAAAGTATGTAAAGAATGTAAAAACACCTTAGAATGACTTGTGATGCTCAGCATGTGCATATACATATCCACTGGCTTACATTAATATGTGACAGGTGTTGGTTGACCGATACATGTGCATGTGGATGAATCTACACCCGATGCCATGTTTACCACAGTTTGTCTCAGAATGATAGAGTAAGATCAAAAATATGATATTTACACCAGACTCAACAATGGGATGTTGACCTTAAGCTTGTGGGTCATAGTCCCACAATGCAGGAAACCATTTCAGCGTTAAGTTTGTTCTATAAATTAAAAATTGTAGAGAAGATCGATAGTGTTCATAGCTCGGGTTGTTGATTCAGATGTCCAGGTGTTCGCCGAGCTTGACATTCAGACTGCAGACGTTTCATCACAACGTTGAACATTGTTGTATAAATATTGAGATAACAATATGTTATTGGAGGGAAACAAAAGCTTTAATCATGATTTTACCCCACCTTGGATGCCATTTCGGTGATGGAACTTTTGTGAGGTTGCGGTGACATTACACCTGGATCAGGTGTGAATGTCTTGCATTCTGAGGTTCACTGACTTGTCACCGCGGCCTCTGCTGTCATGCTTTCAGAGGAAAGAGCTCTCGCAGCTTGGGCTCCAGAAAGCGAGAATGTGAAATAACACAGATGAATAACAACATCTATAACAATGAAAACATTAAAAATGATTTCCACTAGGCCACAGCTGATATCATTCATGAGCTTTATTACACACTTTGCAGTAGATTTTTATCAGCTTTTAGCACCTGAGTGACTTCTCATTACAGTTAAAAGAGCTTACAAATGAAATTTAATAGGAGATTACCCTGGCCTAAAATGATAGGCACATTATGATTAAATTATTTGGAAGATATTTTGTAGGCTTAATGTCTGTGTATGTACTATATGTTCGGTGCACATCTACGCAAATGAAAATGTTAAATGCCGTAGCAAATGTTGACGCATTTTCTCAAGGTGAAAATGACCTACGATCCCTTACCTCCAACTTGCTGCGGGAACAGTGCAGAGTAGAGCGGAGCTTTCTCGGTGGGATTTGAGCTCAACTGCTGTTCATTTCTGGAGCTTTCATTCTCTCTTTGGCATTTCCAACAGTACAGTAAACAAAACGGTACTGCTGCGCTCCTCGTTGTGTGTTTAGGGTAACGTAGCTTACATGCATTTAGCGTAAAGTTTCAGACAGATGGAACCGTCTTGGACTTTTCGGCGTGCTTTCTCTCATTTTTATGCCTTATCTGTGTTGGTTTGCGCTGAACAAAATACACTAAACTTGCAAATTAAAACAGGTCTGACATTATTTTGCTGCTGTTTTTCACTCGGTCTGCTCCACTGCCTTGTGCTGGTCTTAAAGCCTGCTTGTCTTTACCACAGCCAGCCAGCCTGATTTAAACTTTTTCTCCACTCTTTCTCTATCTCTCTCTTATCCTTCAATGTACACGAGTTAATCAAGTGTAGGCCTTGACTGACAGCCGTGGCTATCGGGAGATCTGCCTATCTGGGTCCCTTCCGTCTGAGAGAAACGCTACTGGTGCTGTGTTCCAGCAGAGTGTGCTTACAACAAGGGAGAGTGGAACATGGGGGAAGGCTCTTATCTCATCCACGTGTGAATATTCTGTAATCAAGTAGTCCTGGCTTCTCTGATAACTACTGCAAGACAAAAGATGGGGACAAACCCAGCCCTGATATACCACCCTCTCTTTGACAGCCCTCCACTTCATAAAATCCCCACTAACATGGGATTCTCCTTCAGCCCCGGAACTCCTTCTCTCCCATCTCCAGCTGCCCCATGGTTCCTGATGCTGTATGCTTTCTGCTCTCTTTGCCGCCAACTCAAAGTCCAATTCCTTCTACTCTGCTGACCCACTTAACAGGGTGAGCAGCCTCCAGCTATAGTTCATGGTCAGTGTGTACACCTTGGTAGCTCATGGATGGGGATGTGGTCCATGGGCTCAGTGCTGCAGTAGCTTTGACAAGAGGTTCAAATAGTGCCTGTCTTTCCGGATAAAAGGCCTGAAATCCACTGCCTTCAGTAAAGACTTCAGAAAGTGAAACATGGCCTTCGGAGACTGAAAAAGGGAGGCGGGGGGCCTTGGGGGAGGTTTGCAAGGGGAAGGAGAGCGGCTGTCTGAAATGCGTTTCTTCCCACTTATCTCCTGCATCAATGTTACCGCAGTGGTGGCTGCGTCAAATGAGATTAACGTACTTACTGCCAAAGCTGAGCAAAGATGTGATTCTGATATAACTGGGTTTTGAGTGTCTGGGTGTGTTTTCTCCTATTGCTTCAGGTTGACTTATTCATTTATTTATTTTACCTTGTAGGGTGGGCTATGCATTGGGACCAAAGCATTCAGGGATAATTTAAGGAAGCTCATTAACTTTTAACGAGTGTATGAAACACCACATCGGTAAATAACTTGAGTACATCCATTGGTTTAAAGACATTTCTCTTAATTACATGTCAGGAAATGATGAAGCACTCATTACCAGGTAGCGGCTTCTGTTCCATCCTCAGGTGTGGTGAGTTTTGGCTGAGGCTGAGACCTAGTGAAAGAGATGTAAATGTATTTCAGATAAATCTGCAAATCAAGCAGGAGAGAACTGTGATTTGTTTATGTGGCAAATAAGTATGTCCAGGTCACTAGTGTCAAACCATCATTTGTTCTCCTTGCTGTAATTACTGAATACATTGAAATCTCAGCTTTCAAAAATGCACCTGTGTCTTCCATATTATACTTAATTGCCTTAATACTGTTGAAGTGCATTAATCTGTCTGTGTAAACAGCAAGATACTCCTCCTTAATCCTCAATGATTTGTTTGAACTTGTGTTCGAGATAATAAATACTTTCCCTCTTAAAATGTTCCAGAATTCTTACCTCAAGGAATCTTTGCATCCTGAGGGACTTCAGGGATGTAGAAGTAGAAGAAACGTATTTGTGTTTGAAATTGAGACATAACCCCTTCCTGAGTTTTTAGTGAAACTACAAAGAAGCGTAGAAGGACTCTGTTACAGAAAACAGTGGCTTTCATAGCGAAATGCGTCGCTCTTTGGGTTAGGTCTTCTGGCAGAAACAAGGAATTATTAAAAAGGATCTTTTTGACGTGTCAGTGACTACAGGCAACACATACAATGGTTTCTGGACCTCCCAGGTGTGATGGTTTCATACAGGGACTATATTGGGCTGTTAAGGGTCTTTAAGTTTCTTAGCGGGTCCAGGTATGACAGGTACCGTAGGGCCCCGGTATGACGACAAGCATGCATTTGCAGTGTCTGACCACCATCACTCGGTCACGTTGCTCGGGGGAAACCATCCCTGTCAGCTTCTCTTATCCTCAAACAGAGATGCTTGAGTGAGGGGCTGTTTTTGAAAGCCTGGAGTTGAACTGCTTAATTATGTATCCATCTTGCATTAATTTTTCACGATCTGGGAACTCACACCTTGAATTATTCAGAACTGCAAAATGCAAGAAAGCATGTAAAAAGGAAAAAAAAAAGACAGAGATGTGTGTAGAAGGAGCGGTACATGCAAGTAGAGAAGGCAGCGTTGTTATCGGAGGCTCCACCCACTGCTGTGAGACAGGGTGTATGGACATACTCCTCAGCCCCTCCCTCTGTGTTTGACTTACCATTAATGTTTAAGCAGCCTACGAAAGACAGGCTGTATCCTGAGTGCAGTTATGCAATGTGATTCTAAAGGCGAACGAGGAACAAGGGTGGCTTGGGAAACAGAGTTAATTTATGATGCAGACAGTTCTGTGGTCAGGAGCTGAAACGTTGCTCCGAAGGTCAGGTTGTGACCCCTTGGCAGATTTGATTGTAAGATTAACAAGGTTTCAGAGGCTGCAATGGAGTTTTTTTCTGCTGAATGTAGATATTTTGCAAGTAAACTGTAAACTGACTTTTGGTTGAACTAGTGTTCTGTTTAGTCTGCCGCTGTAGTGCGTTCTTTCTCGTTTGAGGATTAAGGTCTGTAAAAACAGAATACATGATAGGGAAGTATAGTAGATGGCAAGTTTTTCTCAGTGGTTGTTCTCTCTCTCTCTCTCTCTCTCTCTCTCTCTCTCTCTCTCTCTCTCTCTCTCTCTCTCTCTCTCTCACACACACACACATTCTCAAAAACACAGTACTAAGATTCCAAAGTTGTCACAACGCTGCATCCAGCATACCCTAAACTCTATGTTGGGAGCTCATGCCCTGCTTCCGAATCAGACAACCATCACAATGTTCCTTTCTTGTCTGAGTAAATTGAAAGGATGAATAAAAGCAGGGGAAAAAATGTGTGCGACACAGGTGTGGCAGAACTTAGCGAAGATGCAGGCGCTGAGACAGAGCCTGTCCTCACGGCAGTAAGCTCCACTGAACTTAAAAACCCAGAGGAGACCAGATAAACCCTGAGAATCCAAAGAGATTCAGGGTGGAGGAGGAGAAAGAGATGTGTGTGAGAGAGGGATGGTGTGAGACGGCCTACCACAGCAAGACGGTCCCTGAGAATGGGCTGAATCCAACAGAATGCCAAATTAAGGCCACTGAAGTCATCACCTGGAACGCCGTTCCGCTTAAACCCCTTAACTCACATTTGCAGAGCTTGCAAAGCTGACTCGCATGCCCTTTTCAATCGCTGACCTCCATCTTGCTAGCTGCCTCCTACAGTCCAAGATCAAATAAAAGCCCTTCCTTTTTATTGCAGAAAAGCTCCACTGTCACACTTATGTGACAAGTGTGCAGATGCCAGCTTCCAGTCAGTAGACCTGCGGTGTGTACAGCGGCCAGAGGTTAAATGATCAAATCCGGAGACATCAAGCCGGTGTCTGTATTCGGAACGGCACGGCGTCCCTTGAAGTGCGCTTTCAATTCTCGTGGATTGTTTCCCAGAAAGAATATGTAACAGTGAAGGAGTGAGAAAGATCGGCAGCGTATCCCCAGGGCCCATAGGAGCCTACATAGAACATTATTTAACAGCGTGACGAGAAACGTCCCAGTTTTACAAGATGAACAGAGGATTTCAAGCTACAAGTATATCTAAGGAGCCCCTCCTTCCTGCCCCCAGGTGAAATGCTCACAAAGCCGAATGTGAGCGAGTTCGTGGTTTTACCTCTAATGTGAGCAGGTACATGGTTTCACAGAAACACTTTACAGGGTGTGCCTCTGCTTTGCAGAATATTGAGGATGAGTGGATGCTTCCCCATAATCCTGCTTCAACCTGTTCTGATTACTGCACTACTAACCATCGTACTAGAAAAGCATCAGTCCCCCGATTACTCCTTTGGGAAGTCTCCTTAACTCGCACCATCAGAGCAAACTGCTGTGGTTCAAACAGCTGGACTCGTACTTCCAGAAAAAACTCCACCACACTTATGCTGTATTTATAATACATAACAGTGGGTCCTCGACATGCAAACCTTCAAGTAAATAACTTTTTGAGAAGAATAAACACTAACATGCACACACACACACACACACACACACACACACACACACACACAGGCTGAAACCACTTGTCCCATACGGGGTGGTGGGGAGCCAGAGCCTAACCCAGCAACGCAGGGCGTAAGGCTGGAGGGGGAGGGGACACACCCAGGACGGGATGCCAGTCCATCACAAGGCACCCCAAGCAGGACTCGAACCCACCAGAGAGCAGGACCCTGCCAAACCCCCCGCGCCCCCAACACTAACATGTATATTACTAAAAAAATACTTTTTAAAAAATACTTAGTATTTATTTTTTAATAAAGGTACATGACACACTTATTTGAACCGTGCATCAAAGCTTTACTCGATGCGTTGACAGATAGCGATCACTAACAGTAAGGGCAGCTTTGTATTTTTTCAAGAGCGGAGAAGGTGTAACAAGCAGACGAACAAGCTGTAGCTGATCCTACGGCTTTTGCGTCTACCAGTTTTGAGCTGTCGGTGAAGTACTGTCTCTCCATTGTCCTCCACATGTGGCTCAGAGTTGAGGCGCAGTTGTTGTCTGTGCTCCGAGGTATTTAATATACAACCTGTATTGTTTTTTTTTTTTATTCTTATGATTATGCTTTTATTTCTAATTATGCTCCTATTGTGTATGAGGGAATTCTGTGCGACGTGTGGAGTAAAGGAATAATCCCTGAGCCGCCGATGACCACAAGGACATCGGGCTAACTGTGGCCGCGCTTCTTTATTGCGCGTCTTTATTTACATGTTGTAAATACCCTGATGGAGGAGTCCAAATGACCAAGTGCATGCATGAGAGAGAGAGTGGTAGAGCGAGAGCCGCTCCGTTCCCGTCCGAAAAACCTGCTGTTGCCTCCCACCCCACGGAACTGTCCGGGTTGTTGACATATACATTTATTCATTTAGCACATACTTTTCTCCAAAGCGATGTACATCTCACAGTAAACAAAAGCGCGTTTCGCCAAGAGAGAGATACGGACAAGTGCGATTCTCAAAGTACAATCACTTGATCCTATGTCCCTGTTTTTTTCCGGCAGACGTTACACGAGTAGCTGCGCATGAACTTGGTGATGACAGCCACTGTGTTTTACTTTCGGCTTACGCATCTTTCGAGTAACGAAGCATCTCTCAGTTCTAGCTAAGTTTGTAAGTAGGGGACCAATGGTATCTATAGGCCAGTGATGTGTTTTCTGTCTATTCGCTGATTAATGGTTTTTTAGGGTCTCGGCATATTTTGCTTTTGTGTCGATAAAATCCAACATAACCATCTATTTATACCATTTTCATGGTTGATAAACAGTGATGTACGTTGAAGTCCGAGGTACAGAAAACAGTAATTTGTCTGCGTATCTGGCCTTGATGTGTTTAACCAACATAAAGGTGAATATTTTAAAGTTAAGAGTATGAGAGAGTTAAAGGCATCTTTCTTCCGACAGTATTGAGGTGTTTCTGTCTCATCGGTCCTCTGTTCAGCCTCCACAGGAGCTATTTCATGTAACATGTGACCCACATCTTTTCCGTGTTGCCCGTTGCAGTGTGATTCGGAGGTGAGCTCGTGAGCCCCGTCGATTCGTGAAGAAACGATCCGTTTGCCTGCTCCGCTTTCGAAAGCGAATGTTTCTGTTGAGCGTCGATAGTGCGGGACGTGATCCGCTAACTGTGATGCTCCGTCCTACCATTTTCTCCCGGCACTCAAAGGGAAAAGCGATGGGGCTTTGATCATAAAGGCACGATCTAAAGGCTCAGTGAATCTCCTGGATGTAAAAAAGGCGGGAAATGCGGCGGTCCACAGAGTGACAGCACTCTCTCTCTGCGGCCTGCGAGAGCGTAAGGGAGGCGGTATGTCTCGCTGCCAGAGGGGATTACAGCCTCGGCACTTATAATGTATTCTCCACACACATCACATTATAACTTTGCCGTGTTCCTTTGTGTTCTCTGCCCATGATTGAAATCGACGGTTATTTTGAACTTCATTTTCGGGGAAGTCAGTGTGAGATTTATATTCTCAGAGGTCATATATTCTGGCTTGCAAGCTGACACGCTCGCTCGCTTGCTCTGACTCGGAAACTCTCCAAAACTCTTTTTTTTTTTTTTTTTTCCAGTCTGTTTCTCTTCAGTGCTGCTGTGATCAGGCTGCAAGATGGCATGTCAGATAATGTTAAATCGCAGGACACTTGTTGTGAAAATAAGAAAAAAGATGGGCGTGCTTACTACCGACGTGTACAGTGTAGAAGCAAAAAGGTGAAATCGCATGGCGATGAACAAAAATAGTGTGAACTGAAGAGTCCAATAAGCAGAACTCTAGAACCTGCTGAGCACAACACAGCAGTGACCCCCAAAGCACCCAGAAGGAACGCTGGCGTAGAACGCTTTAGCATAGATGATACCCTTCCTGAATTTTCTAGGGTGTTACTATATAACTCGCAGTGGAAAAAACCCGAGACGGCAAGTCATGTAGCCCGGGATGACGTCTTCCACTTGGCAAATAAGTGTTAATAAAATGTCTATGGGCTAAGGGATGCCTGCTAAACCCAGCGCGATGCTCTTCCTCTGCTTCATTACAGTCCAAGCCTCCACTTTATAATTCCAACTGGTATTATTAATTCAGTACCAGAAGTGCAGTAAAAAAGCTAAGGAACTGAGCAGTCTTGTAATTAATGCTTGCTCCCAGACTCCTCACTTAGGTGGGAAACAGTCACCTGGCAAAGCCTTTGGTACACACGTGCGTTGAGCCTTCCAAGAACTTACAGAGGGGCAGGACAAGTCAGGAATGGCTGACGGACCAATGGGATTTACTGGGAATAAGGAGGTTCTGTTCCATTTAGGATTGATTAAACAGTCTTCTGACATCCGAGGTGAGCAGGGCCCTCCCGTAACCTCGCCTCCCAAAAGACAAACCCCTCTTTGCTTCATGCAGCTCCGCCCAAATTAGCAGTTAAGCTCCTCCCGTGCAGTGTGAATGCATGTATCAAGTGTTCAACATTCCATCGCATACAATGGGATTGTATCTGGTCCAGGGAGTCAAGTTACAGTGCTGGCCATATGGCAGCACGTCAGAGCCTGTTTCTTCATTAGCAGAATGTCTGACTCATAGAGCTGAACACTAGAAGTTCGGTCCCCGCACTGATGAACCCAAGGAGTTCCGGTGAAGGCAGGTGCTCATGAATATTCAGGAGCCTTGATGCTGGTGCCAGCCATATGTGTAGAACTGTAAAATCGCTCAGGATGGAAACGTGCTCCGGGCCCATGGACTCATGAATATTCACAAGTATGGTGATCGAGAGCAGTCATTTCTGGGAGCCGGTGACGAAGGAGGGAGAGGGATGTAACATGCCTTTAGAATGTTGACATCTTCCTCATCTTGACTATAGTTCTCATGCTGTCCACTGAATGTCTCCTTGTCATCTCTATTCTTCTATTTAAATACTGCATTTAAATATCTATTTCCATTTTAAACATTGCAACCATCATTACTGTTGAAATCAAGAGCTGTGATTACAGGTGCAATAGTCATGTGCCTCTTGAGAGTTAGTAGCCTTCTGGTTACAAGTCTAGTTCCTACTGCTCAGTTCATCTTTGGAATAGTGTGGATACTTTTAGTTGGGGAACACTAATTAATTATAGTGGTAATAATATATTTCTCTAGAAAATATGCAGTTTTTTCTGACATTGACAAAAATACTGTCTGTGTACTTATTAGGCATGTTTTTTTTTTTCACTGTTAAAAATATGCTTAAAATATTAAATCCGGGAATGAGGCTCAGCAAAGAATTGTGGTAATGATGGGGGTAGGTTGCATGTTCAGTGCCAGAGACAGCGCCCTTTTCAGTCCTCTCACAACGATTCAGTGTCATCTCGGTATTGTTCTGCTTCCAGTTATTATTATTATTTATGAAGCAACAACTGCAGCAGCAGTCCCCCTCTCTCCTTCTCTCTGACACACACACTTGAGTCTCCTGCCAGTAACTCCACTGTTGATGATCATGTTAGAGGATAATCTTTGATGTGTTTATATTTTTATACCCCCCATCCCCTGGGGGGCTCCACTCCCGGCCCCGCCAGCATACTAACCACAGAGTGGCATCCCTATAGGACTGGAGCTTGTCTCTTAATGAGCCTGGAGCTGGGACTGAACAGCTGAATGATGGCTCTGTGGAAACACAAGTTCTTATTATGCAAATACATTCAAATTACAAAGTTGGGGGGGGGGGGTGAAGTCGGACAAGTTGAAGAACCCGAGGATGTAAAGCGCCTCGTCTGATCCCAGTGATTTCATCTTGGGACACAGGCAGAGACAGGAGTTGGCTGGTAAACAAACATTAGCAGGGGAGCAAACTTTCACCTATAAAACCCTTTTGCAGAGCGATTGGCAAAACTGGTACACGTTTGTGTGAAAGTCCTGCGTCCCGGTCCTTTTCATTGCTATCGAAAGCTGTAGGCTGAAGTGGATGGAGAACCAGGCTCTACACTGAGGCCTCGATTTTAGACTGGCTAGTAGTGGGTAGGAGATAACTGCCATGTCAATTAAGAACATCACAGAAAAATGAAGAAAATGAGATTAAAGGAGCTTTTTATAAAATATATTTCGCCTTGTTGCATGTTTGACCCGGTTAACACAGATTTGCAGAGTCAGTATCAAAGGCGTGATAATTATAATTAAAGTTAGAATCATTTCGAATGAGGAAGAACTATTTGACTAATTTCCATGATCTAAATTTTCTAGGGACATTTCGGCAAAGCTCATTTCGGGACGTAAGAGCCTTACCACATCTCCTTGAACCACTTCTAGACCAGTCACCCATGTCACCCTTACTACTCTTCCATGATCTTCTCTTACCAGTTTCTCTCCTTCCCCTGCCGCTTGCTCCATTTATACATCATCTCCTGCTCTTCATCTCAATCTCTCCATGCAGTGTTGACTTACATTTCTCTCCAATTTTCTCCTGCACCTTTTTCCTCTTCTCATTCGCCCTCTCCCTCACTTCCACATTTTCTATCAAACACCCAGCATCCCTCTTTCTACTCCTGCCTTTGCCCTTCCCCACACTGCCTCGGTTCTCCTGCCTCCTCCACCTACAGCCTTTCCTCTGTCCCGTCCTACCTTCTCCATTGCAGCCTCCTCCTCTCTCTGCGTTAGTATCCCACTCCCGACACAAGCCCGCCTTTTCCCTGGGCCTTTCATTTGTCACGCATTTATAGGGAATTACTGGAACATCTGCAAGGCAAGTGTGTGTGAGCGGGGGATGAGGAAGCTAAGCCCCCTCCTGACAGATGAACCCTCTCTTCTCCAGCAAAGCCCCACTGCTGCCACTCATGCTGGGCAGTTTTTCCAGTGAAATGTGCTCTTGGAAGGAAGGGTCTGGTTCCCTGATTTGGATACTCTATATTGCCAGTATTTTCTAAATAATTTGCAGATATAACACATTCTCAGGATTATGAAAAAGTGGATATCTGAAGGCGGTGCTCTCTTTCTCCTGATAGTGTTTCCCATCCCCACACTTGATAGTACATTGGAATACCAGGAGAGTGAAATGTATCCTCGGTAGACAAAGAGAGGGAATAGTGTTGTACCCCCAGTAAGGGAATTTTACCTGCTTGGCTTTGGTACATTTCCAGCTGTGTAAATGGGTAAAAACTGTAATGTCAAAAACTGTATATCACCTTGAATAAAAATATTGACTAAATAATGACAGAGGATCTCTCAGACTTCAGAAAGCTCCCTAAATCACCGTCTTGCATTCCCCCATAAGTCACCCGTCTCCCTTCATCTTCGCTCTTGGCGCCCTGTCACACCCGACTTCGCGGAGCATAATCCTTGGCGTGAATCTCAGGGATTTTGCTTGACACAAAAATTTTCCCGCCACCACGAGCCATAATCCTCTCATTATTGCCGTAAAAATTCAGTTCATCATGATTATAAGGCCTATTTACATACCTCAGTAGTAAGCAGTGGTGTCAACGCCGGCACTGTTGGGGGGTTGGCAGCACCGCTGGGGGGGTGGGGACACATCATGAGGGCTGTTCGGAAGGAAAGGAGAGTGTCTGACAACTGTCACGGATCATAGCGCTAACAATAACTTTTCAGGTGTTAGGTGAAGTATGGCAGAGTGCAGTCTTGTGTTACACGTGTAATTGTGGCCGCAGAGCGCAGGACGTGGGTCAGAACAGGCAGCCTGAAGTGGAGCAGTGTTGAGCACACCTGAGCCCACCCCCACCCCAAACCCATTGCGCTCTGGTTCACATCTGCCTTAATCTTTCTCTTTCATGCACACTTTCTTCTCTTAGCTTCTATACTCACCTTATTCTCACCTGAACCCCCGTCACACTCGTTCTCTCAAGATTCTCCCTCTTTCTCAGTCACACTCTTCCAGTTATGCTTGCACACTCAACTGGAGCGTGTTATGGGGTTTTTTTCTCTTCATATCAGCAGCAGTTGAAGGAACTAAGAGTAATGGAGCTGTTACTATAGTGACTGCAAAACGCCATCCCCTTTGTAGGCAAAACACAAACAAATGTGTTTGTTCCTTTATCAGGTTTGACAGCTGGTAGCATGGTGGTTAGAGTTGCTGCCTTTAGTTCCAAAGGTTGCAGGTTTGATCTCTACCTCTGGCTGTAGTACCCTTCAGCAAGGTACTAATCCTAAAATTACTCCAGTAAAAATTACCTAGCTGTATAAATGGGTAAAAAATTGTAAATGTAAATAATTGTAACCTTCACACTGTAAGTTGCTTTGGAGAAAAGTGTCAGCTAAATAAATAAATGTGAGTGTACAAGTTTGCTCATAAATTACCCAAAATGTACACAATTGTAAATAACATTATTATAAAGTAAAATATTGTTACGCAATCGCTAAGAAATACGATTACTTAATTACTTCAATATTATTACATATTATAAAGTTAAATAATATTGTTTTATCAAAATTCACTTGTTATTGAATTAGTTTACATTTGCATTTGTGTTTTTCTCCAAAGTGACATACAACTCAAAGTGAACAAAAGTGCATCCCACAACAGACAGAGGGCTTGGATACAAACACATGGTTATTGAAGTACAGCTTATTTGTCTGATGTTACCGTTTTCCTAGATCGCATATTCTACCAATGGAAGTGATATATACCTGGACAGACATGCAGATAAAAGTAACACATGGCGAAGAACTAACCTATGTAGCTGATGAGTTCTGAGACACTTCTTGAAAACTGTAAAGAATTCAGCAGTTCTGAGGGACCGAGGGAGATTTTTCCACCACATTATAAGCGGAATCTTACAAATGGAGTCTCTGGATTCGGGAATGTACAGGAAGCAGGTGCGGAGAGATGAAGAGGGACGGCACTTGGGAATGTTTTAGCAGATGGAAAACCACTCATACAGCAATGTTCTGTAATAGCTGAAGTGATTTAATGGTAGAGTCTAGAAGACCAGGCAGGATGGAGCGATGATAGTCCAAGCAGGAGATCAGCATAGCCTGGACCAGGAGCTAGGTAGAGTGTGGTGTGAGGTTCTGGCAGATTCACAGGATGCTGAACAGGAAGCGTATGATAAATTGAGTTGTCTTACTCGCAGGATTCATAAGGTACTACTGCCTCTGTAGTGTGATGTGTCTGAAGTGGTGCGCTATGCATATAAAGTTAGAATAATTTTGACGGAAGTGGAAGAACTGTTTTACAGATTTTCCAGTCATATGAAAATGGTATAAGAAACTCATTTTAAGTGGGCTTTTTTTCAGTTGTTTAAGGAATGTATGCATGCGCTAGACATAGTTTAAAAGGAGAATCAAAGTGTAAAGGGGAACCGCAGTTTATCAGTGGTTGGAGGGAGGACTTTGACTACTTTGTGAAATGTTGGGAGTGGGGCCTTATCCCCTTCAATGTACAAGCAAGCATGCGTATAACCCCACTGAGTGCTGTAGTAGTATTTTGAGTCCCTGTAACATTTGACAAGTTCTTACACCACAGAAGCATGGTAGGTTATAGTTACCACAACTTTGCTTCACGCTCAGTGTACCGAACACTGAAAATAAGGCTATAAACATGGGAAAACAAAGCAGCGTTCCATATAAACGCAAACCAAGATGGCGTCCGTTCCCAGGATCCTTGGCCCGCGTGCACAAGTGCTGGCGTGTTCATCCGCTGGGTGGATGTGAGTGGCTCATTTGCCTCATTACGGTTGGAGACATCACACCATGGATTTGGTGCACTTACAGACTTAAAAGTCTGGATAACCGGAGATGGATTCCTTATACCTGCGTGATTGGAGCAAATTTTTGAATTTCAGATGAGTCTTCAAACAGCTGGGGATAGGAATATAATGACATGGCACATTATTTGACTTCTCTGGTGTCAGTGATGAGGAGGTCCTGCATAGTCATGCTTATCTGTGTTAATAATCATTGGTATAAATAGCCTGCTTCCAGGTCCCCGGTGCCCTCTTGGCTCTGCCCGGTTTGCTCGGACAAGGGGACCGCAGTGGAGGGAACCCACACGGGGCCCGTCTACAGTGCGGTGCAGGCAGCGCCAGCAGCTGTGTTAGTTTTTATCTGCCATGCTTTTAATGTGGCTCCTACATACTGCAGAAACAAGTGGAGCATCTGCAGCTGATAGGTAAACGCTCTGCTGGAAAACAAATGGAGTGAGAGAGCTAATAGATAGCTGTGTCCTTAGGGAGGCCCTTACACAGCCGCTGCAGCTACGTGGACGAACGGGCCATCTTCGGCGTGTAATGTGTTTACTTGGCTGATCCCGAGGCATAGAAATGTTTATTTCTTCTTTTTAAAACATGCATTCGCTTATTATCCAGTTTGGAAGACACAGATTGTATTTCAAACGCTACATTCTCTTTATGGCGCATGGTGTAGCAGTTGGAGTTGCCATTTTTGGACTCAGAGGTTGTAGGTTTGAATCCCACCCCCTGCTGTTATATGCTTGATTACGGTACTTACTCTGAATTGCTCCTTTCAAAGTTACCCAGCTATGTAAATGGGTAAATAATTGGCGGTAACTCAACATTGTTTGTTGTTTTTGAGAAAATTGTCAGCTAAATGAATAAATGTAACTGTCGGTGGCACGTGCACCAAGGCTATCAAGCTGTAGCAATTTACTCCCAGGTAAATAGGGTGTCGCTGCAAGGCCTAAACCAGTGAAAACCTGGTCATGAGTTCATATCCATAACTACAGCTTAGCGAACACCCAGGCTGCTTAGTCTAATTCTGTACTTTGATAGATCTTTTTGTGTTGCGTGGAAGTCACACCAAACTCCAACCTTCTCTACATAATGGGTGTCTCTCTGAGATCTGAAAGCAAAACCAGAGTGATACTGATGTGTCTGCTCACGTCTTAGACCTCACCTTCCGCTCTCCTGTGCCATCTTGTCCTCTTCTCTTGAATGTCCTATATAATCTGTTCCAAATGCTGTAAGATGTTATTTTGGTTATTATTATTATTATTATTATTATTATTATTATTATTGTAATACTTTTTGTTATGTTTTTTTTTTTTGGTCCTGTGGAGTTTGCATGACCATAGCTAGACTGAGCCCCCAGGACCACAGTGGGTTGGCCTACTTTGAAATGTCACGCTTAATTATTGATCAGCGGGTGGCAGGATAGTGAATGGAATGCAGTGTACAGGTTGCTGAAGAGATGTCCAGTTGCTGTATGCCTTCACACCCACGGGTCTGGTAACTGGTTCTGACACACTGTTATGGTAAAATGATAGCATCTTTCAAATGATCAGGTTTAGATAAGCTGCAGGACTGATGTGTAACATTTGCATTTTGAATTTTTGAGGATGACATCTAATACTCATGGAGGTCTTCAGTACCACCAAGGCAGTGATTGACAGATGCTGTGAGTGATGAGTGAGCTCAACCTATTTACTTATGATTCTATTATTTGTGATGGAGGTGGTGGTGACTGACTTGAAGTGTTTGAGAAAATACTAAGATACACACCCAGATCAGAGAGACCAGAGGTCACTGTCGGTCATCTGTTCCTTGAGCGTGTTCTGTTTGATTTTAATTTGTTGTTCATGGTCTGGTGATCATGGTCCAGTATCTTTGGACCGGACTGTCTACAAGCTCAACATGCTTAGGGGACAGAACCTTGGTGGCCTCTGAGCTGCCAGAAAGGTTTCCCACAGGAATTTTGGAAGCGGAGAAAGCACGGTCTCCCTTCCTCTGTTGAAGGCCAGCCATAAAAATAAAATGTGTGAGGCACTTGCACAAGGCTCCGAACCCTGCGAGTTGAAGGTCTACTGAAATATCATCAATAAAACATGTCTTTCGAAGAGTTCTCTTGTGGCTTTGATTCAGTTGAACCACAACCCAGCAGAGACAAGGAGTGTTGCTTTGATTCAGTGCTTGTGCATATATTTTGAGGACAGAGGTTATGGTGGTACTAGTAAAAGGAAAATATTTAATTTAAACAGTGTTTAATTTAAGGAAATTGATAAGCAGCGCTGGGGCTCAGACCGAGTTGGAGCCTGAGTAACACAACCATGTGGTGTAAACAGGAACCAGTTTGCGATGCCCATCCGTTGAGTTGCACAAACACCTCCGGCACCCGCCCACGAGCACAGGCTGATGTGATGCGATTGGTCAAAAGAAGCATCTCTTAGTTTTCTGCAGTGCTGGGAGTCAACTGTTTGAAACTGTCTGGTGCCAAGCGGGGGGGTGGGTAGACGCCGCTTTGAGCCCCTGCCGTTCTCTGTTCACATCCCCAACCATCGTCTCCACCAACCGCAAAGAAGTGGGGATGAGCGGTAGCCATGTGCGTACGTCTGATGCTGTAAACTCGAGGAGAAAGAATTGATAAGTGAGACATTTGCATGTTCTTTGGACACCCCCTTCAGCTAGTTCACGATTATTTGTGGAAATCAGACCTGACTCCCCCAATAACTGTACTGAATTGAACAAAACACAATTTTCAAATCTTCAGTAGATCAGTACACTCCCTATATGCCAAGACTGCACATGTATACGCATGTACGCACTACACTAATATGCACCAATACGTACACAAAGACCCCCATTCCTACAAATAGATAGAAACCGTACAAACATTCCCAAATTTAGACACACACACATCCGCGCTTGCACTGCCTCGTTGTCAGCTGGTGACAGGTTATTAGGGATTAGCTCCCAGCTGCCCTGCTTGTCTCCGTGTCTCTCCGTTTATCCCGGCAACGGTGGCGTCAGCCTTTTCCCGCCTGCCACTGCCTTTGCTAATCCCGAGCTCCTGACGGGCGAGGCATGCTGCACGGCATGCTGGGATTACTGATCCTCCTTTTGGTATTAGCTTTACAGTAGACTTTCTGGGGAGAGTTAAGGGAAAATGAAACCCATAAATCTGTGGTGGGGGGTGTTTATATATGGAGCTTGTCTTTAAACAGAAGTCCAGTTCCATATGGGTGTTTGCCACTTGTATACTGGGTTCTGTGGCACATGCGCTGTCCAGTCTCAAAAGTGTCAACATTTATGGCCATTACACACACACACACAGTCTCAAACCGCTTGTCCCAGGCGGGATCGCGGCACACTGGAGCCTAACCCAGCAACACAGGGTGCAAGGCTGGAGGGAGAGGGGACACATCCAGGATGGGACACCAGTCTGTCGCCAGGCACCCCAAGCAGGACTTGAACCCCAGACCCACCAGGGAGTAGAACCCAGCCAAACCTGCTGTGCCACCACGCCCCCTTTATGAGTAATATGTAATTCATATCTTTATCTGTATATTTTAAATTCCGCATTTCAGTATTAGCATTGGTGTTCTGGTTCCTATGACACGCGATGTACAATTTCACTCTGCATTTACACTACTGAATGTTCAAAAATGGAATTTGAACCTTTACCCCTTTTGGACCACAGCCTGAAAACCATAACCAAGGGGACACTTGCCGCTTCGTTTGTCCGGTATCGTCTTTCCGACAGCAGCGGGAAGATTTCACTGAAATTTGAAAAATCCCACTCGTATTTGTAAAACAATGGAAAAATGCCCATACCTGCCCCATCGTAACCGCTACTCTCACCGGACACAAAATGCCTCTTTTCCGCAGCTATTCCGAGCATCGCCGTGGACTCCAGTTAGCCCCCCGCCTCCTCGCTAAGCTGCTTAAGCCCTCTTTAACAGCTCAGGCATTCCTTAAGAACATCCGCCACACTAGCGGTGCTCAGCCCACCCTCCCCCAACAACCCTCCACACCTACTGGTGATTAAACTGGCCCGTGTGACATGTTTGGCCTGGCATTTTGGAGGTAAGGGTGTCACTGGAGCCGGGACCTGCCAAGATCACACCCCAGGCTGCGATGCGAAAGATGTAGGCAAGGCTGTGTGCCGCACACACTAATGGCTCTGTAGAAAAAGCAGTAGGTGGTAGGCTGCAACGTTACTTACATCCAATTCCTGTAGGAAGCCTTGCAAAAGGCTACATTGTTAAACTGTAAACTGTTTAATTTTCATGGATAACGAGGTCTGATGTGCTGATGAATAATGTTAATGATGCTCATGTTGTCTGCGAATTTGCAGGAGGGAGGCTCAGCTGGGTAGGGTAACGCCATGATTAATATACTTGGTTTCTGGTCGACGAGGTGCCATTTTTTGCTGCTCCCAAACATCACCTGTGAAATCTGTTTGCCTGTCGATGCTGTTTACCCGGCCCATGGGGATGAGCATGTTCGGAGGACAATAAGAGTAATTTTATTCATGGTGTAGTGTGTGCTCTGGTGTTGTACAATCTCCATTATGCATCATGCACAGCCCTCTCCCAAGGTGAATGCAAATTGATGTGCCTGATTCCGGATCTCTTTTTTCTTCTGCATTCCTGCTTTGCCGTTCTATTTTTCCATTCAATTTTCAAGCTTTTTTTTTTTCCCCCAGTTGTCAGTGCGGTTGTGATATCTGGAAGACCTATTCAGCAAACGCAGAATTAAATCCTTCAGCGGGGTATATTTCACTACAAAGAGACTCTATTTTTGTATTATGTATGATCCATTGTGCTGTGGGTATCTGCGCGCTGTGTATATATAGGTATTTCTGCACTTTCCCGAGGTGTGCAGATTGAAGCAAGAGCTGGATGTAATCATTCACTCCCCCAATCAACAATACCACGGGTAAAATAGAAGACCATGTTTATTGCATTGAAAATTCCATCTGGCTAATTTAGAAGTCAGCAAAGAGGTGGTTGGATCAGGGTTTTGATTATGGTCCTTTTGTCAGTACCTCCCTTCATCTCGTCCGTCGTCCCCCGTCCTTCCTTTACTGTATCCCTTTCCTTTAATTTCCTCGCTTCGTCGGAAAAGCACAAAGTTCTGTTTCCTTCTCTTTTTCACTCTGCCTGGAGGGCACAGTTGGGTGGAACTGGAACTCACCCACCGTTCCTGAGAGGTAGCAGAGAAGTACAACAGACACAGGCACAGGGCGAAATTCCTCACTGCCGGATTAAATCAGACAGACAACGATGTAGCGGTTAACTCGCCGTAACTAAAGGAGAAGTGCGTCCATAATTAGCCTTGCTGCTCAAACCCTAACAAGCGTGAAACCCTATTTGCCTCTCTCTGTGCGTGTGTGTGCATGTGCGTGTGTGTGTGTGTGTGTGTGTGTGTGTGTGTGTGTGTGGCCTTCTTTTGCAGACTGAAGACATTTTGGAAGAAAATACCCCACATGGATAGCGAACTCTGAAAATCAGACACTGTGGTGACATTGTCAGGAAGCAATATCCCTTTTTTCAATGTTTGTCAGCTTTTTATAAGCGCTTGCTGGTATCACTTTTCATCATGTGTTTTTTTTCAAGTGCCTTTGGTGAGGGGGGGATAGGAATCATTTATTCCTTTAAAATGGGAGTTAATGCGAAATCCCCCACAAGATAGAAAAACTAGTATGTGTGTCTGGGGGTGCTTAAGTTGTGGAGTCGGTTCTAGTTGATTAGAATGCAAGGAGGGCAAATAGCACACACTCGCTCGAGGGAATATATTGTAACGACCCGCGTTGCTGGCGTTTGAGTGGGGAATGCGCTTATTGTAAATAGTTGCATTATGGGAAAAATGTGAAATGTGGGTGTGCAACCACTGGGGGCACTTCTGGGGGAAATGATGGGGTGACCGGTTTGCCAGTACAGCAAAAGAGAGCTTGGGGGTGCTAAGTAGGGTGGGAAAGCTAGCTAGGCATGCAGGTCCTGGAGGAACCGTTGTCCTTGAATCAAGAGAATTATTTCTCCGTGTGCCGGTGTTCAAATAAATGTTCGAGATGAACGGTGTCTCTCCACTCTTCTTTGCCTCATGTAAACCCATGGTGCTGCACACCACAATATGTTGTAATGGTTGTGAGAGAAAGATTAGACTGTGTTGGGGTCTTTTGTAACTATTAAGAATTACTAATATTTCCAAGAACAAAATGCTGCAGCAGTAGCTATGATCTCTGAGATAAACTCCGTAATTTTCCTTTCGCGCAGCTCGATGCCTTCGCGGATAAAGGAGTGGGTATGCAGCAGGCCACAGCAGACAGCTTTCAGTGCGTTGTGTGACGCGACCGGCCTGGAGGGGGCTGCACAGGCCGCAGATGGTCAGATTCCTCTACTGCTGCTGTTAATTAGAAAACATGCCTATTTGTTTGAGCATCAGCAACATGCCCACCGAAGGTTGCACAACACGGGGATAAGACACCCCTGGTCACAGCAAACGACAGACAGATAGACACACACACACAAGTGCCAAGGGCAAGTCTCGAAGTGCAGTCATGTTGCTTTTGGTGTTTGACCGCTGTGGAGACATTCTTGATCCCTTGCGCGCTTTGTGTGCGTAGCGCAGGGTGGCACTGTGTCTCAGCTCCGTGTGGGGTCCCAAGTCAACAGCAAAGCGGGGAGAGCTTTAAAGGTACAGGTCTCTGCCCTGGGAGACATGTAAGTTTGGAGGAGCTGCTCAAGTGCTGTGATGGTGATCACGTCGCTGGAGTCTGACATGGTTCACCTCAACGGCCGAGAGATAATTGTACATTCTTTGCTATTTTACTTTCCAGCCTTCACATCCGATTTGTGCAAAATTCCATCAGCGCCTGATCTTTTTGGGCTGTACCGCTGTAGCTGATTTACTACTTGAATCACAGTTCGCACCAAATGGTGCTGCAGTCTTGAGACGCAGGCATGCATAGAAGACTTGTCTGATGAGAAGGTGACATTGCCAGTGGAATCGGAGTTGACCTCCTCCATCGGAAGGATTTATATCAAAAACTCCAGAACCACAGACAACATTCACTTATTGACAGGAGCAGCTCGCCTTAAAACAGACTGGATCCAGCCTTCATCAGACGCTGTGAGTGACGGAAGACAACAAGCAGTAAGCCGCATGAAATAGGGGGCTCTATACAGCTCCACAGTCAGTGGTGTTCCGGTGGCACCGGCTGTGTCTGCAGCGGCGCCGACACACTCCACGGACGCTAACAGGATTAAAGGCTCGCCGCAGTCTCCCTCTCAAGCCCAGCCAATCCGCCAAAGAGGCCATTTCTATGGAAATGCAGAGTTTGTGTGACTGTTGGAAGGCGATCGTTGGCTGTTTGGGGACAATAAAAGGAGGACAGACTGTGCAATTTTCCATTTCGTTTGTCTCCTCTCAGCATTTTTAGCTTTCGTTCATCTGCTTTTCAGGGGGGCATAGTCTGTGTGAACTTCTTTACGCTGAGTGAGAGTAACACGTCTTGCGTTGCACTGTCCACGCGGCGAGTCAAGGATGGTACGGCTGGAGAGTTTATCTCAGAAAAGCAATGGAAGTTGAACATTCTGATACACACTTTGACAGCCAGTCTATGCATATACGAACACGGACAGACAAGGGTGCGCTCACAGACACACGTATACAGACGCGTGCACGGTCACAGGCACACACATGTATCCTCATACATATACAAGGGGTAGATGCAGGGGGTAGGGAGTAGTGTAGCGGTTAGAGCTATTGCCTTGCAGTCGAAGGGCCCGGATTTGGATCCCTACTGTAATGCCCTTGAGTAGGGTACTGACCCTGAATCGATGTGGTCAAAATAGCCCAGCTCTAGATGTATGTAGCTGTATGTTGCTTTGGAGAAAAGCATCTGCTAAATGAATAAATGTAAATGTTTCACATTACCTGTAAGTAGCTTTGTGTACAAACCAAACAATGTTAAGTGAATTAAGTAATTTAATTAATTAGTTAGTAATTAAAAGTTAATTATGTAAATTCAGAATAAAAATGTGAAATAAAAAAATGAATAAATAAATGAATAATAATACACAAGCTTACATTGACAGGCAGACACATATAGGCCAAACACAGGAAAAGCACATAAAGGTATACACACACACACACACACACACACACACACACACACACACACACACCGTTGCACCCAGCAGTATTGTAGCTGTCATTCTCTGCAGATGTGCAGGCTGCTTCTTGGGCTCAGACACCAAACAGCTGCTTTAGCGCTTTCAGTCAGAAGTCGCGTCTCAGCCGGAGCCAAGCGCTCGCAAGCAGTGACCGAGGATGGGGTGGGGTCACCTCCCCAGTCAACAACTTAATTAAAGAATTATTAGCATACCTCTCCAGGATACTGATTAGAGCGAGCGAGAGCAAGTTTTTTTTTTTTTTTTTTTTTTTTTTTTTTCTTTCCCCCTGTTGTTATAGTGAATCTTTTTATCATGAAAAATATTTGCTTGGGAATATATTAATGAAGTGGGGTGCGGTGGCACAGTGGGTTGGACCACAGTCCTGCTCTCGGGTGGGTCTGGGGTTCGAGTCCCGCTTGGGGTGCCTTGCGGCGGACTGGCGTCCCGTCCTGGGTGTGTCCCCTACCCCTCTGGCCTTACGCCCTGTGTTGCCGGGTAGGCTCCGGTTCCCCGCGACCCCGTATGGGACGAGCGGTTCTGAAAATGTGTGTGTGTGTGTGTGTGTGTGTATATTAATGAAACGTTCATTGTAGCACTTTAAAAAAATATTTACCGAGAGCTATTTACAGTTATGCTTGGTGTTAATAGCTATACTCCACACGAGGATGCAGTCACACTATAATTGAAAAGAATAACAGAACCGTACATTTAACCATTTCATTAACTTTAAGTGCTTTTGCTGTGGTTTAGCCATGTATTTAGCAATGGAGCTGCTGCAGTGTGTTCATTAACAATGGCAGCGCCTTGTGGGTATGCAGGATTCGCTGGAGAGAGCTGGGTAGCTGGGTGGCATAAGGGGTGTGAGAAAAACAAGGCTGACATCAAATGGCTGTTTGAAGTGGGCTCCCTCGGAAAAAACTCATCCTTGTAAGTAAGCAGATCCACGACCGGCATTCGGAAGGATGTGTTTATAATGTGTGGGTGAGCTGACCCTATTGGATGTCACTCGGCAGCCATAGTTTGTATGTGTGGGTATGTGCGAGAGCACGTGTGTGTGTGTGTGTGTGTGTGTGTGTGTGTGTGGTGATGGGTTTGGGGCCGGGGTGAAAGGTGGACGAATGCAGTTTCCTGCACCCCTGTAGTGTAAGCTGGGATAATGGGATCACTTGAAGCCCTCTGTCCCGCAGATCCTTCCTTCTGAGGAATGTTTGCCCACAGCCGTGCATCCTCTTTAACCACGTGCTCAGATGTTCGGAGGAAACTGAAAACAAACCGCCAAGGGCAATCATTGCACGCTTATACATAAGCAGAGTCACGGAGATGCGAGTGGGGATGATGAGGGGATTTGCTTTGAGGAGACCAACATGTTGCCACGGTCACAGCTGTCCGGCCCGTGAGCTAAGCGGGCCGTATAAAACAGTCTCGTCTCACAGAGCTTAGTGGACCGCTAGCGGTTTACAGCACGGTGGCCTTCATCTCCAGGCCGGACTCTAGTGGAATCTTGGACGAAGCGCGGTGTTAGAACGACCTGTTTGCCGATACGCTAATAGACATATTGTTCAAGGGGGCCTAGATGGAGCGGTTTCCCTTGAAATTTATTTTTCAATATCATTTTAGTGTTCTGCTACCCTGCGACGGACCGGTGTCCCGCCTAGGGTGTGCTGACCCAGCAATGCGCCCGATGTTTCCGGGATAGACTCCGGATCACCGTGACCCTGCTCAGGACGAGCGGTTTTTGAAAACGGATGGAAGGATTTTAACGTGCCGTGCGCTTCTTTTTCTTAAAATACCGTTTTCTCGCTGAAAGTTTTTTCTTTCCATGAAAAATGACACACATTTGTTAGAGCTGTTCGCCGCGGCCTCGTATAGCCTACGTCTCCCAATCTTCCGCCAAACTTTGAACAACGAAGCTATTCCCCTGTTGGAAACGGATGGCAACTTTGAGAAGTACCATCTAGTGTGAGACAGAGCGCACGTATTTCTGGGATAAACCGACTATTCTGAGCCCCAGCTGTGTTTTGCTTACATTAACATTAATGAGAACAGGCTGCTCTACAGGGATCTCCCTGTAGCCACTACAAGCAATGGTACTTAAACCAATAACCCGTTTCCTTGTCTGCGCCGCTTGTTGTTGTCTGTGACCCCTGCCTGTCCCAGGCTTCTCGCTCTTCTTCGCTGTAGCAGGTGCTTAGACATCCCTGGGAGGTGTCCTAAGCCTCTGTGTCACTTTGCTTTTTAACACGTCCAGCTTATTCCGTGACCTGCGGCTTATTCCATCCGACCGGCTAGAGCTTCTTTTGGCGGCTTTCCGCGGAGGGCCGCGCGACATCGCAGGCGTCTTCTCACGTTTAATTGCTGTTCATCTGGAAAACCGAGCAGAGGCTGGGCCTAGCGGTTAGCCCCACCCACCTCATCATCACGCACGCCCTTGTACAATCTCCGAGCTGCCTTTGTGAATGGAAGGCATCGGCGACACGATGCGTTCCTCAAGTGAGACAATGAGCCTGAATGACAGGGCGGCAAACGCCGATTTTGCGTACAAGGCCTTGATTGCCAACCGCAGTGTCTCCGCATCAGCTGTCAGGATCCACTTCCACTCGCCTCGCTGGACAGGTATGCAAATGCACCGTCGCTTAGGAAACCATCTCTGATTGACAGGGAACACAGATATCTTTTTGTTTTTAATTGTTTCCTTTCAAGAGGACGGCTATCGTTCAGGCGTCTGGCCCGCCGCGGCTACAGGCTCAAGCAGGAGCCGGCTGTTGAAGGTGTCAAGGCTCACGCACGGCTGCGCTGTCAGTCAGAGACAAGAAACCCTTTACGGTCACAGCTGCAATTAACCTTCCTGTACACATATTGTGGCTCCCTTTGGAGCAGCGCTACATGGACGTGAGTTTTTCTCGCTTGCGTTTTTTCACGTGAGGAACCGAGCACGCATCTCCCGTCTTTGATAGGAACCTGTCCAGGTTATAGGCATCCTGCCCAGCATGGTTCATGGATTGTGAGCCCCCGCAGTCCTGTCCAACCTCCCTGCGAGCGATCGTACATCTGAACGCTCGCAGTTCCGGGTTCAGAGGTGGTGAATTTCTCTGGAGGAGATGAAGCACTGCAAGTCATGAATGTTCTGCTGGGTACCTTAGAGTGGTTTTTCAGCGGGAGTTGTCCTGGTTAACTTTACCGCTCTGTGTCACTTGGGATAAAATACTAATCGAGTAATAAAATACTACGGCACTAATAACAATAGTAATAATTAATATTTATCTATGGGCCACGACTTTGCTGGTCTGGAAAATCACAAGGCATATAATGTGAACAAGAATGATCTCAAGTATTAAAGTAAAAGTGAAGGTGGACTTACAGGAGAGACCCTTGCTTCGTGATGCTATAGCAACCCACTTCCTCACTTCTTACTCCCGTTGCCCCCCGTCACGAAGAGGCATTAACACTATGCCCCTCTCTGTCAGGCAACACACTGCTCCTTTTGCCCAATGCCCCAGGGCTGCCCTCTCCCCATGTCAAACCCGATAACCCATGTGGCAAAACAACACGTCAGCGTGCATTACTTATCTGGACCAGCCGAGGGATGCATGGATGGGGGAGTCACAGGACCTGCGATTGATTTTTGTCAAATGGGGTGGAATTTGGCCTTCTCACGTTGTCAAATAGAGAAGTGGGAATGAAGTACTCTTAGTGAGTGTGTTGATCTCAAAGCAACAAGAGTGTGTGTTACAGGGAAACGCCACCGTCAAAGAACGGCTAGTCCAGCTGTCTCCCGACACACACACACACACACACTTTACCTCCCATAATTTTCCTCATTTTTACAGTGAGTCACTGCCTGGTCTATTAACTTTGAGCTGTTAATTGCAGTAAAACCAGAGTCTATAGGACAGTAGCCCTGGAGGTCACAGATTATCCACAAACCCTGGAGACAATGGTGATTTCAATGCTCCTATGGTTTTTACCCTGGAACCATTCCCAGAAATTGCTTCCATAATCAGAGCAAAATGCCTAACCATAACGTTTCATTAAAGCTTGTCGTCCTGAATAAACCAGTGTGACACATGTAAGTGTTCAATATTTATCACCACACGCTGAAACGCGGTTTCGATCGGGCCCGCTCTCCCAGCCGCTGCCGACTCGCGCGAGCCGTTGAGTCACGGGTGGGTGCAGTGAGCGCAGTCGGCCGGTAGGGGGCACCGAAAGCCCACACTGAATTGCACCGCGAGGAGGAGGAGCGAGCGCGAGGGCGCGAGCCTCACACAGCGTGCCTCGCGGGCGCCAGCAACGGCCACGTGTACTGCCCGTAGGGAGCGTGTTTTCGACTCACTGTTATTACCTCGTTTGTGCAACGCGCTATTAGTGGGCCCGAATGGAACCTTTTTATTCCTGAAACTGCGCCCGAACACTTATGACACTGCAGTCACCCCCTCTCAGCGCGTGTCACACTGCCACTCTTTTGCGAGGCGCACGTTGTGCGCGTGCCTCCGGCCGCGTCGCCTCTCCAGGTCCGCGCAGCTACCGTGCCACACGCGCGCTCTCTCCGCGCTGAAGCAGCCGCCGTTTGACCCCGCGTCTCGACCGCGTCCTCGCGGACGCCTGGTGCGCGGAGCGTCACGCGCCGCGACAAACAGATGATTAATGGCGCAATCTTCCCTCGACCCCCATTTACCCGTGCGCGCCTTCGGAAGAGAGCCGTCAAATATTAATGAGAGGAAATTATAAAATCCTTATCTGTGGACCGCCGCTGGTGTCCGTGGCTTTGACAAAGGCGTCTATAACCCACAAATCACGCGTGGCGAGCTTTCGAAAATGCAAGATTATGGCGCCGTCGAAAAAGTAAGGAAACGGCGGATTTTCGTCCCCCCATAAATAATTATAAGAATATTTCGAGGAAGGTCCAAGGTCCCAGGTCCCTGCCTGCTCTAGTCTACAGCTAGTATGTTTAATACGAATACTTGGTTATAACTCTTAGATTGATTCCAACCAAGGGCGTAAGGACTAAATCAGCCTGTGTGTGAGGGACACAAATATAGTACTGAAGTTATACACAATTTATCTGGCTTATAAATTTGGAAATTTTTTTTCGGGGGGAGGGTCACTCCCCCACATAGCAATATTGTAAAATCAAAACCACAAATTTCACGCGTGATGTGTTTATTTGCATATATTTAATACCTTAATAATTTATATATTCACAAACAAACCTGAAACCATCTGAAGGCGGGCTAGATCTAAGAGACGGTCCAACAGGACCTGCAGATCCAGTGCGCATCCGTCTCTCCGGCTAACGCGTGGCCAGCAGGTAGCGTGGTATTTAGGACCGTTATCCTAACATTGTAAGGGTTCTCGGTTCGAATCCCATTTTTGTCGTAGTTTCCTTGTTCAGACTACTTACCCTAAATTACCCCAGTAAGAGTACCCAGCTGTATAAATGGATGTCATTAAGCAGCTTGTTACACTGTAAGCCTAACATTGTAGGTTGTCTGGGATAAAGGCGTTGACTAAATAAAGGTCAATAAATAACAGCAGCGTGAGGTGTTTTACTCTCCATTCAGTGATACTGCTGCCAGCTTTCGAGACCCCTTGCCAGCACGCCGCCCCCCACCGGCTTCGTTTTTCACTCTGTGTGTGTGTGAGCGAAAGAGACACTGAATGCAGGAACGCAGCCCATAGCCTAGCGCACAGGACAGGCGGTCTATTTGCGTTCATTCATTCATTCATTGTGCGTGCGGGAACCGTGCGCTCTGGACGTGCACCTGTCACCGATCTTGTCACTGCTGCATTCTGGAGCACTTCTCGAAAGTGGCCTACAGGTGTGACGGACAGATGTGCGCACCAAGGTGGGCGTGGGGAGGAAGCGCCCGTTTCCCCACGCGCTGCCACTCTAGATGCGAGAGAGAAGCTTCTCAGTGAGGCTGGAGCCAGCCAAGATCTCACTGAACACGACTCCCCGCGTGTCCTCCACACACAAACACAGAGCTATGCTTTGAGCGGATTTTTTTTTTTTTTTTCTTCACCCCCCCACTTTGCGTTTTTCCTACACGCAGCGCAACTTGCGGTGCGGTGTGAACCGCGGACGCTGTGGTCGCGCACCTGTGTCGCGCGCTCCCCTGCAGCCTGCGATGCGCGCGCCCTTCATTCGGACCTCTCTGGGACTTTGACTGTGTCTGTGCGGGGAAGTGCAGCTCATCCGTTTTCGAACGACGAGAGAATTTTTTTTTTTTTTTTTTTTTTTTTTAAAAAAAAAAAAAGAAAAACCCACACGAAAAGGGCCATTTGCTCGTATAGTCTGTTCGCCTCGCTTGTTGATGACTCAAGGCTTCGGTTTTTTGTCAGAAACGTTTACGTTACTATGTCAGAATGGTTCTGCCACGGTTCGTTTTCCTCTTCGGATTATTGCACATCCTCGCCTCTGGTAAGTTTCCCAGCGGCTTCGGGGGAGAAAGAAACAGCCTTTCTTTGCGGCGTTAGTTTAACTGATGGACTGAGGCGTTTCGCATGATTAAGTGTTCTGGAAAAACAGCTTGTGACGATACAGCCGGCGGACAGCGCCGCCGGATTTAACGCAGAACGCTGCCGAACGAACGCAGCTCCTTCCGCGCACTTGAGCCTCGTCGCGCTGCGCGAGCCTTCCGCTCTCGCGCGGACGCCGACCGCGCGCGTGCGGTTCAGCCGCTTTCTTCGGCGGCGTGGGGTGGCGCGCGCGCGGGGAGCGCTGCGTGCCCGGTGGTGTGCGCCGTCCCGCTGCCCTGCTGCTATTAATCTGTATCGGTCTCCGTTACTTAGTGTGTGTTGCTGTTCACCGGCGAAAGAGCTCCATAAACGCTTTAAGTTGCATGAAGTTGCTGCGGTCCGTCCGGACTCATTCCTGCTCAAGACGAGGTGTTTGAGCGACGTTAAGGCCGCCGCTCATGATTTCGATTGGAAAGCAGGCGGGTTAAATGAAATGCAGATTTACAATTGAAAAACACGATTTAAAAATCTAATTAATGGGATGTTTAATGACCTTGTTAGCGGCGCGCCTCCCCGACTTAATGAGGGGAGCACATGCAGGAGGGAGAGCCTGGACAGTCACAGTGTGTGGCACCGAGCTCAGTCCACACCGACTCACTCACTCGGTGTGCGTGTCTTTGTTCGCACTCAATTCACTGCTCCGCTTTTCCTTGTTGAAACATAATTACTTCTGTACGCACAGTATCGCCAATTACTGTAAGCGAGGCTCTAATAATTAGTAGTAAAGCATTTGAACAGACAGTTGCTGCTGCTGGGCTCGAGACGTTTTGAACAAAAGCGGTATTTGTGCATCATTTTATGGAATTAATGTTTTTTTCATCTCGGAATATTCTGATTTTTTTCTTTTTTTTTTTTTTTTGCAAATTAGCAAATACTGATTTTGACATGTAAAGAAATCACCTTCAGGAGAAGGATTATGTCAGTTATTAAAGGACCCATTTTTGACATGCTGTCTTGTACAGGAACATTTCAGCAGAGAGATAGATCCATGTTAATCATAATGTATCCTACAGATAAATGGAACTGACAACAGGTTTGGGGTTTCTGTACCTCAGTCCTGCTATGAACATCTACTGGTATCTCAGCAACTCCTCAGGGATCTCACAGTTCTGTAGACCACTGCCAGAGTTCTTCAAGGGTTATTAGAATCTTTAAATAGATTCCACCGCAACAAATCAAAAGTCTTAAAAGGGTTTTATTCCCTGCTGTGATGTTTAGTATTCCATCAGTGTTCACCAAGGAGCCGTGCAGTCTTTCTGTAGTTGTATGCTGCATTATTAATTTGCCTAGTGGATGAGTTTGTCAAGAGCAATTTGCTTGAGGGTACAACAGGAATACGCTTTCTGGGATATGAACCTGCAGCATGCTGTGTGCACTTTCAGTACCTTAACCACTGCCCACAATAATGTGGACTCTGTGTGCCATGTACCATGCGTTTCCCAGGGACCATGATCATTGCTTCTCTGGGTATAGTGCAATAAAGACAAACAATAGCAAAGTGCTTGTTCAGCATGTTAACATCTCATAGCCTCAAAGGCTGTTTATTGTTTTTCTTTTTTCTTTATGTGGCCACGGTTAATTATGCAGGCAACACCATTTAAACTCTCTTAAAATACTGACTGGGAAAATTTAAGTGCCTCTGACTGCCTTAATTTGATTAATGGTTTAAACTGAGTAGCTGCTTCGCTAACGGTGTAACCAGAATCCTAACTTCCATTCAACTTTCCCTCGGTGTTGCAGCAATACTCCCAGTGGGCTGTAAGCAGAGTGGGGCGTGTGTGTTTTTCCCGCTGTGAGACAGGGCAGTCTGTTGTAATACAGAGCCCATGATTGCAATGCCAAAGCGTTTCTGGTCATACCATCAGAGTTCCAGCAGGGGTGGCTGATGGGGATTTGCTGGTGGGTCTGACCCATTGCCAGGTCAGCAGGTGTTTATTTTGGCCACCAGCCTGAACAAGCTTCCTAATGGCACTGCAGACAGTCACAGTTGGCTCTTGGACCAGACTCCAGAGGAGCGCCACAATGCGTGGGGTCAGGATGGTGTCAGAAGGCAGGGTTAAGAGGTGAACTGGTATGGCATCAACGTGTGAAACAGGTGACACTTATTTTGACATCAACTATCATGATCATGGGGTTTTTTTCTGGCCCATTTTTGTGTTGGTCCTCTTCCACTGATAACACACGCGCATTGGTAGCTTTGCTATTTGTTATGGCTTCGCACTGGGCCTCTACAAAATGTTTTGACGGGTGGATCAGAGGTCAGGACCTCAGGTTTTCTCCCCTGTGGATGCTATCAATCACAGAGTGACTCTTCTGATTAGGGGTGGCGCAGTCGTGCTCTTTGCATTGATAGCTTTGCCCCTTCTGTCAGGAGTGATCCTGGGTCTGTAGTGGATCAGGGAGGGTTGGGGTAAAGTGGGGTGGAGCAAGGCTGCAGGTAGAAGCTTATGTCCACACCTGCTCCTGCAGCTCCTCCAGCTGCTTCCTAGGGTTCAGTCCCAAGCCCAGAGTCCAACAACCCACCCCTTCTCTCCTACCTACCCTGCAGGGTCCCGTCTGCGCCAGGAGGACTCCCCGCCCCGGATTGTGGAGCACCCCTCCGACCTGATCGTGTCCAAGGGCGAGCCGGCCACCCTCAACTGCAAGGCGGAGGGGCGGCCCGCTCCCACGGTGGAGTGGTACAAAGATGGCGAGCGGGTGGAGACGGACCGCGACAACCCTCGCTCCCACCGCATGCTGCTTCCCAGCGGCTCCCTCTTCTTCCTGCGCATCGTCCACGGCCGCCGCAGCAAACCGGACGACGGCAGCTACGTCTGCGTGGCGCGCAACTACCTGGGGGAGGCCGTGAGCCGCAACGCCTCGCTGGAGGTGGCCCGTGAGTGCCAGCTAACTTCTTTTTTGGGCCCTGTGGAGGTTGGAGATGGCGATGTGCTCTTTACTGCTGTCTGTTGAGGTCCCCCAGCTAGGCAGTTCCTCTGTACATGAAAATGGTTCCTCTTAGTTTGATTTGAATTCTATCTTGGAAGGGCGAGAATTATTGTTCCCATAGCAGATAGAGATCCATGTGTGGAGTCGATCAGTTTTTAGGTACATTGATAATGAAAGAGTCTTTTGTCGAGGGTACCGATTTCAACATGAAGGCAAGACAGTGTCCACTGAGGGCATGGAGAACTGTACTGCGGTCACTTCGAGGGCTATACTGTGGTCACATGGATGGCTGCATGCCTGTGATGGTGTGATCTGGCTATCCAGCAGTGTTAGCTTATACTTGATGTTTGGATATTCCAGGTAACAAAAGATCGTCGTCTCACTTTTTGCTGAGAGATTACCAGGTTAAACCAGTGGTGCTCTTCAAGCGGTTGAATGGCCTCAATGGACACGTGGCATTGACCTCTGGGGCCGAGTGCAGACGTGACTTTTTCGGTCGCTGAATTGTTGTTAGTCTGAAAAAATGTCCTGGGTGTGTGCAATCTTTCTGTTGATTAAGCAACAATTATATTTGCTGATTGTTGCTGTTTTGCCTTTTTGCTGTTGCTGCTGTTGTATGATTATCATGATTATGATTAATATGAATATTTTTCATTGTTGCAGCAACAATAGAGTGGAATCTATACCTTTAGGAGGTGAGAGGGCTATTAGTAGAGGGGGGAGTTGATTCTTTGGCCAAATGCCTCCTCTCCCCCCCTTCACCCCCACCTCACCAATACCCCCAACCCGTCCCCCTCTTTAGCCCCCGGGTGCCAGCTGTATGACAGCAGCTTGATCTATCGATCACAGTGAGAGGGGTCTTGGAGTCGAAATGAAAAATTCATGAAAAATTGATGAGGTCTCTAGATTATTCTTTTATTTGTTTTTCCTTCATTTTGCTGCTGGGCTTGCATCGCAGGGGTGACGGTGGGGGCGTTCAAGGAGGGTTGGGGCTTGGGGGGGCTGTTAAATGAAGTGTTGAATTTTTTAGTGCCTTTGAGGTTAGGGGTCAAAGTTCAAGGAGTTAAGAGGCCTGGGGATAGAAGTGAGCGAGAGAAAAATGGGTGGAGGAAGGAGTATCAATTGTCACAATTGTAGAAAATGTAAAATGTCAAGCAGACCGTTGGCTTTCCTCTCCCTCTGTGGTGGGGGCTGTTGCCCCAGAGGCCCCCAGTAAGAGCCCTGGCAGATATCAGTCCCACTCATTCGTTTTACTGTGGCTTGGCCCTGAAGCCACCAGAGAGCAGTGGTGCTGGCAGCCTCTCCGTGCATGGCTCTATGTTCATTGTACTCGTAGCATCGGTGCAAGTGGAACGTGGGGTAAGGAACTAGACTTGTGCCAAAAAGAGGTTTCAACTTCAGGATATAGTCGGAACCTGCCTTTGTACCCTTGGGCAAGGTAATCAACCTGAAATGCTCAATCAGAGCTGCAGTCTGAAGCAGCTCTAATCATGTGTTCAGCCCTTTGGAGAAAAGCGCCGCTGGAGCACCCATACAAACAGAGCAATGAAATACATTTTTGCTTCTTTGCTTTCCTCGGCTGCTCGTCTGCCTGCATCTTTGCACTGAAATGTGCAAGAGCAGTGAGTGCAACAAGAGCAGTGACATCGAGACCCTACATAAGGGTTAGAATGCATCTGGCGTGTCTGCCAGTGCCCGCTTTCTCATTTCTCATGCAGGGTTAAGTGTGTTTGGCTGGTGGTTTAAAAAACAAAGGAGTAAAAATATCAATGCAAGGTGAAAGAAGGAGATCCGTGGGGATTCCACTGCCAAAGCAGAGGAAACCTAATGGCTTTACACCAAGGGATGCTGGGAACGTGAAACATGTCTTGTGACTTTTGGCCCATTAAACCACATTCTTACAGCCCTTACAAACACATTTTTGTCATCTCCTACTATCCATCTAGTTACATTGCAAAGGAGAAACAGAGAACATACTGTATGGGGGCAGCAGGTAGCATAGTGGTTCGAGCCTTTGCCTTACAGTCGAAAGACCCGGGTTTGAATGTCTGCTCACATTGTAGTATCTTCAGTCAAGAAGATACTTTTTTGCCGCTGCGGTTGCAAGGGAACCTGAAGGAAAAAGAGGAAGGAGTACAAGGCAGGAAAACAATATTTGGACAGTGTCTCACAGTAGACAGACTGCAGGGATTCAGGGGAACATCTTCAAAGTACCGCAGCACGGAAGACATGGAAGAAAATCATCAGCAGCCTCCGTATTGGAGAAGTCATTGGAATGGATGTATGGTGTCAGCTCTTATTCTCTCCATGTTTAATTGCTGTGATTTGAACACCATCGAGCGGAGTTGCTGCTTTTCAAGTCAGATCTCGGGTTGGATGCTGCTGCTGGAAGCAGTCCCAAGCTGCATATCTCCAGGCTCTTTGTGGCCTGCTGCAGGACTGGCACCTGCTGTCGCGGTCGCAGTGCAGGAAAGGAGGTGGGTATAGCAGTCGGCAGGATTTGTAAGGGCTGTCCACCTCCTGCCCGACATTTGACATGAATTTCATTTTGAAAACGCTTATTGACTTTTTCCAAAGAGCTTGAAATCAATTTCAAGCTCCAATTACTTGTGCACGCCGGATGGTGATGAGAGAGACATAGTATTGATCACTTTTTTGAGAGTGACTCAGGGGTACCCGTGAAGGACAGTAGAAATTATGGGCGATTTGTTAACCTGCGCACTGAAGCTTTAAAACGGCAGATGGCTTTTTGAGATTGTGTGCTTCTGTAGACTGTAGCTAGTGTGTTTCGGCCTTTAACGGTCCTGCGAGGAGCTCCGAGAGTCGCTTACAGCTGTTTCTATCCTCCAGTAGCACTGTGTCTGTGTGTCCATCCTCCCTTCCATGACTACGTCCGTCTGCGTACGTCCCTCTGATCTCTCCCACAGGTTGCAGGTTTTCTGAATAACTGAAACTCCCTGGGCTCGTTATCGATTCTCGTTAACTATGGTGAGAGCACGAGGAATATTTCTACGGGATACGTGTGTGTTCTCGTGTGCGTATGCGAAATATTGTACCACACCGATGAATGTGAACGAGCAGCTACGCAGGGATTTATTTATATATTTGAGAGCTCGTCCGTTCGTGTCTACGTGGGAAACCGGTGACATTCGTTTCTCTGAAAGTGACTTGCTGAGCAAGGTGGGTTCGACATGCACTTGAGTATGTCTGGGGCTCTATTTCTCTATTTGTCAGTCTATGTTTAGTTGGAGATATAGCCAGTAAATGAATTTATTTCTTGGTGTCCCAGCAGACTGCAGAATGACAGAATCGATAACAAAAGCTCATATCAAAAACTCATATTCACCCCCCCCACACCATGTCCTTCCCCATCACATTCGGCTGTCACTGCACCTGCTGACCTGTGACAGACATTGACTCGATCTCCAGCTCCCCCACCCATAGTCTTGCATCTCCCAACTCACCAGAGTAGAACAACTCGCATTTTGGCGCCCTTAAATGCCACCTCCTTGGTCCGGGTCACCGCTCTGAACGGAGCCCTCTCCCCAGCCCCACCCCCAGGGGCCTGTGTTCGCTCTCAGTGGCCTTGAGGGGCAGGTAGGCTGCTGTTGCTGTGGCGACAAGAGTGCAGCGTTTGACTCAAGGCCCCAGGGTCCCAGCGGGTAGCAGGTGGTGTGCAGAGGGTGCGGTGTCAGCCTGGTGGGAGCCGAGAGACATATACACACAAGAAATACACGCAGCACTCATACATGCACGGACATCACCATCATCACACAAATGTGAACACGAAGCCTAAAACACGAACAAGCGCAATCTGGAACGCATCCGTGCCATTCTGCGGTTGCCACCCCGGTCCCCCGTTCGCCGTGCTTCGGATACGTCGAGCAGGTCTGCCCCCACCCGCTTGACCCCGGGGTCATCACCCTGGGAGAGTTTGCCTGTCAGGATTCATTATGACTCAAAGAGGCCTTGCAGTATTGTGTTTGTCTTGTGTTACGTCAGTTTAAGATGACACCAATCAAACAGCTGCTCTAGGGACGTGTAATAAGAGAGCTCTCCCCTCTCCACGCCACCACCCCCGTAAGTAACGGAAAACTAATGAGATGCTTACAGAGCTTTGAGCCAAAGCAATATTTTTGATTTTATTACTAGGCTGGGATGAAGCTGTCAAATAGTCAATTATTTACATTTGTAATTGTACAAACAAGGGGAAAAAAAATGAAAGTGCGTATCCGCGGAGTTCATCGGCTCAACTGAAAAGGCTGGCGCTCTCTCCCCGAGAAAGGCGTTTAAGAATTTACTGAGAAAAGCCCTCCTTCGATTCATAGCCAACTTCATTCCTAACTTGTTTCCCCACAGCAAGATAAATACTGTAATTGAAATGAGGGAAAAAAAAAAAAAAAACTTTTAAATGATTAAGGTGTATGATAAAGAAGTTTATCCTACTTTAATTTTCGCAGCATTTGAGGCATTTGACATAAAAACTAAAGTATTGCGACGTATAGCCAAACATTATAATCAGGGATCTGCACCTCCCGCTCCACTGCCTTTTTGATAAATTGCCATCTGGTCGGAGATATTGTTGCCTGCACTGCAAAAAAGAAAAAAAATCTGCCTCCGTAGCAGTTTAATATCACTTGCTATATACACTGTGAACAGAACATGACAGGATTTCACATAATTTTTTCTTGAACTCCTGAACCGGCACTGCAGGTTATCTCGTGTGAGCACAGTATGCCCAACTCGCCTAAACGCACCCGATCAGATATTTTCGAAAAACACGGCTCTCAGTCAGTTTGTATAGATTTCCATTGTTGTGCCTTCCACCTGGCCTTGGTCCAGTAATGATGTTTTTGTGAAGCTTTTACCCAAAGCAACCTACGCTGCATCTGCCTATATCGCTTTGTCTTTTACCTACCGAAGCAACTGTGTGTTTTACTCAACGGCTGGCGGGAGCGCTTGACCCAGAGGCCCTTGCTCGTACCTCGCCCTGTCTTTTGCTGACACTTCCACTGTCTCAGGCAGCACTGCACCTTTACGGGGCTTTATTCCGTAGCGCAGTGACACATGCCAAGCTGCACCAAGCCTAGAGAGAAGGTGGTATGTTTGCTTGGCTTTACAGCTGCTGAGATTGTATATGGCGGGGAAATGAGTCCCGCTAGAGCAAAGCCGCGGGCGCCGCCCGTTGCAGAACTCATGAGAGTCTCCTCTTCCGGCAGGAAGCTATCGCAGGCTTAGATCTGCGTGGGGGGTTTGGAGGTGCTGCTGCCGCCTCCAGAGGGGAAAACGTCCACAGTGTCACCATGACTCCCAAACTCTAAGGGAGAGGAATAAGAACAAGAAAGCAAACATGAATGTATTTTATATTATCACTATGTCTCTGTGCACCGTGTATCTGTCTCTAACGTTGGCTTCTGGCCTAATGATGAGGAAAAAAAACACTTCATGTTCAAGAAAGTCTTGCGGTGCTAGAGGGAAGCAAAATGAGGGTTCATTTCTGGGACTTCCTTCACCCGGGGCGCGCTGGAAATTCGCTGGCTCATCTCTTGGGTGTGGAGAGACGGGCTGGCCAGCAGCTGCTGATGTATACCAGCATGGTGTCCCTTCGCTCCACCCCCCCCACCATCCAACGCACGGATCCCCCCGTGTGCCTCGTTCTTCTGCTGCACTCGTTTTGAGTGGCGGGGGCAAAGGTCGAGCCCCTTGACGAAGGTGTCAGATGCCAGAAAATCCGACCCTCGGCCGTCGGCGAAGATGTCGGGTGCGCTGGGGATCCGGCGGCAGCAGTGGGGAGTTTGTTTGGTTTGTGATTGCCCCCATTTAGATTGTTCTGGAGCGTATGTGTGTGTTTGTGTGTACGGGACTCTAACCGAGGGGCAGCCGGGAGGCGGAAGTGCGAGGTGTGACGTGCTGTAGATACTGTGTGATTTATGGCGTGGTCTCGGAACTGTTTAAACTATAAGAAAATAATTTCTGCTTGCGACAAACTCGTTGGAGTCATGTCGGGAGGGGGACGGGGGGATATCGGGGTGAGATCTTTTCTCCTCGCAGACACACTCGTCTCCTTTTATATGACTCACGGTAAAAGGGGGAAAAAAGACACGAAGGGGGGGCTTCAGGGACTGAAGAAAACATATTTTAATGCCAGATATGGAAGGAGAAAGATATTAATAGCCAATCTGTTAATTGTATTCATATTCACAGACATTAAGATGCAATATTTGACATTATCCATTATTGTTTTGTATTGTCTTGTATTCTCATGTGTACTGTAATATTGTTCATGAACTCTCTGACCTTGTCCAGATAGCACTGACATACAGACGAGATTTTAATCTTGCTATATGGAATATTTTTCTCCGGTATCACTAGGGAGACTGCTTATACTTATGCGCAGCACACACACAAACACACACATATGCTAAGACACACACAGCTCTTTAATTAATATGCTTTGGTTGAGCTGAATATTGGACTCAACTTGGCATCTGCTGTCAGTGATTTGATGGTTTTTTCCTTGTTATTAAGGTGTCTTTTTATTGACTCCTCGGTGAAGAGTTTATTTTAGTTATTTCTCGTGATGTTTCTTAAAGAAAATCATGCAAATCAGTACATAAGGTAATGTAAACAAGATGTTATTCAGATGAACTGCAATTCCGTGTCTCTGAGTAGAAAGCGTGCGTGCATTTGAGCACGGGTACACGCGTGTGTTTGCGTGCGCTTCTTTGCGCCAGTCTTTGAATGCGTCTGTGCGTCTGTGCCGCGTTCGCAAGCCTTGCTGCACTTTTATGTCTTGTGTGCGAATGTAGCCAATCAGGCAAAGCTTTACAGCTAGAAGCGGGGGCCCCACAGTGGTTTGGAGGGGGAGGCAGCAGAGAAAATGCTACAGCTAACAGATGCCAACACCAGCTGCCGTGTCGGTTGCAAACACGCTCGATTCGTCGGCCCACATTCACCCTCTATCATGTAAACTCGGAGCTGTCCTCATTTAGCGTCCGGGGTGGGCCGGGTTCTCGTATCAAACAAAATCCCATTCCAGCACACAATTAGGCTGCCACGCTATGCGGGCTCCCCCCGCAAAAGGGTCTCCGTGACGACGGCGTCCCTCGCAGATGGGAGGAGCGGGTGGCGGGATTAGGGCTGGCCTGGCACGAGGCAGACGAGGAGCAGCCGCCCGCGCTGCTGGCGGTCCGCGGAATAGACCCCCCCCCGTAGCTCGGAACACCCCGGCTGGCCCCCTTACCTTCCGACTCGTTTGGAGAGACGGACGCTTTGTGTCTTTGTGGTTGGAGCAGGTTGTCGGTGTCGCTCGGCTCCGTGTCGTTCGGTGCCGTGGCGATGCGCAGCGGTTATTTGCGCTCTCTCCTACCGGGGTTCGTCTGCCTTCGATTTACAGCGGAGAGTCCTGCTCTGCTCTCTCACTAGTTGAGCGTGAGTACGTGAACTGATCCAGGACTGCAATAATACTGCCCTCGCTCTCCCCTTTCTTTCTCACGTTCACATTTATTCGCTTTGCTGACCCTTCTCTCCAAAGTAACTGACAATGTTAAGCTACTTATAAATATTTACCCGTTTATACAGGTGGATAATGTTTTTTTTTTTTTTTTTTACTGGTAAGTTCCTTCTTCAAGGGTACTGCAGCTGGAGGAGGGATTCAAATCTGCGATCTTTGGGTCCAGAGGCAGCAGCTCTATCCACTCTGCTATAAGTTGCCTCCGCTTGCATGCATCGCCCAACGGTATCAAGGCAGGGAGATCCATCGTGATGGCAGAATTGAAGCCAAGTAATGAAAAAGGAGAGAAACATCAGAAAAGAGAATTTCTCCCTTTTCTGGAATTGGTTTCCACTATGTACAGTGTGTTTGTATGAATCGCATTTCTCTGTGTTCCCTGGCCATGATAAGATATGTCTGAGCTAAAGAGCGGTGTCGGTTAGTCTGCAGTGCAATTACCCCTGCCTTGGTATAACCATTCTCTGGATTTGTCTATACCCAGTGAGCTGTTCAAATTCTAACTATCCTAGTTTCAGAATATTCACAAGGTGACGGTGGCACTGGCTTTTGTTTGCTACCTGTCACCTGGGTGAGGTTTGTGACAGTGCTAAAAAACACTGACCACCAATGGATTGCATCTTCACACTCAATCCACTGGATCACTAGCTGAAGGCCTGCACAGAGTCCATCTGGGTGTAATAGACAGATGGGCTGTTATGTTTTTTCTTTCGCTGTTCGTTATCCTGATTTAGTTGTGGCCGGTTCCCAGTTGTTATGTTCCCCTTCAAACACGGTACCCGCACAAAATATGGAAAGACGAAGATGGACGCAGGCCGTGAAAGATGCACATGTTTTTTTCCACCTGCTCCTTTACACTCTGCACACTCCTGCCTTCACTGAGGATGTGACATTGCTTGAGGAAAGCACTACCCGCCCGCTTTCACCCACAGCCCTACCGTGACCCGGCTGACCATACGCATCTCTATGTGCAGCTTAGGGGAGGAGGACCTGGCCATGACATCCACCCAAGGGAACATGGGTCAGTCTGTGTTCCCTGGGCTTATTCCCCAGAGAATGATAATGTGACATGGTGGAACTGGAACCCAGGTTTCCACCGTAGGGTGCACAGCCATTTACCAAAGCACCACAGGGGAGCTTACCCTGTTTTAAAGCCTACAGCAATGTAAATGGGAGTTTTCACAGTCATCTGAGCTCATTGTGAAGAAGATCTCTGCTAGGGGCATTTTTCGAGTCACACGCTGAATCTCCTGAGAAAGTACCACCTAGGGGCTGTTCAGCTGCTGGATCATTTCAGCTGCTTTGCTTCAGTGCATCCACTATGTGGCTTTCAGCAGAACAAAGCGAGAGGTGAGCCAGGCTAGAGAAAGAAAGGTCACGAAGATGGAGGAAACAGCAAGGCGAAATGAGAAGTAGTACTTGGACGTGATCTGTAGGGGAGGAATGGTCACGCAGAAGCAGTCCCCCCTATTTTTTCGGTCATCAGCTGAGGTCTGCTCACTGCTGGTCTCTAGTGTTTAGGGCAGGGACGCTGTAGGCTGATGCGTCGACATTAATGGACATCCCCACGCTGGCTTCTGTGGTTAACTTTTAAGTTGCTCACTGTCTGTCAGGTGATTACATTTCTTCCCCTTGATGACCCTTCTCTGCTCCCCTCACCCTCTGCCCATCCTCCATCACTTTCCATCCCCCACACCTTCTTCACTGCCCTACAAGCACGGCGGATTTCGTGACAGAATTGGCAGCCAATTAACCGCCATCAGCGCATACGTGCTTCTCCTCGCCGTCCTGTTGCCCCTCTTCCTCCTCGCTCTCCTGCTGCCCCCCCCCAGCTCCAGCACCCCCTCGTTCCGGCCCATTCCTGCTGAGTTGTAGACAGCTCCTTGCTGCTTTAATTGACAGGGTCACCGTGTGGAGGGAAGTCTATGAATTGCTAATCAAAATAAAAAAGGGGAAGCAGAAATGCTGAAGATGAAAAGCCTGGCTGCCGGTCCTTTTTCCGCCTCCTCCCTGCTCTCTGCCTGCCTGTCTGACGGGAAGCGAGAGAGCGCAGGAGGAAGGGGAGATGCGCAGCTTCTGATTCTCATTTAGGTATTGGGCCTCCCCGTTTGTATTGGTAATGATCTCTCTGCGGGTGTGATGTTATATGGAAGGGCCCATGCTGAGGTATCGATACAACAATGTGTTCTGATTGGCTAACTGACACGACTGAAGAGAGGCTGATTTTCCTTTACTGCTAAATCTTAACATCTGCCGTCTTCATGGGGTTTTACGGCGAGCTGCCATTAGTTCCTCCAGTTAAACTATGGCAGAGCGCCTTAGACCCCCACTCAGAGCGAACTGGTGCCACACCCTGTTGGAAAACGATTCCCCTTCTCCCGCTCTCTCCAGCTCGTGCGTGCATGTGCAAATGTGATTCGTGACTCTCTGGATCTGCATGAGCGCATGAACCAGAAAGCGTTGCTCTTACCGTTTTATAATATGTGCCACAGTTCAGCGTTGTACAATATTGATGGGTGTCTTCGACCGCTTAAAGGAATGCTCATCATTAAAATCATACTGTACGGAAGAAGTGCCGTTGAGGAGCGGTGGCTGGAGCTGGTGGGGACAAAAGGAGCTGGTGGGGAGGGTCACACATGAATCTGCACATTGCTGGCAGTCTCTTGGCTCCTCTGGCACAGCTGCAGTCAGTGCAGAACAGGTAGTCAAGTACAGGTGAGGAGTAGGAGGTCTTGTCCTCCTGGGGGTGGTATTCTGCTACCGCCTTTTTTGTAAAACGTGCTCTTTGGCGGCAGAGCACCTGTACATTACTCACATGCGGGGTCTGCCTACGGAATCTTAAGCAATATTGACTCCCCGTGGCGAGAGAGTGAGGCACCACACCCGTGTGCGGGCCTGCATTCCGCGAGTGTGTGTGTGTGGATGTGTGAGATGGGGGTTAAACATCTCTGCTGCCATTTTCGTCATTGCTTCTGAACCAGTTAGCTCTTGTCTGGAAGCACTGAAGCCAGATGTGGTGCCCAGAGCAGACTCAGATCACAGCTGGTTCAGAGCTACTGTTGCTCAGCTACTCAACACATAGGAGTTGTTTGTGTTGTGTGTGTGTGTGTGTGCACGCCTCCCAGTTCTCTGTGCTGAGCTCTTCTGGTGCAGCTCACAGTCAGGCTGTGTGTGCAGTCAAGTTCCTGCTGCTGAAGCTCTGGAGGTCAGTACCCCTGGCCACTGCACATACAGAGTTGCGACCCACCACCCTACTGGCGCTTTCCCCAGTCTCTCTGGTATTTCTCGTCTCTTCGCATTTGCTCGCTGCCTTCGTCGGCGTGCATTAACTTAATGTTAAATCAGTGTTACTTTGGCCAACCTTATTCAAATGTATGCATACTGTCAAAGAACCTCAAATATTTTCACCATAAAAGGGAGAGAATTCACGGAATAAAAAAAAGAAAACAAATGTGTGTTTTCAAACTCCGTTTAGCTTTAAGGAAAGAAGAAAAAAGGAAAAAATACCATTCCCTCTTTTAATTGCTGAGTTTTAAAATGTAAAGCGAAGGCTAGGAAGAGGTAATGCCTTGATTGGTTTAACTTGTGAATAGACATCAAAGCCTTTATCTAAGCAGCTGCACCCTCAAGGCTGAGATGGGTATTTTTAGGTTTTATTTTAAATGTGCTTTGAAACTATTTTATTACAGTCATCGCTCTTCATCCCTCTTAACAGCCGACGCATGCAAAGTGAAACGGCTGTTTTTCGCATCGTCAGTTGAAAATAATTTGGAGCACGACAGAGGTGAAGCTTAGCAATATGGTTGGCGTAGCCAGTCCCTTGGTGTCTAACCCCACTGGCGAGACAGAGGTAAATATGGGGTATGAGAGGTAAATATGGTTAGAATTTTTTTTTTTTTTTTTTTTTGTTAAGACGATCAAGAAAGAAGTCTGAGATACTGATGTGTGCAGTGGAAAAAATAATTATAATTTCCGGATGCACTGTACACTGGCCCACTAAATCTTAATTGGGAGATGGCTTTAAACATGGTCCAGTGCTTCCTGTATCGCAGTGAAAAGGGAAAATAACTTCTCCCATAAATCTAGGGATTTCTGGATTATCATTTGGATTATAGACGATTATGCTACGACACAATCCAGATTATCTGATTCAGGTCCAACAGAAGGACACAGAATGACACTGAAAGGCTCTTGTTTTGTTTCCATACTCCAGCTGGATTGCGATCTGTGCATTTACTGCAGAAGTTGTTGGTGTGGGCCAGACGATGGCCGTCCCAACAGCTTCAGGAAGAAGAGTAATGAAGAGGAGGGATGGGTTGTTCTGGGGATGCTGCAGGGCTTGTTCCAGTCACTGCTGGCCACCCAGAGGGTGCCTGATGGTGGCCTTTAAATGAGGGACATGGTGATGGTGGAGTTACAGGCAGTAACAGTGACTGTCAGTCACAGTGATGGAGGGAAGTTGCAGTGGGAATCAGCTTAGTACTGCTGGAGATTAATCAAATTAGCTGTTTAGTCCTGCTTTCATGCCCGTGTGATGCACATGCAGGACTGGAGGAGTGTGTCTTGGTCTGTGTTTGTGTGTGCACACTGCATGTAGGAATATCTATTACCACTAGACCAAAGCAGCATAAACTCAGCACCCTTGGTTAGTGGGAAGTGTGTGTCTGACTTCAGTGAATCAGCGTGACACAGTATGCATTCATACTCACACTCCAGGTGGAGTGGAAGGAAAAGGGGAAAGCAAGCTTTCCGCTGGTCTCGGCAGCTCTTCGGGTTCAGGTTGGGCACGTGAACAGACGAAGCCTCACTCAACAGAAGCGGAGGATCCCACAAGACCAACTGGAGAAACTGCCTTTCAGAGATCTGATACATCAACAGAAGCACAACGAGCCATTCAGAGGCAAAACGCACTTCGGAAGGCCCGGGTTCCTCACTGGATAACGCCGTGAGCTCTAGGAGCGAATGTCTGGCCCTGCACTGCCATGAGATCATGCTGCTTATTGCCTTTAAAAGCTGGTACAGCATCAGTGCATCCTTGCTAAATTACTTAGACTTGTGCTGTTTGGAGTTATCCAGAGTGATTTCTGGACAGAGGTTGTACCTTGTTTCCTGGGTGCAAGGTAAGGTTGAAATCTACCACCCCTGAGGTGCCCATCACCTGAGATATGGGCACATTTCAGCAGTCATTATATTTTTGGCACCAGCGCGTCAACCTGTAGAGAACCTGCTGTCCTGCCCCCCGGTCTGTGATGCGGAACAGCCTCCATGGATAGCTCACAGTAGACATGGCTCCTTACTGGGGGACTCAGACAGGATGGGTGCAAAGCTTCAGGAGAAGGAGCAGGTTGCATCCTCAGTTTCCTGAACGCTGTCAGTCGCTGCAAACTTCTAACAGCACTTGACAGCCATGGACTGATTTCAGTCCCAGAGCAGAGTTTTTCACTTCCATTATTTTTGTGCAAACCCCACTGCGGAAAGAAAGCGTAGAGGATGAGGTTTTCCAAACATTGCATCAGAAACCCTTTGCAGCCTTTCCCGCTTGTCCTACAGACTACCCAGAGCTCCCGTGGACCCCGGCCCTGCAAGCCAGAGAGCAGGCTGGAATAGAGGTAACTCTGCGGCTCCCCCGCCTTCTGTGGAAAAGGAGCGCAAAGGTGCATTTTTATATTTGGTGCGTATGCGGTGTACAGATTTTACCGTCACTGAAAAAGCTAGCAGCTTGGTGTCATTGTCATTTAGGGATCTGTGGACTTCCTCCCAGTTTTGTACAAGCTGTCGGTAGTTGTGTGTTTTTTGTGTCGGTTAAGTGCTCAGCCGCTCTGAGTACGTGTGTGTAAAGCGCTGATAGTCATCGAGTCTGCGTTGCATGTTCGCTGTTTATTGGTTCACGTCTGTGTTCTGGGTTCCATATATAATATTTTATGTTCCGTGTTTTGTATAGAGGCTGTGCTTTTCCCTAAGGCACCAGAAACTAATTAGCGAAGACAACCAGCACACAGACCTCCACAAAAATCAGCCTCTAATTTACTCCCCAGAAATAACAACCATGAGATCTATTATTCTTTTTTCTTCATACAATTAGATAGTTATTTTGTCTAATTGCCTAATGTATTTGTTTATTCCCCTTCATTTACAGCTCCATATTGTCCCTCTTGCAATGCCCTGTAAATAAAGCTAATGACAGTTTAATAGCCATGTATAGTGGAGGAATAGTTGAATCCAGCAGAGAGGTGTTCAGAGAATTGAAATGTTTTGCGGCATATTTGAAAGAAATTGTCTTTTGTTATTTCCCTTCAGAAAAACCTGCACCATGCGTGTGCTTAGTGAATGCATTTTAGAGATATTAGCCCATCCAGGTAAAATCCCTGTGTGCTTGGGGAATTATCCCATCCGGCTAAAATTTCTCTCTTTCAGGGCGGTGCAGACTTAGCCCATCCAGCTGAAATCGCTACATGCTCTTTGTGTGCGGCGCTGCACCCGGGAGTAGAAGAGGCGCTCACAGGGATGGTTGCCAGCGCTTGGCACAGAGTTGTCCTAGGACCTCATGAAGGCATTCATAATGAATAATGCAGAACTGGGTGGGGCTGAATGAATGAATGAATGAATGAATGAATGAATGGATGAATGGGGGCTGGGTGCATTGCATCACTGAGGCCCTCCGCCATCCACCAGACCAGTGGTCCATGCAGTTTATCCCTATTCGTTAAGGGAATCCAGTTCAGCTGCAGGCAACGACCTCCTCTTCTGGGAGTCTCTTGTATTTACACATGATGGTGATGGTGTTGTTGCCATGGTGACACACGCAGCATAACTGTATGCAGTTCACAGACAGTGCAGAGCAAAAGCAGACAGATACACCTGCCTGAAACAGTACGTGGGGGCCATGTTCTGCATTTGGATATGCCGGTGTAAGAAAGGGAAAGCCGCGGCAGGTGCGGGTTCAGTGCTGGTTGTTGGAGACACCTCTCAGGATGTGAACCTGAGGGTTAGGAGGGAGCAAAGGAGGAGCTGGTTTGGGAATGACATGCTAGCACTTTTCCTTATTCGTGGCTATTCCTTTGAGGAAACTCAAAGAGGAGAGAAGCCCTCTTGTCACTGGGCCAATTAGCCTGTATTCTCCCTAGAAGAAACACGGAGGTGTACAGGGGAACCAGGTTGTCCTTCACACTTTCCCTTATCCTTTGTTCTCCTTTCTCCTCCTCCTTCTCGTCCTCCTCCTCTCACTCACCTCTGTGTGTGTAAGTCGCTCTAGTGCGCTCTCCCTCTGGTCTCCTCCTGCTATCCCTCTCTCCCTTCATTTATTGCCTTCTGCTTACTTTGTCTTTATCTCGTGATGCTCATCTCAGCTCTGTTGAGGAGCTACGTAATATTGTGTGAGTTATTATACTCCTCTCAATCTCCAGCCGCCTCTCTTGTCACTTCTTTATCTTTTATTATTTCTAACCCACTTTCTGCCTCTTCTCACTGTTGGCCACTACGATGCCAACGGGCTGTCAGTATCCTAACCCTCTTCTTCCTCCCTGATCCTCTCTGTACTTGCTGCAAAGATGTATGTGTGCGTTCTGATCATTACCATGTTAAGGTAATTAGAGCTCGTTTGGGAGGAGCTGGTGCTACACTAACGAACGCACCAGCTGTGCATCTGCCCCCCTAGATCCTGAACAAGGCCACGGGGCCCCCTCGTGGTACCTGTCTGAGCATCCTTTGAGCAACACTTGTGTTACCATGGCAACGGCCTCAAGGCGTCTCTCTGACGACCGCCTCCGCTGAGCAGAGGGGCGCTAACGAATAAGCTGGCAATCCCCTTGCGAGAGGCAGCGGGGGCTGGTCGTGTGCGTGTACGGCTGCGCCTCCCTTGGCTGGCTTCATCCCATAAACAGCTGCCAGTGGCTGCGATGGAGCGGCGAGCCTTGCTCAGCAGTGTCCGTACTGCAGAAACGCTGTGCGGACCGGGCGCAGATGAAGCTGAAGCTGGACCGGCCTTCGTCTAGGTCCTACCCTTTGAATACGTGTCAGAGAAGTAAATGAAACATAAAAACAACCGATGGGAAGAGCTCACTCAGAATTGTTCAGTTTCCGAGGACATCGCTGCAGAATGAGAATCGCAGAGATTGTGGCAGGATGCAGCCTGGGTCTGTCTCTCCAGATGCCCATATGGAGCGTTCAGTAGCGCCCGTTGACTGAGTCTTTTCAGGAGCAGCTTTCTGAGCCAAGGGCAGCTGGATTAGATTCATCTTCATTTCCCCTTATAAGCCACTGGATCTCTCTGTGAGAAAGGGCTGCTGGGAACTGGCAGGCTGTGAAAGAGTTTCTCTAAGCACCCCACCTTCCCTTACCCTCATGCCAGGCTGGCTCAGAGGGCACACTCATGCCCCCCCTACCCGTGTCCATAGCAACAGATACTAGGGCGGGGTGGCATGGTGGGGGGGCGGGTGATTAACAAGACTACCATACAGTCTGTCGCTTGTAGCCCACTTGGCAACATCCAGCAGGTAGTCCTTAGGGTTTTATCTCAGTCAGTGGGCCCCACCTGGAGGGCAGTGTGCCGTTCCCGGACCAGGTGGGTGAGAAACTGGGGTTCACTGCTGTCTCCCATGACTCCATGCAGAATGCACTCATTAAAAGATGTTTCCTCTTTGCTGTTTCTGTGTCTGCTGGGAAGGCTGAGCGTCCTGGTTTCCGACAGCGATGCCAACCACGGCAGCTGGTGTTGTGTTCTACGTTGAGTACCGCAGCTGAAGGTAGCAGTGATGACAGGTCCCCTTGAATGCGGAGTTCAGGTGCACAAACCGAGTCACCAAAACCTTCAGGTGTCGAGTGCTGACCTTCGACCTTCCCCTACCGCCCGTTTGCACCTGATCTCGCGCTCCTCGGCCGGGTTTGTGCACATCTGGTCTGCGACGTGACTGTGGATAGGCTCTCAGAGGCAGCCACCAGTGGGAAGTGTTTATCTATGATTTGTGCAGATTGGATAAACTAATCCTGTAGAATAAGCGGCTTCAAGTGGCTCAGTGGCTTTCCCGGTGGGGCGTGGGTGGGAGGGTTGATAATACCTCCTGCAGCCCCCTCTCCGCCACCTGCTAACATGTGTACAATAATATTTTGAGATTAATGAATTGACTGAGATGTAGTTATTTGATGGCCCTTTTAAACATGATATAAAGCCCTCTGGGACATCACATCCTTCTGGATGGAGAGACAAAGCCGTTCGCTCAGACATCCTCTATGTCCTCAACCTTGTTTTGTGACTGGCATCAACTGCAAAGCCAACCCTGAACCCAAACCCAAACCTGCTGTTCCTCTGTTGCAGAGGAAATAAGGGCAAATGCAAAAGCCTGTTCAGTAGTATAGGAGCAGTGCAACAGTGGATGTCTAGTGGCTGTAACTGCGAACCACCTAGTGTAAGGGTGTGTAAACAGTGTAACGGTGACACGGTGGGTCACAAATGAGTATTTTCTTGCAGAGAAATGATTTCGTATATGAGTATATGTGGCATATTTAGTACGTATATGAGTATATGATCTGTATATGAGCATCTCCTCACCTGTTTCACCATCTCCAGCTCAGAGGCAGCTCTCCCACAACGGTCCGGCAGTGTTGTGGAAACACGAATGCAGGCACTCTGCATGCTGCAATAAATATTTTGCTAGAATGAGAAGCTGACATGCATTGCTAAAGCAGATATACGCGTGGAACGAAATGAGGGGCAGTAAAGCAGTGCAAAAAAGCAGCTTCTTTTGTCTTTCGCTGAGGGATGAATACGTCGGGGATCCAGAATATGCTGCTGAGTAAAGGTTCACGCCCACATTAGCATGAATTGTGAGTTTAAGTGCCGCTGGAGCTTGATTGCAAACACACCGAGGCACAAACACTTACATATACATTGCTGCTTGAAAGTTTGTGAACCCCTTGTGTCCCTTAGTTTTACCACAAAATGGTAATTTTAATGAGAAGCAGTCTTTCTCATCCGACATAATAGGTATGTAATGAGCAATTCTATTTATTCTTTTAGAGGAAATCATGTGTGTAGTAGAAGAACAGAAGTAAGAATCAGTGAACATCAAGCTGTGTTGGTTAAACCAAGTAGGTAAGTAGAATCAGGTGTGTAAATCATAATCGTGTATTCATTTTATACGTTTAAGATTGAGATTTTATAAATTTAATATTTTATGTAAGAATAATGACCATCCCTGTAGGGTTCACACCCTTTCAAGCAGCACTGCATGCGTGCGCACACGGGGAATTTTGAAGGGACTTAAAATCCACGCAATACACACATGACTTCATATCACGTGAAACCGCTTGTCCCATACGGGGTCGAGGGGAGCCGGAATCTCACCAGACCCTCACAAGGCATGCCAAGTGGGACTCGAACCCCAGACCCCCCCAGAGAGCAGGACCTGCTCCAACCCACTGCGCCACTGCGCCAATACACCACTGCACCTCCTCATCCCTCCAGTAACTGAATGCAAATATTGTGCCTTTTCCTCGCCTTTCTTCTCGCCCGCGTTTGATCACGGACGTCTCGGTGAGAGAGGCGGGGCGGCGTTGTGGCTGCGGCTTCTGCGGTAGCGAAAGGTGAACGGAGAAAGGAAAGGGATGTTAGCGTAAATGTGGCTGAACTGCGCTGAGTGCAGGGTCATTCTCCCTCTTGTACTCTTTCTCACACAGGCATTTGCTCACTTTCTCAGCCATTCGCACACTCCTTCTGTTACTCAGCCACGCACGCACACCTTCATGTACCGTCATTCGCTCACACCCTCGTGCACTCGTGTCACCGCTCTCTTTCATTTGCTTCTCTTTTATTTTAAATGCCATTAATGACGGTGCTTCCAACTTTTCTTCAGCTCATTTAACAATCATTCCAGCTTATGCCACAATTGCTGCTTTTAACCAGTAGGGAGTTCTGTGCTTTTGTTAGGAATTGCTGTTTGATGCCCTGTAAGTGATCATCCTGCCTTTTCATCCAGTCCACACTAGAATGGTTCCTCTGGCCTGCTGCTAATAACTGCTTCCACTCCTTGTTGATGAGGTTTGACTGGCCCCTTAATTAAATACTGACCTCTTAATTAAATACTGATTTGCAGTTGAGATCTCTCGACCGTGACTTCCTTTTAAGTCCTTGAGAAAGGAATGTTCTGCCGAAGGTTTGCGCTCATAAAAAGGCATGCTTAATAACATTTCTTCAAAATATCGTTGTTACTGCTTGTCACTCAACAAATTAGTGGAGCAAGATTACCGGGAATTACATGTTAAATATGTTGTTTGCTCGACAGCTTATCGAAATTAATTAAGCTGAATGCCAATTAGAACAAATAAATTGGTTTGAGTAGCACAAATAAATAAAATTGCATCGTATACGCACAGCCACTCCCATTTTAATTCCCGTGTCTCGTGAAGACGTAAAGATAGGCGCCTACACGAGATGTTCCGACACAAAAGCACGCATTGTTTTTTTGCGTCAATGTCTGAAGGATTTCAGAGCAACAAAGACAAACAAATATGTAAATAACAAGAAAAGTAGCAGAGGTCATAAATGAAGATTCACGGTGTACTGTATCGCTGCAGTTCCAGGAGTGAACCGTCTCAAAGCTGTCAAAGAAAATCAAAGCTTCTGCTCTTTCTTATAAAATGTGCAATTTTTAGTGAATGAGAGACTCACTTGAACCGTTAAACATGTGGGCTGGAACAGAGAAACCCAGGTGGTCTGTCCCATTCCCCACCCTTGGTGGTGCCATTTCTGACACCGTTTGCTTCCACTGGGCCTGGTAGGGACAGCAGGCTGACCCAAGTCATCTTAAGTCCCTAAGCAGAGCATTACATTCACATTTATTCATTTAGCTGATGACTTACGATGTTAGCCTACCTACAATTATTGACCCATTTGTACAGCTAGGTAACTTTACTGGAGCAATTTTAGGGTAAGTACCTTGCTCAAGGGTACTACAACTGGAGGTGGGGATCGAAAGGGTCCCAAGGCAGCAACTCTAACCACTATGCTACCAGCTGTCTCTGATCCATGGGGATCAACTGCAGACCGTAGAGTTAATGTCCACAGGCCCAGAGTGCCTCTGGTGGTGGGGCGCTAAAGCTGAAGTGACACTGCAATGGATGTGTGACATGCTGAGCTCTTTAGCAAAGGCCCTCTGGGCTCTTGGCGCCCGCTGTCCGGCGCTGCTCGTGAGGTTCCGGCCTTTGCATGGCATCCCGAAGGGGAGAATAAAGCAGCATTCACATCACAACCATTGGGTTAAGCAAAATAGCAGACGTCTAAAGCAGGTATTCCAGGCTGCATCCTGCGGTTAAGGCCCACAGTGCTTGTAAATGAGCTCTCAGGAACAGGAAGTAACTGATGACACCAAGAATCCACCTTCCCCCTGGGTTCTCCAAACCTAGACTACCTCTGCCTATTTTTGAGATCGGCATGTTTATTTATTTACCCAGGAACTGCATGCAATTAGAAACATCCCTGACTAGTCATGCGGTTCTTCGTAGCGAACGTAGCCGTGGGCTGATTCTCATTGGCCTTCCCCCGGCACGTAAACATCATAACGCGGAAATGACAACGAGGGATGATGAAGGATAAAAAGACACGTAGGCTTGTCAGCTCTGGTACACATCACACGTCTTCCAGGAGGAGGAAACTATACAGCCACAACAGAATTACGCTTTATGGAATATGCTTACACAATGGCTCACGTGCAAAAATATGTTCTCAGAAATATCAGTGTCACACTAGTTAAAAAGGGCTGGATATGAGAAGTTTGCCGAAGTAGCTAAGATGGTTGGTTGACTGCGAAACGGCGAAAGTAAATAAACACCCGGGTTATATATGTTGCCGTACACTTGGTGCAAATTCACACTTTGTTACACTCTCACAGTTGACGCTCAGCCTCGAGTCTCCGGTTCCATCGCGGCGATGTTGCGGAAATATCGTGTGGTCTTCACTTGCGGAGGATAATGGCGTATCTGTGTTCGCTCCACCCCGCAGCCTGGGGGACACTCCTTCTCACTCCCGCGGCACATCTGCACTGATTGCCGATGACAGTTTTAGGGCATTGATGCATAACGTTATTTATTTATTCAGCCTTGTACCACTGTTTATGGTCTCTCTCGCTCTCTCTCTTTTGCTCCCTCTACTTGTTCACCCTCAGCGCTCACCCTCAGTTTCCATCATTCTGTCTTTCCCTTTTCTTCTCCCTCCCCCAGTCTTCCTTCCTTCCTTCCTTCCTTCCTTCTCTTTCCCCTCACATCTCCCGCTTTGTCTTTGCCTCTCAGCTTTCCTGCCTCTGTTTCTCCTTCTTCCCTCGTGCTCCCTGCCTCTCTCACTGACCCCACTCTTTGCACGGGGAAAATTCATCGTTTTCCAAGAAAGCATTAAGAGATGCGCTTCTTCTATTAAACAAAATTACGTATACCACAAGTTTTCACTGCAATACAGTAAAACTTTATTGTTTCTTTCTCACTGTTACCAGTTCAGCCCCTTCTACGTATTTCATGACAGGTGTTTGTTTTGTTTCTATGGGTGTGGGGAATGACATTCCTATAGCAGTATGTATATTAAGTACACATCTGTTTTAGTGAAGGGGTGATGCAGCGAGTTTGGCCTGTGCCTGCTCTCTGGCGGGTCTGGGGTTCGAGTCCAGCTTGGGGTGCCTTGCGATGGACTGACGTCCCGTCCTGGGTGCGTCCCCTTCACCTCCAGCCTTGCACCCTGTGTTGCTGGGTTAGGCTCCAGCTTGCCGCGGACAAGCGTTTTCAGTCAATGTGTGTGTGTGTGTGTGTGTGTGTGTGTGTGTGTGTGTGTGTGTGTGTGTGTGTGTGTGTGTGTGTGTTTTAGTGAGCTGTAGCAGCATCCAGAGGTGGTTAGTAACATATTACATTTACTGTATTACTTGTACTTAAGTAAACAGTACATTTCATAATAGCTTTTTACATTGATACTTTTTCCTTTCATTGGACTAAATATGTAAAGAATTAAATGTAATTTAATCCTGTTACATTTCTGTAAGTGTTTTTTCATTACCTTTGAATTTTTCACATTTAATGACTTTCTCTCCTCAAAGCTAATCAAGCCCGTATCGTCGTGAATCTCCTGCGGATTCTACCAGCTATCGTCAGCTGTCAGTCACACTCACGTCTACAGCGAAGCATTGAAAATGTCTCTTCGCTGTCAGCTGACTTCTTTTGTTGACTGCAGACACCAATCAGAGTTTAATCTTAACCAGTTTTTCTAAGTGCTTTATTTTTAGTCGCGTTGAATTTCGTACTATCTTAACTGAGAGGCCATTTAACTCATGTCCAAGGAAGTAAACTTATCCAAGTTTAACCGATTTAATAATTTTTTTTTCTTTCCGTATTGTGAACATTGAGTTAAACAGGTCTTTATTTTTTCGATGAGATCTTAGATGTTGATGAAAATGCCAATATCACGTGACTCATAAACTAGAGTGTGAAGGTCAGCAATCGCAGTACACAGATACTTTTTGTAGGTTAACTTTGTTTCATCTTGGTGAATTATCTCTTTCCATTTACTATAAAGTCTGCACCATGGGTAATGTTATTTACCTATGATGTTGTTAAAACAAGTACGAGTACTGATTCTCTGGTAATTTAATGTTGAATCTAACGTTTGAATAGTGTGAACACATTTTCCGAATAGCGTAGCAAAGCTGTCTGGTTTTTTGCCCAGTTTCGTCTTTTTCCTCTTTATGATGCACCACTACATCCCATTGGAACCAGCAGTCTGGTTATGTGTGGTTTATTCAACCTAAAAGTTATTCTGACACATCCACCTGCACTTTGCGTGTTTGTGTGCTGTCATCCCTGTCCACGCACCAACTGAGAAAAGCAAGTTTTTTTGGGATTTTGAGACTCTAAACTGACTGATATTTAGATATGAGTTTTCTAACCACAGGACAGTCTGCAGTGCAGTCTGTCTAGCAGTTGGTGGTAATGATTTTTAACAGTTCTCCGTTTGAATCCTGGTTCTGCTTTCTTGGTTTTGCCTTTCAACAATGAATTTATCCCGAACTACAGCATGTTAAGGGGGTGTGGTGGCACAGTGGGTTGGCCCTGGTCCTGCTCTCTGGTGGGTCTGGGGGTCAAGTCCCACTTGGGGTGCCTTGCGACGGCTTGGCATCCTGTCCTGGGTGTGTCCATTTTGCCCCGTGTTGCTGGGTTAGGCTCCAGCTCCCCGTCACCCCGCTTGGGAGAAGCGGTTTCAGATGGTGTGTGTGTGTGTGTGTGTGTGTGTGTGTGTGTGTGTGTGTGTGTGTGTGTGTGTGCGCATCACATCAGTATAATTGCTATGTGTGGACTATTTTCATCCACGTCCTCATAGTGCCTGGACTGTGCGTTCGTACATTGGTTTGAATCTGGCCCAGTTTGAATGTGACTTTGACATGTTTTTCAGGTGAAGTGATCGCTCTGGGGGGGCGTGGGGGCGCGGTGGCGCAGTGGGTTGGACCGGGTCCTGCTCTGGTGGGTCTGGGGCTCAGGTCCCGCTTGGGGTGCCTTGCGACGGACTGGCGTCCTGTCCTGGGTGTGTCCCCTCCCCCTCCAGCCTTGCGCCCAGTGTTGCCGGGTTAGGCTCCGGCTCCCTGCGACCCTGTATGGGACAAGCGGCTTAGACGATGTGTGTGTGTGTGTGTGTGTGTGTGTGTGTGTGTGTGTGTGTGATCACTCTGATTTGCCTGTAGTGTGTGAATGAGTGTGGTCAGGGAGGTGCTGTGAACTCCTGAGGACAACCCATCCAAAGGCGTGGCAGCCCCAGGAGGAAATGAGCCGTGGCATGAACTGGTTCGCTTCTTTCTAAGGCCCTTTCCAACGAGGGCTCAGAACTCCCTGTGCTAAAGCCATTTCTGTGCATCCGTGGGTCTGTGCTGTGGTTTCAACTGTCACCATACGCTGTTTCTGTCTCTCCGTGGTTGTTCGTGACAAAGGGCGGGTGACTACTACAGTGTTGCTAAAGTAGTTAATGAAAGGGAAAGTGCTTAAAAAAATGAAGTTAAAATGTGGTTGATGTGTGATCTGGATTCCCCTCCCTACAATTTCAAGACCTCAATCCCATTTAACCCATAAAATAGCCAGTCATGGCCTCAACCCCACTTATCCGTAAATATGGATATTGATATTTGACTTCCACTTCCCTTTAAAACAGCCGCATCAGCTATAAAACCGCCAATCAGCTGTGTGACGGATGGCAGGCTCTCAAGTTCTTCTTCTCGCACTACTCATTCTCTCTTCGCATTATTAGTTTTTCAAAAGCTCTGGCAGGTCCTTGGCGCTGAGTACATTATCATCATAATTGTAAATCCTTTCCCATAGTGTCAATCATACTGTCAGTGCAATGTGTCAGTTGTGCTGAGCAGTGTCTTTAAGTCCCTTGGAAGTGTTTTCCTTGCAGTCAGTGATGTTACAAGGGTGAGCGTTAATTTCTCTTCCTCTTCTCAAGTTTCAGCAGCTATGGTTACCCCCCTTGTGGATGAATAGAACTTGTACCTCCCAAGCCTCCCAGGTCCTGTCCCTTGATTTCCTTGAAACCCCTGTGCTTTCAGACTGAATCGTTCCAAGACTACATGTCGCAGAGATGCTATAGTTCCCTGTCTTGAGCAGTCCTTCTCCATTTTCTTTGAAAAGATCCTCACGTCTTGTGCAGCCCCTTAATACCACTTCACTGCGCCCGAGGTCCAGCGTCCAGCTGCCTTGTGCCAAACTGGACCTGATCAGCCTGTGGTCCTGAAACTACAGGAATAGTGTGGTTTGTACCAATCATAGAGACTGTGGGCTAATTGGAGCATGTTAACAAGAGAAAGGAGCATGTGTGTTAGTGACATCTGGGCAGAAACAGCAGACTGCTCTCAAGTATCTTGTGAGCACTTTGTCCTGAGGAGCTCTTCAGATGCTCCCTTTTCAGTGCCTTACTACATCTGACAGAATGAATGGTAAAACATGGTCCATGTCATGAGCTTGTAAGCGAAGCGCAGCTCCGCAAATTGTAATACGTGTTTTAGAAACGGAGCTGGCAAAAATGCAACGGTACGGCTTAAGCCGAAGTTGACTACCTTTCGTCGGGTCGTTGATGTGTTATTTAGACCCGGCTTTCTCATGTTTGAGTGTAACTTTGAAAGAGAAAGAACTGAAGGGTTGGATGAAGAGGGGCAGAGATTAAGCCTGCTGACGTTGGGGGATCTTGTTTTATTCTTGCAATACTTCAGGCTGTTTATAACAAGGACAAACACATGGAAAAAAAACTCGAAAAATTATTTTCCAAGTAATTTTGGAAGGATTTCTCCTTGAGCAATATCTGAAAACACTGCAGCCATGCAACATCCTCCGTGAGGTCTCCACAGTCGTGTCTTTGAAATTACCCTTAATATTTTTGTTTATGAGACCTCAGGCTGGAGAGCAGTAGATGTAGGAGAATTGGTTGGCAGAGATACATGAAAGCCAGGGATTAGAGTACAAAATGGCTCGTTTCAGTAATTGAGTAGGAGCCCATGTGGCAGCTCAGCACAGTAGCAGGGCATGTTCCTGATGTCATCATGCTCTTCTGATGTGATCAGTACTGCTCCCTCCTCCACTGGGGGGCTCAGTGGTTTAGGGCCCCAAGCGTTCACCGCTAACTTCCGAAGTCTCTTCAACTCTTTCCTTCCGTGCCCTCATTTAACCTCTCAAGGAGAGAAAGTGTTACTTCTACAGCTTGTATGCCTCCTTTTCCTTTGGTTGGGTGGTTATCATTGTTAAAGTGGTATTGCACTCCGTTTCACCAATTCTCTTTATATCCATTTCAGATTTCCCTGTTCCCTCTCCTGCTGGACAGTTTTTTTTTTCCCCTCTTCCTCTACATTGCACCCCCTGCACCCCACTCTCTTTCATTCCCTATTGTTCACTGTGCTGATGGTATCCTGGGACCTGTTAGGCAAGACAAACCATTGCTTTTGCATTAAATTATCAAAGCAATGTGCAATATAGCTCCTTTATTACTGCTCCTCAGGCCAACTGTCATTCCCTTCCCAACAGCAGGGGGGCAGTCACAGTGCCTGCAGCTGTTGTTATGAAGCTAATGGAATATTTCATTTATGAATCTTGGTCCTGGACTGCATCTGTGTACTGTTGGTGGGATGTTGTTTGGAAAGCCCTAATAAAGGCCACGCTACATGAGTGAGAGGAGCAGTTGTGCCCGTAGCGCAGATCCCCCGTTCACGCTGCTGATCTTAAACATGTGGTGAGGAGGTGTCCCCGGGGCCCCCCGGGCTCGCCATGGAAACGCATACGCTGCTGTCGCTGCCCCTGAAAGGCTGGGAAAACCCAATTACACTTCACAGCTGGCTTCCGTGTGCAGCCTTGTTCGTACTGAACGGGCAAAAAGCGAATAAGAGCAAAATGTTTAACAGATGATTTAAGTTGCGAGTTATTGTACCAGAGGCCATTTATTCCCTGGGGACCCTTGCTAATATTCAGTGATGCAGACCTGTTGTCCACTAATGCAATTACACAGCCCACACCGGGCAACACTCCTCCGAATGTGCTGTAAACTGGGATTCATCTTCTTTTTTTATTTTCTATTTCAACTTTCAAAAATCTTGAATATGGAATCATTTCTCCCATGGCTATTCAGATTGCTGAAGGTTTTTTTTAGCCTTCTGTTGTCTTCTAGTCTCTATTACTTTGTTTTCTTTTGACTTTTTTGATTCTTTTGACTTCTTTTGCCTACCTTTTTTGAATTAAATTTTAGGAAAGCTTTGTTTGCACCCTGTACTTGTACTACTAGTGCAGTTAAGACATTGAATACAATTGACAATTGACTTCTGTACAAAATAATAAAACCATTAAAAAATAAGAGCCTTCGTGTTGTATTTAAATTTAATTCCGTCTTTTCACGTCTAGCACGGAAATACTGAAGTCCGAGCTACATGTCTCAGCATGTAAAATTATAAATCAACATGCTTTGTTGGAAGGAAGCACAAGTAGCATGTATTTCCATAACATATTTGTTATGGACATTGAAATTTAACAATTTAGTGTAAAAAATGAATAAATAATATCTTCGCATGTGTGCACTCTCTCGTCGCCTTCGTCAGTGCTACGGGACGACTTCCGGCAGAACCCCACGGATGTGGTGGTGGCAGCGGGTGAGACGGCCATGCTGGAGTGCCAGCCCCCCCGGGGGCACCCTGAGCCCACCACCTACTGGAAGAAGGACAAGGTGCGCCTGGAAGACAAGGATGACAGAGTCACGGTGAGTCTTGGGGGGTGATTGGGTGACGGGGGGGGGTAGTAGTCATGGTACGCTGCCATCAGGAGGAAAGAGATCTTGTGGTGGGTGTCTCTTAGCTGTAAATTTACCAGCCGCCAGTGTAACACACTACAATTCAGCAGTGTCCATAAATCCATCAATAAACAGCAAATAAATTGCTTAAATTACGAATACTTTATGTTCACTTCCAGTTAGCTACTGATTTACTGACAGCATTTAAATGATGCTGTTTTTTTACGATTGGCTGTAAATTTATTGCAGCTCTGCTCAGTAAATTTACACACACACACATTGTCTGAAACCGCTTGGCCCATGCGGGGTCGCGGGGAGCCGGAGCCTAACCCGGCAACACAGGGCGGAAGGCTGGGGGGGGTGACATACCCAGGACGGGATGCCAGTCTGTCGCAAGGCACCCCAAGCGGGACTCGAACCCCAGACCCACCGGAAAGCAGGACCCGGTCAAACCCACTGCACCGCCACGCCCCCCTAAATACCTAATAAATACCTGTTTAATACCCGCTGTATACTTGTTAAGTACTTGCTGAATAACAGCCGACCTCTACAGACCTAATTCTTCTACGCAACATAGTCTCAATGGCAGCAGGTTCCTATGGAGTCACAGTTTTAGGTTCAGGTTCCAAGAGGTGAGCTGCAGTTGTACCCATGACTATGGGACTTGACAGGGATTCAGTGCAGTAAGTGTAGCTCTCTAGAACTCCGGTCCTTTTAGATAATTAATTATAAAACATGACTAGTATTTAAAATATTAGGAATTTTAAAAAAATCCATTAAACAATCAACCCCTTCCAGGCAGGACCAAAAACAGCACAGCACCTTTAGACTGTATTTGATTTTGTCGCGCATTCATTAGCCCCTGATGGATTGAATTAATTGCTTTGCCTAGTGTTTGATTAAAGTAGAGTTATGAATGTGTGAATGTGTCTTCCTTCCAGATCCGCGGGGGAAAGCTGACAATCACAAGCACGCGCAGAAGTGACGCAGGGATGTACACCTGTGTGGCCGTCAACATGGTGGGAGAAAGAGACAGCGAGGCGGCTCAGCTGTCTGTCTTTGGTGAGGACAAAGGGACTGGCATACCGGTACTACTGGGCAGGACGTGCACCCAAAACATTTAAAGGGGGCATGGTAAAATGTATGACTCTCGGAACTGGAAAAAGTTTCAGAACAGGAGCTTAATGAAAATATGATGGCTTTTTCTAAAATCCCCAGTAAGCAAAAAGAAAACGATAGAATTCGGGGTCTTGTTGTATAAGGTTCCGTTTGGTTGGATTTCATGAGTGTCCTTGCTTTTGGTCCTGAATGTTATTTACAAGCTTTACATAGGATTATTACACTTTAATGATGGGGCAGTAAGCCTTTACAAGGCTGACCGGGGAGTGCTCAGTGCGCCCAAAACCGGTGCCCTCACAGCCCCTGGTCTGGCCCAAGGTTACAGTCTTGGGTGGTCTGGAAATGGCTAGCAAGACCTGGGCTTATACTGCTTAACATTCGCTCTTTCCCCCCGTTCATGTGCCAAAGAGCGGCCCAGCTTCCTGCGAAGGCCCACCAACCAGGTGGTTCTGGTGGAGGAGAGCGTGGAGCTACGGTGCCAGGTCCAGGGCGACCCGCTTCCCACGGTGCGCTGGAGGAAGGATGATGCAGATTTGCCACGTGGGAGGTCAGAGCTCGTGTGTATGTGTGCGTGTGCGTGTGCTTGTGTGTCAGTATGAATGTGTGTGTGTGTGTGTGTTTAAATGGTTGTTTCCATAGCAGTGTGGGAATATGAGATGGTCTGTTAGCAGGCGTGTGTGTTATTGTGTGCCTGTGTGTTTTTATAGCTGACTCTGCCAGCGGCTGTCAACTCTGCATAGTCCTTTTTTCTGCTGTTTTTCTTCTTTATTTCCTTTTTCCTGCTGGCTCTGCAGCATTTGAGCTGCAGTATAATTTGCTATGTGAAACTGGCTATAAGGACTCTGCTGACAGCTTGCTGGAGGTGCGTGTGTGTGTGTGTGCGTGTGTGTGTGTGTGCGTGTGTGTGTTTAGTGCCATGGTATGTAGGTCTCTGAATGTTTTAACTCCATGGACATTAGGCAGCTGAATGACAATCAGTTCCGATTTTTACTGCGTTTCTGTATGAATACGAATCTCTGTATTCGTCGCCGTGTTTGTGTGTCAGTGTGAATCGGCATGTTTGCGTTTGCCTTTGTGTCGGAGCATGAACGCCTCTATGTATGCCTGTGTGTATGTATGTGTGTCTGCTCTGAGCACACTAGGCGTTTGAGTGATAATCAATGCTGACTGAGGCTAACTGATCCCCTCCTGCTGCTGCCCCACTCGGGTCGCCTTCGATCGCGGAGAGATGAAACCGCACTCGCGTGTGAATTGGGTCGACATCGGAAGAAATGGAAATGTGTCCGTTGGCATCAGCAGACTGAGGATTTACTCATACCTGAGCAATATGATGGCCAGACCAAGTTCAGCATAATTTACAGCGACTGAAAGAAAGCCCACATGTCTGTGTGACAGAGAGATAAAAAGCTGATGTACATGGACTTGTGATGAGTAGGCATTTCGTTTTTTTTTTTTTATCACATTTTGTCTTTTTTAAAAGCTTTGTACTATTTAAATATTTTACATAATTTCCATGTATTTTATTTGATTGTTTAATTGCAGTGCACATGGAGCAGCAAAACGTATATTCCTGGAATACAAAAGGAACTGAACTGAGAGGAATTAGATGAGAGAGGGAGAGAGAGGGGGCGAGAGATAGGAAGACGTTGGGGGGGCTAGGGAGAGAGAGCAGCCGAGAGAAGCGGCTTCCAGGGTAATTACTCCCACACCTCCCTCCCCACCACATCCCACATTTCAGGCTGGTTTGTGTCTAATCTAATGTTGAGCCCTGAAATTCTATTCTGTCTGCAAACGAAACTCAAACCGGGTGAATATATTTGAATGACCTCACCCACTACACATACCGCCCTTTACTTTGGGAACATCTGTCTGGCTGTAGGTCAAACCCAGGTGCCAAGGCACCAGTACTGTCGCTCTAGCTATGGGGGTTAGCGATTAACGGATCTGCCATCATCTCGCTTCCTTCCCCTTTGCCTCCTGTTCTGCCAGGATGAAGACAGACGAGGACAAATATGTCCAAAATCACCGCAAAACCAAAATACAAAAATGCCCTTGAAAAGGTGCTGGAAGGTATTCGCAAGAAACGAAAATGTGCATCTGGATGATATGTGCTGAAACTACATGCACAAACTGAATCGCTGTCAGTATGAGCTACGGTTCGGCGGAGCACCAGGCTCTTGCGCATCACCTCTTCCGGCCGTGGAGGTTTGATCCCGCGCGCCGAGTGCCGCTCGCTTGGCCTGGCACGGGGGCGTGGGGTTGTCCACTCGCAATCGCTAACCTCTCCATGCTGAAACAAGCTCTCCCATATGTCTGCTTAGTTCATACACATGTAGAGGAAAGCATCAAGAGAAGGTCTAATCTCTCACCACTGTGTGCTGGGCCTGCGTACCTGCTCCTTGGCACTCCTTGCCCCGTCCACTGTGTGACCCAGAGATCTGTGATGGTGATCTCTGTCTGGGGAAACTCATAAGACGGATAAGGGCTTATCTCACACACACAACTACACACTTTAATACACACACCGCAGTGCTTGATTATAAATATTGAAACAGTCGGGGTTCCGCTTGAAAGCCCCCATCCTCTCTGCAATGCTGGTTTTCCCCGAATGCCTCTGTCGCCCCCTTTCCTCGGCACCCCAGCAGAGAGACCGCGCTCTGTATACTGCTCCCCTCTCGGTCTACTCTATTATTTTCTGTTTGCTCTTCTGTAAAGCGTGCGATTGTTCAGCAGGATGTTAGCTGTGCTTCAGCCTTTCCGTAAATACAGACAGTCCATCTTCGCGAACTGCGAAGCTGCGTTCCGTTCACGCAGATAGGCCTGTAACATGCACTCAGATGCTCGCAAACACTTCGAACCGGGTGATAAAGCTGAAAGAAACTGACTCAAAAAGTGCACGTGACAGCCTACCCTCTCCTTTGCGTAGTCTTCGACTTCTCTCCAAGAATAAAAGTTTGTATGTGCAAAATGATGTTTTTAAAACGTCTACGCTTCTGAATCCGTCGGTTCGGAGACTATTTATCCTGTACAGAGTTGCAGCGGTCTTCGAGGCAATCGCTGGAAGCGTGGGGCTCCGGGCAGGGTACGCTCTCGATGGACTGCAGCGACACGCCCAAATGCTGGCCGCCCCACCGGATAACGCTCTTCAACCCCCAGGTACGAGATGAAGCACGAGAGGGACGAACACGTGCTGCGGGTGAGGAAGGCGTCGACTGTGGACCAGGGACGTTTCGCCTGCGTGGCAGAGAACCGTGTGGGCAAGGCAGAGGCTGAGGCCACCCTCACTGTGAGGGGTGAGTACCAGTCTGACTTTTTCCCTGCACAGGGACTCTAAAATTCAACCGAAGGACTACCTGAACCCCGGTGCGTCACAGAGGATAACGTGACTGTCATTGTACCAGCAGCTCTGCGCCTTTTATCGTTTGCACTCTTTATTTACGGTATTTATTTCTGTGGTGCGAATGCACTTTAGCTGGAATGAGATATAAACAGTCCAGACATTTGTTAACTGATGTCTCTGATTTGGTATCAGAATCTTTCCCACGTTGTGCTGCCAGCGCTTTTTATCCTTACTGTCAAAGTAGTCTGGATACCCAGGTCAATTTAATCAATGCGCTCGACTCCTTTTGTTAGCTCCCGTTTAGCCGACCATTTCATTCATCTGTTATCGATCCAGCTCGATATTTCTGTTTTCGCACGATGAATCAACCGTGAAGGTGAATGTGACGCACACACTGTTGCCCTCGTCCGGAGACTCTGTGCCACCGGGGCAGCGGAAGCAGGCCTTGTCTTACCCATAGGCTGCTGTGGGCTGCCCTTGAATTATGGATCACGATGAGACCGGGGAGTGTGTTGCTGGCAACGGAAATAAACCACCGTTCGGAGCGGCTCTGATCCGAAACGCTCGGAGGAGCGTCCGCGATCGTTTTTTTACATTCAGGGTCTTAAGCCCCTGATGTAAAGGCAGTCTCTTAAATTCAGTTGACATCAATTAAATTTGATTTAGTTCATTTTTGAAATGCTCAATTAAGATGGAGCGAATTCTCAGGATTTCCGCCAAAGCGGTGCAATGTACTTGAACAGATATGGGAAAATTGGCAAAAATAAAAAGATTAATTTCGAGTAAAACAAGAATGACAGTTCATAATCGTCATAGCAGCAGAGTGACAAAAAGTGACAACGAATGAGCGTTGCTTCAACCGCTTGTCTTTTGTCTAAAGGCGTACCGTGTGTCCGAGCCTGTTAGCTCGGTCCAGTACAAACGTCCCCCTCCCTGCACCTCCCAGCCTTCAGTGAGCCCCGCAGCCACAGATGACGTGTCACAGTTGACTGGCACAGCCTGCCTGCTGTTCGCCACAAAGGGGGAAGCGTCGTAAAAATGTGCTCTTTTTTACGCCGTAATCACTTCTCTTTCCCTGAGTCTCCAGAGGGTCTGCGCGCTTTAATGATTTGCAGAGTGTGTGTGGATATGTGTTTGAGTGTACGTGCCTCTGTGTGTGTGTGTGTGTGTGTGTGTGTGTGTGTGTGTGTGTGTGTGTGTGTGTGTGTGTGTGTGTGTGTGTGCGCGCGCAGAGTGGGGGTGGAAACAGAAAAGACAACAATGATGGGATGTGGGTGGATGGGATTGTTGGGGGAGTGGGGGGCGTTGATAAAACAACCTTCAATTTTCATGCTTTTTAAATAATAGATTTATAGGCCTGCGCTCAGCAGTGACACACTCCAGCGAGTCGAGGGGTGAGGCCTTTGTGCACGCACAGCAAGGGAGGGAGAATTGACTTCAAATTCCAGAGCTGGGTGATGTTGATGATGATGATGATGTTGTTCAGAGGAAGGTACTTAACCAGAGTTAAGTCTGCAGTAAAATCACTGCTTCAGCAATGAGGAATGGTGTGTTTTAAATGTACAGCTGATGAGTGATCTCAAAGCCAAGTGAAGGTGTCATCATTATTTTATTAAGATACCTTGTTGTAAAGTGTAATTGACCCTGAGGAGAGCAGCTCTACAAAATCATGTCTGAGGATTCAAAGACCTGGACCATAAAGAGTGAAAACAGACAGTCATCTAGAATGGCTTGGCGTAAATGTATAACTTTATGCTTTTGCACTTTACTATTTGTGTGTGGGGGGTGTGGTGGCGCAGTGGGTTGGACCTAGTCCTGCTCTCCGGTGGGTCTGGGGTTCGAGTCCCGCTTGGGGTGCCTTGCGACGGACTGGCGTCCCGTCCTGGGTGTGTCCCCTCCCCCTCCGGCCTTACGCCCTGTGTTACCGGGTAGGCTCCGGCTCCCCGTGACCCCGTGTGGGACAAGCGGTTCTGAAATGTGTGTGTGTGTGTGTGTGTGTGTGTGTGTGTGTGTGTGTGAGCCACATGCTTCTCCACCAGGGGGTGGTATACTCAAAGCCAGAATGATGTGAATGGAGCAGCAGGACTGTATAAGGAACCCAGTCCAATGCGCTACATTCGTACTGCGTTAAAACAATGTCTTTGCTGGGTATAACAGCTTAGCTTGAAAACGCGGAACATGTGGAGTCCCGATCAATAGACAAGAACAAGAGACACAGGTGGAGGCAGTTTCTTACATCTGACTCCTACAGGAATGAGTCTGTAGGAACTTATGTCCCCCCCATCTCCTGCTCTCCCCTGCTGGGGTTATGTCATACGCAGCATGTCATCCTCTCTGAATTGTTCCTTTCTCTTTTCCTCTTGTGTTCCCCCCGTCTCCTGTTCTCCCTGCTTGTTTTCCTTCTCCACACCATTATTCTGTGTGCAGCTCGCCCTGTGGGTAAGTACCCATCCTCTGACAGACTGCATCCTGCATGGGAAACTGCGTGCAGATACACAAACATACATGGGTTCACACGCAGCCCCACTTGTGCACAGATTTAAGCACATACACACAGAAAAGTTGACAACGGAGAGACACGCAAACATATACCCACACGTGTCATGCACACCCATCAGTGCCCATTCAACCTACTTACCAGCTCCTGTCATATTGCTAATACAGGTAACCCATCGCCATGGTAATGTACCACCACTCAGCTTCATCTCCCTGTGTTCACCTGTAGCGTTATTAGAGATCAGAACAGCTCCAATCCAAGAAAACTGGCAGAACCATGAAAGAGGTAGAGAGGGGATGTTTTTGTAAGATGTTTGTCCTAGTGAAGGCTGAGCGATCGCTGTTATCTCAAGACACGGGTTCCCTCTAGGACATGTAGTACATTCGCGGATTTGCCTACGTGCCGTCGCCCTCACCTGTGACTTCCTCCAGCCAATATCAAGTCGGGAGCCAATGGCTGACTGAGACCAAGTGCCCGGATAAAGGCTTTTAGTTGTTGCCATAGCGTCCTCCAGTGAACCCAGTTGCATGGTCTCTTTCTTTGTGGTTTTGATTCTGTTGTTTCGGCCGGCCGTCGGTTTAAAGCCCGCTTGACCCCTGACTGAATTCTCCACCTCTTGCACTTTTTCCATCTCCTGTGCAATAACGAACATTGGTGTTGTGTTTGACCTTTGACCGCAGCGGCACCGCAGTTTGTCGTCAGACCACGGGACCAGATCGTGGCTCAAGGCAGGACAGCCACCTTCCTCTGTGAGACCAAGGGTAATCCTCAGCCCACTGTCTTCTGGCAGAAAGAGGGAACCCAGGTAACGCACCCGCCAGCACCCATTTGGCACCTGTTCATTACCTGCCTACCTACCCCCTGCCTGTTGTCCTGACTGGCACCTATCTGCTGTTTTTTCAGCACTTGTCCTTCACTTGTCTGCTGTTCATCTCTCTGTTACCAGTAAATGACCTGCTTTATCGAGCCATCGAACACCTGGCCATCATCTGCCCTACACTTGATCATCTGCTCCCTGTCACCTCTGGCCCCTACCTGTGTCGCCTATCAGTCACTCTAATATTTGTTTGTGCGTGCAGGTATGGGAGACGGAGAAGGCTAGTCACTAAATGCGGTCACTAACCCTAACCCACATAAACACGTCCTTACACACGTGACGCGCACTTGGTTTTGGTTTTGTTTACTCGGAAGATGGATGCTGACTGCTCCATCACTCTCCCGTGTTAGACATTAGAGGAGGTGTAGCTAATAATGAATGAAAGTAGCAATTAAGTCATTCTACAAGAGGAGGAGAAGGCTTTTGTGTCTCACTTGAGCATAATGAAGTGGACATCTATCAACCTCGAAGTGGGATGGGAGTAATTAAAATAACAACATCATTAGCTGCATTAAAGCCATTAGCTGTAATTGAATCTGGCTAATGTCTTCCTTTTCACGTCCGTCTGTTTGGAGGATGAAATGAAAATCTCTCGCCGGAGCCAAATAAGGGGGGCAATAAAGCTGAGGGATATGTGATGACATAGGTGACGTTTCGGTCAATGTCGACCCCCTCCTCAATCCATTGCTGCTGGCTGACCGCATCAAGTCTCTGGTGTTAATTACCTACTTCCTCTAAACTGATTAAATGCGCGATACGCCGTTTTCACCTTGAATCACTTCACTCTGAATTGAATTTGAGCGTTTGGAACAAGGGAGTGTGAAAGACGGGTTGCACGATGTAAAACGGGCAAACGCAGCGATTGATGCCATTACGGGCACATGCAAAAACAAAAGGAACAGAGGTAAGAGCTATGACTGAGACTGGCTTGGTGGGCAGCGAGGAGCAGTCTAAGTGCTTCTTCCGCGTCTATCGTTTTTGCGTATGGTGTCCATGACCTTTGGCTGAATGTTGCAACAGAATCATAACAGCCGTGGAATCGGAACAAGAGCTCAATGTAAAAGCGCAGAGGCAACCGTAGAAGGATGGACGTCATACTTAGATATGCAGGCATAGATATGCACATTGTAGCTCATCTGGATACATGAAACTCCACTGAAGATGTGTCAGGGTGTGTTAGTGGATAAGTTGACGTTGTCTGAGTATTTTTTTTTAAAAGTATGACGTATGCTTCCTTTTTCTTTCCAGAACCTTCTGTTTCCAAATATGCCGCAGCAACTGGACAGCCGATTCTCCGTGTCCCCCGGTGGTGAACTTACCGTCTCATCCGTGCAGCGCTCCGATGCTGGATACTACATCTGCCAGGCCCTCACAGTGGCGGGCAGCATCATGGCCAAAGCCCAGCTGGAGGTCACAGATGGTGAGGACGCAGTGATGCTCCTCACATGCACGTGTGATGCTCATCACCCTCAGACCAAGACCTGTGACACATACAACCTTGTCCTTTATGAACACAGGCATTCCCAGCAACACGCACAGCAGTTGCCTCACATGCCAATAAGAACTTCGCGCAACGCTTATGACCACACCAACTCTCCATGTCACCTGGTGTTACCCGTTATTACCATGTGACTCTTCCTTACTGTAAATACAGTGCAGACTGGAATTTGTGTGGAGATTGGAGGATTAACGCAGCACACAAATCGAAAAGTCATGTGTAACTTATTCACAATATAAACCTTATGGAATTTGCTACCATCTGTTCTGTGCACAGGGGGGTGCGGTGGCGCAGTGGGTTGAACCTCATCCTGCTCTCCGGTGGGTCTGGGGTTCGAGTCCTGCTCGGGGTGCCTTGTGATGGACTGGCGTCCCCTCCTGGGTGTGTCCCCTCCCCCTCCAGCCTTACGCCCTGTGTTGCCGGGTTAGGCTCCGGCTCCCCGTGACCCCATATGAGACAAGCGGTTCAGGTGATGTGTGTGTGTTCTGTGCACAGAAAAAAGATAATAGTAAATGCTATATAGTAAGAAACACACACACTGTCTGAAACCACTTGTCCCAAGAGGGGTTGCAGTGAAGCAGAACCTAACCTGGCAACACAGGGCACAAGGCTGGAGGGGGAGGGGACACACCCAGGGTGGGACACCAGTCCCTAGGAAGGCACCCTGAGCAGGACTCGAACCCCAGACCCACCAGAGAAGAGGACCTGGCCAAACCTGCTGCGCCACCGCACCCCCCTGCTAGTAACAAACATGTTTATGAAAAATAGTATGCAGTTACTCATAGGAATAAATACAAAAAAAAATGTAAGAAAACTCAATATACATTACACACCAGGAGCGTAACAATTTGTTGGGTGAAAAATAATGTCAATAGTCCTCGGTGGAGTTATACACAAATACTGGAGTGACATATTAGGTCTGCTTGAACATCGCTGGGAACACGCACCCCTGCACACACCTGTACTATGCAAGGGAGAATCTGCGTGAGCTGCAGGGAGCGTCCGGGGATATCGTAGACTCCACATGCATGTAAGACACGACTGCGCTCTACTTCGGATTCTCCCGTCACATCGCTTCATATTCAAAGGTCCACGAAACACACGCAGTGTACATACGCACGCTCGCTCACGTACCGACTTATGAACTTTCCGTCTCTTCTGCGAAATCGTTCCTAACTATCGTTAATGCGCACTTGCTAAATGACAATCTTGACTGCTTTTTAGTTTAAATAACTAAATTGGAGGCTGCAAACAGCACCGAAGCATGCGGTGTAGCCTCACTGATGGAGAGTAACACCTTTAAATCCCACTTCCTGCCAGACTGGCTCATTACCCTAAGTGCTGGGGTTCTGCCGTGGCCATTTGGCAGCTATTTCCTGTTTTTTTGGCTTACGCTCACGGAGACCACTTAATTTAATATCAGTTCAAGCTCAGGGAACGCAAGCGTTGCCCTTGAATCTCAAACAACTTAATGATCAATATCCATGAATTAGTGAGTTGGTGAGTGATTGAGGGCGAATGAGTGAATGAATGAATGAATGAATGAATGAATGGGCATGTCTGTCGGTTCACAAGCAAGTGTGTAAAAAAATGAAAAGCAAGCATGAGTGTCTGAGGGAAGACCTTTGAAAGAAACCGTACGCAGAGCAGAGCGTGGATGAGACATTTATCTAAGATGTCAAAAATATTTTAAAACTGGTAAGCGCACAGTTTGATACACCTTGACACACGGAGTAAATACCCACACCCTCTATTTCCCTGCCAAGTTGTATAGCGCTTAAAGTCCCGATATGACATTGTCGAACCCGACTTGCAAAGGGCCAAGATTTACAGTACGCAGCCCGAGGAAAGCAGGGAAGACCTTGGAGTAGAACGGGGGGAGCATCCGCAGCCCGACTGTAGGCTTAATCTTTCGGCAGCTTTTGCCGTTTAAAATCACAGCTTCCTTCAGTGCTCCTGTCTATTATCCGTTGCTTCTGAACCGCTTCCTGCAGTACAATAAAGCAAATTCTTTTTTAAAAGAATATTAGCCGCGTGATACACGGAGAGGTGGAAGGCCAGCAAATATGTGTCGAGGATCCTGCTGAATTAGCGCCTCAGGTCCCAACATCATTTCTTCACACCTTCCGTTAATGATACTGGGCGTGATGGGATAGACGCCGCGGGACATCCGAGAGCCTGTTTGTTCAGTCGTTACTTTGCACCTCCAAATATAGCATTTCGAAGAGGCAAATGGCAGCTGAATTCCTTTACCCGTATTTTCCTGCTTTGGGCAACTTTTGGGAAAGATGAGAGATGTTCTTTTGTAGTACTTGGTAGCTTTGCAGTATGAAATATACCTTCAGACTGGCAAAAGCTCAGGCCGACTCCAATGCCGGAGACCGGGCGATGGCGTGCGATAAGGGGGCTGGGCTCGTGCCCGGAAGGTGACGGCGATGTCTTCTGGGGCTGTGGCCGCGAGCTATGTCATACCGGAGGTGTTTAAAAACAAGGACAGCCACATAAACCGGAAAAAATGCAAAGATATGTTAAAGCTGGATGCGTTTGTAGAAGTCAGCCATCTGGAGTTGTAAATCATGTGTAAATGCCACATCGGCCGCACGGCAACGGTGAAGTCTGAGGTACAAATGGCAGAAAATGGGGTTTGTGAGTGGAAACTGTTAAACCCCCCATCACCACATCAGTGAGCTGGACCACATGGCTTAGCAACTCCTTCCTTATTTCCCAGAATTCACAAGGTGGTTTTGTCCCTGTGGTGTTCTTAAGGGCCGTGGAGAATAAAGCAAAAATGTATGGGATATTTAAAGCAATGACCACATCCTCCTGTGTGCCCTAAGCGTGCTCCGTAATGCCCTTCCCCGGGCAGCCTCTCATTTGATGTTAGGGTCGGAAAGCGCTCTTTTTTTCGCGTGTGATCTGTCGGCGACCAAAAACCTCCCCGCGTGCGTTCGTGTCCTTCCTGCCTCCAGCGATGACGGACAGGCCGCCGCCCATCATCCGGCAGGGGCCGGCCAATCAGACTCTGAGCGTGGGCGAGTCGGCGCTGCTGCGATGCCAGGCCTCCGGAGACCCGCCGCCTGCGGTCAGCTGGCTGAAGGACGGCGTCAATCTCCTGGGCAGGGACCCTCGCCTGTCCCTGGTGGACGCGGGCAGTCTGCAGATCCAAAATACCAAGGTACGGCGGGTCCAATTGCGCAGAGCTGTAGGCGCACTTAACGCCGTTTACTCCGGGCAGAACTTTGTACTGAGTCACCTGCACTTTGTCTGTGCTGCACTCAAACTGTACAGTCACTGTCATCATCTTATTGCTTATCAAGTCCTTCCCTTCCTCATCATATTACCCTCCTTCCCCCTCCTCCTCCTCCTCTTCTCTGCCCTCATCCATCTTTAAAGTGTCTTTAAAATGTTACCTTTCTGCCTAAGTGCCCAGTCAAAATGTAGTGATACCTGTGCTTGTATGAGCGAGCGAGAGAGAGAGAGAGAGAGGGGCAGAGAGAAAGAGCTGTCAGCAAGGGAGGGCAGGGAGATTTGAGATGATGCTACGGCATAACTCAGATGGACAAGGGCAATTATGTAGCCTATGAGGAGATGAAAAGGGGATATTGATTTTTGTAAACTATTTGGTGCTGTCATTTAGTTAGAGATAGATGCTGTGGTTACACACATGCGTACACACACACACACACACACACACACACACACACACACACACACACACACACACACACACATTTATCATCGCCACAAAACCCAGCCCTCCTCAGCTACTCTCTCTCAAACCTCCATTACTCCTGACAGAGCTTCCAGCAGCTGATGTTTTATTTAATAAATGACAGGGAGACAGAAGACTTGAAAGCACACGCACACCACCACCACCAAGTGTGTGTGGAAGGGGCAGGCCAGCTGTCAGTGAAATCCAGGCTGTTTCAGCAGGCTTCCCTAAATGAATTATCACGACGTTGTTGTGGTCAGCAAATTAAATTTATTTAAGAAAAATTAAGGTCAGCACTTTCATCGGGGATCTGCTGTTTTTGCCCTCCCTCCTGTGTTACTCCTTCCATGTCCCTCCCTCTGTTTTTCTGCATCTACCTCTCCTCTCGCTCTAAAAGCAGATAAGGCCAGTGTGGGTTAATGCATTTTTAGTGTACCGCTCGCTAAAATCTCTTTTGTTCCAGCGCGAGCGGCTAGAAGCCGAAAGAATTTCACTAGTTCCTCTGCCGGGATTGCGCCGAGTCCGGCTGGTCGCGACCGGCCGTCTGACTTCGCTGACGTTTCTTCCCGCAGATGTCTGACTCTGGGATGTACACCTGTGTGGCTGGCAGTTCCACCGGGGAGACCACCTGGAGCGCCTTCTTGGAAGTGAGAGGTACGGACACGCGCGGCAACTTACCCGACATGCAGTCACGTGGATTTGCCAACACGAGCACTCACGATCGTATTCCTCGCATGCTACACGCACATCTTACACACTGATGTCTGTAAATTGAGACAATATCTGGAAAGTTCTGCTAAATTCCAGCACGTGTCGTGTGTGTCCCCCTTTCACTGTATTGTCGCCATCTTTCCTCCTTCCCTTTGTTGCCTACTAGAATCAGCCGGAGCCGCCGCTTCCGTTCCCCGCGATGCCGACGACCTCCCTGGGCCGCCTTCCAAACCGCAGGTCACCGACGTCACCAGGAATAGCGTGTCGCTGTCGTGGCAGCCCGGGCCGGCTGGGGCATCGCCCGTCACGTACTACGTCATCGAAGCCTTCAGGTTTGTCCGAGAACTAGCTCGATGGAGCAAGCGGGCAGCCACGTCTACGCTTCATGTACACCTTTACATATGCGTGCGGGTATATGTCTCTGGTCTTTCATCTTACATGTGACTCGCCGACTTAGTTCAATTTCCGATTAACCGAGTGCGGGCGATTGATAAACACGCTGCCAGCTTGAACGAACAAACGGCCGAATGCCTGACTAAATCGCTGCTGGACTAATTAACTAATTAACCAAATAATTGCCTCCTTGATAGATTTCATGATTTATTGACGGGTTAACGAACTCATTGAAAACTAAACGGATACGCGGACCGCCTGACCGATTACCTTACTGATCGGTTGCCTTGCAGTCAGCTGGTGAGCAACAGTTGGCAGACGGCGGCGGAGCACGTGAAAAGCACACAGTTCACCGTCCGCGGCCTGAGACCCAACACCATCTACTTGTTCATCGTGCGCGCCGTCAACTCTCAGGGCCTGGGCGACCCGAGCCCCGTGTCCGAGCCTGTCCGCACGCAGGGTGAGTCTCGCGGGCGGCAAGGTGTGATCGGCGGGAGCGGGCGGGCCCAGAGTCTTGCAGCAACTAGCCGATAGCTAATAAGCTCAGCTTGTTGAGTGAACTTTGCTTTAAATGTCATTTAAAGCAAACGGGCAGCAGTAGCAGATGGCATTTCACGCTTGTTTTTAATTGGACACAAATCCTGTGCCGTAGCTGAGAAGATGCATACTGAGGTTGCTCTACCGACTGCCCTCTTCCTCTCTCCTCTTTCGTCAGACCTCAGCCCCCCGGCGCAAGGCATAGACCATCGTGAAGTGCAGAAGGAGCTGGGTGAGGTCGTAGTTCACCTGCATGACCCCCAGGTCCTCAGCCCTACGGCCATCCAGGTCACGTGGATGGTGAGAAATGCTCAGATTTGCCTTTGCTCCGTACTCTCGCACTCTTCGGTTACAGGAATGAAAAAAGACGCGATTCCGTGCTCGAAGGAATCGGATTCGTTACTTCAGAGGTGTTATGTACGCCGGCTGCACTGAGGTTATGTTAGGTTGAACACATTATCGAAAGATTACAGGGCGAAAGACAGGCACATCAGTAGTAAAGTCATAGCCGAATGTTTAAAATCTCAGGCGAACCGGGCTCTCTATATTGAGGAAAGGCTGCACCCGAGACCCGGACTACTTTAATTTACTAGGACTTGCGAACGATGGAAGTCTGTCATTGCCGACGTGTACAAATTAATATATACGTGTTACTTGGTTGAAACACTTTCAGAGCAGGGATTTGCATGACCGTTTTGGCAAGAGAGAATTCTTGAAGTGCACATCACAATGTATAGCAGAGGAGCAAAAATACCGTGGGATTTCATGCATTTCCTTTATTAACAGCAGAAGCGCCAGAGCAATCGGTAAGCGAGAAGGCGGAGCTTTTTATATTCCCGAATCATACAATTAGCAGCATATAAACACAAACACAGTAAAGCGATCTGCTGATTTACCCCGCCAACAGAAATGTGTCATTTTATATACCTCTTAAAAGTCCCGTTTGTTTCCCTCTGCCGTTTGCTGGCCATTAGTGTGAGTTATTCCCCCTCGGGCAACATGCGTTAGAGCCCACCGCCCCCCATTCAGCAGGGCTGCTCCTTAGCGCCCCCTGCCTGATAGCGTCGTGTGTTTTGCCTTCCAGGGCTTTAACGACTTGTGGTCACATGGAACCTTTCTGCTGCCCTGGAATCTGCTCTGACTTTGATATTAGAATGCATAAATATACGTGCTTCCGATGATGAACGCTATTAACTTTTATGGTTATCCTTCTAAGAGCTTTTTTATTGGGGAGATTGTGAGGGAATGGTTTTGGTGATGTCATGCCGCTCTCCTGATTGGCATTAATTAAATGGAGCGTGCCGGCCCTTTGGTCAGATGAGCCATCGGAATGATAAGCATCTCTGAGGTTGTCACGCCCGTGTGTTCCTGGCATAGGTCTGATACTGCCGAGCAAGAACACTGATTTCCTGTTTTCAATAAGACTGTGTGTCTGGTTACCTTGTGTTTTGCCATTTCTTTCCTTTTGTCTTTCCTCCCTCTTATGCCATCTTTTCTTCCACTTCTCTTTGCCTGTGTGACTGCTTTATTTTTCACAGACCGGATCCTTATTGCACCTCTTCTCACTATCGGTCTCTTTGCCTCTAATGTCTTCAAACCTTCCTACCAGGTGGACAATCCTACTCGCTTCATCCAGGGCTATAGAGTGATGTATCGCCAGACATCAGGGCTACCTGCCCCAGGGGCATGGAGAGGTCAGGATGTGACTCCTCCCTCAGAGCGCAGAACTGTGCTCTCTAGCCTCAGGAAGGGTGTGGTTTACGAGGTCAAGGCCCGCCCCTACTTCAATGACTTTCAAGGCGTCGACAGCGAGTCCAAGACAGGGCGCACTGCGGAGGAAGGTAAAGTGAGCTTTTCATTTCTCTTTGTAGCATCACCTGTCAAAATTTCCAGCAGTGTTACTAGACTGGCTTAAATATCAGGGTAATCCAAATACTGTGACCACACTGATATTAGTTTTACTGAGATTAATAGGTCTGTGGCTCGTTTTCAAGTACAGACACCCCTCTACTTACGTACATTCGACTTACGTAAATCCGGATTTATGTAAACCTTTCCCGGCATACGCATTATTAACAGATAGCGCCTACACAAAACATCTGACATATGTTAAGCACATGTCGGCTTAGCCAGACAAGGTGTCACGCCCACGAACTCGGCAACAAGCAGCACCGGCGGCCGATCAGGCTCCGGGCACATAAAAGGGCAGCCTGGACCTTAGGAAGCTGCGGAACCTTGTTCGGCCTCCTTACTCACTCGCGCTCCTAGTACTTGCTCCTAGTACTTGCTCCTTGTCCTGCTCCTCGTCCTGCTCCTCATGATCGGCTTCCTGGTTTGCCTCGACACCTTGCCTGTCTTTTGAATTACGTTTCTCGGATTCTCCCTTCGGTCTGCGCGCGCAAATCGGTTACTCTTGCCCGTCCCCTCGACCGTGTCTTCTGGATCGCCCCTTGAACCAGCGTCCTGTGCTCCGCACTTGGGTTCGGCGCACCCGCCCCGGGGAAACTCCGTGACACAAGGCAGGAAGCCGCATCTTCCCAGTTCTCGTGTTTTGAGTCATGAGCGCATCTCCTCACGTTAGTGTAGTGCTTTCCTCACATATTTCTTACCCTTTTCATTATTCACAAAGCCTGGTGGTAAATGTGCACTTTAAGGGTTCACTTGCTGCTGAATCTCTGTCCACATTTAAAAAGTGTCTTAAAACTCAACTCTTCCAGACTCACTACGACTGTGATCTACTAAGTTCATGTAACGTGTAACTGTTCGTGCACTATTACTTTGAGATCATCATGTCCGTTAAACAAGAGATAAACCTTCACGTAACTACTCCTATAATGTAACGTAAATGTTCATATACACACATATATATAGTTTAAAAAATACTAGGAAGGAATCATCGATATTTGGATACTTTTATACAACTGCTTTTGTGATGTACATCGATTCATACGGTGTAAAGGAGCACATGAAAGGATCAGCCAGCATGAAAACAACAATAATAATGAAGAAACGTCAAGGTGCAATAACTGAGATGGAATAATTATTAACGTTATGTTGAATGGTGGGGAAGGTGGAGGAATCCAACATATGTACATTTGGACTTACGTAAGAGACTGAAGAGCAGTCTATTTGCTTAAGTTGAGGGGTGTCTATGTATATATAAGATAAGATAAAAATTTATTCATCCCGAAGGAAATTCTTGTGCCAGAGATTGCTCAAACAGATTAACCACAACAATTAAATGTAAAAGTAAAAAAAAAAAAAAAAGTACACAAAGTAAGAAAGCAAAGTGGAAGGTAGAAAGTGACACAGCACATGATATTACACCTTATATTACATTATTATATTAAAATTTAAAAACACACACACACACATTTTCTGAACCGCTTGTCCCATACGGGGTCGCGGGGAACCGGAGCATGATATTAAATGGTTATATTGCTAGTAATGTTGAAAGAAGTAATGATATTGCACATAATAATTATACAATTATACTCGATGTCTCGATGTTATCACTTTACTCCCTACAGAAGGGGGAGGAATTATACAAATTGATGGCCACTGGTATAAAAGACCTCCTATGGCGTTCTGTGGTACACCTCGGTGGTCTTAATCTACGGCTGAAGCTGCTCGGCTGTGCATCCAACATCCAATATTTACTGTATTCTTCATACACTGGAGTAAATTCATTCTTTGAAACCACCCAGTTTGGAAAATGCTGACGTGAACTGGTCGAATTGCCATTATTTCTTATTTAAAAATCTGTCACCTATAATTAATGAATTTACCAGAATAAATGGTCTTTTACCATGATAATGTTAACATAAACTTATTTTTGAATTCCTTGTTACAAAAATTATTTCTGCCTTGTCTTTTAATGTTAGATTTTCATTAATTGATTCATTAATTATCTATAACTGCTTCTCCAGTGGAGGGTTACAGTGGTCCAGAGAATACCCCGCAAGCATATGATGTGAGACAAGGTACAACCTGGACACAGACTTTGATAGTTTGACTCACTGGTCTTTGTGATATGAAGAAATTAAGTTCACAAGATCACTGTCTACACCCTGCACCCCATAAAGCGTGCAGACACTATGCTGTTAGAGGTGTGACATGTTAACAGAGTGGTCAGGTCTTCTGTCTTGCACTTGAAAGATCCAGGTTCAAATCCAATCTCTTGCTGTAGTACCCTAGAGAAAGGTACTAACCCTCAATTGCTCTAGTAAAAATGTCCTTGCTGTATAAATGGGTAAATCATTGTATGTTGTTTAAAATTGCAAGATGCTTCGGAGAGAAATGTTAGCTAAATAAATAAATAAACAAATATTCGTGTAAAAAAATGTCTAATCCCCTTCTGTAATACCTTGGAGCAAGGTGATCAGCTTGAATTTTTCCAGTAAAAATTACCCTGCTATGTGAACAGGTAAAAATTGTAAGCAGCTTAACACTTCACAGTCACTTTGGAGAAAAGCATCAGCTCAATGACTACATAATAACAACGTGTAATCTGCTATAACAGTTGTGATATTATCTTACATTTATGAGTAGCTGTAATTTGTCGAGACTGTCAGTGTAACAGAAAGTAAGAGGTACTTCTCATATGGTCTCTGGCAGTAAACATAATTAAGTTGCATAAATGGATTTGTGTTCTGCAATTTTCATGTGTTCCCATGATTGTTTATTGTACATACATACCTTTTAAATACACTCATCCCTCTTATAACTGGGTCCTGTACAACAAAAAACTGCTGCAACAGAAATGAAATTATTTCAGGTATAGCCTTTGTTTGATCTAGTGGGCTTATTATTCTGTACAGTGGTATTCTTGCCTGTTACACTGTCATTGCACAGCCATTTTACTTCCATAATGGGTATTTTATTCTGTAAAATACCATGGCCATTGTAACAGATGTTTTGGGATAAAGATAGGCACTTAGTGTCTCAAACCTTTTTCCCTTCAGTGTCAACCTGGCTATTTTCTGGCTAAATGGTGTATTATTCTCCATATTACCCAGGAAGCAGTAACTGTTAGCATCAATAAGGGTATGCCTTATTTAATGATTAAATTAAATCTAATGTGAAATATTTGTTAGCAGTGGCACACAACACCTCAAATGGAATATTATCTGAGTACTTTGCAGAATTAAAGACAAGGGCAGTGGTCTTGTGACTTTTATACAATAAATGTGAGCTGAATTATCAAAATTTCTTCTGAAAAGGTTGATATGAATGTGTCAAAGGCATTGAGAACGGCTGAAAAGGCAAAGAAAGCCAAATTATATAACATTATACCCTGCAATAGGCTGCTGCCTCATCCAGCATGTACCCTTCCTGGTGCCCTGAGCTTCACATATTGGCTCTGGAGCCTTGCAACTCTCTCTTAGCACAAGAGGTTATCAGTTGTGAATGTTATCGATTATCATTATATGATTTGTGCTTATTTATTTTGAATGAAAATATAATAGATCGTAAGATACTAAATGTGTTGCTGGTATCATTGTCATACATAAAAGTACCTTGTATTTCGGTAACCAAGAAATACGTTTTATTTTGATAACCTTTTTTGTCCCATAAGAAATAATGATGACTTGATCCCCTCACAATGAGATTTCACCCGATCGGGTGATTTCGTGGAACAAAGGAACTCCATTATGCGAAGAAGGGGTGTACATGAGGGTAAAAAATACATACTTAACCATCAGCTACAATTACACGTTTTACTACCCAGTAATTTGCAACTTTTCAGTGATTGAGGGCTAATACCTTTTTATGCGTTCATTTCTGTAAATTACACAGCGGACCCCAGTTACCCTTGAGAACATAATGGATTCAGGTGTTGTACACCTGAGCAGGGTTCCTGGCCTCAGTAATGTCCCCAGCTGTGTAACAAGATGAATCTTCAACATGGGAGCTGCACAGGCCCCCTTTTTCAGCAGCACCTGCTAAGGAATAAAAAGATGTCGAGTGGTTTTGTCGGCTGGACGTAGAAGGAGCAGTGTCTAGTGTTGACCCTGCTCAGCTGATTGTCCCCGTTTGTGCTGCCCACAGCTCCCAGTGCCCCTCCGCAGCAGGTCACCGTTCTCTCTCTAGGGAGCCACAATAGCACATCCATCAGTGTCTCCTGGGACCCCCCACCCCTGGACCACCAGAATGGCATCATCCAGGAGTACAAGGTGACCCCCCCCCCCCCCAAAGCTCATTCAACACTGCCTACAGGGTCTCAAACTCAGTTCCCTATGGGCAGTGAGTTCCCACTGAGTTTGCGGATTTTCTTTACTCAGCAAATGCCTGGTAATCATTTCGCTGTTTCTGACATGTTTTAAAATGATAAAGTTCACCTGAAGATTGCTGTCATTTGTGCCGAATGCTCTCTCTAGATTGCTGATGTGTAGCAGTTGCGCTGTGCTGCCACGTGGCAAACCTATCGCAACCGACGAGCAGCTAACTGGAGCAATGAAGGCAGCAGAACAGACTAGAATAAGAACCAACGTACATTGAGATCTCCACTAACTAAGTGTGAAACCACCGGCCTGAAGTCACCGGGTCTGATATGTTCCCGTGAACGAAATGCTACGTGACTCATCTCAACCCCTCTGGACACCCTCCCCCTTCCCAGATCTGGTGCCTGGCGAATGAGACACGCTTCCACGTGAACAAGACGGTGGACGCGGCGATACGCTCCGTTGTGGTAGGGGGGCTGCAGGCTGGAGTGCAGTACCGTGTGGAAGTGGCTGCCAGCACCAGTGCGGGTGTAGGTGTGAGGAGTGAGCCACGGCCCATCCTGATAGGTGAGCGCAGAGGCCGGTGGGAACGGAGGGGGCGGAGGGGGCGGGGCTAATGCCCACAGAAGGGGAGCGGAAGAAATTCTTCCCAGTAGTTACAAGGTTAACTCCCCGTACTACTGAGTGCACCTTAATAATGAACTGATATAATGCAAGTGTTGGTTTTGCAGAAAAATTAGAAAGCTATATTTGAAAAATGTCATTGCCTCTGATTTATTAGTTGTGTAATGAGAAAAGAGAGTAAAATTAATCATTCATTAGTCAATTGTGAGTTTATGGGTGTAACAGTGAATGTTGAGGTAATGGGCAGGAGACACCCAGCCCCTCTGGAAAATGCCTGCCTGACAGGTCCAGAGACCCCTGGAGTCCAATTGTCACGTTTCCGTTAATGGAGCAGGAAAAGGAAATGAAATTTCCGTAAAGGGAAGGAATGGTTTAATGAAGAGATTGGGCCCTCTCTTCACATCACTGGCCACGGGTCCAATTTCACACCACGACAGCTGCTGTGCTGTGAAACCAGCGTCTCTCTGGCCACTTCGTGCGCAGATTGCTGGACGTCCGTATTCATTCTCGCGCACGCATAAGTGTTTCCTTCCAGCGCTGAAAGAACAAGATTAGAGTTTAGTTTTTCGCTATTTTAGGTTATTTGCATAATTTTGCTTGCAGGAGAAAACCTGATATGAAATGAATTGCTGCACTGACAACTGTGATTTTCACATTTTTTATATTCTGTTGTACAGCCGGTTAGCGTGTAGTGTTATTTTTCTGCTGGTGTTCCTTCTTTAACAGTAGCGAGTCTCACTGCCGAACAGATCGGTTCGCATAAAACACAACCTCGTGTCTTAATGCAAGGAACAGTTAGTAAATGTTTAAAAAAATCTTAACTGTTCACTCACACAGTTGGTAAAGTGGACAATCTTCTTAGCCTCTGGTTACACGGACATCCTAATACATATCTACGGAATAACATTAATGAAAATCAAAGCTGAGTTCTGAGCAGTGCGCACACACACACACACACACACACACACACACACACACGCACACACACGTATTCACAGAGGTGCGTGCCGCTGTCCCAATTCCCCAGGCAAGGACTTGAAAGACGTGATAACTGGCGGGGAGGAGAAGAACAGCATCTCGGATGTGGTGAAGCAGCCGGCTTTTATTGCCGGGATTGGTGGAGCCTGCTGGATCGTCCTCATGGGCTTCAGCACCTGGCTGTACTGGAGGAGGAAGAAGAGGAAGGGCCTGAGTAATTACGCCGGTGAGATAGACACACTTTATGTGCACGTACCTGTCTCACCATGCTAAGCTGTACAGATGAGGTCGATAGGTGAGATTCTTCATCTGGGCTTAAAGTATCTGAAAAGTAACACACCTGCTAAAATACATTCGGGTGCTCTGGATAAAGATTTTATCTGCTTAAATGAACACCTTGGTCTGATATACGCTGCTGAGCATCGATTTTAAACTAGAACTGAAGCCCCCGCCCCCTCCGCATCAGGGGAAATTGCAATTTTGTGTTTAAAGGAGAATTTGCAAGTCTATGCCTGTTATTGGAGGACTGGGGGCCCTATTGTTCACACATCACTGGCTAATTTATTGTCAGCCTTTAAGAAAAGCCATTTGGCATTTCCCTGGGGTGGGAGTGTATATTGGAGGAATCTCATAGTGGTATGCATTATTATTACCATATTCCCAATGGGGAGGGACAAGAACACAATTACTTACTCATTTTATTGGAATGTATCTAATTTATTCCCCATCTTCTGTCCTTTTCTGTGTAATGGCAGGTAATTTCTTGTAGAAGTCATTTTTGTCTGGATTTTTGCTGTCTGACTGTCTGTTTACAGTCTGTTGGACATCACACAGGATTTAATCTCTCCAACACAATCTCAGGACTACATGCTCTCTGGGGACACTTTGGTTCCTCCACCTTCTGGCAACACCGAGGCTTTCTTCCGTGTTTCTAGAACTACGGTTTTCGAGCCAGGAAAACACTGATCTGATTTTGAAGTCTCGACTGCCTCCTTTCACGTTTGCGGTGCCGTCAAGTGTCCATGTTCGTTTTTGCGTGTGTGTGTGTGTGTGTGTGTGTGTGTGTTGTCATTTATGTCTGCATTGAGTATGTCTGCATATCTCTTTGGCCTTGGAGTTGCCTGTTTTCCAGGCGACAGCCTTTTGCATTGGGCGGGGCTTGCAAGCGACCACGCCCCGCTGTAAGCCGTGCCCCTCGGCTTGTACAGGCTCCAAAGAGAGAGCACCGACTTCTGCAGGCTTGTAACACCCAGTTTCTCTGTTCTCTTGTTTTGCAGTTCAGTCCTTCACCTTCACCCGTGCAGGTACTACTCATTTGTCCCTCTCGTCACCATAGATACCAAATTACTAGATCACTCATAAGATTTTTATTTTATGAGATTCTCACAGAAGCAGGATACCATGAATCACAGCTTCCTGTGGCTGATTATGAATGTCCTGAAGTTCTATCTAACTTTCTGAATTGATCGTAATCAAGTACAGCCACCCAGCTTTGAAAACATTTCCTTTATCGAGTTGAGCCATTCTAGTGTTGTATTGCTTCGCTCGTTGCCTTCTTTGAACCATGTTATGTTGAAAACATGTAGACACTTTCCATTTTCTGAAAGTACTGTAAGCATGCTGATGGAGACAATTTCTTCTGGAGAATAATGATCTTTGAAGACCCTTTCTAACTTAAAATTACAAATGTAGATACAAAACATACTGAAATGTTAGATTTTTAATGCTCCTTCTAGTATGCAGACTGGCCTTTAAAGAGTCTTCTGCAAAGACGGCATCTTCTGTGTAAAAAAAATCTCGGTGCTTTGTCTGATGAATTCCATTTTTATCATTTGCTATGTTTTAAGCCAGTGCCATTGATGAAATAATTTAACTAGCAAGCTGAGTCAGTCCTCTGGCTACTGCTTTGACTTTGGGCGTACCCGTAACTAGTTTGTTCACCACTGCTTCGTCCAGATAAGGCCCATGGAAAAAAATGTGCCTGCTAACTGAGGTCCTGGTGTGAAGCGTGGCAACCTCAGATCTTTTGTAAAATACTTGTATTATAGGGTTTAGCCTTTTTTCAGAGATATCCCTCTTACAGGAAGGCTGGTCAGGATAAGGCAGGAGAGGTTATGCAGATGTCATGTCCAACTAGACAGTGTTTTGAAAGTGTGGAAGAACATGGATAATAATAATCACCAGACCTTTAAAACCATCTTCTCTATCATGCTTTTGTTGTTATCCTTTACAACTGCCTGAAAAGGAACTGACGTCTTGTCTATAATAAAATCTCTTGGATGTAGGTCTCTGTGAATTTTACTGAAGAGGATGGTCTATAAAGACATTCATGGAGTGCCACTGTTACATGGGATGTTTACTGAGAAGCGTACATTGGGTCTTCTTGAAGTTATTTAGTTATTTTGCTGAGGCTTTTATACTTATATCAGACAGCTTTAAGTCTGAAACATCATTCACATATATTGTCACAGGGTCCCTCTTGGGATTTGAAGTGGAAACATTTTGGTCACAAGCCCATTTCCTTTAGCGCTTCACTAAAGCGTCCCCTACCTTTTGACTCTAGATGACAGTCACCTGCATCTGACTTCTTGCTCATATGTTTCATGTGTTGTGGACCACACCAGGCATCTCCACCATAAATTCGCGCTGTTCCCTCATCGCTTTGATCGCTGTCCTTCACCTCCCGCTTCGCGCTGTGCTTTACCTCCGTCTGTCCTCCTTTTCCTTCAGACTTTCCTCTGTTTCATGTTGGTCAGGCCTCAGCATGTAAGGGAACCAAACCAAGAGCCCAGCTAGAAGAATGTTCACCTGCTCCTATTTAATCTTCATTAGTGAAGGAAGTGTGGCAGATTGCCCTCAGCTTCTTGACCCTTCCCACCTTCTTTTCTTGTGCACTGCTTTGTGGGGTGACCTCCAAAACACTATAATATTACTTACCACATGTATGACTGGTGCAGTTTTACCTGCGTCTTGGCTACAGACACAGTTCACTGGGGTGTAACTGATGTGTTTATAATACAGTGTCCTATTTCAGATGCAAAACATGCTGCTGAATTATAATTAGTCTGAATATTTTCAAAGAATTTCCTGCAAATGAAACCGAGACTCCTGGTCGAGAAACACAATATTTGAAGAATGTTGTGTGTACACGTAATAAACTACTGCAGTGGTCATTCTGCCAGTCTTTTATATGGATGCTTCTGGAGATCACCTCTTTGCAAGGCAACCCGCGGGTTTTGGGCTGAGACGTTGTCCTCTCTCCATCTCTACAGTGACGTTTCAGCGAGGGGAGAGAGGCCTGATGAGCAATAGCAGGTGAGTGATATTTTGGAGGGACTGGGGATTCTCTGCAGTGGTCCTATAGTGACTTGCACTGTAAGAAATCTCACAAGGGTGGTCTTGCTTTCACTCCACCTCATTCTTGTTTGATTAAATGGTAACACAATATTCAGCACAATATTCCTTCAACTTCAGCACATATATAGTCTGCACTAAAATACATAGATACGTACTTAACATGTATACTATGAATGCTTTCAGACACAGAGGTATCTGATAAATATATGCTAAGTACTAATAACCAACAGTATAAAAGCTAACACATTTATTTAAAATACTAACACACATTTGAGTAATGCTAATTTGTGCACCCAAAGTGCAGTTGGAAACTCCCATTGCACTTGTTGATGTATTGATAGAGAAACTCTCTCCAGTCTCCGAGATAATTAACCGCAGAGAGAGACGTCTTTTTATCTGATCATTTATCCTCCCCTTCCATCGCTGGGAGCTCCTGTGTGCCCCCCCACCCCCACGGTGTGATATATGTGGCTGTCATCCGGTGGCGAGTGTGGCTGGAATACAAGCATGTGTAACAATGTTAGGTGGATTACCCGGGGGAGCTGTGTGAAGGCTCCCTGTCGATGCATGCTGACAGGAAGGCCAGTGCTTGCTCATGGGAATGTACCTGGTTACGTCTCACAGGGGCCCCAACGGACATAGAGAGACTGCAGGCTGCTGTCTCCCGTCTCACATCATCCTCAACTGTTTATGGCTAGGTGTTGGGGGGGGGAGGGGGGGTCCAGATCCAGGAAGGATCTCATTGCAAGCTGTCTTGCCATATGCATATCATCTGCTTTTCACTGTGTAGGTTGAGGGACAAGGGCTACGTTGTCCCTGTGAATATTTCAGGGTGTGTTTGCTTGTGAGATACTCCACTAGAACATCACTGTAAAATCTCACATGTCCAGGCGTTTATCATTCAGTTTTTGCTGTTTTGGGAGGGAGAGTCTGGGAGGTGTGTGTGTGCGGGAGGGGGTCGGAATAAGTGTGAAGTGTTTAGTGTAACCTGTAACCAAGAGTGAAATATTGATTGCCAAGAGCATAAATTCTATAGCCAGGGGTCTTATGTATAGACAAGAATGTAATTTATCTGCATATTTATTTATTGGCTACTTTTATTAAAACTGATTCACACAGATTGCATTACATTTTGTGATGGATGGATGGATGGAAGTCCCATTGAGTTAAGGCCAAGTCATATTGACCGTTTCCGTGGTTCCTGTGGCAAGGAAAAAAACTTTCTTCTGTGAATGTCTGGGGCTTGCAGACAGAGGTGGAACATGCATGCAAACTCCACACACACCAAGCAGGACTGAAACTCATGCCAACTGAGCAGCTCAAGACCTGTGAGGCACAAGGTTTTTCTGCAGTGACACTGTGTCCCCATACCTTTTGTAAAAAAAACTGATGTAATTTTGGACAGGTACCTCCAATAAGAGTACAACAGTAGCACAGCTAAACAATTGGAGCTGAAATATCAAAAGAATTTTGTTACTCAAATCCAGCTGGTAACAGAGATCACACCACCTGCCTCTCTGGACACTGTAATGAAGGCATCTGCTTATTGTGTCTCCTTTGTGTTTCCCTCACTGATGAGACCCTAGTGCCCAGGATCAGAAGGACTCCCTTTTGCAATTAGGTTTCCTAATTTTAGAAAGTGATTTTTTTTTTTTTTTTTTTTTTTGTGGTGATATGTAGTCTTTGGGGCAAGTGAATTGGCCCCAGGGGCAGTAAAACCCTATGATTTACTGACTCATCTGCATTCTTATGCCCAGTAGAACCATCCCCGACCTTACATCGCCACCTCGGTTATGCGGTGTCACTATGGCAAATGATTTTCAGGAGCAAGACGGCAGTAAAAGCTGAGTGTGGCGACTTTTGCTCCTGTCCTGTGGCTGCATGGGTACGGTTGTGACAAGCTGCGCTGACCAGCCTAGTGGGCTCTATGTCTCACTTTTATGATGCAAGCTCTTGCAAGCTTTGTCTTATTTCTGTTTGGACAATACTGTTTTTACCTGTCCGCCCCTCTACATGCTGTCAGTAGGGAGAGAACTGAACCAGCTAGAGACTGGGCCTTTTCACAGATATTTATACTTAATTTGAAATACAGGCTTCTCTAATAGATACCGTTTGCCTCCAGCGTCTTCAGTCCTGCTGTCGTGTAGAGGAGTGCCTGATATGAAAGCATAAATTAACGCACATTTAAAAGAGTCCTTTTTAGATTTATATACAGTAAAAACTAATTATTTGCAGGGAGCAACCCATGCGATGGATTGTTGTCCCATTGGGGGCTTATTGTGCCCTGTGCTTCCAGACCACTGTGATATTGCATAGGACAACCAGTTGATGAAAATGAAAAAAGGGTTAATTCATGTAGCAAATATATTGCATGAGCTGAAGTACGTAGACGGATAAAAAAGTTCATTTTATACCCCTTCCCCCCCCCACAGTCGCCCTGGGCTGCTGAAAGCAGGTGATCCAGGTTTTCCCTGGCTAGCTGACTCTTGGCCCACCTCCAGCCTGCCCATCACCGGTGGCTCTGGGGGGCCCAGTGACACAGGCAATTTTGGCCGTGGGGGTAAGAATCAGACTTTCTGGGGGGATGTGATTGCATAAATAGTTCTTTACGATCCTGTGTTAGAAGACCGTCTGTGTTTAATACAGGGTATTTGTGTCTTTGTATGGTTGCATGTAATGCTGTAAACCATGGTAAGACTGAGGGCACTCTGTCACTCTGACACTCTCACGTTTGAATGCCTCTCTGTTCCCTCCCTCTTCCTTCCCGTTTCTCCTCCCACACCCAGATTTGCTGCCCGCGGGGCAGGGGGAAAAAACGGGCACCATGCTGTCGGACGGAGCCATCTACAGCAGCATTGACTTCAGCAACAAGCCAGGCTACAGCAGCCAGGCCGCACCCTACGGTGGACAGGCCACGCCCTACGCCACCACACAGATCCTGCAGTCCAATAGCTTCCACCAGTTAGCCGTAGAACTGCCTGACCCACGCTGGAAGGTGCCCCCGCAGGGCCGGCCGGATGGGGGCACTCTGGGCTACGCGCTGGGCGATCCCCACTCCTGTAACAGCAGTAAGTGTGTGTGCGTGTGGCCATATGTGAGTGTGCTGAGTGTCTTTGTATACAACTGTAAGGAAAACGTTTGTGAACCCTTTGAAATTATCTGCATTCCTGCATGAATAGTTCTTAAAATGTCAATGATAAAGTCTGTCTTATTGAACAAACAATGCGCAAAAACTTTTATATTGCCGTGTTTACTGAACACACGATTGAAACAATCAAGGTAACTGATGGAAAAAGTAACCTCCAGGGTAATGATGTCTTGAGAGGTTAATTGGAGTCAGGTATTTCAGTTACTGAGTCAGGTTTCCATTTAAATCATATCTGGGTTTGACCTACCCTACCGTGTGAAAAGAACAGCACAATTTTGGTTACCTGTGCTTCCGCACAGAACAGTGCAAGTGCAGTATGGCCCAGTCAAAAGAGATTTCATAGGATCTCAGGGTTGCTGAAAATCTTAACACTGGAATGGATCACAAAAGCATTTCTGAAGACTTGGGCCTCCATCAGTCCACAATAAGGCAGACAGAATGCATTCAGCACCGCTACTTCTCTCACTAGGAGCAGGTATCTTACAAACATCAGTGGAAAGGCACCTTATGCAATCCTCAGACAAGAGACAATGAACCCTAGGATCTCAACTAAAGATCTGTAGCCATCCCTTGCGATTGATAACATCTTTGTTCATTAGCCTACTGTAAGGACCATGTACCATGTGTCTACCATAAGGAAAACACTGACAAACAATGTGGAATAAACCACTGCTCTCCAAAATCACTGCTGCACATGTCCTGTTTGCTCAAGCACTACTGAAACAACGTTGTGTGGACGGTCTGAAACCGCGGGGTCACGGCGAGCCGGAGCCTAGCCCGGCAACGCAGGGCGTGGGGCGACACACCCAGGATGGGGGGCCAGTCCGTCGCAAGGCACCTCAAGCGGGACTCGAACCCCAAACCCACCGGAGAGCAGGCACAGGCCAAGCCCATTGCACTACCACACCACGCCCCTCCGTGTTGTGGACAGATGAGACAAAAGCTTAACTTTTCAGTAAATGTATGCCCTGTTATGTTTGGAATCAACATGACACTGTAAATTAACACCAAAACCTCATCCCAGCTGTGAAACATGGAGGAGGGAGTATGATGTTGTGGGTCTCCTTTGCTGCCCCGAAGCCTGGATGGCTTGCAACCACCGAGGGACCAGCGAATTCCAAGTTGTATCAGGAAATTTAAAAACAGAATATCAGGATGTCTGTCTGCGATCTAAAAGTCAAAAGATGTCGGTTCCTGCATGGGACATTGAGCCAAAACACGGGAGAACATCAGCAACAGTCTGGCTCAAGCGCGTGAAGTTCTGTGTTTTCGAATAGCCAAGTCAGGCCTGATCTCAGTCCCATCAAAGTGCTGCGGTGTGATGTGAAGCAGGCCGTCCAAGCGAGAGCCCGAAAATATACATGAACTGCAGCAGTTTTGCATAGAGGAAGGGGCCAAAACATCTGCAAATTGCTGCACAGGTCTGATTCTCAGTGGCAGAAAGCATTTGGTTGAGGTTGCTGAAGTTAAAGGAGGTTCCACTACTTAATACGTGTAAGGAGTCACATGTCTTTTCCATCAGTGACTTTGATTGTTTAAACCAGTTGCTCAACAAGGAAGTGAAAATGTGAAATGCTGTGTGTTAGAAAAATAAGACTGTCTTTATTATTTTATTTTTTGTATTTTATTATTACGACTTGGATGATCAGATTGCGTGCGGTGGTGCAGTGGGTTGGACCGGGTCCTGCTCTCTGGTAGGTCTGGGGTTCGAGTCCCGCTTGGGGTGCCTTGTGGTGGACTGGCGTCCTGTCCCGGGTGTGTCCCCTCCCCCTCCGGCCTTACGCCCTGTGTTGCCAGGTAGGCTCCGGTTCCCCGCGACCCTGTACGGGACAAGCGGTTCTGACAGCGTGTGTGTGCGTGATCAGATTGCATTTTAGGAGCCATACATGCAGCCGTCTTGATGATTCCAAAGGGTTCACGGACTTTTTCTCACAACCGTACTTTGTTTGTATTTGAAAACGAGAGAGCAGAGAAGATGAGATAGTTGAGATGAAGGGAATAATTTGCCTGGTGGAAATTGCGAGGAGTGCGTGCGTGCGTGTGTGTGTGTTGGACCGAAAAGAGGAGGGAAACCCTATGTGTACACAGCTCGCCCGCTGCTCTAACTGCACGCTCTGCATGGCCTCCTGCTGTCGGCTGACTGCCTCACACCGCTCTGCTCTTTGCCCTTTGAACCCCCAGCCCTCCTTTTCATTCCTGACAACCGATTGGCTGACGGATTGTCTAATAGAATCCCTCACAACCAATCGCAGGATTTCAGCAGTGGCAGCTCGCACAACAGCTCAGAGCGAACCCTTTCAGGTTGGTTTCCCACGTGGATGTTGGGTGGGAGTCTTGTCTGCCTGCACCTCTGGAAGCGGGTGGCCCTCTGCCAGTATGCTCATTCGTTAGTTGGCCTCTTGCATGCGGCGTCACGTGAACGAAGCTGCCCGTCAAAGTAACGGCTGCACCGCCGCGTGTGTGATTTCCCTCGCCCTTCCCTCTCGTTCCTGTCCTTTCCTTTACTTTGGGTTTGCATTGCCGTTACTTTTCCTGCTTGAAGGAGAGAATCCCGGAAGCAGCGTCCAGACCCTCGGCCTCGGCCGGTCTTGCTGTCGTTTTGTTGTTTGCGGCTAAAATCGCGCTCGGATGGTTTAGCAGTAATGCATGTCGCCGGTGAAGGTCTGAAGTGTGGACTCGCGCCCTTTTCTCTGACGCACCCCTTTAGGCGGAAAGGGGGGAAAGAAGAAGAAGACGAAGAGCGGCAGCAAGACGCCCAAGAGTAATGGGTCCTGCTGGGCCAATGTGCCGTTGCCCCCTCCGCCCATGCAGCCGCTGCCTGGCACTGAGGTGGACCACTATGGCCCTGGGCATGAAGGAGGAGGGTAGGCCTGATGCCGTTTTATGTCACCGGAGTGCAAAGATAGCTAATGTAGTAACACCAACATACGTTCATGGGATTTCCCTCTGGGATTAATAATGTTTCGTTCGTTCGCGCGTTCGTTCGTTCGTTCGTTCATATGTGCTTTCTATACATACGCATGTTTAAACCATGAAAGGAGCTCCATGACTCTGCAAGTTAAGCTTTCCATCAGCACTGGACTTTGCTCTCCGGACACTCTTTTACTGTAACCCCATCGTATAGATTAATGGCCTCAGTGACGGAACCTTAGGGTTTTGTCTTTTTTCTGGATTTTGTTGGTAAAGATCAGAATGTGAACAAGTTTATTAGGACAGAGAGTCTAGGAGTTATTTTCTATAGCAAGCTCATTAAAGATGATGATGATGCCACCCCTCGAGTATGTTGACAAGGGCTAAATCTCTCAGCGTGCTAGGGGATGGGCTAAGCTGTGAAAGTGCGGTATCCTTCATGAGGCATCGACTTGGAATACAAAGCTGTGTACTTCACTCGTGAAGCCGATGAGTTTCAACCCCCCCCTTCTCCTTCCTGGCAGGTACAAAGCTGATAGCTTACGTGGGACCCTCCCCACACATTCGTACCTGCATCAGGGCTTGGAGGATGAGCTTGAAGAGGAGCGTGTCCCAACCCCGCCCATTCGGGGTGTGGCCTCCTCCCCGGCACCAGCAACACTAAGCCCCACCCCCAGTGAGGAGATGCACTCTGCGCTGCAGGCACATCTGGATGAGCTGACCCGTGCCTACCAGCTGGATGTGGCCCGGCATGCCTGGTGAGGAGGGTGGGAGACACACACACACACACCCACAGACATGTGTGCATACACATCCTTGCAAGTGCACACAGAGGCCTGCAAACACACACACATGCAACATACAGGCAGCCCTCAACTTACGACATATTTAGCTTATGACGACCCATACTTACGATGGAATTACGACATAATTCTTGAGTCCCGACATTTGGTCATAACATCTAACGACAAATTCCATCTGCTGTACGGAAACATCAGCTGCCACAAGACACCTGTCTCTATTATTGACTCAGACAAAGCCAGTGTTATTGTGTCTGTCCATCTGTTAGTCCCTAAACGCTCTCTCTTGCGTGCGCAGGACGTTTGCAGGGCATCTCTTGCGATGTCTCCTAATTCGTGATATTTTTCCAATACTTCTCAGGCAACTTCAGGCCAGTCAAAACCCACCTCAGGCCCCTGCCCCTCCGCTGGGTTATGTGTCCAGCACCCTGACGTCTGACCCAGACAGTGACATCCCAGATGAGGATGAGGAAGAGGAGGAGAGTGATGCTTATGAGCTGTCCAGTCAGCTCTGTGGCCTTGAGCACGCGGACAGCCCGGATGTTTCCGTCACAGGCGAGTGTCTTGCATGAAGGTGCATAATGCTGTGGCCACTCCCGCAATACAGTTACAAGGTGACATTTTGCTCACAAGTCGTGTCTTTTCATGTCTACACCACCTTCTACCCTGTCCACAATGTGCGATGATTAAAGCGCTTCTTTAAGATAGTAAGGGTACCTTTTTGTGGTAATTATTTGGCTGATCTTGTCACAATGCAGACCATTTACACTGATCAAAACAGGCTATTTACGCTGACACAAATTTATTGTCTTGTTGTGCTTGATGGAAGTAGCGTTTTCGCATGTTTGTCGAATGCCAGTCTTCGACACTTGTGCTAAACTGGTTTTCGCGCAAAAATAACGAACGAGTTTGAATCTCACAGTTTATGGGCTTCATTTTCGTTCCTCCTAGCAGTTTATTGTGTGCCAAACAAATGTAATAAAGTATTGTCGGAAAGAAATGAAACGTTTCATGAATCCTGAGCAGGCCAAGGAGATGGGGAGGAGGAGGAGTTGCATATCTTTGCACAGCTGTACTGCTGTTCCAAGCACAGGCTCTGCTTTTAAGCACCATTCCCATGCAGCTGGCCCCTCCCTTCCACCACAAACACTCCTCACCTCCACAGCTCATAGAAATGATTTGAATAAGTCGGAGCTCAGCGTACGCAAGACGGTGTCGCCACGGAAACGGAGGCCTCCAGTCTCTTCTCATTTATGCTTTTCTTGAAGCGGTTTCAGCACAACAGCAACAGAAGTGAAAACAAGCCCACTGAATGAAGGCAGCGTAGCAGGACTCTGTGTGTTTGTGTGTGTGTGTGTGTGTGTGTGTGTGTGTGTGTGTGTGTGTGTGATTACATATGCATGCTTCTCTTGCTGCTACTGGAGCCTGCAACTCACAAAAGGTAGATGAACAACACTGTTTTCAAGCATTGCCGTTTATTACGACTACAAGTTGCAGACCCGTACAACTTTTCATTAAAAAAGCAATGTGCATTAACGGGCTTCCTCCTCCTTCGTTGCCCCTTGTAGGGAACAGCTTCAGCCAGCGCCCACAGCCAGGTAGTCCCCTCTCTACCGATGCTGGCATGATGGGATCCCACAGTCTGAGCCACCAGGGGGCGCAACACCATGCCCGGAAACAAAGAGGAGGCCGTGTAGAGTTTGGCGGAACTGATCCGCAGCGACGGGACGCCTCCATGGCTGGTGAGAATCCTAGTCGCTGGCATAGTGGCTGGAGACATGGTCTTGTAACATCATTCTCAGTAATGTTGTCACTTTAATGGAGGGAACAAGAGCACACAGTGACAAACAGATACAAACCCTCCTGTATCATAAAGTCCAACTCTTTACTGTCTCCATCAGACTCACGCACACAAAGACACTCACTTCCTGCATGAATTACAACCATGGATGCAGTGTCCAGTTCAGGGGTTGTTTGGATTCTCTCAGTTCATGAAGTTGACCTTTGACCACAGTCTCCCCTTTGTTTCGCAGAGGAGACCCTCCAGCCCTACGGCATGTCTGGCTTTCTGTGTTCCGGGAGCTCCGTGGGTCGAGGGCTCCATCAACGCGATGGGCCGGACGCACCGGGGTCGGGTCTCCACGGAACCAACGGGCAGGCTCAACGCTGCTAGGAGCTGTGAGTGTTTCATTTACGTGTCATTTCTTTTAGCTTGTGTCACGTCATGAAATGCCATGATCTCAATGCTGTGTGTGTGTGTGTGTGTGTGCGCGCGCGCGCGCGCAGAATATGCACGCACACACAATGCACAGATATTTACATATAGCCATGTGACAGTTGGCCTGTTGTCTTCCCCACAGGTGATTGCCAGGGCAACGACCCTGACCAACCCATCACTGCCAGGACTTCCTGTTGCACGGGGCCACCTGTGCCAATGTGTGCAGGCAACATTTTGCTTATTAACAGAGCACTGGTAGGAGTGAGGACAAAAGTGCAAAAATAATGACGGGAACACAAGACCGTGACGACCAAGAAGAAGCAGCAAGACGGCTCTAAATGTGATGTAAAGACACACGGACACGCACCTCACAGCGCTGATTTATTTACTTTTTGTCGTCCTTATGGAAATGCATCTCACAGCTATCTCCTAAACAATTTCCTGGCAGGAGACGTCAATCAGTCTGTAAACAAAATTAATGGAGGAAAAAAGAACCTATTGTCCCTCAGGGGCAAACGGGATTTTGTTCCTGTAAATATTTTTTAATTTGTTGTTGCATCGCTATGCAAGCAGATTTGTCTTTTTTTTAAATACATGATTTGTTTTTGAATGGTTATTTGTACTGTGTAAAAATATCGATGGGATGTGGTGAAACAGAATTTCGTACTTTATGTTCCTGTTCATAAGATGATTATTATGATTAACCGATTTCCTCATGATGGATTGGTGTCGTTTGTTATTTTGCACAGCTGTTTTTCAGTGATAAGCACAAAAGCCCGTTTCCATGAGAAAGCTGAGGGCCATGGGAGGAGGAAGAGGTTGTGTATAAGGGAGATGTGGAGAGGTGTGTACAGTTTGTGCAGGGCCTCGGGGACGGAGCGGAAGGAAATATGGAGACGTCCGTAGAAGGCGACTGGATGGAGAGAAATTACCATCACCTGCAGTTCCTGTTGTCTGGAAGCTCAGACTTGGATTTATTTGTGTTTGACAGCATTTTTCAGGCTGTTGTCATGGTTTCTGGGGATGTTCTGCACTGGTGTTCAGCAGGTCTTCCATCACATGTCCCAGGCATGCCGGCATCCTAGGACAGGGTTCCAGCTGCAGTCACATTCTTAGGATCCAATGTACCTGGTTCCAACTGGACACCTGACTCTGACAGGTGTCCCCACGCCGTGTCTTCATAAGCATCTGTCATCTTCTAGTTATTTTTTTTTTTTTTTTTGCCCCCCAGCCCCTATCCAGCACCTCCCAACCACTACCCCGCCACTCCTGCCCCCTCCCTGTGTAAGCCAGTGTCCAATGACCTGACCTGTTCCGCCTCAGGAGATACAGGCAATGCAGTATGAACGTTTTAAAACCTACAATGCAAATAAAGAAGTGTGTGTGAAATTCACTGTGGGAATGTCTGTGGCGTGGCTTTCTGTGCCAGTTTGCTGTAGTCTCTGCAAACTCAGAGCTCACTCACCTGGCCAAGTAAGGTCCTTGCTTTGCTTTGGTCAGGCGGTGCTCACAAGCGAATGAGGTCGCCAAGAAGCCTTCATCTCCACAACCAAACATTGCTTTACACAGCGCTGAAGTGATCCAGACGTGCGTCCTTCCAGGGATCCACTCTTCCTCAGTCCTGCTTCTGCAAAGGTTGCAGTCCTCTTCTCTACTGTGCCTCGCCAGCATCTCAAGCTCTGCTTCAGCTTATTTAATGCAGATGTTCTTAACCTTTTGTAGAACACACACCCCTTCAAGAATGAGGCAGAAATATTGAACACGGAAGTGTGGAAAGTTACCTGAAATTGCTTATCCCACATACATATTGTGTGTGAGAACCAGAACCTTTCTCTTCCACCCAAATCGCTGTCTTACTGAGCCACGTCCATCAACTTGTCTCGGTTGACTCTGATGGGACAACTGGCTGGTCTCACCTTCACTGTCACCCAAATTCCTTTGCTGTACTTCATGCATAACCTACACAGAGAAGAGCAGACCAGCTAAGGGCTTAAGATCAATGAACATCGTCAAATAATAAATATTATGTAGGAAGTTCCATGTGGTAAGTCAACTCATCATGCAAATATTTGCAGGCAGAAAAGCAAATCTGACCCTAATGTGCCAGGCTGTTGATTTGCTTTGGTCTTGTCTTGTTGTGGTGTCTCTCGGATCACACTGGGACGTCTTTCACAGCTTTCAGTTTGCACTGTCATGTGACGTGTGCGGGGAGGATATAGCGTTTCCCGACCAAACCTGGGAAAGTTAATCTAGGCAAGTCCCTTAGAATTAAACTAGTAGTAAACTAGTGTGTGAGTGAGAGTGTGTGTGTTCCACTGGTGTATGGATGAGCGACCCATTGTAAGTAGTGTATCTAGCGGTGTAAGTCACCGCGGTGAATAAGGTGTGTGGGCTGGTAACACTACATAGAGTTCATTTGAAGTGTCTGCTAAATAAATAAAAGTAAATATAAATTCTGTTAAGCAAATAAAAACACAACTATATAACTGGATGCCAAATTCCTCCTTTGTAATTATTGGGGAGGAGCTTATTTTACTCGTAGGGTTGTATCGATTAATTGGAGACATAAGGATTAAGTAAACTGTCATGTTCTCACACACACACCACCACAGAGCCTGAAGGATAAGCCCTTCAGCGAGGCCTACGACTACCTTGTTAGAAAGGAATTGCCCTCAATAAGGAGGCAGGGGGCAATTAACTGCTACATTAATTAGACGAAGACGTCACGCTGACACGAACGGTCGCGTGCGCAGGACAAACTAGGTATGTGCTCCGTAAGTTAAATTGGCGGAACGTGTGGATTAACATCCGTACCGCTTGTAAAGTGACGAGGAGTGAGGTGCGCAGGATGGGTTTCGGGAGAGAACACAAAAAAGTGCCGCACTCACAGGGCGAAGGAAAGCGGAGGAGGGACTTGTTGCTCTCGGCTGAAGATCCAGCATGCGAAGCTGATGCTGAGAACTGATCAGAAACATCTAGAAACACGCACTGGTGGTGGTGTACAGTAATAAGTCGGAGTCCTCAGAGCGAAAGGACACAACTCCTGGAAGCCTCTCGCCTGCGGAAACATGACTCTTTTTTGGCCACGCTTGCTAAAGGTTCTCTCAGCTAGGAGTGTGTTCACAGCTTTGGGCCCCGAGCCACTTGTAAAGGTTCATCGATTACACTTTGGCTGATTGCTTAACAAAGACAATCTCCCTTGAGGCGGTGCTTATCGGCTCTGGACCTGCCTGCAAAAAAAAGCGTCGCTGACGATCGCACCGCGTTCGGCGGTGAAAGAGCCCATCCTGGAGGGAGCGCGAGCGAGCCGGGCTCTGCGGGCCACTGGAGGAGAATGAACACCAGATGACAATTAGCGTAATTTCTCCTTTCTCTTGTGCTTAATTGAGTCAGGGGATAGAAAGGCGTGACTGGCAGGCGGTTTTAATCTGCGGCCACTGTGTTTAATTGAGTCGGAGCGCGGCGGGTGCTGGAGCATGCCAGGAAATGTTTAATCTCCCAAGTTGGCGTTTAATTGTGTGGGCTGTACAGAAAGGGGATTGGTGTAAGTGGGGGGTGGGGGGTCTGGCAGCCTTATTCCACTGCACGCATCCTCAGAGCGCTTCCGTGGGAGGGAGGGCGTAATATGAAGGGAAACAGACAAATATTTCGTGTGATGAGGGCACCGTAAATTATCACGTAAATTATCCAAGGTTGTTACAGATGTTGGGGCGTGCAACGAGAGCACGGGACGGGATATGGAAGAGCGCAGGTGAAGGCACCGTGGAAACATCTCGCCACGTGGGCAGCGCTGCTCATCTAACACATTAAAGACATGGCCCAGTATGAAGCAGGCTAAACATCCTCCTTCCCTTTTTTATCCACTGGACAAGGTACACGACGTGTGAAACGTGTCCTGTTGGGTAGAAATGCGAACAACCCTAAGCTTTGACAGTAGTTTCAGAAAGCAATATTTGCTAAACAAATTATTTGTTACTTAGCTGACACATTCATCCAAAGCGACCAGTTTTTACCCATTCATATAGCTGGGTAACCCACTAGAGCAATTTGGGGCAGGTACCTCACTCAAGGGGGAGCGTGGTGGTGCAACGGGTTCGGCTGGGTCCTGCTCTCTGGTGGGTCTGGGGTTCGAGTCCTGCTTGGGGTGCCTTGCGATGGACTGGCGTCCCGTCCTGGGTGTGCCCCCTCTCCCTCCAGTCTTGTGCCCTGTGTTGCCAGGTTAGGCTCCGGCTCCCCGCGATCCTGCTCAGGACAGGCGGTTTCAAGAAGACTGCACCTTTCACACATTCAATTAACACATGATTTCTCCAAATGGACATATAGCTCTAAAAGATACTACTCATTTTACTTGCAGAGAAAGACATGTGTCTCAGCAGTAAGGACAATGAGATTTGAACTCACCTGCAGTCCTTATTTGTTATATTGCATGAGGCTCCAAGGCTCCTGCACCTCAAAATCCTTCTTTTCCACCACTAATGATATAAAAGCGGGACATAAACCAATGAATGAGAAATATCTGAAGTGGCTCTGCTGAGAATGAAGACATAAGAAGTGTGTGTGTGTGTGTGTGTGTGTGTGTGTGTGGAGTCACAGAGGGTTGTCTGCAGTGGTGTGTGCTGTGTGTTGTCAGCAAGCACTCAGAGTTACTACAGGATTCATCTTCCCACCGTACCCCGTATTGCACGAGTTCGGTGCCGCTAACCCCCTAGTTCAGCTGCGGACTTGGATCCGAGCCTCTCCTCACGCCAGCAAAGAGTCAAGGAGGGAGCGGAACCATCTCTCCCAGTGTATTGTGGGGGATCGATGCACACAGCCGCTTCCACTGCCGAAACATCTGCTCGGTGCAGACGGCAGCCATTAGCCGTGACAGTCGGGAACCTTGGCAAAGAGCCACACACAACCGCACATTCAATGTCACACACAGTCAAAGTCAAAAAGAGATGTTCAAACGAGACAGATGGACAGAGTCCAGTGCTGCATCCAATGGCCAGTGGCCTTGCAGACAGGAGGCGGAGCTAACAGGGACACCATATGCTGTTGGTTAAGAGTGCAGATGAGAAGGTGCAGCAGGCACCTGTGACAAGTGGCGCGTGTGTGTGTGTGTGTGTGTGTGTGTGTGTGCACACCTCCGTGCTGCTTGCTGCCTTCATAATTAACTTGGAGGGGGTCGGTGGAGGTTAATTACGCAGCGCATCTCCTGAATGCAGAAGGAAGGAACACGCCAAAGCAGACGGGGCCGTTCTCTCAACTGTTTGAGAGAACAGGTAATGGGCTAAATCAATCACACACACACACGCAAGCCATGACTGCTGTTTGCCAATCGCAGGAAATGACATCACCAAACTGAATGCTCAGAGTGCCAAGTAAAAACAATGGCATTTGTACCACATTGTACCACTGGGCTTCGACTCATACAGCAAGTGCTGCAGGAGATTTACACACATTAACACAACACGTTCACTGTTTTTGTCCCAGAAAAAAGACGACAAACACCTGCTTTGGTATTTAAGGAAATTTTAATAAATAATGTGGAAAAGAAATTACATGTTTCAGATTACATTACCCTCCAAATGTAAAAGTTTAGCAAGCGATAAAGAGGCTGCCATTTATACCATGGCAAAAAAAAAAACTAACGAAGAACAAAATGAGTTTCGCTCAGGAATATGTCCTGACCTTTCTTCTTCAGTTCAAATTCTTCAATTGCAGTACAAAAACAACAACACTCCACGGCAGTGGGCTTCTCTGGGCGGCGCTGGAGATGGAGTCACTCAACTGCGGGCGCAGTCGCGGCACAAAAAGAGCACCGGTGGACCGGCTTCCTCATTTCTTCCTCAGGGTTGTTTTTTGTTCTGCAGCCAGTTTCCTGCTGATGTTGTGGTAGAGTTCAGAAGGTGGTGAACAGCATCCTGAGTTTTACAGTTTAGTTTTCAGTTCGATTGAATTAAACAAACGCAACCTAAGGAAGTCCTTCAACCAGAGCACCCAGCTCCTGCCACATACCCCACCTATGGGTAAATCCCACTGAAGCGCCGGCGGAAAAGCTTGCTGTTCCGGAGGGGCAGTCAGTCCACTTCCTGCTTCTTAGCTTTTTTCTTTTTAAGTGCATCCGCAGACAACATATCGATAGGGGTCGTTTTTGTGCAACAGGGACCCGTTTGGAGGCCCCCGACATGTGAACGTGCAGTTTGTTTCCACAGTAGGCTGAGCTGCTGCAAACGAAGACCTGAACTGCGTCTCGCCCCGAGTCCCACCATACAAATCACTCATCACGATTCACGAGACTTTTTACTCCTCACTCCGATCCTCCAGGAAAAACACAATGTTTAATAGATAAAATGCTTTAAAATAAAGTTTAGTGATTGTGCTTTTAAAACCAAAGACGAGTAACAAACACTGAAGACAATGACATTAAAAACAAACAAAACAGTGCATTCAAAAAAAAAAAAAAAATCCTACACAGATTCCTCCCACAGTTGCACTCAAGAGATGAAATGATTGAACCATTTAAAACAGCGATCAGAAAGATGACAATGATAAAAATTACGACAAAGGGAGAGCTCCAAACAATGATGGACAGGGAGGACAAGTACAACAACAGAATTTAAGCGAAACCCGGTAACCCTACATGTGCTGGTGGCTAATGTTTGCTCCTGGGTGGAAGGGCCATTTGAGCTCGCTGTGGGGTCATCGTTCATAGGGTCGAGTAAACAACCACTCCGTATTGCCAGGAAATAAAAAACTGCCAGGGTTCCAAAGCACTGCTGAATTTTTTCCCCATCTCCTGCTTCGAAAATGGACAGTAAATGACGAACTGAAACAAAATGAGAGCAAAAGTGTTGTCTTTTTTTGAGGGAGATGTAGAGAAACACTGACAAAAGCCGTCAGCAGAACGAGTCCACCAGACATCCTGATAAATGGAACTAGGAGATCAGGGTGGTTCCCCCCACATCCTGTGCAGACCTGGGGGTCGAGTTCTGCACCCATCTGCTCTTCAACTCTCCAGCATCTGTGGACGCAACCAAAAACTGCTTTCAAGTACTTGTACATCTGCTTCGGAGATGTCCTTACTCAGCTCCTGTCTGAATGTACAAATGGGCTCTTGGGTAATTTGTACCCTATTTAAACAATGAGCTGCTGAGCTAATGGTAACATAACACAAAAGGTGAATCCCACATGGGATTTCAAGCAGCAATCCTGAGGCACAGAGCAGCTGCACAGTGTACATATTCAGCACACATAATGCTGACAGAGAGTGCATTAGGCTTTGCTAACTTGTCGTATTGCGACATGTTACGTCACGGACAGAGAGCAAAGCACATCGAAATTTCTTTCATACTGCAAGGCTTAGCAAGGAGGAATAAAAAGAAGAAAAAGAAAAAAAAAAAAAAAAAACCACTGACAACTGCAGGCAAACCGGGTGTAAATAAAATACTTAGGAGGTAACAAACACAGAAAATAAAACAAGGGATACAGGGCATTTGAGGAAAGTGAGGACTTCACGCCTACCTGGGGGTCACCTTCTTCCAGTTGAAAGGTTATCCCAGGATCTGTGGGATTCCTGCGAAGCCCAGTGGACCCCTCGCCTCGTCGCCGCCCCCCCGAGCCTCGAGATGACATTGAGCCGGAAGAGCTGGGGTCCCGGTCCCTCTCGCGTGAGCTAGCTGTCGGTGGGAAAGAGGGCCGACTGTAGGGCGGAATATCCTCCACGCCTGAAAGACATGGGGGGGAGGGGGATCAGCCTGACACAAGTACGCACAGTACACTCGCAGAGCAGAAGACTCATACAGACCACACAAAGGCAGGTGTGCACTCGCATTCACGCGCTGCCCAGTACCTTGGTGTTGCCAAGCCTGGTTGCCGGTTCCGCTCTCTTGACTGGCCGCTCTGGCCCCTCGTGAACTTCTGTGTCTCTCATGAGCCTCCCCAGGTCGGTGCGCACCGCCTGTGGCACCTCTTCTTTCCCTGCCATCTCCTCGGCCATACAGTTGGTTGGGGCAGTTGGGAGACGTTGCCCCTGCTGGTGGGAGGTGCAGCGGCGAGGCTGGTTCTGGTAAAGAAGACCAACACGAGTGAATCAGGTTCCAGCATTGAGGAGGCCTACAGCTCGGTGACTTGCATACTAGAAAAAGATCCGGCATCGGTCACTGTGACCCCAGCCTTTATTACTGACCAACTGTTTAGCAGAAACCTTCGTTTCTTCCGAGTGGATTTAGAGGACAGTTTCATGCTGATATAAAGCTCGATATTTCTGTGAGTAGTCATAATTACGGACCTCACTCTAGGAAAAATTCAGTTTTCTTCTTGGTGTATCAACCTACTGGGCCTAAATAATTCTGCCTTAAAGGTAAGCAGCAGCCACAGACTGATCTGCTAGAATAAAAGAATTAAAACGCAAAGCCTGCCAAACTATGTTCTTCAGTAGGTCTTCTGGTGTTCCAGTGCTGACCTGCTGCTGGCTAAAAAGAAACGCTATCAAATTGCGGTCTGCTGTCCCCTTTGAGCCTGCATGTGCGGAATGGTGTGATGTCGGGCCTCGTGCTCCCCAACAGCGAGCTACACTGAAGAAGTAATTATTTTTCAGCGTTCCGTCGCAGAGATCTCATCTGAAAACGAAATCAATTAAGAGGGTCCAAACTGTAGAGCGCTGGGTAATTTAGCGGCGAAGTCTCAGGCGAGCGCTCGTTCTCCTGCTCTCTTGTGATTCCAGTAATATTGCTTGTGAGCGAGGCGTCGGCAACAGGGGTGAAAAAGGAAAACATACGGCTAACGTGGCGCTCATGGTTCCTAAACGGCAGGTCTGTTGCTCAGTGCACAGAAGAGGCAATGATACTGCGCTTATGTCAATATATGAATAAATGAAGAAATGTATCACAAAGGACAGTATACTGGTTAAAAACGGGCCAAACAGCTGGAGGCTCAAAATCCCTGAACTTAAATGACCTGAACCTCTCCAGTAAATAAAGTAGAGCAATGGGCTGTACAGGTTGTGTGAGCTGCTTTGGATAAGTATAAACAGAGACCAAGGCATGAGGCTGTGAATGTCGGAATCAGGACTTACCCTCCATGTAGGGCTCCCTCGGCTGGTGGTTGGTCGCATTCTGCCTCTGCCTCCGTGGCGGCCGCTTCTGCGGGACGGCGGTGCTCATGTTGCTATCAGTGGACACGGGACTGCTGGGACGGCGACTTGGAAGGGGCGCGTGAAACTTATGGCCTGAGGAGCAGCAGGGCCGCAGGGGTTACCCCAAAACCAACATTTTGCGAATTCTCACCCAAGAAAGGTGAGGGCACAAAAGTTTGTTATGTTGGTCTCTATCAGTATCAGAAAATTTAAAAAATAGAGCAATAATGTAGCAACGTGGGGAGAGAGAGAGTGGAAGGAAGTACTTGTCTTGTTAAGAAGAGGAATGTTTACTAAGTGAGCCCAGGTGAAAGCTAACTGGCTGTGACCCACCTCCCGGATACAACTGTTCAGGGAGTTCCATGTGCCTCCCAGCGCAGCTGGCCATGGACTGAGCAAAGTCCCCATCGGTGAAGAAGGAGCCATCGGAAGAGCTGGCGGCGCTGGAACGACCAGAGGAGGCAGCACCTCTGCGACGCTCCTCGTCCTCCTCCTCGGAGGCAGAGCCCCAGCCATTGATCATGGAGCCTGTGACAGAACTCTCTAGGTCGCCCATGCTGGAAGCAGGGGTTCGCTCCAGGCCATGGGGGGCCAAGCGACGCGAGGTGCGTGGCTGCTGTGCAGGGTGCGGATGAAAGTGCACTCGGGCCACCTCTGCGTCCGTTTCGTCTCCTTCCTCTTCTTCGTCTTCCTCTTCCAGTCCGTCGGTGTCCAGCGCCATGGGACTGGAGGCATAACCATAGGTGGGCGGGGGCGATAAGGGCTGTGGGGGCAGGGGTGGGCTCCCAGCATACCGTCTGAAAGAGTAGAAGGGTCTTCCTAACATGTGCAAGAGCTCATGATTGTAACACATTCTTGAGAGCTATACCAGCACTGAGCACCGGACTCGGGGAAGCTCTGCTACTCGGCCTTCTCAGTGATCCTGGTACAGGGAACACCGTCGATTTGTGTGCTCACCTGTCATGAAGCATGGGCTGCAGCTCTTCCTGGGGGGACGGTGTGAGCGTGGCTGTTGATTTATGGCTGTAGGACATGCCAGCAGGCGACGATGCCGCTCCGCGAACTGGAGGAGTAGGACACCTGTCCGTCTCAGCTTCTTCTCCGGCTTCCTCTTCCTCCATCTCATTTGGCTGCAGGTACATCCGTGCCGGGAGGGCAGGGCACTGCACATCAGGGTCGTAGCTGAAGAAGACCGGTTACTTGATGAGAATTACGCTCAGATCTCATTTAATGGCATCTCATACAATGAGAAACCTTAATGTCTTACAAAAATACAAACTCTTCGTATCATGGGCTTATTTTACACTACAGCCGCAGGTTTGGTCTGTTACACAGTCATTTCACTTCCATTATTGGGATTTTACTCTAAAAATCTGATGTTCTAAAACAGAGACAGACATGTAGTGTCCTAAACCCAAAAGGTTTTTGTCCCACAGTGGTCAGTCTAAATATGACCACACTTCTTCCACAACAATCTAAATCACAGCTGAAAGAGTATATTCAATATTAACTTATAGAGTAAAAAAGCCATTAACTCATTTCTTTAAATCAAACAAACATGAATACTGCAGTAAGAGAATTAATAAAATCTTCATATCACAAGTCAGTGAAGATCATACAGATTCATACATTCATTAGTAAATCTACACAGCACCTCTAAGAGCAGTAGTGATCGTGTGTTTTCCAGAGTGAAAGACCTGGACAATGACAGTGGGAACTTCACTTCTTTATATCAAACATTCATCAGCTAAAATTACAAAATGTCTCATGGAAAGAAAGCGGAAAAGCACAATCTGTATACAAACAGCAATACAAATATTTTGGTATTTATACACATTTTAGGCATTCTTTGTTTGGGAACTGATTCGTTTGGGTTCCTCCATAAACATAATGGTAATTCACTCCTTAACAACACAAATTTGCCTAATTGTGTGATTTCACAGAATTAATTGACCTGTTATCTGGGGGATGGGTGTACTTGGCAAATGAGTGTGACTTCATATGTTAACACATTCAGCTGAAGTTTTATACTCAAAGTGACATGCAGTTCCCACACAGTGCGCTGAGCTCCCTGCCATCACACCAAAGGCCGTCTCAGCTATTGCTTAACTACAGCGTACAGTATCTCTGCATTAATATTAATGGGTTGCTCTGAATTTCACTATGTATGTTTCGCAAGAGCGATGTAGCAGCTTTCAGTTATTGGAGGGACCAAAAAATATTATCGATAATACTCAGTGGATATGCATACAAATACTGGAACAATAAATCAGACTTTCTTGAACCCCTCCCCACCTTGCCATGCCTACGCCCTAAGAGTATAACATGTCTATGTAAATTCTTCTTCATGTGCATACGTGCGTGTATGATTTTGTTTCTCACCTCTTCATCACAGACATGGAGTACTCCTCGGGCTGGGAAGATGAAGGGGGCAGAAGGCCCGGTGCCCAGTTCAGCGTGCTCTGTTTGCCTGGTTTGGGGGTGCGGCCCGTCTTCTTCTGCCCTTGGCTCCCTGAGGAATGACCACTGAGTTTCAGAGACACACAGATTGCAAGCACACACATCCCCACAAACACTCACAGAGGTAGACTACAATACAAATAATGCCTGAATAAGAAAAAGGGAAAATGCATTTCCCACAATCCTTCACGCCATTATGCTGTTGCAAAGAACAACAGAGAGCACATTTCAAAAGAAATGTTCACCCATCGCAGGAAGAGGGAAAGTAACAAAGGAAGGAGGAAAAACCCATCAAAGGCCAATTAACTAGAATTTGAGTCCATAACCAATCACCTGCTGTTCCTTCCTGCATGAAGCCGAGACACAAAAAGGCAGAGGGAATGTATTGTAGGGCAAGCGCACAGAGAGGGGACAGGCTATGTTTCAGAGAAAGGGCTGTGTGGAGCCAGGAAATAATTTGTCTTTGTCCAGGAACAAACACACATGCCCTGATGACACTGGCACCCTCCGCATGGAGTTTGCTGTAATTAATGACGGTGCAGCCACAAAGCCTGTAACGAAAGCCCTAACCCTGCTGCATGTGCAGGGCGTCTAATAGATCACTGTGCTGGAAGCTTTCTGCTTTCTCCTGGTCTTCTGTTCCTGGAGCATCAGTAATGCAGTCTCATTTCCCACTCTCATCACACTGCTCTTCTTCTAGCATTTCCCCTGTTCTCTTTCACATCTCCTCCTGCAAGAAAACATCCCTGCCTCTAAACTATGACAAGCTGACACCTCCATCCTGTCCCCGTTTTGCTGACCTTGACCTTCCTCCAATGCCATCCCTTTCCTTCTGCCACACCCCCATTCCTCTTGTTTCAAATGCTTCTCCCATGGCCTCCCTCTCTACTACCCCCAAACCCCCCCCACCAGATGTGCTGCTGCTGCCACGGTCGGAGCTGTGGTAGGAGCCGCCAGTGTTGAGCTCATGGGGCTGGCCGTAAGGGATGGTGGCAGGCAGGGTGCCATCTGTGCTCCTGTGTGGATCTGAGTGGGGAGAAAAGGAAATGTTTTCTAGGAGCGTTAGAGTAGGCAGTGGGATCAGGGGTGTGTGCTGGGGGAAGGCCATCATAGCAGGGACACACATACAAATGTATCATGGAACATTCCAACATGCAGTCATGCAGCATAATGCATGTTTATTCTCACACACAGACACATACAGAGAGAGCACCAGCCTTTTGCCTCAATAACACCTCCTCATTCACCTTTGTTCTGCCTGTTCTGCTCCATCATGCTGTACTGCATTTGTGGTGCCATGTCTTGTTGCTTCTGCTGTAGGCCAGGCTTCCAGCAGCGTTTTTCTCCGGGGTCTCCAGCTCCGCCACCTACTCCACCTGCGCTGTTTTTGCTCAGGATGTTGGCCTGTATGAGCTGTGTGGTGGCATAAGGGGTGGGCTCATAGGGTGTGGGGGGCCCGCCTGGCCCTCCAGGGCCCATGAAACACAGGCTGGGGCTGTTGAAGGTCTTCATCTCATTGAGTTTGTTGAGGTCCACATCGCTGTACACGTCCGACTCAGGTGCCAGCAGGCCGGGCTGCTTGCTGTCCAGCTGGTTGTTGTAGTTGGCAATGCAGTCAGCTGGGGTGGAACACAAGGACCCTGTTAATTCAGTGTCAGTTTTAACTGTACTCAAGAATCACATGTCTGCATCCAAAGCTCTCCTTCTGTTGGTGTCATGCACTTTTTGAATTGTTCTCAGAGATGTACGTCGCTTTGGAGAAAAGCTTCTGCTAAATGAATCAATGTAAATGAAACCCTGCTGATATCCATACCCACCAGTACCCCTACTGAATACATCCTTTTAATGTCTTCATTTTGTTAACAGCCGATGTCTCACTGGATCCTTTGTAAAATAATTCAAGTTGAACCTCAACAGTTTTTTCCCCTACAATCAGTGCAGCCTGTTAATATCTGTACTCAGCGTGTTAAATTAACCCCCTTAATATCACAACCCATTGCCTTGTATTGTAAACGAAGACTCCTCACGTGCCAGCCCATCTGCTCATAGCTGAGTGCGTAAACCCACAGATGTGTGTTGTGTTGGTGGAATCGCTCACGAGGCCCACTGCCGGCACCGCACGGTTTCGATGCACATTTCAAAATTAAACTCAAACAATTTCATTACTGCCGCTTTCAAAAGCGTGACCCATTTTTTTCTCCACTGTCTCAGACCGATGTTTATCTTTTTTTAAAATGAGATGAAATTGATTTTCAAGGCGACAGTTAAATTAAACATTTCCATTCGAAGCAGCCGTGTGACAACTGCGCCCTTCGCTAGGAACATCCTGGCATGACTATACAAATGACAATGTAGCAAAAGCAATTAGCAATTAAACCAATACATTTCAACACAAAACACAAATTAAAAAAATCTTTTGCCCCCCCAAAGATCTACAATCACCCAGCACAGCTTCTCTGCCCTGACATCTGCTTCACAGACCACAACGCACGAAAACACCCTCAGATACTCACAGGTGGCCTTTTACTACAAAGCTACTGAAATATTTACAATAAATCTGGTACCAGGAAAGGGATAGTAAACTGAGGTTGCCAGAGTGTAAAAGTCAAACGTGGCACATGCTCCCAGTCTCCAGTGTCCATTTTGGATTTACAAATACAAACTTTACCCCAGTACTATTACTAGAGTAGTGGTGTTACACTGTCAATCAGTGGACATGGGGAAATCGGGTTTATTTACAATGGTAACTGAACTCTACATCAGCTATAGTCATTGTGCAATGGTTGGAAAGCTGGAAAACTTGTGGAAGGGTTGCAGGTTCAAACTCAAATGACTTGGAGGATGCTGTTGTACCCCTGAAAAACAGACTTAATTCAAACTGTCCCAGTGAAAAAACACAGATGTGGGAATATAAGCCAGACCTTCAGCTATGAACATAAGCGAGACGGTGTCAAAACAGACAGAGCATACTAGAAACAGCGAGAGCATGTCAGAAACAGGGGCAGGGCCCTCCTCAGGACACCCACCGGGGCGGCTGTACGTGGTCAGGTTGCTGTCACTTGTGCCATTGCCACTGTTGCAGCAGTTGATACCGCAGTCCTTGTGGGTGGTGCAGGTGTTGGGCCAGGAGTCCGAAAGCCACGGCTGAGTCGCCGCTTCCCCTGCGTTCAGCAGACCGGGCCTGTCGGAGCGAATGTCAGACAACCTGGCTTCAGTTCTGGTAGTCTCCTATTCACTCTTACCGAGGGCGAGGGAAACTAAACAACGTGGTGCAGTAGTGAAGTAACTGGATATATGGCTCAGAGGTTGTAAGTTCACATCTCAGGATGCTGTGCTGTCTGTGAACAGTGAGTGGGATTACTTGGGCTTCGTGGACAGATCAAAAAGCCTTTTTTCCACTAGAGGTGAGTGTGCAGTGATGAAACTAGGCCTCTTGGCTCCATAAATCCACTGGCATATTAAGGGGAGCTCAGCTGCGTCCACCACATGTGGCTGAATGCACCACTGCTGTGCCAAATGTCTCACCGACCCCCCACTGGAACACTGGTGTCACCATCAGCGCACTGAGTACGCTCCAAAAAGGCACATTTAATGCTGGAAGATAAGCCTACTTTTCTGTGTCACTGAGCATGTGCAATGATGTCATGCTGAGTGCCTTCATTTTTTTAAAACACCATGTGAAAAACAGACAACACAGGCTGTGCTGATGTTTCACAACAGTAATGATTAAAAAACAAAACTGGAAATTAGCACCAGTCCTAACAAATGAGTCACTGAAGAATTCACTCAAAACTGGCACATAAAATACTGTAAACAAGTATATGAGTAGACGCACACACACTTTCGGTCATACACAAAGTTCTCGCAAACCATTTAGTCCAACAAACAGTATCTTAATGTAATATTTTACTTTCTCATTTTCCTCACTGCTGCCTGCCGTTATTGGTAGAGACAGCCAGTCTATTCCCGGAAACCATTCAATTTGCCCAATAAAGGCACTATTTTCAAGATGAAACATGTAAGATGTTTTTATGCAATGAAGGCATCTAGCGCTCCACAAATGTCATTGACATGCAGAGCGGCCCTTCTGTGGTCAATTGAACAGCTGGTGGCTTCTGCATCATAGCAATTAGCAGCTGAATAAGACCATTAGTGGAGCGAACATACTGGATGGGCTGGAATCGCTTACAATTACAAATGTAAACAGGACACAGTCCCAGACATTAAGAGCTACACAGAATGCACTGCCGGCCACAATGGCAATGAGTCCACGGAGAACGAGCACCAGCAGCAACAAACCAAGTAATCTTGTATCTGGCCCTCTGGCCAGACTGAATATCATCAACACCACCACCACCACCACCACCACCCACCCACATGGACAGAAAGACCAAGTGAATTCTTGTCCCTGCATATTGTGTCTGGAAAGTCGAACAGCTCTCCCTGGTGTCTAACACAGGAAAGTGCAGCCATTCAGTAGTTTCTACCCGCATTGCCCAGGTATCAAGTCCTAGTAGAGTGTCCCTTCTCTCCGTTTCCTTCATTGTCCCTTTTATGCTTTCTTAGATTCTCCGTTTTCAAACACGAAAGAGTTAACACCCCCTACACAAGCAAACACAAAAATATGCAAGAGTGTAACTGTTCTCCTCTGCTCTTGTTCACACACACTTTGCTGTCTCTTACCTTCCTGCACTACAGATGGCTTCTCCTCCACTCTGATATGCCACTGGAACAGAAACAGAAGTCACACAATTAATTATTAACTGTCACTGATGCATTTGTCTAAGGCGACTTGTAATGTTATAATGTTAGGTTTACAGACTAATGTACTCAAAGTAATTTACCCATAAGCAAGATAATTTTCACTGGATTAACTCAGGGTACATACTTTGATCGAAAGTATTACAGCAGGAATAGGATTTGAACCTGGGTCTTTCACATTGCAAAGCAGCAGCTGCCTGCTGCCCTTACAAGTGACATGATTAGATGATGATGGAAGTTCCTCCCTTTTGACAACACGGAATAAACCTTGATGAACAGAGTACGCATCCTCTGTACCACTTTGCCATAGAAACACCAAGCAGGGGCAATATGTAAAAATAAAGTCACATGAGAACAAAGGACCAACCGCAAAAATGGACTTTGTTAGACTCCTGGCAGTGCCTGCAGCAGTAATTTTGTTTAAGAGAAGAATGCAACATCAAATCATTAAAACCTGAGAACACAACCCATGGCAATTCTTTGAAAAGAGACCATCAGTTAAACCCACAATGTTAATCTACCTCTGGCCCAGATGTATGAGGGGTTAAACATGTCACTTTCGGGTGAACAGTGCCCTCAGCTGCTCCCATAGAACCATGTGCATGTTGATATAATGCACTCATTGTATTTTTCTGTGAGATGTATATTGCTTTGGAGAAAAGCTTCTGCTAAATTAATACATGTAGTGTAAAATGTAATATCTGTAAGCTGGCATCTTACTTGTTGAATGCTTTTTTTGGGTAGCAACCTTAAACACTGCTGAGTAACTGATGAGTCCCATAACCCACCTGCAGGCACCTCTAGAGGCTAGATGCTGGATTCCAGTGAGTGGCTTTAAATATATGCTGTTCTCTCGCTCACACATTTAGCCTCATAGCACCGAAAGAAACCCACCTCTCTTCACTGATATATAACCTGTGCTCGACTTGGTCACTCTCGCTCGGAACAGCTGTTTGAAAAACTGCCACAGCTTTTGGACAGAGGTGGATGAAGGAAGTTGCTACAGAACAGCTGCTGGACCACCGCATAGTGTGTGACATACAGCAGTTACAGCACACAGAGACACATGCAAATGTACATACCTATAGGAGTGAAGGTGAAGGATGGAACTGCAGGCAGGGAGAGAGACAAAGCAGTCAGAGTATTAACATCTCACTTTGCATTTTATTCCTGTTGATGCCCCTTTTTCAGTGTAATGTACACACAGCGCTGTGAACTGAAAAGTGAAAACCAGTAGTGTTTTTTTTCTGTAATTTCACTGGTGTGGAAGATAAGATGCATGATCACATGGGTGGAAAAAGTAACTGCCCCCTAACTTTAATCACTCTAATAATGACAGTAATTACAGTCAGCTGTTTGAATACAATCGGGCCTGATACGGAGCAGCCCTCCAATATACTGTAGTATTCAGCTACTTAAAACTCCAGCAGCAAAAGAAAACTTGGCAAAACAGATTTATAGGGGCATATCATACTATGCTCAAAGGAAATTTCTGAAGCAATTTAGTGAAAGGTTGCAGAAATCTATCAGTCTGGACAGGGTTACACTGTCATTTCTTGGGCTTTGAACCTCAGTCAAATCATAATCGGCAACAGTTAAGCATGGTGGTGGAAGTATGATGATCTGGGGATGTTTTGCTGTCACAGAGCCAGGCAGCAAGACATTGGTCCCAAACATACAAGCCAACATCAGAATGGCTAGTGAAGTGGAAAAAAGCTATGGAACGGCCTAGTCAGTATTCTGACATGAATCTAACAGACGTTGTGGCAAGACCTGAAAAGCGCTGTTTATGCTCAAAAAGCTGCAAATTTTGGTGACCTAAAGAAGTTCTCTGTGCAGCAATTTTGGCCCAGGCAGTTGTGAGACCTCTATCAACAGCCACAGGAAGTGTTTGACTGCAGTTCTTGCAGCTACAGGTGCTGAAACCAGTTACCAACTGGGGCAATTACTTTTTCACACTCACAATCATACAGTTTGGCATCTTCCACACATAGCAAAATACATAAATCAGTACTGGTGTCTCTCAGGCTCCATTCACATACTGTTAGGACTGACACTGGGAAATACATTGTCCACGGCATTCTAACTGAACTCTTGCTGTTTTATATAATGGGGTATGCAAATACATACATTTAAGCCTGCACACACCCACACACAACTTGCTCTCTGCCATAAAAAGGTTTCAGAAGGAGAAGACTTGTAGATAATTCTCTCACAACATCCTTTGTCAGAGGTCAAAGCGGTTCTGTGTTTAATATGTCATCCATGACCAAATTCACCATGATCCTTCCAGTACACGACAGTGCGCCTCAGATCAGTTGTACTTTGAACTTCAGACACAGGCTCATACTGGTCTACTGGCAAAAAGTGAAAAGATACATTTGCACAAAAAATAAAGCCAGGAATGCTTGTTGAAGGTTGCTGTCACCTAATCCAGGTGTACAGAATGAAAAGCCAATTCCATTTCAATACTACTAAAGAAGAGTAACAGATGCCACCATATATCAGACTGTAAATGAACACAATGTGTGTGACGACCCTGTGATAAATTGGTGTCCTGTGCAGGGTGCACCCTGCTTCATGCCCCATACTTTAGAGAAAGGCTCCAGACCAGTGACACATGCATCCATTATTGGCAATGGCAGAATTAGTTTCTAATATTGGACCTCTGTAGCACATCTATGAATTTAGCGTGTGTACAAAGTAGTTTCATTTTTATAATTTTCAGGATGTTTTACGTGCAGTTTTGACATGTTCAGAATACATACAGTATTGTGGGTCTTAGTGAGCAATGATTTTCTTGACAGGGAATGCTAGTAATGAATATGCTGGACACAGGGACCTGTAGTATGGCAGACCACACCAAAGAACTAGAATGATTTAGGCATCAAATACAGAGTCTGGAAGTTTGTCCTGAGATTCCAAGTTTATTCCTTTCCAGCAAGCCAATCTTCAAACCAATGACACTGCAGTTTGTGGCATGTTCAGCTACTAATTTCCCTTGCCGTTTAGGTCTGAGCCTGTGACAAGATTATGCTAAAACAATTTGTAGGATGGGCACAGGGAAGGTTTGCCAAGTGTATCTACTGTCTATCGTCCTCTTGGCTTTGATGTTGAAAGACCCTGATGCCAGATTATATACAGGAAGCTAGATGGAAAATGTTGACATGACAGAGATGAATAAATCCAATTACTCCAAATGCAGCAGGGAAGGTGGGGGCAGATGACTACACCCGCCCGTGGGCTCTCATCTGAGGGTCTCATGGTTCACAGGATCAATGAAAGCACAGACCACAAAACCACAGACACACCTCCTCTTCAGACCTCTTTTCCTCTGGTCTCCTCCCCTTTGTCCATGAATTTATTGTCTGTTCTCATGTGGCCAAATACATACTTTTCTAATCACCCCCCCTTCATATAACAATGATATTTCGAACAAGACAGACACAGAAACCTACAAATATGTCACACTACTTCCACTAATCAAAGTGGCTCTTTGTGAGTAGCAGTGATTTATAGACTGAATTAACCCTTCTGTTTGTGAATTAATCCTTGTGTTATATCCAATTCAATTTTCCTAACAAGGCTGCCTCACACAGCATAACATAAGATCAAGTGCAAAAGTAGAAAAGCACATGCAACAAGAGGCAATAACTAGTAGTATTAGTAACAGTCACAGCAGCATACACAAGCACACAATATACAGCTATGAAAAAAGAGTGAGAAATAGCAAGAACAGTGGAGGAGAGGAGAAAACAATCTTGGTGTCCAAGGTCAACTGACTTCCCACCTGCTGCAGGTACTAAATAGCTTACAGCCTACTAACCTTTGCAGTCAATAAAAATAACTAACGCAGGTACAAGTTAGATCTATAAATTGAACTAAACCTTGTGGTATACAAAGCAAACTACTACTGCATACGCAAAATCCAGGGATAGATTAAAATACCCTTTGTGGTGTATAAAAACAATTGCAAGAAATACTAATTTGGTATACAAGTCATGCTATCCCTTTTGGTATGTAATGCAAACAGATTGTAATAGTTACCGGTTTTATCAAAAGCAAACTAACTCTGGCAATATGTTTAGGTGTTTGTACCAGTACAAGATCAGGACACAAAATTAAGTGATCTTTATGGTGTGAAAAGTGAATCAGCGCGTACACAAATCAGACTGATCCTTGTGCTATATAGCGTTAACTGACTCCCATAGGTACACTGACCTTTGCGGATACCAGCGTAGGTGCTACTAAGCCCACTCCTCTTCTTGCGATGGCGGTAGAGCCAGATACTGAACACCATGAGGACGACCCAGCAGGTGGCGCCGATGCTCGCAATGAAGGCCGGCTGCTTGACCACATCCGAGATCTGCTGGGACAAGGGGTACTCCTCGGCCCCTGTGATCCGACCGGCCGAGTCTGAGTAGGATAAGAAGGGGAATGAAGGGGAGAGGAGTTAGAGTATGGGGAACACACAAAAAGTGGTACGAAGAAAGACAGTTAAAGCAAAGGTATAGAACAGTGAAAAGTGACGAAGAAGAGAGGGGGAAGACACCGAAACAACTGATTTTAAAAATATATAATTTCAGCAAGGCACTTTTCAACCAGACTAACAAAAAGAATAAGGAAGATCTAATACACTGTACCACTTCATGACTCAAGTGGGTCTGCGTTTGTAAATGTGTTTGCAAAAGTGGCAAGTTTTAGCATCAACAATTCTGTGAACTGTTGCAAGATCAAAAGAACAACCATTGTTGACATATTTGAAGCTCTTAAGGTATTCCAATCATGTAAGTGGTAGTTATGAATTTATTGCTGGTTTCTTGAGAGCATACATCAGTTCTCCGCACTCTCAGCACTTCAGCCTGAATAGCAGCAACTGTAACGGAAAATCACATTAAAGCAAAGAAAACAAGTAGCTAGGGAGGAAGTGGAAAATGTAAAACGTTTTTTCTTCTGGCTCATGAACTCATAAAATGCTACCTTTTTACCCACAGGTCAGCGGGGGAGATATGGTGGGAAGAACAGAGATGGTAAAATCATTTTTCTTCTGCTGCCTGGCCCTAACGTAAAAAGGAGGATTTAAGGTTTGTAGACTTCATTGATTGAACTATGTATAAAGAACAAGTTCAGAGCTTGAGCTTGAACCTCCGGTATGTGCAATGTTTGGAAAAAAGGGAGAGCGCTCACAAGGTTACTGGAATCGTTTTATTTTTCAAAACAGAGATGTGTTGTTATAAACTGAGGTTTCCCGTAAACCAACGGACAGAAACACCTTTCTACATTTTAGCAGTTCTCACCACTGAAATGCAAAATGCAATCTACCACATCTACTGATATTTTTGACATGTGCACCATCTTTCCGTTAATTCCACCGTTTGGTGTGTGCCCATGAAGTATGACACCATTACCTGTCAAACCACCTCAGAATTGGACAAATGTCACTGCCCTGCGTGTTACGCACATACGCTAATGAAGGCATTTTGACTAAACATGTGTGTTGTGAAAAATAAAACGATTCTTTTAAGCTTGCGTGTGTCCATTTTTCTTAATTCTGCCTTCTTTAATGTAATAATCTGTAATGTAATAATGTTGGAAATTCCCTGTAGAGTTCATTATGTAATCCGAAACACTGTAAAAATGTACCACGATATGCTCAAGGTCACATGCTGTAGCCACAAAGCCCCTGCGTGTACCACACATCTTTCCCTCAGAAAAGTCCCCTTTTTCAACTTTCTCCTCTTTTTTCTCCTTTCCTTCCTGCTTTTCATCTTGCCTTCTTTTTCATCAGTTCATGTTCCAAATTCTTTTATCTTTCAAGAGACCAGAATCTTCCCCAAGGCAAAAAAGTACCGCCATTCATACCCCCCCGAGGATTAAGGTCCACCAACTTTGCAACAGGTACCTGCTCTCGCTGGGTTATGTTATTACAATAGCTTTTTAGCAGATGGTCCTTTTCAGAACAACTTGTATCATACATAAAGCACAAATCAATTAAGGGAAAAAAATAATATGCAAGGATGCAACTGCATATAAAAAAGAACCAATAAAGAAGGTAATGACTAAACTTTAAAGTTTTATGTCTCTAAGCATGAGCTTAACCGTGTGAGAGTATGTGTGTTTTTGCATGGATGTAACGGTGCTTCTGTGAACAACACAGCTAACCCATGCTGTGCACACAGGCTCAGCTGCACCATAGAAGGCCATAAGCAAGAACAGAAACACCATGGTAAAAGAGAATTTCGGCTAACCATTTGGCACATAGAAGGGGTCTGTGACAGACACTGGAATTACTGCGGTAAAACGATGAGCTCATGGATGGGAAGGTGCCTATTACCAACATGCCTTTTCATTAAGGCTTGCCAAATTGTGGAAATGTGCTATAATGCAGGCATGATTGGACTGTAATTATTTTGGATTACACATCTAATGAATGAGACAGGGAGCTGAGCGACATGCAAGCTGAAGCAGGTATTAACTGCTGCGGTGGAACACAAAAGACATCCAGTAAATGCAAAGTCAGAAACCAGGCCTGCTCCTTGTCCCCCAGCCCTCCTTTCATCCTGGTGGTAAGGAACAGCTGAATAGTAGGAAACTAGAGTATGTACAGGTGCTTGAGCTACCAGAAGGAGAAGAGCCTCAATCAGTTTCAACATGCATCTGTGTATTTGTATGTGTGCGTATGTGTGAGAGAGTGTCTGAAATTCTGAAGTTGTGAGAATTTGTTTAGATATGTGTTTCTATGTGTTTTTGTGAATACTGCTAGGTAGGGAGAACAAGTTCCTCAAACGGAGTGCGTACCAGGACAAACCATTGCGCAAAATAATGTACAAAACAGAAAAATCATAAGAGGAGTATGCTGTGTATACCCTGGATATAGAGCTGAGGAGAATAAGCCAAACAGCTCCTGTTCTAAGCTGAGTTTGTGAAAGACAACAATGTTATGCAGGAAGAAAGAGGACGAGAGCAAGAGAGACTTCTGCGACCAAAGACCAAATCAGAGATGCCAGGTTTGCTGAATGTCTTTGGATGCCTGCAGTACATATTTCCAAAGGTGAGTATGTGTGTGCAGTCTGTGTATTTTTGCATAAGTGTGTGTAGCTGATTCACTCACCAAGCTGGAAGAAAGTGACGTCGCTCCGAACACCCGCACCGGCGCTGTTGCTGGCTGCCACCTCCACACTGTAGCGCACCCCAGGGGCCAGGCTGGGGATCACTACCGAGAAGGTAGACCCGTCCACGGTACGGTTCACGTGGTAGCGGCTCTCATTACCCAAGCACCAAATCTACCGGGATCGTAGAAACACAAAGAGGGGCATGAGGCAAACATTTTCAAATATAAGTATTTAACAATGTAATACATCTAAACACATTAATAAGTTCAATACAAGCCATTATGATGGCTTTTCTTAAAGGGTCCATTCTGACAACAACGGTTTTCAGCCAAATTCTGAGAACTTTCAGAGATTAACAGTGTGTTGTTTCTCAGTGGTATAACCAGAGCCTATCTTTGCTAACAAAAATGGGCTGTGACACGACTTGCCACCAGTCTCAAATGTACATTATTCAGTTGCTTTGTACAAACTTTTATCTATTTGCACAGCCAGCAGTTGTACAGTACATGCTATTCATGTTTTTTTTTTTTTTTAACTGGCTGCTTTACAGGAGCAATTCTGGTGGAGTATTTTAATAAAAACCCTCCAAGGCAATGTGCATCTGCAATTCTGATTCACAAGTATGACTTTTTTAACCTCTGCAGCCCCTACTGCCATGGTTTTTTTTCCTGTGGATGCTGTGTGGCCAGTCCATCGGCCCACCAGGACGTCTGATTACCCACAATCCTCTCTCACATCACCAGATTGGCTATGTTTTCCAGTAGGTGGCGACATACAACAAAGATCTGATTAATTTTTCTTGGTGAAATTTGCCAGTGTACAGTAGCTATCTGTGATTTAGTTTCGCAATTCATGTAATTCATTCATATACGGGGTCATCCTGGACCATCTGAAGTTCACCTGGGACTGAAGTCCACAAATGGAGGTCGGAGGCCATAGCCCTTCTTTTCAGGGCACTACGACTGCAAAGGAAATAATACACTGACAAGCCGAACTGCATTGTCTCTTTGGGCCCATATCATTGTCTGTGCTTATCACTTGCCCATACTGATAATGCTGAACTCTTTGGGTGTATGCTGTGCAATGTCGATGACCTGAAACAGGCCGACACCAACCAATTAGGAAGGTCAGAGCAGGATGGGCCACTTGTTCCTCCTTTTTCGCTCTCTCTCATACTTTCACTTTGCAATTTTACCTTGTACTCCTGGACAACCCCATTTTGGTCCTCTTCTGGAGGTGGTTGCCAGGCAACCAGAATAGCAGTCCCATTGTCATTGCTCTTTTTGATGGTGACATCACGAGGGGCGGCACTGGGGGCTAGAGAAGGGGGTGGGGGACAGGTTTGTATCAGAATGCATTGTTTTTTTCCACATCCATATTACTTCCATTAATGCCCAGTGGCTCTTTTGTCCTCAATATTCACACCCTGAAGGTCACCTGGGACACACTCCACCTGTCCCTGCCTCTGATACCATTGTGCCAACCATGAAGAAACAGCAGGCTTCATCCTAATTCCAGCCCCACACCAGGTGTCATTCTCGTAACCTCCTATATTTTACTTTTTCCATCTTTAATTTCACGTTCTGCTACAGACTAATTTAAGTAAGAGAACTTTACTTCACTGTCTATGGTTAATTTTAGTATGAATTTATTTTTAAAGCTATACGTCTTGCAGAAAATAAGTAATGCCATCTTGCATTACAGTTAATCAGTGTGGGGCAGTTTCTACAAAGCTTAAGTTCATCTGTACCACATAAGCCCTCTCTGTCTCTCTATCTCCTATACACGCAGACACCCGGTTCCAACACCACTAGTCTGAACTCTGAGTGGCTCCCAAACCACATCCTAGTGGATACCCAGAATCACACATAGTGCTGCACCCACAGAACAATTAGTGCAGCATAAGCCCCGAGTTGTATTATGGTTTTTTATTGGTTGCACTTTTGGTGGGAAGCACATGACAAATACAACATTTTTCACAAATAATCATAAGATGTCCTAATACAGAAAAGAAATGTTACCAAAACACTCCATATGTATATCCTGATATTTTATCATCACTTTACAACACCCTGTACTACTATTTCTCTAGGGTCTTGATACTACAGTAGGTATATCCTTCACATACAACAATACCACATCTTACTTGACTGCACTAAGGTGGGACAGACCCACCACTTCCCAACCAACCAGACATCAGCTTCCCTGGTCACCCCCTCCTCTCACCTTCTTCAAATGTCCGGGCAACTTTCACCTCGCTGTCAGCTCCCTGGAACTCGTCAAAGAAGGGCCGCACCTTGAACTCATAGGTGACCCCTTTCTTCAGCTGAGGCACAATAGTGCCGTCCTGGCCTGGGGTGCGCACCTCATAAACAGTCCACTGACCCTTGGCCTGTCCCCCCTCCGGGACAGGACGGTACATCACTTTGTAGCCTTGGACATACTGCGATTGCTGCTCCACCTGGTGGTGAGGGGGGAAGAAATGGGAAGCAACAGTTAAGGTACTGTTGCCCTAGCAACCTTTCAGCTGTGGACATTGTTTCAATTGTTGAAGCCTGTGGTGCTCTTTAAAGCATAAGGATGAAGCCACAAAAGAACACCTGGGTTCCACAAAAATTCAAAACAGACATAATAAGGAGGAAAATTGAGTGAGACAGAGAAGGGGAGAGAGGGACAGAACAAGGACAGGTAGAGGCTTTGCTAAATCAATGCCAGGGCTTTCAGATGCCAGACTACATTAATAGATGCCTGTCACAGACCTCCCAGAAGAGGGCCTTGAGGTGACACTAAGATCAACTCCTAGCTTAACCATAATGAGAACCAGTGGGTTTGACACTCACAGTCCACTGGACCCTGACAGATGAGGACGACAGGATAGTGGGGTTGTGCAGGTGGACCACCACATCGCCCAGTGCTTTCTGGATCTGTCGGTGATCCACGCCTTGGATGGTAGGGGGAACATCTGTACATACAACGTGGGAGTACCCGTCAGTGACGTTACCTGCAATCTTCGTCACTCCCTACCCAGTCACCCAATGCCAGCAGTGCACTGAAGATCACACCATATTGTCCTTTTCTTAAATGTATTTGTCATCCAATTGCACTGCAGTGACGTGTGGCATTCTGACAATATCATCACTACAAACCCTGTGTCCTGACAGCGTCGGTGATGGGGCTGGGGTCACTCAGGCCATAGGCATTGGCAGCCCGCACCAGGAACAGATAGACAGCACCAGGCCTCAGGCCTCGCAAGACATAGGTCTCTGTCTTCACGTGTTCTGCTAGGGTTAGCCAGCTGCTTCCAGAGGCATGGCTGGAATGAGGGAGGCAGGTCAGCAGGAAACAGACTCATCTGGAATATCCATTTTCAGAAAGATGCACACATGCACGTAGCATGCATATACAGAACCACACACTCCTTCAATTTTTCCTCTCCTTGTCTCCTATCCCTCCTCCAGCATGACTCACCTGAAGGCCTCGATTACATAGGATGTCGGCGTAGCCCCACTGTTGAGATTGGGCTTCCAAGTCAGGATGACGGAAGTGCGGCTGATGTCTGTTACCTCGGGCTTGGTAGGGGCGCTGGGGATCAGGTTTGGGTCTGTTGGCCTGGCAGGGTGTACAACAACCCCAAATTCTGAGGAGGAAAGGTAGTAGATACAATTAGAGGGACTTCCCACGCTTTACTCAGTGAGGAATCCAGGGTAACTTCATTTACCCAGACACTGACAATGTTTCAACTATGTTGCAGAAGTACAGGGACCTAATATGTTTATGTGTTTACATTATGTGTATATTCTCTGGCTGACTAGACATACTCAAAGGACTCACCTTGCACTTCGAGGTGAGCCCTCCACGTGGCCTCGCCACTAGGGTTGGAGGCTGTACAGGTGTACATCCCCGTGTCACCCAGCTGGTGGTGGATAAAGATAGGATTATGAGCCAGTCAAAAGTGTCAGGAGGGGAGGCAGACACAGCATAAACACACATGCATAACGGGTCATTAATAATCAAAAGCAAAAAACCCAGCCACAACGCTCCCCCCAAGTCAATGTCACATGCCTCTGCCCCTCAGCATTTCAGATAATCAGCCTGTCATCACTTCAGAGTACAGTGAGATACAGGGGGCAGCAGGCAAAGTGGGGGGTATCTCCTTGCCAAAGTAATGGGATTTTTACTGGAGTGCCAGTTATTCCCCCCTCAACAGAGCAAACCCATGATGAGGGCAAATCACAGACCACACGAGGCTGCAAATTCAAAGGACAGGGCTGTAAACCGGGGTGCAGCTGTTAGGTAACAATTATTCATTTAAACTGCATTTCCATGAGCACAAAGGGTGGTTTTAAGGAAGGAGATTATGCCTGCATGTCCCATTAGTAACACAACGTAGATCTTTGTAGGCTTTATTGTTGGTCTACGGAGGTTTTCTCGAAGGAACCTATGAGTGGTACATACAAACTGTGAGAAAATTCATAAGGAGTCTCTGTCCAGCTGATTGCCAACTAAGCTCTATGCAAAAGTTTTTGAAACACGATCTATGTGCTGGGCCCTACCTTGGCGTAGCGAATCTGCAGTGCACCCGTGTCCAGCTGTTTGATGCGTGAGTCATGGGTGGATATCAGTGCCCCATCCTTCCTCCACAGGATGCTGGGCATGGGGGATCCGGCCACCTCACAGGCCATCGTGACCATCCCATCCACTGGTACCGTCTGGTTAACCGGGCCCTGCCGAATTACAGGTGGTGGCCGATCTGACACCACTGCGTGTGCAGAGAGATCATTGCTTCAGTGACTTTTGCACCATAGTTTACTTTTCAGTGTTTAGTGTTGTTAATGCATTACCTTTTTCAAATATGAGAAGAATCTGAAAAAAGTAGCCAGGAATCTGAAACTAAGGTACACAGGAAGAGAATGACAGATGGGAAGAGCAGGAAAGAGGTCAGCAGACAATGAGAGAGAAAAGAGAAAAACAAGAAACATAAAGAGACAGTTTTGTTGAACTGCTGCATTGTGGTCCCGAAAAAGAGCAGGTTACAATGGAGTGAATATGAAGAGGCAGGAGAACATGTGGGAGCGAGGAAGAGACAGAGAGTACAAAGGGTAAATGTGGAAAAAAGTGGAATGGGAAGAGAGAGTGGAAAACAGCCAGTGATAAAAGCACATGGATAAATGAGAGGGAAATTTCAAAAGGGAGGCAGAAAGGGGAAGAGAACACGTGTGCCAGCAAGCTCATGTGTCAGCGGGTGTGCGCGCGCGTGTGCCCGTCTGCAGGGAAAAGGGAGAAAGGCCAAATCAGACTTCTCACAACTGGAAGCAATTTCCTCATCATTCAGCAGCAGACGCCCGCCACACGGACCGGCGGTAATTAAAATAAAGCCATTCCGATCTTCGTTTCCCTGCGCCAGAGGACTCACGGCACTTCAGAATGAAATGGAATAATAAAAAACCACCTTGAACATGCCCCACGGCCAAGGCAGGAGGATTTCATTACTGTGAAAACAGCCAGCAGGGTAGAGGTGGGTAGTCGCATCAGGACCAGAAGCTCATGATCGGGTTGACTCAGACTGATGCAAATGACATCCCTGTTTCATTTACATCACATCTGACCAGAGGTGAATTACAGCAGTACATTGTGGCATCATTATTGGTGGTCAGCATTGCGCCTGCTGCCCAGGTAAAGATATGGTGGATGTAAGCTGGGATCTTACCTCCCAACACCCATATAATTTGTTCTTACTGGAAAGCCTTTGCTTTATGGACTGGAGGAGGCAGACATAATTACTTCATAGGCCTGGAAGGCGAATCCTGGCTTTTGATTCTGGTTTTAATAACTGTTATTGGAATTTCTTCCACTCTCTTGGCTCCTCCAGTGCTCCCCCCCCCAAACCACATACCTCATAGAGAAAACCTCTATCCCGTTCCTGAAGTAGTGCCATTGCATGAGATGGGGGGGGGTGAGTGAAATAAGGAAATCAGCAGGTGGAAGGTGATGGGGAGGAAGTGGGGGCATTACATTCTGTCCATGGCAACAAAGGAATCACACTTGCTTCAAACAACACACACTGCAATAGGAACTGGCATGCAAAAACACACATGCAGGAGAATCTATACTAGATCAGGCACCCAAGGCTAATACTACAGGTCAAAATCAGAAATAAATGCCTTGCCATGAGGTGATGAGTTACATTCAAAAGTATCTAGATGTAATATGGATCCCTCACCATCAGTGACCTCCAGCAGAGCCTTGGTGATGACACTGCCAGCAATGTTTAGAGCCTGGCAGCTGTAGAAGCCACCATCGGAGCGCTGAATATCGGTAATTGTGAGGTCACCTGTCTGTGACACTGAGAAACGGCTGGAGAGCTGAGGCGGCTGATAGGTGAAGAGCAGGTTCTGGGAGAGAAATAAGCACAGCATTTTTGGTTGTATGGTCAGTTCATCCTGTGTGCCATTGGATCAGTTTAACTCTGTGTCCCTGCACCCAGCACGCAGTGGTGCCGGGGGTCTCACCTGGCTTCCTTCTCTCTGCCAGAAGATGGCAGGCTGTGGGTTCCCTGATGCCTCACACTGGAAGGTGACCGTTCGGCCCACAGCTGCTACCTGGTTCCGAGGTCGCACCACAAACATGGGTGGCACTGGTTGAGAATGGTCCAGTTAGTAATCAGCAAAAAAAAGCGACTGTGCCTTTAATGCACTGAACCTTGTAGAAAATTTAAGAGAAAATAAATACTTTCAACTGAAAATAGCAGTTCATGAATTATTAATTTATACAGTACACAGCATCAATCACACATTTACTTACTAGTAAGATTGAAGATGTTGAGCAATGTATTTCAAATAAGATAAAAATGAAAAAATGCAAACGAAAAATTACACAACAAATAGGATTACCTTGCTAAAAGAAACATTTCTCGTTTTTACCCATTTAACTCCTTTGTGTCATGGCTGCCAAGAGCAACTGAAATATGATCAGTGGTGAATGGAGATGGAGCGGTGAACATGAAGATGGAAGGATCTGTGACAACATCCTGCTGCTGTCTATACGGCGATGGGTGGAACGATGATGGCTGATGTTCAACTTACCAGACACAACTAAAAGGGAAAATAAACACAGGAATGACATGTTAACGTGTGAACAGATGTAGACACAGAAAATAAAGACAATGGATGCTCAAGAGGATTAGGTCTCAGGCCTTGTCAGAGTAACAGCCCACATATGTTTGTGGTGCTGTCACAGAGCAAAAGCAAGACACAAATATATCACACGCATGTGCCAAGGGTTGGTTACCACGAGCTAGCACACAAATACATATGAGAGGCAGTACTCGTGTGTCATCTGATGTTCTGGTCCCAGGTGAGGCCCTGCACTGTACTGGTGTTGAAGTGAAACAGGTCTCTTAATCTCAAGGGTGCACAAGTTCACAGTCCTGTTTTCTCTCCTGGGGAAGTCTGGGGGTTTGCTAGGCTACGATAATGGCCACACAATGCCCTCTGTCTCACTCAGGCTCACATATGAAACCAGAACGTGAATGTTAATCATCACTCAAGGCACATAAATCTGTCTCAGGAAATCACTTGATTTAAGTAAATTGTCAGGCTACACAGCTGACATGGACAGAAAACACACCTAAATTCCTCCTCTCACCTGCAACCAGCTGCCAGCCCCATCGACTCGAGGAAAAACCATCCTTCTGTTCATGACCCCAAACCATCATGGCACATAAACCTTGCTTCAGATGTGTAATAAAGCCCTGCAAACAAACATACCTAACTTCCTGATTATGTAAATACATTTTCAGGATCCTGTCAGGATTAAAGCAATTAACAGGAAAGCTGTAACTGGCCCACCTGACCTCTGAACCTGAGAGGAAGCTCCACCAAGCACTGTGGAACTGGTGTCTTTCCCAGCTAAGCACCACCAGGCAATCACACATTTAGAGTGTATCCCAGGCAGGTGGGGGTCTTTGGGAACCTCTTGACAGACAATGGAGGTCTCCCACAATGGCTATCAGCTGCACAGCAGCTTTGTGTGTTAAGAAGGAGCCTGACTGAAGATTTGTTATAAACATACTCCGCTATAGTTTTTTTTTTTTTAAAAAAAAAAAAAAAAAAAACACCACATCCTTAACCTGCTCTAACCACCACCCCTGTCTATCTCCAAGCTTTACCCCACAACAGGTAACACAAAACATGACAATGCAAAAGTCAAAAAGGGAGAGCAAGGGTTCCCAAAACCAGTCCCTTCCATTAGTGAAGAAAATACAGATTAGCTTTTACATGTTGACATGTGGAACCTGAAGTGGATCCTATTTTACAGAAGGGACACAACACACAAGCTTCATTCTGCCCTCCATACATGTGCTTTTGTTGGCTGTGCCAAACCAATCATCAGCAGCGCGTCTGCCAGAATGAGACCAGGAAAACGGCACCTTGGACTTGAATCTGCAGCCTCTACAGCCTCTGCTGCCCTCTGTTATGAATGCCAGTGACAGCTGCAAGCAAATCTGCTTTCTTTGAATGTTGTGACTGCGGCTTATAGAGGGAGAGGCACGGTATCTCGGCAATCTGCAGGTAAGGATGAGGGTAATTTAGCTGAGAAGCACAGGATTTGGATTTGTTTTGATTTTCACTGCTGATACGTGATGACAGCTTAGGTCTTACAAAGACCAACAAAAGAAGATACAAGCTAATTATGCCATTTTTAAAATCTCTTTTTCGCAGACTCTTTTCAGCCTTCCATTTAAAAATTCTTCAAACAAATAGTTAAAATACTATATATAAAAATTTAGTAAACATAAATTTTGGCTAATGTCAGTGATACAAAAAAGACAAACTTGCCTCGAAACAAGCAATTTCACCTTCAGTTGTTTACAGGTTATAAGATGTCACTTTTGGAGCAGTAACAAAAGGCCATCATGGTCATATTTTATAGGATTATGTTAATTTATAAAAGAGACAAAAATGGAGCACACAACAATGTGTCTGTGCTTTTGTGTGTCTGTCTGCATCACTCTGAATATCGCCTCCTCCTCCTCGCCTCCCAGAGCTGAGCTCCTGAAGGAAGAAAAAATGTGTAACAACTGAGCCCCCTCCTAGCCCTCATCAGTCCAGCCATCCAAAGCTACAAGTATCACTCCACAGGAGATAACAACATTTTGTCAGACGGCCGTTTTGTTATGTCTCATTTCCTCTGGGGGTAATCTAACCCTCCTCTATTCACTCTGCCTCTGCTGACAAGCTGGCACTGTAGCAAGTTGGCAAAGAGCACGAAAAGAAAGAATGAGTGTGTGTGTGTGTGTGTGTGTGTGTGTGTGTGTGTGTGTGTGTGTGTGTGTGTGTATATATATCTGGATGTCCCTGTTCTCCCCAATCATCATTCCTTGCCTGGGTGCAGACCCTAAATTACCACCACTGCCAGCCCTCCTGCCTTTCCCAGGTCCTGGAATTAGAGTCTGTAATTAGAACCATGTCATCTCCCATCCTGGGACTGGGGCCGGCTTGTCTTTAATTAGGCTGGGCTCTTTCGCGGGTCCCTGGATCTCTGTAATGGGTGGGTGGGTGAAGGAGGGGGGGGGGGGCACAAAGCCCTGTGGCCCTTTAAGACATGCTACAATGGTAGGAAAACAAGCAGCTGGGCAGATTGGCTTCCTGCACATGTGGGCTCACTTCCTGCTACTTCCTGGCTAAGCACTACCTGGGACGGTAAGGTTTTTCCTTTTTGACATACCCATGCAGCTAAAGCAAGGATCTTGGGCTGGGGATGCTCGTGGGGCTCTGGCTTATTGCCACCGAAGAGGACAGCTGCACAGTGCTCCTCAGTCTTGGACATGGGGTGTTAACAGCATCTGGGCAATAGCAGCTGTTCCAGAGGACAAACTCGACCAGCACTTTCACCCTTTTCATACTGATAGAACCTGTTCTCACAAGCTTCGACAGAGGATAAACAATGCCACCCAGCACAGACACACGAGCGGGAAGACACGAGGCAATGCACTAATGTAAATCATGGGACACAATGGTGGGTTCACCAGTGTGTACCATAGCGGTATGAAGATAAGTCCAGATGTGTACAGATGAAGTCAGGTGCGCAAAGAGGTGAACGGAGAGCTCTCACCGTGCACAGTTAATGTGGCGGATGCCTCAGCCTTGCCCACCATGTTCTCTGCCACGCAGGTATAGGAGCCCACGTCTGCTGGTGTCACACGCTTGATGTTAAGGGTGTGGTCTTCCAGAATGTCAAACCTATAGCCACACAAACACACAAAATAAAAATGGGTATGGCGACAGATCTTCATTTTCACAAACATCCTCTTAAGTATTCTGCCTAAAGACTAGAGAAATTCAAAAATAAATCAAAAGTTGTCAATTTTCAGTTAAACCATTGGCTGTGGGTTGGTGTGCACATAAGGGCATTATTCCCTCCAGTCATGTAGATCCTGTGGGTCTCCTACCTCCCTCTGGGCAGGTCGCCATCCTCCTTACGCCAGCGAACTGTGGGCACTGGGTCGCCTCGGGCCTCACAGCGGAACTCCACACTCTCGTCTGCTAGAACCACTCGGCTGCTGGGTCTCCGGGCAAAACTTGGCCTCTCTGGGGACACATTATGCATGACAATAGGGTCAGCCCCGTGACAACTGGCATGCTGTTCCCTGGCTAAGCTCAGCATCCACTAATCATCAGCCTTGCTACTGCTCACCCAACTGAAACTCCCTCATAGTCAAACAGCCTAAAACATTGCTCCTAGCTTATATCAAACTGCCAAAAACACTGTTCCACTTAAACACTCTGAGACCCCCAAGCCAAACTCTTTGGATGAAAATACCCCAAAACTCAAGGGTTTCTGAATTAAACACACACACCAAACTCAAGCACACATCATACGATTGATATTCGCAGCCAACGTCCGTCTTTGATGAAAGAGGAAATACTTAAATTGCACAGAACTCATGGTTTTAATCAAAGAAAAGCTTTAAAAATAATCTAGAGAATCAGGAGATTCATATCTTAGTGCCTAATGTCCTGTGCTGCCCCTGCTCCGTCCCCTTCTGGGACCGCCTGCAGTATTTCCCAGCTCCCCCAACCCTCTCATGTTTTGTTTTTTCAATACTTCCTTGGAACTGAGAAATTCCACAGCCCTATGTATATCAAACTCACCTCGGAATTAAACTGAAACAGCAGCCAAAAAGGCCTCTATAAAACATCAGGTTGAGCAAGTCAGTACCTGTATTCTCAAGGGGGCAGAAAAAGTTCTACTGGCCTGGATCCTCTATCATCATTATTATTCTATTAGCCATAAACGTTTTCATTCAGCATTAAAAATATCTCTGATCTGGCGCCTGGCCCAAAGGATCATGTGATAGGAAGTCTGGAATGACAGGAAGTGTGTGATAACATGTGGGTGACAGAGTTTGTTTGTCTGCATCCAGTTATTGCACTCGGGGAGCTGAACTGGGGTCAGGGGTTACACAAAGGAGGTAACAAGAGATGGGGTAGGGGTGGGGGTGTGGGTGGTGCAGAGAGCAGACCAGACATACAAAGGGACCAACATACAGACAGACACATTCAAAGCAGGAATCAGACTCTCGGATAATGCACACAGTCACAGGGAGGGAACAGCAGTAGACATTTGTGGTGTTAAGATGCAAGCCAGCATACCCAGGACGGTCAGCTCGGCGATCTCGCTTTCCCTCTCGCCCACCATGTTGGTACCCACACACACATACTTCCCTGCGTCGCTTTTCCTGGCATTGGTGATCATCAGCTTACCCCCACGGATCTGGAAGAGAAAGAACACGCCCCCATAACATGTCAATTACAGCGCACCACAATGCAATGGCATCATCTGGGTGGGTATGGTTTCTCCAGCGGTCAAAATGTGGTCTCTCTGTCTCCAGCTGTAAGTGTTCCCTAGGATCAGGGGACCTGACCAGCATGCTCCTCTTTATTAGTCAGCGCTGATGCTTTTGGGCCAAAAGCAGCCCCTCAATCTAGGCCAAAGACAACAAGCCCAGGGTGTCACCAGAGGCACAGTGCAAAAAGCCACAGGAGCAGCCAGAGGGCATGAAATGGACAGCCAAGAAGCTAAAGGGCCTCAGTGAGCACCCACAATCCTTTAGCCGGCAGCTATAACAGACATGGGAGTCTTAATTTTTGCTGTGGGGCTTAATCCTGGAGGTTGTAAAATCTACTGCCCCCTCCATCTATATTGATGACGATTCACTCAAGCACCATTTACTGCACTCACTGCATCACCTTCACAGGCTAAAAAAAATTAATTTTTCAAAACGTTTGCACTGTGGGGAAAAAGTGAAACAAGAAAAAAAAGATGAATGGACAGCACATTTTTTCTGTACCATAAAGAGAGAAATAGAGGTGCATTGAGAGGCATAAAAGTCCATAAAAAGTTCTGGAGCGTGTCGTAGTACACTAGCCTGAAGTGCTCTTTCACTGTAGATCACAGGTTTCTATACTGGGCAAAGCTGTGAGAGCTGGTCTCATGGTCACAGCCAAACAAATTTACAAGTCCCCCCCCCATGCATGGCAAACATGAAGCATTCTGGGAAATCTCCACCTTGAGATACAGGTCATTTATAATTCCTAAAGGTGTTTCTTTTTTTACGATTTTGTTAAATTTATTAACAAAGAGCTGGAAGGAAGATGTTGGGTTTCAAAGTGATGCCCATTTCATTGTTGCCCTCCTCTGTCCCCCAGGGACATGAAAGCTTCTGAAGCGTCATCAGATTGCTGTTTGTTTTGGCAGGAGGGCAAAGGGCTGAGTGAGAAGGTGAGCGCTAACAGCTCAGTGATGTGGTGTTCACCAAAGACAAGGTCAAATCAGTCCAAGGTTGGGGTGGTGGACGTATACAACACCTAAAGGACCTGAACACCTTGCTAGTTGAAGGGTGAAGTAAGTTATGCTCTCTGCTCTGCAGATACAGCAGTGGTCTCCACACTCCTGCAAAGGTAGATATAGTGCACCCCCAGGGAGGATAAGGAGGACCTGTCTCCTGAAACCCATAACCCAACTTTCAAACACACACACACACACACACACACACACACACACACACTTTCAGAACCGTTTGTCCCAGAAGGGGTCGCGGGGAACCGGAGCCTACCCGGCAACACAGGGCGTAAGGCCGGAGGGGGAGGGGACACACCTAGGACGGGACGCCAGTCCGTCGTAAGGCACCCCAAGCGGGACTTGAACCCCAGACCCACTGGAGAGAAGGACGTGGTCCAACCCACTGCGCCCCCGCACCCCCTGAACTTTCAAACATTATACTCTAAATGTCCTCCCTGTGAAATCTACCACTAAATTTTGCCGTCAACACACGCATTCTGTACCTCCAGGAAACACACCCCACCAATGGTAGTTCCCACTACCTAACTGGCACACATGCTTTGGGTTCCCGCTTCTGTCATCTCTGTTGGAATCTGTCCCTATGACCGCCTGTTGAGCCCTTTAGCACGGACTCTAATGACCTCCTCCGCGAGACGTTCTGAAGGGATCACAAGAGGACTTTGCGGACAGTCCCTTTACACTGACCAAGAGGACGAGTAGTGCTTCCCAACTGTAACTGTCACAGATGTCACACCACGGACTCCTCTAGTCAAACACCTACAAATACATACACGCACCAATACACACACAGTGACTAACAAGGAGACAGAAACACAAAAATCCATAGACACAGAGTCTGCCTAACATGCTGACATACACACAAAAACACACACAATAAGAAATAAACAAATGGCAGGAGGTGAACAGCATACAGTCAAACTCAGACAAATCTGGATGTTACAGCCGCAGGCAGCAGCCCTTTGTTGTGAAAGCCTCATTAGGACCCCGCATCACTTGTGGGCAGGTCACACCCCGGTGAGGCATCCCTGTACACCAGCAGTGGCCAGAGAAACACCCAAGCACCATTCAAGCATACGAACACTGGAAATGGAGGTAGACAGACTGACAGGCAACTGAGCAGTGGACTCCTGGAAGCCATACATCTACTGAAGAGAAAACCAGTCCTTCAGGGCTGTCATGGCTACTGTCTGGAATCAGGACTTTAATTAGGAGACTGGAGAGTACAAAAGGAATACAAAATCTTTCCCTATGTTCCCATAGACACAACTCCCCCTCCCCAACACACACACACCTCACTTTCAGCAAAACAGAGAGATCTGGCCCGTCCATCATGAAGCCCCAGGTAAGAGGGATGAGGAGAAGACGAGATCGCTGGGGACCACTGATTTGTCATCGGCTGTCTCCTTCTCACTCACACACACACACACACACACACACACACACACACACACAAGCTGCTCACGCACAGGTTCTTACACATACACATCTCCCTCCTCCCTCTCTATCTCAGGGCTTAACAAAAGAAGCTAATGAGAAATGGTGGTCCAAACATGGAGACAGATATGATTTAATTTCATCTCAAACAGATTAGGCGCTCACTCCTTTTAATTAGTGAGTGTGGCTGCCAGGCACCAGACTCCAGTTGCTGCAAGGAGGCTGAGCCTTGTCGGACTCGGCTCGGCGTCGGACGCGTTGCTGCTGCCTGCAAGCTTGTTGTTTTAATGCTGCCATCCCAATCCCTGGCCAGCATGGAAATAGGCTTTCCAACTCGTGTAAATGGCACCCCAATTGTACTTATTAACGTCTGTCAGATGCTTCCAGGAGGTTTACCACAGGAGCTAATCAGGTGCAAGCTTTGTTCAAAGCCATAAAACCAAGTGAAGCAACCAAGGCCAAACAGCCTACTGATGATGATCTGTCTGCATGGATACCCTTCGGTGATCTTCCGTGTCATGAGCTAAAGGTGGAGGTGGAAGTGGTGGATGTGGTGAGCATGGCTGTCTGAGGTGGCTGAGACATGTCATGGTCACGGTGTTTCCCTTCCCGAGTTAAATTTCAACCTAAGTGAAGGTTGGATGGAATCCTGTCTGGTCCACTGATATGATTAATTCCAAAAAAAAAAAAAAAAAAAAAAAGGTTGTGGCACATATTTTAACAAAAACATACATAAGAAAAAAAACATTATGGTGCAGTTTTCCCCTGGGACATCCCCATTCGAGTTAGGAGAACTCACAGCTTTACTAGGAGATTCATTTACTACCACTTCAGCTTATGGGGCATTTCTTCATGTTCTTGAGGACCTAATTTCAATGTAACATTTCTCCTGACACCTGAGTGTTGTGAGACATTTATATTTACATTTATTAAGTTAGCAAATGCTTTTCTCTAAAGCCATATAGAGTTACTAACCGGTATTTAACTGCCAGCTGTATCCAAGGTGATCTAAGTTGCTAGACTCCCTAAAATTATTAAAACATTTATACTGCGGTGCAATGTAACACACACGGACACAAACACATGAACATACACACAAATGGCCATTTAGAGTCACCAGTGCACCTGAAACATGTTTTGAACTGTGGGAGGAAACCCACGCAAACAGCGGAGAACATGGAAACTATCCAGAGACTGAGCAGCGATTGGACCCCCGTCAAATCACAGAACCCAGGCACTTTGGGATGTCATGTCAATTTGTTCAGTGAATGTAAATTCATTTGCACGGTTTTAACAGATTTTTTTTTGTATTTACAGTCGTTTTCTTTTTTCCAATAAAGTTGGATTCATACATAATTTTAATGTATCTGTATTTTGTTTGTTAGTGTTTGTTAAGTGTGCAATGTGTCAGTTAGGGAAGAGCAGAACTAGCCCAGATATACAGTCCGACAACATTAAGAGCTGTTGAAAGGAAACTGCCCTGTTACATCATGATGCAACTACTGCTAACTACTGAAGTATCTGTGTCTACATTAATGGGATTTGGTGACATTTTTGCTTAAATGGTTTTCAGTTTTGGGGCTCCAGAACACATAAAAAGTTTGACAATTTAAACAAATAGTACATATGTCTGAGTTATGAGAATTCACCTTACAAAGGTCTTTCCAGGAACTAATTACTTTTGTAAGGTGATGGAAGACTAATGTGAAAAGAGGGAGAGGTCTCAGTAGAGTGGTCTTGAGACGGTCAAGGAAGGGCAGGGCTGACTAACACAGGAGCTCCTTGTGCACAACCTTCAATTAAGCACGATTAATTGGCGGCTCTGCTACCAGCAGTTCATTAATCATTTGCCGTCCACCACCCAGTCCAATTCCTCAGCCAGCTGGCTAGCTCACTTGTTTCATCAGTCTCCAATGTCTTCTGGAACTGAACACAACTACTAACATCAGGAGGACTGCTGGGCTTTCTTCATTCAGCTCTTTTCACAATAATTGACTTTGACTAAGTACTGGGAACTGTTGCTTGAGGTCCTCTGAATGATCACTGTCGAATCACACACACTTTTAGAGAGTGGATGCAGTGCAATATGGTTCAGCTGTAGTCGGTATGTATCACTGCTCAGTTGTTCCTGTTTTAGATATTTATTATTTCTCATGTCCAGGGTGGCCCGCTACCCCACCCGTGCGGTCACACGGCAATGACACCCATGCATACACACACTGACACACACACGTGACACCTCACCGTTATACGTTCATCTCGATCATCAACGTTGGCACCATCCTTCTTCCAGGAGATGGTGGGCTCAGGGTGTCCCCTGGGTGGTTGGCACTCCAGCACAGCTGGCTCACCCGCTGCCACCATCACATCTGCAGGGTTTTGCCGGAAGTCATCACGCAGAACTGCAGGACAGAGAGAAAAGCAGTGATGGGGAAAAGGCTATAAACTTTGGCTGACATGCAAAAACATGCAGAATACACCACAGCAGAACACCAAGGAAGCACCTCTACATTTTCTGTAAACCCCATGATAGAACCAAGGTCAGAACCATGATCTAGGATAAAATTAAACCAAGACGGGGTTTAAGATCAGAACTAGACTAGACAGCATGTAGGCCCAGATCTCAGCCAAGAGCGTTTCAAAGACAAGAGCAGGAAACACAAGAACGGCCATTCATGCCGCACTTCATCCCAGCTGTGTCACCGCCCTGGGGACAAATCATGCTAGTTGCATAATTTTACAACTATTCAGCCCTTGTTGTGCCACGAGCTTGACTCCCACCTTTCAACAATAGACTGACCTGCTTAAACATTAGCATTACCAATAGTTTAGCTATTGCCTAAGCGCTGTCTAAATCCTTAGGCAGGCAGAGAAATGTGTGTTGCACCAGGTCAATATTTCCCCTTGTTTGCCTCTTAAACATTCCAGGAAGATAATAAAAGAATAATATTTTGTAAGTGCCATAAAACCATCAGAGAGATATACAGGTGCTGCTGAGATAAAACAGCCATTAGCAAGCTGAGTAAACACCTTCCAAAAGCCTCTCTCGCTCTGTCTCTCTCTCTCTCACTCACTGACACACGCACACACACACGCACACAGAATGAGGCTGAGAAAACTCATAGACTTGAATGAATGTGACAGCAAGGAATTACGACTTGGACTCGTTCAGTCGGAGGAAGCGATGTTTGAGGACATCAGAAGTAATGCACCTGAGTATGTATGTGGAAGCGTTTCCTTTGAACAGGAGCCCAGGGACAAACATGGCTGGAGGATGCAGCAAAGTGAATTCAATCAAGCAGCCCAAATCTCTTCATAAAAATTCTTGCAAACTTTAATCCTCTGCTTTGAACGTTTCCTTTTTTCCTGCTGTTCTGCCAAGTCCTGTCCTGCTCTGCTTGCTGTAATTTGTGCTTTTAACTGTTCTGTGAGTTTTCCAGCAGTAGACAAGTACGATCCACTAATCACTCGCATATCGTCAAATGTAAAGCAAAAAAAATATTGTAAGGGACGCATTTTTAATATATATACAGTATATTGCAACAAAATGGTGTCACAGTAAAGTGAATTACTTTTAAATGTATGATAACCAACTTGACATAAAGATATGGAGTCAGCTCTGCGAAGGGGCAACACCACAGTTACCGTATGTCATGTTCGGGGCAGTACCGGTTTACCTTATCACACTGTACGTTATTCTAAGGTGCAAGGACAGGTGTGGTCCCAGTGTTCTGGGCTCCACACCACATGCAGCCCGTCCACTAGCCCCAGCGGCACTCTGGTATTACCTTATAATCAAAGGCAACAACGGAACCTGGAACATGCTGTGAGGAAAAGCTCGGAGAAGCAGTGAAACCCAGTTCTTCTCATACGCTCCTGAGAGAGGGAAGAAATCGTCCAACTTTTAGGGCTCATGGCACATGCACCGAATATGAGGGGACCGATTCTGCAATCTCGCTGATGCTCAGCCCAGACACATGGCAAAGGGGCAGGCTGAAAGTAGAGCCGCACACCTACAGTGAAACAGCTGTTGACATGCAGAACAGTCCCACACCGAATGACAAACTTCAAGTTCTGCAGATCCTCAGTGTGATTTTTCTTCTGAAGTGCAAGCAGAAAAGAGGCAGGAAGGGCTCAGATTCCTACTAATTACCCAGGTATAATGACTATTAAAGATGATTAAAGAACTGGCTATGGAGTACTCTTTAAGAAGCTCAACATTCTTTTCTGTCTTTTATAGATTGTTTATTTAGAAAGTATTTGGGACATGTCCATTAGGGCTGCTGGCATAAATTAAGTTTATGGCACAAATTAAGTATATCGCCAGAGACCCGTTGAGTGTTAAATAATGTACGGAATTATGGCGGAGACGGAAATACCTCAAGTTAATAGCAGTGCTGTATGTTTGTGTTCTGCAAAAGTTTCCTACTTGCAGCCTTACCCCAGATGCTGCCCACCAGGCTGCTTTGAACACAATGTGTTGGGTGGAGTGTTTTGACGCTACCTGTCTCCTATGGTGCAAAATGACAGTACAAATTTGTGGCCCTTTAAAATGAACCAGTATCAAAGTGATTGGACTTAGATCTTTGGAAAAGCTGAACGCTCAAGTCCGTGTTTGTACGTTTCAAGATACCACAGGTACCTGACATCCGGAATATAGTCTAGGTAAGTTCACCCAGCGGAGAAGTTTGGGTGTTCAGGAAGGCACATCATCTACTTTCCCATAGCAGGGAACTTGGCGGCTCTCTGTTGCTAGGAGACCTCAACTTCAGTAAACTTGAGAAGGCTCGGTCTGCTCTCCATTGATGAGAAATTGGAAACAGATGCTGCGATGTCAGATTAAAATGAGGATTGCACTCTGCGGCATGTTGCGGTGCAGTCGCTGGCGAAAACGAGGACTCTGCGAGTCCCCACCGGCTCCTGGGCTGAGGGCTGGGGAGGAGAGGAAGGCGGAGTGCCACGGAGACAAGCCAAAGCAGCTCAGCTTCAGACAACCACCGGCAGAAACGTGGTGCCTAGATTTCTCCATTCCAGTCACAGCAGGACAGCAGAAACAATGATGGCACCAAAAATTATTTCTTGCATGAGTTCCTCTTGGATGAAACGTGACAGAAGGTATAATCATGATTTTGTGCATTTGTGTAATATTTCTTTTATTGCTCCTACACTGTTTAATTCACTAACTAATCATTTATTGTGAACCAGAATTTAAGAATGGGCGATAGAGGATATTGGAAGTTGGAATTTGAACCATGATATGAGAAATGGAGAGCGGAGCGAAAGCCGAGGGCAAGAAGAGTAACTGTGTGAACGGAATCTGCTGGGTGACCAGTTTTCCCAGAGCAGTGGCCAACCAGGGCGGCTCGTAAATAACACCCAGGCTCAACACACAGCACAGCACAGACTGGCTTCGGGTTCGGCACTCAAACCAAACGCCAGTAATGAGAAAATACAACAGCAGTAATCTCTTCCACATGTTTCACATTGCAGAACCATCCCCCACCCCCCAACAGCACACGGACCTTTTGGACAGGAGAGAGGTGAGACGGCCGCTGGCAGGCACCACCCACCCCGGGGAACAAATTAGGGCAACCTTGTAATTGTGACCGCTTCTTCTTTTAGTCTCCCCTACAGCCGCTCCTGCTCATGTCGCTTAACTCCAGTACATCAGATCAAAGATGGAGAGCAGCACCGCGGCTGTCAGTCATACTGGGACACAGTGGTGCACGATACGAGCCAGCTGTCTGGGCCATGTCGTCACAACCTTGGAGTTGTGGCTTGCAGCTGCAGCTGGCTCCTCTCTTGTCACACATCCTCTTATGTCGTAACCGACTGATCATGGACACCACGAATGCTGAAATACCGGCCGTCGTCCACATGTGCGTATGTGTGATGCACCCAGGTCAAACAATGGAAGGTTGAGAGTGTACACGGGACCATGAAAAAGACCTAGACACAGCAGTTACTCTGCAAGAAACCCTCACTGGTGTCAAATACCATCGTGGCTCCACACAGCCAGGAGACACGAAGAGATCAGAGGTTCCCAGGCAAGCAGGGCAAGCGACCACCTACGAGACGAAAGGACAGTCGCGTCACAAATAAGTCAGTGAGTTGTTAAGACCAACTGGAAAATTATGGTTACAATGTGACTCTATTGCATAAAGAGAACATTAATGGCTCTGATGCAAAACTCTTTGTTTGTAACACTAATGCAAAACATTCCCACTGAATAACCTCTCGCCTCTCAAACACAGATAAACAGAGTTCAGCTGTTCTGGAAATTGCAGCTGCAATGATTATTTACCTTTGGTAGACCATTTGAATTCCACTTTTTATCTCCAAAGATGAATGTTACTGGTGCAGCAGGTCCAGGGTCAGACACGCGTTCTGCGCCCGTACACCAATGAGGAGAACAAATATCCCTGACGCAGCTCTCTTCAGAAAGCAATGTCTCTTCCACTGTATTTTAAAACCATTGAACTGAACTTATCAACTAGACCCTGTAACACTGACTGGATAATTTAGGTGTGCTGGTGGTGGAACAGGACAGACATATAAAGAGTCAAATGTGAAGAAGTGGATGAGTGACAGAGAAAGTGCTACTACACATACAATACATCAGATTTATGGTAAATACAAGCCTTTTCACTTGTTTCCTGTTGAGCTGCTGCATTGCTTTTCAGTAGGTTTCAGGTTCAGTCCAGATGTTTGTATTTAAAGGTCTTTCTTGCACTGAAGGCCAATGGTTGCTCTATATCATGCAACTTTTATTAAAAAATTCAGAATATGTCTTCCTGTGGACTATTTTCTATGCTAGCATGGGAGACAGTGAGCTGTTGTTCTTCACCAGCATCCTTTATATAGGACAGCAGTACTCTGATACCATCATGTTTAAACATGTAGTATCCTGTATGATAGGGCAGCTGGTGGCGTTGTGCCTGGGTAACTAGTTGTGGCCCTGCGAGGGCCTGGTGTCCCCTCCAGGGTGTGCACCCCCCCCCCAGTCTTGCGCGCCCACTGTCTGCGGTATAGGCTCCGGCTCACCGCGACCCCACTTGGGACAAGCGGTTATTGAAATCGGTTGGTATCCTGTATGATCCACCATTAACAAAAGCACACGTTTCCTCCTGACGAAAGCTCCCAGGGTTGGAAAGGAGGAGGAACTGATTCAAAGTTGCTGTGGCAAAGGTGTCTTTTGACATTGCAACACACACATACACACAGCTGTCTTCACAGGCCGTCTTGTTCCCCCCTTGCTGGACTGGCTTTTCCTCCTGAGCAAAAACAGCTTAAATGTAAACGGTACAGATGCATTTCACACAAAATGTTGTCAACACCGATAAACACGTCCAGGTTCCCTGGCATTAGTGCAGCACTGTGCTCCCCCCGCCAACGTCAGTCTGCTAACAAAAAGCTACCATACATTCTAGAGCCTCTCGAACCTCTCATCTGAGTGTGTGTGTGTGAGAGAGAGAGAGAGAGAGAGAGAGAGAGAGAGAGAGAGAGAGTCTAATGCCTTCCAATAGAGGTTACTCTTCATGCCTTTTGAGGAAGTGCAGCTCTGACAAGACCAGCACGCAGTCGGGACAAGATGAGCGAGGGGACTAAGGCAATTAAAACGCTCGTATAGCATTCCTCTTGATCTTTGTTTGTTCTTCAGCTCCATTAAAGCTATTAGTTTCAAATTTGCGGTCCATGTGAAAGGCTTCCTAATAAAACTAACGGCTCAGGATATGGATGAGTGAGATGAGAGGGTTGGGGGGGGGGGGGGGGGGCACGTTGAAGGAGGGGTTGTGTAGCTATTGCACAGAGGGGAAAATCTGACATTACATCATGCGTTTGAAATGGGACCTACTGGGTAACCAGACACGGTGGTTTATAGAGACGCTGAAGCATAAGAGAAGTAGAACCTCCAGGGGGAAAAGCTGCAACTGTCCCTCACCCCAAATCCCTTCAACTGACACCTCCACCCCCTCTTTCCTTCTTTTTACCATCCACCCACCCAGCCCTGAGGGACAGCGGGAACACTACTTTACTGCAGGGTCACTCGTACACTGTCAATAACATGGATTTGTACGGCTGGAAGAGACTCAACAGCGGTCCTCATATTTCTTTTGTTATTTGTTGTCTTTTTTTCTGCTCGTACAACACAGCGCTATTCAAAGTGATACCGATCCAGCGTCAAGCTTTTGTCTTCATGCCGAGTTAACACGTTCTTTTCCCCTAACTTGAAAACTGTAGCTTTCAGACCATTTCTGTGCCCCATAACAGACTAAACATTTCATTTTAAAAAAAGAAAGTTTGCAGTAGCAATCAGTAATTGTTATTGGTGTCCTTGAAATTTTAACTGCGTGTCAAAATTGTGGGATTTGTGTGGTGACTGCAGAACAACTATGCTGAATTTCAGTTTGATCATGTAGTCAAAAGCAAGGAAAGGCTTCAGATAAAGACAAATGAAGAACAAGAAGAGGACAACGGTAAGGAAGGAAAAACGGTACAGAATATGAGCAGAGAAGATGATTGAGAGCAGGTCTGAGCGAGGGCTATGTCCTTCCTCCAGTGGAAGCATGCATATCTGTTCTGAAAGTGGGGTGGGAAGTCAGAGTGCTCCTGAACAACATGTACCTCTCCATCCTCAATGGCTCCCACATGTTCCACATGGGCGCTAAGCCTTACCATATGGGCTGCCACAGGAAGGAACAGTGACCCAGACCGGAGGGCTGAAGCAAAAAGAACAGGAGGAGGGAGAGCAAGACAGTGCCCAAGAGAGGGACAAGATAAAGAAAGGAAGAGGACAGAAAGAGAGCGAGAGAGAGAGACGGGAAGGAAGAGACGACAAAAGAGAAAGGTCCAGGAAGACGGGGGGAGGGAAGAGAAGCAGAAGTGAGGGAAGAAAGAGAAACAGCAAATGGAAGAGAAAGAGAGTGCCCCTCAGCAGCACAGGCTCAAATGGTTGATTAATAATGCTGTCACCACTTCCAAAATGTGGAACGGCTGGGGTGGGGGGTGGGGGGTTAAAGAGGGGAAGCCCATCGGAGTTGCTGTAATCCACAGATTTATACTGCTAGAGGTAGAGAGGCGAGGGGACACAGGATGAACGACACACACCATTCTTGCATTTTGTTTTATGGGCTCCTGGGCTACTGCGGACATGGAAAACATTCCCAGAGCTGATTTAGAGCCCGTTCCCCTGAGCCCTCAGGCAGACCCACATCCGAGGGGGAAATTTAGGGCCACAACGTGCATGGACAGGACAATCTCAAATATGAGCGAGATTCACAGTCCTAGACTTCTTCCTCTTGTGAAACTCTGGACAGCTACAGCTTTGCAGGGGGTTTGACCACTGGGTCAGCTGTCAACTACTCAGCCATGAAATCACAATATACACTCTGTCACAATGTAGAGGATCCATGACAGCAGTCAATATATTATGATTTGTAAAGAAGTATACTTACATAAATATTGTACTGTACATGCTACACTACAGGTCTCACTCTACTGCACTGTATACAATATGAGAAGCATGACTAAAAAGCAATGGTAAATAGTGGTAATATTTAGGGTCAGTGTGATCGGCAGATACAGTGAAAGCAGATTAATGGTGTGGGTCCTTCACGCTGAAGCAGTCCTCTTCAAACCATGTATGCAAGAGGAGGGCATTTGAAAGACTACACACTGTGTGTGTATATGCATGCTTTTATAGCTCCATGACCTACGTGCAGGAATGTGTATGTGCCTGTGATGTTGCGTGACTGATCGCACTGTGACAAATGGATAGTAAAAGCAGCAGAGATTGACTGCTGGCTTAAGGGACTTGCAGGACTGACAGAACAGCCCACACCTGTTCGCCTCACCACCCCGAGGACTTTGCCTGGACCTCGCAATGAAACGACTACAGTGGTTGTGCACTGAAATGACTCCCACTGAAAATGTGGGAGGTGTGTGACGGAAAGACAAATTCTTTCTTCCTCTTAGGGGCCCACAGTTATTTTTATGTCAAAATCTGAGAACAACAAAAGGTATGATCACAATGCAGGATGTACTCAGCTGCACTGTTTTCAACAAAGAGCCAATCTAGGCAGAGACGCCATGTCACTTTTTAAGTGGCAAATGGGGGTGGGTGACTTTATACACAAAGAGGGGGGAAAAAAGAAAAAACACATGAATCCCAGGCTGGTAGGACGTGAGACATGCCCCGCATACTATACTCTCCTTGGCTCTGTAACCTCTGTTGCAAGTTGAAGAACGCGAACGGACGCAGTGCCTCTCCTCTGTGCTGAGTCCCATGTCTGCGGTTGGGCAGCTGTCTCCACCAGACCATCAGATACGAGCGAATCGGCAGTCACCCAGCACGGAAACATTAACAAAACGAGCCTGGAAGTGCACACGTTGGCAGCTTGCAATTAGAATTTACATGGCCCACATGCAACCTGACTCCACTGTTAACCAGGTTAACACACACACACACACACACACACACACACACACACACACACACACTCTCTAAACCACTTGCCCCATACAGGGTCACGGGGAACCGGAGCCTAGCCCAGCAACACAGGGCATAAGGCTGGAGGAGGAGGGGACACACCCAGGGCAGGACGCCAGTCCGTCACAAGGCACCCCAAGCGGGACTCGAACCTCAGACCCAGCGGAGAGCAGGACCTGGTCCAACCCACTGCGCCACCGCACCCCCCAGGTTAACAGATAATCCATGTAATTCTCAGGATGTGCAATGATCTCACTTCTGCATCTGGTAGTCTGGAAAAGTGCTTTGTACCACATGTCACCAGGGAAAGGATGACAGGATGTTAAAAGAAACTGCTCACAGGTAGTTAAGAGAGTCACCTTGATAAGCACCATCAGGGCAGGGGGCATAATTTCACTTGCTGTGGTTCATTGCCAACCCTTGGTCTTCACAATGCCATGAAACCATGAGCAGGAAAACCACATCCAAAGCTAAAACCTCCTTGGTTTGTATAAAGTTCCAATAACACAGAGTGAGCAAACTGTACACTGGCACGAACAAATCCTACAAAAGAAAAAGATCATGTACCTGCATAGGCTTGTGCTGTGCAGTAATCCCACAGCATTGCATGTCATGTGGACCGATCACAGAACATCACAGGTCAATTAGTGAGTGGCAGATGCCAATCATGCAACAGAATAGTAAAATCGATCAACAATGCTGACCAATCGATCAGCACCACTGGCCAATCACTTCGCAGCAGCAACCAGTCATGCAGGAGCACACTGCACAGGAGAAATTGTAATGGTAGGTATGGGCGATATGAGCGGAGGTTCACAGGGAGCTCTGCTGACATGTTCAGAGTGTCTCCTCTTGAGTCAGACTGTGTGTGCATTGACCCTTTAACAGCAAGAAAGAAATAAAGCCAGCATGACTTGGCTGTCCAGGTCCACACAATGCAGCATGAGGGCAGAGCCCAAGGTTGCAAGTGACCGTAACCAGCGCTGACAGCAATCTAAACAGCATTTCCACAGAAGCGGGAAACGCTCAGGGAAATACAACGTCATGTTTGTTACATGCTTGAAGATTGCTAGGATTTCCTTTCTTTAGAGGAGAAAAGCTCATGTCAGCCTTCCATCACACTTCAATACCCCATTTTCTTTCATTTCTTTCATTTTTTTTCAGTCAGAGGCAGAATTTCAAGAAACCCAACCTCAGATGTCCTGTTTCTTTTCAGTCCATTTTCCAACACGCCATTCCTCCCTGGCACGCCCACTTCACCCACCCCATCCTTCAGCCCAAATCCTGCAGCATCCTCTTATGCATGTCTTCAAGCCTGAGTGGCAGCAACCCGAACGTACGCCAATGCAGACAGAGGTGCATCTACTGATCCAGGAACAAAGCCATTCCTAACATTCCAACACTGAATCAGTGTTGCCCAGGATCACTTCAAGTGGCCGTGCCCACCACACATTCCTCCCTCCGGGCCGGGACGGCAGGGGACATGTGAATGTATGATTCAACCACATTGGAAATCTGGAATTCTACAGATGAAAAAACTGTGGAGTGGCTTTGTTCAGGGATGTTTCCAAAGGCTGGGGTTGTTAGATATAATTATCCCCCCCCCAACTCTTTGCATGCCACATTCAGTAAGAGAGGCTAGGAAACAAGGAGTCTTCTTTGGCTTGGTAGTGACAGGGACAGCACACCTTCCATGGAGGAAACATGGCAGAACAGATCTTCAAAGAGTTCAAACACTGAGTAGCCATACCTGTATTCATCATTGACCTTAAGATGGTACGTTTTGCAGCAGTTCTGTTATAAAAAAAATGGGCCTCCATCGTCCACACAGACACCCACAACATAAGCACTGGCATGGGTATCTCTTAGATTTACACACACACACCATCTGAAGCCGCTTGTCCCATACGGGGTCACGGGGAGCCGGAGCCTAACCCGGCAACACAGGGCGCAAAGCTGGAGGGGGAAGGGACACACCCAGGATGGGATGCCAGTCCATCGCAAGGCACCCGAAGCGGGACTCGAACTCCAGACCCACTGCAGAGCAGGACCCAGTCAAACTCGCTGCGTCACCACACCCCCTTCTCTTAAATTTACTTAAAATTATAAAAATCTTCAAATTACTATTATCTGGCAATTACACTGTCGACTATCATGGATACATGGAGCAATGAAGGAAGCTCTAGTTAAAACAATGGTACTTCCCATTTCAATTTCCTTTTTTTAAAGTGCCAGGTTGAAGCTGGTAGAGTAAACAGAAGAGTGCATAAGAGTGTGCTTCTGTGACTGAGTCACAACATTGACGTGACGCACCACGGCCACGAGGAGCCACAAATGTGTCCATTCTGTGGGCTGGGACAAAAACTATGTTTATTCTCAACAGTATGAAGAGTAATAGGAATAGGAATTAACAGGAATCGTCCAGATAGAAAGACTGAGAAGATTCCAGGACCTGTCTCCTTTTGATTACTCCGTGGCAACGTGTCCATTGCAAATTCAGAATTTACCTCAGTATAAATACCTTCATCTAAGGTACTATATCAGGAGTTGGATTTAAACCAGAAACCTTGAAATTCCAGACCAACAGCCCTAACTAGGACACAATGTGCTGCCCACATTATTCAATGTGTGTGTCCATGTGCAATTCTTGTGCTAGTTTCTGTGCTCAAATGTCTGTTCAGAATTTAAAATTGCAGGTACGTCACTCTTTCTACTCACCTTTAGAAAATTCATGAAGAGGCGAGTCCCGCTTGGGGTGCCTTGCGGCGGACTGGCGTCCCGTCCTGGGTGTGTCCCCTCCCCCTCTGGCCTTATGCCCTGTGTTGCCGGGTAGGCTCCGGTTCCCCGCGACCCCTTCTGGGACAAGCGGTTCTGAAAATGTGTGTGTGTGTGTGTGTGTGTGTCAAACACAACTCGGCAGAGGGAAGGGCAATGTTAGCATTGTAGCTATAGAACTGGGAAAGTAGGTTAAGGGTTCATTAGCCAGAAATGCACTTACTGTAGTAACCATAAAGGTACTTAAAATAAAACAGGGTGCTAACTGTTCATGTATGCTGATTTAGGTAAAAGCGCACCACTCTTACAAGGAGCGAGCATTAACGCTGACTGCAATCTAGTTGGCTTCCTCTAATCTGTGCTGCAAACCTCTCAGACAAGTCCTTACTGACACCGAGACACAAAGCTAGGCCTCGCCACCACAGAAACAATAACACAGAAAGGTCAAAGTCAGATTTATGCGGAAAGTGCTTCACGTAAACAGCTGTCACCAGAAGAATTTCACAAGTGCGATCTCTGCGTCTGCATTGCGTTTAAGACCCGGCAGTGCTTCGGGTTTGCAGACAGGCATGAGAAACATGGGAAACAAAGACTGGACTTCACTTCGTGGATATCAGTGACGTATTGAAAGAAACCAGACAAAATGTCTTCTTACCGTGGAGACAGTGCAACTTCTGTCACAGACACAGAGAATCACATCTGCCTCAAACTGCTGCCCTGGCTTCCCGAACGTCACCGCTACCGCTGGTGACTCTAATGTACGTTCTCTCTAAGCGAGGCGACAGCATCAGCTGTGAACCTTCCAAGGCATTTGGGTTCGACTGAGGAGTGGGAGGACAGGAGGTGCTGTAGCGGAGTGGGTGCGGTGGTGGAGTGCTTGGGGGAGCTGGGAGTTGTAAGTGGTAAGTGAATGGCCCCTGGGATCTGTCTGGAACGGCATTCATACACCCAGCAGCCTCCCATTCCCCTGCCTAGTCCTCCCGCAGTCGCCTTCCACGGTGGAAGTCTTGGAGGAGACCCCAGAAGTGGGACATCCCCATTCCCTGCTTTGCCGTCGGCACATTTGCTCCTTCTCAGTCATCGCCTTCAACTTATTTCACTAGCCCCACTGAGGGGGCACGGTAATGTAGTGGGTTGGACCGGGTCCTGCTCTCCGGTGGGTCTGGGGTTCAAATCCTGCTTGGGGTGCCTTGCGACAGACTGGTGTCCTGTCCTGGGTGTGTCCCCTCCCCCGCCAGCCGTTCACCCTGTGTTGCCAGTTAGGCTCCGGTTCCCTGCGACCCCCGTATGGGATAAGTGGTTCAGAAAATGTGTGTGTGTGTGGTGCCACTGAAAATGAAACTAACCTTGGTGCAACTGGAAAATCCATCAAAGACAGTTTATAAGAAAATGTAATTATTGCAAAGTTTTTTTTAGAACAAATTAAAGGGGAAGTTTAAGTAAAGGAAAAATAATTATTTAAATAAATTTTCACTTTAAATATAATCGTCCAACTGGGTTTCATTGTTCTGGACTTTTGGAAAATTACATGACGGGCGCTATGGATGGGGACACACTGTACCTACTTTAAATTAAGTACCATGTCATCAGAGGCCCAGCTTCTGACTGATCATTACAAAATAAGCATAAAAGTCTGTTTCTGCTTTGAGTTCCACGGCTTCTCCACAAACTGATCCGATTACCTCAGAAGCATCCACATCTGGCCTGCTGGGATGGACCTCCAGTCACAGGTCACCAGCTCTTTCGTATCAGCATGTTTCCGATTTTTGCGACCGTGTAGAGAAAAGTCCTCGTTCCTTTGCTGTTGTGACCTGCCGACTGCGAGGTCCCTGCAGGCTCCTCCCTTGGTAGTGCTGGCCAAAGCTGTTACAAATCGCTCTGGAGGAGCTCCGTCAGAACGGCAGCACACAGCTGGTTTGTATCACTGAGAATTTCTGTCTCTCTTTTTTGATGAATAGTAATTTATTCCTGGTTTATGGGCCTGGATCGCCCTCAAGTCTTCACTGAGCTCTGTGAGGAGATATTCAAAGGACCCACTTCGATTATTTCAAACTGAGTGGAATCAAAGGCTCAAGTGGCCTTTGTACTGAGCTGACAACTTCCTTCTTCCCCACCTCCCCCTACCTTTCCATCACCCATCCTCCTCGGCACTCTGCCATCAGCCTCTCTTCTTCTTTTCCACAATTGTCAGCCTTATTGAGGAGACAAGTTCTTGAGACACACAATAAGTGGCTTTTGCTTACTCCCCCTTTGGTACTTCTAATCTAGCTCCTCTCTATCTATGATGACAGCACGAGCTGTGAGAAAACAAACAGCTGACCGGATCATGTACTTTGAGGTATCCAGTTGGATAGAGATGTTCCAAGAAAAGAACGTTGTGACTGTTTTGTCATTAGTGCTTTCAAATGAAGAATGACCTTCACAAGCACATGCTCGCGCATACAACACCATGGCTTTCAGCTCCTATATACCCACTCAAAGCATCACAGGTTAAAGAAAAGTGTGAGGGGTGACCTTCTATAAAAGGCGAGCCTCATAGCAGAGCAAGCTGAGGCAGAGATAGAAGAGGAGAAGATGCATATTCTATGAAGGGAAAAAGAATCCATAAAAAATGAATTGGATCTCGCCCTCTCTCTCATCCAGCATTCCCTTTGATCTTCAGGTCAAATAAGACTGCAGAGACTAAGAAGTGCCCGAACACTGAGGCAAAAATGTTGGGGGATGAAGCAGTGGTAAAGGGCACCGGTAGAGTATGGCAGGTTCTTGGCAGATGGTGGTGATTAGCCTTCCAGTTGTACATCCTCTAGAGTTCAGTGTGACATGAGCCTGAACACAACTTCCTGTGGAAAGGCGCAATCCGTTGGAACGGCGAGTTGAAATACAGAAGTCCTTTCATGAAGTTTTCAGGCAAACAGAAAAGAAAGAAAGAAAGAAAGAAAGCCAAGGACAAGTGAGAGCATGTCTCATGCGATGCGTCTAGAAAGAACTGCCATGAACATAAAGATTAGTGATGAAGAAAAATGTATCTGTTTCTCAATGACATTATATCCCTCTTTGAGCACCTCTTGTTTAGCCTTATCGTGAGTAACGCTGTCCAGCTAAGCATTCAAAGTCCCTTCTCCGTTAGCTTAAGCTTGTCATTCTGCAGTGGGAAGAAAAGAGTCTTTAGGTGTCAGATGACAAGTGAGAAGTCTTCGCTCAACAGGCTGTGTTTCTGCGCATGTGAGATTGTGATTGGGGAAACAGGCTCTCCAATTTATCTCACAGGAAATAATCCCTCAGGTAACTGACAGGGGGACAGAAAAAAAAACACCGTCATTGGTACTTTGCTGTCATGGATGGTAATGGTTCATATTATGATTATTAGTCTTTCAGCACATGTAGACGGAACTATCTTAAATCCTTCATTTATAAGCTTCTTAAAACATGCTGACAAAGTCTGATGAATGTAAAGAAAGATTTTCTCCAAGTAGACCTTTTACCATATTATGAAACAGTAAATGAATGTTTTTCATGGAGAAAATGAAGCACAGACTGAACAGACGTGGTTGAACAATGACTGTAAGTTTGAAAGGCTACAGCATCACTGTGGTCTCTCTCCATCATCCTTGTGAGCATGTCCACCATACATCTCCTGTCCTCACACTTTCAATGGCAGCACTAAAATGTTTCCTGTAATTAGATGACTGGATTCCAGGAAGGATTCTTGAAAGAAAAATATAAGCCATTCATATTTGTGGTGAGACACACCTGCCACGTTCCTACCATAGGTGGCATTCCATGACCTTGGTTTTGTTCCTGGACTTACTATGGTCACATTCAAGTTCTCTCAGGGTGATTAAGGCAACAAGCCTAGCGTTAGTTCACCTTGGCACCCCAACAGTTAAACCTGCTTCACATCACTCAAAGTACATCTCAGTTGGCAAGTCAAATAATGATCTGCATAGTCTGGCCCTAGGGGAGGCATCTTCTCCTCCACCATAGGAAAGGAGGTGGTAGGTAGATACTACAGTAGATATCGCACTTTGGCACTTCTTTACTTTATCAAAGGGATGGAGGTCAGAGAAAGTAAGTATCCCTTTTCCTGTGTCCTTTCTGATTTGCGGCATAATTAAGGGTAGGACATCCAGGATCATTACATACTTCCACTGTAGTATTAGTGTCAGACAGCAGTGATTCTGTTTGCATTTTATTCTGATTGTTTAAAAACTTATTTATCATGATAGTCTGTAGAGACAGTTCAATTGCTTCTCTCCTTGATATCAAGGGCAATTATGCTGATTTAGCCATTATTTGCAGCTAAAAAAACATACATCCATCAATATAAATGTAACTGTGCAAGTTGTGCAGTCTGATTCCTAGAACTACAATCCCCCCACGTTCCCTTGGTTCATAACTTCATATCTCGGACATCTTTCATCCATCTTCCTCCTCATCAGTCCCATCACCCCCTTCCTATTTCCCAACCATACTAGGCAGCTCCTCATCACTCCAGAATCTCTGGAATTCCTTGGGAAACCACACAGCTGCTTTTGGGCCAGCACAGCTACAGGGGAGGAATTTCTGACGGCAGGATTTACTTCAGCTAAGGCTTTTCGGGTGAGAGAGAGGAGCGGCACAGTAAACAAAGAGACAACAGAGAGCCTGATCAGTCACAGAGACACAGCGAGCACAGGGTGCTTTGTGTCAGACACTGACATGGTGTGTCCAGTTGGACCCATGTACAGCCACTAAGGAATGTGCTTCAGGAGATGTTCATCACTCATTATTTAAATGGCTTGCAGTTTGATTTTACTGCATATTACCTAACCTTCCAGTCAAACAAACAGATTGTAGAACCAACAGATGTAGAATAGAACTTGCACTTATCCCCTCATTGGCAGTATGGCTGAAATGCCTATTTAGGACAGGAGTTCTCTGGGGACTGACAATTACTGCGGACCATTAAAGACAAACAATACTAACCGCTTCAAATCCCAATGAGTTTTCTTTGTCTTACTTTTATTTACACTGTTTTACTTTTACCTTTTAGTGGTGAGATTATATCTCACAAAAAGCAGGTTCTTGAAGACTGAAGAACTTCTGACCTGTAGCAGTCACTCTCGAGTGAATGAACTGGGGGAAGAAGTTATGTTAGCTTTGCTAAAATATGTCAGAAAGGCTTCCAGTGGAGGTCTGTTTCACCCTGTCCAAAGAGGCATTGAGAGGGAACCAGATATGAAAGAAAAATGAACGGAAAACAGAAGAATCTTCAAAAACAGCCCTTAATTAGACCCGGATGGATCAGTGTCTTTGCCCATATGCTGGTTCAAAGGCAGTCGGTAGTGACCACGAGTCTCCCCACTGTGACTGTCAAAAGCCCCAAATACATCCATACAGACATACACACGTACAGCAAGCCTGCAGAAGTAGTCCAAATACACACCGAAATGAAGGCACACAACAAAAATACACATAATACATACAGGGTACAGGCGACTAACCTTAATGAGATAATTTACTTTGGTTACCCAGCAGTAAACCAAACTGGGAAGACGGATACGACAGGGGTCAAAAGGGGGTAAAATCCCATATATACAGTTTATTTTGGAACGGTGCGCCGTGAAAAATGGCGCGGCTTGCTGTAACTCCCCGCCTTGGGTGACGAATCGTGCCATGGCAGTTTATTTCAATTACTCCTACCACTGGGGTGCAACACAGCTGAGTAAGGCCCTATCCTTAGCAACTGTGAACGGTTCCCCCTGCTGTTCCCATTATGGAAACGTAATGGCTAGTGGCAAGCCTTCTCCACATCTCCACCGCTCTTCCTCTGCTCATTCAGTCACTTACCTAATTCATTCATTCATTCATTCATTCACTCACTCATCAGCTTACTTTACAGTCTAGTCAGACTCTTTGTGCTCGACTCTTGAGGTCTGACAGAATCGCACTGCTTTCGGCCGAGGCCCGCTCTGAGTTTGACAGCACAGAAGGTTGTCCAGCACCATCACAGGGTGGCTGGCAGTCACTCTAATTGCATGGTGCCGCAATATGTTCCCCTTTCTCATCTGCTCTGAGGCTGGAGCCATTAATGTGCTACCCCACAAATTCCTAAGTGCCACCAGCCAGGTCTGTAATTGGCTAAGCTTTAAGTAGGGTTTAGTGGTATGTGCAGCCTACTCTCTGCCATAGAATATCCCGCGGTGCTAATAGCAGATCATCCTAGTTTTTGGGGCTACATTAATGCAAAGAGATGCATCATGGGAATGGAAGAATGGAAAATATGGCACTAACTGGGGAGAAGCTGAGATGGAATGAAAAGAAATGAAAGACGGAGGGGAAGGGGAAAAAAAAAAAGACAAGAAACTTCTGCATGCTTTTAATTTCCCCACTTAGTTAAACTGCAAAGTCTATAAGAGACATGGGGCTGCAACTTAAGATAAAACATAGATGATGTCACTTACTGTCTGCTCACCAGTCACTCTATTCTCTTCCCCTGGGTTGTGTTACTGGCAACTATTTACCCATTTATACCGCTGGGTCATTTTACTGGAGCAATTTAAGGTAAGCACATTGCTCAAGTGTAGTAGAGCTGGAGGGGGAATTCAAACCTACAGCTTTTGGGTCCAATGCCACCAGCTGCCCTATGTCTATGCTTCAGTCCGTTTGCAGAGGCTTTCATTCATCCATGTCCTAATGCTGTCTCAAAATCCCATTTGGGAGGAGAAACTGACAATGCTGTAACTGATCTGACAAAGATCAACTCTATCTGTTCCATCCAGGCATCAAAATGAGTCCCACCTTTGAGAAAGATGGACATGCATTTACTGGCCGTTCTCTTTATTTTCCAGTTCTTATGGTGGGAAATGAACAAGGTAGTTAGAGTGTTTACTTATCTTTAAATCTGAAACGCAGTACTAAATAAACATGTATTTAGAGAAAAAAAAAAAAAATTCAACTGCTTACAAGTCCACTGGAGGAAGGAAATGCATAAGTCCTCATGGAGAAACAGTGACCGGGTGGAATCGGACAGATCCAGTTTCAGCCCTGCTTTGGGACACACAGGGTCTTTCTCCTAGACACACCAGAAACAGAATCTGCCCCACCACTGAGCACTGGAGGAGGCCTAGACCTTGTGCCACTCACAGAAGAAAAGCAGGCAGGCATATCCAACACTACCCAGCATGCTCTCTTCCCTGACACCGATCATTCTGTCAGTAAAGTAGGCACCAATGCGTGACCGCGGGTGAGAGGGCAGGTAACAGAGTTGGAAATAGGGTAGCAGAGCAGTAGCAAACCCACAGAGGAGGGCAAGAGGAAGAGCTGGGTGCAGCACCCCTGAAGTCGCCCTCATCTGGCACATAGACAATGGCTCCTTAATTCAAGAAATAAAAGGAGATGCAAACAAAAAGAGGTTGGCATGAGTGGTGTGACTGACACGGGCCAATGACGGACAGCACCAGTTGGAGGAGCCCCCTGTTTATGTAACACGTGAGCCACTCCCAGAGTCACAGCTTCCTGTCATAAGCTTCGTACCCATATCAATCCCCTTATTAGCCACCTGTCTTATTCCTTCGTGGCCAGGAAGAGCGAGAAATAATCCAAACGTAAAGTGTCGGTTTAAAAGACGAGAGATGTGCTGATTCACATGAGTGCTGACAGGTCAGATGATATGGGTCAGACTCCCTGGGCTGCACAATTCCAACAAAGACAAATATGCACCGTCGCTTCACAGCATGCTTACTCAACAACAACACAAAGATACTGTGACAGAGCAGGTCTGTCTCCGATGGGAGTCAGGAGGAAAACCACTCATTCATTGTACAGTTACAGTAACTTGGTACATGCGCGCGCACACACAGAGTTAGCTCTATTCTTTATGTCAGACACAAATGCTGAACACTTACGAACACACAGCACACACACTCAACTTTCCCTGGTATGTTTGTTATACATGTGTTTGTGTTTCACTCATACACCACTCACCCAACAGTATTGTTTTTAGACCTGGAAAAAGACCCCAGTAGGTTTTTTAGTTGGCTGTGGAGTGTTGCCTGTTCTTGGCATGGCCCACGCTCGTGAAAATGGGAAAAGAAATTAATATGGGGGTTTGTCAATCACTGTATTTTATGAAAATGACAAAAGATAATGTAAGGAAGAACTATATTCACGCCTGATTGTAACTGAACATCTGTAGATCATGTCTATCATTGAAATCCCTTTTTTTGGTAAAAATGGTTCAGTCCTTCCTATAAGAACAAAGGGAAGCTATTTTCAGGTTTATTTTTTGCACTCTAGGAATGCAGAGGTGTATATGTATATGGTGTGTGCTGCTGATGCCAACTGGGAAGTATTGTGGAAGCTTGTAAATATTGTCTGTCGTTCTTGTTTTTCCACTCACTTGGGCACTGTAATAGACACCTTTGGCACTAACAAGATTTGTTGCAATTACCCGTTTGAAGTGGTAAGAAACGGAGGACGCACATTCACCCCACACCAAGATGCGAGGTGTGACAGACACCTTTATGGCGCCGTGACTCCAGGACAGAAATACAGAACGCTGTCAAGCTGACCATGTTCATCAAAGACAAGTGTGACGAGTCACGCTATGGGTAACGGTGTGGGTCCTGTAAACAGGCTGCCTCATGTCTCATCACACCAAGCGCTAGCCCATCCCATCTCTCCAAGCCTAAACCAGCGCCACACACCCTTTGCCATTACAATGGCGCGAGAGCCAAAAAAAGAGTGAGCCAGCTTTTCAAACGGTCCCCCTCACACATGACAGCGCTGTGCACTGCATACCAATTCCTATTCAGCCCTAATTAAGTTCATTAACCTCTGATTACACGGCACTGTGGGGTGCTGCTGGGGGGAGCTAACTCGATTAAGGTGCTGAGTGAGGACAATGGTACAAGAACGGAATACTCTCCCAACTCCATTTTCACATTCCAGCGAGCCGTGGATTGAGCGCGGGGCCGCCAAGTCTGCCCATCTCACAGAGCCGGAGAAGAGCCGCAGTCCGAAAGTGCAACTGCGCACAACGGAACACCCCCCCTTCCCTCCACCCCCACTCCTAGTAGTTTTTATTCAAGCCGGCCTGTGACTGACCGCCGTACATTTCTGTTCAACCACGGTCTAAACAAAGAGGCTGCTGGTTGGCAGTCGGTGCAAGAGAGAGAGCGAGCAGCGTCTCGCTCGCCCACAGGGGCTCTGCTCTGCCCTGCTCCACATACACACGGCAGAACTATGGAACCACTCCACCCCCATTCAGTGCTCTGTGTCCCAATACATGCTGCAAATATTTACACGACAAATGTCAGGCAAAGACCGAGTATAAAGAGACAGATGGGTTTATGAAGGAGAGAGAGGAAGGGAGGAGAGCAATAAGGCAGTTTGGACTGGCATGTCTCCAACAGGGAAAAAGCAATTATTTGCTTTTATTTCGTCTCAGCTTCCTCAAATGCACGTCTGCTGCTCCACTTCGCCCTCCTGCAGAGGGAGCCCCATGCTACCTGGCCTCAAGGTGATACAGATCAAGGTTGGTTAAGAGTGCTTTGGTCCTGGCGGTTCGAGTTCAGCGGAAAATCAGCTGATATCAGTGGCCTGCCTTTAGGGCTGCATGGGATAGCACGGGGCGTCAAGAGCAGGTGCCTGGGGCTGCTGGAATGTAAGGGAAGTGTGGGATACCCCGGTGCACCAGAGGCTGACCGACACACAAATAATCTTAGCCTGGATCCTAGTCTTCGAGGGTAGCCCGGGTCCCGAGGGGTCTGTGCAGTCCCTGTGCTCAGCGCTCTAACAGGCATGATGGATACCCACACTTCCAACCCACTTACACGCCACATAAATCTGCTGCTTCAGCCTGTGCGATGCTGACAGTCCCAGGTGGATGGCGGCTCCTCGAGTCGGGCTGAACATGACAGTCTCCAGACCCTCCAGGGGCTTTCGACACAGCACGGCATTGTGCAGCTGTGAATCTTCCGGAGATACCAGTATCAGCGGCCTTGGAAGAGAGACCACGCAGCCTGGAAAAGGGAGGAAAAGCCAATGGAGGGTGCAAAATCTTCACTGAGTGAAGGTCCCTCTCCCGCACTCCCACTTTGTTTCCTCCTCCTGTCTCGTCCCTCCCGGTCCTCCTTGCTCTCCTCTTTCAGCCTCCCCTGCTTTCCCAAGGCGACCTCACAAGCCAGTTAGACTAGAGCACAAATTAAAACCACGCCAAAAGACAGACAAACAAGAACAGCCCACCTTACAGACTGGGGGTGACGGGCAAAGATAGCCTACAGTAAACTACAGTGCCAGCAACCCCACATCAGCTGGCACCTCCAAGCCAAGCAGGGGGGTGCAGCGGTGTGTGTCCTGAGGACCCCCTGCAGAATCCCACTCTTTGACACCACTCACATTGCTGCAATGAAACAATGTGTGCTCTGTGTCACTACTCCAGGTCTCTCTCTCACATCTCATCAACTGCGAGCCCCCCCGCAACCTACTTGGACATGCGTAAAGTTGTCGGGACAGGACCCAACGTAGCACCTGGAAACCACCCGGACACTGGCCAAGGCCGCGCTGCTCTAGACTCTATGGAGGGTCCACTGTGAGGACTTCTGCAGTGCATTGTAGGGAACCGTGAGCGGAGTTACAAAGCTGCACTAACCGCGCTGTCAGTGCAAATCGGCAGTGTGTCGAATATAAAAATGAGAGCACAAATAAAAGGTTCTATTTTATGCTGTCGCCATGAAGAGGCCTGCATCATCTGCACCTTCGCCAGGAAAGCCAGCATCTCTCCGCCTTTTGCTTCTCCCTTCCCTTCCCCCAAAACAGAGATTACACAAAATTGCACTAATGACACACTGCGACTCAATGTGGAATTCGCTACAGACAAGCCCCCCTCCCCCCACGCCAGCGCCTGCTTTGAACATTTATACAGACAGTCTCACTCACACAGGCATCTCCCAACCTGCTACTTTCCCTACCCCCATCAAATCTCACACACACACACACACACACACACACACACACACACACACACACACACTCCAAAAAGGCCATTGACATGCAAAGACTCCAGGCATTCAGTTCATGGCTGTATTGACACACAGGTCAGACGATCCCAGAGGATCATGGTAAAGTGGGAGTGTGAGTTATATGGGTATGGAAGGGGGTAGAAATGGAAGCTTACCTGAGGGGATACCATGGTAAAGCTTCTGGGCACATGAGAAAATACATATGTTTCAAAATCCACAACCTCCTGCTCTCACCCCCAGCCCCAGCCCCAACCCAGACTCCTCTCCCTGAAAGCCTTCCCTTGCCCACCCCACCCTTCGTTGTTTCTCCCCTCGCTCCTCACAGGGGAGGCGCACGCGAGTCCATTACCGCCGGCTGCCGACCTGAGCATCCACAGCACAGTCCAGCCCAGGGCAACCCGAGGGATGTACCACTCGGGAGGCTGTGTTGTGGAAAGGAGAGGGGGGTGGGGTCTGATCTGAGTGAGCGCTTAATGAAGGTGTGTGTGTGTGTGTGTGTGTGTGTGTGTGTGTGTGTTTGCGCGCGCGCACATGCACGCATATGTTTTTAGAGGCTCTTTGTATGCCTCTTTCAAAGCTAGCCATTACCTGCTTGCTCCGGCTATCAATTAGGCGCTTAGGCAAATTAACCACAACGGCAACAAAACTGAAGGGAACAAAGTGCTCCTTTGGGAAGGAGATGAAGGCAGATAGACAAAGAGAGAGGAGGGAATGGTTTTTAAGAAAAGAAATTAAATGAAGGCTCTGCTGGCCATTAACGCATTTCATAACCCTTAAATGCAATTCATCTCCTTTCAATCTCTGCACTGAAGTGGAGGAGCAATAAGAAGGTAAATTCTGCTTCCAATTAGTGAGCTCCAAGCTCCCTCTCGCTCGGAGTCGTTCGAACGGCCTACGGCATCGTGCCAATCTTTAGGGTTTGGTACCACGACGGGGGACAACATGCAGAAACAAAGCGTCCACATTCTCCCAGCTTCTGAACTCGCTGGGAGGAGAAGAGCTCGTCACGTTGGCACTTTAAAGGCCTGTCCTTTCAGTAGCTGTTTACCTGTCTGCTCGCTCTGACAGCTCTTCATCTCCACACATCAGCCGACAGCCCTAAAACACTGCTGTCGCTGCGCTTTCTGCTTATCTAGCTCAGAGGTGTTTTTCTTTTCTTCTGGCCGCTCCCGAGTGTTGCGCTGACACTGCTTGCTGCTATATTCCTGGATGAAGATGTGCGGCACGCAGCTGGACCACACTGGCCTTGGAGCACAGAGACCCCCCCACGCCGATGAATGCACAATCACGGCCCAAAGAAATTCTCTATTGTCCCTGACTGCAGGGCTTCTGTTTCAGCAGAGCCAGCTCAACATCTGACATCCATCAGCCTCTGCTCAGACCACCTCCGGCTTCAGTCGAGGGGAGCCGACCCTGCACGGCAGCCACCCACCCCCTCACATTCACAGAGAGGGAAGGATACAGACAGGCTGTAAACAGCAATCGTTCGGCGAATCCTTGGCCAAGTGGACCCCGGATTGACCCAACCAGAAGCTGGACTTCGCTTGTCTGTCTGATCCTACCGCGCAATGCAAGTGCGCATCCAGCGCGAAAGGACCCAGGTCAAGTCCCTTCCCCCTCAACACCACCCGCGCTTGATTTTAATCAACCGGTGACAGAAAACAGACGTTGGCGCTGGGGTTAAAGGTCATCAAGGCCTCAATCTGAGAGGTCCAAAGTGAAACAGTCAGGGATTATTCTAAATCCTATAACATCTCCCTCCTGGACAAGACACTGTGGAGCTCACAAAAAAGTGATTCTTTATACTGCCCTGCTTGTCAGAAAGAATAAACTTTGTTGACAAAGACAAATAGAGGTTAAAAGGTGGAGCAGCGTGAGGCTCCAGTGCCTTCGGAGGCAGAAATCAGTGTTGAAAGCTGCTTCCTGCAAACGCTTTTTTGTTCAAATAATCAATCTGTGTGGAAAATTGTACACACCTGCGAACTGGAAATTAAGCTCCGTTCCTCGTTGTGTCTCTGGGTTTCAGATAAATCGCCGTTTGGAAAAAAAGAAAAAATTTGAGGTCTGAAAATTTAATGAATCCATCTGCAGGGCAATTATAACCGCACTTCACTTCATTGTTCTCCTGTTGTTCACAGGTGAGTCTCGACACGGGTGAGGCACAGCAGCTCGGTTCGTGTCGCAGGACCATTCAAGGCGAGAGGCACGGCCTTCGGAACAGGGCTACATTCAGCCAGGCCTCCTGTTTCCAAGCAGAAAAACCTGTTTTGTGTGAAACCCATTAGAAGTTCACAGTGCTGGCGCACTGAGTGCCATTAGTGCCCATTGAAACCCTGAATACCGTTTTCCAAAGCTAACATTGTGCGCATAAATTACCGCAGTTGCAATGGAATCATGAAATATTGAAATGAAATGTTACGAGCACCTGATTTTATTTTTTTCAAATCACTGGTCAAAACGTATAATTTGAATTCCTGCGTAATTGGAGAGGGCGATAAGCAGGTACTTAATTTGGAATGGGGAGCAGCAGCGCGCGACGCCGCAGAAAGCATTCAATTAGTTGTCTGCTTGATCACGCACGCCAACGAACGACCCCGCTGACATGGCGCACGTTTGCATTTAGGTGACAAGGAAGTGGCGGGGGGTGGCGTGCTTCTGTCTGAGGAAACAGCTTGTGTTACTGCCTCCCATACGTCCCGCCCAGTGCTTTACACAATGAACGGGGAGCGGATTCTCAGATCGAAACAGAGCGCAGTCCGGTTTTGCAAAGAGGATGCGTTTCAAGTGGGCCGGTGAGCGCGGTGCATTGCGATCAGCCCATCTCTTTCCCACCGCTCAAACCCAGGGCTCACTGAGCTGTAGGGAGAGCGGCAGGCTCCTCGTTCGGGCACCGAGAGCTGCGTTGGCTTGCTTGGCGCTTTCAGAACGCAGCGGCAGCTCACCGGCACCATCCTGGGAATTTTTGTTGTAATCAGCAAAGCTGAGAGCCGTCTCATCTTCCTGAGACAGAGACAGTCTGGCAGTAGTTTCACCACCACCACATGTGCCCCCAACACCCCACGCCCCTGGCTGCTCCCCAACGCTGTCCTGCTGACAGCAGAAACTCATCTCCGGGCCAGGCTTTGGGGTTTTCAGCCTCGACGCCACAGTCTGACTGGGTTCGACTCCCTCGGTGAGTCAATGGTGGCTGCAGACTGGGAAGAAATGGCCCCCCACCAGGCAAAGAGTGGCCGGTCCCCCAAGTCCACTGGATCACCCAAGTAGAAGAGCAGAGATCCTTGTCGACCCTCCCAGGCATCAATCATGCTGATATAAACACCTGTTAAGACATGGCTTGTAGGACCTCTGAGGTCAGAAGGGAGGAGCATAAAGACATCCGGAAAAAAAAAAAAAAAAACCATGCAGCAGGTACCATAGTGGGTAGATTCACTTCCCTGCAAACAACCCATCCAGGTTTGAATCCCACATCCTGCTGATGCAACCTTAAGCATTTAACATACCCTGAATTCCTCCAGTTAAAATTACTCTCCTGTATAAAAATGAGTAAATAACTGTACTACAAGTTGCTCTAAAGAACAACATCAGATACATGAATTAATAACTAGCCAGTACAGCTTTATATATGTTGAACTGGGTGGTACAGCTCAGAATTGGATCCTAAAATCTTGTAGCTAACAAGTTAAGCTCTCTCTCCATGGCAGCACCAGGCAGTGCATCCTGTGCAAACAGTCAGAACTGCATCTGTGTCGGGGACGACAGTCCAAAGAAAGCACATCTGCGAGATGCGCAGACGGCCGCTGGAATAACTCTGCTCTCCTGGGAGCCGTAAATCTGCTACGAAGCCGCAGTTGGTTGGAACTGACTCAGTCCTGGGGGGCTGGTGGGGGCTGGGAGGGAGCACAGGAATCTCCACCATGAAGGTGGCTTAAGGGACCAGATATTTCATTACACAACATGTCCCCTCTTTCTCCTTTCTTAATCCCTGCAGCAGAATCCACTCCTAATGGAAAAACAACAGCCCATAAGAGTGGCCTGACCCGGTCCGTTCACAGAGGCTCCTTTGTGGCACTCGAACCGCCCAGCGGGTTGGGGCTCCATGTTCTTCCTGGACTGAAAACACTGACCAAAAGCTCCCCTCTCTCTTCTGTTTTCCTTCTTCCCGTTTTCTGTGTTTCTTTCTGCCTCGCTCAAGCTCGCTGTTCCGCCGCCAGACAAAGGAATCCAGCGAGAACACTCCTGGAAGGAGGGAAATGTCCGAGGGAAGGAGGAGGAGGTGGAGGACTAGGAGGATATGGGGGGGGGGGGGGGGGGGGGCGTTGCTGAAAAATTGCAATTTGTCTTAAAAGAAATAATAAGGCGGAGATAAATAAGGCGCTGGTGCATGGGGAGCAGGTCCCGGGTTCGCACGACTCCAACTCACAATTAGAGCAGAATACATTAGCAGCATGTGATGAACGTGATGAATGCACCGAGACCGCGAGCTGCATACTGCTTTCTACTGGAAAGCCCTCTGCAGTTTTAATGACAACAGCGCGAAAAGGGTGGACAAAAAATGGCGAGGAGGACCGTTTCCCAATGCTGAGACACAAGCCACATTTCTGCATGGGTCAGTTTCATCCTTCCCCAAAGACAGACACTCGTCTGAGTGCGGACGGGACCTTTTTAGTCTTTGTTTCGCAGCACCTTCCTTGCAAGAAAAAAAAAAACAAACAGCTTTGTCCACACCAAATGGAGGGTAGAGGACAGTCAGTCTAACTGCTTGTGGTTTGTCAGTTCAGAGATTAGGAAGAATGGGCAACTGAACCAGACCGTGATTTTATTTCCTTCTTCCAGCAGACACACGCACACAAGGGTGCGCACGCGGAGACACACAAATGTACACACACTACATCACAATTAATTGGCGTGACAAGTCTGCACCCCACATCTAGTTAGAAGGGAGATGCACTGAGCTCCTCATGGCGGCGCACCCTCTCCTTCCCCTGCGACTCGCCACTCCGCGCTGCTCGGCAATTTATTGTACAAAAGAGCAGCACAAAAGGAAAGAAAAGAAAGGAAAACCTCCAGCTGTAATTCTTTAATGTACCTTCAATGAGGCCTTAATGTAGAGCCCCCTCTATGGTAGTGATAATTGAGATCCCACAATGCCACTACATTCATCTCTAAAAACACAGTGAACTGTTTCCTAAACTGCGCAAAAGGAACAGCGAAACGGAGTACTGAGAGGCGCTCTAATCGCACAATTGTGTCGTATTAAAGTGGTGGGGCAGCTAACGGCCATCAGGCCTGTTTGGAGATTTAACAGCAGTACTGAGCCGTCTTTTTCGGAACCCGACTGAGCACAGTGAGTCCACAGGCTCTCCGGACTGGGAACAATTAGAGGGGCTCGACACAGGGGGAAGGTACAGGTGCCCTGCACCTCTGTACCTTGTCGCTCCTACATGATCTGGCTGTTGCTCCAGTGCCAAGGCTCTGTCCACTGCTTTGTGTTCCTCCTCTACTGCACACCTACCCTGTGCGCTGCTCTATTTCCCAGGATGTGCTTAAAGCATCGTGGTAAGAACACAGAAAGTAGAACGACAAACGGAAATGGAGCAGAAAAAGACAGAAGTCAGTGACACGGCTGGGGTTTAGCCGAAGAGCTAGTGGTGCTTTGATCGAGAAAACTCCCAGCAACGGATATCGCACCCAGAACTTCAGGTTGCAGCCTTCTGGTCATGTGTTCTTTGTACCACGCAATACCTACAGACCTCTCTCCTGTGACCTAGGATGACTAGATATTGATATTTTTCGGACCAGCGTGCACCAAACTCTACATCTACGACTTTTCTTGCGCTGTTTAACTGGAATAGAGGGAAAAATAAATAAATCCTCTGCAAATAACACAGCACATGTCCAGAAATATATGATAGGCTTTCATTATGTGGTTTTCTCAAACCGAAATAAATCATGAACACTTCTGGCATTGAAGAGAAGCTACCCCAACACATGCACACACAAACCAGCTCAACATCACTGGGCATCATTCGCTGCACTCAGATGATGAGTGTTGGAGGATCGTTGCTGAATGGACCTCAACTGCAAAATACTTGTGCTAATGTGGCTCAAAGAGCCAGAAAGCACATTCGGGTGAGCAATTTCTGCGGTACAAAAGTGGTGCTACAGGAGGCCCAGCAGAGCTTTACGGAGCAAAACTACTCCATAGTATTATTTAAAACATGTATTTTAAAAAGGGCAAACTTAAATACATTTTTTCCATGGATCAGGCTAGAGGAGATTGCTCCACAGCCTCGTGACTGGGGGCAGGGGGTGCTGGCAGCTCACACACGGGGTAACTAGATTGTGGGGAAGCTGCGAAGGCGGACGTCCAACACGTGGGCCACTGCCCTCACTGGAATACAATTCTTCAGGGCGATGTCACCGCTGATGCTCCACAGCATGAGGCCGGAGAGGGGGGTTCACGTCAACACTTTAGCAATTGTGTTTGCACTGGGCGAGTGCATGAGGGGGACTCCTGCCCCGTCCTCACAGTAGACACAGACAGACAGGTATCTCCAGCAGAACAGTGAGGTGGGGTAATCACATGAACTGGAGAAAGAGAGAGGTGAGGGACAGTAGAAGCGAGTGACCCATCGATCTTCCATGGTCTCTTGTGGGAAGAAGGAAGTCCGATTCAGCGGTATTTACAGGAAAGCAGTCTGTCTACACCAACACAGTCACGCATTCCAGGGAAAACCGAGCATCAGAAGCAAAAGCCATCACCTTGGCACCAGATCAGCAAGAGACGCTGGTGGAGACTCTGTATCACGAAGGGCGGCGACAGCAGTAGGCGTTCCCTTCACAAGTACACAGACAGAGACTTGCAGCCTTCTTTCATCTGGACCTCCAGAGGCTGAAGAGACACCACCCATCTGTGAACCTCGCAACTGGTTGTTAGATCAATACATTCCCACCACAACTGGTAGACAACATATGACTTTTCCTTCCTAATTACACTCTGCCCTGTCTTGGGGGAGGCATTTCCGCTCACCACCTCACTGTGGCGTACTTGTCCTCCTGCTGGCCTGCTCTCCTTGCCTCACAAAAGAGGCGGATGCGCACACATGCAGCCTGGGTGTGATTTGTGCTGTAAGACAGATTTGAACTGTCTTGTAAAATAACAGTGTACTGCGTAGGAGGATGGAGACTTGAGTAAGAGACAAAGGTGTGAGACGGACGGGTCAGCGTATTCCACTTCGAACCCGGATGAGAGCACTTCCCCTGGACACAGACAATGAAAGCATGGCCAGGAGGAACAATGGATCGGGGTCTCCTCCGCTGCACAGTTCCTTGAGCTGAAGGCTCCCGATGGACCCCATTAGAGGCCAGTAGCCACAGGGCAAATGCAAGCAGCAGCCTCAACGTGTGCTTACACTCCAAATGCGTGTGTACACACACACACACACACACACAAAACAGTATCAGCACTCCACAGTCAAATAGCAATGGACATGGTGTGTGCTAAGAGGCTTGAGAATCAGGCTGCAGCAAAACATTGTTGCCACAATGGCCACTGCAACTGTGTCACATACACACACATTCTCCACCTCACATAAACAAATTAAAATTCCAGACCGTCCATCCTAGAGCTTCAGAAAGCAGATGTGTTTGTGTGCGTGTACATGGCTGGTGGGATGGGCATACATGCCGTGAGACAGTCCCTGTTACCTGTTTACTCTGCATTTCCCTCCTTAGTCAAAACCACTGTCCAAACTATTAGAGCAATGGGAGGGTGCAGAGAGGAGCAGGACGGCACAGAGGTACGGTCTCGGTCTTGTGACCACACCACGGGACAGGTCCACAGGAAAGTTTAGACCACACAGCATGGGGCGGATACAGTGGGACGGGGGAGGGGCAGCACTCCAGCAATGAGTTAATGAAACAGACAGTTCATTAACCAGGTATTCCCTCTACAGCCGACAGGGTGGGGTTGTGGGAGTTGGACTCATGAAAAAGAAGAGAGTGGGAGCAACGCACCACCTGTTTGTCCTTCACACACACGCAGGTCTACTAATTGGTCTCTATGAAAGGTCAGCTGTGGGATATTAGTACTGATTCAAAACACATTTCAGTTGTCTCTGTGTGCGAGTGTCATTACTACCCACAAAATAGAAGAAAGCTCGGCCGCACACGCTGTTCGCAACGTTTAAATGTTTAAAAAAAGCAAGGAAAGAAAAGGCACATCAGGAGGAATTCTTCTCAAAAGCCCTTGCTATCCCTCATCCGCTCTGCAGCTCAGGCTGTTATTTCAGCTGCAGACAGCAGGTCCTGAAAGAGGCAGAGGGGGGTCTGTCTTAACGTTCTACAGACACAACTCTAGGACCGCCAGCACACAGCGGAGCCAGAGTGCCACCTGTGCTTTTTACGTGAGGGCTAGCAGTGAGATGTGTAAGCAATCGCTGGCTGTGATGGGACATAACAGACATCATTCCGCCATGGGAGTAAGTACGGCCATCCCAACGTCGATGTTTGAGTGGACAACACGCTCCCATTGGACTTTCTAGCTGGAGGGGCTTGAGGTGTCATGGACCAGCAAACACAAGTGAATGTGAGGGATATGAATGCACAGGAAGATAGTCAAATATGGTCTGTGTGTCAAAAAAAAGACAGCACAAGGTAAAGGATGTTTCATGTTCTTCCTTTCCATGACTGCTCCCTGTATGTATGTACACCAAGCAGATGATCACCTGGCAGTCAAACAAAAATCACAGGGAAAGGCTCAACCAGAAATGAGGTACGAACACAGTGACAAGACAGAGGCTTTAAAATGCATTAGTGAAAATGAGTTGTCCAAAAACGGCAGCAAACCGCACTGCCGTCACGGCTAAGCCTTGCAAACGGGTCTCTATGAAACCAAAATAACAGAAACGTGCGTTGTTGAAAAAAGGATTAGGCCTACAGTCACATAAGTGTTGGCTAATGAGAGAAAATAAATCATAACTCCTCACATAATATTTTAGAAAGCTGCCATTTCTGTTTTAAAAACAGATTTAAGAAGAAGGCTGTCTTGGTGACGGCAGAGACGCAACAAATTCCTCTTGAATGGTTTGTGTCATCTGAAGTTTGACAAAGAGACCAAAAAAGGGAGTGTGGGGAGACACGAGGGCTGAGATGAGCGAGGTGGGCATTAACCAGTTTCATGGATGAAATGGTGCAAAACACACTTCTCATCTGACTTGCCCCTGCCGTTCATCGTTACACTGATCTGCGCACTCACAAACACTGCAGCGCACCACTTTGGGTAGGCGGCCAGATGTCCGCACCCCAGATGAGCCGAATCCCCTGGTATGAGCTCCACGTGCCTGCTGACGCCTCGCTGCGCTTTACTCGTACACGGTCACGTTTGGACGAGCACAATGCGGAGCTAACGGGTGATGTGGTTCATAACAAGAAGCGTAGGGGTGACTGCATGCAGAACACGGAACCCAGATCGTGGGCTGGGCCTCAAATTATTAATATTTTTGTTGGATCTCAGTAGCTGGACCATATCAGTGCAACTCCCAGAATCTGAGACTGGACCTCGAACCTTGTCATTATGGTTCGAGTCGAATTAAAGGTTTGGGATGGTATTATTACAGTCTCTCTTGAGTGGGTTGTCCTGGAGTCGTGTTGTTGCGGTTCTGTTGGGGATCTGAAAGGCACATGTTTCTGCACTCCTAGAGCTTTAGACTGTGTCATTGTGCTCCTTTTTCTCTCTCCGGGGCCTAACAATGTCTCCTTAAGGTCCTATCGCATCTGGCAATGAATAAGCGCCCATTTCCTGCTTCAGGCAACTGCTCTCTCACTTTGGGTGACTGCTTCTCCTGCCAAACAGTCTTGTTTTCATTCTTAAAAATAACCCAAGGTCTGCAAAGCTCTATATTTCATACGTTTTCCTCAATAAGTATATTTAGTATTCCACAACGTGCAAGAGCAACCTACAGAACATATGCAAAACACATGATTTTTTCCCATTCCACCCCGGAGAGGACTCAAAGAGCACCGTGAAGCAAAGCATGCTGCCAGCTGAAAAAATCTGTCGGCAGATTTTTCCGAGCGTGAAAACGCAGAGATCGCCTCTGGACTGCTTGCAAGGCACAACAGAAGAGGAACACGTACACTACGCGCACAGCACATCTGTCCTCTGTACCTCAGCGACCACAAGCACAGCAGATGGGCAAACCGAGGGTCCATTACTCATCAGCCCTGACTGGTACGTGGGGATTCCAGGGAACGGAACCACCGGCCAGCGCAGCATCAGCCTGCTGACTTTGCACATGGAGCAGCACCAGCGGAGATTTAAGGCTACATGGCAAAGAAGCCACAGGCCACGGGTACAGCAGACCGCTGACTTAGTGTGCAAAGCCAAACTACCGACACATCCACATGCAGATGGGAGCCACGACGCCGTGTACCTCAGGACGAGCACAAACAGGAAAACTCAGCAAAGGTGAAGACAGTGGAACAACCGGAGAAAAGAAAAATTGTAAAAAGTTGAAGTTTTTTTTTTATTTTTAAAAGTAGAAAGTAAAAGTAGAAGTAGAAAAAACTGTGACCAAGGGGGGGAAAGGGTAGGCAATAAAAACATTGACAAGAAACATATAGAAGGGTAGACCAAATTCAATCCAAATTCAATCCAAAACAAAAGCAAACCAGCAAACAAAACAAAACAATTCTATTTCTGGGTGCAAAGGTGAAGCAGACCAAAAACCCTGTAGCACTATATACCCTGAACTCAAGACATACTTTTATTCCCATCTGGCCAGTATACCTCAGAACAGATAGACAGATATATAGATATATTTCCAAAAATTATAGAAAGCAGCAACAGCAGCACTGAAAAGCTGTGAAGCCCAAGCAATGGGCGTGGCACTCACGGGCCACCTCCAGCGAGGCATTGCGGCTCACGGCCTCCCCCAGGTAGTTGCGCGCCACGCAGACGTAGCTGCCGTCGTCCGGTTTGCTGCGGCGGCCGTGGACGATGCGCAGGAAGAAGAGGGAGCCGCTGGGAAGCAGCATGCGGTGGGAGCGAGGGTTGTCGCGGTCCGTCTCCACCCGCTCGCCATCTTTGTACCACTCCACCGTGGGAGCGGGCCGCCCCTCTGCCTTGCAGTTGAGGGTGGCCGGCTCGCCCTTGGACACGATCAGGTCGGAGGGGTGCTCCACGATCCGGGGCGGGGAGTCCTCCTGGCGCAGACGGGACCCTGCAGGGTGGGTAGGAGAGAAGAGGTGGGTTGTTGGACTCTGGGCTTGGGACTCTGGGATTGAACCCCAGGGAGAAGCAGCGGGGGCCACAGTAGGCTTTCAAGTGACTTCAGAGAAAACACATGTGAAACATGTCAGCACATAAAACACTGGAATGAAGAGGTGAGTGATGCTGATGTTACCAGAGCTCCATATTCCTTGACCAAAAAAAAATAAAAAAGATCCACTGTAATATGTACATCCACTGCCATTAAAAGGAAACGCATCTGAAATCATTCACGCTCAGCAGTTCTGTCACACTGTGTAAATCCCAGACCCCCACCCAGAGCTGACGTTAATATTGATAATGGTTAGATGGTTTTAAACAGACCTGCCCCATGTGGCACTAACAAGGCCGGCGTCACCGACCGTAACGATGATTATAATTACAACAGCATTTAATCGCAGGCTAGGCCAACGATCCTCAAAGGGCCCGGAGAAGGCACTGGAGCAAAGGAGAAGGCTGAGCAAGGGGGCAAGCAGGTCCGAGGGGGAGAGCAAGTGAGGGAGGGGCGCGCAGGAGTTGGGGGGTGACTTTTCCCTTTAGATTACGATCAGTTGCAGTTTAAAGGAGCTTGGTCTAATTGGCCTGAGCTAACAGACAAAAGTCATTTATTCAGAGCTCCTGCGTGTAAGACACAAGCCCTCTCCCCACCCTGCACCTGACACCCCCAATTTGTGTGCTGAGGGAGCAGCTTTCACACACCCCCCCTCGTCGGGGTAGAGTGGAGGGGTATGGGGAACGCAGACAACAGATTAATCATCTCGACGGCAAGAGCGGCCAACAAACTGAAGATTAATTAAACCCCTGAACATACCCGCATATCCCCGCACGCCGGACCTGTTCCCCGTTCGTCTACCCTACAGCGATTACACACGGCGCGCTGTCGCCTTCGTCGTCACGGCTGCTGCTGCAGCTGATGATATTGTCACGCTTCTTGCTCCTTCTCCCCTCCTTCTCACTCCATTTGTAAACACTGCTGTCGAAACACTGGACTCTTATCAGCACATGCAGGGGGGAGAGCAGAGGTGAGCGTGCTTCCCATGAGCTCCTGGGGTTCCTTAACAAGGCACCACACAGCACAGAAAATGACGTCTTACACAGACTCAGTAGTTTTGCAGCAGGTTTAAACAGCGACACTAAATACAAACACTCTAAAAAGGCACAAATGCTTTGGCCAAACTGTTGAGTCCATTAGGCCGAACAAGTTCTTTAGCCGCCTTGTCACAGGGAAGGAAGGTCTAATCAACAGGGTGGCCTGCTGTGACCAAGTGACTCAAACCCATAACCGTTGTGGGACGGCTCTGCCTTTCCTGCCTCTCTGACACTTCCACCGTACACATGGCTTTAAACCGTTTTGCGTACTACTGGATCAGCATTTGCCATTTTCACGGCTCTCTGTGTGGCTGCATGTGGCAAATTACCAGAAGCACTGAGAGCTCTCAACTGCAGGATTGGTTACGCAAATTAAATGTATTTTTTTGGATTACTGTCCTCATTGCAGCAATGAACTCTGGGGGGTTTGGTATATTATCTTTAACTAAGCGGTTTAGTGTCGACGAGCGTCTTTACACGCCGAACAAAGCTGCTCTGAGCGTCGGTATTGTAGACAACTGTGCGCGGCACAACAAAAGGCTGAAACGTCGACGTATGAACCAGCTGTCACAGACGTCCCCCTGGGGAGAACCGACACCGGGGTCCGCTGCAGCACACATCCTCAAGGGAAAGCCGGCCCAAGTGTCTCTCCTTTGTCTTTTGTCCTCCTTAAAAAGGTCTTGCCCAGGTAGAGAACCAGGTTGGCCGTTCCACAGCTCACCTTATTAGCATCTCATTTGGTTAGGTACAGAAACATTTTTCTTCAATTTCATTCTCAAATACCATCAGTAACATTTTCAGGCCCCGAGCACCCATACATGCATACATGCATTAAAAATGTGAATCGTGAACTAAATGATTTAAAGCCTCGGTGAGCCTGGAGCTCCAGCGAATTGTGAATTAATGCGCTACAGGAGGCACTGTGAGCGGCTGTGTGAAACTCCTTCATGTATGTATGAAAGAAGCAGGAGAAGCTGAAATCGAACCGCATTTCAAATACACTTCAGTTCACATTTGGAGACCCAATTCCTTCCAAACCCTTGAGGGGAGTCTTTTCACCAGACACTTCGCTGTGAACTCGACTGTGCTTGTCACCTTCCTCTTGAGACCTATACGTAGCTCTCACCTTTCTGATATGCTGATACGCCACGATAAAGAAATCTATGTCTAGCCTTCTCTTGTGTACCGATGCAGCTGTAGCACTAGGACTTGAACCTCAAATCTCTTGGCCAAAAGACCGGTTCCTTGCCCATTATGTATCCTGAAGTCAGCAGACTGTGTGCAGGTTTCCCATCTTTCCCGTGCAAAATTCTGAATCCCAAGATGCAGCAGCACACAAGGACATCAGCGTGGAGAGAAATTCGTTTAATGATCCCCACCGCACCGACGGCCACTTTGATCCTGGCTGCGGCCCACGAACCCAGCTTGGCCCACAGCCCCCGCTTCCATGGAGGCTTATGCCTGAGCACACTATATGTTTTATTAAAACCACCTTTGAAGTGCTAGGCACTGTGTGCACCGCCTTACAAAAAAAAAAAAAAAAAAAAACTAAATTATTTCCTTTTTAACATGTATCACACAGCTTCACGAGTACGTTCAACTCAGACTTGAAAAGTGTAGCAGAGGGTAAAACCGCTAAGCTTCCCCTCCAGCCCGTCGTTCCCCCATCACCGGTGAGGGAGCCTACGAGTTGTGTAATGGCATTACATACTAGGACTCCTTTCCATCTCGGAGGATTAATTACGACAGCCAACTGTTCACGGCCAGCCAGCAACCCAATCTGGCCCAACCTGACCCGTGATATCTGAGTGTGTGTGTGTGTGTGTGTGTGTGTGTGTGTGTGTGTGTGTGTGTATGTATGTATGTATGTATATCAGCCACACAAAGATGCGTAACTGGATGACGTGTTTAACTCACACAGTGAATGAGGCCTGGGGGTGTATAAGGAGGAAGAGGTGCTGGTGACGGTGACTGCAGGGCTAACTCCCATCATCTTAGACACCTCCCCCCAACACATGCACACACACACACACACACACACACACACACACACACACACACCAGCAAATACAACTGCTCACTTCATCTTGCTCCAACTCCGTCTCGCACTATTGTAGCTCGGCTGTCCTCTCTGGCTGTCCAAAGAGAGACAGGAGGAGGAACATGATGAAATTACAGCAGTGAGTGGAAAGGACTTTCACAACCACTGAGCTAACCCTCTCACTGTTGCTCAACTTGACCATAACCTTCTCAAGGTCGCTCAACCGGACATCACTTGGACAACCTTTTCCCCCGTGATCATACCCCACACAGTTCTCACCATGACACTGTGGTTCAACTGTACCTGCTGTAGATGAACGTATGTTCTCACAGTACTGGTCCTGCTGTACGTAATCACACCCAGTCATGCCTTCCCTGACAAACTCAACCCATCCCACATGATCTTACCATATCCAGCCACAGCAGAGCCCTCAAGAAACACTAAGCAATACAACCATGAAATACAGTCTCTATATTTCTGTGATGTTACACCAAGTTTATGGCCTTCAAGTCGACAAGCAGACTGGATGCCTGGTGGATTGGGTGTGTCTCAAGATGGAATCAGAGAGAACCCAAACACACTAAAACCAGATGATTCAGAAAAGAGGGTGGGAGAAATTCCCTCTACATGCTCCAAATTGTGTCATGTACTTGTTTTACTAGCCCAAAAGCAAGAGGATGTGATTTTGTCAGTCTGGGTGAATGCTGCTGAAAGCTGGGAACTCCATGACGGACCACGATAAACGATCTCGGTGATCAAGGAAGTAACTCACAGAGTTGGACAGAAGGCCATTGAACTGCGCAACACACAGATGCCTACATGATAATACAGAATTTGCCTCTGATTTGCCTGTTTTCCTCCCAACATTTACACAACACATGTGGTAAAGTAGGACTCCTGAAGATCTTTCGGAATCTGTCACTGATGGACGGGGAACCGATTGCTGCTTCCTGTCTTCTACCTCAAACTCCTGATTTGCTTTGCAAACAAGCCCCTTACTTTCATTTCTATGAGGGTCAGTGATGATCTCAATGGAGACAAAACTATCATTTTATATACAGCACAATAATTGCATCCTGAAATTCAGTTTGTCAGAAAACATTTTGCATTAGGTAAGTCAGTATTTAACAAGCCAGGCTTGTAACCAATATGGTGCTGGTTTAAATAAAGAACACGCTACCGTCGTACACTTGAGCAATCTATTGACCATAAATTTCACCAGTAAAAATACCCAGTGCGAAGGTGCAAATGTACGCTATACGTAAATAGTTTTAAAATTATGAACAAAAATTACCTTTTTTTTTTTTTTTTAAAATCTCAGAACTGAAAAGTTGTAAGTTTCACTCTGCAGGAATCCAGAGTATCATGTTTCCTGGCTGACAACGCTGACGGAGCCGATCAATGTCCCTGCAGGAACACACAAGCTCTTGCTGATAAAACATTCATCTGAATCCATCCCCTCACTGCACATCCGGTTGGGGACAAGACCTCCGAACAACATCTCCTCCAACAGCAGCATGAGAGACAGCCGTGACGTCACACACACAACAGCAGGGCAGGTGGACAGCCCCCTCAGCAGCAACGCGTGATTCTCCTCACCCAACAATTTTCCCCGGCCACACAGCCTGGGGAAATACTGATTACTGGGCGGATTATGATCGGCGCAGGTGTGCATGAATGATCCCACAGAGAGAAAGGGACAAGGCTGGGGAGGCACATGTTATACAGAGCTGCAGTTTGAGACACACACTGTACCCAGCAGCATGATACCTGGTGCAGGCCAAAGAGACAGCCCCAGAGAGTGATAGAGAGAGGCTTTAGATAGGAGGGTTGCACTTCCCACCCTTTCTCCATCGAGAACAGAAGGCATGTGATGTCGACAGATGCAGAAAAGATGATGCACAAATGCGAGCTGTTACAATGGCGATGTGCTCTCTGCCCTTCTTTGTTGCTGTACAGAGGAGGACCACCGAATGGCTTAACTGAGGGATATGAGAGGAGCCTTACATAGGAGAAACCAGACTGGCATTCCTCCGTGCCGTGCGTGCGGCATGCATGGGTAAGAGATAAAGATGTTGACATTCTGCACTGATAGAAGATACAGATGCTAGCAGGTTAGCGGTATCTTTCATGGGGCAAATTTGCAACTCTTGGAACTTTGCTAGGAGGATTTACAGCAGCGATAGCTGGGAAAGGAGACTGTGTGTGTACTGGGAGGGAGCAAGCACTGAGGAATGGAAAGGACCAGGATGGTCCGTCAAGACCTGACACGCACCAAGGACCTGCAAGAACTCGGGCAGACAGCGAGCTGTAAATCGAGCCCCGGAAAAGGACTCTGGGGTCGGGCTGTCAATCGATCCATAAACCAATGCAGGGGAGGGAGGAGTGAGAAGAACATTTGGGCAGGAAGTCCAGCGGATTTCTGCGAAAACTACCATGTCACAGCTGTCTTTGCCTGACAGGGCTGGAAGGAACAGAGAGATAGAGGAAACAATAAAGCAGCTAAGATTTATATGTAGCAGACAGGCCCCCTGCCTGGAAAAATACAAAATCATACAGTGTGTGCTGAAATACACAGCAGGAATGTTCTGTCACTCCACTATGTTACACTATCATATTTATTACACCGTGTACCGTGTGTGTGTGTGTGTGTGTGTGTGTGTGTGTGTGTGTGTGTGTGTGATCTCTACAAGCTATTGTCCCATTTGTAAGATCATGTAAGCACTTAAGATGAGCTATGCACAGAAATGAACCACAACAGCAGCTGAAATTACCTCTGGCTTTTATTTCATCTCATTAAACCACCTTCCTGTGATATAAAACACCCCACATACACACAAACACCCCCCACACACAAAAGGAATGTGCCCTGAAAGACGATCCAACAATAAAAGTAGTCACGCCGTGGCAATAAAGTCCCAAACAGTTTTGGAAGAGGATCAAATCCTATTAAAAGCAGCCAAACAATGCGTACTGCTCTCCCCTCCGTCTGTTACTGCTACTCCCCAGAGGAAGGATGCAAGTCGCCCGTCGCTTCGCTGTGTGCCAACACTGCCATTCCGACAGCTCAGGATAACCGGAGTATTTCTTAAATTTGAAAGAACGTGCAGGCATCTGAAAAAACCTGCGCTGTTTCTCTAGTGACTATTCTTAGGGATTTTATAGCCACAGATGACTGTACAAACATACAAGGATATGGTTCGAGAACACAAAACACAAAGTTTCGAGAACAAAGAGTAGAGAATTGTCTGTGTAGTCTGTCCGGTGGCACAGCCATGTGGAGAAAGGAGCCCCTCCACGACCAACATCAGCCGCAGACGGTGCGTCCAGAGCACAGCCTGGTCATCACTGACATGGCTGTGGGAGCGTGTGTTGCTGCCATTCAGAAAAAGCACTCTACGTGAAGAAGTCGCAAAGACTTTTCAGCCTTTTTCTCTCCTCAACTAATTCATGAATAAGGTTTGAGAAGGGAGGTCTGAGCTCCGTAAGAGTTGTGCAGAAATACAGAATTTATAACCAGCAAGACTCGGGGGGTGGGTGGAGGGGGTTGGGCTAATTTCAAAACAGGCCTTGTTTGAAAGGAACCGGTCTGCCCTTTGAGTGAAGCACACACTTTTATGTGTATCGTTTCTAACATCACAAGTTGTGGGTCAATTTCACACCGCTGGCATAAGCCAAGCAATGGAAACAGCACCTGGATGGTAAGCCGATCATATTCAATACAAGCATGCTTGGAAATAACACGCTGGTGTGTCGGAAGAGCGATAAGCACGTTTCCAACACAAAACTCTTGCTGTTGGCCACATCCCAGTGCTTCAGTACTGCAGCTCCACTGCATGAAATGTGCATCATTCAACTGTCCGGGGCCAAGAAAACGCAGGACACTGGACAGACTCTGCCTCAGTAAATGACCATTAAAGCATACCACGGTTATACTACCGTATGTATTCTGACAGCTGGGGGGAGGAACGCATTGCTATATCCGAGTGCGCATGTGTGTGTATCCATTCTCTAAATCGTATGAACACAGGAGACACTCCATATCTCTCCACTATTGTCTGGCCATATTAACACCGACAGCAGTTGAGCACACTGCTACTGCTCAACATCACATGTTCTGCTAAATAATCCCAAGGCGCCCACTAAACACACAGCTGCTGAACTCTCCACACCTGCAAAATTTACAGCCTTAAACTGTGACAAAAATAAAAGTAATCCAGTTAAACATACAGCTTCCCTTTAAAGACCCAACCAGCACACAACACTGAGTTCAGAGTTCATCACCCAAAACAATGTCTTATACGTTGCCCCAAAGACCATCATGTTAAAATACTGAGAAAAAAACGAAGACAGATAAATCCATGTAGTGATCACAAAAATTACTTCCCATTTGTTTTGGAACTCATATTTCTCTTTGTATAGTCACAACAATGTGCATATGTCAGTGACACTGAGGAAGCCCCCCGTGAGACGGGTTTCCCTCTCCATCGGGGGCATCCCTGAAGCCTCCCATCTAGGTACCGTGTCTTTGCGAGGGAGGGGGCCGTGAAGGGCACTGACACTGGAGTCTCAAAGTCCAGGTCACTTTAGCTGCAGGAAGCCTGGTGCCATGACAGATGGACACACGGCATTGTAGAACATGCTGGCCAAGCCGTCAGGTGCTTTTGGAGCCACAGCCCAACACTGTCTCACAAGAAGCAGCTTGCTTTTCTCATCAGCCTAAATGTGCTTGTATAGGCTTGTGAACCACAGTGTTCACAGTTATTCTGTGTGTGTGTGTATGTAAACATCCCCAGCATCCTTCAACACCCAACAGAGGCTCCAGCAGGAACACACAGATGCGAGACCCCTCCCCACCTTCCCATCCACAGCCGGATCGCAGGCTGAGAGCATCAAGCTCAGCAAGCGAACATGGTTAATACGCAGTTAATGCAGCTTTACGAGGGCATGGGCTGTTCGCTGATCCCTGCTGTTGGCCACTTTCGTGCAGTACCCAACGCCAAGATCACCTTGGCCACTCTGCACATCTACAAGGACCATACGCTCTCCACGAGGGACATGAAGGAGGTCCAAGGTTTGCAGAGGAGGACAGGGGAAGTGGCTCCAAATTACAATATGGTTTGTCTGGCTGGATTTGTACCTAATGGGGTGCAGTAAATATGTGGGTAAATTTAACAGAGAAACTTTTACCACAAGGCCTTTCCAGAAAACATAATGACAAAGACACAATGTGTCACATGATGGCTTATAGATGAGCAGCAGTCAACCAGGGCCTCTCTCATGACTCTTAACTGAAAGCCTTTCTGTCCCCTTTGCTAAATTTGCTCAACTGGAACTTATTAATGTTGGCCGGAACATTGCTAACGTCCATTCCTGCTGCAGGATGTACCCCCTGCAGAGGTCTGCAAAGCCTTCACATATTTTCTCCCCAGGTAGCGATATCCTCTACACATTCCCACACTCTCAATGCCTGGAATAGCATCACTGCAAAAGCTGACCCCCTCAGGGTGTGAGACACTGTGAGCGCTTAGAGGAATTAATGTGAGGTCAGAGGTCAGGATGGTGAGGTCTCAGAGGAACTGCTCCGATCATGCTAGACTGAAGGAGCCCAAAGAAGTCATGTTAAAGTGAAAAAAGCAAAGCTGAGCTGGGTTCGAACAATTCTTCTCGTCATCAGATATTTGTGGAGTTAAAGCCAAACTGTAACGCTGGACCACCCCACATTACCCATACTGTCCAAAAACTGAGACAATATAACCTATGACCGGCACCCGTTGATGTGTTCTGTCACAGCAAAGCCATTGAGCTCTGTCCCCATCCTCTGAGCCGTGCCAGAAAATGAGCATGTCCTCCTCCCCACACCCAAGGACTTGCCTCTTACATTCAGCTTTCCTGTTCCAACTTACCATCGCGCTCTCTCTCTCTCGGAGCAAAAGTAAGCCCAGACAGAGCAGAGCGCCCATGTGTGACCAAGCAACCGCACTGTGTGCCTTCATTAGCATGCCAAAGCCTACTAGTCTATAATGAACTGAACCAGGTCAGCCACCAGCCCCCCGCGACTGAGGTCACCGCGGGACAAAGGGGTTGGGAGCACATTATTCATCTCTACCCTGAAAAGGTCAAAGGGCAACCCCACAGCCACACCACGCCAGTGCGCAGAACAAATTGGGAGATGGTCTCTGTGTGCTGCCATGGAAGACTCAATGGTGGGCTCAGCGGTGGAAAGAGCACACGGTAGATGGGGGTCTCACACACATCAGCGGAGGCGGGCGGATAAAAGGATTCTACGTCTGCCGTTCACCTGAGGGATTACTTCTTGGCTCCAAGCCCAGGAGGGAAAGTGTGCAACGCAACCGTCTCACCTCTGGTTATGGGTCGGTTCATACTCTAACTGCAGCAAATGGTAACGTGTGCCTTTCGCAGTAAAGTCAGCTGACATGCAGTCACTGAATGAGTGTACGTTGTGAGCGTTTTGGGACTGCAGATGAGCTCATTACCTCATTAGCTCCTGAGGCCAGTGGAGGCCCAACCCAACATCACAAAGATATTAGAGACAGACAGCAGCTGTTTAATTTCCTATTTAAAGCCCCACCCCCTGCTCACCCCCTGCTCACCCCCCACTGCACGCGATGAGATAAGGTTTTGATCCACTGTCACAACAGACCTGTGACACAGGACCCGGAGCAGCAATCCGAAACTCTAAACCCTAAGTAGCTGAGTCAACCGAGAAATTTACTTTTCAAAAAAGGTCTACGGTTTTCAGTAAAACCCTGCCATGAGAGACATTATCATCATGGTGATCGCGATGATGATCAACGGGGCAATTCAGGGCAAGCATTCAAGTGGCAGAGGGCATTAGAGAGCAGTGAGGGGTAAAACATCACCGCAATTTATCACACCCCTGGCAAGTATTAATGACTCTTGTGTTCACTGCTTTCAGAGATGTCGGCTGAGAAAACAGACAAGTCACTCTTGGGTCCGTCCATCCACCCACACCCACACACACACACACACACACACACACACACACACACACACACACAGAGCTGTGAAGCTCAACTGTAACCGTGACAATGTTTTTGAGTGACTCATAGCCCCGGGGGCTTACCTGCAGAGCAAACCGCAGGAACTTTACGTGTACAAAATGTATGAGACATGTGGGACGGGCCTCTCGGAAACAACAGTGACTACCCACTTCCTCTGCAACAAGATCCAGCTTCTCAATACTCAGGGGTAAAGCTTGGGAATGAGGGGGAGACATTCAACCCCCAGTGTAGTGGCCCTTGGCCACAGAGCTCGAAAAGACACCCACCGATAGCACTGGGGGCCACCAATTAGTGCACGTCAGGTCCGTGTCGAGCAAATTCCCGAGCTTGTTAGCGCCCAAGGGAGCACGAGTTCATTAGAAGTGTGATCCTGATTTATCTTTCCCTAAAACAAACGACCCAGAATTGTTTATCTGGCCTGTCGGTGATGATGGAGGAAGTGGAAAGAGCAAGGCTCGCCTTGTCGGTCAGCCCAGAGCGAGCGAGCTGGAGCCGTTCCGGCGGCCTGATGAGCCCTAATTAGGCCCAGAGCCATGCTGATTGTGCGTTTCTGTGCTTGGGGGGCAGAGCTGATTAAACCTGTTCGCTTGCATATAAAAAATACACATGGCATATATTTTTGTATATGATTAAAAATTTTATAAAGTACTGTATTTACATACATCATTACATCAGCACTGCAGAATATGCTTTAAATTAAATTCAGATTTGTAATTAATTATTCATTAAGCAGACTTCTCTACAGAGAGTAATTAGCATAGAAAATTTATGCAAAAATACATTCACAACTTCAGCTAGATGTAGCCAATATTGATAAGAGTAGCTCTAAAATTATGGACAGCTGCAGAGTCGATGCCTTGGGAAGGAAGGAAGGAAGGAAGGAAGGAAGGAGGAATGAATCACAGCGGCAGAGAAGCACCACACAGTTTACACAAGACTGACTGGACTCTGGTGATCCCACTGACCCCTCACCTTGGCTTTTTCTGCTGACCTCTCAGAGGGTCGAGGGGTTGATAGTAATGAATCCCCACCAAATCTCTTGTCTGCCACATTCCAATGTCTGGTATGGGCTCCATCGCAATGTTTATACGGGAAGAAGGAGGCAGTGCAGAGCGAGGGAGACTAATCTCACCTGCTCATTAACTGTCTCAGGAACCTGCCCTGTCCCGTCCTGTCAGAGACACTGGAGATCGGGCTGTACAATTTATTAAAAGTGGTTAGGAACCAGAGGGGTGTGGTGGCACAGCAGGTTTGGCTGGGGTTCACTGTATGGTACGTCCGGGGTTCAAGTCCTGCTTGGAGTGCCTTGCAATGTATTGGTGTCCTGTCTGTGGTGTGTCCACTCTCTCTCCAGCCTTGTGGCCTTTGTTGCCAGGTTAGGCTCTGGTTTGCTGTCCCCCTGCTCAGGAAAAGCAGTTGTAGACATTGTGTGTGTGGGGTAAGGAACCATGAAAGCAATTTAGAGAAGGTTACACCTGGCTCAGCTGAGGTGTTCTACACTGAAATCCTACCACAAAATACCCCAGCTGCTCCTCTGAGACCCACATTAAACCTGAGCTGGCCACCCTGCACCCTCACTTAAGAGGATAAAACCTTGCTCTACAAGCAGTATGATAGTAGTAAGCCATTTAAATATAACAATATTAAAACAATGTTATGTAGGACAAGCAGGCTGGTGTCTCCATGCATCTTCATGAGAAAGCTAATGAAGGGGGACTGAATACGACACAAGTGAACTTTGCCAAATGTTTCTGAAATTTGTTTTGTATCACACCAGCTGTATCCTTTAAGGTTAATGACATATCACAAAACAAGGGCAAACACACAAAGACTTAAGAGTGAGGAAAAAAAGGAGATGAATAAATGGATAAATAAAGGACAGTGCTTTCCAAATGAACATACAGTTTAGCACAAGATCTCGCAGCACACATTGCACCGGCCCGAGTTGTGCACACCTAGGTTTCTGCTCAAAGGATTTCGCACAGCTATTTCAGCTGCCGTCCAGTCCTGTACAACTGTTACCACATTTGGGACCATAATTGCACTTGCCTGAGTGGTCAGCTGTCTTGGTTGAGAAGCCTAATTGATTGAGGAATAAAAGAATTCTTAATCCCATTGAGCGTAGACCTCGGGACTCTATGCCGTCTATTTGAAAGCATAAGCAGGTATTCGTCGTTTAGAGCATGTGAGGGGTCAGAAGAGATGCTACGTCCAAGTTTTTCATATTCCTTTGATAAACTGCCAAGAAGCACTGCTCAAGGGGTTGGCCTACAATTTTGGAACAAATTTCAAGTACTTTGAATAATGTGGTCTTAAGTTTAACAGACAGATGGCTATACCAAGTTGACAAGAATACTCAGTATACCAAGTACTGTCATGCGCCGCTTAACAACGTTTCGCTTAATGACTGACCGCATATAGGGCGGTGATCCCGCAACATTATAATGGAGCAGAAAAATTATCGACTAGCGACGTCGTAGCCGTAGTAACATGGTAGCGTGTGTTTCACGTTTGTGGTGGTGCTGGTGTTAACAAACCTGCTGCGCTGCCAGTCGTATAAAAGTATAGCACATACAATTATGTACAGTAGATAATACTTGACACAGCCTAGGGGTGTTCCAACATTACTGGGTATGGGGCAGGAGAGTATCATGTTTACCATCACCAACTGTACTCTGTTAGTGGGGAAGAACTTATACCAGCAAATAAGACTAGGACTGATATCTACCTGAACCATTTTTAACAGCAGAACACCAGGTCAAAGCTAACGAAAAGTCCAGAAAAAGTACTGTCTCGTGTGTAAGCTTTGTGCAGATGTTTCGAAACCAAATTTGTGACTGTAACTATGACATCTTCAGTGCTATGACTATGTTTATAAGCAAACTGAAAATAATCTAGTTCACCACACATTGCATTAGTGAGCTGTTGAATTAGAATCCAGTCTACAGACTTTATCAACACTAATGTAAACGGCACCAGAAAAAAGTCATAAAAAACTTTTTGGGGAAGTCTTTTTAAAAGTGCTGAGATGTGGTGTAATAAGACTTGTGTCTGTTATTGTACTTTGCTCTGTAAGGCTGGATGCAGCAGGGTCTGAACCCGAAGCAGGTCATTCAAACTAGCGTGTGAGGAGCGGTGAGCCTTTTCCAAATCTGACCATGTGGTCAAAGTCAGGGCTGGGCATCCCTCTGTCTGGTGCCCAGGGTAAACACACCCTCGAGTGGCCTCTCCTTTGCTCTACTGCAAACACATTTGCAGAGCGGAACCGTGCTTTATTTACTGCGCCCGTCAACCGCAACCAGCCGGTCTCTCTCCTTCCTGGCACCGGCACAATGCTGCAACCAACACTTACATGCAGGAAGCCTTCATAAAATAAACACAGAGTAAATTGCCCCTGAACGGAGACAGCCGGGCCGTTGCTCTCAGCACTGTGACAGCTGCCAGTCTGGAGCCATCCCACAGTATGGAGACGGAATCTGCTCACATGCTCAGTCTGAAGGGGCTGCGTGAGGGAGACAGAGGTGATCACTTGGCGACACGGGCATCAACAAACCAAATGTGCAAAGCTGCACTGCAATCTCAAAAACACACCAAACCTCAAAAAAGGATGCATGTGCAAGGATGTGCCACAGGTCAATGGCTGAAGGGTTTCTTTACTGAAACCGCCCTCAGCACTGACCCCCGACCCCTGACCTCAAAGCCCACGGGCGCTTGTTAAAGTGCTACACTGCATCCTGGTCTGGGGGCTCTTTTCAGCCCAAACTACTCAGGACTCTAATGCCACAGCAGGAAACACAGGCGCCAACAAGGAAGCCAACTGGTCAACTGAGCCTTCAATGACTCTTTCAGAGCAAAAATACCAATCGCTACAAAAAGACATTCTGAAAGGCACAGAAAATGCAGCGAGATATACCGATTTTTCCACTCCGTAAAAATTACATTGCCTAATAAGACAACTTAAATAATTGCTATATTACAACTAAAAAGAGCAGAGACTATGAAAACTTTCATTAGGAATTGTCCAACGTCAGTTAATTTCAGTAACCTTACACATTGCACCAGGGTACCACGGGCTGCACGCACGCCATTCCAGTATTCAGAAATTTCATTACAGGATCCTGTTGACAATTCTTCCCCATGGGATTTAAAAAGACAGCTCTACTCCTTCCTCATGCAAGAATGAGTAAGTCAAGGGCAAGAGAAAAATAAGAAAATGACAGCAATTCTCATTTACACTTTGACATGGTATTGATGGCACAACAGTCTCTGCCAACATAAAGCACCTCCAACACACACGCACACACACACAGGATGCTGAGGAGCCTGAGCAGTCCACATCACACCCTTGCAAAGTGCCCCTTCCCCTGGGACATCCAGCAAGGAGACAGCCTTGAAACAGGAGCCCTCAGATCATCCTTCAGATCCTCCTTGAGGCATCCCAGCAGTCCAGGTGTCTCCCATTATCACGCTTTCCCTCACAAATGTAATTCCACCCTTTTCTTCTACGGACTTACCCTGTACTTCGGCGTGTGCTACATTCCTGTCCAGTAGCAGTCTCAGACAACCCCACTAGCCCCGCGGCATCTGACCCTACATCACCTTCGAGCCACCAGCTCCTCGTGTCCCATGTCCTCCTGCAGCTGTCCAGCCACAGAGGGGATAACCTGTGCACTCCAGCTTGGCTGTACCACTGTCTGCACTTGCTGTCTTGATTCATTACCTTGTTTTCCATTTGGTTCTGTCTACGCGGTTGTTACAGCAAAGCATTGATGTTTTCTGTATATTTATTGCATTGTTTCTTTGTTGAAGATGAGTCTTTCTGAAACCATTCATGGAGATGATTATTTACTGAAGTTATTCACAGCAAGTTAAGTACCCAGAAAATTTCAAGGGCTAAAACCGGACAACTCCTGGTCAGAAGTCTGGATCCAAAACTCGTGCAGTACCTTATTTTCTTTTTGTTCTTTTCATTGACTCTGCCCTTTGAATGTTTCCGGTTCTTGGTGCTGTTGTGCAAAGGTTTGATGGACATGGGTGGACCGCCATGTCAGATCACAGTTTAAACATGGGCTGTGACAGCTTAAACAAAGTGGTCACAGTTTAAAACACGTGTGGGCAGAGTGAATACATGTCCACGGGTGGGTCACCCACCTTCAGAGGCCACCGGTGGTTTCCAGCTGACTCTCGGTATCGCTGCAAGCGCGGAGATTAACGGTGGGTGGGGGTCGTGCTGCGAGGAAGACGGATCACTCGAAGGGAGACACCTGAAAGCGCTTTGGTAAACAGCGCTGGCTTTGAAGGTGAGGAATGCGCAAATTATGGGCCCATTAGCCTCGGTGGCCTGTTATCTCCACACGAGCGATAAGGAGACACACTAACCCTGCTCAAACACCATCTAATGACCATTGATCTCCATATCGCACCCAGGTTCGGGCCCTGCCCTGTAGATCACAGTTCCATGTAAACTGAGGCTGACAGATTTATGTACTCTCTCCTTGACAAACACACACACATGCACTCACACACATACCTAAGCATACTGAACTGAATGCTCTGGGTATGAGTGTATGAGAAGTGTGTGTCCTCTGTGTGTATTTGTCACAATGTGCCTTTTTAAGCAACTGTTGTGTCACTGTTTGCATGTGTGTGTTCCTGTGGTGCACCTTCGACATAGATGACTAGTCTCTTCCTATTTTTCAGAGCCATGGTTGGCTGATAACACATATCAGAGCACTAACCCAGTGTGAGAAGCCAATACACACCTGCAGGGCCACAAGCGGGGCAGCAGGTACACAACTGCACTTGTGACCCGAAGGCTACAGCTCGGAAACGAGTCGCTCCTTCGAAAGAGGAGCGCAAGCTCAACGGTCACAGTTGAGACACACAAAGAATACAACTCCTGGTCACAAGAAAGCGGTCAATCTGCAAGAGATAGAGGATGTGAGCACTAGATGTTCGTTGTAAGGCTTTTTACACCAAACAGTAGAAGGTGTTTAATACTGCTACAGAACAATTTCACTAGTTCAGTGGCATTTTCATCTTTGCCGCTGGACTGCGTGAAGTGAAAAGGAACTGTTTGTCGGAACGCTTTTCAATTATCTAACAAGCCACACGTACAAATGCCACATGATGTTACTGTGCATCCACACAATGACTTTAAATAAAAGACTAAGTTGTGACATATTTGAACCCAAACCCCAGTCTCCGAAGGGCACATTCCTGGTTCAATCTTTGCAACTTCTTACGAAACATTTTCCAGAACATTTAATATTGTTCAACAGTTTCACTTGTGTGTGTGTCCCAGATACCAGACACTGCTGTTATTAGTGGTACTGAACACTACCAGGGTTCTGTGCACTTCCGTACCACACAGCAGTGGACTCCACTGAGCCGCAGCCTGCTCTGCACAGGCACACACCAGTGTGTGTGTGTGTGTGTGTGTAGGCCTCTGCTTACACACAACACACGTTGATTCTGAACTTAGTCACCTTCAGGAGCCAGTGGATCTCTCTCTCTCTCTCACACACACACTTCATCAGTGCTGCTTGCGACTGCAGTTCGGGGTGACAGACCCTCCACCCGCACAAGGCTTTAACAGTTAAGGCTTTAACATGTCACACTTCACACACTTACCGAGAAGGATTTTAAAAGGAAACTCGCGGGTCGGACTAGAGCAGCAGGGAGACTTACGGCGCGCACGCTCTCTCTCTCTCTCTCTCTCTCTCTCTCACTCACACACACACAGCGCCAGCAATGAGTGTGTGTCGCGCACATGGAGAAGGCGTTGGCGGCGGCGTCCCAGACACACACTTCGCACCAGGCACCTCAGAGTTTTTTTTTTTTTTTTTAAACATAAACTACACTTTTACTATCCTTAGTGACACAACAGCTTTCGCGGCCTTAACTTACTTTGTCCCTTCTACGTCGCCCGTTCCGCAGTCCGTATAAACTTGTGAATGATTATACCACCTCTCTTCTTTGTCACACGTTGGGAAAACCGTCACTACGCATTAAAAAGTTGGTCTAAAAATTCATACGTGCGCGCCATAAGCGCTTCTATTAAAGTTTGAGAGCACACGTGTATTAAATGATAATATAAAACTAATTCAATAATAAAAAAATAATCACTACTAGGAGTCAGACAGAAGGGCGTCTGACTGACTGTATCATGTATGAATGGAGCGCGAGACACACACGACGAGCCTGAGACGCACGCTGTAGTTCAGCGTCGCGTTTTGCATCAAATCCACCGACTGACTGTCCGCGCGAGGAGCTCAGAGAGAACCAGGTGCGGCCGCCCGGAGTCCCGGCCCCACGCGGGGACCTGCATGGACCACGTGCGGAGGGGATGCCCGCGAGTTAGACACATAACTCAGTTGCAGTACTCACCCGAGCACACGCGAGCACACGCGAGCAGGAGCACGGCGATTCTCCACGCGCTGGACGGCATCATTCCCGTGCGCGGCGCAGCCCACGGGCACACGGAGAGCGGCGCCGGGGCGGACACTTTCTCATGCTCCTCCAGTCGGACCTTCGGACAGAGCGCTCCGCGGTGCGGCACCAGACTGAGAGTCGTCGGCGCGTTCGTGGGATCAGCAGCAGGAGGAGAGGAGAACGGGAGGAACTGCTACACACCCAGTTCAGAAACCGCACTTATACTGTGCTTATATGGAAAAGAAGTTATCATCGAGTTTTCGTCTGTCTCTCTCTGTTCTCTCCAAACAGTTTATTGCTGCTCGTCACATCCAGAAGTTGTGCCGTGACGTGTGGCGAGTCGCTGCGGTGCTGCCGCTCCAATTAACTGCACAGCGGTGGCATCTCGCTGGTCCTCCGCTCGCCACGGAATTCAAAAAGAAAGAAAGAACGCGTGTTTCCGACGCCTGACGACCAAGAAGAATCCCGCGTGACCGCGCACGTCAAAACTCCTTTTCCCTCCGTTCTCGCAACTGCGCGCCTCGCTCCCGCGTGGACGGCTCGAGCCCGACGAGCGCGTGATCACTGATCGGCGATGGCATCAGTCTCAGTCAGTGTCGCTGGCACTCGCTCGGACCTCGGACAGTCACTTCCACTTCACTTCTTCACTTTTTTCTGCTCGGGCCAGCATTTGGGTGGGGCGCCTTGACTTGTTCTTTTCGTAAAAACGGCGAAGTTAACGGGACCTCTGGCACGCGCACCCAGAGCCCTCACTTCGCGCGAGGGCCATGGAACGAGGGGGCTCCCGCTCAGCGCGTCTCGCGGAATGGTTTGGCCCGGGCCCCCTTTCTGGGCTCCCGCGGTGGCGTTTTCCACGCGGGAGGGGGCGCGGTTAACCTCTTACGTGCCGGACCGCGGCAGCGCGCGGGGAGCGTGCAGGAGCGGCGGGAGGCTCGCGCGCACCCGAAAGGCGCCAACTGCCTCAGCTGCCTCACAATAGAGTAGAGTAGAGTAGAGTAGCGCAGTATTTCGCACCTTCAGCACTGACACAGTATGTGCACACACTTTCACTGGCCGAGAGTGTCTGCCCAAAAAGGCCACAACCACCTGAAACGCTGTCTGGTCAAACAACAGCTAAGGAAATGTTTGAAAAAAACCGCACTTTTACCATCTTCTCCTTAAAAAAAAAAAAAAAAAAAAAAAAACGCAGTGAAGACTGGGAAGAAAAAAAAAAGCACACAAATATGGTAACATGACTCGTACAGAAGGTATGTAGTACATTACTTTGTGTTTCTCTTCATATTGGAAAAAAAAATGTCACTTTGGACCGATTGGGTTCTTGTGGAAGTTGCTGCCAAGAGCGGATTGTCGTTTCCTCACAGTGACATGAAGGTTTGAAGGGTGCCGCTCTCAGCGCGCGCACACACATAGAGTCACTGACTCTTCTGCTCCCGCGGGCCGAGCCCAGGGCTTTGTCCTCTGCCCTTTGTCTCTGAAATCCCCCGTGAACCCAGCTCAGGAACAAGATTCCGTCTTTATAAGTCTATTAAAATTCACTTTAGTGCCGATTAGCGGGCAGTTCGCTCTCCGGTCCTCATAATCAACGACTTAATCTTCTTAAGACGATTTGCTAATAAATGGTGCGGTGTGTGAGTGACCTTTCCCCGCTTCGCAACCGCAACGCCTCTGTTCTCCTGTGCGTGTGTGTTGATACACATTTGCACTCCGGACTTGAACGCACACACAGGAGAATAAAAGAGCACTTTTTCTGGTAAATTAACAGCCTCTTTAAATTTGGCACGATGGCATCGTATCACTTTCTTGATTCCACCAAGAGGGAGAGAGCCGGAAATCACAGAACGACTGGACAGCGCAGCTATACTGGAGAATTCGGACCGCAAGCACAGAGGAACAGAGTTTTCTGCTTTCATGTCTCGTGGAAACGTGCGCTTAAAATCGAACAGCTTCGCATACTGTTCCGCTCAGGCCTCCAATCGCAGTACGGACCTGTAGAACTGCGCCCTCTGGTGGCCCACGGCTGCAGGCGCTTTTGTCCGCCTGGCCGTTCTGAGCTGCGGAGCGCAGTTCTCGTCTGTCCGCTCTGTGCGAATCCTTCATCCGCGCAAGCGATGTTCACATACCATGTATTCCTTAAAACACCACAAACAATTTATCAACAGCATTAAAATCTGACTGCCATTAAAAATCACAAATAAATCTTTTTTATGCACTCCTTCTGCCTGATTATAAATTATGCAAAAAAAAAAAAAAGAAAAATCTGAGCTATATGGCCACAGATTCAAGGTTCACTCACTCTGTCATGGTCGAATCCAGTAAAGCGGCTAACAAGCGGGACGGCGGTTTAGGATCTGAGACTTGTGACTGGAAAACGTGCAAAGTGTGCCACCCGGCAGCCCCCCTATGTGCTGTGCTAAAGCGCTTTACCCCAGAAAAAGGCTGGAAGAGAAGGAGGGAATGTGTGTGTTTACGAGCAGCCCAGCGGCTGGCTCTGTGCGCTTTGGCTCCTTCTCCAAAGGAAGCACCTAAACCAAGTCACGCCACTGTCTGAGCAAGAAATGAAGCAGCGGTATGACAATGTGTGCCACAAAGTGGACCTCTCTGATGACCCACAAACCCATTCCCTCAGTCGTCCTCTTTCTTCAGCTCCATCTGTCTTACTCCCCTTTCTTTCTCTAACTCCTTGTGTCCTCTGTCTCCAGCTCCATTCATCCTTTTACCATAACTCCCTCATTCCTTTCGCTTTTGGTCCGATGAAAACCGCCGACTGCTTCCAGCTCCTGCCGCAGATCCCACGTTTTCCCAGAATCTGCCACTGTCTGTCCCAAGTCGCCTCCCGTCTACCCCAAGTGTTCCCCTTGACTCCACAGGAGTCTGTCTCTGTCTGCCCTTAATGTCTCCATGTCTGCCTCCGACTTCCCAGCTCAGGACATTCAGATAAAAGAACTGCAGTCTTGGGCCCAACACACCCTGCAAAGACTTTGAATACAGGGACACAATTTTTTTGTCAGCAGGGTTACAGGTTGTTGTCCTAAGGTGCACAATTTTTGTTTCAATTTGAGTTTATTATTGCTCTTCTCCTACCCAACACCTTTGTATTTGTATTGCACGTGTCCTGTGTCTGTAAGTGCTTTTATAGTGCTTTAATAACCAAGGAAGGAGGCCACTATACCACGAGTGTCCTGAAATTTTTTTAACCAAGAAATTGTCATAAAAAGCATACATCTGTTTACTCTACTCCATCTACTTGCTATCTCCTTTTTCATCCCCCATGTGACGCATTCTTCACGTCAGTACATTGACCGGTCAGTTGCAGGCACCATCCTCATGAAACTCGGAAGGTTTTGGACCTCATTCCCGGCCCTCGCCTGTCCCATCAGAGACAGATTCACACCCATCATCTTGTTCCCCCCTTGAACCTTCCTCCGCTCTCTTGCACCTAATGGAGCAGAGTCAGAGTGTCCCTCATCCATTCTCCTAATAGTGCCGTCGGGCGAGCTCGGGGTGTGTGAAGGTCTTTGCAGGCCTTGCTGGCTCCTGTGACGGCCCAGTGGGATTCAGGAGATGAGTCTTCCACTTGCATGCAGGCTTTGAGGCATCACAGGATGTCAGCACACGCTCACGCACCGAAACAAGCAGGCACTCCTAGTGACAGGGTAATGAAAGGAGCAAGAAGATGGATAAGGGGTTAAAGGGAGGGACAGGGAGAGCGATGACTGTGAGCAAGATAGGGCTGAAAGATGATGTAGGGGTGTGGAGAGACCTGGCCCCAGTAGCTGAGCCGTCATCTTGTAGAGCCCTTATGAGATCAAGGCCTGAGCACAGTCTGAAACTTGTCTGAGCCGTTTTGAAAACGCAGCATGGCAGTAGCGTTCACACGGCCGATCACCTTTGTTCTTACCTTCCCCAAACCTGCTATTTAGGAGCAGTACATAAAAGCAGTGTGATGGGTGCTTTCCACCTCTGGATTTCATTACCGCCGCTGGGAAAGGAACGTACAAAGTTTGAGCAGAAAGCAAAAGGCCCATTAAAGTGCCACGGTCACCTGCCAGAACAAAGTATATGTGTATGTGTGTGAGAGAGAGTTGCAGCAAGCACGAGAAACATAGGCGCTGGGTCTCCGAGTTTCACGTTCATTATCACACCCACCGCATTTGCATCGATTCACAGAGCAGTTGCTTCTCTCCAAAGTAGCGTACGTGCAGTGATTGCTGTGGACTGTTTAGCTCATACCTTTATCCCCGGTGACGGACAGTGCTAGTTACACCACTCTCAACTCCCTGCAGTCATTCGCACATCTATGCAGCAGAGAAGCATAACACACTGCACACACAGACTGTGGTTGATTTAGAGTCACGATTCACCTGAAACATGTCTTTAGACTGCGGGGAGGAGCCCCAGCCAAGCACGGGGAGAACATGGATGCTTCACACAGACTGAGCAGGGATCAACTCCACATCTGATTGCACAGCCCAGGTGCTGTGAGATACCGGCTCCATCCGCCGAACCACCGCACCGCCCGCCCTCTATTCCGAGCGCACATTTCACACTGATCACAAGTCCATTATAGCATGGTGATGGCTGGACAAAACGAGAGGAGAGGTGTGCAAACGAGGGAGGCCAGAGATTTCACCTCCTTTGGACAGAAAGCAACGAGGGACCCAGTGACAAGAGGCTTACAGTGTTAGTGGTTAAAGAGTGGGAGACTGAAGCAGCAAGACTCCATGCAGGAGCTTTATCCCTGTCCACCCTGGATCTGATCTGCCCGATTCAAGAGACCAACACCCATCTAAGCCCTGGTGAGGCCATCTAGAGGAGCACAGGGTGACAGGTGAGACCAAATCCCATCTAAGCTGCAGGAATTTAGATGTGTCTCTCTGTAATAGCCCAGTGTCACGAAAGGAACAGCATAATTCCCTTCGGTCCTAGGTCAGTCCAAGGGCCAGTCACATAGTCTCGGCAGCTGTGTAACAGTGCTATATTTTATTTTGACCAGTAACCGCTCAAGTGTATTTCAGTGTTTTTTCTTTAACACGTGCCAAATTTGCAGCATTCTTCAGCACGTCTTAACTCATTTTTCCGTGGGAAACGCACAAACACATGTGTTGTCACACAGATGCACACATGCACATAAATGCAGCAGCTCAGATGTGCGCACACACACCTTGCCCACATAAAACATCTCATAAATCCACACCCCCACTCGTCTATAAAAACCCCCAACCCTTTGGCTGCAGTTGAGTTACTCTAGGAAGACAACTGAAATGAACAAAAAAATCAATTTCTCCTCCTCTGTATTTCCCTTCTCCATCTTCTCTAACCTCTCACTGACTCTCTGTTCCCTGAAGGAAGAAGGAGCCTCAGCTTAAATCTCCCCATATCACCAAAGCCCCAGCAGCAGAGCTGCTCAATCGTTACAAAACCAAGAAGCACATCTGTCCTGAAAGCAAACTCTGAGTTTACCCGGAGGACACGTCTCTCATCTCTCTATCTTGCTTCCAAAAAGTCACATCCTTGAGGAGAAAATGCACACTACAGTAACAGTACAATCACAGCTCCTAACTACATACACAACTGGCTCATGGGGGTGGGGGGAAAATAAATAAATAATCATGGTTCCCCATTCAAGGGGATCATTGACCTCATCTTGCCTCCAGAGCAGCATATTTTTACTGGCACATTACAATAGTGGTGTTTACTGCCGTACCACAATAGCACTGCATGTTAGTTTGGCCTTATTACTGTATCTTCATGTCAGGTTTGTGCAGTTTCCCTGATCCTGAACAATATGAGCTCTACTTCTATCAAGTATTGGTGTGGAGTGTTTCAGTCCGCCGCTTCCAACCAGCATTGCACTTTTTAGTTTCATACATCCTTTCTTTCTAAAATAGTCTCTCCTCTGCCAGTCGTTTGGATATCAGGTCCAGAAACAAAGGCAGGCATGTCCTACGTGACTGCAATGCTGTCTCTTTGTAGGTTCCAGGAGGTCACTTTGAATCAGGTCATCTGCTGGCCAAGTGAGTAATGCGGAGTATCCGATGAGCCACGCAAGACATTCGAACGTCTGTAATGACTTGGGGTAGCAGACAGTGAGATTGCTTTCTTGAGCCGGAGCGCTGGGGAACCCAAGGCCAGTAGCACCCTGTACAAAAGATGTCTAATAAGGCACTCTATCTGTCTGCCCCACGCTATCTGCTCTTCAGACTGCTGTTATTTGACTGACCACCAAAGCAAAAATCAGAGCCATATACCAGCAAGCCATGGGATGTTACCAATCTAGAAACAAAAGCGAAACAGACTACGTGTGCAGACGACTTGAAGCTGTGAAACCGATCACCTTGTCTTCTCACAAGGAAAACCCAGCAACCAGAGGCCAAATCCTTGGCTTGATGTGTCAGCCTCATGGCGCGTGTCATATGCTGTCCTCTTGTAGAGCCCGTGCCTCGACGCCCTTCTTTTGACGTGTGCTCTGCCTCTCTCCTATTTGTCACTCACGGCCAGCGAGCAAACCGCTGTACTCAGACACTCATCAAACGTCTCTTTGGAACGTGATGGACGGTTTGGATACGCTCTCTGGTCCTGCACATCTGTGACTGCCAATGACATATTCCTAAATTTGCCATCTTTTTTCTGTACATTTATGAGCGCAGCATCAATGAGATGTTTAATTTCTGAGAGAAGCCTGCCAGCCTGACCGATGTACCTGTACCTAGAGTAAGGGCACCGGACTAGGACCTGGCAACAGTTAGTGCCTAATTTTGTGTTGCACTTCACAGCTGGAATAATGTGCAGTGTCTCATTTGACCTATACTGAGCACTCCGTTCATATGAGTTTACACACACACACTGTCTGAAACCGCTTGTCCCAAGCGGGGTCGCGGCGAGCCAAAGCCTAACCCAGCAACACAGGGCGTAAGGCTGGAGGGGGAGGGGACACACCCAGAATGGGACACCAGTCCGTCAAAAGGCACTCCAAGGGGGACTCAAACCCCAGACCCACCAGAGAGCGGGACCTGGCCAAACCCGCTGCTCCACCGCGCTCTACTACGAGTTTACACACACACATTTTCAGAACCGCTTGTCCTATACGGGGTCACGGGGAACTGGAGCCTACCCGGTAACACAGGGCGTAAGGCCGGAGGGGGAGGGGACACACCCAGGACGGGACGCCAGTCCATCGCAAGGCACCCCAAGTGGGACTCGAACCCCAGACCCACCGAAGAGTAGGACTGCGGTCCAACCCACTGCACCACCGCACCCCCTGGTATGAGTTTACAGTATATTATTATTATGTGATGAAATATATCAAAGACATATGGCTTGTTTTCTTCACAGACTAAATTATGTATAGTGTATTATTCGACAGGATTAATTTATGGCTATGGGAGCACCTTGCATGTTTATCAGGGACAACACAAGTCTCATACAGACAAAAACAGCGACAGCATAAAGAGTGCACTACCATAATTTCCTTCCTCAGTAAGACAACTTTTCTTTCCATCAGTCCTTGTGAGCTGAAACCCCCTTCCTCTGGAGCACTGTGCTCCCTGCGCTATGAGCGAAGGATGATGCCAGTTAACATCTCCTCATCCCAGTAATGTTCAAGGGCTCTATAAAAGTTGGAGCAAATCGTTTTCCACAAGACATACCTTATTAAGGGGACAGCTGGATAGAAAAATCCTTGTAAGTTATTTAATTTAGCTAGGAGAGCTATTGCACTATATGATCCTTGCGGACACTCAAATGGACTATTCAGGCCTGAAGACATTAGCTTGTTTCACCGGCTCCGAGTCCCTCCGAAGAATTGAATCTATCAAACTTCTACAAACCGTAGAAAGAGCAGGGCTGGAAGAGAAAATGCCCTATCAGTAGTTACTTTCTCTTTCTCTTCCCCAAGAAAGATCTCCAAGAATAATACAGAAATTTTTTTTTATTTTATTTATTTTTTAAATAAAATTCAGCTTTGGGGAACAAGCTCAAATTCCACTTTAGCAGAGCTGGCAGCTGTTTAACTCGCCCCAGGTTTTGTCTCAGTGAAGCAAACACAATCTCCCTCTGAAAATGGGTTTCTGGCAGCAGTTAGCTGGGCTCAGTGGACTACAGGATAAAGAATTTGAGTACATTAACTACACTTCCCATTCAAGAGCAGCACATGGTCTCCATTCCATATATGTCTGAATTCAGACGGAATCAAATGACAGAGTTACTTGAACCTGGTTAAAGTGCGAGATCTCAGAATAGATTTCCGAGTCTCTTCTGGCCACTAACAAAACAGAAATAATAATGTGTCGTGGAAGCTACTTACATTATTATTAATTATTATTATTATTCCATTCACTAGCATACATTTGAAACTGGTACAGTTTCTGCACTGGGAATCTTTTCAAGTCCACATCCTTAGCGATTGTTTCATAGTGCTGGAAATGCTGCTTTGTGGGTAGTACTTTCAGGTACCATGAACATGTCACCGCAGAACAGAACAGTGGCGCTGCAGTAGAGTTCATCGCTTGCTTCACTTTTGGCTGCCTAATTTAATTGGGAAATCTGCACAGGTCGGCCTCGGGTTCGATCGGTTCAATCTGGTTTTTTCCCTCGGCTACTTTGCCCTTTGCCTTTGTAGAACTGGATGTTAAGTTATAAATATAAAGAAGGCAAGGGATAGTAACGGTTTAGTGATAGTTGTACATACCAGTGTAGCCCAATGAATTGTCCTCATCGTCGTGTTCTGATGGCGGTGTGGTGGGACCCTCCCCTGGGACTCCTGGTACCCCGTCTTGTCGACCAGTGTCTGTGAAAAGCAAAGGAACAAACGATGAGCGCTCTGTACATGACCTGTCTTGGCCTCCCTCACCTGGTGTACCGAACACCCAGGCTCACAGATGGCCCTTCCTTCATCTGGTGATCTGACTCCCACCTCCTCTTGGTGCTCTACTGTGGAGGAGAAGCGGCTCAGGGGCTGCAGGAGGGACAGCGAACAAAGAACGGAAGAGGATTCCAGCTACCGCATTGTCACAGCGTTCTACCCACATTACCATACTGCTGCGACATCACTGTAAGAGAACAAGTGTGTGATTAGCTTGGCAGGTGGGTTGAGGAGGTGGTCTCACAAAAGAGAAGAGCATGGCGATTTTGTACGGCCATGGACAGGCACCCAGGAACGCAGCGTGCGCCACGAGGCGTTCTAAAGCAACGGGTAACAGAAAAACAATTTCCCGAGCCTTTCTGCCCGTTTTCCTCGCTTGCTGGGATATGGCAAATAAATCAACAATGCCTTTTGGTGTTCTCGGATGCCTGCTAGTGCGCCGAAACAATGCCGCCTCACTGAATTCTGCAACTCTTCTGAATACTAATGTGCACCTGCGGAAAACGTATGGCTGGAAACAAAGCACGTGAATTTATTCATGCAAACTGTCAGCCAAAGTGACTAAAAACGATCGTAAAAGACTAATAGAACAATTGTTGATTAATTCCCATCCAAAGGGGAAAAAAAAAGCACAAAAGATGACAGACAGGATTTGCCTATTGTTAAACTGATAAAAATGAATGTGGTAAACAGGCAGCCGTTTCACTGGAAATGGGGAGAAGAGCAAGGCTCGCTGGAAACTTATTTGCCAAACACTAATAATGGAAAGCAGCCCTGCTGCTGTGCCGTCAAGTCTGGACAAATTCCTGGTCCTAGTTTAGAGATTATTTTTGGAGGCAGTTGTCATGGAAATAGCCCCCATTGTAACCAGTGTGAGTTTTTTTTCCTCTCTCTCGATCTCAGGCTGATTGGTGCGAGGCTCAGAGGAACGGCGAACCCGCACGTACCCCGTGGTCACCTGGTACTGATTGAAGACATGGGGCCGAAACTGCCGAACAACGGTTCCTCCTACCATTTGTTTGAGGTCATTAAATCCTAGGCATCATTGGTGGAAAAAGAGGATGAGAACTGACAGATTTTGGACAGCATGAGTCCAGCAACCGCACAATAAGTATGTCTCCTAAATGGAAGGTTCCAGAATAAACAGAAACCATTTAGCTACAGCGGAAAAGAATGTGTACGGTGGATGGGGACTGCACACAAGGAGGACATCTGGAAGGGTTTTAGGGGACAGCCTGTAGCATAGTGGTAAGAACAACTGCCTTTAGACCCAAAAGTTACAGGTTTGAGCCTCACTGCCAGCTGTAATACCCTTGAGCAAGGTACTTACCCTCAATTGCTCCTGTTTAAAAAAAAAAAAAAATTACCCAGCTGTATAGATGGGTAAATAATTGTAACCTTAACATTGTAAGCTGCTTTGGAGAAAAGTGTTAGATAAATAAGTAAATGTATTAGAAGGGGCTATAATCTAATGCACATAGATCTATGTGTCCCAGTAAAGAAACACAAAGATTTCCTAGACTGTGTGTTTCTTAAGAGTACCATGCTCAGGGGTATATCAGCAGGGTCACGGCATCTTTTCTGCCATCATTTTGGGTATGGAACTAAAGTAAGTTGCGAGAGAGGCTGGGGAGACAACAGAGAAACCCAGCGCCTGGGTTTCTTACCTGGGAGGAATTTGCAACAAAATCAAAACATCTAGAAGCATCTGAAATGATTGTGGTGGATGAAGCAAGTCTGTAACCGAATGTATTTAGATATTCGTCAGGGTTGAGCTCTTAATGAGTACCGTTGCTGAGGCCCTCAGTACGTAAGTAAAAATTACAGTAAATATGACTGGTGTGAATGAGTGCCAGAGGTCCCGACTGTGTGCGTGAGGGCTTCGGCTCCCAGAGCTCCTCCCCTATAAGAGTGGATGAGCCTCCGAGGTGAATCACCATACCGTCTCCCTCGTCTTCGCAAAAACCTGTGTTTGTGTCTGGACAAACATGGGTTGAGGGGGATTCCTGAGTCTGAGTCTCACAAGGCTGTGTGAGAAGATCAAAGTGGAGCTTAATAACTGAGACAGATATTTTTCATCACCCATCATCTGCGTGCGCTGCTCTGTGCTGGACCGCCCGCCCCTTTCCCACCCTGAACTCGTGCTTACGCGGATTGAAAAAAAAGACATCAGGCATCTCCGTTATGGGTCGCAGCGCAGAGCTATGAGTTCACTGACATCGTAATGAGCGGAACGAACGAAAAAGGCGTCGAGGCAAATTACACACACGTCGCGGCGGAACGCACTTGTGGGGAAACTAGAACGTCGCCGGCGGGAATCAGCGGTCACTGGCAGGGCAGCTTTGTCGAAATTTTGGCAACTAAAGACGACAGCCACTCGTTCGCCTTAGATTTCGTCTGACAATCAAGCCAATAAGAATATATCTCCGTGAATGTCGAATGAGTCGTTGGATGGGGATTGATGCCTTCTGTCGGAAGTATCGGGAGGCAGGAAAGAAAATGAATGCCCCTGTGTGCATCTAGGCAAGCGTCCTTTCAGTCGGCCCTACGGTGAAGCGCCAGAGAAACGGCAAAGAAAAGGAGGCCAGGAAATTTGGAAGGGAAAGGAGAGAGAGAAAGGTGTGCGTAGAGAACGTATGAGCAACGCGCTCGCTGGTTGCTGAGGCTCACGGAGATTTACAAGGTGAGAATTTACAGCTCCTGCCACGGCTGCTTAAATGATTTGTTTTCTTTTTGTGGTCAAGGTCCCAGATGCTCTTCTGGGCCACATCAAGCCAGAGATGGTGAGGAAAGGGGAGGCCGGGAACGGCCTGTGGGCCCCTCTGCATCCATTCTTCGACAGCGAGCAAAATTATGGTGAACCTCAAACCAAAGAATACCGGTGAGACTTAGGACATCACGGATGCTGCAGCAACTTTCCAAGCGCCCGTTTTTTGACATCAACACACCCCGCCTAACCCTCGTTCCATCCCACTTCATCTCATCCATACTTGCCCTCACAATCTACCCTGATGTAGTAAATCAAGAGTAAGTACAGGTTATCAAACAAAAATAAATACATGACCGAACAGGCATTTTTAAGACATCGTAATTCATGTGCATTTTACGACAAATGTTTATTGGATTTAAATGGGCTTTCAAAGAATGTCAGTGAAGACATTTAAATATGTTTGTCAAACAAAGCCATATAAATAGCACTTAGAGCACATTATTGTCTTACTGTGTCATTATAGTGGAATCATCATTCCTTACTGACAGCTCATTGTAAGCATGATGCCGAAGCGAATCGGTGCCTGGAGAGGAGCGCTGCAACAACACTCCGGCAACACCACGGCAACACCCCTCCTTCCCAAGCACCGCTCTTTAAGCATCGATTCCCAAGATGGGGCTGTTTACAGAGCACAGAAGCCGAGGTCCCGCAGGAGCGCCGTCTGTGAAGTGAAACCCCGATCTATCCGCCAAACTTGGCCGCTGCCTCCCTGTCTCGGCTGGAGGAAAAAAAAAACAGTTGTGTCCTAGCGCCTCATTAGCGTACGAGAAGCAGCGTATGCGGAGACTGTAAATTAAGTATTGCGGCACACAGCTCCCTGAGCTCGGGTGGGGTCAACAAGGATGCACAGGTAGCATTCATAATCAGAACAGCAGCACACAAGAAAATAAAACACCCCATCCTTAATAACCTGCATCTTAAATCATCCTTCCAAGCCAGCTTACCCCTGCCAGATTTTCTATCCTGGAACTGGCAAACATGGTCACCACTTTTTTTTGCCTGTAAGTCCCCCCAGCGGTTGCACACTTTAATTCACATTTTCCCATAATGCAACTATTTACGTTAAACGGGTTTCCCGCTCAAACTCGCGGTAACGCGGGTCGTTCCAGTATATTTATTCCTCGGCAAGCCCGTATATTATTTCCATGTAAGTATATGCCTGGCACGAGGAGTCAGTCTTGAGCAAGGGAATTGCAAGTAGATAGAGTTTCATTCTCCACAGCGCCTGTTCTGCGTGCATGAGGCTCACAGCAAAGCCAGCAAGGTGCTGGTTACTGACTAGTCTGTTGTACCTGTGAGCACAGGCATCAGTTGTTACTGCACATGTCTGGCATGGGGGGTACAGCTGCAGGAAACTTGCACTTCTGAAAGAGACTTCTTGTTGTGCTTCGCTTCCTGAGATCTCCAGACCTCCATGAAGCGCCGGGGCCTCAACGATGGCGCCGCGAGCTCTGTGAATAGGCCCGTCTGTCCGTCCGTCTGTCTGCGTCTCCCCCCTTTCACCAGCGGCACTTATTGTCTCACCCTGCCGTCTCGGCCCAACAATCGCGGAGCAGTCGGTGCAATAAAGACGTATCCCGCCGGACCGAGCCTCCGGTACGCCGTGAGAAACGGATTTCATTAAAAACATTTTCCCCGCTGGTTTTACCCACTTACGAGATAACAAACAACGGGAGGGCAGGCGGGTTACGTGAGCAAGCAGCGACTGCGAGCGCTTTCACACACATCACACACACCCACATGCTGAAAGACAGCAAGCAGCCATGAAGTTCTGCTTTTTTCCTAAAATACACAAAATTCTTACACCTTTGTCTGGCACAGTAAAACAAAACAGACAAATATGCACAGTACAATTAATGAGTGAGACATGAGAGTGAGACAATTAATGAGGGAGATCGCCCTCTGGTGGCCAGTAAGCGCATGACAAGCAAGCCACCGCCCGCCCAACACACACACACACACACACACACACACACACACACACACACACACAATGAAATAAAATGCTCACTGGCCCAATTCAAATATGCTCCTTCGCAATTCTGTGTGTGTGTTTGTGTGTATTGGCACTTTTGTAAGTATTTATTTGTCTGTGTGTGTGTGTGTGTTAGATCATTACTATCATAAGCATCCTGGGATGAAACCGCAGCCACAGGTGAGATTCGTTGGAGCGCCACAGGGGGGCGATGCAGTCCCATATTCCCAGTCAGTCAGTAGCGAGAGGCAGCTGATCCACAAGCGGGGTCTCGCCGAGGTTCTCTGGGATTAATTACGGCCTCCCCCGTCGGAGGCAAAGTGCTAATGATTGATGCGGTTTGCTCCCAAATCGGCGCGAGAAACGCGGCCTCCCCGCCCAACGCCTCTGGAATCTCACTTAATTGCTAGAAACGGTGAGCGGCCCAGCGGAGGGTCCTCCCTCCCTCCGTCCCTGCCTCCACTCACTGCTAGAGAGGCGCGCAAAGCTGGAAGACCCCGAGGCTCTCCGCTGGAACAGTCCCACCTGGATGACGTTAAGAAGGTTCTAGAAGCAACGAGCCCCGTAGCCATAGTGCCAGGTTTGTTTTTGTTTTGTTTGTTTTCTTTAAGTGCTGTTCAGGGCAGTTTCCTGTAAACGGCCCCGTCTGGGAGCAGTGCAACCGGCGCAACAGGCGGCGAGGGCCACGAGACACAGCGTCTCTCCGCCTCGCACCTCTCAGACGCCAGGCGGAACGAGATCTCCGAAATGCGCGAGCGGAACAGCTCGTGGCAGTTCGGTACGAGAGCGCAGGTCCCCTACGAGTGTGGTGCAGGAATGGTGGAAACAACTGAGGACATTGCAGGCGGCCGCTGCGCGCAGACAAAAGCAGCACCACTGCAGTGCTGGAGCTTGGAGAATGAAGGAGGGAGGGAGGGAGGGTGGGCAGGCAGGTACACAGACACACTGAAGAGGCAGGATGGTATGCCAGTCCCCCCGTATGCAAATCCAGCGTTAAATTAAAATTTTCTAATCCCTTTAATCAGAAACAAGGGAATACAGCCAGCTGGTACAAACCCATGTAAATTAGGTGTCTTATTGAATTTCGGCACATTCCAGTGTGTGTCTTTGCTGGAGGGAAGCTGTGAGAAGTGGGAGTGGTGTGTGTGTGTGTGTGTGTGTGTGTGTGTGTTTGTGTTTATGTGCATATTTGCACAGCAGACTGTTGGATGCGGAGGTGGGGAGGACCGTCGCCATGCCGACAGGGGACGAAGGGGATGTGCTCGGAGCGCACAGATGGCGAGCGGGTCCCAAAGGTGCGACTGGGTATCAGAAACAGCTAACATGTCAGTCATTCTACGAAGTCCCACCTATTTCCGAGACCGAACGCCTCCGCACCTCGCTGGCCCCGCTGCTTTCCGTGAGACGTGGCGCTCGCATAATTCCATATTTCCCGCGGACGAAGTTTCCAGGAACTGAGACTTCATGTGACACGGCGGCCCCCCCGTACCAGGACGCGAGCATCCTGCTCCCAGGGCGGAGCAGGTGTCAGAGGGGTACTTGTCCTAGTGTCACAGGTGCGTGAACACATCATTTGTACGTGTGTGAGCGCGCGTAACGCGCTGTGTCCTCGGCATTCGGCCCATCCCAAAGCGATTACTCCGAAGAAGGACCGGTTCTGTACTAGTACTCCATTTCTGAATAATTGGCGCTCGGAACTCGATGCTGACGGCAAAATTGTACCCCTGGTCTGAGGCCGGGGGTGGCCCGGGACGGGAGGAGGCGGGCAGACCGGCGAGGCAGCACGTGTTCCGCAAGAGGAGCAGGCGGCTAATTGCCGCGCGTGAAACACAACAGAATTACATTAGGGGGATTAGCGAGGCCCGGGCCTCCCGAGGAGGGCGCCGAGGTGTTCGTGATGCCAGCGGCTCCTGAGCAGGCCTGAGGGATGGGATTACAGAGATGCACGCGTGTTTCAGCACCCCCACCACCAGCCCCCTTTGGATTTCGCTCCCGGACCATAGTGCCGATTACAGCCACGACGCCTCGACGTGATGGATGCTTTGACGGCAGCGGGGAAGTAATGAGTTTGTTTTCGACGTGCGGAAGGAGAGGGAAAGAGGGGCGGGCGGAGAAACGGAAGCGGCGAGTCACACTCGGCCGAGAGATGGAGGGGGCACCGGCGGAGGGAACCGACAGCGGCGTCGCGTCGCCCGTAAACTGCTGCCAGGAAGCAGCATGTATTCAAAAATCCACACGCACGCATATTCATTCACACTACTCCCACACACATACGCACGCACACGTTCATTCACACGTGCGCCCACACTCGGTTACCCAGACGCTGATTTGTAGGTCTATTTTCATAGGCGCGTGTAAGTATAATGATGCGAGGGAAAATGCCGGAGGCTTCAACACCAGAGAGGGCCCATGTCTTAATTTTTCCAGCTTGTGGCAGACTTGCTTCCTGAGCAATTTACTCTCATTTCTCTTATTCTCTCTTGTCCCGAGACGTGCAACGCTTCGAACGGCTCCCGCGTTGTGTTTCCGACGGCTCCGACGCTCGCGCGTTCGGGGCCGAGCAGGAATCTCATTCTGCTGCTGGACACGCTTCACGAACCTCCTCGTTACGGGCCGAATAGCGGTCGAGAGCGCGAAGGACTCGGCCGCTTGCTCGGACGCGCAATTCCTTTAGTTACATCTGCGAGGCTTCCCATCAAAATATCGATATCAACGCAGCCCAGCAGAGCAGATCGTACTGCATGCGAGCACAAAATTTGGCCGCAAAGTCACATTCTGTCTATGAAGTCTTCAGTTCCATAACACACACGCATTGCAAACACACTGTCTCTCTTTACACTACATGCAGTGAGACATGGTAATATTTGCCTTCTCTGAACTGGCCCAGCGGGGGTGCGTTGGCACAGTGGTGCGCTGGTGCAGCGGGCTTGGCTGGACCCTGCTCTTTGGTGGGTCTGGGGTTCGAGTCCTGCTTGAGGTGCCTTGCGATGGACTGGCGTCCCGTCCGGGGTGCGTGCCCTCCCCCTCCGGCCTCGCGCCCCGTGTTGCCGGGTTAGGCTCCGGCTCCCCGCGACCCCACTCGGGACAAGCGGTTTCAGTCAATGTGCGTGTGAACTGGCCCACGCTCATTAGTGGTTATAACTGTCAGCAGTCTTTGGGGTTTGGCCAGATCATCAATCACTGTTAAAACCACACACAGCTGGATGCGGGTGTCTTGGCTGCCATACCCACTGTGCCCCCAAACACTGCCTCGCTGAGAATGTGCTTTCCTGCAGCCCCTCTGCCTTTCAGAACAGACAGCGCGCAATGACCCCCCCTGCTCATTAGAGTCGTCAGGGTTAACGCCTTTTGCGGCGGACTTCACGGAATGAATGAACAGCGTCTTTCCTTTCACTCCTTTTTAAACAGGCAGTTCGTGTCATAATGACGTTTGCTGCCAGCCAGCGCCAGCTGAGAATGGACGAAAAGCGTACTGGGGTAAATTTAGCCCGAGCGGCATACGATGGGGCAGCACGTGGGGAAGCAACATGCAGCAGAGCTAAGTCACTAAATCTCTGCAATCTCCACATCTGCTGCACAGCCACAGCTCCACCTAATTGGCCGCTTTCAGTCAGACACCTTGTCCCAGCTATGCCATCGCCACGGCTCTTCATTAATCCAGCTTGTTAGCACCCGTCTCGGCTCCCGCGCGACTCCGCGACGCTTAATTGTTCCCGATATCGCTCTAAACACTCAGGTATGTGTGAAGAGAATCAGACACCGACACAGAAGGAACATGTGTTCTTGTGATACGTTCTATTATTTATACGTTAATTGAGAGCTTGGGGTTCTCACTTGCCAGATATAACTGTGTTGACACTACTATGAGATACACACACACACACGTTATCTGAAACCGCTTGTCCCAAGCGGGGTCATGGGGAGCCAGAGCCTAACCTGGGTGCAGGGCTGAAGAAGGAGGGGACACACCCAGGACAGGATGCAAATCCATCGCAAGGCACCCCAAGCGGGACTCAAACCCCGGACCCACCAGAGAGCAGGACCCAGTCAAACCCGCTGCGCCAACACGCCCTACTTCACTTTGACGTGCAATCATATACAAATTGCTCTTATGAGAAGAAGTGGGCAGAACTACTCCGTTGCCTTGTTAAAATGTGATAAAATCCAAAAACCTCTGGGGCTGTGCAGTAAACAACCACTTAATCAACATCAAGGCATTGCGTGGGCAGGGCAGCAATTTCCTTGAGACTTACATTCTAACAGTCATTGACCTCAGTTATCCCAGAAATATACAACCGATGATTCGCTTCAACCGGGTAGGGGCTCATGATGACTGCAGTGCACGAACCGAACAAATGCATTACAAAACCTCACGAGGCATTTAAAAACCAAGAGCGTATTCTTAAAGTAGAGAATTGTCGTCTCATCCGACCAAAGAAAGACCAGATATTGGTCTCCGAGAAGAAGGAAATCCACGGAAAGGGGAAGGAAGAATAGCTGCATGTGGGTTTGTGTGGGTTACAAACAGTGTAAATTCAGTAGACAAGAGCACCTTTCCTGCTTCTCTTTTTCTTCTCCTCTCTTTTGCAGTCCCCTTCCCTTCCCACCTGCTTCCACCTCTGCTGACCCCCATGGGTCATGGGTCAGAAGTCAGGAATCAGGGCCAGGGCTTTCAAAGGCCCTCATCGGGCCAATAGCGGGGGGCTGGGCTGAGCGGCTCATACCGCGAGCGGCTGACTTCTCCCCGGCCGCCTTCAGGGAACAAAGCTTTCCTTTAGGCAGCGTTCCAGTTCAGCAAACAGTGTTTATGTACACTTTTTACCGTCCATCTACTTTACTTTGTGGCTGCTGACCCCATGTTGCTAATAGGTGTATCCATGGAGAACAAAGATTTTTCCATGTTTTTGTCGCCTGAAAATGGAACGGGACCAAACAGCAGACAGCAGGCACTTTCCGCATGAGCTCTCGGCTCACTGCAGACATAGGCGAAGCCTAATTGCCGGGAACCACGCAACGGGGCGACTGATTAATAATCAATGCGTGGTCCTCTTGGGAGAGGGGGCTGCGGTACGCAGTGGGAGGGGCCAATAACGGAGGCAGTCAGGAAGCTCAAGAGGTGTGCGGGCACACAGGTACGTGCGGTGTCCTCTCCGCTCGAACAGAGGGACATCTGCCCAGCTCTGCTGGAATGCAAATGTTCTAGTATGGGTTTCCACTGTAATATTACTGATATAACTTGCTAGAAACTGAGCCGCCATCCCCTTGGCTGAAAGTCCAGTTTCTCAACCAGTAGGTTATCCGGAAGATATTACGTGAGTATATAAAACACGCATGCCTGAACATCTGTGAGTGCATATGTGTGCATGGACAGGGCAGTCCATGAAAAGTGTCACTCAGGGGATTGTAAGGATTTGAATGTGCGTGTAGTGTGTTTTTGCAAATGCTCAAGAAATACACATGCAGACACACACACACACACTATCTGAACCGCTTGTCCCAGACGGGGTCACGGGGAACCAGAGCCTAACCCAGCAACACAGGGCATAAGGCTGGAGGGGGAGGGGACACACCCAGGACGGGACGCCAGTCCATCACAAGGCACCTCAAGCAGGACTCGAACGCAAGACCCACCAGAGAGCAGGGCCCAGGCAAGCCCGCTGTGCCACCGCACTCCCTACACAAAAGGACATTGGAATAGAAAGTGACAATGAAGAAAGGCACATATGACGCTTGTGCACTGGATTTTTTTTTAATATGTACTGGATTTTGAAAGCTTGCAACTAAAAAAAACAGAAGGAGGTCCCATGCCTTTAATGGATGTCACCCATTTTTCTTTTTAATTATGGTGTTTTGATCCATAAAGTACTTTCTGTAGGGATTAAGCAATTTTCTTCTTGTTAAGGGAAAACTGAGGGATCCAGGAAGGGACAGACAGACAAAGAGAGCAACAGGAAAGGGGAATGCATACAGATGAGGGAACAATGTCGCCTTGAGAACTCCAAAGTTTCCATTTAGTCTTTCCTTATTTTTCATTGTTGCCATGGCTGTTCCGAACTGGAAATAAAATTAAACAAAATTTATTTCCCTTATACTGTTTCAGACTATCAGATTAATTGTCACTCTAATCTTACAGTGAACATGGATATTTTTTTGGAAATCACTGCATTTTGCCTGCTCTCTCTCATTTACCAAGGAAAAATTTGGGCTGCAAATCCAACACTGGTGAACTCTGTTGTTGCTCATTGCTTACAAACACACACACACACACACACACACACACACACACACACAGAGTGTGCATCAATATTTCATATGGCATGCTTAGAGGGAGGTAGGAGAGGGACAAAGACTGAGGAAAGAGGCAAGGTGGAAGAAGTGATAAAGATGGAAAGAGGGAGGAAGGAGGAGAAGAAGTGTGACAGACTGAAACGGAAAGAAGGAATGATGGGTGAAAGGCAGGGAGACAGAAATAGAAAGTGGAAGAAATTAGGAAAAGTAGATGCAGAGATGTAGCTTAAAAGAGGGAGGGATGGAAGCACTGTGTCTGCTCACACACACACACACACACACAGTCTGAAGGTGCTTATCCCAAGTGGGGTTGGGTGAACCGGAGCCTAACCCAGCAACACAGGGCACACGGCTGGTGGGGGAGGGGACACACCCAGGACCTGACGCCAGTCCATCACAAAGAACCCCAAGCGGGATTCGAACCCCAGACCCACTGGAGAGCAGGGTCCAGCCAAACCTGCTGCACCAAGCATCGCTAGCTCTTCGTTCAAGTCCTCCGGTTTCCGACTCTTCGCTTCCTTTCCCGACCGCGTCCAAGGATCCTCGTTCACGTCCCGTTCGCCGTTCGACCGACCCTTCGCTAAGTCCCCCGACCTTGCCCACGGATCTACGCTCCGACCTTGACCGCGGATCGACCGACCCTTCGCCCGTCCCCGACACCGAGAACTTGCCTCATCCCTCGTCTCCGGGCGAACGACGCTGCACTTGGGTCCAGCCGTCCCAGGCCCCTATGTTTCGCGTGACAACACTCATATAAAATAAATACTCAAACGTACAATTACATTGTTTTATTCTTCATCTTCCAACACAATATTCATCAAGCTGGCACTCCATATCGAGGTAAATTGGGTTAATTAGGTAAATCGAGTCAAGCTGACAAATAGAGGGAAGAGAAAAGAGTAACTGTACAAATGTTCTGGTTCACTGCGCTACACTGGTTGATTTGAAATAATATTATATTAGGGCTTTTGGCAGAATCAGCTGTTTCCACACAAAGCACCCTTTAGTGGAGGGTTTAGGAAAGAGAAAATTCAGATAAATAATACTAAAATAGGTGCTTGCCCATATTTCTGAGCTGGGATCAGGGACAAGTCTAATTCGAGAGCTGTTTATGCAAACACACACACACACACACACACACACACACACTCTTAAAAGGGTTAAAGGTTTGCACACACACACACGTGATGTGGAGCAAAGGGTAATGCGGAACTGTTACGCATTCACACCCGTAGCGACCCAGGCACGCACACGAACACAACGCAGGCCAGAGTACCCCTCATTAATTGGAGCCCTGGGGGAGGGGCAGGCTGGGTGAGGTGGGGGGTGTTGGTCTCTTGGCACTCTCTGCTGTGTAGCCTATGAACCCCCCTCTGTCCCAGACAGGGTTTTTGGAACATGCTCATACAGAAAGATCCTTCTCCTTTGTCTTGGAACGCTGCGGGAAAGGACACATTTCGCTGGCGAGTGTGTAATGAGATGACAGCTTGCCCTCCTACACGCCATCACCTCATACCATGTTGTTGGGTTTGAGCGATCCCAAGAGTTACCGTATCTCAGGAGACCCCGATAACCTGCCGCCGCCGAACGGCGATTGGCCGCAACCGAAGGCTGTCAATTTACCTGGTATTTCAGAGCGACCGTCACGCTTCGGCGCACGAGTCTTAATGGATCGTACCACACAGGTGTGTCCGTTTGCGTGCACGTGCGGGTCTCGATACTCACAGCCGTATAAGCAAAAAAGAAAAAAAAAACCGGTTAGTGTGGACCTGATGGATGTGACAAGGACATATCCATAATTTAGGTTTTCTGTCAGGTGCATGTATACATTTGTTATATGGCTGTTATTGTGATTGTTAGTTGCTATGGTGAGCAAGTCAGCCTCCGAGCAGTCATGCCGAACAGGCGAGGATGAAGACCGTGTAACCATGCCAACCTCATCAACCGACACGGGGGGTGTCTCTCCCATGTGGTAAAATAAACTGGGAACAGGCTGGTGGGGTTTTTAGCCTGAAATCAACTTTCTCCAGGCAGCCGTTAGCTTTCCGCTGTCTGGCAAGTCAGCCTTGCCAAGATGATTTTAGAATAATTCAATATTTTTATACCGTTATAACAATCATATCTAATTACTATGGGTGGGGGTGGCTGCACACACACACATTCACACACGCAGACACACACTGAAAACTAATATAAATATGATCCTACTCAGTTTATTACAGCTAGTTAAGTCGTGTCCCACAAATGAGCTCTTTGAGCTCCGTTTCATCAAAGCACAGAGGCGAGGTAACGACCAGGTCGTCTCTCCCTTCGATTTGGCTGTATGCACACCCGCAACCTGAGACAAACGAACCGTCAGACAACGTGGATGCCGGGGGAAGTCATGGCAACAGTGGCTGGGAAAACTGTGGCCAAACTGAAAGAGCACGGAGACAGAAGGACTCATCACCAATGCCCTACCCTGCCACGTCAAGCTGTGCCCCGTCGGTGCTCAACCCAAGGGCTGCCAACGGTTTCTAGTTCACAAGGGGGCTGGAGAAGCACGGAGTGTCCATGTGATGTGTGTGTCTATATCTGTGTGAGTGCTGTTTGCATCTTTCCAAATAACATGAAAATGACAAAACACGGTCATCGTGTCGAAACAAGAAAGGCAAACTCGACTGATGGATGGAGGCATATGGGTGACTGAAGTGTGTGATTGAAGTGATTTATCTCTTCATCACAAATAGATTCTAAATAAAGCGTAAGAGTGAACCCAGTCCTACTACGTTCCACAGCCGTTCCATGTAGCTTGTGAAAACAGCTGAACAAACAGAGCTGTGCTGTTCATGACAATGAATATGTTACGGAAGGTGCCATAAGGGAGCGAGCGTGAAGGAATAGAGCGGTGAGGATCTAAAAGGTTAACGGTCAGCAAGTACAAACACACAGGGCTTTGGTTCTAAGGTTCTTGCCTCCTGGGGGCGCAGCGGGTTTGGCCGGGTCCTGCTCTCCGGTGGGTCTGGGGTTCGAGTCCCGCTTGGGGTCCTTGTGATGGACTGGCGTCCCGTCCTGGGTGTGTCCCCTCCCCCTCCAGCCTTATGCCCCGTGTTGCCAGGTTAGACTTCAGCTCGCCGCGACCCCGTATGGGACAAGCGGTATCAGTCAGAGTGTGTGTGTGTGTGTTCTTGCCTGGCTTCCACGTGAGAGCAGGAAGCTATGAAACAAACACATGAACAGAAGGCACCAAGTCTTACCTGGAGAGAGAGGTTCCTCTGGTCGCTCTGATCGGATGACTCCCAAGAGGGCAGCAATGACAAAGGGGGCGGTGCCTGACCATTTAACCCTCATGGCGCTCAAAGTGCTCGCATCACTCTTTCCAACACCTTGGTGATCTGCAAGTACACAAAGACACATACAGTTAGGCAGTGATTAAATTCGTTGATTATCATCCATTTTTCCAAAACAACTTTAATATAATTCATAAAAACATCTCGTACTGTATTTATACATAAAGGAACTGCTTAAACAAAGGTGACGTGACTCTACTTGGGTCTCAGATTGACACTTGGTCAGAAGTCTTCTAATGTATGACAGCATACACAAAAAGCAACAGTTGCTCCAAAACGATACGCATTACTTCTCCTAAATCAACTTTAGTGAAATTTAAAAAATTAATAAAATTAATCGTGGCAATATGACTCTGAGCAGGTTTAGTGCAGAGAGATGCAGCGCTGTGGCAGTATTTTATGCGGCCACCCACACTGAAACAGTGACTTCCTGGCACTTCACAGGTTTGTTTGATGAATCGCTTCTTAAGGATCATTTGGATGAAGGATAGTGCCGACCCACCTCAGCCAACTCATCAGAACTCCCCCCCCGAGCCGTCAGAACTTGCCGACGCCACCAGCAGGACCAGTTTGTAGTATGGAAATGACCAGTTGGTTTTGCTGACAGACCATCTGTGGAACAACCTGTTCCTCCTTGTTTAAACTTTCATTAGAGCCCAGAACACCCCCAGTATTCCTCTCCCTGCTCTCTCTTTATCTATCAAAGAGTTAAAATCTGTCTTTCTCCCTCTTTAATAAACAGTTTAATCCAGCTCACTCACTTCAGCTCTAGACATGGCATTTACACATTTACGCATCACCAAAACCTGCAAAAGTACAGAGCACCAGATGTATATTCCCATGATAATTTTACACAGTTTATTTCAAAAGATAATTCTTAACAAGCTGTTCTTAATGAAAAAAAGATGATAAAAAATTCATCACAGAAAGGGCCCACTCTTCTGCACCACCCTGCCTTACAGAGAACAGGTTCAGGCTGGGTCCTGGTGGCTATGATCTACCACACCTACTGCTCCCTGAGTGACCCTCAAGAGTGCAGCTCACGCCCTCCCTCCACTGACCCCTCTGAGTCCCTGAGGACTTAATTTGTAGAGGGAAATATCATAAACCTCACAGTGGAGACATTACTATGACTGGTTCATTTCATTCGGTACTCAAACACCCTGTTTGCCCCATTCCGTGGTTCTGTGTGTGCGTGTGTGTGTGTGTGTGTGTGTGTGTGTGTGTGTGTGTGTGTGTGTGTGCACTCTAACCACTGAGGCATATCAGCAGGCTGCATTCGAGAGGTGTTATTGTTAGTGATTTAATCAAGCACCCTAGGGCTGCTTCCCTAATGGCAATGAGACCCACAGTGACTAGAACAAATCTCACATGAAGTGAACCAAAAACACACCTGTGTGTGAGTATGAAGATACATCATAACATGAGCAGGCAGTGTGTGTCACTCCAGGCCGCTAAGTCTGATACAGATTCAGAAACAACTCAAATGAGGCTAAACCAGTCAACCATCCCCACAAAAAAATTAAGGCTAGAAGAAATAAAATGAAGAGTTGAGCAAACGTCAGAATGGACCATGAAAATCCGGCAAGTAGTTTCATCCCTTTACATAAAACAGGCAACCGCTGTATGAATTTTCTGCTTTCAATTCCCATTTAAGTTAAATCATTTGGCAATCTTGGTTAACATCGCTGATTCAGGAGCTGAAGGCAGAGACACTATTGTTTCTCCTTCCACGTTTGCTCTGTCTCAGTAACTGACAGACATACTCAGAGAACAATTAAACATTAATTGTATGGCTGATGGGACGTCATTTTAAGTCTCCAGCCCTTCAGAAAAGAGAAGGGGGAATATATCAATATTATTAATCTATCGATATGACAAAAGTGCCAGGAAAAACTGGATTTCAAATTCCAGTAAAAAAGGTAAGTTAGGAAATGAACACCGTTTTTCTACATGAGGTCATGTTGAAGCTCAGAGTGGAAACGCCCCTCTTCGACATTCACCTCTATCAGTCTGCTTTCTTCAATAGATGGGAGTGTCCGCTGAAAGCATGAAAATCTTACCGCAACAAGAAAGGCAATTGGAAAAGGTCATGGGCTGGAAACCTATGTTGTGTAACAAAAGTCCAGCTAAGCATTTGGTCTTGGTTTGGCAATTTAAAACCTTTTCCACAATCTGCATGGTAAACTTCACAAAACCTGCAAGAACTAGGCCCGATGCCTTCAACGTAATCAGTCTTTTTCTTTAAATCTCTTCCTTGACGCATTCCAGCGTGACGGAAACGGCGATGTCTGCGGGTCTAACTGCCCTTTACCAGCGATAAATCTGCTTCCTGCGGACCATTTCAACTTCATCCTGCCTTTATCAAGGTTGCCACACAATAGAGCTTTCACATGTCATTAAGTACCAGGAATTCAAGAGACAGTCAAGGAGAGGTAGAGGCAAAAGGGGGTAGTGAGGGGAGGAGAGAAAAAAAAAAGACACGAGGGGGCCAAAGCATCTTTGATGCCTTTGTAATACAAATACTGTGGCTCCCAGCCGGGGGAGGAGAAAGGCTCTTTGCTCGGTCTGTTCCTCTCTTTGTTTTGCGTTCGCTCTTCCCCACGGCCTTGCCAGAGGCAGGAGCACACGGACAGGCTCAAACCAGAAGAAAAAAACAATGTTCCTCTCAGGACAGGACCAAGGGTTAGGGAGAGAGAGATTTTGGGGAGTTTGTTGCTGGTCACTCTTGGTCCATATCCTCACATCCTCTGTATCCGTTCTCTGCTCTACCTCCTGCTTTTTGGATCACCAGGAAGAGAAGTATTGTAGATGCAATTTTGCTCTATCGTACACCACTGTCATATCTGCGACGGCGATGTAAATCATATCCTTTCCGTAGGGGATGTGGTGCTCACAAAGTATTCCAACTTCAGCCCAAACTTCAGGTCTAGATGAGCCTTACATGAGGTTCAGATGCCTTCAATGGGGTCACACGGTACAGAGATAAAATCCTACCGTTTTTACAGTATATTTAGCATGTACGATGAATGGAAGTATTTGAATGGATGTGGCTTTAATGTCTGATGGGTGTGTCTGCAGTACCTCACACTGGAGAATTCATCATCTCCATGATAGAGATGACCTGTTGCAATCTAGCTGTTGAATCTCTTGGTGTAAAACAGGCTGGCTCAGCAAAGAATGGAAATGCAGATTGTGCCGGGTGAAGGGTAGAGAGAAGAGGCTTTTGGCAGTACATGTCTACATTGTGGCACACTTGAAAGCCTCACATTGCCAACTGAGCTGGCTATTCCTGACATTCAGTCACTGTTTTTCGTCCCCAGTGGGGTTTTCATTTGAAATGGCTACTATTACAGGTTACGGCGTGAACACTATTACCAGAGTTATAGTATCATTTCTGTATAATCACAGCATGCATAAAAGCAGCAAAAAAGAGGCATATCTGTGATTTACGGTACCAATATCAACCAATGAAATATTAAAGATCCATGGCTGATTACACCGCTTGCTAGGATTGCCATAGGGACCAATGGGATTTCTTTCTGTAACGATGTTTCTGGGGGAGGTGCTGACCACCACCAAGTACTCATTACACCAGCCCCCTGGTCCTTGCACTCGAGAGAAGAAGAAGGTGAATTAATCAGAAAGATAAGGTATGAAAAGGCAAAACCCTTTCTTACTGACAGAGGAGATGGGTATCGCTATATGCTCTTCCATTGCTCAACCTTTTAATGAAATCTTTGGCTAATCAGAAGACAGTTATTTCCCAGAAGATAGGGAGCAGTGGAAAAATGAACCACTGCGATGTCCCTCTGATGGATTAGTCATGCCTGCGGTCAAAACTTGACTGAGCTAGCGGTTGAGAAAGGCCCACAAATGTCCAGATATAATACAAGGTCCCGTGTTTCTCTAGTGTTACAACTGCCACCCATAACAGTCACCCAACCTCCTAATACCCTCATTGCTTTCTGACTGTTAACATTCAACATCTAAGTTGAAGGGATAAGCTAAGGGCCTGGCTGGGGGCTGGCTGGGGGCTGGCTGGGGCATAGTGTTTAGAGCTGCTGCCTTTGGATCCAAAGGTTGCAGGTTTGATCCCTGCCTCTGGCTGTAGTACCCCTGAGCCAGGTACTTACCCTAAATTGCTCCCATAAAATTACCCACCTGTATGAATGGGTAAATAATTGTAACCTTAACATTGTAAGTTGCTCTGGAGAAAAGCATCAGCTAAATGAATAAATGTAAGTTGGCTTTCCACAATAAGAATGGAAAGGGTGGTAGAACGGCACTGCCCATTATCCAATGGAGATGAAAGATTATAATTGCAAAGGAACTTGTTTCTGTACCTATGCCAAGTTCTACCACAAAAAAATAAGATAAGCACTGGTATCAACAAGTATCACTTGTTGACCTTGCAGCATACAGATTAGTTCACTCAGATACACATATAGACACAAAAATGTATTCAAAACGTTACCGTATACAGAGGTAACACTTTAATACAACAGTTACTAATAACTTGTTCAATAATTTTCAATTTGTCATCTTAGAATGCATTACATGGCATTTCCAAGTATGTGTTTCTTGTGCGGTATGTCAGCTTTATACCCCATGCTTCATTACTGTAATTTCTTGGCTAAACACCATCAAGTGAGGCAAACATTTCTCATTCGGGCACTTTTCCATAGAGCCAAGGCAACTGATGTCCTCCTGTTTCTTGTTTCTCCAGATATCATGGCAACCAGGCACACCCTTAACCCTACAACCATGGTATGTCACTCTGGTCTCTGCATAAATTGCTTCCAAAGTGCATTGCAGTCGCATGACCTCATCTTTATTACATACGGAGCACAAATACTCTATCCCATACACATGCCGGTCAAACCGACAGCAAAGTGATTGTGTTTGTCATACCTTCCTAAACACATCCAACTAGTCCTTGACTAATTAAATTAAAAGATTGTTTCTGAAACACCTAAAAAGACATATCAGAGCGTAATTTGAGCAAAGCTAGCCTCAGGCCAGTGGGAACATAATTTGACATACATAAGTGTCAACTGTATTTTTGTGCAAGATCATTTCAATTATATTGCATGGTCAGGAAATAAAACAAAGAGGAGGCACAGCCTTCCTGGTCTGCATGACACCTATTCAGGCTATATTACGGTTTTCTCAAGGTACAGTTCTCTGGAGAGTTCCACAGTGCCCCTGGCGTTTAAGAGTGAAGGTCCCCTGGAGTGGCCCTGCATTCACAGAGGCAGCCGGCGGCAAGGCTGGAAGCAGTCTGCGGTCATTAATCAGCCGACGTGGGTGGACCGAGCATCAGAGATTACAGGCTGAGGAAATGCAGCTCCTCCTGGTAGAGCTGCTACGAGCATCCATCATCCCTCTGGGTCCCCGTAGCTCAGATGTAGTGCTGGCCCTTTAGGGTTGGGGGGGTCGTCAGTTTAGTGCAGAGCCTGACAGCCTAAACAGGGGACATTAATAATCTGTTTTAGATCTGGACGACCAATCTGTGGACGCTGAGATCCTGGCAGCTGGGTTGGAGGGTACATAAATTGTATGCATGTGTACATGTTTCTTCTTCTGCTCAATTGCCGCAGGTGTCTTACCCTGAGTAGGGCCTTTTCCCTTGGTGCCTTAATGAACAGCCACCAGCAGACTGCTCTTCCCATAACCAGACTGACTGCTCTCCTCCTCATCTCTTTCAGTGAAAAAACATTTTCGCAGATGACTTCCAGTGCAACACATTACCACCTACAAAAATAACCAATCAATCCAGCACTACAGTAAAAAGGCAACAAAAATGATAAATCATACCATCTAATTATACAGAGAACCAAAACACACACACACACACACACACACCAGCTCATTCTCATCAGCCTAACTATTATCAACATCTTTCCTCTTCATAATCTGAGTTTATGTACCATGTAAGCAGGAATTCATCCAAAGGAAGATTTTGAGTTTAGCCTCTGCCTCTCAAAAATTTCTTACTACTTGCAATATACTGTACAGAACAAACTTCAGCTACTTTTCCACTTGGCCCCACCACATTTAACAAGATGTCAGCGTATGCGGCAACAGTAGAAGCCATCAGTAGAGTCATATTCAACTCATATTCATGTAGTTATTTACACAGTGAGTTATGCACACAAACCATAGAATACAAAGCATTTAAAGCATTACAGACTGGATAAGAGCTGTATTTGAAGGTCTTCATTTAGCACACTATCGAACAAAATAAACCCGGGTCATGTTTGCAGAAATCATTTGTGCTTGATCGTGCTTCACACACAGCATAATTCACACTGACAAAGAGCCACATTGTGCTCTGAAAACAACTTCAGACATGTCTTTTACGACCCAAGTAGTGATTCATTTTGAGATATACGCTATTTTAAAATCCATTCCTCTGATCAATACAAACTTTGATTAATGTTCAACAGCCTTTGTGTTGCAGAAACTGTGCAATAGTTCATAATTACAAACAGAGGGTCCTCCTGAAGGCAGCTTTTATTAGCTTTTCTGTTGTTCAATAATGTAATAAACTAACTTCCATCCTTTGATTAAAGTTTACAGCATTATTTGCTTACTCTTTTCTCATGCAGAATGTAGTTCTGCAAAACATTTTTAGCATATCATACTACTGACAGCAGACTATCAGTTTTTCTGTTAAAAAATATACCAAGAAGTTCACCTTAGAATTTAACAATCTGAAATGGATTTATTCCTGCACCCTCAGTAAATGTCACAGAGACCATCAGCGTGGCACAACACCAGGATCTCTGACCACAAATGTTAATAAATGTGCCTTTGTTGGTGTGTAAGTGTGTGAGACAGTTAAAAGGCAGAGCCTGCCATTCACAGGGGATGTTCTAAACAGGATGTTACACACTCTTGTCAAAATAAAGGCTTTTAATTCAGCTTCTGCAGTAATGACAGTGAACAGAAGCAGTGAAGAGACTTGCTATGTACCAGACTATCCCAAAGACTGCATACAGCCCCACCCAGGGTCACAGCCATTCCTCACATGTCCCCCAAGGAGGGGGGCCTTGAGGTCCGACCTGTGGTAGGCTGCTTATATGACATTGTATTAAAGAAACCAGTAGACCACATCAGGAAATATTACAAACTGTCAAAAAGAGAGAAAGAAGCTGTCAATGCACCAGCTCTCAGTGTGCAGGGCCGGAGGGGGGATGGGGTTCCACAAATGATCTTTTTCCATGCGGCTGCAGGCTTTTGACCTTTGACATCCAACACCAACTAATGCCTAACCCTCTGTGGGCAAAGAATGCAAGGGGATCATGCAGTGTCTCACAGGAAAGCACCTGTCACTCACGTGATGCGAAATCACTCACAATCAGTGCAATCGCTGCTCATCCCTACACCTCTTCCCAGACCAGTCTGACGATAACATAATGCCTGTGTATGCCAACAGTAGTGAACGTATACACTCTTGAATCTCTGGGTACATAGGTGTGACTTTGTGCATTTGTGTGCGCTCATGTGTGCCGGCACCACTGCTGGGAATTAAAAACACACCAACTTGTCAGAGACATACTGCCACTGGAGCAGAGGGAGCCTATCTGGTGTAAAATTACATGAGGACCTGGCCTCACACCAGAGGTTCATTTTTCTGTCACAGAGGAGAACATCAGATAAAAAAAAAAAACCATTGTGTGGCAACATTCCAAAGAAAGAGAAAATGCTGAATGGGTTCTCAGTAAACAGGCACTTTCATTTTCAGGAGCTTGGACAGTCATAGAAGGTACAGAACATATGTCATGTGCTCCAAAGTTTCCACCCATTTCCATGATCTTATAACAATTTCAACAAGCCTGCTAGAATTGAGTGGAATACATGAAGAAGTATCAATGCTATGTGTACTGAGCTAACACTAATTTGAAGATAAGTTTATGCAATGCTGCAGCAGAACATCCTCATGACAGGAAATGGGAGGTTATAAACTTATGTGGTGGCTGTGAAATATCCATGAGGGAAAGCGTACAGGAAAAAATACTATGTCAGTCGATAGTGTAATTGAATGAACACATTCAGACCATGTCTGTTCATTCCACAGGGTCATTAAAGCAACACTCCAGCAACTGGCCAATTGTGTTACGTCCACATCAATAATGTATACTCACATTTTATTGAAATTCAATGGAACTCTCATTCGTACTGATGGGGATTTCTCCACAATGGTCATCATGCTACAGGCACTGTCACATTTTGTGAGGGGTGGGGTGGGTGGGCACAACAGTGGGGACAGGGGATGAACTGACCTTCAGAAGAGGTCAGCAATGTATAAAAGGCTGTGGGCCTGTTACCACCAAGTATAAGCTCTAAGCTTTATGAGCTTTCCATCTTCATCTCTAACCCCCATCAATCAATGTTCCAAGTTGTCATTCAACTTTGCACGTGTTCCTGTGCGAGTTCCTCTTGACACTTTGGGGTTCAGCTATTTAGAACATTAATCTTTACACACATATTTATGAATTTACATTCACACACGCTTACGTCACTGAGCTGAGGTGATGTTTATTTAGTTAAGCAATGGAAACAACAAAGGAACAGCGAGACAACAGAAGGTATGCCTGAAAAATGAACAAGAATACTGCGGCTGTTGCTCTTCAGTTCAAATGAAAGGGCTCTGCCTAATGCCAATGAATAAGACTGATGCTGTTTCACCTGCCAAATGCCAGCACCAACACCCACTTACCTTCTCCTGGAAGCACTCTGAACAGAACCAGTGTGGGCTAACAGCTATTATGCGGAACCACAAGTCAGTATCCGTAATGCTATTGTGCCCTTGACATAAGGGCTGATGGGTCTATGAAACACCTGCTGAATAAAGAGTCCCTGAATCAGCGTGAAAATGGAGAGAGAAACAGCAAGAACTCAGCCAGATGAGGATCTATTAGCAAACACAGGTCACTGCTGGAAACTGGTCACATCCCAGCAAGATAAATACCCCCCCCCCCCACACACACACACACACACACACACACAGAGAGACTCTAGCAACACTCCTGTCTCACTTTTCAGCAGGCTGGTCTGGGTTCAACAAGACCTGGCTGATGGCTCCATGTGGCCCTGAATACAACCAAAAGGACCTTTGCACCTGTGCCCCACCTGATGTGCACACAGCCTGAATGCACCCCATGATGGCAGGTAGTACTGGCACATTCACTGGATAGCATCTCCCGGCAGGCTATACTTAACAGGCTATACTAACTTGCTATAAGTGTCCTAGAGATGCTTCACCCATCTGTTCGGCCAAGCAGCTACTAAAGCATCTGTCCCATATGAAAACATGTTCATATTGTAAGCGATGGTGTGGTGAGACCCTTCTCATCATCCCATGCTAAGCAGTATATATGTGTTGTTTCAGTAATGTTTTACTGAGCATTTTAGCATATTGTGTTCATTACCTTCGGTTAATTAAGGTTTATTTACTGGGGTGGATTGTTCTGAGGGTTTCTACGATATTGAGGAGAGATCCACAGCTGTGCCCGTATCGCGCTTCGAAGCGTATGGATAATAAGCAAAATAAGTGCACCTTTCTTTTCCGAGTCCCCCGCTGTCACTGTGTGTTCAGCTCAGGCGGTCGGGAGCGAACGAGGCTCCCCGCCTTCAGCACCGCAGCGCTCGGACAGCTCCCGCGTCACGGGCACGCGGCAAGGCGGCAAGGGGCCCGGAAGCGGCGGTCCGCGGCACGCGCCGGGATTGTTCACTGAGGCAGCCAACAATTCCCTTTTTACACGAACTGGATGCACGAACATGACCGTTAAGAGCTCATTTACATTCTACCTCCATTCGCTTTGTGATGTGTGATACAGTTAGCGGAAAACTCCGCAATTAATCTGAAAAGTATTCGTTCGATGAGACAAAGTCTACAGTGCCAAAGAGACTAAACAGTTGACATATCTTAGTAAAATGTTGTTTTTTTTTTCGTGTTATGTATTTCGATAAAGGAGGTTTGAAAACGCGACACAACACAGAAAGCAACCCACAGGTGGTGTTACCTCAGGAGCCCTCGGTCCGGACGAGCAGCGAGTGTACATTTTTACAACACTGGTTCAAACTCGGGAGAAATAAGTCGCAGAAATACACACACATACACATACACACACAAACACGCGCGTTCCCACTGCTTAGATTCAGTGCAACAAGCTACAGCAATAATAAATAGGAAGAACATGAGTTAAGTGACGACGAACCGTGTCTCAAACTCTTCAAAATACGAGGAAAACACAGAAAAAAGGACTGATAACGGCGAAAAATTCTGAAATAGCGCAATACTTTACACACATTTCACACACACACGGCGAGAGTGTGTAAGTGATACTCTGGACTCTTGGCTTTGTCCGGCAGCTGAGCGAGGGAAAGCGCTCGAGGGGCTCCAGGCGCGAGCTCAGGCAGGTACGCGCTGCACGCGGAGCGAGGGGGAATGGATGGGGGGAGGGGAGGGGAGGGGGGGGCTCCCTAGGCTAATGAGTTATTCATCATCAATAATGCACGATCATCTGTCCCACGCAGCGCTTCACACAAATCTGGACCACAATCACTCAGCGCTCACCTCCATCATAATCACTTCTTAATGACTCACTAATGTGTCAGCCTGAAGAACACCTCACACACTCCGGGAGAAGAACTGCTGACCGGGACACGCGCGGCTCTCACGGTGCGCCGCGGTGCTCCTGTCTTCGGCGCTCCACGTGCCCCGTCAGTGACGCCCGCGCGCGTGCGCTGCTCCTCACTCAGGTGAGCGAGTCCGCTTGTACTGCCTGGGTGCTGCGGTCCGTCAAACCGGACAGAGCTTGTCCAAGGAGCACAAATTAAACGCACAAAACCCACACGTTTGCGCTCGCGGGATGCTATTTTGTATAATAATCTGGTACCTTAATTTCTTGACCGCGCATGTCATGAGAAACTGAAACTAAGGTCAAGTGTAAAGCAAACTTACCCGCCCGTAGACTCCCAGCCTGGTCACTTCGCCGTGTCTGTTTATTTAGAACCGTATAATATTTGCTCCATACCCGCTGTGTAACTTTCCAGGGCAGGGTGATACCTGAACGCGCGGGCTGGATTTTGAGGGAAAAAAAAAAAAACAAGGAAAACCCTTTTTTTCGGGATGAAAAATAAAATTAAAAAAAACAAAAAAACGTCGATTTGGTGATTGATGAGAGAAAAAGGAGAAGACAGTCAAGCCCAGTTGCGGTCCCTAGGTGAAAGCTAATCCTTTCTGTAGATTGGAACCCGGAGCACGCGATCCGGGGTGCTATGCGCGCGCACAGCGAACAGTGAATACAAATGGTCCACGGCTCGAGACCTGCAGCGGACCTCCTCCACCCCCGGGTCCTAAAGCTCCGCTAAAGTCGCTTCTGCTGAAGGACTTGCCCAGGTCCGCAAAGAACCTGCATGATATATTCTCTGCTTACTGAGCGGCTCACACACTTTGTGTATTGGCTTTCGTTGCAATGCAGTGCTCCAGATTGTCGCGACATTTTCATGACAAAAAGATAAAGCTCGAAAGCATAACGTCTGTGACATGACTGATGTAAAATGCACTGTCACTATCATGCACTATGCTATATCTTCGGCTTAATTTTCTCTCAAAATGTCACAATCTGTGAGGGTGCCTACCAGTGCGACTGTTATACTGATGACCTACAACGGATAAATGATCAGATACGCGCGCGCACACGTACACTTACATCAGTTAGCAACATGTGAAGCATGCAGCTGCGCTATGACACAATACTGGAAGTTATGGCCGTAAAGTACAAAAGTAATTGATTGTGTTTAAAGTATGACGTCACAGAATAGCGGGGCATTCCAGGAAGAGTGTTTGCATGAACAGGATGTCTCCAGGATCTGGCCAAAACTGAGAATAAATTACCTTTATTTAACAGACACTTTTCTCCAAAGCAACTTAATTAGTTAATGGATACTAGTGTCATCAGCCCACACCTTATTCACCAAGGTGACTTACACTGCTAGATACACTACTTACAACAGGTCACTCATCCATACATCAGTGGAACACACTCCCTCTGTCACTCACTATAGGCGAACCGGAACAGCATGTCTTCGGATTGTGGGAGGAAACCGGAGCACACCCGCGCAGACAAAGGGAGAACATGCAGACTCCACACAGACTGAGCGGGGATCGATCCCACGTCCTCTCGCACTACCCAGGCGCAATGAGACAGCAGCGCTACTCGCTGTGCCACCGCGTCGCATTGTGCCCCCCCCCCCTTTGAAGCCGACTCGACATCGCAGGAGCAGGCGGGGTGAGTCCCGCAGGGACACTCGTCAATGATCAGGCTTCGTTCTCCTGGAAATTGAATAATCCGCCCGCAGGAACAGCAGCCAACTCGACCAAGGGCGGTGTCTCCTTTTGGGTGGGTCTGGCCTCACAGTACGTTGCTAACTCATTATAATTAGACATAATTCGTTATCTCATGGTTTCTTCCACGGTATCAGATTAAACCGATTTATGAAAGTCAAGAGTGCACGCGATCCTGAAAGCAGGATGTCATGCGATTGCTTAATATCAACACGAGAGCTGCCAGTTTTCAGAAAGCATTTTAACAGTATTTTAACGCATTTTAATGTCTGGAATGGAATTAATAGCGCCGGGAGGAAAGGCGGCGGGGGTGGGGTGGTTCAGGTTAAATAAAATTAATTCGACACTCCCAGATAATGAATCGCATTAATTAATGGAGAGAACAAATAATAAGTACAATAAATACTGTATAGTGTTTTGACTATGGCCAATCAGGCCCTTGACTTGGAATCACTATTTCAAAAGTCTTATATGAAGAATAAAAAAATTGAACAATACATCATTGTATTAACTTACCGGAAGAGGGCATTTTCCTGTTAGTAAAAAGAGTTAATTTTAGCTAAAAACACAAATGTCATAATTTATTATACCTAAATATCAGTTAAGTGGCAGAGTGCCCTTTAAATCATTAAATGTTACGAATAAAATAAAATAGTTTCTGTGACTCCTTGTTCATTTCCCAGACTCAGTTGAGAAAATACAGCACATTTACTTGGCAGACAAGGAAAGTGTGCTGCTTTAGCTGGTGATCACTGTTAATTTTCAAGATTCTAAGGTTGATTCACACAGTTGCTGACTAAAAACATTCCACAAAAGGCACGATCAGACACAATAAGAGGCGATACTATCTAATCACCAAGGATCAGCACGTGGCCCAGCAGACAGCGTGCTACAAGACAGAAACCGCTGAACACTGCTATCAATGCACTCCATGATGCTGCCTCATCCCCCATTCTTCAGACTCACAAATTCATCAAAGACTAGAAGCTTTCCAAGCTTGTCTTCTTGTAACCATCTTTCAAAAATCTTGTAATTTTCTTGCTAATTCTGTCATTATTAAATATTGTATATTGCCTACTGTAACTGAAAAAAACTGGGATGAAAAGAGGAGGTGAATGAAAGAAAAGATGGAAATGATGGTGCAAAAAGAGGATGGAAGCAAAACAGAAAGATAATTATTAATGCAACACATAAAACACACACTTTAAATTATGATCATTACAAACAACATTAAATAGTGCAACTTAAAAATTTGAGCACGTGAAGAAGTAGTGTGAGCTGAAGGGAGGCTGATCAATTTTTTTTTCCACTTTTACTCCTTGCTCTTTAACTGCTCATTCAGTTATTCTGAGACTTTGACTTGCAACCCTTTGATTAGAAGATCCCATCCTGTGGGCCTTCTGGTATTTAGAGGCACATGATCCACACAGTACCTTTTCCACTCTTGTATCATTGGGATTTGTGAAACCTACTTTGCTCTGCTCACATTTTTCTGTCATTCACCATTTTCAGTGGGGATGATTGCACCCCCATTGTCACTTCCGCCTGTCCCCGTGCTTGTAATTGCTCGTTCCACAGTGATAACCAGCACTGATGGGAACTGCTTGCTGAGGCTCTGATGGAGTGTGGAACAGCAGGAACAAACATTTTCTGACACTTCCTTCTGTCAGGGGGAGATGGGGGCAGAAGAATTTCATTCCACCGCCCCGCACACTTTGGTTTGCCTCCTCCTCAGAGACAAGGTACCACAGCATTTAGCCGCTTAGCAATCAGCAAGGTTATGCGGCGCAGACCCTTGACGGGGGCTTTTTCAATTACATTACACTGGGATAATATGCTCTTAGTAACACTGTGAACCTTATCTGATACAATTCCCTCAACTGTTACACCTGAGATTTAGGAGCAGTCCTTGTTCCTCCTAGGTGTTCACCACGTAGACCTCACTGTACATCCCTGTTGGATTTAAGAGAAAGGAATGACAGCTGCTAACACAATGATAGAGAGCAGCTATTATAGGGATTAGAGATACCAAATATGTTCAGCTTCCAGGATGAGAACTGTTGTCCTGTCTCTAAAATCCAGCCTCAGTCTCTCTATGGTAACCACCCGCCTTAACACCATGCAATGTGCTGGAAGACCCCCATCACACCATTGCAAAGAGGAAAGCTGTAAAAAGGAAGCGAATCCAGACTAGAGTGTTGATGGATCAGAAAATGCAATTTAATGGCACCGCTGGATGGGACGCACATGGTAAGTAAATGAGCACTAGTGAGCACTGTGTCACTGGGAGGACTGGGAAAATCCTCTCAGTGTAATGAAAGGTCTCTGTGCTTTTTTCTTTAAAATGCAAACATGCTAATGAGGTAATTTAGCACAAGTTTAAAACGATCAGTGAAGGGAACTAGCAACGTCTCCAACAAACCCGTTTCTTAACATCTGTCTCCCTCTCTCCTCTTGACATGTGGGAGAAACGATTTCATTCCCAACACAAAGAGCACATTAGCCTCTCATATGTAAATGACAGCAGTGGGACCATGAACCAAGATGTGATTTTTTTCACACAGTCTCACCTTCCTGCCCATTTAGTCTTGAGCTGAGAGGTTCAATGTGTAGCTACACAAACGGTTCTGTAAGAGGGTTATAAAGGAAGTATCTTTCAGTCTCCCAGCAGTGCCTGGTGACAGTGGAAATACTGGACACTGAACACTTGAACGTTTGAATCCCAGAGAGGGAATTAAAGTATTCAAGTGCTCTGGAACAAATAACCTGAACCATCTGAGCTCCTTGCAGGGGTGAGGCATAACACTGGCTAAAGGCATCATGCAAAACTATTGACCATCAGTGACCGACCCAGAGACTGAAAAAAAAATTGAGATTAGGCTGAGCAGGAGCTTCAGCTGAAGAGGAGACCAGAACACTTGAAGGTGAAACAGATATTGACTGGCTCACCATGATGACACATGAGGTGAAAAGCAAGTCAGCCTTGGACCCAAAGGGACCAGGACATGTCTGTAGAAATTGCAAGAATTGCAGGAACAGCACAGATTTTAGATAAACGTAAGGACATCAGTGCATAAACTCCATGTCATGTAAAACATCTTTTTGTTTAAAAACAACTGAATTAAACAATGATTTTGTAAGCCATAACAAATGTTATTTGTCTTTGGAGAACTCTAAACTGATTACATATAATGTCAAGGCAATTTTAGCTTATATATGGGAAGTGCCATTGAGTTGAATGCTCGCATGATTTTCATGGTAAAAGACGGTACAGGAGTGGTTTGCCATTGACTTCTTTCACATGTCTTTGGATTGCAAATATGGGTAGAACATGCAAACCCTGCTCACGTTGAGCTAGATGACATCTTACTTGTATCTCAGGCACTGTGTGACATAAGCGTTACCTGTTACCAGTACTGTAGTTACATGTAATTAAACAAATGGGGACAGAGCACCTGTATCATGTTGACTTTAAATTTTGAATTCAGAATGCCCTGAGTACATGCTCTTCACTAACCCAATAAACTAAATTAGATGAATATGTAGGCTCACCTACTGTATATTTGTAGAGAACAGAGATACCTGGGCAGGTCAGCAGGATGCTGAAAATTATAGTAAGGCTGCCATTGTAAGGATTTTATTCCAAAAAAAAACATCTGGGCAACAGAAGGATCTGGATAAAAGGACCATGTGGCACAAGAGCATATCAATTAATATGATGTATAGACCTGGCTTTGTTTAATCAGAGCCTGCCGCTGTATTTAACAACATCCATTAAAACACTAATTAGAAGTAAATTGAGCTGCTTTCTTGCTAAATCGACTGCTTTGAATGGGAGCACAAACACTCCCTACTAACAAAAGCCAAGGTGAGAGAATCTTGACAGAGAGAAGCTCCACTGAATTTCACGGGCTGTGGTGCAGGCAGGCGATGCACAAAACGGATTACGAAGAAAAGCAACTTTATAGAAAATACCGTTGTCTGAAGTCACCAATGCACGTGGATCCTCAGCCCTTGTGTTGAAGCACCACAGGTGACAGACAAGGTGAAGCTTGTTGCTTGCAGCGGGGCTACCGTGCAGCCGTGCAAATGAAAGCTTTATGGATAAGAACAAAGAAAAACGCTTTGCTGGTTACAGCTCTGCCTTGTGCATTTACATGAGGCTTTGGGGGGAAGGGGTTTGCAGTTAATTGGGCATATACTGCAGTCCCTCTTGCCAGTTTATGAGCATGTTCATCATACTTGCTATTGTAATAGTGATAATGATAACAACAATAATAATAATACTTGTTTTGTGACTTAGCACACTTTCATTCAAAACAGCTCATGTTTGCATATACATGTACACACAGAAACATGCATTTATAATATGCATATTTGCATACTGCATTTGAAATATGTAATATAATAAGCATTTTAGTCTACTCAGAGCGATTTAAAAGAAAAAAAGTGGTTGAGATGCACCTGTACAAGACACGAGGGTGTCGTCTCACAGAGGTGCGGCAACCCAAAGAGCCGTTCATAAACGGGGATAAACGTATTTGTGGCTGGAGATGTCAAGGTGCGAAAGAGGTGGGATTGTCTGTTTGAATTTTACAACACGTGATGATTATTCAAATGTACACTTCCGTGAGAATTTCCTCCTGTGAGTCTGTGTGCGCATCACTGCCAGGGCTGTGCACTTGGTATGAGATCCTCACCACCGTAGTGGTATTATATGGCATCGCACCATTATTAGCTACTGGTAACGGTTCATCTGAAAGCAATAAACACTCTTTGGTAGATGAAGATTCGTGTGAGTTCAAACACTGTCCTAAGAGAACATATTTATTCATGAATCCTACATGGAACCCCTGTCATAGAAGTGTGCTGTGACAGGGAAGGACACGAAGAAAGAGAAAGGGGGAGCCACTGATCTCCCATTTTATGTATTTGATACACTTTTTATATGGCGATGCCTTTCATACCTTTTATTTCTTTTTCATCTTGCTCTCATACTCTGTCTCTCTCCACTGCTGGCACCAGATCGGGTCGGACAACATCTACTGGGCCAGATAAGGCTATTAAAATGGATCACACATCGCTGTGCACCTCCAGGGGCTTTCTACAATCCCTCCCAATCTCTTGACCACCTCCTCAACACCTCCTCTCTCTTTTGAGCCCTGTTCTCCAAAAATCCAATTTCTCATCCTTCAGAGGGGGAAAAAAAAACGCAAGGAGAAAAAAAAGGTTCCAAAAGGATTTAAATCGGAATTGCTCTCATTCTTCACCCACTGCATTCAACAGGTCTATGATAAAAAAAAACAAATTATGGATTAAAGACAGCAAGAAAAAGAGAGAAAATAGAAAATAAAAGGAAGGAAGGATAAGGTGCTGGGTGATACTCTGAGAAAAGAGATATTTGTGCAGTAAGAGAGTCAGCTTTTATACTATGGTGGATTGATGTGATTGACAAGGTACACATGGCGAATGAGTGCTGGGCACTGATCACCATTGTGCGCTAAGTGTCTACATAAGGGTTCCAGAAAGGCTGATGGTATCAGAACCTACATATGATGAATATTTCTCTGGAAAGCCTGTTAAGGAATTAAAGAGTCTCCTGTTTGTCATGACTGTCACAGACGAAAACTGAGACCTTAGACCTCAACACACTGCTATCACAAGTGACTGGATAGCAGGGTTCGGCTTAGAAGTGTGTGTAGCTCTCTTCTAATTAAGGCTGAGGAGCACTGCTCCATGTGGGCTTCATGCTCTTGGTTACAGCTGAGCTCTTGAAAAATTCACAACCGAGGATTTTTGTTGAATTCTTTGCACGTGTTACACAGTCACGCAGTGAGCGGTGCTTCCACCTCACAATCTGATGCCGGAGGACGAGGGTTCAATCCCCCTTCAGTCTGTGTGGAGATTGCATTGCATGTTCTCCCTGTGTCTGTGTGGGTTTCCCCCAAAGTCCGAAGACATGGAGTTCTGGTGAGTTGGTGACAGTAAACTGCCTGTAGTGTGTGTGTGTGTGTGTGTGTGTGTGTGTGTGTGTGTGTGTGTGTGTGTGTGTGTGTGTGTGTGTGTGTGTGTGTGTGTGCGCGTGAGTGTATGTGGCTACCCTGCAATGGACTGGCATCCTGTCCAGGGTGTACCCCCCTCAGCCTTGCATCAAATAATTCTGAGATAATCTCTGGATCACTGCGACTGTGCTCAGCACAAGTGGTTAAGGGTTGGATGGATGACCTTGCGTGTTTTGTGTCACATTGCATTGACTCTGCTAAGAACCTGCTATCATTCTTAAAGCGTATTGAACAATACTATATTGAAAACATACAAGTGAATATGCAAGTAAAAATGCAATTTTTAATTGTATATTTACTCAGCTAAGACAAAAGATGTTTTGATCCATAGTACTCAACTTTTTAATTCTAGAATCAAAAAAAGTCACATTAACTGAAATGATGGACAGTAAAATTCCTATTAAACACAAAGTATGAAGATGTAAAAACATATTTCTTCATATTTTCTCCTTTAGATGGTATACTTCGCTCAGAATCAATTTAGTTTAACACAGCTGAAAAGGATCGGTAACTGATCATTTGGCTTTTAAAAACCGGAGTAAACTGTATTTTCAAGGAATTTACTTGTCCGGTTTTGTCATTTAATTCTTAAAAAATTAATTGCTAATCAAATTATTTGCTGTCATTTGCTCGTTTGTGTTTTTATTTTAAAGTTCTCCGGTGAGAGATTATTTTGTTTCGAGAACCCAGGAAAAATGCTCTTTACCTGCCATCCTGTTAAAACCACCACAAAAATCACACACCGCCACTTGTCCTCTAGGTCGAAAACGAAGCCGCTTTTTGAACCGATTCTTCCTTCTCGGGCACTCTGCGTTTCCTGCCACCGGTCACCGTGACATCAGCCGAGTGATTAAATGGATTGAACTGCGCTTGCCGTAGCCGAAGGTAGGAGAGGGGAGGAACTCCGCTGCTGACTTGAGCCTTTCCCAGCCGTTCAGACCAAGGTCAGCAGAGGAAGGATTACAGTCTCCTGAGCATCCAGCCATTCGGCCTTGCCCGTGTCCCCTGCAGCACATCTCCTCATGCAAGACTTTTATAAACACACACACACACAGAAAGCATCCTAATAAACACAGGTGCTGAAACTGATTATAGAGCTGCTGTAGGTACACATGGTATATCTACAGACAGAAAAAACAAAAGCCAGCAAACACACACACAAACACACACACACACACACACAGAGCACTTTCTTTTCTGAGCCTCCCTCTGTGCCCTTGTGAGGACACAGGTCTGCGGAGGGTGGGTTTGTGCACTGAATGAAAATGAAAGTGTCTCACTGCGGAGGGGGAAGAGATACAGGTGCTGACCTCACGCTATCTCATCTCACCTCTTCTCACCTCATCCTGCAGCACAGAGAGGGTGGTCGTGCCGGTCTCCTTAACTCCCTCTCGCTCCCCGAAAACGCCCTCTCGCTCCCCGCCGCTCTTTCTCTTCTCATATCTGGATTTCTTCCCCTCTGCTCCTCTCCCAATTAACCTTCTCGTGCTCTCCGCACGCTCAGGACGCTCACGGCGCCGTGACGCCTCTCGGTTGTCGTCCGGTCTCGCGTAAATGACACCAAAGCGGCAGGTGAGGCATTAGTTAAATATCTGTCGCCGTTCCCAAGAAGCCCGTTTGCGCCAAATGAAACGAGCCTCTGTCTTCTGCCGTACGGCTGAAAAAACAAAACTCGCATTCATCCTCCCTCGTTCGCACACGGCTGTAATCGTTGAATTATTCAAGTACCATTAATCACGGCGGAAGAGCTGGTTCATTTGGCGGGCTACGCGTGGGAAGCAAAAGACAGGTGTGTGAACCGGGCTCTTGGAGAACGCTCGCCGCAGCTGACCGCGGGCTCCCGTAGACACAGCGGGCCCCGCGCGGCACACCCCCTCCCGGGACCAGACGCGCCGCTGCCCGAGGTGATCCTCGACCTCTGACCCCACCCGGCGGCAGTAATTGCTCGGCAACAATCGCGCGCAGATGCAATCTAATTGCCGCGAAGCGTCCTTGCTCGCTCTCGCTTCTCATTCAGAGAGTCGGGACCAGAGGCCGTTTGCCAGAATACCCTGCTGCATATTCGCTTTTCTTCTGGTCTGGTTGTCATTGCTCATGTGCTTGGCGGACGCTTTCGTTCCGTGCAGGTGAGAGAGAACAACGCTAACTGTCCAGCGCTCCGCATTTGCCGCACTGCAACTCTTTCGCACTCCCAACATTGCTGGCAAGGCAGGATTGTTTTTTTTTTCCTTTTTTTTTTTTTTCTTTTTTTTTTTTTTTTAAGAGATGCGAGGTGTCAGGGTACGACCAACGTTCGGGCCACATTGTTCGGGCCTGGAGTTCGGGGTTCAAGCAGCTGTATCAAATATACGAGTGCAACGTTTCATCTCTACAGTATCTAGGAAAACAACAGTGTCCAGTCAGGGGTTTTGAATCATTTTAAATAGCCACACGTATTTTCTGTCAAGTTTCAGAACGATTAAGGGAGCATAGCACTTTGTGCCAGGGTTCCACACAAAATACACACACTTTCTGAACCGCTCTGTCCGATACGGGGTCGCGGGGAGCCGGAGCCTAACCCGGCAACTCAGGGCGTAAGGCTGGAAGGGGAGGGGACACACCCAGGACGGGACGCCAGTCCATCGCAAGGCACCCCAAGCAGGATTCGAACCCCCAACCCACCGGAGAGCAGGACCCTGGTCCATCCCACTGCGCCACTGCACCCCCCTCTCCCCCCACAAAATATCGGGTAATAAAGGATAAAGAACTTTTACGCTCTTTGCTGTACATTCATAACGCACCAAAAACTAAATAGTGTGAGTAAGAGTACATATTAGTCCACGTGTTCCATCTGTAACAAGGCTCCTGTTGAGCCCTTCAAACTGGCCCTAAAATGGAGCCGGTGGAGGGGTACGGAGGTGCAGAGACCTGACCGGTCCCTCTAGTCCTCACATCATCTCGGCACCAGCAGCTCTCCATGTGAAATGAAGCCCTTGTGCTGAAGGGCTGCTTGTCGCTCTTCAGTTTTTTTCTCTGACAATAGCAAAGTGCATCAAATGGTCCGAATGCTGGATGAATGTGAAAGAAATATAGTCGTTCTACAAAATTTCGTAAAATACCGAAATGTTATCTCGACTGATTTAGAGGCACGGTGGAATATAGAAAATACATAATTGTGCGCGCATGATTTGGCGCGCCGGATGCACGGAGAGACCGCTCTCTCTGCTCACTGCAAGACATTTCCTTGCAGCGCCGCGAGGGCCAGCAGCGCAAGCGGTTCCCGTTTTTCCAGAAACCGTCTCCGGTCCGAACGAGCCAAGGACACCTGGTGGTCACTCCGTGCTCTCCACCTGGTCCTGACCGATCGGCATCACCACGCATGCTGACAAGGACAATCAGGGAGCTGCCGACCGTTCGCTACAGAAATATGGGAGCGGTTGATTTGGTCCGATCTTATCGCGACTTCTCTGATCCGCCCAAGGACAGAGGCCTTGTTCTGCTACGAATCATTACTGAGCCACGTGGTTTAAATGATAGCTGAAAGAGTGGAAAGAGCTATTTTTAACTGCTGAGGTGATGCCAACGCTGGGCTTTCAGTTCAGAGGCAGTAGAAAAAAAATAATGACTGCACAGCCCCCTGCCTCTGTTTTATCTGGTGAAATCACCAGTAGATTCACAGACAGGTAGACAGAGAGAATGACATAAATAGAGAGAATGCAGGGAGGAAGGGCAGAGATACTGACGTACGGATGACAGACAGCACTCAGAACGGAGCGAAAGAAACACTGGACGCTGACAAGTCGAGAACATTCACGTTCGCGTATGAACGCACGCGAGCTGATACAGATGCACATAGACAAGCAGACCAGAAAAGAAATTGATGCTCAAAAAAACAGGCATCCGCAAAGCTGCATAGAGATAAATCAGGAGTCGGACGGACGGACGGACAGACAGAGAGACAGACAGGCACATGGACTGCGTTGAATGCATAGAAAGGGAGGCCAACCAATAGACACACACACCTGAACGAACACAGAGAGAGAGCCACAGAGCACATGGAGCTGACAAGCCAGGCAAAAATCATCAGTGCTGGTACTCAGCCGCGTTGGAGCTAATTGATGCTATCTCCCACGGAACGGCTCAAAATCTGTATCGATCATCACCTTAAGTAGGCCAGATCTATCAGTAGATTGCCCAGCATTTCTTGATTGCCTCCCAGTCAATGCTCACTGCGCACAATCAATGCACCCTGCACGCCACCCGCTGAAAGAAAAACCTGCCACATAGAGTCCATTTTAATAGATTTATTATACGCACCAGCTTGAAAAAAATGCAAACTAGATTCTCTTTTAAATTGTATGGTTGAAATGCAATATACGTAAATATTTTTTTTGGCTCGGGAAACCACAGTTGTTCAAATCCGAAGCCAAGTATACTACAGAAGAGTAAGGGATAATTGCAGTATGCTAAATGAAGAGCCCTTCTTCTCCATCAGAAGTGGCTTCTCTTCTACAGACATCAATGAATAGCCAGAGAGAATAGCAGGAGGGGAGGGAGAGAGAGGGAGAGAGAGAGAGAGAGAGAGAGAGAGAGAGAGAGAGAGAGAGAGAGAGAGAGAGAGATGTGTTGTATCTCTGAATACTCTAAAACAAGAAGGATGCGTTTTTCGGCCATAGTCCATGGGCACACCTGCCGTTGATTCGACTCATCCTCAGTTCAAACACTGCAACAATTCAGCATCATCCGACCGGTGGGGGAGGAGGCAACTATGACCGCTTTGTGTATGGAGGGGGTTATGGACATCAGGGATCAGCGTTTCCACGGTAATGAGGCTGAAATGCAGCCAAAAAAAAAAATCCCAGAGGAGTTTGTGGATAACAAGGACTGGACCTACTAGAGCTGTAGTGCTGTCTAGTGGTTCTCTCAGAGAGTAAAAACACAAACTCCTCTGGTTAGGGTGGCACAGTAACGAATGCAAGAAAATCCACTAGCACAAATATCTTTTTTCATGGTACAAAACCATGAAGGGCGTTGAAGAGAGACAGGCAGGCCAACGCACAGCGGTCAGCAGGCGGAAAAGCGAGTAAAGCCTGGGGTGGCATAGACGGGCGGAAGGAAACAGAACAGGTGGAGACAAAAAAAAAAAAAACCTCACAACATTCCAACACAGTCCAGACAATGTGCTGCAATTTTCAGGCTCCTGATCCTGCTCAATTTGTTGTTTCTCAGTCGTCACCACGTCGCTGCATTCCGCTCACAGAACGGAAACGGTTCAGTTGATGACCACCGAGACCCGAAGTTTAGAACATGATCTGTTCGTAAATCCAAAGTCGCCTTTATCTCTACATCGCAATCGATAAAAGCCGAATATCACGGGCACCTGTGAATTTCTGCAAAAACCTCAGATGAAACAATAACGAAGAAAAAAAATTAACTGTGAGACTTTTTAAAATTCAGTCTTCAAATTGCAGGGTTGCAGTTGTTTTGGGGCCTATCTCAAGAAGGACAGTATGCATGGTAGGGTTCACTGCATGATGGATTGTCTTTTAAAAGCTCTAAACAATGTCTCCTTTAAAATATAAAAAATGTCATATCTCCAACTTCCTATTAAATACTCATTGTTGACTGATTCATTCCGTAATCATGTGCAATACTGGCCAGTATCCGGCCACTTTCAAATTATTATCTGAACAATCAATAAAAGTGTAACAATACAGGCATTTCTTCAGTTTATTCTCTGGGTAGGTTCTTGACTTGTCTTTATTATTGCTATAATAAAGAAAAAAACCCATGTAAGAATATTAGCATTTCATTAACTCAGAGTTACAGTAAAATCAAACAAACTTACAATGGAAAATAAAATGTGTTCTCTCCACAAATTCCGATTTAATGCTGATTTTCAATTTAATTTTTTAAAATTGATCCCAGAAAGTGTGCAAACCCCATATAACACTCACAAACCCCAGACAGAAGCTGTATACAGTGCAAAAGGGAGCTGAATCAGTTGAGTCCCATATTCCTCTTTTATTTGGGTAAGTTTTACTGCCAACCAACCGCTGCATGCGGGAAACACAGGTGAGGTTTGCTCCACAAAAGAAAAGCCATTTTTTTAATATAGACAAGTGAAGAAAATAGAATTAAAGCAAAGAAACGAATCTTAAAATGTTCATAACTCGAAAATTTGTAACTCGAAGACCCAGTGTACAGGGAAGTGTCTGGTAAGGAACACGCACACACTTTCTGAACCGCTTGTCCCAAATGGGGTTGCGGGGAGCCGGAGCCTAACCCGGCAACACAGGGCATAAGGCCGGAGGGGGAGGGGACACACCCAGGATGGGACGCCAGTCCATTGCAAGGCACCCCAAGCAGGACTTGAACCCCAGACCCACCGGAGAGCAGGATGTGTTCCAACCCACTGCGTCACCACAAACCCCCTGGTAAAGAACATGAAATTAAAATAAAATAAGCTAAAAAAAATTTTGGTAGGAGGTCATCAGGATTCATCTATCCTGCTTTTTATGCACTTACTCGATCAATGAACCTCGGTGCAGCAAGTGGTAGGTAACAAACTAGACTGACCTGAGTCACATGTTTGCAGCTATGTCTCTTTCTCTTAATGTAATGCATAAATTGTACTTTTGCTGAGATGCACGTCGCTTTGGACAAAAGCGTCTGCTAAACGAATGAATGTACATGCAAATGAAACGGTGCAAAGGCACTCATTATACGCTCACGGCCCGGTAGACTTTGCGTCGAGTCCAGGGAGGAGAACGAGAGAAGAACGTGTGGCGCGTAACGCCGCCCAGGTCGGCCCAGAGCTGCTCTCACACCGACGCACAAGTTAAAATAAGCCCCCTGCTCTCTCTCTCCATCTTAAATTTAGCTTATTTCTGTTCTGGGGGCTTTACTGAAGCAATGAAGGTATCTGCTGCTGCCAGCGTGGTGCAAGCAAACGGCACAACCAAACAACACGTGACTCTGAGCGACGGCTCGAACGCACGCGCGCGCGCGCGCCGAGCGAAAAGCCGAAGCGTGCGAAAACGTCGAGGAGCGGCGTCGCTTTATTAAAAAACGCTCCCTCATCTCCCGCTCTCTCATTTTCTCTGAACAAATTTGTTTTTAAGCTGCGAGCACCGCAGGGCTCTGAAGTCGCCGAGCTCGGAATAGCTCTTCAGAAGAGAATTGTTTTCGGGAAGTTCGCTCCTTCTCGAAATTTCCACTCAGTGTGTTGGCACATTAAGGCTGACAGATATGACAGCTCCTAAACCGCAAAATCACGTCGTGGATCTAGGAGGCGGGGAAAGCGACACTTCGTCGCTCAAGTAAAGGAACCCGCGGCCTGGCGAGGACTCGACGGCGAAGGGTAACCGCGTCCACGCGTAACACCGCCATTACACTGTTTACCGCCATCCGTCTTCCTGGAAGTGTACAGTACTGTGTTCGGCAAATCTCTGCCTCTTTTCGCAGGGATGCAAAGCACAGAATGTAACACGTTCATTTATTTCTCACAGCACGTTGCCGGATTAGGACGACACTCACTACTCTGTATGTCTCAGTGCACGTTTTCATTATAACACCGTTAGCCCTTTACATGCAAACGCTTTCCTTACATCACACACACACATTGTCTGAAACTGCTTGTCCCGAGTTGGGTTGCGGAGAGCCGGAGTCTAACCCGGCAACACGGGGCGTAAGGCCGGAGGGGGAGGGGACACACCCAGGACGGGACGCCAGTCCATCGCAAGGCACCCCAAGCGGGACTCGAACCCCAGACCTGCTGAGCCACCGTGCCCCCCTTCCTTACACCAATTGTAAATATTTTATTGTACATAACAACAATACAGAAGCAATATAATTCCCAGAATGGATGTGCTCTCACAACGGCTTGCGGCTCAGATTTCGTTGCGTCCGGCCAATTGATTTTTTTTCCCCCGACGGCGAGTGAAATCTTCCATCCTTGGGTGCTCCGTTCCACGTCTCCGACTCCAAGAAAAAGCAGAACCTGCCAACAGCGGGAGGAAGTCACGTCACGCCATTTTTTGGAATAGGACCAGCCCGAAAAAAGAGCACGAAAGCGCTCTAATCCCACGTTCAGTCTTTTCAGAGCCCCGTTACAGTGTTGTGGCTTCCACACGTGCATCCCAGCATGCACTCTGCTCCTGTTGGTGTCCATCCAGCCATGTGATCTGAAGGCGAACCCCACTAGTCAAAGGAGAGGCACGTAAGCCTACGCTGCCGTACACGCTTGGCTGAAACACGTTTAACGCGGGTTTGTGTGTGATGAACTTCCCACCATCCAGAGCCAAAGAAAAACAATCAAACCAGAGTATCATATCAATTGCTGGATGCAATTTTGATTTATTTTTAAACTCTGCATTTGTTCCTGTTTTCAAAAGACACCTCGGTGAAGGGACAGGAGTACAGGGTACCCGACGGGTTCATTAATATTGCATCATGACTCAAATGCCAGGAGGGGAGGGGGCTGTTGTGGAGCAGGGGGATCAGATAAAAATGCGTGTGGAGTGTAGCTTAAATGTGTGTGTGTGTGTGTGTGTGTGTGTGTACTGTGCTGGAGTGGGGCTAAGTACTAACTGTGTAATCTTACCATCTCCTTACCACATTGAGCTGCAGAATAATAAGGTGTCTGGGAAGATGAGCAGAGGGGAAGAGAAATATGTTCCCTGGGAGCTCTGGGAGAGTCAACCTGTAGTGGCAGTGGGGAGAGATAATGAACGGTGGCCAGCTCCGCTCCGCTCCGCTCCCAGCACACCCATCTTCTGTCCTCCAGCACCAGCCTGCTGGACAGCGGTAAAGTACAGTCTTTTCATTGTAGCAACAGCAGCAAGGAAATGTACTGTGTATGTGCAGTATAGTCACAGATCAATCAGAGAATCGATAGAAAAAAGAGCCTTAACGCACACTGGCTGAACCCGCTGGTCCCAATCGGGGTCACGGTGAACCGGAGCCTGACCCAGCGGCACAGGGCGTAAGCCTGGAGGGGGAGGGGACGCACCCAGGAGGGGACGCCAGTCCATCGCAAGGCACCCCGGGTAGGATTCAAACCCCAGACCCACCGGAGAGCAGGACCCGGCCAAACCCGCTGCACCGCCGCGCCCCAGAGCCTTAACCATAAGACATAAATATTTATCTTACACATACAGGAAGACAATATTGTATGCAGAAGGAAGAGTTAAACGTGTAAACATGAATTTATACTGAACACGACAAAATACTATAGCCACTTCAGGCCCTTCAGCGAGTTGTTACTCACATGTCTCGTTCATCTGTTGTGGTGCATTTGCCAGAAGACCCCTAACCAGCAGTCGCCTGCACTAGATGTTGGAGATTTAGCTGCTGGACAGCAGGCCTTCCAGGACAGGGGCTGAGTAGCCAGCATCACAGATGCGCACCCAGATGTCGCGGACCGGGGGCGGGAGGGAGACGCTCCCCCCCGGAAGCTTAACCGCCGCTCGTCTCTGGCAGGACTCCCCTCCTTGTGGTCGCAATCCTTGAGCCGCTATTTCCTGTGTGCCAGGGTGAACGGCTTCTCAACAATAGACTCATGAATATGCAGATCGGATTGCGTGCGAGCGAGGCGAAAACAGGAGCGAGGCACGGGTCTCGCTGCGTCTCGAACGCCGGGAAAATCGAGGAGAACGGCGGAGCCGCAACAACGGCGGCGAAACGGCTCTCGCAGGAGCGGCGTGAGCCGTCTGCATAACTGACTATTATGAAGGACACAAAGGCGCAGAGCGCCCCGAATTAGCCTGCCGATTAAGGGCTGAGCCAATGTCTGCATCAGCCTTCACGGGGGGAACACGGCCGCAGGCTCGACTCCCTGATGTTCGGCCCGTGCCTACACGCACCTGGCCGCCATTTCGCAGTTTAGCGCAAAACGTGCAGGGAACAACAGCCTGGATGTAGAAAACATTTGGGGATAACCGTGGCATTTAAATCTAGGATTAATGGTCCCCAAGGACCTAAATGTCACACACACACACACACACACACACAGGACTTTGTGCGCACATGGATACTCGTGCACATGCACAGAGTTGTATTCAGACACACATATGCGCACGCAGCTTACACACATGAACACATATTGAAATGCACGTGTGCACCTGCACATACATAAGAACTTATGCGCAAATGGCCAGGGTTACACTACATTTAGCAGACACTTTTCTCCAAAGCGACTTCCAGTGGATACTATGTAGTGTTATCAGCCCACACACCTTATTCACCAAGGTGACTTACACTGCTGGATACACTACTTGCAATGTGTCACTCATCCCTACATCAGTGGAACACTCTCTCTGTCACGCACACACTATGGGGGACCTGAACAGCATGTCTTCGGAGTGTGGGAGGAAACCAGAGCACCCAGAGGGAACCCGCACAAACACGGGGAGAACGTGCAAACTCCACACAGCCTGAGTGGGGATCGAACCCACATCCTCTCGCACCACCCAGACGCTATGAGACGGCAGCGCTGCTTGCTGCGCCACCCAGATAGGTATACAATAGGTGCACAGATACACAGACGGCGAAATGCACATTCATGCACACGGAAACACAAAGCACACAGACATGCGGCGATACTGTTCACAAAACCATGGACGCTCACATACTCGCACCCAAGCACGCATTTAGCACTGCTGTGCTCTTTGCCGACTGTTCACCATGACCGTTGATACTTCATGACCCCACCTCCCTTTCCAATATCCAAGCGATGTTCTCCCCTTTTCCATCGAAAGACGCTGAAACAGTTCATAAAATGAAAGCGAAACAGTAGGAGCAAGGGTCAATGTATTGTTTCACCAATAACTTTTGCTAAGTGATTTGCCAATATAAAATGATTGTCCAAGTCTTGGTGTTCAGTCATTTATATTATCTTGTGAAATTCTCCCCCCCCCCCCCATTTTAAAAATTTTAACGAATTAAAGGTCATATAATGAACGCTGTTTCAAAATTTACACTTATAAAGGTATAAAAGCCGTGTCTTGCTTAGGATTCAAACCTCCAGCCTTTAGGTCAGATGTCAAAGACTTCAACCATTCCCTGCTGCGCGGTCCATGCTTGCTAAGCACCTCCGCAAGCTCCCTGTCCCCTGTTTCCTGTGGATGAAGGTACCTCAGATGGTAAGTGAAACCTCTCTTGTTAAGCTCCAGGAGAGCAGAGTAGGGGGGGGCGGGAGATCGATGAAACATACAGCCATGAGTCTCTCGGAGTGCGTTTGCGTATGAGTGCTTTGAAGTACCTGACCGAGTGGCTGTGCAAAGCCAGCAATAATAGAGACATCTGGCAGCTGTCCTTTCGTTAAATACACACAGCGTGACCTTTCAGAGCTCCGATGCGGCGAGGTGGATCGATGAGGGCGGGGGGGGAAGCGTGCATTTCTGCCAGTGTCTTTTTATGGACGTTCTGTCAATGCTTCCGGATGACAGCCGACCATTAAAAAGAAAGCAAAAAATGATAACCTGTTAAGAGGGAAATCCACACGACGACTCAGGCTCGAGTGCAGGGAATCGCCGACTCCGTGGCAGCGGCTGAGATGCGGTGGAACTTCTCCCCTACACAGATGTTTCATTTCTCTCTTTGGTTTCCATCATCTCTCCAATTAGTCTGATAAGCTAGTCCATCAGCCCCTCATCAGTATTCCAGGGCTGTATTGACGGCGGGGGGTGAAAAGTTGCACGGTGATCCAGCAGTGATCCATCAGCCACACGCCAAACCCAGAGGATTAGTCAGCGTCGGGCACGCGGTGAGTTGGAGGCTGCGTTCCACTTCAAACGGCGCGAGAGACAGGCCGCGTGTGCCAGGGAGGGGACCGGACTGGGGGAACGCTCATAAAAGCTAAGCCGTTTAATCTCCGTTCTGACATTCAGGAGGAGTGCGGCAAGAGGAACGCGGTCAAGTCGAATCCCTGTGACGCCGACGAAAGATCTCCTAATAGAGACGCAAACTCCAGCGTGATGACGCTGACACGGGACTCATAGTGCTCAAGTAGGAACGATGAGTCAGAAGCTGACCGGCGGACTGAGTTTTCGTTTTCCTGCGGACCCCCGAATTTACAGATATGTGGCGTAGTTAATAGAAATAAACTAAAGTAGCGCCCCGAGCTTTACAAAGTTTTTTGCCTGCAAAAATGCAATATTTACAGCATCAAATATCCAGCAGGAGGACACACACAGCCTGAACCGCTTGTCCCATACAGGATCGCAGGGAGTCGGAGCCTAACCCGGCAACGCAGGGCGTAAGGCTGGAGGGGAGGGAACGCACCCAGGATGGGACGCCAGTCCGTCGCAAGGCACCCCAAGCGGGATTCGAACCCCAGCCCCACCGGAGAGCAGGACCCAGTTCAACCCACTGCGCCACCGCACCCCCTCTCAGCAGGAGGACAACGTTAATTTATTTTTTGTTTTTCCATTTGTGTGTTTTGAAGTATGTGAATATGGACAGATCCATTTGAAGGGAGGGGTCCCTCCAGTGAACCCCCTTTAGTGTCATAGCAGCAATGACAACACAGCTGCTGGTATCCCTCAGTGAAGGAATGAGCAGGGTTTACAAGTGGAATGTCACCTTCCACATCAAATGCCCATTAACAGTAATCACAGATTATGAAAAGCAGAGAAAATGATAGCTAAACCGTCATAAAGAGGTCCTTCAGGTACAATTACATGGTTATGAGCTAACAGATTCCAATGACACTCGATTGCACTTGGAGACTCGTGAGACTATAAACGAGTGATGTGTTTTCCTTCGACAAGGTTAATTTAACTCCAAATCCTGAGGACTGCATAGCTGCTCATATGACCACCAAGAGAGGAAGAAGTGGGGAGGCTTTCCCTATCTAAGCCCCCACTCCTCCAAAAACCAAACGCACGCAAGCCTCCACCATCAGCAGCATTCCCCAGTTCCCTCTGAATCACATTGTTAACCACGATGGCAACATGTCACGTTATTGTTTCTGCGGGCTCAAAATCCACCCCACTCAACATTTAAATGCATCTCGTCTTGCCTTACGCTCGAAACGCCGCGCAATATAGAATGTGTGTCGTTACCTAGCAACAGAGAGTGTTTTAGGTCCAAGGCACATCTTTGTTTGAATGGTTAAAAAAAAAGGAGAATGTAGCTCCATTGTTAAGGACTCATGTACCTTGCAAGCACCGGAGGACCACGATTCACATCTGGGTTGTAAACAAATAAAGAAGACCTGCCTTCTGCGGTCTCCATTTGTCTCGTCCTTTTCTCCAACATCCAAGATTCTTCAGCAAAAATAACAGAACCCAACTCACCCGCCCGCTTCAGAGCAACATTTCTGCCTTTGTTTCAGGTTTCCCCACTCCTCTCTGTCAAGTTCTGGTGCCCAAACCCTGAAACAAGCACTTGTGATACCGTGTAAGAGCTCCATCTCACGAGAGCGTAATTGGCTTAGTGTGAGAGCTACCAGTGGCCAGTTGTGACCCATGATGGATGTCTTCCTAGTCAACACCTCTTTTCCGCTTTTTGTTAAACAGAGTCTACTTACTTTTGCAAAAGCACAGGGCAGAGGTCTCACGGGGTGACAGCGGCAGTACGGGGGGGGGGGGGGGCACGTGCAACAGCCGCACTGCGCCATAACAAACAGCAAGCAAGCCTCTGGGACACCAGATGCTGAAGGAGAAAAGTCTGCAATTTGTATTCATCCTGTTGCGTGAGGAGACGGGTTTCATAGCAGGCATGTCTGTTTGGGTGTGTGTGTGGGGGGACTATATGCACACACACACACATATTTATATGCATTTATTGTGCTGAGTGTGTGTTTGTGTGCTTATGTGGAGGTGCTCTATATAAATATATATATATATATATATATATGAGAGTTACATTTCTGCTGCACCTTCAGTAATAACAAGGAAACAGCAGTGACCAGCTGAACCTTCATAACAGATAAGACACTGAGGGAACAAGCTGATCAATAATCCATTTAAACTCTCTCTTTGAAGGGAAACAGCTCAAAATGACAGCAGAGAACCACCTGGCTTGTAGAGGACAGTGGGTGACATCCATAGGGTATGTGGGACAATGGCAGACAAGCACCAGATTCTTGGTTATGGACTCATGTGAAAGGTCTTGGCATTCCTTTAGGAGACCCCGAAAAAGGAAGAGCTTTAACATCTCACAGTTACTCTGGATTGAAATAACAGCGAGCAGGGAGGTGATAAAATTGCTGCTGAAAACAAACAGAAAGTGTAAAACATCTATTGTGGAAAAGCAAGTAATTACAAGTATTATTATAACTGTGAAATCAAGGGCAACCGGAGACCAGCGTCACTGAGCACAGAGGTCAGGATCCATTTTTACGTGCTCGGGGCTGTCTCCTCTGGGGTTTCGCGCCACAACAAGCGGGCCGGCGTAGGACTCCGTAACAACAGGGGTGTGGCTGAGCCAAGGGCACTGTCCGTGTAACGCAGTCAGATGGCTGGCTGTGCACTGTAAATACATGGTCTGATGTCTTGGGTTTCACCTATAAGGTGCTTGAGTGACACTTGTTGAGACAAGGAGGAAAAAAAAAAGAATCTCACAGTTTGCCACTGTGACTATAGCACAGTTACAAGCAAAGTGGTTTGAATCACGAAAACCATATGCTGCGTATCCTACACTGGAGAGATGGAGGATGGGGAAGTGATCTCCAAACTTTCAAGAAACTTTCTCACAGTGGTGATCTCTAACCCCTTGGATGCTTGAGAAGCTAGAGTACTGGCATCAGACCACCGGAGACCAGCGGAGTGCACAAAGCAGTCAGCTTGTCTGAGCTTCACCGATAGAAGTGAGAGAGCATGTGCTGATGAGGTCCTCTGATGATGGAGGACCTTCAGGCTCTTGTCTGGAAGGAGACATTTTTCCTCCAGCAAATGTCCTCTTGCCCCGTGTTACATTTCTAGCACAGCTGCCTTTTTTCTGTTTTCTTCTTTTGTGAGGTAGCAGGTGTAGTGGTCAAAGGACTAGTCTTGCAACTCAAAGAATTCAGCTGTAAACACAGGAGGGGCCTGATGTTCTACCTGTGGGCCACGTGGGATCGAACAGCTCGGAGCTGAACCTGAATGTCTCCACCAGAGATTGACACGGGAGGGAAAAAAAAAGCCATATGACAAGTATCTTTGGGTGGATTTATGTCTAGGTATGTTAGGAGGGCCACTGACATATTTGTCCTTAGCAGTCCAGCAACCTCACCCTCCCAACCCCCTTGCTTCTCCACCACCCTAACGGAAACACTTTAATTACAGCAAAGCCCAGAATGAATATTGTATGGGCACGCACACACAAAAACCTCAACTGATTTGTATCAGCGTGACGCCGGTGACAGGCAAGAGCACATTCATTGTCATTAATATTCATGCTCCCATCCAATGAGCTATGGAATATGCAGGGGGACCTGCCCTCTGGGGCTCCTGCGTACCGATGGTTGCTGACGCTGCGTTGCATACTTATCCACGAGTCCTGCAACAGGGAGGGCTCCAAGTCTTTCGCGCAGCTTCACAGAGCTTCACGCAAAACACTGCTAAAGTCAGGTAAGTGACGGATGGAGCGAGATGAGCACCGCGTGAAGACTAAGCTAATTCCAGGTGAGGGACTGTAGAAGACCAGATGGACGTTAAATGATGTCTCAGCAAGGACCAGGTCAGGATAAGGTAATAAACAAGGTTTTTCAGCGTTAGGGCTCAAGGAGAAATACCGAGCAGCGAGAACATTGAGTGTTTTTTTTAGAAGTTCCTACAGGAAGACCAACTTGAAGCAGAAAAAAAAACCATTTCTGCAGCAATCTTCAGAGTAAAGGCCGTATTTTCCTCAGGTGTTTTTTCAAAGCAGGTGGGTTAGAGATATACGTTCTGCGAGATTCGCTGCTGCCCAAATTCTCAGCGGAAGGAGGCAAACTGAGAACGGTGAGAGAACCGGGCCTTCTGACTCAAAGGGCGGATCCGCACGCCGGACTTGAATATGACCCTTTAACCTCTTCCTTATCTTACACGTCTGACGGATTTTTGTTTTGCAGATTTGCCAGTTTATCAAGAATAACCTGCAAAAAGGGGGTCAACAACGGTGATGTTAGTTTGCTTTGACTTTTCGGTCTGAATGCCACTAGACAGAGATCCCACCGAAGAAATCAATTTAATAACTAACAACCTAGCGAAAAATAAATGCTCGTTTCTATCAGTCCTGTTCTTTTGCGTTACTCAGCTGACCGGATGAGAGCCTCATTACAGCGGATCGCAGGAAGGGGTGCTGGGTCATTAACCTACTACATGACAGAGTTAAAATGTAGTTTCCCCAGCTCGGTGGCACACTGATAACCTCCTTGAAAGTGTAACGTACAGTTTGTCGCCTGTTCGCTCTACTATTTGTCTTTGAGACTGCAAGCGGAATGAACACCAAGTGTGCCATTTATACCATCCCTTGCTGAGAGCTCTATTCCAGTGAGCGAGACTATAATTTGTGAAAGTCAAACAAAAGAGAAACGAGTTACTGCGAATACTGACAAATGTTTCAGTAGAACAGGGGGGTGCAGTGGCGCAGCGGGTTTGGCTTCTTGGGTTCGAGTCCCGCTTGGGGTGCCTTGTGATGGACTGGCGTCCCGTCCTGGGTGCGTCCCCTCCCCCTCCAGCCTTGAGCCCTGTGTTGCCGGGCTGGGCTCCTGTTCGCCGCGACCCCGCTCGGGACAAGCAGCTTCAAACTGTGTGTGTGTGTTTCGGTAGACGCATAGTGCAGAAAAAATTCCACGTTTGTCCAAATCTGGCATTTTCTAAAACACGTGTGGCACATTCATGAAAACGAAAAACCTGGTTTTCTTCACGAAATATGAAACAGATAACAGAAAATCAGATTTTATATTCTAACACATGATTTTCGTCAGAAAATCCAACCCAGTTAAAAGGAGAGGAGGGAAGAGCAGGCTGGACCGCGAGAGATCGTGGTCCGAAGCTTAAGGTTCGGTAGGAGGCCACAGAAGCTGAGGAGAGTTACGCCAAGAGGTCGGTAACTGAAGGGTGATCTTACCAGCCACGGAAACCAGAAGACCGTTGCTGTGGTGTTCGTCAGCTAAGGTGGGCCGACATCCCCGCGCTGTGCTATGGGTGGACCAACAGCGAGAGGTTGATCCACGCTAACTTCAGAACACCGCTCTATCAGCGTCACGTCTCTTTAGATGGAAGGCTCTCCAGCCGGGTTGAGACAACTGACTTGTTAACCGAACGGAATCCGGCGTCTGCGAGGCCTCCACGCCCCGCTGTGCTCCTGCTGCATCCGCGCAGAGGGACTGCAAGCTGCTGCCTAGCATTCTGATCTGGTTCTCCTGCAGCTTCAGGCTGGTTCCGGCAGCTCTGAGCCTCATTTATACAACTAACGCATTACTACCAAAGCTATTGAGACACTTGACAGCGAGGACTAATCAAGCATAAATAAATTAATTAAACATCGTGATGTCAATAAATCAGTAGGCTGCACAGAAACGCGGGCCTCACCTGCTATGGAGATGAGGCTTGAGGGAACAAGTGCTGGAGTGACGACTGACTGACAAGAGAGAGGCCCACAGCAAAGCGATACATACAAATCATGCCCGAAATACCCCAAGAGGAAATGAATGCTTTCTGGGAAACATCCATCCTGACGTACAGCCTCGGTAACGCAAATCTGAACATTAACAAATGTTCAGAAATTAGAGGCAATTTCCACACCACTGGAAGCAAGCGAGCAGTATTGCGTCTTCATGTCAACTGCCAGCGATTTTATACGTTCTCTGCGGTGATTAGACTTTTCGCGGAGCACGGCAGGAGTCCAGCGGTAGCAGCTGGAGCAAACGAGGGTGAAGGGAAGGGGGATAGAAGACCACGTCCATGATCTCAATCTCCATGTTGGTGGAGTCTATGTGCCACATTCAGTCCCAGCATCCTGCATCCTCTGACAACCATGACACGACAAGTCACACACACACACTTTCTCAACCTCTTGTCCCATACAGGGTCGCGGGGAGCCAGAGCCTAACCCGGTAACACAGGGCGTAAGGCCGGAGGGGGAGGGGACACACCCGGGACGGGACGCCAGTCCATCACAAGGCACCCCAAGCGGGACTTGAACCCCAGACCCACCGGAGAGCAGGACCGTGGTCCAACCCACTGCGCCACCGCGCCCCCCCCAAGTAAAGTCAGAGAAAAGGAAAAAGAGCAAGAGCAAGAGAGGCTGGGGGCCTCACTTCTCTGTGGACACCAGTGGGAATGGTGTGGTGCTACCCCACAGGTATTGCCTGAGGTTCCACCCAGTAATCTTCTTACACAGCCCTTTAAAGCAAATGCTTAATACGTAATAAAAGATTTTTGTCTTCAAATCAGTCCTCAGCATTGCACCCCCCCCAGAGCCCCCACCACCCCCACACAGACCCTCAGTGCACTAACTATGCTGAAATGAAGGGTTCCCACCTCAATTAGAGAATCCCCTGCTCCACATCCAGCCCTAGACGTCGGAGCCAGCCTGCTTCCCCCCCCCCCCCCCACCGACGTGTTCAGCCGGTACGTCTCTGGGTAGACGGCTGTTTATCTGAGCTCAAAGACTGCGAGGTTTGCCAGCGCTCCGCCTGTGAGAACGACTCTCTGGAGAGCCAATAAAACATCCAGGAACAAATACATGCCTCTGAATTGAGCATTATTTATTACTGCAAGAATTTAAACAGGACAACAGATTAACTGAAACAGTTTAGAAAACAAAAAACCAAAAGATTCACTCCCTGTAAATTCTATACGCAGTTACTCATGTAAAGTATGTTGGTTAAATTGCGGTATTGGACTGTGCGTCTTTGTGCGCACACATAATGGGGGGCGCAGCGGTGCACTGGGTTCGACCTGGTCCTGCTCTGGGGTGGGTTTGGGGCCCAAGTCCTGCTTGGGGTGCCTTACGATGGATTGGCGTCCCATCCTGGGTGTGTCACCTCCCCCTCCAGCCATGCGCCCCGTGTTGCCGGGTTAGGCTCCGGCTCCCCGGGACCCCGTATGGAACAAGTGGTTTCAGATGGTGTGTGTGTGTGTCTTTGTGCATCACGTGTTTGGATCTGCACTTTTATTCACTCTGCCTTAGACACCACTTTGAACTAAATAAATTAATGCAAATGAAAAATTGCATCCTTGTTCATAATGAAGACATTCTGTAAAAATCTGAACACAACCGAATAAAGCGTCTTGTGTAATTGCTCCGATTTGGTTCAGGAAAACTTCCTGACGTGGAGAAATGGCTGACAACCTATTAGCACATTCATTTTCTTACTAAAGGTTTTTTTTTTTTTTTACCTAAAGCAATGGCACAAGTAAAAAACTTAATTTGTTAACCCATTTAAAATTAAATTTTTCTCAAACTATATCAAGTTCAATAGTCCCATGGCAGTTGTCCTCCTCGGATATACACGCTTTAGTTCATACTGACTTTTTCGTTGTGTTTATTTGTAAAATCTAAAGGGATACAAATGGTAATCGGAGCCACCTAGCAAGAACAGAATCCTTTGTCCTTTTTACCTCTAAAGTCAATGTCCACAGCACTTGCCCAGAGGATGAGAGACAATGAACACGAAACTAGAGATTGAATCAGGACCGAGCCAGGAAAAGCTAACCTAGCCCTCAAACACCCACTTAGCCCGTTTTCCCACCTTTTCTATCACACTCGTAAGTGATTTGTGTCACGAGAGCCTTGGTAAAGCTTGCATTCGCTTTTGGGCCCAACATCAAGAGACCCTTAAACTGATTATGGCTCAGAAAACGAGGAGGGGAAAAAAGCAGCAGGAGCACGGGGCGAGAGGTTAAGGCTGCAAACTCTGGCTACGCTGATGACGTTGGTGTTGACGCCACACTGTTCCATACATTATAACATTTGAAGCCACCCAACCTTAATTCAGTTTGCCCACTGCTTTCGCTTGCATTGGGGATGTGCATGAAAACACTGTGTATCACTATACATGAGTCCATTTTACTTCTCGCTCTCTTCCACTGGTCAGGGTTACTGTGGTCCACTGCCTATCCTGGAATCGGAGGGTGCAAGGCTGGGGGGTTACACCCTGGATGTGAAGCCGCACGCAGCCACACATTACAGCAATTCAGAGTGTTGAATTCACCTGAACTGGATGCCTTTGAACTGGAGGAGGAACCCCACACATGCACAGGTTAGAATATACCAAGTCTACACTGAATGAGCTGGATTTGAACCCACACCTCAACAGTCCAGATGGTGTGAGGAAGCAGCGCTACCTGATGCACCACCACGCCGCCAAGTGCACGTTATTAATCGTAAAAGTCTGGAAGTGGCAAACTAATGGTCCAGCCGATCCGAATTTGAGAGAGATTCATAATCTGGGTCATACAGACTTGGTGGACAAGTTAAACCGAATGACCAATATTTTCCCTGTTGGATCAGTTTAACAAAAAAACAGCAGGTTTTAAGCTGCACAACAAATGTGCTGATTTACAGGATGGATTTGCGTACTGACTAGGTTGGCAGCATCGGCAGCATCCTCGATGACGGTTCACAGCCCCAGCAAATAGCCGCAATGAGTGCTTTTTATGCGCCTAACCCAAATTCACGCTCCGTACAAAACCCAGGGACAGAACCCATGACAGGGAGCAGCAAATAAGGCGATTTCCTGGCTGCAGCACCTTCAAGGAATTTAACCGGGACGTAACACAGCGCACCCAGGCACTAGCTCAAAATTAAAACTGCACATCCTTGAAAATTAGCTTCATCCGATTTCCATCGCTAAGTTTCAAAGCATCGCCCAAAGTAAATTGATGTGATGCAGTTTACTGGAGAGGAACGTAAGCATTTTTCCCCTTAATCACATTTGTGTAAAACCCAATTGTGGAATAAAAATAACTAGGGGGGCCGCTTGAAGAAGGAATTTGAATGAGACAAAATACTACACTTGCAAATGAATGCAGATGAACACAGTAAATTAGGCAATTACACTGTATATTGTTCTCTCTCTCTCGGGATTGTCAGCAAACTAAGTGGATTACAAATATGCAGCATTTTAAGGCTCGTATAAAAATAGCTGTAAATGCTCTTGGTGAAGAGTAGTAAACAAAAATGACAAGAATAACCAAAATGCCCAGAGGCTCCCAATGACAGCTGCGAAACGGTCGAAGGGCATAACTGCAAGTCTCCCAGCATGGTAGGCTGTGTCATAAACGAGGGGTAGCAGTCTGCTCTAGAGTTAAATAAAAGCTATATTTATCGGTTCTTGGGAGGAAAGGCCGAGTGGGGGAAGCGGAGGTCCTTTATGGGGGATCCATATTCATAGATCTTTAGAAAAGTAGCACATCATGACTTACACCCTTGCTTCTCTGGAAAACCGTCACGCCCTCCTCGGCGCAACGAGGATCAGGGAACGACCGCATAAAAGGGCGGTCCAGAGTACATTCAAACGCGGAACCTTGTTCGGCCCTGATCATCGCTCCAGCGTGCTGCTTGAATCCTTACCTTTCCTTTTCCATCCGTCCTCAACCCTGTTCTCCCGTCTCCTTTCCCTTCTCTCTCCGGACCTCACGATTTCCACAAATTCCTGCTCGTCTCGCAGATTGCGGCTTTCGGATCGTCCCTCTGGTAGCGTTTGTGCATCGGCTACCCTCGGATTGTCTTGCGAGCGCGGTTTTTGGATTCCCCTTTTGACCCTCGGCGCTCCGCACTTGGGTACGACGGCTTCCTTCCGTTGTGACACCATGACAAAAATCATCCAACGCACTTAGTTAACATGGTATTATAATGTGTATACAGCATCATCCCAGCCAGCTACTATGAGTCTGCATTTACCAACTAACATTACACTGCATTTTCTAGGTACAAAGCTATTATTTATGCTGCTCATCCACTTGCTGTAGGGATATTTACTTCTTGCCAGGTACTCTGGCTTTACGTCGTCTTCATCCGCTGGCACGGCGGCACGTTGCCTTGGCTAGTTACTGCGGCATTAGATGCTTTTCACCAGGTGGCCATGGATGGCTTCACACAGCAGACTGTGTGATTGAAAGTCTTGATGAAGAACACAAAAGGGAAAAAAAGAAAAAAAAAAAAAAAAAAATCACCAGAAGGCAGACAAACGCCATGTGCGCTTAGATCTACAACACCCACGCACACATTTCATCATTCTGACTGTCTGGGATGAGAAAAATAAACACTTTCTCCTCTGCCTAGGAAAGCACACCCCCAACGATCCCGCAAGAGGCAAAACGGTTCATTTTGACACACTTTGCTTTCGGCGTCGTCGTGGAGAGGGTGAGAACGGGGTGGTTTTCATCTGGCCGTCACTTGGCTCTGAGGGGGGCTTCTGAAACATCCGTGTATCCTGGGAGTGACGGGTCACACCGCCAATGAGCGGTAAAGAGAACTCAGCCTCTTTGCTGATGACAGCTGACTAAAGTGAAATGCGGAGCTAATCGCTTAAAAAATTAATAACTAGGTGATTCGGTGTCTTTTCTATGATCTTAAGTGTTGGATAGATTATGTCTGGATGCACGTGTAAAGTCGGCACGGCGTCATCTGATCTGAACATGTCTAGATCTTAAAACCGAAAAAGTAGAACCGCTCAACGTGTAGAGTACAGTGCAGAAAGTTCATTGAACTTCACCTGCTCGGTTCTGAGCTTTGAGAGCTCCGGTAACTTGGAAGTAACCGCTACGAACGAAAATAAGAGTATATGGGGCAAGGATTGGGCAGACGAAATCCAGCTGTAAAAAGCTGACAGCAGTAAAAGTTGAGAAACTGATTAAAAAAGGTCATTTTTTAATGACTGCGATGAGACGCAGCTTTGATTCTCCCCTTTAAACACTGAACAAACAGCAATTAGACAGCGAAAAAGAAGAGAGAACGAATAAATGCCCCTTAGGATTTTTTTTCTTATGGGCTCTGTAAGTCTCTTTGGTGTTTTTTCTTTACTGACTCCCCCTTAAATTACGAGATGAAGCAGATCGGTAAATCTCCCTTAACCCCCCCGAAATCCTCGAGGCACCATAACGGAACGGGGAGCGAGGAAGCCTCTTCGTAAATCCTCGGCTGATCCCAGAAGGCCCACAGCGTTATCCAGAGCATCGCATGACCCTCAGATCCTCCCGCAGCCTCATCTCACAACTGTGTGTGTAGATATGTCTCTCACAGATAGCCAGACATCAGTTTTGCGCACACACACACACACACACACACACCCTCATCACTCTCTATCACAGACACGTTTTTCCTCTTTTCCCGTGGATCCTTGTCCTGAATCACATGTATGCTACCTGCCTTTCTCTGACACACATGCACAAAATGAGAGACACACATAGCGCTAACTCACAATCGCATCCTCTGACGTTCTGCCCTGTGACAGAAGCCAACGGATAATATGCGGTCGGACACGTCTGCGAAGACATCCTCAAGGTCGCGGTCGAAATCGTCACGCTTGCTGGATCAGCAGTCTTTCGGTTCGGCTAATGCTGTTTGCGTTGTTTATTAAATTAGCGCTGAGATGGAAGGCATGACTCAGCAAAGCAGCGGACCAACGTGGAGCCACGGAGCCGCCTCGGTAGCCCACCGACGGGTCCGGCAATGCTCGCAGCTTCACTGAGGCTTCAGAACTCTAAGGTTGGTGTGCTGCTTCTCCGCATGTCCAAGCACATGTGTAGCATCCACAATCCCTCTGGCCCGCTCTGCTCTGCCAGATGGCCCGTTCACCGGCCCAGCAGAGCGGTTCTGGCCGTGTAAATGGCTGTGTCAGGGAGCCTGTTGATGAGGGTCAACGCAGACCTCCCTGGCTCACAAGGGTGGCGGCTAATTGTCCGTGAAGGACGCAAGCTGACTCCGTGCCATCCTTCTTTCTCATTCAGAAGGTCCGCACCCAGCGACACACACTCACGTGCAGAGGGCACAGATATTCACTCCTGCCACACTGTTGACTGCTTAACTCTTTTTGGTGGTCACACACACACACTCTGACTGAAACCGCTTGTCCCAAGCGGGGTTGCAGCAAGCCAGAGCCTAACCTGGCAACACAGGGCATAAGGCTAGAGGGGGAGGGGACACACCCAGGACAGGACACCAGTCCATCACAAGGCACCCCAAGCGGGACTCGAACCCCAGACCCACCAGAGAGCAGGCCCCGGCCAAACCCGGTGCACCACTGCGCCCCCCTTTTGGCGGTCAGTTTATTTTAATTAACCATTTGGATTAACTCAGCCGGAAGATTCAAAATGCACGTGGACAAAACATTTTCCCATTTTAATCCTGATGGTCCAGAGTTTCTTCCAGGAAGCACAGGGCCAAAGACAGAACTGAGAAAACACCAGTCCATCTGAGGACACTCACTGAGACACAAATGCACATATCCGTTATCTTGCTGAAAACAAGTCTGCAGCAAAGCTTATGCTGTATAAGTTATACGGCTCTCAATATCATCTAAGGAACTTCACTAAAGGATTCGGACAACTCTGAATGCAAAAAAAAAAAAAAAAAATGAAATAAAAGCAAATTGTGATGTTAAGAAACCATTTACAGAAAATCAATCTGGTGATTGTGCCTTTCATTTTGCAAACTGATGCGTTCAGCAATAAATTCTCCAGGCACTAAATTCAGCAACCACTGGGCAGGTCTCTTAACTATGGCTAATTTATGATGCATGAAACCAGGCCATTTGTCGATGTCGTCTTCCCCATACAAACCTCCATTAGCGGTTGTGGTCCTCCACACCCAATGGGACCCCACACACACACACACACACACACACACACACACACACACACACACACACACACACACACACGCATGCACAAAATGCTGCTGCGTTGCCTCCAACTGCACCTACAGCCTTGAGGACCTAATATGACCAGAAACAAGACAAGGCGGCTACAGTTCAGAATAAGCGGATTCATGAATAAGATTCAGAAGAACTGGTTCCATCCCTCAGTTTGGTCACGCAGTGGTTGCCAAGTGCTCTATCTTCCTTCGGTGCAACCACATCTTTTGCTGTAGATATGCACAGGTGCTCTTACTGTGATGTGAATTGTTTGCTGGGTTTAAATGGCCTGGACTGTCAGAGAAATGAAGAAAAAATTTTTAGTTTTAGCTACATTATTGAAGGAACTTGATCTTAGCCCATGGAGGAGATCAAAATGTTCCAGAATGAACCAAACCCGTAAAGAAAAGAGATTTCTAAAAAACCCCGGATCAACCCATTATGCCTTTTCCTCAACTGTTCCGCATAGTGTATTTGGGTGGGAAAATCCTAGAAGGCCATGCTGTCCCAAGGGCATCTGGTGCAGAACAGCACGTCTAACCTCTATCACTTCCATCCCAACCCCATCAAATCCACACAAATCCCCTTGTTTTAAAGTCAGACTGCCTCTGCAAAGGCCAGAGCTGCGATGGCACATCACCATGGCGATATAAGAGGTGGTGAAAGGGATCACTGGTATGGAGAAAAAAGGTAAAGCATGACCTTTTCAGGGATGTGTGTGATGATCGCATTGCGATTGTGAGCAGTTATCTCCGACGGCAGGGTGAGAAAGACGGAATAATACTAAAAGAGGAGGTTGATGTAAATTTGGCACTGACTGTCATCTCATATTTCGAAGTTTCAGAACTTTTACTCGCAGAAGCAAACTTGGAGTTACACACACACACACACTTTGGTCAGTAAAGGTGCACTGCCACAGCACAATCGTGTCACCTGCAGACCGTACCTTGAAGTTCCACAAAGGTGGTGAACACCATAACTGCCCATAATGTTTGTGGTAGGGAAGGTTTACCATATGTACTCTCGCTGGAATCTCGACACAAGGGCTTTACTACGACAGCACAGTGACCCTGTGGGACTGGTTCAGGGCGCGTTTCTGAAGACGCTCCCACACCCCGGTTCTGCACGTGTGGAAACCAGAAGAACAAGGAGAACTAAAACAGCAGGCTCCCTCGGAAGAGCATTGGCAAGATAAAGAAAGGACAGGAACTCTCACTCCTTCAACCAGATGACATAGGACTGAGCCCTGTTCTGGAAGCCTGACCTTCAGCACCTGAGCGAAACGAGATGTCCTTATTAGTAGGTAGGCAAGGAGGGCTCGGCTCCGAGGCACCAAGATAGTTCCCTGTTGTTTGCAGTCTGACAGCTCGACAAAACATGTCTGGGAGGAAGAATAAACACGGTCAACCCGAGGCTCAACAACGGGGCCGGAGAGGGCTGAAGGGAAGCCTGTCTCAAAAGGTGACGCTTGACTTTCTGTCTCCCTTTTGTTCAATTAAGCGACCTTTTTTGCTGCTGTTCCATTCATAGATGGGTGAGCAACGCCTGTGCTTTTAATTGGCTGAAGCATCAGGAGCAGGTGAAGGTGGGGCAGGGGGCTGGAGAGGTGGGCTTTTGCACAAGGAAGGGTTGATGGATGAACTGTGGGACAGAACACAGCGTGCAAGCTGCTCTTCCCCCTGCAAAATCCCACCCATGTGCTCCACTCTTCCCAAGCACACGCACATCTGGCAGCAAGAAACCCAGCAGAGGAACAGCGGCCGACAGCAGGGGCAGACCTACCTTCACCTGTCGACGAGGCTTAAAATGCTGTAACAGGGGCCGTCACAACTGTGATGGTTCCAGGAAAGAAAAGTGAGCGAGGAGACTTTGGCAATCTGCTGCTTAAGGATGTTCACATTAAAATGCACAGACGATTAGAGCTGCTGGGTGGAAAGAAAGAAAGAAAGAAAGAAAGAAAGAAAGAAAGAAAGAAAGAAAGAAAGAAAGACAGACAAATGATCTGAATGGACACAGTAGAGAGGCTCTCAAACTCAGGTTTCTTCTGTTAAACGCTCTTTTGAGCATTTGTCAAAGCTATTGATCTATACATTAAACTCGCAGTTGCAAAGGTAATTATCATGGTTCCACGTTCTGGTTCTACTGGAGATTACTCTAGCTGGGCCCACATGCATCACCATCGCAGCAGGTGACAAATGGAACGACCTGGGCCTAACCTTCCCGCTTCACAAGTCCGGAACCATCACTCGCGCTTTTTCACGGCGCCAACGACAACAATGGCATTAAAGAGTAATCAACAAAGGAAATCGGGGGCTGCAATGCTAGAGTGCTCCGCATTATTCCTGCCCTCAGACCCCAGACTCGCGGAGCTGTGAAATCTAAGGCCCGGTAGTCACCGGGTGAAGAGAAATGCAGCCAATTAATCAATTAGATCGACTGCAAATCGCACCGTTCGTAATTGATCCTTGGGTCTGGGCACTGACCTCTCGGCGGTTCGATAATACGGCACGCTTTTCATACCCGGGAATTAATTAAATCTCTGGCAGACGGGAGAGAATCAATGCTTAAAACTGTGCAAAAACATTATTGATGTTGCACCTTGCAGGCCCTGCAGAGGATGTGTGCAGAGGAACTGTCCCGACCGGCTCGATTTGTACACACATTTACCATGAGGAGCCGATTGATTTCTCTTCTCAGCGAGAGAAAAGGAAAAGCACAAAAATGGGGAAATTTCTGTCTAACCTTGGTTAAACCTTGCATCACCTGCCTGTTCGGAAACACCCGGAGGGTCACATACAGCATCGAGGTTCATCCTGTCGAAAGGATGAGAAACTCTTGCGTTCAAGTAATTTGGGCCGGAAAAACAAATCACATCATTTCCTCAGTCGGTATCAAACCGCACTGTACATCAAAAATACTGTATTTTATCAGTAACACACAATCAGAAGTGTATTGTATGCCTGCATTCCAATGCGAATATTTACAATATTAGTACGTATAGGTACAGATGTATTTTGTTTTTCTACATGATCGCGTAAGGAGCTTTGGTTCTGTTTTTTTGTCAGTGTGCGTTTCATAAGGTAGGATGAAAGTAAAAGCTTGCAGCACATCTGCAATCCCTCCTCCTCCGCACATAATCCATATGTGAAGATGGGTGCGCTCACACACACACACACACACACACACACACACACACACACACACACACACACGCACACACAGAGACACACACGCACACCCTCCTAGGTGTCATACCCAACCAAACGAGTGCCATTGCTCTAAGGTATTCCTTCTCAAACTGCATTTTATTCAGATGCGGTACTATTCAGAACACGCCCGCCAGCAACGTTTCGATAAAGAAGCAGGGATGGGAACTGAAGAGGAGCAGGAGGGAGGTGGGCTAGCCGCTGAGGTGGATGCAACTGAGAGGTTCAGGGGAAAAACCCTCCATCCTATCGGCACCAGTGTCTGCCGCCTTCCTAACGAACGTACCGTTGCTCGACTTTGATCCGGATGGGGCTCCGCTTGGCCCGGAGAGACCGGATTCCGCTTCTTTTCCTGGCAATTTAGCGGAGCGTTGCAGCCCGAACCCAAGCATCCTGCTCTCGCCACAAGGGAGATGGAGGTTTACACAAATAATTCATGTTTGTTTTCTCACTCAAGGGTACAACCGCAGGGCCCCTTTTACCGAAGCAGCGATATCTTGCTCGTAAGGACGGACCCGTCAGAGGCCGCGCGCAATAAACATCACCGACAGCTGTTAGAAGGGAGGTTCCGGAAGGATCGTGATCGTGAAGAGCGGGACCTCAGCTGGGAGCGCAAGAGCAGCGTACCGACGTTCCACCATCACCATGTGGTGGAGCAGAGAAGCAGAGAACGTTCCTGATCTCTGCCATCGTCCGCCATGGTTCGTCGGTGAGCCCCAAACACCCCGTCCATTCGTTCCTTCGGGCCGCGGGTCTGTTCTCATGCCTCCTTCGCCAAGCCCTTTCGGAGAAACTACCGGTCCTACGTGCTAGGGGGTTAACGCAGGTGAAGGGCCTTCCCTCCACACCAGCTTGCAACTCAAACAGCATTTCGGCGCCCTCTATCGGTCATGCTTACATCCGCTAAAACAGAGCAGGGTTTTTGGGACCGAACTCGCTGTGTTTTGCACCGTGTCCTACCATTGCGTCTATTCCCACTTCTTTATACACCGCCCAAAAAAATTAAAGGAACACTCTGAAAACACATCAGATCTCAATGGGGAAAAAAAAATCATGCTGGATATCTATACTGATATGGACTGGGTAACGTGTTAGGAACGAAAGGACGCCACGTCGTTTGATGGAAATGAAAATTATCAACCTACAGAGGGCTGAATTCAAGGACGCCCCGAAAATCAAAGTGAAAAAATGATGCGGCAGGCTAGTCCATTTTGCTGAAATTTCATTGCAGCAACTCAAATGCTACTCAGTAGTTTGTACGGCCCCCGCGTGCTTGTATGCACGCCTGACAACGTCGGGGCATATGCTCCTAATGAGACGACGGATGGTGTCCTGCGGTATTCCCTCCCACATCTGGACCAGGGCATCGCTGAGCTCCTGGACAGTCTGAGGTGCGACCCGGCGGCGTCGGATGGACCGAAACATAATGTCCCAGAGGTGTTCTATTGGATTTAGGGTCAGGTGAGCGTGGGGGCCATTCAGTGGTATCAATTCCTTCATCCTCCAGGAACCGCCTGCATACTCTCGCCACATGAGGCCGGGCATTGTCGCGCACCAGGAGGAACCCAGGACCCACTGCACCGGCGTAGGGTCTGACAACGGGTCCAAGGATTTCATCCCGATACCTAATGGCAGTCGGGGTGCCATCGTCTAGCCTGTAGAGGTCTGTGCGTCCCTCCATGGATATGCCTCCCCGGACCATCACCGACCCACCACCAAACCGGTCATGCTGAACGATGTTACAGGCAGCATAACGTTCTCCACGGCTTCTCCAGAATAATAGTATATCTAAATGTTTGTACGAAGACATTTTTCGTGGTACTGATGCAAGGAGCGCCATGGCTCACAGTGTGGGGTTCGGTCAGAGCCTTGAGTTGCGCTTCCATTCATAATGCCGTAGCCTTCACGATTACATAGAGCTCCCAGTTCTTACCTCCATCCCAGTTAGGCCAAGCAGAAGAGGAGGTTTGCTTAGCTTTCCTCCAAATGTGAAAGTGGCCACAGGGCCTCTTGGTGCATCGACCCAGGGATTATCAGAGAATCAAAAAAATGGACACTTTAAAAAATAATTTCCTCTCACCGGATATGAACAAAATTTAAAAGGACAGGAAGGCACGCCATAATCTTATCGTGTGGCTTTTGTGACAGTAGCTTTCTCCGGGCCTGTCAGAGATGGATCTGAGACCGATGAAGCTCTGTACCCTGTGGAGTTCCACATTCATTTCACCCTTCGCTGGCTCCCTAACACAAAGCAGCCCAGCATCCTGCCATCTTTCAGAGCACAGAGAAGCTGAAGGTGCTCAAAGGCCATAATCCCAGTGTACTTGACATTATTAGCTGGTCAGGTGATAGATGGGCCACCTGCCTCTAAGCAGCCAGTCACCTGAGAGCATAAACACCTGTGGTTTTGTCAGCCAATCACGGACGATCTGGGGCCCCTCGTGGCCCGAAAGCTCCCGTGCTGGAGGCTTGGAGGTCTGCTGTACATCACAGAAATATGTTCTCTTGGGCAGTGCTAACCGTCCAACCTCCAAATGGTCAGCCATTCATCGCGGCTTTTCACCTGCAGAGAGGTGGCTGTCATTTCAGCTTTGCGTTCCGCGAAATCACTTTGGAAATGTCACGTGGCCGTCCAGTCATTTCTCACTCCGTCTCATTTGGAGAGCCGGGGGATGCGTACAAAACGGATCAGGCTGCTGTGTCATTTTGACAGAATCGCTACTTAATTGTCAAAAGACCACCGACCCCCCCCCCCACACATAGCACGCAAGCATCCATTGCCATTCATTGAGAAGATAATGGGATGGATGTCATGGAAACCAGACAACTGTGAAATCCATCTGCGAGATAAAATGGTTGGTTTTTCGAGGGATGCGATAGCACGGAATCAGAGCTCGCTCAGACAGGCCTCCACTGGGACCCCACCTGTCACACAGTATGATGCATAAGGGCAGCATTTCCCGAATACTCTTTATGTCGGAGAGCATATCCAGGCTTCCTGACCGCAACGCACCTGAATAGGGGGCAGCGCCGGTCCAGCGCAGCCGTCCTCGCTGCCTTGGCAGACCCTCGTCAATCCGCACTTCATGCTGGGCTTTACCAGCTGCAAATCTTCATTTATTCTAAGGTTCATAAACGAAAGGGGACGACTTTATTAGCCCAAACACCCGGAACACTTTTACATTTATTCATTTAACTGACGCTTTTCTCCATGGCACCTTACAATGGTTTATCCATTTATGATAGGAGGGTCATTTTTATTGGAGCATTTATGGAACATACCTTGGCTCCAAGGTACTACAGCAGGAGATGGGAATGAAATCCTGGATCCTTTGGGTCCAAAGGCAGCAGCTGTAACCACTACACTGCCTGCTGCACCTCAGTATTACAGGTATTGCTCACCAATCATTCTTTGACATGATTTAATCCTTAGCCAATTCTCAAGTACAAGGAATGGTTTGAGGTGAGTGATGTATTCAGCGAACGGTTCAAAAGAGTCCAATAAATTTGAAGTCAAGGTGAAACAAAAAAGAGTTTCCAAAGGTCCCTGCCCCCTGCCAAAGCTAGAGTGGAGAACCTTTATTGAACAGCTCAGGGAAATGGCTCCGTAGCCAAAGGTTCTTGGCTCAAATCCCAACAGAGAATCTGCTGTTGAACTCCAAAGAAGGGTATAGCGATAGTCAAAAGTCTGAGTCAGAGTCAAACTGCTGGAAGCCAGTTTCCGAAAGAAGTCAGCTGATGCGTCTTGGACACGTGAAGGTTGTTTTATCATCAGTCTTCCGTCCACTTTCTTGTGTAGAAGGATTGCTCAGGTGTACTCAAAGTTTTGACTTACACTGTACTTTGGGATTGATCCAGAAAAAGCCAGCTGTGTCAGTGAGCGTACTGGAAAGCCTGATGAGGTTTAATTTATGTTACAGAACAGCACTTGCATCCCAGATTAACAGATGCTTTACTAGGGCCAAGGTCCTTCGGCGAACTCATGCTGCCGTTTTGTTCAGACTCGTGAGAAACTGAGCACAAGAGTGAGTGCGGCCAGGAACCTGTTATCAGCGTTTGGTCGGGTTAATGTTACGGTCGCTGAATGGGGCAGCCCGTCCGTGAAATTAAACTGCTGCTCCGTTTACTGTGGTATTTTACACACTTACCAGTTCTTCATTGGCATTGGATCATATTCGACACCCCAGAGCAATAATTTAGATTTACTCACTTAGCAGACGCTTTTCTCCAAAGCAACTTACAACAGATACTATGTAGTGTTATCAGTCCACACACCTTATTCACTGCGGTGACTTACACTGCTAGATACATTACTTACACTGGGTCACTCATCCATACATAAGTGGAACACACTCTCTCTGTCACTCACACACTATGGGGGAACCAGAACAGCATATCTTTGGACTGTGGGAGGAAACCAGAGCACCCAGAGGAACCCATGCAGACACAGGGAGAAGACTCAGACTCCACACAGACTGAGCAGGGCTCAAACCCACATTCTCTCACACCACCCAGGCGCTGCAAGACAGCAGCGCTACTTGCTATGCCACCCGTGATGGAGGCGACTTCGCTTTTGTACTTGTAAGCTGTAAGTACATGTATAACTGACATGCGTTTCTGTGCATGGGTTTTATCCCCACTCGGACTGTGTGGTGTTTGCATGTTCTCCCCGTGTCTGCGTGGGTTTCCTTTGGGTGCTCTGGTTTCCTCCCACAGTCCAAAGACATGTTGTTCAGGTTCCCCCATAGCGTGTGTGTGTTCCACTGGTGTATGGATGAGTGACCCAGTGTAAGTAATGTATCTAGCAGTGTAAGTCACCTTGGTGAATAAGGTGTGTGGGCTAGTAACACTACACAGAGTTCACTGGAAGTCGCTTTGGACAAAAGCGTCTGCTAAATACATAAACTATAACTACAACACTGATGGCCCTGTATTAATTTTTGAGTCAGGCTTGGCATTCTGTCTCACCAACAGTACAGTAAGTTCCATGAGTTCAGCTCACCTTCTCATTCACAGGTACTACCGGTAACCACAGCAATGCACCTCAAGTACAGTGTTGCTCAGGTAAACTGGGTCTCCCCAGTCCAGCTGGGCAGTGGCGTCTCGCACGCTGATCGATCGCCCTGTAGTGACCCGCGACGGATGGATCGGTGGTCTCGCGTCTCTTCTGCTGTCAGCTTGGAAAGAAGGGCCCTCATTTGGGTTGTGCTCCGCTCCTCCTCGCCCTCAGCCCGCATCTAGCTGCACAGCCCGTGTTTCCTAATGTCTTGTTCACGTCCTGTGTGACCGCTGTGGGGACGAGGGAGAGGAAGGGCAACGAGCAAGGCATTTGTCTTTATACCTTTTACGGGTCATGTGGTGAAATGATCCCTCCCGCTGGCTATAACCAAGATATTTAAGGCGAAGAAGGTATTACATTTAATTATTTCAGTATTAAACTTCTTCCTGTTAAAATGGATAAAATCGTAATCATGGCGAGTCGCTTGGGATAAGTGACGACTAAGCAAATAAATCATGTAAATTGCTCTGAAGAGTCCTGGCTGAACGAACAAATGCAAATGTAATTTCCTGTTGATTCCCAGTCGTTTGACTGTGACTCCGTGTGTGAATTTTTATTCCTACCCGGAGCACACAGCATCTTTTCGCCCTTACGATAAATCATCATTAGCATTCAATCTTCCTCCGTTTATTAAAGCCACATATTTCTATGCAATTAGAGGAGTGGGGGAGTCTCCCGGAGAGCGCTGTGAGCGCGGCACACATACGCACGCAAATGCCTGGTTTGGATAAAGCACCCGATCCCTCGGAAACCCTTGCTCACCACGGATCCCTGCTCATCCAAATGCCAGTCGGGGTATATCCTGGACATCCCGGAGAGGACACCAGTCCATCCCCCTGTGCACGCACGCACACGCGCAGCAGGCGGTTCACGAATGCACCTGAAGTGCGTTTCTTCGGACGGTGGAGGGAACAAATGCAAACGCAGATCGATCGGGGATCAAAGCCACATTTCATTGCACAGCCAAGGAGCTGCGAGGCACCCGTGGTGCCTGTTACACCACCTCGCTTCCCCTCCTTCGGTTCTGGCTGACACCCGCAAAGACATTACCCCCATTGGCGTTTTCACGTTGCAGCTTTACACCACGCAGCCAGGAGAAGGTGCTAGACAGGACGTGTGACTATGTTTAACACATGGATCTCAGCGAATTTGTTAAAGAGCCAGACTGCTAGGGTTCAACTCCCAGCATGGGGAGTGCTGCAGATAATATGTACTTGCACCAGATCTGATGGAGAAACGCTCAGTGCTGTAGAACAGAAGCCTAACAGGTGGACGGTAGTCACACAAACGGGTCAACGAGAGAAGCTGTGGACGGCGGGGTAGTGGAACAAATAGTGTTTTAGATTTACACCAAATAGGAATTTGTCTAATTACCCAGTCGGCTATCAATAATGCTTGACCAATGGAGGGTCACAATGGTCCAGAGCCTATGCTGAATGTGCAGGGTACGATGCAAAGCATACCCTGGACAGAATACTAGTCCATTGCAGGGCAATCACATACACTCATTCAATCACACATCACACGCGAATGGCCATTTACTGTATAGTCACCAGTTTACCTGAAATGCACATCTTTGGACTGTGGGAAGAAACCAGAGCACCCAGAGGAAATCCACACGAACATGGGGCGAGCATGCAAACTCTACACGGACTGAGCCAGATTCAAATCCCCATCCAAACGCACAGTGTGACCTGCTGCACCACTGTGCCACACATCGGTGTTAGAGGCAGACTTCATTATTCAAGTGATCCATCGGTGTGGCTTAGTTACTTTGTTCAGACCAAAGTGGTCTGGCATTGCTGGCAAGGGACGGTCGAGGCACAGTTTAAAAAGAGCAGCGGTACTGCTTCAGGCTGTTTTTTCGGTGGTCCCTGTATCCTCAACCTGCTACATGCCCAGCTCTCAAACAACGACTGGGTTCTGCTCCCGGTGTGGAGCATTCCTGCGAAGGTATGTTCCATAAATGCTCCAATAAAAATGACCCTCCTATCATAAATGGATAAACCATTGTAAGGTGCCATGGAGAAAAGCGTCAGTTAAATGAATAAGTAGCGTCAGCACAACTAGCAAGGGTAATCCTCATTAACATTTGATAAACTCTTAAAATGTCATATTTCTTTATGCTTAGAAGTATAAAGCGAAAGACATTATTCCTTTAAAAAATGCCACAAGCTGGTGAAGCAAGAAGTCAAACAATTGTGTATTATTTGTTTTACAGCATTTTTGTTTCAGTATTCATCATTAAATGCAAAATGACACAGGCTTGTCATGGGACGTTTAGCAGGAGATGTTTTCAAATGAGCTTTCAGGGGAAAAACTGTTAAAAGATGGGGCCTTTGAACCATTGTGGTTAATTCACATGGGACGGGCAAGTGTTGGTGTTAATAAACCGAGACATTTTATTTGCATACGACCGCCACGGGAAAACCACAGAAGGCAAGAATGTATTCTAATGAAAAGTTTCATAAAAATAAAACTACTATATTCCACAGTATATGTGGATGTGGTCAGTAAAAAAATATCTGCAACATGTATGAAACAGAAGTTCAACTGTTTTTTTGTAGGATGCTCCTCTCACCAGATTGACACAGAGCACTGAACAATGTTGTAATATTGAAAATGCAGGTAATATAAAATTACACATATAACGCATAATTTACAACAGAATAAACCAGCTGGCAACAGTGGAGAGGAAAACAGAGAACTCACAACCACTGCCAAGGGGAGAAAAATAAACCTCTGTGGGTTCTAGTATCAATGGCTGCCCACTCCTCCTGGGCATTGTACTCTGGTGACAAAGGACCTGCGTAGATATGTCTAAAAAGTACAACTATCAGCTACTAAACATGCAAAGTATACTTTTTTTGTCCCAGCCCAAGGTTGCTGGTTCTGTCGGCTGGTCGGCAGCAAAGTACAATGATCCAAGGTACCTTCCTAGGTAAGTGGCTCTACAGTAACTACAGTGGGCGCACGAAGGCGAAGAGATAAGGTTTAAGCATGGATTTAAAGGCTAAGACTGAAGGAACATTCCTGATACCACCTTGCAGATTAGCTATAGAGCAATACACACTGGAATAAAGGCACAGCCTCTCAATGAAATCGCATTCAACGTGCGTCTTGAGAAATCCACGTATGGATTGTAGACAACATTCAGGAATATAGGAATTAATATTTATCACTTTATTGCTTTGATTTAATAAGGTAATATATTTATTACCGAACAAGAAAATATTTAACATTTTACACTATTCATGGAAGGTACTAGATTGGAACTGTTGTAATACACTTTAAATTGCTAGTACATATACTCCTAATGTTTAGTCTACTTAAAATCCTTCTAATGCTCTATTTTTTGGCGGTAATCATTTTTAGCTATAGTATGCAGGTTAACATTTGATGATATGCAAGATGCCCCTTCGCACCTTTCGGCTGCTGCCAAGATGATCTTACAAACGGTCAACATAGCGATTTAGTGCCCATATTTTGAGAAAGCACAATAATCTGGAGTGCTTTAGTAGCTATATTGATCTTAATAAAGTTTTTTTTTAATCTTCATCTAAAGCATAAATTTTCCCAACCGCCTCCTAGAGCAGCTGCACCTTTAGGGCATCTGAAGGTCTCTACAACATCAGCAGACAACGCATAAGAGCAGCTTCTAAAGGCACGTTCATGATTGAACGACTGAACTCGCATTTAGCAGAGAGCCCATCAATGTTCAAGGTACTGACAGCGCGCTGTGCTCTCAGCTCGCTTTCATTAACCACGGCCGGGCAGAGTTGCGGAGGACCCGAGTCGACCTTGAAATCACCGGGTGCAAAGCTGGGCAGGCGATACCCTGGACGGAATGCCAGTCCATCACAGAGAGGTGGCATAAATTCTACCTTTATTCATGCCAGTGAGGCTTTTCTCCAAAGGGCCTTACACCATTAAGCCACTTAGTTATTTACCCATTTATAGAGCTGGGTCATTTTTACTGGAGCAACACAGGGTAAGTACCGTGATCAAGGGTCCTACAGTAGGAGCTGGAATTCAAAACTGCAACCTCCAAGTCCTAATGCAGGAGTGCTAACCACTACCCTACCTATGGCCCCTTTTCTACGTCCTAAGTGGATCGTGTGTCTGTGTCCTGTTACAGGTCAACATGGACTTTCCAGTTCTATTAGAGTAAATACAGAGTAATGCACCAGCTGGAGTTGTGGTTTTCAAGAACTAGTGGGCATTAGGAATTTCCTCAGTAACGGAGCGTCACTAACAAACTGTTTAACTTGCTCTGCTTCCCTCCGACACCAAGCCAACAAAACAGCAGCTTTGCTTCCACTGCACAAAGTGCACTCTTTCATCTGAATCTCACCAGTGTGGAGCCCAGGGAAGTCGTTAAAACAGACCACACACACACACACACACACACACACACACACATATTCTGTGCCTTGAAGACAAGAAGCAGTCTTCCACAAGACCGCCTGACTCATCTACCATTGCAATAAAAACATCCCTGAAACAAAAATGCCTTAATTAAAATTAATGAATTTAATTAGCTACGTAGTAATTCCGAGACAGATGGATTTTCCAAATCGTGACGGACAAATGACACGAGTGTGCAGTACAAATGAATGCGAACAGGAGATGTGAACTCTTGTCACTCACGCACGGGACTAAATCCCTCGCAGACATATTTTCTCTCGGTAACAAACAGCAAATGTGGGGGTGCGGCAATGACTGCATGAGGAGGATCACAATTTTTCAGTTAATTGGTAAGTGAGATAAATACATGGCTGGAGAAAATGGAAATGATGATACGTCAGCTGTCACAACAGTATCCACTGTGGTCTTCTCACGAGCACGCATATTTGGGAGCTGCCGTGACACCGGCTGAATATTCATGACTTAACAGGAAGGAGAGGCCTGAAGACATCATTTTCAGTTGGCAGACAAAGCATACCTGAGACATGATCAGAATTTACGCTGGGGAAGGGAGAAACTGAGCACTTAAATCCAATTTCTATTTGCCTTTCTTTCACATCGGTGCATTTTTATTTTGGCAATAATTCCTCCCAGTAAACTCCATTCCAATGTTATGCATTTAAAATTGTTAAAGATGATATGCAACAAAGACACAAAAGATCATATTTAAGCTTTTAATTTGTGCAGTGACACAATATACATGTATATACATTACACCTAATGTACACATTTTAAAAATAAATGGAAACAATCCCTTAAAATAATTTCTTGCATTACAGCTTTTAACTCAGTTTATATTAATGAACAAAATTTACTATAGAACTTAGTCACATGAAAAAATATTTTAAAAACTCACTTAAGCATCACAATGACCTAGATTTCTACAGCCATACGTTAAAAATGTCCAGTTCCTAAACATTATCTCATAAATACATTAATATTGTGAACAAACACACACACACATATTGTTAGTAGTTTCACTGTAGTGTGGAGCCAGTTCCAGGGGGGAGAAAAACAAAAAAAAAAAAAAAAGACACGCACAGGGGTAAAGGATGTTATCAAAGGAAAACCGGGATTTAAATTCCCTCCAGTTGTCATGTACCTCCTACTGATCAGCCTTAAACGTAATGCATGCAGTGCACTTTCCCAAGTACGCGGTCTCACCAGACCAGGGTCAGCAGGTCTGTTGCAAGGTAAAGCCAAAGCACCCAGCAATCATCAGCAGGTTAAGATGACCACCATCAACATATTGGTGAAAAACTGCAGCACATACATTAGTTTCTTTATCAGGACTTACCTAGTTACGGTTATCCTGTACATTTACTCATGATCAAGCATTATATTTACCAGAACAATTCCTGAACCCATTTACAAAGCTGTTATATGAGGTTCACTCATTACGATCATACATAAACGTAAACTGCATTCTTTCTGAGCTTCTCAAAAAAGTAATGAGCGCTCAGAATGTTTTTGGTTTAAATGAACCAAAGGTCGGCATTCGTGCATTCCAAACACTGACACCTATTTTGCTCAGTTCAAAACAAACAATTAGGGCATCAGTGAATTGGACTGTGGCCAGAGAGAGCACTTCACCCCTCACTTTACAGTTGTGGGTCCGGTCTGAGATGGCCTGCAGCCAGGTTAATTTTTTTTAATTTGTAGTTGATAAGATTTCACTAAAATCTTTATCAGAGATCTGGTTTTGAACTTGTGCTTACAAGCAACTCCTATGTCAAGATCAATTCTAATCCCTGACAGGTGTTCTGAACGATCTTAATAGACCAGAAGTTGTCAGTGTTCAAGTGCACAGGGCATCGTTGATGGGACCACTCATTTTACCATACAGATAGACCCAAAAAAAAAAAAATCTGTAAAATCAGTGCCAGAAAGGCTACACTGCTGCTGAAATGTGGAACAATATTTGGACACTGATTCAAATCCATTTGAACTGCAAGACTCACAAAGTGCCAGGGGTTTTAAGTTTACAATTTTAAGGCTAGATATAGGGATAAAATCTGGGGTTTGGCTACATAAAACCAAAAATATGTCCCTAATGGCACTTTCTCACTATCACCCCATCAGAAAAATTCAGCTGAAAGTGTTTGTTTATGCTGTGTTCAGTCACTAAAGCATTCATAATATGGCAGGGGTGGGCAAAGGGGAGGTCACACAGTGATATGTATACCAATAACATGCATAAATAAAACTATAAATAAATAAATAACAGAGATAAACAGAAAAGGAGGCTTAGTGTCTTAAAGGCAATCCATGTTCATCAACACCAACTGCTAGAGGAACACAAAAAAAGCCAAAAGAAGTGAAGGGCAGGAGGAGCGACAGACACGGTGGCACAGAAAGAGTGACGAAGTGGACTGTGACAAGCAACACTCCGTCATGTACAGCTCTGTACGGCTCTACAGATGTCCTTCTGGTGGACACAGATCGGTCTTTAAGACTTTCTACAAGCATATTTACCAGTAGTGTCTGACACTGAAAAAACAAAGTTTGAAAAGCACCTGTGGCAAAATGTGACAATATGCAAACTATAGCTAATGTACATATATGAAAAGAGTAAAGACTGAAGTTTCTTATTCATACACCTTGTCGGAGGGGCAGGAAAAGGCCAGTGAACCACTCCCATATTGGGCTTTTATGGCATTGGAAGCACCAGGTCTATGTGAAATGAGTCTTTAACCTGCCAAGAACTACACAGTGAAGAACCAGGGCAGGCCAAAGAAAACCCAGAATGCCCTCTACAACACACACATACAAACACGCGCACACACTCGTGTGTGTATGTGTGTGCGCGCACAAAGTTATTGCGTGCAAGAACTCAACCTGTAAGCATTCGTGCTAACTGTACAAGAACAAGCACACGGTGTACTTCAGCCCTAGTAGGATGCGTGGAGTAACACCTGGTCATGTTTTGGAAGACTACATTCTAGAGATTTGTTTAAAAAAAATAGTCATAAAAATATTAATTTAATATATCGAGCCACAGTGAGCCTAAGTTATGTTGAAGCCAGTACTTGGTCAGTAGCTGGATGCTTTGGACACAGTGGCCAGGGACCAGCTTGCTCACTAACCGTAACATGAGACACTGAGGACCAGGTGCAGTTCCCTCCAGCACGTTTCAGTAGTTACACAGCAGTGCAGCCGGTGGCAGGGTTACCCCAAAAGACAGATGGGCATACAGGACACCAAGCGACCACTCATCAACTACCAGCAGGGCTTACAGGAGAAGGTACTATATGTCATCTCACAAATGGTGAAGTCAGCTTGGTCCTCTTGTTTATGGCAACTCTTGTCACTGTCTGTTGGGATTTCGGAAATCAAACAGGAATATAGCAGGGCGGCACACGGCCACATGGAGACAACCAACACTAAAGCGTGTGAACAACAATTGACAGAAAAACACAGTCCTCTCAACAGTTCTCTTTTCTGTACTGAGGCCAAACAGTTTGCTTCGTTCCTGTTTACCATACTCACTACATTAATTGTACCATGAACAGGTTCACTGTGAACACAAAGCAATTTAAGTTTCACAGTTGGTGGAAACGAGCCTTTTGCAAGTAGGCGCATCCATCTCCATCTCTTCACGTCACTTAACACAACCCAAGGAAAGGTGGCAATAAATAAACCTCCGCCTACTGGCCCACAGAGAGGGACGAGGAAGGCAGGGCCAGGGAGAGGGGTAAGCTACATCTGATGAGTGGGGTCGGTTTGGGGGTGGAGGGATGTCCCTTTTTAGGTCTTGAACCTGCCCCCTTCCTTAGGGTGTCTGGGCTCCGGATCTCTTAAAGGATCCCAGCAGGGTCTGGACACCTTTCTTGACGCTGGAGCCGACACGGCGCGCAACCGAGTCCGTTGGGGGGCCAGGCAGGCAGGAGCTGGTGCTGGGGGGCCGGGCATCCAGACACTTCTGGTAGCGGAGCTATTAAGGTGCGAGGTGGATGGGTGGGGAGAGTAACAGCATAATAACTGAATCATTGTTTACCCCATTATACAAACAGTACTCCAGGCCTAGGCATCTCCGGAGGGTGTGCTGTTTCAACAGGGGTCTTAATGACCCAGTTGGGTGTGGTACTTTGACTGATGGTATTTCACAGTACTAGCTACTTTTTTTAAAAAATAATTTTTCACCTGAATGAATCAGTAATTACTTAATCATTACCACTAATAGACACTTTCAGGCTCATGAAACCTAAATAAAAATGCTAATTTATTGTGCTGAATTTTAATTTCGCACAGAGAGAGAGAGAGAGAGAGAGAGAGCACATTTTGTTTGCACAAAGTGACCTATTAGGTTTTTTTGTTTAACATGATTGAAAAAACAAATTCTCAGCACACCAAGCACAGTGTAATGTTCTGAATTTAAAAAATACCATTAAGGCTGAGTGATTAAGAGCTCACCTTGAAAAAACCTAGCACACACCACAGACCACAGGAGCTGGACTTCAGAACCCCTCGGCTTCATTCTTAATATTTACATAGTAGTGGCCGGTAAAAGAGGTTTTTAATTTCTAATTGGACGTTAACAACATAAGAGATTCCACCGAGGCAATTACACCTTCTCAGGAACTGAATTCAAAGTACAAGCAGCAGGTAGCTTAATGGTTAAGAATCTAATGGCTGCCAGTTCAAATCCAAAGAGAAGCCCTGCTCTCACACCCTTTAGATATAGACAGAAGAAACTGTAAACACCGGCACTGTGAAAACTCCCCCCACCTCACACACACTCACCATGCAGGCAGCCTGCACAGCTTCAGACAGGCTGGCAGCATTGGGCTCACACCAGAACATGTGGCACACAAAGTCGCCGGGGCCCTGGGCCATGATGAAGGCAAAGGTGTGGACATCCTTGCCCACACCCATGAAGCTCAGGAAGCGCACCCGGCACTCCGAAAGCACCTTGTCCATCTGGGGGGGGTGATTGGAAAAAAAAAGTGCCTTCATGAGACGGCCAAGTTTCACAGCAATAACACACAGAGCTCAGTTGCTTTCATTGTGCAATGATATCTTGTGCTTACAGTGCTACCACTCCTGCCACTCTCAGCTCCCATCCACCCCCCACAGCAGGAAGGAGGCTGCCTGGGCTGCGTTACCAGCCCACGAGCGGTGTGAGCTCACCTCTCCATCGATGATGGTCAGTGTAGCTGAGGCCACATTTACGGTGACTGGTGTCCACTGCTTCTCTTTGGCATTCAACGCCGTCTCCAAGGCAGCATTGACTGTGTCCATACCTGGGGCACACGACAGTGTTTCTAGGGATGGAAGGCAGGGGTGCACTAGCCATGCCTATAGCGTTCAGATAGCACATCACCAAAAAGACCAGCAAAAGTTCTGAAGTACTGCAGGTAGATAAAGAGCTCAAAGGAAAACACTCAAAAGTTGAGGAAAAAATGTCTAAAAATGAGCAAAGTAATTAGGGTGCATGAGATAAACCCTATGATTCATTCCCTTCATGTGCAATGACTGCTAGTACAACGCAAGACTGAGTATTCACAAGCACTCACATCAATATTTAATTACAATTATTTAATCTCCTCGTACTTCATAAACACTGAAATTAGTTAAACATTTGTTAGTTGCTCCAACCAGATACAGTAATTCCTACAGCCACGTGAGTTTTCAAAACACGATTCTGCACACAGGTGACTGGTAAATAGAGGAACGATTTCAGTGTAAATAGGAACTTGCACTGTGTTGTACATGATTTCGTCCCCAACGTGTTTATGTTTTGTGTCACTGACTAAACCAGCTGAACAGCCTGCGGAGGAACACACATGACGCTCAGTTCTCCCACATGCTGTGTTGTGGAATTGCTTATCGCACAGTTCTCACTTTTCCTCTTATATTACCAAAAAAAATGAATAAGATGATATGAAATGAGTAAGAATGTGACTAAGAAGTGCTGGTGGTAAAATTTCAGGTGGTGAATGCAAAAGACAGCTTTAACATTTAAAGTCTAAACTATTTAAAATATATCAGTTTGTTTATTATGAATTTGACAACATTTTTTTATAACAATTGGAAATGCTTTGGTCCCTGATATTTGTGTGTGATTTTTGGTAACAGAAGCTTTTACAGGAACGCATCTATCGTGTAGAACAGAAATGACTTTCATATGAAAACTGGAATTAAGAAAAAAATAAGATGAGTGTGTAAGAAAGGACTGAGAACATAGAATTCACAGGTAGGAAACATGTAAAAGCAATTCTTAAAAGAAACACAGCTTACCTACAGGTTTGGCCACTGGCACATTACCCAGGTAACGCACCTGAAAGCGCTGGACTAATTCATTTTTTGGTGCAGGAAACTCTGCACAGGAAACAGAAAAACGAGTGTAAATGAAAGCATTAAAACAAAGAAGGCAGAGGTTGTAAAGCAGTATTTCTAGTTCAAATATACATTTGATTTCCAAAGATCTCCTCATAAAGTGGATTTCCATAAAATTAACTCTTCATTAGATTATTTTACATGGAAACAATAATCAATGTGCTCCCACCACTTTTTCCAGCAAACATGAAAGAATTCCACCCTGGCCCTTCATACACAGAAAATCCAACTGAAAATCAAGCCTAAAAGATCAGAACTGCTCTGGACACCTTTAAATCCAGGCTTAAGAACTAGATATTCAAAATAACTTATAACGCTTTGGCATGCTCATATATTATTCCCTAATAATTAGTCTATTACTTTAATTTTGTTGTTTTATTCTTTTGTTCTTGGAAGGCTTCAGGTTAATCAGTGTCTAAGTTGCCCATGTGGAGAAAATGAGTATATGTCATTGTCCGGTGATTAACTGGTATCCAGTGAACCTGGGTCTACCTTGCCCCTCCTCCGACACTGCTGGGATAAGCTCCAGAACCCTGCATTGGACATGCGGGTATAAATAATGGATGGATTCTGTTCTTTAAACTTATGTACTTCTTAAATGTTGATATTTATAGCAAATTTCTTTGCTTTAGAGTTGCAGCCCAAAGCACCATTATAAAGAGCTTTGAGAAAGTTTATATTAAGATTACTACAACAATACTGAATAAGGGAATTCTCATAATTACTGTAATCTGTACTAATGTACGCACTCTCCAGTTACTCATAAAATCTCCAATAAATGGATAGCAAACGAAATTACAAGTAGTAATTGATAATGACATTGCCTTTTTCACAAGGACTTTGCATTTTACCTTTTCAATATATAAACTGACAGGTAATGGAAGAGCCTTTTTGACTTAACACTTTTTCTGGATTTAGGACTTATCTTTCTAGTTAAGTCAAGATTTCTAAGAGCAAGTACAGGACTACTTGAACATCAAGATGAGCAGGAGAAGACATGTACCTCGTACGGTACTTGATATCATGTAGGCTCAACTTATGAACTGAAACTTTTCTCATTGAGGTACTTCTTTCTAGTGTGGGTTGGAGTTTTGTGCATCTCCTCCAAGTGCTCTGGTTTCCTTCCGGAGTCCAAAAAAAATGTGTTTCTGGAGAACTGGTGACTCTAAATTGGCTGTAATGCATGAATATGTGAGTGACTACTCTGTGGTGGACTGGCATTCCAACTAAGGCATGCCCTACTTGGCCTTGGGCCACAAGTTTCTGGGATGGGCTCCTAACAGACACAACCCTGACTTGGCCTAGCAATTAAGGAAAGTGAACGAGTGAATTACATTTGCTCTTAAGTCTGAATTGTAGTAAAAGTATCCTTTGATATATGGGGCACTTGCATGTGGACCTGCTGTCACTACTCACAATGCACATGAGGGGAAACTGGGGCGTGGCCAGCTCTGAGGTGAGGGAACGGAACTTGAAAGTAGGGAGAGGTACTCACCTTGAAAAGGAATGTCTACCAGCTTGGACGGATCAATGTTCAGTCTGCTCACACCTGATTTGGATGACTTCCTCTCAGCCATGATCTTGGAGCAGAATATTGATCTCAGAATTAACATCCAGGCCCACTGAACCTGCCTAACTATAACTACAGGGAATTCTTCCTCAAAGCTACAGAATGTTATGAACGATTTTCACCTTTACATTGGAACAAAAAAAAAAAAAAAAACAAAGACACATGGGCTGTGTCACTGAGCTCACCTTGGAACAGATGTCATGCATGCTGGTGGCAATGTTTTTCGCTGGAGTGTCACAGCGGAACACGTGGCACTTGAGCACATGCGTCAGCTTGTCCCGGGCCACGTAGGCAAAGTCCCTGGAATTGCACATGTCATGTACATACACACAGAGAGAGACATTACACAAAAGGGTGGGGGGGTACAATCAGTACAGACATCAACTGTGATGCTGACAGTAAAGTGCTGTGTAAGAATGTAACAACAATCATACTGATGAAGACAAATCAAACAGCACCGACAGACTAATGGATTTAAAAGCCTTTTGGGTTTGGTGGTCTAGAACTATTCTCACAGATACACTTGAGGGAAAAAATTAAGAATAAATCATGCTACAAGAAGTACATTAAATACATGGGAAGAGAACAACAATAACAGAGGGATGTGGAGTCGAATGGTTCTGAAATGGTACAGATGCCATACTGAAATTCATATCTGACAATGAACAGGAAACTGTGTTTCTTCTGGTGCAGATGGAATTTAATTTTAACAGACTATGGAGTGCACTGACTGGAGCCATGGGGGAGGCCATGTGGAACATTCCATAATTGAAGAAGGGAGGGAACAAAACAGTGCCTGTGATGTAACCACGATGACACCAACCACCATAATTGTATGGACAAAGGTGGTAGACACAGCAGTTAACAGGCATACTACCTCTCCCTGTTCTCCGCAACGCAGCAGGTTGAAAAGAAAACAACAACTTAAATCACAGTTCATCAGGAAGTCAGGAGGGAATTTAAGTTAGGAGGAACTTCTCTAGGAACAAACGCTAACATGAGACTAAATACGTACCTAATTTTGCCAACAGAAACAAAATAAATGGATAAGAAATAAGCTCTTCACAAGCAGGGGGGGAAAAAAAAGAGTCCAGACAGATAAAATCTTTACAGAGCAAGTAGAGGTGCATGGACTGTCCACTAGAGGGCAGAGCAAGACTAACAACAGTCCAGGCTTCTGCTAGATGGGCTGTCAAAGTAACACATACTCCAGGATGACTCATCGTGACTCAGAGGTGAGCCCGGAGTTTTAAATAGAACAGAAGGAATCCTCAGCACGACAGCTGTGCGGCTGTACAGCAGCAGCAGAAGCCGAGGGAACAGACAATCCTCGCATGGGTCGTACACAACAACAGCCTTCCACACTGAAGGCTACCGACCTGCCGTTGTCTCGGCCCACGCCCCACACACGGATGCTGACGATGGGCTGCGAGTGCAGTAGAGTCTGGTCCAATGGGTCAATCAAGTTCAGTGTCTCGTTCTCCAAAACCAGCAGCATATCCTTTCCCTGGGCAAAGAGACCATACACATGTTGAACAGCCTTGTACACCCAGGTGAGCACACTAAGGTTTGCACAAGGTGTACACAACATCTGGAGGAACAGAACTAGGGAGCGAGATGAGGATCGAAAGCAAGAGAGATCGAGCCAGGAGAAGAGAGAGAGAGAGAGAGACCTACCTCTCCCCAGATGCCAGCTGTGTCGTGCAGGTTGTGCTTGTGATAGGACAGCTGGCGGATGCAGTTGTTGACGGCGACACTGCTCTTCCCAGGAGCCATCTCCTCCTCGGATATCTCCACCCAGCCCAACGAACGTACCGCAAAACACTGTGTGTTGGAGTGAGGGGACAATCAGAACACTGGGAGAGGACAGCAGCAGCACTACTGTGTCATGCCAGCTACAGCAGAAGGACCAGCGCTGAGTACCTTGGCCTTCACGTCAGTGGTGACAGAGTTCAGTTTTTCCTCTTCACCAGACTGTGGGCAGCTGAAGTACCAAACAGCAGACAAACACTTTATACCAAGCAGTTACACAGGCAAATTCACCTTTTGCCATCTTACTATTTGCACTTTACACAAATTTTATTGCTACGCTTCAATTTGTATATTCACTACCAGTCAAAAGTTTGATCGCACCTGCTGGAAACTAGTTTTTTCCCCCCCGACAAGGCATTTGGTTAAGAAGTCTGAGCAGGAAGCCAGCAGACATGTCTTCTCAGTTATTCTGCAGCAGCCCACAGAAATGTAGAACATTTGCAGGATGCTTTGATTTTACCCTGCTGCCCAGTTTGTTCCATACAGGTATTGCCCAGGTTGCTCACATGTAGTCAGTCTTTGACTGGTACTGAATGTTTATGTGTAAAATATACTTCATGCCAACAAAAAACATCTGAGCCATACTGAAATGAAATTTAACTTAGACCAAACAGACTGGCATGCCTGAAGAGGTGGATCCAGGGGTGTGTATCTCATCTGACGGCACTCAAACGCAGAACCGTAGAGACAGCACACCTCTTACCTAAGGTTAATGGAGGCATAGCGCAGGGTTGCGCCCTCAAAGTCCTTCAGGCTCTGGTCGGGTACTACATCTTCCTCCTGCAGGAGTCCACAAAATGAAAAGTGATATACTCGAGGTTAGAGGTGAGAGGTCAAGGCTTTCAAACAGCAGTTCCAGTCCAGTCACTTCGACAGGTTCTATAGGAAAGGTTCAGATGTCAAGCACCCAAAATAGGGCAACTGATTGGCCATCTTGTTGTTTCAGAATGACCAAGTACGCTCACCTTCCAGAAGTCCGTGTCCTCGTCAAACTTGTTGGGCCGAGACAGGCCGCTCCACGTGAGCTGGAACGAGTCACGCACAAGACCACACAGACAGAAATAGCAAGAAGAACAAAAATATTATTAAATTATTTAATTCCTCAGCAACCACTTTCTCCCTGAAGGATTCGCACAACTTAGAATTTTAAAGATGTAGGAGTGAGAGAGGAAGAATATGTAACTACAGCTGTCCCATTTTCACACAATCACTTATCACTTTCATAAACAAGGAAATTATATTTATTCTTCAGTTGACCCATTTTCACTGCGACAAAGAACATATCTGAAATGCAAAGCTATAATACGAAGACGATGTTCAAGAATATGCCTGCAAGTGTGCGTCAAAGCCTCAACCACCAGAAAGACTGAGATTAAACACCTTCATGCAGCTTGCGAGCCCTGAGAAGCTATGCCTGAAACCAGAAAAGTACGGCCGCATCCTTGAAGGAAAAGTCACATGAGCACTTTGTGTAATTGTACAATACACTACAAACGGCACTTGTCACTTTACACTGACTTCATTAGGCCATTAATTTTTATCAGAAAGTGGGAAGGAAACGTGGACCTTTGGGTGAGCCTCTTGCTGAACTATACCTCTGGAAAAAAAAAATAAATTGGGAAAGGAAGCATTTCAACATTAAGAGTTACAGTCTTGGTTGGAAGCGTGAGCCCCCAAGTTAGCTCTGTTTTGCCCCCGCCAGGGAAACATGAGCAAGACTCACCGACGTCCCCTTATCCGCCCATATCAGAAAACACTCGGACACCGAGCGAACTGGGTCAAACAGAGTCAATCATTAACACCTCCCTGAGACCACAGCAGCCAAACAGCACCTGACCACTGAAAAACACACCATATCTGCACAGCAGCGTTAAGGCTATTCGGTCATAAAGCAAGATGAAATGGAACAGGACATAGTTTAGATTTAACCCAAACTGTCTGACGTTAACCAGTTATTATACAGGTGTCATGTGACATTTTAAATGTGCACAAAAACTTGTATGATAAAGCTGAGCGAGTGGACAAACAAGTGAATGTCAAAGGCTGATTCTAACGTTCTGTAAAAACAGCTGTAACATGTGACCACAGATGGACCACAAGACATGAACATCCTCCCAGAAATCAATGGCTGGGTCACTGAAACACCACCACGGAGACATGAACATCATCATTCTGAAACCTACTCGAACAAGAAGACTCACCTGTGGCTCCTCTGTGGGCGTGATCCCTGGGGATGTGCTGGACGGTCTCTCGGAGGTGCTGCCCTCCTCCAGGGGTGATGGTGGCTCCCACTGGGTGGTGCCTGTAGGGATGTGCCAGTAATAGGTGCCTGAAGTATCCCGCACCCGCATCCAGCCTGCTGGCAGGTCTGTATCCGTCTCAAAGCCACTGCGGTCCCAGTAGGATTCTGGCAGAGCAAGAAGGTACATGGGTGTGGTTGGGAAGCACAGAACATATTAGGTGGCGATGTATGAGTGGGACAAGGAAAATGGGAAGCTGGTATTTGGCAGGATGATCAACGGTATTAGCAAGTTAAAAATAAATAGAAAGTACATTGGGTTTCCTCAGCTGTTGTTCCCAAATACCACCAAAGGAAACAACCCAGCAAGGCAAGGCTATCAGCCCCCATTCTCTCTTCATAGAAACAACCAGACATTTGTCAAGCACTTATCTTAATATGGTTCTACCAGACTAAGGTTACCTGTTTCTCCATCTGGGGTGCTGTTGGCTGTGCTGCCCTGGGAGAGTGAGGCCCAGCTGGAGTCCTCATCAGTGGGATCACCGTTTCTGCCATGGAAGAGTAAGTGGGCACTCCTGCTCCCACCACCACTCTCCTTCCGTGACTCGCTGTTACTTTGCGTCTCTGATGAGGAGTCAGTGTCCTTATCCCCACCAGCTGGGGCCAGAGCCTCCTCCTCCCCTTCCTCTTCTTCCTTCTTGTCTTCCTTTTTGATTTCCTCCTTCCCCAGAGGCAGTCCTGTGGTGTCAATGAGCAGCGGTTCATTGGCAGCATTCATGGCCTCAAGCTCCAGGTCAGAGCAGAGAGACCTTAGTGTCTTCCCCTCACGGACCTCCTCCTTTGCCAGCAGGTTCTGATTGGGGTTCCTTTCAGGGCTCTGGTTACGGTTTTGATTTTGACTAGGATTGCGGTTTTGGTCCTGCTGATTCTCAGCGACCTTGCGCTGCTGGTTTCGGCCGTCTTTGACCCATTTCGCATTGCTACCGCTGTTGTTGGGCTCCATGCCTGGTCGATGGCTCTGTTCATTCTCCTGATTCCTGCCACGCTCACTCTCCCGGCGCTGGTCAGACCCCTCATCATCTATGCCCACCATTGTGCCGTTAAGAAGGTCTGCAGCTGTTGAAGAGGCGTAGATACAGCGGTTCTTAGATGAGGAGGATGAAGAAGATGACAATGAAGTGGAACCTTTGGTCCTGCTCTTCTTGCCCAACTCGGCGTCAATCAACACGCTGTCTGGGATGCACGGGTCGTGAACGATCGTAGAGGTGGAAGTCAGGCAGGTGTTCTCATTGGCTAGGTCCGAGGCCTTCTCCAAAGACATGGCACGGGGCTGGAAGACTGGAGGGGCTGAGGAGAGAAAGGAAGGTAGTCAGTCAGTTTGACACTCAGCTACCTGCATAAGGTTCATCTGCCCAAGGTCTAGCAAACCATACTGCACCAAAAATCCATCCTGCTCATGCCATTGTCTCTGCCAGTCTCTGTCATTATATATAGCAACCATTAATGTGTGTTGTTCTCCCTCTTCCCTCTCACTGACCACTGGCACACCGGGGGCGAAACTGACAATCAACCCTTGTACTGCCAGGCTACTGAAGACAAGGGAGTGTCTGAACAAACACCTGAGTACTCCTAAAACCGTTGACACGGCATGAACACTGTTCTGAACTGTGAAGAGTCAGAGTAGTTTGCTGGGATGGGCAGCCAGGTGCCCTTTGACTCCTAGGCTTTTCTGTCTTCTGAATCAGTTTTATGATTTCCTGCAAAAGCATCTGTCCAATTCAATCAGCAACACGGGCGGCACGGTGCCACAGCACGTAGCGCTGCTGTGTCACAGCGCCTGGGCAGTACAAGAGGACGTGGGCTCGATCCCTGCTCAGTCTGTGTGAAGCTCGCATGTTCCCCCGTGTCTGTGTGGGTTTCCTCCGGGTGCTCTGGTTTCCTCCCACAGTTCAAAGACATGCTGTTCAGGTTCACCCATAGTGTGTGAGTGACAGAGAGAGTGTGTGTGTTCTACTGATGTATGGATGAGTGACCCAATGTAAGTAGTGTATCTAGCAGTGTAAATCACCTTGGTGAATAAGGTGTGCGGGCTAGTAACACTACACAGAATTCACTGGAAGTCGCTTTGGAGAAAAGCGTCTGCTAAATAAAGAAACTTAAAACGTAACGTAACACCAGGAAGCATAAAGACAAGTGGGGTTAGGGTTAACACACACACACATTTAAGTCAGCATCCAAGTAAAGATTTAAAAGCAGAGAAAAGACGAGCAGTAAAGCACAGCCACAAGACTGTTTAAAAAAAAATACCTGCATTAATATCAGAATCAGAACGAGCTTTACTGCCAAGCATGTTCGCACATACAAGGAATCTGTCTTGGCGACAGGAACTTCCACGGCACAGACAGAATGACAGTGACAAGACAGGTGAGAAGATAGAGTATGTGAATAAGGGATGAAAAATATATAAAAATATACAGTACCCAATATTATATACAAAAATAGTCACTAGTTACAAATGCAAGGGAGTGTGAGAAGAGATATGATGTGATAAAAAGCTATAAATATAAATAGCGTTGTGTATTGCACTGGTTTACTCTCTAGGGGAGAGATTTAGGTGTTCATGAGGTAGATGGCCTGAGGAAAGAAACTTTTCTTATGCCTGGCTGTCCTGCTGCTCGGTGCTCTGTAGCGCCGGCCAGATGGCAAGGGTTCGAAGAGGAAGTGGCCTGGATGTGAGGGGTCTAGAATGATTTTGCTAGCCCTTTTACTGACTCTGGACGAGTGCAGTTCTCGGAGAGCTGGGGGGGATGTGCCGATGATTCTTCCAGCAGTCCGAACTATCCGCTGCAGTCTTCTGATGTCTGACTTCGTAGCTGAGCCGAACCAGACAGTTATAGAGGTGCAGAGGACGGACTCGATGACTGCGGAGTAGAATTGCATCAGTAGCTCCTGTGGCAGGTTGAACTTCCTCAGCTGGTGAAGGAAGTACAACCTCTGCTGGGCCTTCTTCACAATGGAGTCTATGTGGGGCTCCCACTTCAGGTTAGAGGTTATAGGGGTTATTATTTGCGAGGGTGGGTGAGAGTGTGTGTGAAGAGCTGAAAAAAGGACTTGTGTCTGCATGTGAGGAATAATACACACACACGTGTCGATACGTGGAGTGTGTGTTTCGGGGGAAACAGCAGGATTCATACACGTACACAGGTGTGAAACGGGGAAGGGGTGGGGTGTGGTGTGGTGTTACATGAGAGTGCACAGGAGCAGAGCTACCATTTCAGCAACACACACACACACACACACACACACACACACACACACAGGTAATGGTGCTGTGTGAGGAAGGAAAGGTATTTTGGGCTGTTCCTTTCTCGAACACACACAGCTCAGCTGTGGTACCAAAAGGCAGAGCCGGAATCATACACAACACACGGATATATTCCCCACATAATAATAACACTACTTCATAGGAATGCGCGATTTACTGCAGAACAACTTCATTAGTTTGTCTATAATAAATTTTCAGAAAACCTGACAGTGAGTAACTTGCATAAACAGACGAAAAACAACAACTTACGGAGCAGCTAAACTGGACAACACCAGCAGTGGCTCCATCCTAACTAAGAACGGCAATAACATAAACACGGCGTTCCTCGTATACTATCTCTCTCTGTAAATGTAAATTTGTCCGACATTTCAATTTCATCTCCCTAAGCAGCCATATTATGGCATGATGATGTTGGCTGGCCAAGTCTGCCTTCGGACTAAGCAAAAGCGGCCGCTCCGCGATAAGTCTCCATTTTTATGTTGTGTATTATAATATTGCTCGTACACAGACATACACATGATGATCGTGTCATGATGTGTCAATTTTTCTTCACATAAAATTAGGAGAAAAACTGACAGCGCGAGGAGACCCGGGCCGTGTGTGTCGAGCGGCGCACGCGGGCCCCAGACCTTCACGCGCAGCGAGGCGCGGCGGCCCTTCCCGCAGCATCGCCTCGAGCTACACAATCTTAGGCAGCGATACACTCAACGACGGAGTATCACGAACCCCGGCCTCCACCGCACAGCGCGAAAATACCCAGATGAAGTAAACGCCAAATGTTTCTGCATGAATCGATGAACACACACACACACGGCAGCAGAGTGTGTTACCGCTAAATCACAGCGCGAGCTAGCTACTGCAAACTCGTGCGATCAAATCACGGAGAATACCACTTCAACATACCGTTCTCTTTGTATCTGTCCTCTCCTGTTCTGTTTATGTTTTATTGCCAGGATTAATGCGTGAAGGAAAAACCGCAAACGCGCGACGTCGTTCCCGGGAACGTCACCAACCCCACGGACCGCAGGGGCCGAGTGTGACGTCAGTGCGTAGGATGCGTCATCTGCCGGGACGCTGCAGTCAGGAGAGGAGAGGAGAGGCGCTTTGCTTCCTGGAGTACAAAATGGATACCAGTCGCGCTCCTCAAAGAAGCACTTGATATTGCCTAGTTTTGCTCATTCAAAAGTAGGTTAGGGATTTCCTTAGTCGTCTACATGTGAATTCTATTTCAAATAAATAGGTTACACATTAAAATTGATTGTCTTTTGTTGGTGAACTGCACTCAATACATTACACATACATTTTTGTTTTAATGGATAAAATAGAAGCATGAATTGATCTGAAGGCTTCTTTTGAGCAGAGTAGCAGTGGACATGTATGCCACATCCTGTCTGCAACCTCGCAAGCACAACCACTGAAAGGTTCAGCTGAGGGTTTCTATTACACCCTAATGTCCTACACGGGACTGGAATGGACATCTGAAGGGCTGGGCCTACAACACACACACACACACACTGTCTGAACTACTTGTCCCATATGGGGGTCGCGGGGAGCCAGAGCCTAACCTGGCAACACAGGGCAGAAGGCTGGAGGGGGACAGGACACACCCAGGACAGGACACCAGTCCATTGCAAGGCACCCCAAGTGGGACTTGAACCCCAGACCCACTGGAGAGCAGGACTCAGTTCAACCCACTGCACCACCACGCCCCCACTGGGCCTACAACCCCCTTTGCGTTCCTCTGAGCCTCTCTTGTTACGAGCTGGTTGACTGAGGTGTTGCCTCGTCAAAGCTGCCTGTAACCATAGAAAACATTGCTTGACGTCAGTTAGGAAGGGAGGGGGAGCGCAGCGGGCTTGACCGGGCCCTGCTCTCTGGGGGGTCTGGGGTTCGAGCCCGCTTGGGGTGCCCTGTGATGGACTGGCGTCCCGTCCTGGGTGTGTCCCCTCCACCTCCAGCCTTGTGCCCTGTGTTGCCCGATTAGGCTCTGGTTCGCTGTGACCCCACTCGGGACAAGCGGTTTCAGACAATGTGTGTGTGTGTGTGTGTGTGTGTGTGTGGTTAGGAAGGTTGTTCCTCTTGAATGTGTGCCAGCTGGGTAATTTGTTTGCTGGAGCAATTCAGTGTAGGTTCTTTTCTCAAAGGTTCTACATAGACGAGGTGGGATTTCATCTTGGATCCTTTGAGGGAAAAAGCTGCAGTTCTAACTAGTGCACTACCTGCAGCCATGTTTCTATGTAAGTGCATTACATTGCTCTGGTATATACTGTAGATGGGTGAATGATTTCCTCTTTTTTAAAAACAATCATGTGACAATAGGAAACAAGGCTCAATGTTCCTACACTTACCCTTTATCATGTAATACCTGGAAAGAGCAGTAACTATCATAATAGATAATTGTTTGTCTTGTGCAGGGTCATGGTGGCCTGGAGCCAATTCAGGAAGCACAGGACACTCAGCTAGTAAGGGTACACCTTGGGTGGGTTGCCAGTCCTTTGCAGGATAGCCATACATATAGCGTCACACTGCAGGGAATTTACGCTAGTCATCAGTTTAGCAGAAACATGTCTTCGGATGTCTTTTTCGCAGAACAAAAATTGAGAAAATCCACGTAAAAAGGGGCAGAACATGAAACTCTGCACAGACCGAACGAAAATTGAACGTACACTTGACTGTACAGGCCATGCCCTGTGCAGCACCCATGCTACCGGCTACACCATCATGTTACCAGTGGAGCTGGAAAAGAACATCGAAAATGACGTACAAGTTCCAGTAACAGATCACATGACCCAGTTCATCAAACTTTGCCCTGATCCCAAATTTGCAACTCTTGACTTGTTTGTCCTTTGCAAATGAATGGCAGGTAGAAGGAAAACTGGAGTATGGTTAAACATTTTTGCTGCTCAGTATGATAGTGAAAATACAATCTCAGGTTTACTGCTATGTTTATAAATTCAAATGTGAGAAAGGTGGAGATAACAAAAGCTGCAAGACAAAAACAGGATGACTCAGTCAACACTTAAGATTTTACAGGAGTTTGTACAGATAATCTATTTAGACTTTTGGTAATTTTATTTTTTTAAATTTAATGTATCTTGAAGTTGGGGGGTGTGGTGGCGCAGTGGGTTGGGCCACAGTCCTGCTCTCCGGTGGGTCTGGGGTTCGAGTCCCGCTTAGGGTGCCTTGCGGCGGACTGGCGTCCCGTCCTGGGTGTGTCCCCTCCCCCTCCGGCCTTACGCCCTGTGTTACCGGGTTGGCTCCGTGACCCCGTATGGGACAAGTGGTTCTGAAAATGTGTGTGTGTGTATCTTGAAGTTAAAAATGTTTAAAAGTCTTACAAATTAGTAGTATATCTGACATTTTTACAGAATTTTACTCACTAACAAATTGAAAAACATTTGAATTACTCCAGTATTACTTGTGGACTTGTGAGTTAGGCGTAAAATACCATAAGCGCCTTTATAAAAAATGAGTTAAAAACACCTTTGATCCAAATTGTGTTCATATTTCCATATATTTACATGTATTCATTTAGTAGACACTTTTCTCCAAAGCGACGTACGTCTCATAGAAAATACAATTAACTGAGAAGCTAGCGGATAAGGTAAGGACAATTATGACCATTTCATAACCACACCTCCTGGAAGGAGCTTTCACTGGAAGAAAATAAAAGGGCAAACAGTTTTATTAATGCAATACTTTTTGGTATGTTATTAAAGCACTCAACCTCACCCCAGACAGTAGAGCAAATTAGTTTTTTTTGGTCACAAGCAGCCTTACCAATTCACACCATCCTGCTTTGTGAAATGCGTCGGCATTGTAAAGTCCCCCCGCCTTCACCGACAATGTACATGTACGGTATCTTGTTTCCTTATTTCTTTTTTTAGGATTTGCAAAACAAACTGACTCCTTCAGCAATACCTGAGGCCAGAAAGGCATGCCAGGTCATCTTTAATGTATAACATTTAAGTCAGCATATTTGACTGTCCTTTGTTTACCCCAAAACAGCCATCTGCAAGTGGGTTGGGGCCAAAGGAATGCAACTGTTACAGGTCTTGAGCAAGAGATACTGTGCACAAATCATGTGATTAACTATGTATCTGAGGGCAGAAAAAGAGATGTCATGTTGATTTTACAATCTCGGGCCTCTGTGCAATAATGGAAAGCATGTAGCAGCAGCTTCCTCGCTAGCATCTCCTCTTACATGCATGTTGCACCTAGAGGTGATCACTTTATGAATAAACCCAAAATCCCCTTAGGATGATGCATTATCAAGAGTGCATGACACAGCTAAGGGAACACCTAGCAGGACTAGCAGAAAAAAGTACAATGACATATATTATGACCACGCTGATGTGGGTATTTCATGCTCCCAGTCAAAAATGAAATGGCTCCTCAAATCTAAAATTCTAAACAAACAAATATATTTACCTCATATTATGTTCACTAGTACACATTTAGGTGCTGTGTGAAGATTGTGGCATGAATGTCAGAACGAAAGTTGAATCCCCAGTCTACAAACGGGCCATGTTTACAGTGTTAATTGCAGTGTACTGCATGTCAGAATGTGGAGTTTGCAGGTTTCTCCCCTTTCGGCTCCTCCCAGGACAGGCGCGCAAGAAGGCATTGGCTAACCACTTCCGTTCTTCCTTCGCCTTGGACACATGCATGAGGCCACTGCAAACTGGTCTTGACTTGACTGCACTTGCATCTATTCATGCAAAAGTGCATTGAGCAACAGATGATGAGCTTTTGGTTCAACCAAATAATCACCAAATCATGGAAAGTTTGTCTGATACTGTCATTTTTCTGGTACGCATTACCCATAGTTCATCTCTTGGCACAACCTTTATTATTAGCTGCATGCCGATATCTACTGTTCCTCTTGGCAGTGTGACACCACATCTTTTGTGGTTGACAGTTGGAACTTCAGCGTAACGTTTTCCAGCCTCATGCAGTTTGACTAATCCTTCCCGTTAATCAGCTCTTGCAGCAGCGGTCTTCACGTGCTTCAAACAACACCGTTGAATGACACTGGCAAAAGCCGACAGATACTTTGCCGCTGATCACTAGCAACCTTGCCCGAGCAAATAAAAGCATACCGAACTGTATTTTTCATACCTGCTGAGTCTGAATGAGATTCATAACAGCAATAGCTTGTATTTCATTTTCATAGCTTCAATCAGAAAGTTAATCAAAGAAGGGAGGACTTTAGCTCTGCTTCTCTCAACTTTGATAAGCTCTTCATTTACATTTAGTCCAACGTGTGGTTTTTCGGAAACAATGTAACTCACCAAGAAATTGACTTAGTTACAGATAAAACATGGCTTATGAGCTGCATTATTTTAGAGGAGGCATACCATCTCTATCCAGTGGTCAAAGGATAAGGTATCTCCTTTACTTCTCCATCTCTGTTTGGTAGCCAACAATTTAGCCCAAGTTGGAGTGAGCATCTAGTAAGTACTCAACTTTCTTCGTACAACAAAGAATACTCATGTTCATCCGTTAAGTAAATCTGACTGCATAGCAATTTATGTAGCGCTTAAGACATTTCCTGCAAACAATTTAGAAGAGTTGGTCATGAGTTGAGCAGCACTGGCACTAACCGCAAGTTTACATGACTTTCTGAGTGAGTCTGCACAAGCCCAACTTGTTCTCAGACTTGTCTAATGTTGTCCCCTTGTAGGTACTAAGGTATGTTTTCAGACATCTTTTATCTCTTCAGGCAACCTACAGCTCCAAGTCCTCGGTTACTGCAAGTGAAATAATGCCAAAAAAAAAAATGGATGGACCTTGTTGGACACAGTTAAGACATCTATCTATAAGCCTTATTAGTATGTAGATATAGATGTTCAGCTGTCCTAGACTGTTGTAAAGAATTAGTCATCACTTCTTACTGAGCACTTATTTCTATTTTGCGTTTAGTCATAGGGTTAGTGCTGTTTTTTTCCTTCCCTTTCAGGTATTATTTGCATATTGTGAGCTGTTGTTACTCTTTGGGGAATTGGGTGGACCAATCTGCAATGTCATTCACTTTGATCACTGGAACTTGCCAAAGAGAAGGGGTGTCTGCTGTCTTCTTAAATCACCATACTTCACACACAGGCCCTGAGGAAGAGCATGAGCAAATGTATGTGTGCACCATCTAATGTCAGTGTTATCTTGCTTGGATATGAACAGCATCATCATAAAGATCAATTCATTATATGAGTAGTTAGATTGATGGCGTAAAGGCATCCTAGAGTTAGACATGGTTACAAATAAGGAGCAATTAATTTATAAATGCATGCTAGCACATGATGTCGCAAGGACTATTTGTGCAGATAACTACTAATTTTAAATATAGAATCTTTCTATCCAGATAAATCCCTACTTTTCTGCATAAACCAGTACACCAGTTATGCTACTCATGTATATGGTGTTGACCAATTAAGTGTTAGGTTACCAATAAACAATATTTTGTCAGCTGCAGATTAATTTCTCATTTTTCTTTTAATCAATGCCATTTTAGTTGGAAATCAGGAAGACAAAAAGATTACACATTACAATTTACAGAAGGAAAAACACCAGTCTATACATTGATGCAAAACTCTGTACATATATAAAACATACTGGAATGTAAAACTCCTGGTATTCTAATGAAGGAAACCATTGAAAATATATTACTTCAAATATTTTGTTAGAGTCCAAGAAGGTTACAAGTGCACATGTTCATACAATCCATAAAAGTGACAAATACCAGCTACTGATGGGTGGTGTTCTGGGATTGAGATGCAGGAAGGGATTAAAAGTAGGCATCATCTGTGATCTTTAGATATTCTCAAGACCTGTGTGTCACATGGAATTGGAAATGGTGCCTACATACATTACTGTGCTGATACATGATATGGCTCAGCTGGCCCTGGGAAGGGGAAGAAATGTTGTTATAGTCAAATCTGGATGCTACAGATCAATGACAAAGATAAGGCAACTAATTTTGTCAAGTTTCAGTTACAGAGCATACAAAAATGTGATGTGCATTTCACTATTCAAACATTTCAGACACCAAATAGGACTTCATTTCAAGTTCAACTGTGTGGTCACATTTCATATTTCCCCAAATGAAATCTCTCATACTGAGAACTTTAATACCTGAACCACATACAGTAGACAGCTAACCACAGCATTCATGTGCTAAAATTTTATTGCTAAACATTCAGCAGCAAATAAAAATTAAATAAATCCAAGATTAACCATGAGAGTTGGCAAGATAGTCATACATATTCAAAACTTCACTCTCTCATATGAAGTATGTTTTAATGCTGAAAATGCAAAAGGCATGTTAACACTCAATCTGCTATATATTTATTACTCAAAATGCTTTATTCTGACACAGCCTTATAGCCAACATGCCTGGTGCTACGTGTGGCTATGATCATGGTAATACATGAAGACATTCAAAGAGAAACCAGTCTGGAAACTCTTTGAATAATAACTTGACAGACACTGATAGTGATGTAAAGGGTGAAGACCGCTGTGCCATAAATGAAAACAGCTCCACAGAACAGTTGCGGCATCTAAAAACTGACAAAGTATGAAAATTCAATGCTGCTTAAAAAAAAAAAAAAAAAAAAAAAAAAAAAAAATTCAAAATTAACATTCTTTTGAGAAGTCTACAGAGTAAAGAATTAATTTTTTAAAAATAAATACGCTATCTGACAAAAATGTACTGCAGGCTCCCCGTTTGGATTGAGGATCTTTTCAAGAACATCAGTGTGAGCCTTTGCCTCGTCAAACCACACCACCATGTGAGCTGGACAGGCCTGAGCTGAGCTGTCTCAGCACACAGTCTTCCTCCTGATGGCCTTTGCCATTTCCCTGCGGCCCAAGCCCAGATCCTTGCACTGTTCAGGGTCATCATACCGCCCGCTGCGTAGGAAGCACACCGTGGACGACTTGCAAGCATCCTTACATGGCTCAGAGATGTGGCCTTTGTGATACAAGTACCAGAACTTCTGGAAAACCTGGTCATTGGCTAAGAAAATCCCAATTAGTTTGTCCCAATCTGCTGGAAAGAGAGTCTTTAGCCCATATGCCTCAGAAGCTCGGTAGAGCAGGGTCCACTTGGGATTAGGAACAGGGCCAGCACCAGAGAGGGAAGGGGCATGGCTGTGGTTGTTGGCCTCGGTCAGGTTGAGAATGTACGTCTCATGGTCCAGAACCAAACGAGAACTGTTTGAGTAGTTTCCATCAATATAGTACACACGGTACCCTGAACACAAAGGGCAGAGAACCACATTTAGATACTCACTGCTGTGCTCAACCAAACTTGTGTAGAAAAGGCACTTGCAGAAATCCTAGAGGGTACCCTTCAGGAATGATACGCAGAATTGTTTCAGAAAGGCTTACTGCTAAATAAGCTACTTGCAACCTCAGTAAATCAAACTGCATTAAAAAAAAAAAAGATGAAAATGGTTTAATAATACAACCCTATTTAGAAATATTAGGCTAAAACACACACACACCTTATTACAGATTTCATTAATATTAAAACATTCTGCTAATGTAAAAAATACTCTACAAATTACAGAATATATTATTTTATGTTATGGGCAGGATTGCCAAAGGAACTAATAAAACCTACTGAGCTTCCAAATGTGGTCGAGAGAGAGGGAGGGAGAGAGAGAGAGGTGGTGGGAACTGTGACTGGTGCTGACATCCTTGGCTACAACAGGCCAGGAAAGGACAGCAAGCGTTCAGATACTCGTTACCTGGATTGAGGTTGATGTAGGTGGTGGCACTAGGGGCGATGAAGGCTACACCCAATGGACGGGTCAATGTCTCCTCGTCATAAAACATTTGGAACTCATCTACATGAGTGTGGCCAAAAAACTGACCCATGATTGTGCTTTCATATCTACACAACAGGGGGAATGGAAGAAAAAACACTTAAGAGCAACTGTTCTAAGAGACAGCAGGACTTGTAAACATACAAAGATCTTTGAACCTGTAAAGGAATAACTTTATTTACAAATGTGAACATCAAAATGGTGCCTGGCAACCTGAACACCTGAGGATTTAGATTAGAGACAATGACCTGCAGCTTGGATCTGAGATGCAGGAGAAAACAGACACTTCTACAGGTTTCAATGATTAACTGACTGAGGCCTTCCTGTCACAGAAGAACCAAGAAATGATAATCATGAAATGAGAATTATAGATAAGTAAGTGTGGATTCAAGCCTCAGTTTGGCAAGCACTAACCTATTGATGATGCGGTAATAGTTCCAGCTCCAGCTCTTCAGACACAGTCCTGGTGGGATGTGGCCAATAATGTGTACCTGAATTAGGAAAAAACAGAAATAAGACTTTCCATACACTGACCTGGTCACCAGTAACCACAAGCCTTTCAGGAAGGTTTCCAGCTAGTCTCAACAAGTGTTCAATTTACTCTTCAGGATGGCTTTCCTTACATACATACCACTCCATATCACAAAACATTTGCCCACATACAATCTGGTCCTATTTTGGCTGCTCTACCATCTGTCTCCTCACTTACGCACTCACCTTTTCCCCTTTGTTCTCAGCCTCCTGAAGGATACCTATGAGCCACTGGAGTTGGTCTGCAGGGTCAGTGGAGTTAATCATCAGCCAGAAATTCTCCCTGGCACAGAAGTTCATGTTGAGAGAGACCACCCTGAGGCCAGGCTGCACCCGTACTGTGTAGAACCCAGCCTGCCTGGAGAAGCAACAATTCATTGAGTTCCATGAGAATGCATAACAAGGCATGATACTTCAAAGAATAATATCAGTAGTAAGCCAGTGGTGGCAAAAACAGAAACAACAGGAGAAAGAAAAAAAATGAAATATGACAATGTTTTTACAAAAGGATGATCCACCTTCCTTACACTCCAGAAATGAATATATATTATGTGTGTTGAATCTCATTCCTACCGTATGGTTTGCAGTGCCTCTTGTGGCAGCCATGGGGCCCACTCCTCAGCCATGGTGTCATAGAGCCAGCTGGAGGAGCTGTTTCCACGGACAAATGGTGGGGGGAAGCTGTTCACTGGGGTACTCTCGTGGTTCCCCACAGCTGGGTACACTGTCACGTTTGAGCCTAGGTATTTGCGGATGAGCCGTGACACCACTTTGAGCTCCTCCAGCTGCTCACTGCGTGTCTGGGCCCACACGTTATGGGCAGGGATGTCCCCAGTCCAGTAGACCCAGTCCCAAGGCCCATTTTGAGCAGCATTTTCCAGCAAGTTCTCCATAGTACGAAGAGGTAGGTCGCATTTACCGTAGGTGCCCCAGTGGCCAGCAGTGCGACGGTGAGAACTAACCACATTATACGAGTCCTTCCGGCAGCAGAGCGGGTCTTTGCAGTCAGCAGGGCTGCCCTCTGCATATGCTTGATCCCAATGCACATCTGTAAGGAACAGGACCCGGCTTCGAGGGGAGCCGTCCCGGGGTGGGGATGGCGGCACCACAGGGGGTTTAGGCACAGGAGGCAGTGAGACATTCCAAGGGGCGTATATGTCAAAGTGACCGCAGTCAGAACCCACCAACAGCGCGCAGGCCTCGGAAGGCCACAGCACTGACTGCTGTAGGGCGTGGATGACATCATCGCGGAACAACTCTGTGATCTGGCGACACACACGCTCGTCAGCGAGCCGAAGTCGCACGCAGGCCTCGCCGGCAACCTGAGCCACTCGCTCATCATTTGCTTCACTCTGCATCAAAAGAAAAAAAAAGCATCACCGGATGATGTCTAGGAGAGGATAAAGGCAGGCACAGTCAAACCAGTAAATGATAAACAAGTCTAACCAACTGCGTTTCTGATGGCAGGCTTGTAGATTTGTGGTTCCCCACCCACCCACTTGGACTATTGAGCAGAAATAATGAGCTAAAAACACCCAGCAATAAAAGCTCAATGAAGATGTCTCAAAGTGATGAATGGAAAAGGGTTAAGAGGCCATGCAAAACACTCCAACACAGACAATGAGAGAAGCAAATCAACAGCCATTCACTACACTGCTTACACAAAGGCTGGTTCCATCACTGCTCAACTTGTACGCTACAAAGTTTTTGCATTGTTCTTGCTCAGCTGCATTATGGTAAATTCACACTAGGGTGATATACAACAGCAATCTTTCTCTGCAGCATTTGCTGCAAGAGAGAAAATGGTAAGTAACACCATCATGACCACAGGAGTTTACTGTCACACATTCAAAGCCCACCGAGCAAAGTGTTCTGCCGATCAAACAGCAGTTCCCGTTTCCACAGCATATGAAGAACAATGTGTCTGTGGGTAAAAACCACACAAAATTTTCCACTGCTGCTCATCGGTGCAAAGAGCCCTCAAGAGCGAAGATGGAAAAGTAGCATTTCAACAATAAAGCAAGGTTACAAGAAATAACTTGTCCATTCACATGGTACTTTTTCCACATGCTGTTCATGTCAACCTGTCAAATCGATCACCTCCTCTTTCTGTATCCACATTTTAAGTTACCAGAGATCTGCTTGGTGCAGTCAAAACAACCTGGAGCCAAACATGCTCAAAACAGTGGAAATGATTGTGGACTTCAGGAGGAACCCCCCCCTTGCCCTTCTCCCCCTCACCATTCTCAACAGCACCATGTCAGCCGTGGAGTCCTTCAGGTTCCTGGGTCCTACAATCTCCCGGGACCTAAAGTGGGACACCTACATTGAATCCATCATGAAAAAGGCCCAACAGTGGCTGTACTTCCTTTGCCAACTGAAGAAGTTCAACCTGCCGATCCGGTTCTACTCAGCTGTCATCAAGTCTATCCTGTGCACTGCTGTAACTGTCTGGTTTGGCTCGGCCACCAGATCGGACAGAATTAGGATGCAAAGGACGGTCAAGACAGTTGAGGGGATCATTAGCGCATCCCTGTCTACCCTTCAGGCCCTGTACAAGTCCTGAACGAGGAAACAGGCAAGCAAAATCGTCAATGATCCCACACACCCTGGGCACAAACTCTTTACACTTCTCCCCTGTTCCAAACATTTACATTTATTCACTTAGCAGATGCTTTCTCCAAAGCAACATACAATGGATACTATGTAGAGTTACTAGCCCACACACCTTTTTCACCAAGGTGACCTACACTGTTAGATACACTACTTACACTGGGTCACTCATCCATACATCAGTGAAACACACTCTCTCTGTCACTCATGTGGGGGAACCTGAACAGCATGTCTTTGGACTGTGGGAGGAAACCAGAGCACCCGGAGGAAACCCACGCAGACACTACTACGCTACTCGCTGTGCCACCATGCCCCTCTGGCAGGCGTTAGAGACCACCATCCACCAGAACAGTTTTTTCCCCCCTTGGGCATCACCCTCATGAACAGTTACACTCCCCTATAGGTCTATCAGTACAATATATTCTATCACTTTTGTAATTTATTCCCCCCCCCATTTACTCTGTAAATATGCTTTTTATTTATTCTGTGTCAGCTGTCTCTCTAGTCTATTGTCTGCAATACTGAAAGCACCAAAGTAAATTTCTTGCATGCGTCAGCACACTTGGCAAATAAAACCCAATTCTGATCTGCTTTCAGGTGCCGTGTAAACGCACATAACGTTGTATCTGAGGCAAGACCAAAAGAAGTTATGAGGTCCAGCGGTAGAGCAGTCAAACTTTTTATTTATTCGCTGTGGAGCTGCAAGAGACGACTGAACTCATCAGCTGAGTTCGCACACCTTCTAATGCGCCGTACTGAAAGCGCAGAAATGAAGCACGTGAAATTAGCGTCAGAGAGGTTCTGGAAACAGGTCACTGGTCTCACCAGCTTCTTGGCTCAGGTTTTACAGTGACCCAAAAACACTTCCGTCTGCTACGACAAACTTTTTTTTTTTCCTGATCCCAGCTTTGCACGTCGACCTGGTCTGCCTCGAATCAAGGAACGCCACACGGTAAAAACATTTTACTGGGTTCAAAAGGTGCGAAAAGCTCTCTGGTCTACCGTGGTGTCTATCGTTTCGTCCCGAGATCACCAGAACATGGTGCAGTTAAGTGGGTTTTTTTTTTTTTTTTTTTTAATTAATAATAAACATATTCCATTTGTCCATTCTTATCTTTTCAGTGGCATAACATCCTGTCAAATACTGGAGGACATGAATTTGAAAATTGGGGGGGGGGGGGCATTAAGTCTGCTGGACCCCCCCCCCCGTTACATTTCCAGAAAATTCCTTCATCTTGATGAAATTGAAACGCAACAGGTCAAACTGAAGAGTATCATGCATGGCATGGCATGGATGCGCCCTCCATTCTTCTCAGACTCGGGGTCATACCGCATTTTTTATTTAACAGAATTACAAAGAACATAACTTTACAGTTTATTGATTTATACCACTTTCTCGCGCCGAGTATTTACACGGGTTTTATTAAGTTTCGATAAGCCAAGGTCTCGAAGTTGCCCTGAGGTGTTCTCTCTCTCAAGTTTTGAAAGACCGCGTTAGCTATCGAATTGATCATGACATGATTTCTGTCACTAAACAGTTTCTCGTGCACAACTAGCCTCACTCTTTCTCACTCTGACGTCACAAAACAAAACAAACAAACAAACAAAACAACAAAGGGGGGGGGGAAATAAAATAACAAGCGCGCGCGCGCGTCCTTTACCATAAGCGCCACGTCCAGCGCCGCGAACGCGGCCTTGCACACCCAGCACGTGACGTTCCTCCAGCCGAAGTCCGCCCGGGACGCGGACAGCACGTCCACGAAGCGGAGCGAAGAGCCGCTCTGGTGGAGAGGGTGAGCCGCGGCCAGCGGAGAGAACAGCAGCAGGAACAGGAGCAGGACACGGGGAGGGGGAAGGAGCCCGTGGGCGCTCGGCTTCATCCTGTCTCGGTGCGCGAAGAGAACAGCTGGATGAGGGAGCCCTGCGAAGCAGCGAGCGGCCCACGGCACGGCTCGGCAGAACGAAAGTGACGCGACTCGCTGACTGCTGCGTTACCACGACGGGAGAACGGATCCGAACGCAATGTCAGCACACCCACGAACGGCAACTGCTCTCCCGCTCTGCGCTGCTCCACCGACCTGCTCGGCTCCGCGTCTGTGTGCGTGTGGCTCGACCACTCCGCTCACCATCCAGCGCGCAGGACACGTCCGCGGGCGGAGCCGTTAAATAAGCGCCGCTGCCCAGATCACCACTTCATACGCGCCTTGCGGTGGTCTGTCAGCGGCATCGCCCGCCCGTCGTCCCGCAGAAGGTACCCAGCGCACTGACCCCGCAACGCTGTAGCGGCAGCCCATGTCGCCGGTGTCAGCAACAAGTCACCTGACTGCTCACGTGACCTGCCGCGGCGCTCTCTGATTGCACCGTTTGTTCTGCGGGTTCAGCTGCAATAATCTGCTTTCGCTGTCAACGCGGCGTCCTATGTCACGTGGGATATGCAGTTAATGCACGCGAACCGTAGCGTGCCTGTAGCTTTTGTATTTAGACAACAAAGGTACCACTGGACTGTTGACGACGTTCAGCGTAGATACTGAATAAATGCATGCGTGGGTTGATGGGTAGCCATCTGTCCCTTCGTAGTCACTGTCGTGTTTCCTTCAGCTTGTCCATGTGCTGAACTTGCTCAGGAACCTTACTATCTGACAGTGGTTTCACCCCCTCCACTGAAAAACCTGCTATCACTATTTTGTTTGAAAGATAAGTTAACAAAAATGTAATCATCTTCCTGTGCTGCAAAGTGTAAGACAAAACTACATAAAGCACACATGTAAAACTAAGGGCATTTTCTCATTAATTTAAGAGAGTAGTCAGTCATCACAAGTCTGAAACTCATCCAAAGGATCATCTCTACTAGTAGAAGAATTTACTGGCCTCTCTAAAATAACAATCATACAAGATATTCAGCAGAGATAGGACCCTTCCTTCAAGGGTCTGGGCACAGACCCTTTAGCTTTCCATGGTACAGAGCAAAGTCGACAACAGCTTTTGCAAGAAAAACCACTGATATCTTATTTTTAATACTTATCTTTATAAATTACATACATCAGTATAAGGCCTGCTTTTCTTTATTTTGCAAGTGATTCAGCATAAACAAGCTGATGAAAGAAGTTAAAAATAAACCTAATAAAAGAGAACAAGTTGAAATTATTTATGTAAAGGATGCAGAGAAGCATTAGAGCCTTTTACTAATAAAAAGCATTCAAGAGCATTTTGTAAAACTTTTCCCCTAAAAATACCCTTTCCCTTATTTTGGGAAGAGTCCCTATGCTGATAAATGTAATAAAAATATTCATCTTGTATTAACATTTTAAAACAACATCTCAAACAAGAACAGAAAGATGGTTTTACAAATGGTGACACAAAATTAGGTACACGAGACTCTTGTCATACAGACGTCCCCCCCCAAAAAAAGAAAAAAAAACAAAAAAACAAAAAAGGTCAAGAACAGTGCCAAGGGAGTCATTGCTCTCTGCAACAGACATGAATAGGTTTCCCCATATCCTGCAGAATATAAGGAAACAGAAACTCTTACGAAACAGCTTCCTACACCAAAACACCAAGAGGAACAAACAAAAGTGAGGAGGGTGAATGTGTGATGGCTCACTACCACATCAAGCACATTTGCTGATAATAGTGTTTTGTATACCATCTACAACTATAACAAAGATGCAGAATTTCTTTTTGCTGTAGTTACACCTTTGCACTCACATCTTTAGTGCAGCGAGCCAACATTAACCATTTGCATCCCATCAGAAATTAAGTAATTGCCAAAGTGGGGGCTGTTGTACTTAACTGCATTATTAATATCCCTAGTTATATGAAGGATATTGTTTTAACCAATGAAATAGATGATCTCCAGATTAGCGTCTGCCTAGCAAATAAATAATTTCAGTAATCAGACTAAGGCTATGGAAGACACCCTAGTGGCACTGTCTTAGCTTCTCATGTGGGGCCGGTGCTGAAAGTGTCCACATCCATGATTTAAATAAAGTTCCAAAGTAAAGACACGTTGAGATAAATGTACACAAAGAACATGATGCTATTTAAGTCAAACATGTGATTAAATATAGCTAACAACAATACATTAATATTAATCAGTGGCAAATATAACTGCTGCTGAATGTGAAGCTGACAGCAGCAGTGGCATCCCAGACATGTGGTGTATTTAAGGCAGTACTGGTGGAGGGACCACCGGACTTGGGCGTTTTCATTTGTCCTGCATCTTCTCCAGGATAGGTACGATCATGTCAAACTTGGGCCTTTTAGCTGGGTCCTCGTTCATGCATATCTTCATTAGCTTACAGATATGAGGCGAGATGCCAGGTGGGATGGTGGGGCGGAGACCCTCCAGAGCCACCTAGGGAAGGTCAAAAAGTTGATTGGGTTTCTACTCTTCTATTGCTTTAAAGATTTTTGTGTTTACTTGAAACTTAAAACTGCAAGAATTGCATGAAAAAGGAGTTAGGTGCTCAATAGACCACTACAGATATTATGCAATCACTCTCAATACTTCAGTGCTGCTTACACAGAGATGAGCAGTAAGGAAATTTACCTATGGATATACCCATGCAGATACAGGCACACAGCAAACAACATTACCATAAAATAATAACTGACACCACAGACACTGCACAGGCTGGGAACATGCGTGCTTCTGCCATTGTCCATACTGACCTTCATACCAATCTCCATGTTGGAAAGATCAGCAAAGGGCACCTCCCGAGTCACTAGCTCCCACACGAGCACAGCAAAGCTCCACATGTCTGCTGATCGTCGGTTTATGTCCTCCGGCTTCTTCTGCAGGGCTGGGGGAGGGGTAAGAGGAAGGTGAACAGAAGGAAAAAGTTGCAGAAAGATAGGACAGCAGCAGGCAAAGGGGGGGAAAATGAGAGAATCACCCAGAAGTCAAAGAACACAGAGTGAGACATGCAAAAAGCACATTTTTCCTCAATGTAAAGATGGAGTGAAATTCTTTTCTCAAAAATAACTGGTTGAAGAACTTTGGGAAGGGCGGTGGTTATGGCTCACCTTCGGGTGCCACCCATGCTGGAGAATACATCCTGCCGGGACACTGGAAGGAGAACTTCACGTCTGCCATGCTGATCCTGGCTGTCATATCCTCATCAATCTGTCGAGCACAACCAATCAATGACAGCTGTGGTCAAACCGGAGGTTCTGACCTGCGGTGCTCAGAGTACTCAATGCCACAGTTGGTTTCTGAGACACATTACAAAAAAAGTTTCCAAAAGTCCCCTAGAATTTCTGTAAGGAAGTTTTCAAAGGGCAGTGAAACTGCCCCATGTGGAAGTGAGCTTTGTTTTGCAAGCTACACAATCAAGGAAGACTGAATAAGATACCTGAGATGGCCCACCAGGAGTGAACACCCCACAATTCAGTCACAAAACTCTGAAACACCGTGAACACAGGAGACAAGCTCTTGCCACACGGTGAGCTGCATATGAATGTGGTCACCCTGTGGCGGAGCAGAATGATTAAAACTAGGTAGAGTTTCTCACCATGACACTCCTGCTGTTGAGATAGTGACGTGGAATCATGGGCTCTAATGTGTGAAGGAAGGCCATACCGCAGGCAATGTCAAGAGCAAACTTCACAGCCTGCATCTGGTCCACCACAAAGTCTGTAATTGAGAAGATCCACAGGGTCCATTATTAGCCCCAAATTATAAATACGTATGTATATACTGTATACAGTATGTACGACATATTCTTGTCCTCTTTGTAAACTACATTTACAAGTTGCTTTTCAAAAGCAGACACACAGTGATGTTAGGCTGCTTTTACTTCTGCTATTGGCCAGTCGACATGACTAATATTCATCTGTATTTTTAGATTCAGAACCGAGAACATAACGGCTAGCTTCTTAGTCAAGTGACGACAGAGACAATGAAGAAAATGAAGAACCAAGTGGTACTCACTGGTGCCCTCATGGAGAACATTGTAGAGTGAGCCATAGGGCATCCAGTGGGTGATGATGATGGGATGGGGGGCAGGGGGTGATTGGCATGCCCCCAGCACGGGCAACACATTAGGGTGTGAGAAAATCCTGAGGGGAGGGGGATACAAGGAAAAGGCTGGACACAGATGGGTTGGAGCACAGGAAGGAAAGGTAATGTTTGCATTGCTCCACAGGTGTATCAAGGCAGCTGCAGGTGCCTACCTGAGCTTGGGATACTCTTCATTGAAGTCCCGGCTCTTCCTGGTGGTCCAGTCCCGAACATGTAGCACCTTCACCACGATATCATTCCCCTGCCAGCGTCCTTGCCACAGCTGAAGGGGGGATGGAGAAATGTGTGTAATCAACACCATAAAGCAACTAAAGAGCGAACATGAGATCAGACTTGGGGAGAGGACACGGATGGACTTGCCTCTCCAGAGTGATTCTCGTTAATCTTGGTCATGAGCGACAGTTGTTTGAAATCGATGCCAGCGTGCTTGTTCAGAGTGCCATTACCTGTAGGCATGCACGCACACACACGCAATCAGTTATCATGGATGAGCAGTACACTGAGGTTTTTTATGCTGGCATCTATGATTATCAACCAATTAGTTTCCAGTCAGTGTCAATAGTTGCCCAAACAACAGCTGAAGACACCTCTGACTCACAATTCATAAGTGTGGCTGCAGGAGCCTTTGCCGGAGGATCTGCATATCTACAGAGATGCAACGGCACCTTGTGCTCACTGACTGTTACACCATCATGTCTCAACCATGAGCAGACGGATAAGACTCACGAGGCCGGGTTCGAGTGGTGCCCTTCCAAAAGGCATCTTTATAGGGAACCTTAGTGAGGCTCTGTCCCAGTTTCTCAGCCCGCTCTACAGAAAACACATTGCCATGTTAGAGAGACAGCAGCAGATGTTAAACATGACCTTCTAAACCAAGTTGCAGTGTCCTGTAAAGAGGTTTATAGCAGTAAAAGAGTCAAGGAAGACAGACAGAGGCTAGAAAGGGAACCAAGTGCTAGATTGAGCACACAAATGGGAAGGTAATACACCCTTGTGAAGCAGTGGTTACATCAATGGGTATGGAACCTGTCAAATACTGGACCTTACTGTGACCCCAGAGAGAAAATGCACACACAGGTCAGACAGAAAGCAATCACAGTAAAGAAAGATGACATGTGTGTTTCATAATAATGTACCTTTCAAGAGGTCCTGCAGGTGTGGCTTGGCCTTGTCCAGAGGAGTCTCACCATACTTATTGCAACTGCTCACCTGGGCTCCACTATTAACCAGGTCCTGGTGAGGGACAGGGAATTCAAGACTCGGTCATTACATCTAGAACTCAGTTTACTTTCAGGAAGATTTTATCTTATTCAAGCAACAGTTTTAAAATGCTTGACTCCTGTGACTTTAGGAAAGAGCTCATCCTGTCTTTGGTTGCAGTAACTCAGACTAATCACAGGAGGGCGCACTGACCTCAGCCACAGGGTCCTGGCCCCAGAAGCAGGCGTAGTGCAGTGGCGTGTTCCCATGCTCATTGGCTGCATTGGTGTCCGCCTTGCACTGGATCAACTGGCAGACAGGAAATGGCACACAAAGCTGATGAGGAGTGTGTTTAGCAGCATACTGAGTAAAGTGATATTCCATAGAGACCACCATGAGCGCATTGATATGTGTATCAGATACATCAAGTACGTGTCCACCTGACCCACAGTACTGTGGCACGTGGGGTCGGTGGGCAAATGTGTGCAAGGTGTGTATCAGGTGCGTCTTGGAAATACTTACCTTGGCCACAATGTCACGGTGCCCATGGCTGGCTGCCAGATGCAGCGGTGTGTCATCGCCACGGTTCATCACATTGATGCGCGCACCCCTCATGATGAGCATGTCCACAACACCCGAGCGGCCCTCGCGACACGCCCAGTGTAAGGGACTGAAGCCATGGTCGTCCCTGGGGGTGGAAACAGAGTGAGCCGTGCAGACTGCAGACGTGGATAATCTGCCAGTCCAACTTTCAGGACAACACTCTGACCACGGCCCACAGGCTAAAATAAGCAGCATTTTTCTTCCCATTTCCACATGCCTGCTTTTGCAGGGAATGCACTTAAACTAGCAAATTAGTTTCTGGAGGCGTTTGTTTTTGCACAAGCCAGCTGCATACATTTCCTAGAAAGACAACAGGCAGAGAGCTGGGGGAGGGGGATGAAGAAATGCCTGCCTAGCGTTTAAACAGGCCTTATATGGGCTGGACACACTTCCTGGATGATTCCACAGCCCAGCAGGGCAATTCCACAGCTGCTCATGTCATCGGCATCCTCCTGGCCTCCACCCTCCCCCTAGTTCCCAACTCAAGTGGATTTTACTAGTGCTGAACATAGAAAAAAAAAAAATCATGTTGCCAGTGAACAAAAACAATGAGCAGCAATGACAAAAAGAAATAAACAATATTCAAACAAGAAAACAAACAGCATACTTCCCAGACTCTTCTCTCCAAAGCCATTCATGAAACTTTTGGGCTTCTCCAAATTAGCCTGCTTTTCAGTATGGGTTGAACCCATAGTTCATTTTTAAATTTAACTGATGCCTTTCTCCTATGTCTTATAATTATTTTGCCATTTATGCAGTCAAGTAATTTCTATAAAAGCACTTTAGGGTAAGTACCTCAATCCAGGGTAGTACAGCAGGAGAGGGGATTTGAACCCAGGCAGTGACTATAACCACTCTGCCACCTGCTGTGTGTTGAAAGGAAACATGATTCCTTCCATTCCAAGTCTCTCCCCTCTATTCTCTCTGCCCACCTCCTTCGACTTCAGAGTCAAAGCAGGGAAGTCATGCGTGTGATGCCGCATGTGATGTTATCACAAAATGGTATCCTACCACGAGCTCCTTGCTGTCTTTCCCAAAGTCCTTCTAGAACTGAACATGTGCAGCAGCTTTGGGCTGTGGGCCTCCATTCCTCTATTTTTTTTCCCAGGTGGATCAGACAACAAGAGCCTGTGTAATCAAGGTATATCAGAGTGACCAAGCTTGGGAAGGGACTAGATGGGATTGTCCTTCCAACGTTTGAGGCCCTCTTGGAGGCGGCACCATTGGGAAAGCTGGTGATGAGGGACACCGCTCCAGCAGCTGCTATGCCATCAGCTGTCACACTAGCCCAAAACCACACGGACAGACGTGTTGGTGGCTTTTGAAGTCTGGTTCCTTCAGAGCCCACTGCTGGGCCACTCAGGGCATTCAGTCTCTCACCCTTCGTTCAACCATTTCCTGTGAGCATAGTCTCTGTTTCTGACGGCCAACACCAATACGCATTTCTGTGTGTGCATGTATTAAAAAAAAGTGAGGCACTCGCTGTGGTCAAGCAGCTAAGCCAAAGCTCAGGGTCTCCTGTCACTTTTCTCAACACCTTTCCCTTTCTATCTATCATCGCCTTGCCTGGCAACCCCCCCACTCCCCTATTAGTGCCCTGTTCAGCTCTTGTCTGTGGAGGTTAAATATAAACAGTGCAAGGTGCCACCAAACAAGGAGCTCCTCCCACCAACGTTCCCCTGACGGACACACATACACATACACACACACACACACACACACACACACACACACACACACACACACTACACATTATTTATAATTCTTGTCTCGGTTTCCTCCCTGCCAAAAGGGGTCTGGCCAACAGCGCTGCTGCATACGTGGCTACAGTCACCAGTACCGCTGGCGCTGTTTGAGCTCCAGAGTGTCACTGACTCTTCTACCGTCACTCCTACTGTTGCTGATGTCCCACACACTGAATCCTACATCCATTGCTGCTTCTCACACACAAGTCGCTGCTCATTAAGTGATTAGTGTAATTAGCAGAACTGCTGCTTTCTGCTCTTGATACTTCTGTTTTTTCTTTTCTTTTTTTTTTGTTAAATATAACTAGACCACATTTCCTGTAGTGAGGACAAAAATACTGTTTTTCCATTATTGGCATTTTTTTCTCCCTGCTGTAAAGCACTGTGTGACAAGGTACTGGTAACACTGTAGCGCACTAAATCCAGTGTGGTGGGTCGCCGCACTGATGGACAACTCAGGTGAACACCACTGTACACCTGTCCAACACTACAGCAAACACTAGTTTGTTGCCATGTATTCAGTAGAGCAGCCCCCTGGGCTACAAGGTGCCTGAGGGTCTTTGTCCCTTGGCTTAAACCCTCCACGCCTGGCTTTCTCTTCTGTGCTGCTTACGTAAACAAGATATCGTAAACAGCAGGAAAGGAAGTCACTGTGGAAACTTTAGTTCCCCAGAGCTATGTAGAATTTTTTTTTTTTTTTTTTTTTTCTTCCCCATATGGGCCAGTTGGCAGTGTAATAGTTACAGCTGCTGCCTTTGGATCAGAAGATTGCTGGTTCAAACCTCATCTACTGGTGTAGTACCCTTAAGCAAGGTACTTTCCCCAAATTGCTCCGGTAAAAATTAGCCAGTTGTATAAATGGATAAATAACTGTAGGTAGCGTAACACTAAGTTGCTTTGGAGAAAAGCATCAGCTAAATGAATAACTGTAAATATATAAACACATCACCCTTTGTTCTGACAGTGTGTTCCTCAAAAGCAGAGGTGAAAACACCATTTCCATTCACTTTAAAGGGGAAAATTATAAATAGTTTCTAGTCATACAAAATTTGTCACCTAAAATGGCGGTACAGTGGCACAAGTAGCTTTGCCGTCTCACAGCGCCAGGGTGGCGTGAGAGAACGTGGGTTTGATTCCCGCTCAGTCTGTGTGGAGTTTGCACGTTCTCCCCGTGTCTGCGTGGGTTTCCTCCCACACTCCAAAGACATGCTGTTCAGGTTCACCCATAGTGTGTGAGTGACAGAGAGAGTGTGTTCCACTGATGTATGGATGAGTGACGCATTGTAAGTAGTGTATCTAGCAGTGTAAATGACCTTGGTGAATAAGGTGTGTGGGCTGATAACACTAGATAGGGTTCATTGGAAGTTGCTTTGGAGAAAAGCATTCGCTAAATAAATAAATGTAAATAAAACAGAAAACTTGGAAACTATTTAATTAGTGACATACTTTGTTTCGGTGAACTCCAAATTGGATGCTTCATGACATAAACTTCCTTTCTTATTTTAGCTTTCAGCCCTGGCAGACTTACATCTTATCTCACTTTCAGGGAATGTAAAAATGATGATTAAAAACAAAGTACACTATCAGCAAATATTACCAAAATATCTTAAGTTAGTACCCGAGCAGGAAAGGCAGTTATGTAGAGGAAGGAAGGAAGAGCGGCGGTGACTGGAGCAGAGGAACACAGGGGGCACAGGGGTCAGAGCAAACGACTGGGAAGAGTGGTACTAGTGCCGAGGGGCATGGGCATGGGCATGGGCATGTGCGCACACACACACACACACACACACACACACACACGTCCTCACTCTATGTGCCACTTATTGCCTTGTACTTCCACATCTGCTCAGTAGACCAATTTGTCCATTAAAGCTGTCAAAGGGAAATATGTGTACTGATGAATTTTGTCCACAAAAGATGAAAATCTGCATAATGAGCATCCATATAAGTGAGGGATGGGTGTATATACTTTCCCCCATTCTGAGCGAAGTAGGCTCCTCAGGAGACCCGGTTCCCAAGTCACCTTTCCTGTAGAGGCGGGTATAGAAGAACGCAGAAGAATGCCGAATTTGCCAAGTGCTGTGCATTTAAACGCAAAAAATAAAAGCATGTCTTCCGTGTCAATTTGCTATCAAACGGCTCAATCGCCAAGAGGAAGTCTGACGGAAGACAGAGCCACTGACCAGAAGGGGGTGGGCCAGGGGAAGGACTAGAAAGGGGGAGGGAAGATTACAAGCCATTTTTCCTCTTCTGTGCAGTCTCAGCCTCCTTCCCTTCACATAAACACACCAGCCCCGGCCAACCCTGCAGCTACTTCCACTCTTGATCATACATCAGATCGGAGCGTGATGCAGGCAGTGCATCCGCAGATCCATTTAAGGATATTTCATGCTGTGCTACAGTGCAGCCATGACCATATGAGCAGACTGACATTGATGCACACACACGCGCGCCCCTGTGTACCCATCGGTCACAGTGCACACAGGTGAGGCTGGGTACCGCAAAACAGGTGAGCCTTCCGTCACAGTGAGGCCTGTTTTCCAGAATGACAAGATGACAGCTCCGTTACATTCACTAGTGTACCTTATGAAACAAGTCTGTATACATGCACATGTCACCCCCTGTGGCTGGAGGGGCTGCTGGGACAGGGAGCCCAACAATAAGGGCCTTTTGATTCCCCAAATTCACTCCTGCTATTAGCTGTGCTTCTTGGAGCCCACTGACAGGCCCTCGGTCACAGAGGCTAAGGCAATCCACTAATGGGTGATACATGCACACACCCAAACATACGAGTATAAACTCACACAGTAGAAGGAACACATGGACAGGAGCAATACAGCCTTGAACAATTACCATAATAATAAGTACAACCATAACCACATGAAATTTAGACTCCAACATCCATTCTTGTAGGTAATGAACATACATAGTTCACTAAGACTACTTTTAGAGACTTAAAAAAAAGAAAAAAAAACACAAGAGTCGCTGATGGGCGGTCAGGGTCTTCCCAGTGGGAGGAGTAATTTTTTTTTACATTCTAATACACATCTGCTGCGATAAGGGAAATCCAGATCGAGCACTGAGAGGAGAAAGCAAACAAACAAGTTGGACAGGACAGTTCCGGAACCGAGGCTGTGGCAGCACTGCGTTCACCCTTTTCCATCCAGGGCAACACTCATCGACACAGCGGACTCGCTCATGTCTTTCTCCTGCATCAACACGGGCTGTCTGCAGCACATGCAGCTCCGAGAGGCAGCCCACACACTTAGAGGAGAAGCAAGATTCATAGCGAGTCCACGTGTGCTGTCTGGAGAGTTCTGCTTACTGTGGAGTCCACCTGTACCATGTATTGCTCATGAGAGCACATGACAAACACCCAGCAGCAGTCCCAAGCCCAAAACCACTATTCAGTTTGTTTGTGTACCTCCAACAAGCACAACGTAGCCCCGCACGATGAGGGAATATCTCAGCACAGTACATGAGTTCAGCCCTGTCACATGTTTCTGGCTAATGAAAAGAAAATGTGCTGGTTTACTGCATGAAGACATAAATGGCTCATCCCAACATGGTTTTGTCTCCTTGTTATCTCAAGACCCTCATCTCTCCCTATTGTCCAGAACATAACCTCTGCTCTGCTTCTACCTGCCCACTCTGTGTGTGTCCTAAACAAACACGAAAAGATTGCTCATTTTCTCCCGTGGCTCCTGAGCCGCACGGCGAGCTTCAGGTCTGCTCCCTGTCCTCAGAATTCCTGCTATCTTTTGAAGTCCTGTCTATTCACCCATTAAGCTGACAGCTAGCTAAATAAATAAATAAAAGCAAGTCCTCCAATACCTTACAAAAGTAATTTGCTCCCTAAACCCCTTGTAAGGTGAATTTCCATAAATCAAAGTAACTGCAATGAGTTTCAATGGTTAAAAGTTTTGTATATTCCTGAGCCCCAAAAGTGACACCCATTTATGCTAAAATATCACCAAAATGCGATTAAAAAGACAATTACTTCAATAGGTAACGTTCTAGTTATCATAACACAAAATAACAAGGCAGTTTCCCTTCATTAATTACTCTATAGTACTGCATTACTGTGTGCCTACCCTCGTTCAGCTCTCAATGTAAGTTTAACATTTATCCTCAACTGTTGCAAAAAATGAAACAGAGCAGTAAAAACAAACGAAATCAGTGAAGACAATGCAAATGAATTTGCACTCACTAAGCAAGTTGAAATTGTTTGGATAGTCCAAATGCCCCAGCATTATGGTTAGACATCAAAACAGGAGAAAGCAGCAAACAAGGGTAATGGAGGTTGAGAACCTGATACAGCGCCAGACTATAACTGCAAAGACGACGGCATGGTGGTTCTGGTCTCGCATTGCTCAGCTGGATGTGCATGAAATTGAAATTTGGAAGCCATGAATACAAAAATGCCTCATACGCGGAAGCAGGGGTATTACATGAAACTCCTGGTGGCGTCGAATTGTTGTAACCCAAATGGGCACCTCTCCAGGTGCAACTGTCATTACTATTACAGCTGCCATAGCACAGGTTCTCAAAATCCTCACGCTACTCATTTCTACTGCTGCAGTTGCTACAGAGAATGGTGAGGCCTGAAGAGAACATGTCAGACATAATGAAACAATTCCCTCTCTTTGTAGATGGTTTTCACCTTCCTACTTAAATCGAAATGAGTTTGATGAGCACAACTGCAGTTTTTCATGCACATGTTTACAGGTCCAAAGACCATGGGTTCTGTCTTCCCCACGGGCCATCAGAAAACAGGCCCAGGGTCCAGCAGCATACACACGTACCATTGTCATTCTTACTCATGTCTGAAAGCACATCAGCTGCCTTAAATAAGAGTAATCCACATGAGGCACATACTGTCTCTTGTCAAAGAAAAGGGGGGTGGGTGGGTGGGTGGGTGGGTAGAATCCAGCTTTTTCCAAAGGCTCTCCGCCTGCACCCTATTAGCTGCAGCGGCCTGGCAGGAGGCAGCGGAAAGGATCGTTCGGGAGGATTGCACAGGCCCTGCACATGAGGTCATAGCTCCAGCTGGCTGAAGAGCTCAACTTTTTTTTTTACCCATCCCACAGGACTAAATCTGGGCTTCTTCTCACTGACATCAGTCTATTCGTGTGTCTGGCTACAGTCTGGCAGTTCCAGCCAAATGTGCCGAACTGAATCGTGCTGGGACCAATCATGCTGCTGGAAACCTGCAATTGGTAGAGTGCAGCGGTAGATGCATTTCCATGAGCGATAACCACAAAGACGCGTACCTCACAAACAAATGCAGCCTGACCTATGCCTGTATGGATAACTGGTCCCAGTCAATGACACTGTCTGTTTTCCAGAAACTTTCACTGCAGGAAGACCACCGTCTGCTTACTTCAATGCCAGCATGCATTGTGCATCTCCGATTCAACTTCGAGCAAAAAAAAAAAAAAAAAAAAAAAAAAAAAAGACGTTCATCTCTCATTGCTTTTCCACATGTATTTTAGTACCATTTAATGCACATGGGGAGTGGTGTCACTAAACAAGTGAGGGCTGTTTTCAGATGTTAAAATAGAAACTATTACATAGTCCTTAGAGTTGACTACACAATTTTCTTGTGTGAACTTCTGTAGAATACCATCTACAGAAGTCCATCTAGATCATCTCTTTCTTGTCTCTGATGACCAGAAAAGTCAGTTTTTTCCTCTCTCCTGTATTACTTGGCTAGCGATCGGCAGAAATTTGCCATTTCAAAATCATCTCCAGGTTTTTTGACGTGACAGCACAGCTCACCGCCGACTGTATCAGCAGCCTACAAATGGTTTGAAACCTCTTTTCCTTCATGATTTGTGCCCTGATGTCGATATATGTAGTTCCAACTGTGTCCCACTCACCCCTGGTTGAGGTCATTCTCAGTGTTGTCCAGCCACAGGCGAACGGCCACTGCATTGCCTTCGCGGCACTGGGTGAAGATGTCATCCATAACAGCTCTCAGTTATTCACTTTATTCTTCTGCTATAACCTAAGAGGCAACTATGAAACTTGGTAGGGACTCTGTAGGACATTCGTCCTCCTGCGGGCAAGGAGGAAGGGAGAGGCGTGTGTCCACGGAGTCCACTTCTGATGCTGGCCAGGCAGCAATCTCTTGCGCTCACCACAGTCCTGTAGAGAAAGACAAGAGGACGAACAGGACCAGTCAGGGTTGCTCTTGAGGTGGAATCAAACAGGATCACCATTACAGAACAGACCTCTTTGACTGCAAGTAACCCTTTGCTAATTCTCAACCGCAACTCTTAGCAGACTGAAAGCTCCACTACAGGCAGGAACAAGCACCAGAACATTCCCCAGCACACAGTGTATTGCCAACACAGATCTGCACAGAGGGAAGGAAACGTTGTCCTGACAGGTAGGTTTTGCTATGCCAGCAAGCACAATTAGGAGCAGTTGGGGCCAGAACGTGTAAAGCCTGTGCAAGACCAGCACCCAACAAACACCCTACTGTGAGTGGGTCTCATGTTCTTATACACCCACCCAGGATGAAGAATTCAGTCCCTGAAAACAACTGTGGTAATTACTGTGTTCATCATACAAACATAAATTATTTGTGAAATGCTATGCAGTACAAGTAAGCAAATACGTAAAACTACAGAGATCTTGCGTTACAAATGTTTGAGTTATGCCTTTTTGAAGACAGAAATATTCTGGTGTCCTGTCCATGATGCTCTCTGTCTCACACCTTATGTTTCCATGATAGGTTATGGAACACAGCCAGCCTGCATAGGGCGAGGGGTTACTGAAAATGGAATAAAGTTTTACGGCAAAGTTTTCATTCATTACATCTTCATTTCAGGTTTTTCCAAAACCTAGCCCACGAATAAATCAGGGAACATTTGTATCATTTAGCTTTTACTGATTGTAACACAACGGGGGGCGCGGTGGCGCAGTGGGTTGGGCCGGGTCCTGCTCTCTAGTGGGTCTGGGGTTCGAGTCCCGTTTGGGGTGCCTTTCGACGGACTGGCGTCCCGTCCTGGGTGTGTCCCCTCCCCCTCCGGCCTTACGCCCTGCGTTACCGGGTAGGCTCTGGTTCCCCGCATGGGACAAGCGGTTCTGCAAATGTGTGTGTGTGTGTGTGTGTGTGTGTGTGTGTGTGTGAGAGATTGTAACACAGAGGTTGGATTTACAAACAAATCAAGTTATGAACAGGCTTCCAGTACTGACTGTTCCTCGTAAGGCCCGGTGTTTCAGAAACAGAACGTCCAAATTGTTCAGGGCAAAAATCGCATTATGATTAAGAACCAAACCACCCAGATGTGAAAAATGCACGCATGAAGTTGCCATATTAAGAAACATTCACATGTATTACTCCGCTTAGTACGAGGGACAACCCCTGCAAACCAACGGGACAGATTGAAACACTAGGAAACGTGCACATTTAATTAAAACAGCTGAACCTTTGCAGTCCTTCAGTAACACACACACACACTCGCAGCCGGGGGTACCCATCTGTCAGCACACTCACTGTGACTGTACCGTCCACACCGCCCCCGCTATTACGACTTTTCGCTCCACATTAGCGCCGTTCTGCGGGACGGTACGACTTAATGGCGCTGTCACACAAAGAACTCCGCTTTTCCAAACCCTGTCTGTCTCACATTCACTGCGACTGGACTCTTTTCTTAACATCTTATTGTTGTCAAACCGCATGCGGACCTTCCGAAACGTCAGACTGAGGCCAGGGTAAGAAAATAAACAACTAACAACAACAGTAGTATATGAGTAGTAAAAAGAACCGCGACTAACTTCCCGCCTAGCTCATTTTCCTACCTTTCAGACGAAGTTGTGCAATTAAAAACTCGCCTTTTTCCTGGCTGCAGATGATTGATACTGAAAAGTTTTACTGTAATTATTCGGGTATGTGAGGCGGGCAATTATTAACTGAATCCCAATAGATGAAGTAGAGTTCATCTATTGAGCAGGAGTCCCGCTTCGCCGTTTAGATCGCGTCGCTTCTTCTGTCAACTCCGCGCGTCTCGACTCGCGCCGCCGTCCAGCGCGCGGGCAGCCGGCGGCGGTGAAAAGCGCGCGCGTCGCCCACTGGAAACGTCCGCCGAGGAACAGAATAGACAGCGGGCCGTTAATGCAGCGCAGCGGATCGCAGTTGCGGCGTCGCTCACCTGCCGATTGCAGTCGGCGGGCAGATGAAATAAGGAAGGAGAGCGCGTGAGACGTGCGTTCCGGGCGCGTGTCCACACCCTCGGTTCTTCAGAAGAATTCTCCCCTGACGTGAAAGGGACGAACGTGGACTCCTTATCCTTCCCTCCCTGTGAAAACTCAGTCGCAGCGCCCCCTACGTCAGTCGGCTGTCTGTGCGACTTCCAACCCCTCCCCACGGCAGAATTCCAACCCCGGGGGCACATATTTAGGATTTATAATTTCACACAGTCCACAAACACTTGAAATAACACGTAACACGGGGCAAAAAACTTAGTACGATCCGCAACGACGCCAGAGTTGATCCTTCAGCGCTTATCATACTGATATACAATACAGTTAGAAATGAAATATGATCCTATTGTGCACTGAACTATTCATATTTGGCTATAGTCCAGCGCTGTAAATAACCCGCCGTCTGGAGACTCCAGGCATGGTGTCCCACAGCTGCTGAAGACGAAGAAAATAATTTCACAGTAAAAACAGAAAATGTAACTACATAAAAAGCACCAACCAACCAAGCAAGCGACCAATTTCAATAACGGCTTTGTCCTGCGCGGGGGCGCGGTGAGCCGGAGCCTATCCCGCAGAAAGTGGGGTGGGGGGCACACCCTGGATGGGACGCCACTCCATGGCAGGGCCTACATAAAAAAATGATTTTCCAAAGGAAGAGCCAGAGATTGGAAATACATGGCATGCGTACAACCCAACAGCCGGGCGATATTTAATGTGACGTGAACAACCGCACATTAAGTATAGATTAGTTCTGTTAGAATTTAGGCGATTAAATATTTATTTTCCTGTGCTTGACTGTAATCATAGATCTGATGAATTGTAGAAGTCTGTTTTAAATTTATATGGTGGGTATGAGAGGAAGAGCAGATAATCAAGTTCTATGTTAATCTTTATTAAGCCACCTATTAACAATACAAAAATCTTAATTTAAAAAACTGTATTTCGAAGAACTATCATTCTCATTAAAAAGCTTTGACTGAATTTTGATTGACAGGCTCTGGATAGTAAGACACTGATCAGCTGGCTGGACCCTACTGAAGTCCAAAACAGGCCTCTCCAAAAATCTTTTCTGTGTATTTAACTCCCCTTTTCTCCAACCTTCTTTGTAACAAAGTAACACACAGTATTGTATTTCGGTACAACGTAAAAAACATATTGGAAATACCTAAGTATTAGAAAAGTCATTATTTCAAAATGACTGTCATCCCTGTTTCCACAACTTATGTATGTATTGTCAAATACAATTTTCAGTATATGTACATCTGATGTGTAAAATGGCAGTTATTTATCCATCCATCCATCCATCCATCTTCCTCCGCTTTTATCCGGGGCCGGGTCGCGGGGGCAGCAGTCCGAGCAGAGTACTCCAGACCTCCCTCTCCCCGCACACCTCCTCCAGTTCCTCTGGGGGAACCCCAAGGCGTTCCCAGGCCAGCCGGGAGACATAGTCTCTCCAACGTGTCCTGGGTCTGCCCCGAGGCCTCCTCCCAGTGGGACAAGCCCGGAGCACCTCCCCAGGGAGGCGTCCAGGAGGCATCCGGAACAGATGCCCGAGCCACCTCAACTGGCTCCTCTCGATGCGGAGGAGCAGCGGCTCTACTCCGAGCTCCTCCCGGGTGACTGAGCTCCTCACCCTATCCCTAAGGGTGCGCCCAGCCACTCTGCGGAGGAAACTCATTTCTGCCGCTTGTATCCGCGATCTCGTTCTTTCGGTCATGATCCAGAGTTCATGACCATAGGTGAGGGTAGGAACGTAGATTGACCGGTAAATTGAGAGCTTCGCCTTACGACTCAGCTCCCTCTTCACCACAACAGGCCGGTATAATGACCGCATTACTGCGGACGCCGCACCGATCCGTCTGTCGACCTGCCGCTCCATTTTTCCCTCACTCGTGAACAAGACCCCAAGATACTTAAACTCCTCCACTTGAGGGAGCAACTCCCCCCTAACCCGGAGGGAGCAATCCACCTTTTTCCGACTGAGAACCATGGCCTCGGATTTGGAGGTGCTGATTCTCATCCCCGCCGCTTCGCACTCGGCTGCAAACCTCCCCAGTGCACGCTGCAAGTCTTGACTTGATGAAGCCAACAGGACCACATCGTCCGCAAAAAGCAGAGACGAGATCTCGCGGCCACCAAAACAGACACCCTCCGTTCCCTGACTGCGCCTAGAAATTCTGTCCATAAAAATAATGAACAGAATCGGTGACAAAGGGCAGCCCTGGCGGAGTCCAACATGCACCGGGAACAGGTCTGGCAGTTATTTAAATGTTGAATATATAGCCAAATAAAAAAATGACACACCCATTTATTATTTTACTATGTCGTACAGTATATTTATTTATTTTAATCAAGATGTTGGTCTGGGTTGCTGTCCAACATAAATGGAAGGTTCTGATGCTGCAGCTGGCAGGGTTCCACTGCTACTGGGTGGAATGGGTGGGATTGCCTGAGGCTGCACAGAGGCAGGGTCTTCTACTAGCGACGGCAGGGTCTTCTTCATGTTTGACATCACTGGTGCCATCTCTGTTGCAGTTGATGGATGTGTTGCTGCTGATGCTAGACCCCATGCTGAGGACTCTGCTGCAGCTACTGGCGGAGCCTCTGGGCCACCTCCGGTGCCTGCTGTAGGTTGCTGTGAGTCGGGGGCCAGTCCAGGCTTAGCTGCTTCCGCCGCTTTGCTTTCCATCTCCTCCATCCGCTTCTGTACGATCCGTGGCATGAGCTGCACGTACGTTCCCATCAAGCGGTGGTTGGAGCGGATTAGTTTGCCTGCACAGCTATCCACACATTTCTCCTGGAAGATAAGACAGAAGCCAAACATGTCTGCAGGGTCCCCAAGAGAAGAAGAGGTTATGAAACAGCACTTCTGATCAAAGTGTACGCTAAGAAAATGATCAATACGTTTTTTGAATCGGTTAAATAACCTGAACTGCTTCAGTAAATATATGCCATGTGCTAACTCTGGAGAGGCCCTTCTCTGAAGGACAGCATGCAGAAATCCACAGGTATCTCAGAATTACCCAGGATGCATGGGATAGAAGCAAGCTGAGATATCATGGGCTTGGCATCTGCAGAACCAAAGATCTAGAGGGGCTGTTGCACATGAGAGCTCAAACACTTAAACTGTTTCCATTAAATAGCTGGTGGAAGTAAATGCAATGTATCAGTGAAGACAACATGATTGTCATTTTTATTACTTATACCAAAGAAGCAAAAAGTTTTGAAATCATGCATCAAGAATATTCATATTCCTCATCTTTGATATCGTTCATCCTCACCACATTCACATCTAAATCCTACGTCATTCTTCATTTTAATATTATGCAACAAACCCATAAACTGCTTCATTAAATTTAATCTGTCACACGTAACTACTCAGTAGGACACAGATGTAGATCCAATCACTTTTTTTGTGAGTGCATGATTTGTAACACGGTCTACAGTAACACTTTCACTGATATGAACGTGTATATGTGATACGTGATGTACGGGTAACAGGGATAGGCATGTCTCAGAATGGTGAAGTTTAATACATCCTAATACTTGTCAATACCTTAGTATTACTGTAATGTTTTGGACCTATCAAAACCTCACAAGCTGCTGCGAACCTTGAGTGAAAAATGTACATACAGTGTGAGTATCACTCACTTCATCCATGGTGAGATTCCTGTAATTCATATTGCTGGTGCATCTCTGGAAGCAGATCTCTGTCATACGATTGTAAACCAGGAGGAAATCCCGCAACTGCACCAAGAAACAACAAATCATTAAAGAAGCCGGAAAATTCAAAGTTTCTGAGTCTGACAGTCAGGGACACTTACATTTCTCAGTTGTTGTTGATCATGATCCATTTTTTCAGGTTACGGCAAGTTACTGGCAACACATTCGAAAAAAAACAATTTAAATAAGTACAAGCACATTAAGTATATTTTTGCACGATGCACAAAATACGTAAATATTGTGAAATGACGGGTTTTTAAAGGTTTTACAGGAGAGTAGAATACAACATGACTTTCACACGGGCGCAGCCATGTTTCTCCTGTAGCCACGCCCTCTTCTGGTGACGTCACTACAGACGCACGAGATGTACTTTGTGGTTTAAGTCCTAAGCGCGTAAAAAAGTCGTTTATCTTTTGCGCAGGCGTTCAGAGTTACGCTATTAGCGTCAACGACCACCAAGACTGTGTATAGATATTCCTAGTTATGATAATAAAAGGCCTCTTTAACAACACAAGACAAACATTATGTTCTAAAATGCTTCAGAAGTTAAAACATTAAACGGCTAAAGACATTCTCTGAGATGCACATTGTTACTGCATGATGATGTTCACCTGCTCACTTTCTGCCTCTTCTGGATGCAGTTATTCTTGCCCATCTTTTCACACATATAAAGCCATCCCAAGAGCCTCTTGCGTCGCGTGAATTTCTTAGTGCGAAAAGTGTTGAGGTGTCTGCGTCCCGCAGTCCACCGTCCCTTTGTACTTTGTTTTTGTGCTCTGTGTGTCTGACAGGAAACGCAGACTGTGGCCTCGAGAGTTTCGACGGAGACAGTTCTGTCTCAACCTCAACTTCAGCCTTGCGCTTTGTACGCTGGTCCTGAGAGGCTTGAGACCACAACGCTGAGCACGATGCCTTAAGCCGCAGGCAAAAATGATACCCTGTACTACATTTGAAGCCTGAGACGATGCTCTTGACATCCAGGAGTACTCATGTATTAGTATGCCAGTCATCGCAGTAACACATTGTGGCATGACGCAGGACAGTAACCATGTCCACCTCCTGACTGAAGAGGATCACGTGCGGTAGTGCTGTTCACCTGGACAGTCGGAGGACTGCAGCGTTCCCACTGCGGAGCTTGTATTAGGGTGGTTGTAGATGTTGCCCAACGCTTCTGTTTCATGGTTCATGGTGCATTTTTTGTGCTTGTTGTACTGTTTGTTTTATATTTGTGAATTAAAAACTGTCCATCCCGCACCGGCAGGAACGGAGTGCCACACATGTATAAAGGTACGCTGCCTTCTCAGCTTAGAAACTCAGCTGGGACTAGAGGGGTGTTTGTGACTGGTTTAGTTTGCAAGTCCCAAGGTCAATTTTGCCCCAAGTGTCAAATGAGAGGGGGTGTGGTGGTGCAGCGGGTTTGGCCTGTGCCTGCTCTCTGGTGGGTCTGGAGTTCAAGTCCTGCTTGGGGTGACTTGCGATGGACTGGCGTCCCATCCTGGGTGTGTCCCCTCCCCATCCAGCTTTGTGCCCTGTGTTGCCGGGTTGTGCTCCGGCTTGCCGCGACCCCTCTTGGGACAAGTGGTTTCAGACAGTGTGTGTGTGTGTGTGTGTGTGTGATAAATGAGAGGTTAATTATAAAGTCATCCTATGAATTATTTGCTGGTTGGCTTCTGTGTAAAACCTTACATAGAGCTAAATGAAAAAAAAAAACATACTGGCGCCCTGATCAAGATGTACCAGTGTCATGCTCTATGCTTCTGAGATAGGCTCTGGACCACTGCCATCCTGTGCTGGACATGCAGTTAACGAAATATATGATATTTCTTTAGAAAAAACCAATCTTTCGGAATAAATTTTTTTTTTTTTAAATCTTTGAAAGTGTCCAGTTGCCCATTTGTAACCTGAGGACCAAGTGTATTAAAGACACATTGTTCATATTTTTATTTTTTATAATTAAATACTGCATATTTGTATATAGAAATATAACTCTTGAGTCCATTTCAAATCTAAGTTACACCAGAAACCTTCCTATCAAATTGGTTTTGATTCTCTTCATAATTGCCAAAGGTGACACATTTTTTGTCTGGATGTGTTCATATGTGTCCAACCAAGTGAATTCCTTTAGTTACTGCAGTGTATACACAGACTCTGTAAACTGCACATTTACAGTATATTGGAATGTAAAGTTTCTATTTCTAACAAGATCAGTTCACAAAATTTTCTTTTATGGATTCACTCGAACCATAGAAATTATACAATTCTGACTCAAGAACTAATGGCAATTGAATTTAAACAAAATAAAATCATGCAGTGGTTATAAAAAAAGCTATGGCAATTTCAAATTTACAACACTTGCTATATCCTTCTCAGGCACATAGACAGAAAAATGTGCAATCCCCAAAGGACTGACATTATATGTCAACCTAACTCATAAATTTTGATTTAAAGTGCTTCATCAGCAGGAAATACATTTAGTAGCTACTGTGAAAGCATAAAATGTGAACAAATGGAGCAGTGTACAATTGACATAGTAATTAATAATAGTATAAACAAAGAAAAATTGAAATACTTTTAGAGGCAGAGGACATTTGATTCAATAAAATAAATGATAAATAATATATCATTAAAATGAAAATATTTGAAATAAGGTACGTAAATGAATTAATAATACAAGACTTTAAATGTCCCTGTTCATTCAAGTTATCTCAGGACAATACAGCAACACATTCTTTCATTTGTTCATTACATAGAAATTATGATTTAAAAACAGCTGTGAGTTATTTTAGAAAATACGAAGAAGGATTTGTACCTTTGTCCATAACTCAGTTGTCTCGCTGTGACGACACATGCAGTCTTTTTCAGCAGCTGTCTTGTTATGTCTTTGTCAAAAAATGAACTGTTAGCTACAGAGGACTGGCTGAAGGAACAACTGGACTGATGTGATGATGGATGGTGGGTAAAAATTGAACGATTTTGGTAAAAGAGGGTATGAACACCCAAACTTCTAACACACCAAACACCCCAACATGTCATCGTTGTCATTCCTGGTTTTGACTCGGCCTGAGGAGGAGAGCAGGGTCTTCATGGACTATATCATAATCCGGCCCTGAGTTGTTTTCCATCTGTTGTGCTGCTTCCCGCTCCCAGTCCCTCTCCCACTCCTCCTCCCTTTCTCGATCCCTCTCTCGCTCTCGGTCTGTCTCCCGCTCCCAGTCCCACTCCCTCTCCCTCTCCCTCTCCCTCTCTCTCTCCCTCTCTCTCTCCCACTCTCGATTCCTCTTCCACTCCCTATCCCATTCCCGCTCCTGCTCCTGTTCCCGTTTCCAGGCCTGCTCCCGTTCCATCGCTTGTGTTTCCATGGCCATCTGTTGGCTGTTGAGGTAGATGCTGTGGCGTGATGCCAGAGGGCTGCTCTGCCGGGACGGCAGGTTGGCCTCCATTTCTGTGTCCACCTCCAGGAACTCCTGCTGCGACAAGCTGTGGGCAGGGTGTTTGGCCTGGGCTTGGCCTTGCTTGGCTTTATGCTTCTTCCGCCCCTTCTTGCCCCCTGCCAGGTCAAGTGAGGCGTAGGACACATCAGGTTGCACTGGATGTAGAAACTGTGAGCACGAAGGAATAACTTAGCATGGAGTCAGAGTGACATTTTCAAAAGTAGAAGGTATTTTTGTGGGTGCTCTAAGATCCAAACCAAGAAAAATGTTTGGCATGGAAAATACAAATTTTCCAATGTGTGTTCCTTGGCTGTTTTGAAAGGATCTAAAGACTATGAAAATGGAAAACTCTGCAAAATTAAAATCTATTTTATTAGAAGTAATAGGCTAACGTAAAAACAGCTTTTGAAAAGTCACAGAAGGTTTCTGGTGTCCATGTTGAAATCCTTTGTGGGCACTTCCGCTTACACTATTGCATAGTCACACCAAATTAATATAGCACCATCAAAGCACTGAAGACACAAAGTAATAATATCCTCCTTTTAGGGCAAAATAAGCACAGCATTAATAAGAATGTGTTCTTTATGTTATCCACATTTTTCTTTAGCTATTTACTGCCATAAAATAAGTTACTAAGTTTAATGAAATGTTAATCAAAGACGTTTTAAGGTTGCTATTCAAGGTGATCTACGATACCCACCTGGGACAATTATGACATATTTTTCTTTTCATGTTCAGCTGACATTACAATGCAGTTACATTACACCTTGACCTATAAATATTTTGCTTCTGCAGAAATACAGCTTGAGGTCTAGGGTTCTTGACCATTGTGGCTTTGCGCTTGTGAACCCTTGCCATCTCTTTCACCTTACATGTGACAGAAGCAAAATGCGTGGGACGTAGACACCTGCTTTTTTATAGGACCTGTGCAAAAGTTAAAGCATGCTTTTAGAAAACGATGATGTTAATGTAACTATTGCATTTTAATCTTGTACTTGCTGAAAAGTAAAAAAATTAGGATGTTAAAAATATTGCTAAGGCTCTGCACATTGCATTTATTTTCTTAAGCTTTGCCTTCCCCTTTTGACGTTCTTGCTAAGAGAGTTCTCCCTTTGATGAAGTGGTGACACTGGAAAATTTCTCAGCCTATATATTGCTTCATGCTTCCGTTGTGTTCTGGTGTTATCTGAGACATTGCAAATGTTGATATTTTAGCTATGATGAATCAGAGCATGCTTTGTGAAAATATAAATCGCTGTACTATACCAACGTCACTAACCAGTAATTTTGCAGTAACATCTGGTGTTGACAGGTGTACAGTAGGCATTTTGTATATTGAGGAAACCAAATTTTATTGAATAATACATGTAAACAGAGAGAACCATTATTTCTCAGCTTTTGGATTTTCAGCAGTTTAAAAATTAACATAGTCATTATTAATTGCTTGATTTTGGCTAACATATACGTAAGCGTAGTGCATGAACATACATGGGCCTGGTTACTGAAGGTTACTCAATGTTTCCAGGTCCAGCTCTTCACCCCACTGTAGTATCATTGAATAAGGTACTCATAAACACCAACTTTATAAATTGTTCAGATACCACAAAATACTGGTGTCGGCTACGAAAAGATTCAATGATACTTACTAAATATACATATGTTATATCTAAAAAGGGGTCTTGAAGTGTCTGATGTAGTTTCAGTAACCGACAATTAAAAAAAACTGGCAGGTGTGTTTACCAGTGTATCAGGAGTGTTAGGAGTACGGAGACTGTACCTTGGTCTCCATTACAGGCTGTGGCTGTGCCTTCATGTGCTCATAGAGCAAATGGTGTTGAAGGTTTGAATCTTGGCCAGCTGCAGAAATGAACACATCAATGTCACAGCAAAGATGAAATTATAATAAATATATTAAAAATGAAAGACCCCCCCAAAAAAAAAAAACCCAGGAAGTTATTATTGCTGCAGTCGTTTCTTCTTGTTTTTATTTTCCAAAGTGCTTTTAAGTGTAAAAAAAAACTGTATATACACACACACACACATTTTCAGAACCGCTTGTCCCATACGGGGTCACGGGTGAAACCGGAGCCTACCCGGCAACACAGGGCGTAAGGCCGGAGGGGGAGGGGACACACCCAGGACGGGACGCCAGTCCGCCGCAAGGCACCCCAAGCGGGACTCGAACCCCAGACCCACCGGAGAGCAGGACCGTGGTCCAACCCACTGCGCCACCGCGCCCCCTAACTGTATATATATATATATGTGTGTGTGTGTGTGTGTGTGTGTGTGTGTGTGTGTGTGTGTGTGTGTGTGTGTGTGTGTGTGTGTGTGTGTGTGTGTGTGTGTGTGTGTGTGTGTGTGTGTGTGTGTGTGTGTGTGTGTGTGTGTGTGTGTGTGTGTGTGTGTGTGTGCTGTTGAAATGCAGAGCTGCATTTGCTGATTTTTAGATTTTGTTGCTCCTCTGTATACTAAGGTGTAAAAAACTGCAGGACCTTTACATTTATTGACATTTTATGCTTTAATAACACTTTACTGCCAATTTGGAGAACACTTTCTGGTTAAAAAAAAAAAGCAAATATAAATTGCTAATACAAGAATATTTCTCACCTGCCCTTTCTGCGCTGATGTTACCATAGATGGGATTTTCTTGTAAATGTTCGTGATCCCCTTCTCTGCAAAATTCAGAAACTGTAACAATGGTGCCCGATAGCAAGGAACAGAACCAAAAGCCCCCAGCCTTCAGTATACATAAGTTTTAAAAAACACTTTTGTTCTACTGGCAGAGTCCTTGTTTGTGGAATGTCTGAGTTACTTTATTTCTGCGGAGGTGTTAAGTACACTGCAATAAGCGGTTTTCACTGTCCTTTATTACTTCAGCCCATTCGTCCCACCATTACATTGGCTCACTGCGGACTGTGGCTCTTGCACGTTACCACATGTACTCACAAGAGTCACGCAAAACATAAAGACCAAAAGAGAAGCAAAAGTTTGGTGCTTAAAACACTAACCTGTATTGCTCCATGGGGTGACACTCATCACCTTTCAGACCTGCGTAAATGAACAAATTGAACTTTTACCAGATCTTTCAAGATATCTGTCTATTATTTATGTCCAAGAAAAAGGAAAAGATATGACAGATGTCTTTAACTTGTCCGCTTTAAGTCCTTGTTTGTCTTGTTGTTTATACAATTTGAATTTCTTTCTAATGGTGGGGTGCAAGAAATTCACCATGGTGTTTCACTGAGAGGAATTTTGTATTTTTTGCTTCAATCAGACAACAGAAACTTAGCATAAAAGGCCTCTGATAATGTCAGCGCTCTTTGAGCGCGACGATATTTATTCATTTGGCTGACGCTTTTCTCCAAAGAAACGTACAATGTCAAAGTGCTTACAGTTATTTACCCGTTTTGGTAAGTTACCTGAGCTGGGCAGCTTTTACTGGAGCAAGTTAAGGTAAGTACCTTCTACAACGGTAATATAGCTGGAGGTGCGATTTAGACCTGTGACCTTTGGGTCCAAAGGCAACAGCTTTAACCACCACGCTACCAGATGCCACTATAAGCGGTACTGAAATCGCAGAGATTAACACAAAGTGATAAGTAGTAATTAATATTGTACCTTACAAACTGCAAGCTTTAAATAAGTATCAAGATATGCCTAATATTTATGTTCCTATACAGGCAAACAGATTGCAAGAGAGCACGTTGTGTACGAAGCAGTAATAATAACCATATCATTCAAATAGCCAGCAATGAAAACATATTCTGTACTAAAGAATGTAGGGGGAAATTGTACCTTGATAAAGAAGCTATGAAAGCCAAAAAAAAAAGGAGAAAAATTTAAATGATTTTCACAAAAAAATGAGAGGCTTTAAAAAAAGACACAATGCGCCTCTCATTGCATCGGCCAATGAGCAGAAACAATATAATGAGAACACATTGTGCTTTTCCAAAAACCTCACATTATGGACATTATAAAATGGTACTCAATAGAGCAAACCAAAGATTAGCAGATATTATTTTCAGCCCAGAAAAAATATTCCCAGCCTAGTATGTTCTGTCTTTGATTTTACCGATGTGTCCCCTAATGTCCCAGCAACTATGTCTAATACGAGGTAATTTATGGTAAACCATCTGTCCATGTAATAGCCTACAATTTTCTTGGTAGACTTGTATGCTGATCAATAATTTTAGTGCATAAATTGCCTAGGTAGATAAAATATTTCAAAATTTTAAAAAGGCTTAGGTGCTTATTAGCACTTATTGCAGGCATAAAAATTCTAAGCTTTAATTTTGAATAGCGCTGTTAAAGAGAAGCTGAATATACTTCGATTAACTACAAAAGCTGTAGACTTCTAAACTGTAGCTCATATACAGAGGAGCTTTCCCCTTTAAACTACTTGGCGTAACAAAACACAGCTGGATGAGGATTAGGAGACAGAGCAGTTGGGTTTTTAAATCAAAGCAGAAGAAAATACTGAAGACCAGGGATAGCTGGGAGTCATGAGCCACACTATTGAGCACACTTTCATAATGTCCCCGATGTAAACAATACGTATCTACACGCTGACCTGTGCAGAGTGTGATATGTACTTATCTAATACACAATTTTCTACTTTATTCATTTTTGAAAGAAAAGCATGTGTGTTACTAGTAGACTATAGCTGGCTAGCAGCGGATTGTGAAAATATTTTTTCACCACATAAGGTAGGGGATTCGAATCAAAATCAAAATCTCAATCTGCAGGGAACTGAGGGTCCAGCACAGAGCACGCACAGGGGCACGTACTGTACCTGCTGCCCGTCGGTCTCGCCGTCGGAGAAAGTAGAAAACGACATTCAAGGAGATAGAAATGGTGAGGGCTATCAGGGCAACTGCCAAAATCACTTGGAAAGGCAGGCAAACTGAAAATAAACAAGAAATGTATCATCTACCAATGTACTCACTCACTCACTCACTCACTCATTTTCGTTAACCAATTGTCCTTGTGAGGATTGCAGCGATCCATGTCTAAGACAGCATATGGACACTGGAACTAGATTTGTGACTGAAAAGGTTGGTGGTTAAAGTCTTTGTCATTTTACCCCTGAGCCGAGTATTTAATCCGACAGAAAAATGTATAAATGGGTAAACAGCTGTAGGCTATGCAAGGTGCTCTGAAGAAGTGAACTGATGAATGTGGCAAAGGAGTGGAATAAAGTGCTAATGTAATGATGTAATTTCTTTGGTATTTAAGAAAAACATCACATTTAAGTCCCATTCTGTTCCTTTTAGGTAAACTAAATAACTTGGAATGCAGACTATGACAAACAACCTCAACCAATGCTCATGTGTCACGAAAAGGAGGCAGTTAGTGAAGCTGTCATGCAAATTGCTTACTTCCTCCAACTCTTCTTTTTAGTATAAAATCATGTAGAGAAAAGTAAGCAGGTTAACGGTACTGTACTCCCTCTCAATCATCCGAGCTCTCATTTATAGATGGTGTAATGGAACTTGAGCTACTATTTTAATGTTATTACAGCTGCGTCAAGGTTTTTCTTTCTTTCTTTATTTTTTTGCTTTTTTCTGGCCAGTTTCAGGTTTACTTTTAGTCTTAGAAAAAAAACTACAAAATCAGAAAGTCTTGTGAATGTGTTTTTCACAGTGTTTTCTAAGGACAACTTCCTTCCTAGTAACACTGCTGACTGGGGTTACGTCTTCAAAAGACTCTGTTCTAATGCAATTGCATATCACCTTGCAATTTGTAAAGTATAATAACCGCTTATTTTGGCAACCAATTATAAGAAAATTCAAAGACAAAGCTGTAGAGCTAGTGAAATATCAAATCTAATGAACTACATAAACACATGAGAAGATCCTAATTGGGGAAGATTCTGTGATTCCTGGGATCACTCCCTGGCACAACAGCTGTAAAATTCATGAAAGGAAGGAAATAATTCACTATACAATCTCCATCAAACATGCATTGCAAGGTAGAAGAGCGCACTCAGTCCATCTTTCTACCTGGTTATTTAATTATTTTAGTGCTGGAAGAATTATTATTGAGAAATTAATGTCCAATGAAATAATTTCCATCACTTTTCCAACAATCCTTATATCGGGTAAGACCGAAACATGTTGTGCTTGTCGTGTTAATATATGCAAAGGTCACAGAAGATATCGCTGTCAGTATGAATCTCAGAAATGCTCAGGTGTCTCCCAATAGCTGTAGGATTTTATTGTGCCACACATTTTACTTCTGCATTCTTATACACACACCTTTGCTGGATTCCGTACACACTTACATGTCGCTGCAAGAATCTTACATCCGCATTTGAACAATTGACTTCATATTATTCAGTTGCTCAGAAGCGGCATTAAAAACTGGCTCTCTTATCAAAACTGCCTATCAAGGTTAGTGTTTTATCAAAGCAGATGGCAGTGCTACATTTTCATGCAAACCATCTGCCATAATAATGCTTTTGCCCAAGTATTCTTTATAGTCCTTCAGGTTAAAACCTTTGTTCATTAGTACAAAAGCAATAACCGGTTCCTTAACCGTATCACCTGCTAGAGTTCTAACTTCAACAATATATGTCTAAGGAACAGTCTTCCTGCCTCCTGTCAGAAATGTCCTTACCAGTCATCTTGTCCCTGTGTTCTCAGATGCTCTAAGAGTCTGTGACCTCCCTCAGGACAGGGGAGGCAGCGCACGTCCGACGCCCGTGTGTACCACGTCCCTTAGTTGCACGCTGCACGTTGTACCTTGAATCTATTTTTACCCCCCTTCTGCCTTTTTCGGTTGCAAACAGGAAATGTGGCGGCCGACCTCATTTGTTGCTGCTTTTCACGTTAGCGCGAGAATAAGAAAAACTGAATGGTGTCAGAGGAAACTGGTTGTCACTAGATTGCTCCAAGTCCATTAACGCATCATCCAAGAGCTGCCCTCTCACCATGGAAGACACCGAAGGATTTAGAACTTATTCGTCAGTTGAAGTTGTGTGTAATCTCGCATAATGTGGCTCAATAAAAATTACATGTGAGCTCCAAACGTGCATGAGATGCAGCTGTAATGTGTCTCTATGATTAGTTTGTGATTAATTGCTATGGCTTTCATGCAAATTAGAAAAACTGTCAGCAGCACACAAGTTCTTGGTTTGTCTACGTGTCTGTTCACCGCACAAGATACTTAAGATCAGTGTTGATAATTAGGTAGGACAATGAAGCCATATGTTTGATCGTATCCATTTTTTTAGGTGGTGGTAAAGAATTTTTAATAACTATAGCTTATAATTAAAGGTTATAATAAATCATTAATCATCAAACTGCTGGCATCCATTTCCGTTTTCATTTTTGGTTCGCCAGCTAGATTTAATCTGTGAAGTTATATTTTGGACTATAAGTAATAGTAAAATTGCCTTCAGGAACAACCTTTACGCAAAGTTCTGCAAAATTCTGTTTTACGAGTCTTTATGTTGTTTTGTTAGAAGATCACAACTGTGCTTTCCTGTATTGGCTGGTGTGGAGATTACCACTTCCAGCAATGGGATCATGGAAAAATTTATGAAGCTGTAAAGACACCCTCAGCAAGGTGTCTCATGGTCTGTTTTTGGCATCTGCAAATCCGCTCACAGCCACTGAATTCCTTCCAGTGTAGGAGAGGTGGTTTTTGCTTCATCTATTCACCTACAACAGACCTTCTTGGCTCCACATGTGCTCAGGAGTCCATTAAAGGGCAGACAGAGCACTGCTCTCTTCAGTGGTTTGGAACACACAGAAACGTACAGTGACAGCTGTAGAAATGAACAATGTGCTATACACACACACACATTGATTGAAGCCACTTGTCCCAAGCAGGAGCCTAACCCAATAGCACAGGGCACAAGCCTGGAGGGGGACACACCCAGGACAGGACACCAGTCCATCACAAGGCACCCCAAGCAGGACTTGAACCCCAGACCCATCAGAGAGCAGGCACAGGGCAAACTCACTGCACCCCTCTATATGCTGTACACATATTCATATTTACTGTATGTGTGCTTACACACACATACTGTCAGAAACTGTTTATCCCATGCAGGGTCACAGGGAGCCAGAGCCTAACCTGGCAACACAGGGCATAAGGTTGGAGGGGGAGGGGACACACCCAGGACGGGATGTCAGTCCGCCACAGGGCACCCCAAGCAGGACTCGAACCCCAGAACCACCGGAGAGCAGGACCCACTGCGTCACGATGTGTGTTTACATCATCATTGAAGAAATAATAAACATAATAAAATTAAATGTGTCCTAAATAATAAAGAAATGAACCTAATTTACCACATTAATTTGCATTTTTGATTGCATTTTTTTTTTTTATTTTACATGTCAACATAAAATAGAAAAAAAAATTCTTTCCATTTCCGGCCGCAAACCGAAGGCAGGAAATGTCCCTGCTACATTTTGACACCTGTCATCAATTTCGCAGCATGTGGGGACCTGCCACAGCAGTTTGTACCTGCATGACTCCAGGTTGGGGGTGGAGGGGGGCATGCTGTTATCAGCATGATTACTGCTGCTGGTTGACGGCTTCTCATTGTCTTCAGCTTGTTATTTCCACTCCAGCATAGCTTCTCATGCTCTCACAACCTTAACCAGGGGCAGGAAGTTATGTCAGACTGAGCTGAGAAAGAGAGGGAGAATCAATAAGTTTGGCCCTCATCACCATTCACAGTAACTTGGGTCCTACTGATTCTCTTTTCCTTGTACAACCCAGCCTTTTGTTTATTTACAAGGTTTTCAGGATAACAGAGGCTGATCCTTGCATTGGGAGGCAAGGAAGCAGCTGGTAAAGCACTAAATCGCATTGACCTGCAGCTATGGTGTCCTTTAGCTAAATACCTACATTAAATTGTTGCACCGAAACTACTCAGTCATATAAATGAACCAAATTGGAGAAGTGTCAGCTATCAAAATACATACATACACACACACACACACACACACACACACACACATTTTCTGAACCGCTTGTCCCATACGGGGTTGCGGGGAACCAGAGCCTACCCGGCAACACAGGGCGTAAGGCTGTAGGGGGAGGGGACACACCCAGGACAGGACACCAGTCCACCGCAAGGCACCCCAACGGGACTCAAACCCCAGACCCACTGGAGAGCAGGACCTGGTCCAACCCACTGCACCACTGCGCCACCGCGCCCCCTCTCAAAATACATATAATGCTCATTATATTTTTCTGAGACGCATGTATTTATTTTTCAGAAAAGCAGAACTACTAATTCAAGTCAAGTCGCACAACAAGATCTCAGCTGATACTCCGACAGATAGTGATTGCAAATAGTAAGCACTGCCTTCAGTTTTTCACAAGTAAAAGAAGCCTAGAGAAGTTCAACAAGTTGTAGATGATCCTCTGCCTTCTACAGCGACCAGTTTTGAGCTGTCAGTGAAGTGCTGCCTCCCCATCATCCTGCACCTCCATGCAACACTCCCAGTGATCCACACCTACTGCCTGTGCTTTAAGGTAAATTCAAATTTACATATGTGCATGCATTGAAAGAAAATCTGCAAGTATGTTCACTGAAATCCAGACTTACTGTGGCTTAGGGGGCTTGACTGAGCTACTGGGCACTCAGTGGTGATGTTATGAGCGGGTATTCACTGTGCACCACTGCCTGAGAAAAAGATAGAAGGCAACAGGCCTACTGCCTTGCAACTCAGAGGTCGGTAATTTGAATCCCTACTACTCTCATTGTACCATTGATCAGGGTATAGCTGTATAAATGGGTAACCAACTTTATGTTACTTGTCCAGCATTGTAAGCAGCCTTGTATAAAGACATCCAATCAATAAAGGTCAACAGCATGAAGAAAAGTTCTATCATTCAGTCACGTGACCAGCTTTGATTTAAGGTTATGCACTTCTAGTTTCCCACTTGCAGCTTCTCTGATCTTTGAACCCATTCCAGGTGTGCCCAGACCTTTCATAAACCATCAGCAGGCCATCTCTAGGAATTTATGTTGTCTGTGCAACTACCACACCTGAAACAGAGCTTGGCATGTCCAGAGGCTGGTTTTACATCAGTAGCTGCTGAACATCTTGCCACACCTTCTTCACACATGTTCTGTCAGGATGAGGGAGACCAGATCCAGGACTGGGGTCGAAATGACACAGAAATGATGAATTTTGCAATTATGGCTGCATTTTGAGCCAAGTCCAAGTCAAGAAATGCATATGATGATCGGTGAAGGAAGTATGATGCAATGTTAGCATTAAAAATGATCCCTTTGTTAGTCAGTCACCTATCTGTGTTTCTATAAGAAAAGTAAAGGAAAAATTTCGGTGTCTCACAGGTCTGGAGTTAACGTGAGAGGTACCACTAGAGAATCTTTATCATATGTCAAGGTGCTAGACATGGGGGTGCTTCCACAGTCTCTCCGATTATACATTGGTTGTAGTGGAAACACATCATAGCCTTACCTTTATGACAGTGAAACTGTGGAGATGTAGAGATACAGACAGGAAGATATGAGAAGAAAAAACAGAACAGAACACAGCAAAACAAACCTTTTCTCATTTTTTCCAGCGAGACATCTAGACTGATAACTGAACATACAAAGACATACTGACATACTGTAGGAGTTGGATGCTCTGCACACCGACCACCGTAGACACACTCTGGTTTCATGTAAAGTCGCGTGGAAAGACACGAGGAGGGAGGCACGAAGACACACATGTATGACAACGGAGAGGAGCACTCACAAAGCAGACACACACGCAGGAACATAATCCCACATGGAGACCGAAGCACACGAAGTGACACGTATGCACGTCAGATTTGAGCAGGTGTACACAGGACGGAAGAAGGCGAGGGGAATCCTAAGTGTGGCTTTGACTCTTCGCTTTCCTCCCACACAGCTCTTGCTTCCTGTTTGGGATGTTCTGCATTTCGCAGTATCTGCCAGTCAAACGGGCGAACATGCTCGGCTGTGACATCTCGACAACCTGAGCGCACGCCGCGCGTCACAGCGGATCTTCCTGCGGACGTGCCTTCAGCAGACATAAGCTAGAGCTTCTGGTATCTGGCGGCACTTCACTTCAGCGGAAAGTTTTATCACACCGAAGTGGGTGTACGTTTTGTCTCATGGAAGCGCAGTCCCTCTTGAAATTGTCTGACGGATGCGCTTCCATGGAGCGTCCCCTTCGTACTGCCGTTTTTTTACGATGACTCAGCGCAGAGCATGCCTCTTCACAGATAACCGTTTATTACGATGGATTCGTTTGAAACAGACGGAAACGTGAAGCAAACCACTGACCCAACCAAAGTGTGGCCTGCACTCTTTTACATGAGATCCTTCTTTAGGCCACAAGAGCGCTGACACAAAAGACGTTCGATGAACAGCAGACGCCAAACACTCAACACAACACAAATGTAACTCTTTCCTGAGTCCCTCACCTGGAAACCTGTCTACAGGCCAACTAGGAATCTGGCTGTCCCCCAAAGTAAGTGTCTGCATGTGCATTTCCCTTTCCAGCTGGATGAGTGGGACACCATTTCTGGGACACTTCACTGATGGGAGGTAGATGACAACCTCCCTGTGTCTCTCTGGCACCCCAGTCCGAGGTCACATGAAATTTAAAAAAAAAAAAAAAATCCTAACGGCTTTCCATACTTTCTAAACAGAATACGCTGCCTGAAACAAATACATGCTGTATGCGGTAAAATCGTGCACAGATGTAAATGTGAAATTTTTGAATGTTACATATAAGAGGAAACACACCAGAGCAGGTGCGCAGGCCAGGAAACAAATGGCCTCCTTATCTGGGGTTAGCATAAAACGTACAAAATGTTCCTCCAAACACAAAGCTGTATTAAAAGTAACTATTACAGTATTTCTACCCATTTATATAGTTTAATATATATGGATGTTTTTCCCCCCAAAGGTCTCAATGTAACTTTCATCCTGGGATCGAAAGCTTGAGGTCACAAGCCCAATGGCTTAGGACCACTGTGGAAACAGATGTCCGTCAGAGAGTGGGACGCATCTTTATGGCTGCCCTGGCCCTCCGTGTGCTGCTCTAAATTCTTTGGATGTCTATCATGGGGTACTCTGAAACAGGGGTGGTCCGCACTGAAGTGTACTTCACCGGTGGTGGGGGGGGTTTAAAAGGGGGGGGGCAAGTCCATCCTGGAAGAAGGGGAAAAACATATTTTGAGACAACAGATACTTAAACATATATTTAAAAAAATCAATGTCAGACTGTGCAAATTAAATTTTTATGTTTTTTTGAGCCACAAATCTTTAATACTGGCCCAGTGTTAGTGTGGAATGAAATTCCAGATTATTTATATTTGCTGCCGGTGTTAAAGTTGTACCCTGTTCTTTAATCTACTCAGCACAGCAATGCCAATGGAAGACTGGAAAGAGAAAGAATAGCTCACCTCCTCTGGATTCTGTATTTCATGTACAGAACAGTGGCTATGACTGCTAACGCCAGGAAAGGGAAGATGGCCCACAGCATGTTCCTCTTATTTGGTGCTTTACAACAAAACAAGAAAAACAGAGGGATATGGGAAAAAAAAGAGAAAACAGGGTAAATGTAACCCAAACCATTCCTCGCTGATTTAAATGATCTTTGCTGTCATTTCAAACCCTTGCTGGCTTTTTCAAACTATCCACATTTAAAACCCTACCTGAGGTGGTGGGTACACTTGCAATGATGCTGCGTGGTGATGTCCCAGTGTTGGGGACCATGCTCTCGTGTGTTCCCGCTGATGTGATGTTCTGCGAGAACCAGGGCAGCACGGAACTGAATGTAAATCCATTAGCTTTTGAGTCTGTGGTGTTGTCCTCTGATGTTGTTGTATTCATGCTGTCAAACTGCTCTGTAGTTGCATTTTCAGAGGAGAAAGTCTCTTCCACAGTTTTCCAGTCATGCTCCATTGCGGTTGTGCTGATGTCAGTCCACGTCATATCTGAGGTGACCATTGTCAGGGCAGTGCTTGTGCTAACTTGGACAGGGTCCCCCGATGTTGCGATGATGGAGGTGGCGTCCAAATGGTCCCAGCTGGTTGGAGCTGGGAAAAAAAAGGCACTGGATGAGAATGGAATCTTACACACACTTCTCCTGATATCCAAACCTAAGTCCCTTCTGAAAATTCATCTGCAAGGCAGAGGCTCAGACTTCTTTTATTTCCCAAGGGAGAAATGATCATCTTTAATCTTGTAAATCCTGGAGCGACACATTTTTACATGAAAATCACCAAGAAGTTCAAAAATCACTAATAACATTTCTCTAACCTTATTATTATTCTTACATTTTTCTATTACAAAGAATGGTCTCCTGGTCAAACTAGCTGCCCTGTGAAGCAGTTTCAGAAGGCACTTCTGCAGGTGTAGACTACTTGAAGTGGGTATGTTATTCCAGCATGCAGAGAGCAAGTTTCACAACAATTTCACCAGTTAAATGGAAACTGTAGAGTGAAAAGATAAACTTTTAACTGCTTATTTGATGTCTGCTTAGAGTGCACAAGGGATTATTTAAGCGAAATATCAAAATAAAAAGAGAAATGGTGAACGCTGGGCATAAATCATAACGGTGGATGGTGGACTTTGGATAAAATATAAAGCATCATAAAACAATGGGTTGTGCTGTACTTTGTGTGATAGACTATAGTTACTGTCACAACTTTTTTTCTCAAAAAATGTTTCAACACAAAACAGGGCTGTGGGCCATCTGAGCTGTGTAGAGTTGGAAACTATACCTTGGAGTGTAGTGAAAACAGTATCTCTCTTTAAACAAGAACTCTCTGAGCTACTGAGCATTTCCACATTCGCTGAGCCTGGTGTTCATTGTGCACCGCTGTCTAAGAAAAAGACATGAGCCAACAGGTAGCATGTGTTTCGGGCTGTTGCCTTGCAATCTGAAGGTCCAAGAGTTGGCTCAAAACTACTGCTGTAGTACCCTTGATCAATTTACTCAGGCTGAACCGATACAGTAAAAATTACCTGGCTGTATAAATGCCCAAATCTGTCAGCAGCTTAATACTGTAAGTTGCTTTAGATGATAGTTACTGTTTGCAGAATCATAAGAAACAATGAAGGAATGTGGATAGTATGTGAAGATGTTGTGCAGCTCTGTTTTGCTCTGTGGCACAGTGAGTAGCCTGGACGGTGCGAGAGAACGTGGGTTCAATCCCCGCTCAGTCTGTGTGGAGTTTGCATGTTCTCCCCGTGTTTGTATGGGTTTGCTCTGGGTGCTCTGGTTTCCTCCCACAGTCAAAATACATGCTGTTCAGGTTCACCCATAGTGTGTGAGTGACAGAGGGAGTGTGTTCCACTGATGCATGGATGAGTGACCCAGTGTAAGTAGTGTATCTAGCAGTGTAAGTCACTGTGGTGAATAAGGTGTGTGGGCTGATAACACTACATAGAGTTTGTTGGAAGTTGCTTTGGAGAAAAGCATCTGCTAAGTAAATAAATGTAAATGTATTGGCTAGTACATCGTCCTCTTGACTTTGACAGAGTAAAACAAAATCATTCGTCCAGTCTCCACTAGGAGTCAGTAAACACAAATACTTTATGGTGAACTGAAACAGAGTGTGGGACGTCACCACAGAGACAGCATCATGACAGCTGCAGAGGTGTGCAACAGGAAACACTTGTCTAGTGAACCCGTGACCTTGGTGCGAGATGTCATCCTTTGACGTGTGCAGATATGCTTCCCGCTAGGGGACGCTAGAGTAAACGCATGAGGGAATTTCTCAGCCTACCTGGACGGACGAATGAACGACGGGACAAAACTGACATTAATCATAAAAAGATGTTAAACAAAGAAAGTTTCAGATGACCCAAAAGTGGAATCTGGGCAGCAAGAGAAGATGCTGTAAACTGTCTGATTTTTCCACTTCACAAAATTATGATCAAAAAGGAATGAAGCTCAGGCTGTGGATAGTCTCATTACTGTGAAATATTATATCGGTGGGTAATTCGGGGCTGTTTTCTCACATTACACATTAAATCCTCCGCTCCTCACAGAACCCTGTGATCTTTGTAATCAACACTTGTTAAAATAAATCCACAACTGTCCAAATACACACACACATTGACTGAAACCGCGTGTCCAAAGCAGGGTCACGCTGAGCCGGAGCCCAACCCGGTAACACAGGGCGCAAGGCTGGAGGGGGGAGGGGACAAACCCAGGATGGGATGCCAGTCCATCGCAGGGCACCCCAAGCGAGACTTGAACCCCAGGCCCAACAGAGAGCAGGACCCGGCCAAATCCGCTGCGCCACCGTACCCCCCACAGTCCAAATATTGCAAATAATTTTCATAAAGAAAAATCCTTATTAGAAGTGTCAGCTTGTAAAAAATCAATGAAAGCACCAATAACACAAGACAAAACTACTGCCCAGTAAGATTACACTGGGAATGGAACGGGGGCAGCCGTTGGCCTGTACCTTCCAAGTCGCAGAAGAACGCTCCTGTCTATCACTGGTGACACTTACCAACAACCCTGTGTACGGTCACATTGACCACAGCTTGTCTCTGCAGACTGGGGTAGTCGTCCACAGACACGGCAACGCTGTAGAGCCCGGCATCATCACTGCTCACATTACGTATGAGCAGAAGATCACAGTTGGACACAGTCACATTGTCCTGTCAAAGGACCACAGACAGAGTTCAGCAGGACACGTTCATGTTGCTTTGACAGAGGAATACCGCTTCTAGCGCTGTGCAGAAAGCTCTCAATGTGTACTTATTTATATGGCTCCATCACAGAACATCAGGAAGAGTGGGAGCAGCATCTCCATACCTTCATCCATGTGATGCTCACTGGCCCAGAAGCCTTGGCCCCGCAAGAGATGCTCACACTCTGCCCGGGTTCGAGCTCGACCGAGCTGCTGGTGTTACACTCCAGAGCATCAAGAACTGTTCCATTGTGATGACGCAGTGAGGACAAAGAATAATTTCAATTTAAGCCACATTGTCTACTTAATAACTGAGACACTAAATAGCTCCAACAGAGATAACGAGGTTGGAAAATTAAGTGAATGTTTCATGTGTCAGGAGTTTACAGGAAGCAAACAGATAAACGACCAAAAATCAAGTGCTTAAAGCAGCTTCTTCTTCTTCTTCTTCGTTGACTTGAGATGCAAAACCTCATTTAACAACCACTGATGTAACATCATGCGGATGAGTCAACTGACTGAGGGAAACAATTCCAACAGAAGTGTGTCTGACTGAGACAGGAAAACACTCACAATGGATTGTGACCATGACCGTGGTGTAACGACCTTGGAAAGGATGAGTGGACACATCCCACTTTGGCTGGCAAGTGTACAAACCGCTGTTATTCCTCGTCACGTTTGAAAATATGAAAACCCCATCGTGGCTTATCTGAAGGGATTTGTTGTTCTGAAAAAATGAAATACTTTATATATTTATATTGTATATTTTGTATTATAAACATAAATTGTAATTAAATATAGAAGAAATAATATCTATGTAAAGAATTTTTTTAAACAAGCTATTGAAGATGAAGAGGAAGGAGAAGGGGATGTTTACTTCTGAAGGCCAGAGGGTGTAGTGGTCTGCTGGAGGGCTGCTGGTACATAGGATCTTCAGCTGGTCACCTTCCCTCACTCCCTGACCATGTCCCATCACACTGGCAGACAGCTGAAGCTCAGGGGGAGAGTCAGGATCTGGGACGTCTGGTGAACAATATTATTACTCAGGCATTGCTGTGTATCTCCAACAAATTACTGTAAATGTACACTGTAAATGCCACAATATACATATTCATCTGATTGTGTTCACAGAGATGAAACACGTACTGCAAACGGAATATCAAATACTACACTGAACGGGCGGAAAAGTGACAACTGAAGAGGAGGTGATATGGTAGGTAAAGAATTTCAGTGTGACTGAAAGATTATGGGTGTGAAACCAAATATGGGAACTGCGTCTATACCCTGGAAAACTACAGTAAAATTAATTGCTTTTGTGCAATATGTATGTGAAAAGTTGTGTGTGAACAAAAGCTGGTGACACTGTATATAAACACTAGAAAGCAGAAGAATCCTGGTTCACCTGTTACCAGCAGCTGCATCACTCTCTTGATGGACCCTAGAGGGAAGGTGTTGAGTTCACACACGTACTGTCCACTGTCCCACAAGTCCACTGTGGGCAGCAATAGATGGGATCCACTCAGTTCACCATTGATCTTTTCTGTCTTCAGTGAAACGTTGGCTCTGATCTTCGACACTTTATCCTTTATAGGGTTGTAGACCAGCAACTTGCTCTCACTTTTCCCCTCCATTTTCTTCCACTCAATCTGGACCACAATGTCATCAGAGCTATTTAACACACATGGCAGGCTCACGTTTTCCCCCACAGCAGCATCGATGTGCTCCATGAAGTTCACCGGGACGTTTTCAGACTCTATTGGTAAAAAAATTGTTAGTGGCACATGTTGTATGGAGTGTGTTATTGGGTTGTTCAACCATGTAAAAGATAGATATTAGCAGAAGAACTGTATTACAAAGTCTGGGACACATCCATCCATCCATCCATCCATCCATCCATCCATCCAGCCATCCATCCATCCATCCATCCATCCATTTTCTTACCAACTTCTCCTATTAGGGTCAGGGTGGCAATAGGAAGAGCAGAGCAGTTCAGACACCCCTGTCTCTCACAACTTCCTCCAGCTCAACCTGGAGGATCCCCAGCCGCTCCCAGACCAAGTAGGAGATATAATCTCTCCAGCGGGTCCTGGACTGACCTTGGGATTTCCTCCCAGTTGGCCGTGCCTGGTATACCCCTAAAGGGAGATGCCCAGGGGAATCCTTACCAAATGCCCAAACTACCTCAACTGGCTCCTCTCAGTGTGGAGGAGTAGTGACTCTACTCTGAGTTCCTCCCGGATGGAACTCAGCAAGAGTGGAGGTGAGTCCAACTATATCTAGTTGGTATCGCTCAACCTCCTGCACCAGTTCCAGCTCCTTCCCCCCCAGTGAGGTTACATTCCAAGTACCAAGAGCTGAGCCCGGCTGGGATACGTGGGCTGCCCGGCCACCAGGCGCTCGCCTAGGAACACTAACCCCCAGGCCTGGCTGCAGGGGTAGGTCTAGGTGACCCGCTTCCTGCCAGGGTAAACGTTGGGACACATGTAGTACCACTCAAAAGTTTGACTCTTCCCAGCTCATCCACAGCAACTCACAGATGTTTAGGGTGCTTGTGAGTTGTTTTGCTCTCACGCTTTTGTTCAGTTTGTCCCATACAGGTAATAAGCAGCTTACCCAGGTGTGGTCAAACCTTTCACTGGTACTACAAGCTGTTACAGCCCGAATCCTAGTAGAATTTACTTGTGTGAAATAGCTGAACTAGAGCATTGTTAGATATAAATCTGTGATTCCTGTGTTTCGTACGTATTATCTCATCCTTTTTGAAGGCCAGGGTTCTTTGTGCAGAACAGTAACAGCAGTATATTGATGACTGTGTGCAGCTCTGACAAGCAGTGGAAGGAATGATGCTCTGAGCAATGAACCACTAAGACCCAAACCAAATGAAAACTCTGTGTCCTCAAAGAAAGACAGAACGAACAAGATAAAAGTAGACCTGAAATCTGCTGATGACTATTATGTCCTTGCTGGGATTCAAGAGACCAATAACAATGACAGAAGAGTCACTGCATGCAAACACACACGTATATTGATAAAGATGTGTTTGTGAGTGTGTGAGCGTCACAGAGAGAGTGTGTTTCACTGATGTATGGCTGAGTGACCCAGTGTAAGTAGTGTATCTAGCAGTGTAAATCACTTTGGTGAATAAGGTGTGTGGGCTGATGACACTACATAGATTTCGTTGGAAGTCGCTTTGAAGAAAAGCATCTGCTAAGCCAATAAATGTAAATGTTAATGTAAGGTGAACATCACCTGATTCTCAGTATTGCACAGTCCAAGCTTTGCACCATCTGTTTCATTAAAGAAATAGACATAGTTTTTACATATTTGTCATTTTAGGATGTATATCGATAAATATGAACAGAGCCTGATTCAAACTGAGTTCTGAAATATTTTCGATGGACTACTAAGAAACAATGTAGAAAACACACACACACACATCATCCAAAACCGCTTATTCCATACGGGGTCACGGGGAGCCAGAGCCTAATCCGGCAACACAGAACGCAAGGTTGGAGGGGGAGGGGACACACCCAGGACAGGACACCAGTCTGTCGCAAGGCACCCCAAGTGGGACTTGAACCCCAGACCCACCAGAGAGCAGGACCCGGTCAAACTCGCTGCACCACAGCACCCCCTCAACATAGAAAACAAATTCTGTGAAAACACATTTTCTTGGAAAAAGCAAAGGACAGAGAAGGCAAGAGGACAGGCGTATCAGAGGTAGTTTCTGGAAAGTTTCCCAGCCTGTGTGGCTGCCTCTCCTACTGCCCTACCTTGGGTATTTGAGGTGAAACACAGGATCCCCAAGGTCATCAGTGTCACAGCTACAGCCATGATGCAAACTCTTTTTACTGATGATGTTGATGTTGACAATGAAGAAGAAGCAAGAACACAAGCAGCAGCATCAGCAGTGGCGGCAACAGCAATGCCGCAAAACTGCCGTCTGAACAGGAAACCATCGCTTTGCTTTCAGCGGAAAACCACCGACTCCATCTTGAATGTGGAACTTTGGGTTGAGGACCGCCCACACCTGCCTCCGAGGCCCTGGACAGGAAGGAGCGTCTCGAGACATGGACAGAACTCTAAACCACAGCAGAGCATCCGTCACCATCTTGGTTATGCCTGTCGAAATCACACACACATATGGAGTTTGCTGCTTTATTGCTCTCTATCTAATGAAAGCTGAGCTATTCTCATTTTTTCAGACACTTCTGGTAAGAACGCAGATTTATTTTTTTAAATCACGGAAATCAAGATTTTACCTGAGCCAACGAGTCTTTTTTTGTGTTTTCAGTGACCGGTTGGCCTACGTCAGTAAATGAACAGGTGATCGAACATACGGACCTTCTGAAACTGAGCGGCTGCAATGTCTCTGTCGCTCAGGTCTGCATTAACTAAAGGCTTCAACTCCTTGAGTGCCACTGTGCAAAATAACTACTGATATGTGGGGTAAAGTCATCAAACCTCCTTGTTCATCAAGGACGAAAGAATGAACCTCTATAAGTACCATGTTTTGCTGGACTGCGCTGACTGCGTTACTGCAGACAAGTTCCCAAACTGGAATTGTTCATAATGATTCATTTCACTGTCCTGACAATATTAGACAGTTTACCCACCTACCCAAGTAATAAAATTTTGTTTTAATTAGCTTCTTGATGTAGGATATTTTTCATTTTTGTTTCTGGCACTGAGTATTGGTACAAGTGCATGTTTTATGTTGTCTGATATAATCAGTGTCACTTACACTAAACACTGGGAAACTCATCAACTTGGTGTAGAAAATAGGTCAAAATTTCCAGCAGCTCTTAGTTTAAAGTGCACAATCAGTGACAGACACGACCACAGACACTTTGCTCTGTACTTCCTGTCTTGGGCGCCTAGCAACCGTCGCATCCTGCCTGCCGACACCTGCTGGAAGGACGGAGAAACTGCAGTGGTACTACAGCACTGGGTCAAGTCCCATCATCACACATAAAAACTGAGATTGTGGAATGTATCTTTTTATTTAAGTTTAAACACACAGATTTAGATATATGTGGTCAGAGTGAAGGTGAAGATACAGAACTGGAGAAACTGTCCCAATGATGGCAGGGGAAGGTGGTTTCCAGATGTAGCTGCAGGGCTGCTGTTACTCCGGTAGGACTTCGGGTTTGAGGGATCCTTTGTGTTAGAAGGTGTTGGATCCTCACACACAATGGTGACACTGCTGCTGCTCTCAGTACTGGCCTTGTTCCACATCAAGCAGGAGAACATGTCCCCAAGGCCTGATCGCCCAGGCACTGTGACAGTGGGTCCCTCCTCCCCTTCCATCACCTGGCTGTTTTGTGTCCAATTAAACATCACGTGTCCAACCTGGCTGTCAGAGTGGCAGGTGAGCACCACATCCTCATCACAGCTGTAGTTCAACAACCCCCTCTTCTGTCGCACTGAGACAGGTCATAGTGATCTGCTGGAGTGCTGCTGATGCAGAATAGGTTCTCCGAGGAGTGCTCCTTCCCCTCCTGACCATGATCAATTACACCTGTAGACAGGTTAAACTCAGGGTGATGGATAGAATCTGGGGGTCAGGGGTCAGGTTCAATATCATTCACACAAGCACTTCTGTGAATCAAAAATTGTTAATGTTGCTTCAGATGCTAATTAGAATACATATCTGATTTGCCCACATCCAAGTGGCAAAAAGGCAGAGAGTGAAATAATCCAATGTTCACAAATACAAAACTAGGATCATATGCAAATTTTTTAAAAAACTGCTTGCTAAAACAATTAAGCCAGTGATGACTACATAGTTTCTTACCAAAGAAACTGCAGCAGTGGACAAAATTACTGCCCAGTAAGATTGCACTGGGAATGGAATGGGGGCAGCCGTTGGCCTGTACCTTCCAAGCCGCAGAAGAACGCTCCTGTCCATCACTGGTGACACTTACCAACAACCCTGTGTACGGTCACATTGACCACAGCTTGTCTCTGCAGACTGGGGTAGTCGTCCACAGACACGGCAACGCTGTAGAGCCCGGCATCATCACTGCTCACATTACGTATGAGCAGAAGATCACAGTTGGACACAGTCACATTGTCCTGTCAAAGGACCACAGACAGAGTTCAGCAGGACACGTTCATGTTGCTTTGACAGAGGAATACCGCTTCTAGCGCTGTGCAGAAAGCTCTCAATGTGTATTTATTTATATGGCTCCATCACAGAACATCAGGAAGAGTGGGAGCAGCATCTCCATACCTTCATCCATGTGATGCTCACTGGCCCAGAAGCCTTGGCCCCGCAAGAGATGCTCACACTCTGCCCGGGTTCGAGCTCGACCGAGCTGCTGGTGTTACACTCCAGAGCATCAAGAACTGTTCCATTGTGATGACGTAGTGAGGACAAAGAATAATTTCAATTTAAGCCACATTGTCTACTTAATAACTGAGACACTAAATAGCTCCAACAGAGATAATGAGGCTGGGAAATAAAGTGAATGTTTCATGTGTCAGGAGTTTACAGGAAGCAAACAGATAAACGACCAAAAATCAAGTGCTTAAAGCAGCTTCTTCTTCTTCTTCGTTGACTTGAGATGCAAAACCTCATTTAACAACCACTGATGTAACATCATGCGGATGAGTCAACTGACTGAGGGAAACAATTCCAACAGAAGTGTGTCTGACTGAGACAGGAAAAGACTCACAATGGATTGTGACCATGACCGTGGTGTAACGACCTTGGAAAGGATGAGTGGACACATCCCACTTTGGCTGGCAAGTGTACAAACCGCTGTTATTCCTCGTCACGTTTGAAAATATGAAAACCCCATCGTGGCTTATCTGAAGGGATTTGTTGTTCTGAGAAAAGGAAATACTTTATATATTTATATTGTATTATAAACGTTATACACTTACCGGCCACTTTATTAGGTACACCCGTTCAACTGCTGATTAACGCAAATATCTCATCAGCCAATCACTTGGCAGCATCTCAATGCATTTAGGCATGTAGGCATGGTCAAGACAATCTGCTGAAGTTTGAACTGAGCATCAGAATGGAGAAGAAAGGTGATTTAATGACTTTGAACCTGGCATGGTTGTTGGTGCCAGATGGGCTAGTTTGAGTATTCCAGGAATTGCTGATCTACTAGGATTTTCACGCACAACCATCTATTGGCTTTACAGACAATGGTCAGAAAAAGAGAAAATATCCAGTGAGCGGCAGTTCTGTGGGCAAAAATGCCTTGTTGATGCCAGAGGTCAGAGGAGAATGGCCAGACTGGTTTGAGCTGATAGAAAGGCGACGGTAACTCAAATAACCACTCGTTACAACCGAGGTATGCAGAAGAGCATCTCTGAACGCACAACACATTGAACCTTGAAGCAGATGGGCTACAGCAGCAGAAGACCACACCGGGTACCACTCCTGTCAGCTAAGAACAGGAAACTGAGGCTACAATTCGCACGGGCTCACCAGAATTGGACAATACGAATTGGAAAAACGTTGCTGGTCTGATGACTCTCGATTTCTGCTGCGACATTCAGATGGTAGGGTCAGAATTTGGCGTAAACAACATGAAAGCATGGATCCATCCTGCCTTGTATCAATGGTTCAGGCTAGTGGTGGTGGTGTAATGGTGTGGGGAATATTTTCTTGGTACACTTTGGGCCCCCTAGTACCAACTGAGCAACGTTTAAACGCCACAGCCTACCAGAATATTGATTCTGACCATGTCCATCCCTTTATGACCACAGTGTAACCATCTTCTGATGCCTACTTCTAGCAGGATAACGCGCCATGTCACAAAGTTCAGATCATCTCAAACTGGTTTGTTGGACACAACAATGAGTTCACTATACTCAAATGGCCTCCACAGTCATCAGATGTCAATCCAATAGAGAACCTTTGGGATGTGGTGGAATGGGAGATTGGCATAATGGATGTGCAGTCGACAAATCTGCTGCAACTGCGTGATGCTATCATGTCAACATGGACCAGAATCTCTGAAGAATGTTTCCAGCACCTTGTTGAATCTATGCCATGAAGAATTAAGGCAGTTCTGAAGGCAAAAGGGGGTCCAGCCTGGTACTAGCAAGGTGTATCTAAAAAAGTGGCCAGTGAGTGTACGTTGTAATTAAATACAGACGCACACATTTTTTGAACCACTGGTCCCAGACAGGGTTGCGGGGAACCGGAGCCTACCCGGCAACACAGGGCGTAAGGCCGGAGGGGGAGGGGGCACACCCAGAACGGGATGCCAGTCCTTCGCAAGGCACCCCAAGTGGGACTCGAACCCCAGGCCACTGGAGAGCAGGACCCAGTCCAACCCACTGCGCCACCGCGCCCCCCTTGTAATTAAATATTGAAGAAATAATATCTATGTAAATAATTTTTTTAAACAAGCTATTGAAGATGCAGAGGAAGGAGAAGGGGATGTTTACTTCTGAAGGCCAGAGGGTGTAGTGGTCTGCTGGAGGGCTGCTGGTACACAGGATCTTCAGCTGGTCACCTTCCCTCACTCCCTGACCATGTCCCATCACACTGGCAGACAGCTGAAGCTCAGGGGGAGAGTCGGGATCTGGGACGTCTGGTGAACAATATTATTACTCAGGCATTGCTGTGTTTCTCCAACAAATTACTGTAAATGTACACTGTAAATGCCACAATATACATATTCATCTGATTGTGTTCACAGAGATGAAACACGTACTGCAAACGGAGTATCAAATACTACACTGAACGGGCGGAAAAGTGACAACTGAAGAGGAGGTGATATGGTAGGTAAAGAATTTCAGTGTGACTGAAAGATTATGGGTGTGAAACCAAATATGGGAACTGCGTCTATACCCTGGAAAACTACAGTAAAATTAATTGCTTTTGTGCAATATGTATGTAAAAGCTGTGTGTGAACAAAAGCTGGTGACACTGTATATAAACACTAGAAAGCAGAAGAATCCTGGTTCACCTGTTACCAGCAGCTGCATCACTCTCTTGATGGACCCTAAAGGGAAGGTGTTGAGTTCACACACGTACTGTCCACTGTCCCACAAGTCCACTGTGGGCAGCAATAGATGGGATCCACTCAGTTCACCATTGATCTTTTCTGTCTTCAGTGAAACGTTGGCTCTGATCTTCGACACTTTATCCTTTATAGGGTTGTAGACCAGCAACTTGCTCTCACTTTTCCCCTCCATTTTCTTCCACTCAATCTGGACCACAATGTCATCAGAGCTATTTAACACACATGGCAGGCTCACGTTTTCCCCCACAGCAGCATCGATGTGCTCCATGAAGTTCACCGGGACGTTTTCAGACTCTATTGGTAAAAAAATTGTTAGTGGCACATGTTGTATGGAGTGTGTTATTGGGTTGTTCAACCATGTAAAAGATAGATATCAGCAGAAGAACTGTATTACAAAGTCTGGGACACATCCATCCATCCATCCATCCATCCATTTTCTTACCAACTTGTCCTATTAGGGTCAGGGTGGCAATAGGAAGAGCAGAGCAGTTCAGACACCCCTGTCTCTCACAACTTCCTCCAGCTCAACCTGGAGGATCCCCAGCCGCTCCCAGACCAAGTGGGAGATATAATCTCTCCAGCGGGTCCTGGACCGACCTTGGGGTTTCCTCCCAGTTGGCCGTGCCTGGTATACCCCTAAAGGGAGATGCCCAGGGGGCATCCTTACCAAATGCCCAAACTACCTCAACTGGCTCCTCTCAGTGTGGAGGAGTAGTGACTCTACTCTGAGTTCCTCCCGGATGGAACTCAGCGAGTGGAGGTGAGACCAACTATATCTAGTTGGTATCGCTCAACCTCCTGCACCAGTTCCAGCTCCTTCCCCCCCAGTGAGGTTACATTCCAAGTACCAAGAGCTGAGCCCGGCTGGGTTACGTGGGCTGCCCGGCCACCAGGCGCTCGCCTAGGAACACTAACCCCCAGGCCTGGCTGCAGGGGTAGGTCTAGGTGACCCGCTTCCTGCCAGGGTAAACGTTGGGACACATGTAGTACCAGTCAAAAGTTTGACTCTTCCCAGCTCATCCACAGCAACTCACAGATGTTTAGGGTGCTTGTGAGTTGTTTTGCTCTCACGCTTTTGTTCAGTTTGTCCCATGCAGGTAATGAGCAGCTTACCCAGGTGTGGTCAAACCTTTCACTGGTACTATAAGCTGTTACAGCCTGAATCCTAGTAGAATTTACTTGTGTAAAATAGCTGAACTAGAGCATTGTTAGATATACATCTGTGATTCCTGTGTTTCGTACGTATTATCTCATCCTTTTTGAAGGCCAGGGTTCTTTGTGCAGAACAGTAACAGCAGTATATTGATGACTGTGTGCAGCTCTGACAAGCAGTGGAAGGAATGATGCTCTGAGCAATGAACCACTAAGACCCAAACCAAATGAAAACTCTGTGTCCTCAAAGAAAGACAGAACGAACAAGATAAAAGTAGACCTGAAATCTGCTGATGACTATTATGTCCTTGCTGGGATTCAAGAGACCAATAACAATGACAGAAGAGTCACTGCATGCAAACACACACGTATATTGATAAAGATGTGTTTGTGAGTGTGTGAGCGTCACAGAGAGAGTGTGTTTCACTGATGTACGGATGAGTGACCCAGTGTAAGTAATGTATCTAGCAGTGTAAATCACTTTGGTGAATAAGATGTGTGGGCTGATAACACTACATAGAGTTCATTGGAAGTCGCTTTGAAGAAAAGTGTCTGCTAAGCCAATAAATGTAAATGTTAATGTAAGATGAACATCACCTGATTCTCAGTATTGCACAGTTCAAGCTTTGCACCAACTGTTTCATTAAAGAAATAGATATAGTTTTTAGATGTTTGATCATTGTAGGATGTATACCGCTAAACTTGTGGCGGACTGGTGTCCTGTATGGGGTGTGTCCCTTCTTCCTCCATCCTTGAGCCCTGTGTTGCCGGGTTAGGTTCTCGGACAAGCGGTTTCAGACACCGTGTGTGTGTGTGTGTGTGTGTGTGTGTGTGTGTGTGTGTGTGCCGATAAACATGAACAGAGCCTGATTCAAAAACAATTCTGAAATATTTTAGATGAAAAATTAAGAAACATTGTGGAAAACATGTTTTCTTGGAAAAAGCAAATATGCAAATACATATTTGCAACAAATTTCAGATTTGTAGTGATAATCTGATTTTTTTTGACAGTTGTTGTTGAAAGGCATTTCAGCAGTGTGTATGTTTATGTGTGTCTATGTGACAGCTGCAGAAACACGAACCTTTGATAATTCACCATCGTTCTTACGGTGAAAAATAATTGGGGAAAAAACCCAGTTACATTTTACATGACAGTCAAAGACCTCAAGGAAAAGTTTCTGTCAATTTCAAGACGTCTCCACATGATTTGTAATGAAGACCTCTTTACGCTTGTTTCTTCTTTTGTCTTTTAAATCTGAAACACAATTCTAGGTTCCACAAAAGTGAGAGTGAGTGCTTGAGAAGTGCAGTCTGCTGTCCAGATCATTTCATCAAGTCGCACAGTTATTGTTGCGGTCTGCAAGTCTCGTCTTTTACAGTGTATTCCAAACAGTGTCAAACCCAGGTTAAAACAACAGCAATGGACAGAGAAGGCAAGAGGACAGACGTATCAGAGATAGTCTCTGGAAAGTTTCCCAGCCTGTGTGGCCGCCTCCCCTACTGACTTACCTTGGGTGTTTGCGGTGAAACACAGGATCCCCAAGGCCATCAGTGTCACAGCTACAGTCATGACTGAAGATAATGATGACGATGAAGCAAGAACACCAGCAGTATGAGTTGCTTGCTGCACAAGCAGTGGAGGCAGCAACAATGCCACACTTCTGCTACCTGGACAAGAAGCTGATGATTTGCAGATGGTGAGAAACCACTGGTTCCAGCTTGCACTTCTCTATTCTTCACAGAAAATGATACTGGAAACCACTCTGGGTGAAACATGTTGCTGGACTGTGAAGCTAGTATAGCATTCTAACCTACTAACTGTATTATTTGTGTAACATTTTCCATTGTACATACGGGTGGAGCAGCATGCAGAAGCCGAAGGACTTCAGGAAATTTAATTCCTTAGCACAGAAAAGGTCAAAAGTCCCCCTTTCTGTTCAAAGTGACAGACACACTCTGCTCTCTACTTATGTGTTCTTAGTCACCATAAAAAATGGTCATTGTTTAATATCCACAAGAACAATGGCTGAATGAAGCACAATTTGACAATGACATTATTACGTAGAAGCATCGATTAAGAATCCTCAAGATTTAATAGCAATGGATATTGACCAAGAAAGGAGCAGAGAGTATAGCTTTCCATGAGAGAGCATCGAATCACCTTTATAAATGAAGCCTGCGAAAACTTAAAAAAAGCATAAAATATAACCTTGATCCCATTTAACCAAAACCTCAACAAAATCCGATTGGCAGAAGAAGGAATGTGCAAAAAAATTCCTGAACTATTTCTGTACTGGGTGGCTACACAACAGGTAGTGCCTGTGCTGCTCAACTCCTGGACTGTGGGTTCAGGCACTGATTTGACACCAGGCGAGTCTTCATAGACTCTGCTGGCTCTCACAGGTGTTTGCATGAGTTTCCTCCAGGTGTTCTATTTCCCTCTTACAGTCCAAAGGTGTGATTCAGATGGAATGTTGATTCTAAAGCTCCTTAAGTGTGTGAACGTGTGTATGATTGCCCTCTGGTGGTGCGGTGTTCCCTCCAGGGGGTATCCTGTTTCATGCACTATGCTTCTTAGATGGTCTCCGGATCATCGCCACCCTGCACAGGACAAGTTGTTATTGATTATGAATGAATGAATAAAAGAATTTATACGTTTCACATTGCAAACAGTGAAACATAATGAAACAGGGAGGTTATAAAACAGTTCAAAGTATAATAATACATAACACTGACAGTCCAGAAACACATGCAAACTTTTCTGCTTGAAACACATAGATTTAGAAATATGTGGTCAGAGTAAAGGTGAAGATATAGAACTGGAGAAACTGTCCCAATGATGGCAGGGGAAGGTGGTTTCCAGATGTAGCTGCAGGGCTGCTGTTACTCCGGTAGGACTTCAGGTTTGAGGGATCCTTTGTGTAAGAAGGTGTTGGATCCTCACACGCGATGGTGACATTGCTGCTGCTCTCAGCACTGGCCTTGTTCCACACCAAGCAGGAGAACATGTCCCCAAGGCCTGATCGCCCAGGCACTGTGACAGTGGGTCCCTCCTCCCCTTCCATCACCTGGCTGTTTCGTGTCCAATTAAACATCACGTGTCCAACCTGGCTGTCAGAGTGGCAGGTGAGCACCACATCCTCATCACAGCTGTAGTTCAACATTGGTCTGGAGACCCTCTCTGGGAAATGTGGAATAATATGAAAGAAGTGGATAAAATTAATTTCAGACACTGACTAAACATTTACGTGTGTAATTTACAAACATGTATTTGTACTGCTTGTTCAGGTCAGTTATAAGAAAGTTTATTAGCATCACAGCCACAATTATTTGTAATAATTCCTAAGAGATTCTTGGCTTCATGAATTGAACTGGTGTCCTGTCCAGGATGAACAATACTTATCTTTGCACCCTGATTTCTGGGATAGGCTGCTGTGCACTGGGGCCCTGGACAACCAGTAATTGACACTCAGTGGGACAGTGAGTAAGTCAATTAGCTTCAACAGCAAAAATTTGACAGTCAAGTGTGAACTCCTTCGAATGATCCTCATTTCCTCCACTAATTGCTTCTAATTTTCTCAGAATTGTATTCGCTAAAGGTGCTGTGATTAAATACTTAGACTGACAGTGCTGTAGATAGCCCCATATTGGAGATTGTAACTTGTAGTGTTTTTATCACATATGTCACTTATTAAATGTTAGAGCACTGGTACTCTTTGGTGAACAGCTGCTGTCTTCTTACTCACCCATGACACAAAGCATTGCCTCTTTACATATGACCTGTTTCCCCTTTGTGTCATACACCTCTGCTTCGTACAACCCGGCATGCTGTAGCTGCAGGTTCCGGAGTTTCAGGGAACCCTCTTTCGTCACATCACTCTCGTTTCCCATGGAAACTTTGCCTCTCTTCCTTTGGAAGATTTTTGTATTGTTCAGCTTCCAGATGAGTTCCAAAGCAGGATCCAGGTTAGTACTCTGCAGCAGGATTGTCGCAGAGCCTCCAACTGGTTTGAAAGTGCAGGGCTCCTGGTTCTCTAAGACACACCAAGGAGAGGGCAATATGGCCTGTCACCACACGGAATTATACAAACTCACACACACAAAAACACACAGTGCAGCGCTAGGACTTACGGACAAATTCACACTCACTGTCAAGCGTGTATATTCACATACCGTCACTTTCAAAAATACACACATACATACATACTGCACAACTCAAACCAATACATGAATACAGATCCGTGCAAAAAAGCATACAAATAAGTGTCCGCGCTAAATACATACAGAAAGTCATAGAAGGTCACACAAAGAGAAAAATGAACATTCACAGACACACACTTTCACTCATACAAACACATATTCACACATGCATACACACATACAGTGCTTAAGTATTTCTATTTTTCTAAATTTCTGCAGTTGTTTGACATTAAATTTGCAATTCTGCATGAAAGGGTGGGACCAAATTCCTCCACACCAAAGTGAGACCTTAATCACCAGCTATAGGAAGCAGTTTAGTTTGCAGTTATTGCAGATCTTGGTTTCTGAGGTAGCTGCTCACTTTTTCACACCTATGACTGCATGTTTCGTTACCCTGTGCACAAAGTAAATGATGTAAAAACTATAATGACCTCAGTACCCTCAGGCTCAGTTCATACACCACTAGAACAGACAAAAAGATCTGATGTCAAAAAAATGTGAAATGTGATGCCAGAAAGCTGCCAAAACAGGAAAAAGTCTGAAAAACCAAAATTTAAAAGCCAATCTCAAAGGGACATCCTTGTTCTGTCTATAGGCGCTTGTATTAGTGGAGATATTTTGCTTTTCTTTTTCAAGCTTTGCTGTAGACTGAAGAACTCATATAATAAAACATGCAACTGCAATGTTTTGTGTTGCTTTTTTGGATCCAGCATCTAGGTCATCAAATGTACAGTATATGCATATTATTTTGTCCTTTCCATTGTAGACATTACACTTTAAAGAAAATATAAAATCCAATAAAGAAATTTCACTGTTTCAGAATTAGTGCATAGAAGAACTGTGAAAACATAACACTATCACAGAAAACTAATTTTAAGGTGTTCCTAGTATTCATTTGAGAGTTTCAGGGTTTGAGAGATCCATCACTGCTCGAACAAGAGGTGTACTGGTGCAGAGGTGGAGGTCAGTGGTCACTCACCTTGGGCTGTAGCAGTCATGGCCACTAAGACAGCAGCCAAGATCAACACCTTCACCATCCTTTGAGTTTCAGGTTGCTCTTTCGAGAACTGTGACCTTTCAAAAGCACACCAGCGCAGCATATAACAGACAAACCCACCCACATATGCGCGCGCACATACACACATCCACACAGAAATATTACATCTATGCACATTTTAGAAGCACATTACACATTCAGAAACATTGCTCTTTTTTCACTTAGGTAGCTTCTTCCCCTTCGTCACATAAATATCATAACCCACTCAACCAATGTACTGTATTATAATACATTTACATTTACATTTATTCATTTACCAGATGCTTTTGTCCAAAGCGATGTACATCTCAACAAAAGTACAATTTATGCATTACATTAAGAGAAATAATAAATTATGTTTAGTATATTTAATATTTATGGAAATTATATCAAGCTAAACAAAAAAAAGAAGGCAAAAGAAATTATTGGCTTTAAGAATTATAAATGATAAATTATTATTATTATTTATTTATTAAGGCTTTAAGAGTTTTGAAATGTTTTAAAATTAATGCATAAATGAAACTAACCAGGAGTTATAGGACAACCACATTTCTGTGCCTTCACCGGGTTAAAAAATGAAAGCAAAACTCAAGGGGATGTTTTCAAGTCAGTTTTAAGAGCAATAACTCATAGAACTAAAAGAAGTAACTGAGGTGTCAGGCTGTGAAAGTAGCAAGCTTTGCATGCATTGCAGGAAATGAGCACACACTTAGAAAATAAGCACAAATAAAAACCCCGCCCAAAGAAGAATGCGTGCGCAACTATTTAAAAGATAAATCATATAATCATATATAATTGTTATACTGAGGCATAATCATAAAAAAAACATTAGAAAAAGGGAGACTGTAATAGGATTATGATAGAATCAGTATCATTGAACTAATTCAATTTAGTAACCAAAGGAATCTGGACACTATTACAGTTTATTTTACACTGTATAAAGTGAAAATGCTCAGCAGCAGCAGTAGTAGTTGCAAAGTCACACAAAGGGTTAAATCTCACGACAATAACCACAGTTTCACTTTTTAGCATGTAACTAACCTGCTGTATGACATTGTGATATAGCTAAAAGCTAAGATTTTGGTTACTCAGATTATGTTTGTTTTAGCTACTGAACAGAAAACCCACTTCTTCAATCTGAAGTTGTCGCCCGATCTCAATAGCAGGAAGACTGGTTCTCAAGGAGCCGTGCTGATTCTTGTTCAAGCTACTGTGGATGTGTCCGTGTTCCTTTCAGAGGTTTTACAACAGTTCTAAGACCCTTTGCGCATGGTGGTTCTTCAATACAAAAATACAACTCAGAGAAGAAGCCCTTTCATATCTTGCTTGTTTGTAAATCCAAAGTCACTTTTAAAACTAAACATAGTCCTTGACTTACAATGTATGCAATGTACTGCAGTCTTGGTTCTTTGGGTACATGGCAGCATCTTCAACTACTACATTACCTGCTGCCATAAGGTATTTTCATTTGAAAAGAAAAGAAATCCAGCCCCAGCATCACTACTGTTCACGAGTATTCCCAAATAGTGACGAGTATCATCATGTAACTTGTAGACCAATGCCAGAGTTTGTGCTCGCCCTGCACATCACACCACAGCGGAACACAAATGCACATGTGAGAGTACCCCAGTAATATGGAAACAATTTTGAGCGTCAGCACCAAAATTCTGTTAAAATGAATATATTGCAGTGAAATGAAGTAGTGTTATGGTCCATTACATATTAAAATCTGTTGCCATGGCAGCAGTAAGAGTGTTTTGAGAGCACAGTTGTGATCGTGTCAACATGATGTGGTAGCCTACAACCGCCAGAGTGAAAGTTGATCAACTCTTATTAGTCAGTTATGCTGTATGATTAATTAATGTATTGAAAATGAAGATAATATTACATGAGGTCAACTAGACATGGCATTTCCTGACCACCTCTGTCTTAAGAAAAACTACACTTTATTATTCAACATAATTAGAATTAACTTGGAGAATGAGAATCTTAGCAGCTCTGAATGTACAAGTTGTAAGATATGTATTTAAAAATTGACTGATGATAATGCAGTGTGTAAGATGCTCTTTACGTGACAGTGAGGTGTTGTGAGGGACTCACCAAAGTGACCGACAGCAGCTGGAGATTCTCCTCGACTGATTCCTTCAACTGCTTCTGGTCAGTGTGGAATGTTTACAGGAGCTGCACATGTATTTTTGACTTCTATTGAGGGGAAGGAAAAGACTTTAGTTCTTAGTTATCAACAAATAAACAGAAGATGTTCACAACCTCTTTCCACATTACAAATTCCTCTTTTCAGGTTTCAAGTTGGTGTGCAACGCCTCCTTAAATTTGTGCATCTTTTTGTGCCTCTGCTGAGTTTTTTTATACCACAAGGGAATAAAAAAAACAATAATATTGAATTTGGCAGGCTCGCGCTTCAATAATGAAAATTGAAAATTTCACTCTCAGGATCATTACACATCAGCATCGTCTTCATCAACAGCTGGTGTAACGGTTAAGGCCGTGGACTTGCAGTCTGAAGACTTCCAGTTTGAAAGCCCTTTTTCCACTTTACAGCACAGTGTGTGCTCTAGGCTGGGTGGGATTCTTCTAGGTGCTCCTGTCTTCTCCCATACTCCATGGTTGGTCATTCTGTGTTGTGTGTAGCTACCCTGAGATGGACTGATGTGCCATCCATGGTTTACCCTGAATAGCCTGGTACACTGTTTCTGGGATATGCTCTAAACCACCCTGACTTGGACAAGCAGTTAATAATAGTGAGTGACTGAATGTTTATATCTCCTGTCAAAGTCAGTTCTATAGTCAGCTATTCTTGGAATGTGCACTGGCAAAAAGAGTGGTCTTGTGAAAACTAATTGCTTTGACAGTCATGTGTCTGCATCTAAAGCACTTCTTTTATTGTGAAATGTGCTTTTGTTTACTCTGAGTTGTACATTGCTTTCGAGAAAAGTAAATAAATTCTGTATCAATTAAAGCTGTGCTCGTGTCTTTCTCAAAAAACTTTGCCCAGAAAATAAAGTAAAATTATGAAAACACATAGGGCCAGTGATGCCTTAGAGTGGACCAGGTACAAGCCATTAGCCAATGAGAGCTCAGAAGAATATGAGGGTGAGGTCTCAACAGCCAATGACAGCTGTCCTCAGGAAACGGGACTATCATTGGGTGTCCATGCACCTTCACGGCAACCAGTTAGAATCAAGCTAATTAAGCCCTTACCCGCAAACCTGCAATTTCCCCTGGCAGTAAATGAGAAGAGGCTGTTTCACCCAGAATCAGATCCCACATTTCCAGAATACTTGTCAGTGACTTGTGTGCAGTAATCACATGCTGTCAGGATGCTCCGTACCTCAGAATGACACACAGTACTTCAGCAGGAAAATATGTTATTTGCAAATATTTCCACTGTTCGCTAAACACGCAGAACAGCCAAAGCCATGATACTTTAAACAAAACACTCCTTCTGGCTATTTGGAGTGACACTCCCGTTTGATCTCCTTTAAACTTACATTAAGGACTACGTTTGCTCCTTCGGCTCTCATTCTCGGTGCGCTGAGCCTTTGAGGCGTTCCAGACTTGGGGAAGTTAGTGGGCGCTAAAGTGTGGAAAGAGGACAGCTGCTAACAGACATGACAAAATGAATGAGGCACCACAATGGCATGCCTGCAAAGCCCTGGGTACCTGTGCCTTCCAGCCCTTTAAATGAGCTCAGTGAGATGAAAAAGCTCCAAGACAGGCCTGCGAAAGGGACCGCTATCAGAAGCCTTCACGGAAGGCTGGCGGAGAAAGTGAGCTGTGGTGGGTCACGGCACAGGGAAGAACTGTGCTTTCTGCCCTCTTGGAATAACAATACGAGTAAGAGTAAGTATCCTCCTCCTCTGTCTGCAACACAGGCTGCGAAGTCACGTGGAACACAACCAGTGCCGGATTTCCCGTCAGGCACCACAGACACAATCCCTATGGCCTCCAATATATTTATAGCCTTGGACATAAATAAATAAAAGATTGACAGCACATGTCCCACAATGTCCAGAGAGAAAAGTCAGGCTGAATGGAACACCTGCAACACCACATCCAGGGAGTTAAGTTATACCTGAACGATTAGAGCTGCTTGAGAGGCTGTACTGAATTTTAGCGCTACATTCAATGTAAACCTTTCCCTCTCAACCATGACTTGACATTAATTTTTTGGCTCACCAGCCACTGTGCTTAGTGATTTTTCAAAGTCACTAGCCACTCACTGTTTTCACTAGCCAAAATGCACGCACACACACACACACACACAAATACACATAAATAAAAGGTAACTGGAGACTGTAACTGCATCATTTATTTGAACAAAAATGAGTTTAGCTGGACACAACATTCCAATGTCTCTTTTGTGTGTGGTGGGGGTCAGTGGGAAGAAAAGAGGGAAACATGTCAGATGTCCTCAAACTCTCTAGAAGCAGATTCCTTCTTTGCTGGTCTCTTTCTATTGTCTCCAGGTTGAAACTGGTATTTCCCACAACAAAAGACTTTTTTTTTTTTTTTTGCTGTACTATCAGTCTGTTCAACTGGTCTTTTCATGCCCTTAATATGCTGCCACATTTTCAACTGTTCTTCCCTCCTTGTCTTGCTGGAGTCTGGTGCCGAAGCACCAATAGTATGAGCATGCAGATTGTGCAGCAAGTGCTCATGGGAGTTGTAGTATTATTTAGGATGCCATTGAGTAGATTTGAATTGTCTAAGGAGAGTTTCGTGAACTACATTTTTTTTTCCATTCCACCAAAACGTCGTCCACACAAGTGGCTAATGGGGGTGATGGAGTTACCTGCCATCGCTGTTTTCTACCCGCTTTTGGTGAATGGACGGGTGTTAATATCAAGCCCTCCTCTCAAGCATTTGTTTTTGAACATTTTATGGCATTTTAAAATCAGTAAAATCAAGATCTTAAAACGTAATGTCCCGCTGTATCTTAGATCTCAAGGTTAGACTGAAAGAGGAGGCACATGGATGCCAGCAAACATGGGCACAATGAAGAGTGGGGACTGTGACCGCTTCAAGGAACGGGCAGGTTTTGGCATTTCTGTGTGTCCGTGGGGGTCTGTGTGCCCTGAGAAAATGCCACTTTTGTACCGTTTGACTTGAGGACCCAAAGGGAAAGGAACTGTAGATGTAAATTGATTTTCAGTGCAAATGTCTGTGAACCACAGTGTGAGTGAAAGGAAGCCACATTCTTCTCTCTTCCTGATGCCACTGATCTGGAGGACCTCACTAGTGAAATATTTCACATCCCTTCATGGACAACAAGAGACTTTGAGTAACTCATTTTCAGAATTAACACCGTTAGTATCAGATTTGGCATCGTTCCACAACTGTCAATCTGCTGCCGAGCGACATAGACACGGGGGCACAGTGGATAGTGCAGCTATCTCACAGCACCTGGATGCTGAAACAGAACATGAGTTTGATCCCTGCTCAGTCTATGTGGCTTCCTCTGGTTTCCCCCCACAGTATCAATACAAATGTTTGGTACTTCAATAGTCTGAGTGAACTTTAATTAATCCCCCAGGGAGTTTAATAAAGTATTGTTGTTGTTATATAACTGATCAGATTGTCATATGCCAGATGTGTTTCTGATAAAAAAAAAAAAAAGTGGGAGAAGGAGGCTCTTTTCAAAAGAAAAGGATGTTTTGTGGTGAGGAGGCTTTGGACCAGTCAAAGCAAACACACACTGTTTGAACCACTTGTCCCATTCAGGGTCGCAGGGAGCTGGAGCTTAACCTGGCAACACAGGGCATAAGGCTGGAGGGGGAGGGGACATACCCAAGACAGGACGCCAGTCTGTTGCAAAGCACCCCAAGCGGGACTTGAACCCCAAACCCACTGGAGAACAGGACCTGGTCCAAAAACACAATAGTTTTCGATTCTGGCTCTGATGTGACTGAATGACCTCCCCCTCTCACTCAGAACTGCTGAATCTCTCTGTACCTTTATGAAGGGTCTTGAAAGTCACCTCTTTCCCACTCGCTTCTCCCCAATCTCGTAAGTGCTCGATAAACGGCTACGTGTTTGTTATGTTCAATTTTTAACAACAGGAACTCGTGTGAAGAGCATTGGTTCATATGATGGAATGTGAGCGCGTGTGCTTTAGAATCACATTTCTGTGTCCAAATCTCTCCTTCTGTTGATGTTACGCACTTTTTGTATCGTTCTCTGACATGTATGTTGCTTTGGAGAAAAGAGTCTGCTCAGTGAATAAATGTAATTGTAAATCACTGTAAGAGGCTTAACATTCTAAGTCAGCAATGTAAACAGCCTTGCTGCCCCCAACAGCAGCTAGAAGTTCACTCATCCAAGCTGCTATGCCACACATCACCATGTGAGGGCGATGGTGCATAACTCTCACATAGTCACCTGCACAAAATGAGAGCCATGGTGAAGTGTTCAGAGGAGTCGAGCACAGCACTTCATTCACCAACGCCTTTAGCAGCGAACGTAGACGACTAGGACTCATCCAAAAACAGCAGGATCAGCGTCCCTGTCTGTGGGGTTATTTAAAATGAGACGTCGCGTCATTCACCGGACTGATGCTCCTGCCCACTGTAAGGTGACTGTGCCTTTGTGCAGAAGAACACATGGTTGCACTCTCAGCACACTGTGCCGATGTCCTTGAGAAAGTGAACAGGGTTGGAAAGACATCATTTGTAAAAGCAAAAAAAAAACAAAAAGGTGGATTACGTTGTGCTGAATAATAATATTTGTGTTGTTATCTCTGACTCAGTCATGAGTCCCTGACTTCTGATTGGTCCCTTTACTATGATAAACAAGCATGGTGAAAGAAGTGCTTGAATCCAACACAGTCCCCCCCGCCCCACCATGAAGACCCAGCGTCCTTGTGACCTTGTTTGCGCCTGCTGGCCGACCTCCACGAAGACCGACTGCTTGACATCCCAAGCCACCATTCCTTTCAAATGTACAGCAGCTATGGAGCATCTGACTCTCACTCACATGACCCACTCAAGTCACATGGAAAGATTTACATGAAGTGACAATCTAATCCAGTAAACAGCACCGCAGTACGCTGAGCTCATCCTGGTGAAGAAACTTTGTGTCAAAACCAAGTCTCAGAAACCAGAATAGGTCCTGAACACGTGGCTCTGGAACCGATGACATCATTAGGATCTGGAGGAAGCGTGGAGGATCCTGGAAGGATGGATGTGTTCTGGGGGGGTGCAGGGTGTGGGGTGGTATGTGACTCTGTGCACCCTGCAAGTGGACATTACCCACTCAGATGTCTTGGCTGGTGTGAGTGACAGCTCTAGGACCCATCACTTCTGAATGAAATGAAAACCTCTATCTGGCCCGATGCCCTGCTATCATAACTCATTGGACTCAGCGGTGGAGAAGTTAATATGATCTTTCTCTCTCCATCAGCTTCATTGGCATAACAAACTGTTTACATTGCCAGTGCACTCAACCAACCATTATTCATTGCATAGAAGAACATCTGACATAATGCACTTATCACCCTTGGAAATAAACCTAATGTGACAGCAGAATAAAGTTCGTCACAGTTCCTTGTGGTCTTTTTTTTCTGACCAGCGGTCATCTGTGATGTCACAGCTGACTGAAGCTGATCCAGGCATATGGTGCATATTAGAACTGACGGAAACTGAGAACTGGGAGCATAGTGTGGCGGGGGGGGGGGATGTTGACAATTTTCAACAGAACTGGGTGATTCTGAATGTCTTTAAGACAACATAACAGATGTAAAAGATGCTGGAGAAGAGCAAAGGAGAAAGTTGTCGGAGCCCCATAAATATGTGACAGTAAAACTGTAAAGGCCCCAGGGATGCTGTCTCCAGAGGATAAACAGAGACCCTCAGACTCGTAGATTTTTTTTTTTTTTTTGATGAGGCAAACAAAAAGCATTTGTAAGTACACAAAAAACATGCATTCACTGGGACACAAAACCACCTCATCACAATTCCCAATCACATTTGTACTCTGTTTCCCTCAGTTCCACAGCAGTGATGTCTAGACATCTACTAATGAAGAATAATGTGTTCTATTTTGAGAATCCTCTGAAATTTTCCTTGCTGCACTCCACGGACGCACTGCGAGCTGACCATTACTCGTAAATTTGGATTAAGTGTGTTAGCTGGATGGCACAAGCACATTCTCCTATGGGAGGGCTCACAACTCTGAGTAAATATAGAGAACCTCTGGGTTTGTGGGACCTGGTTGTTCGAAGTGTTTCTGAGTTTTACAGAATCTCTGTCACACATGCGTACGCACAGACACACACTGAACACACTATCACAAGTGGAAAAACAAAGTGAAAATGGTGACCAATATACCACAATATCAGTCGGGTGCACATTTACACATTTGAAACGACATACATTTAATTTCTAATAAACAGTTTCACGCACATGAGCGCAAATGCTCACACCATCACATAATTTCAAGAAATACACAAAAATTACCAGGGCAACACAATAACAAGCACATGCACACATACACACACAAATGTCATAACCACATTTTCACCCAAAGTATGAACACATAGAACAATCTCTGTTTCATGAGAAACGCTAAAACGAACCACAGAGATGAAACCAAGAACAGAGAGAATATGACCGGTACCATTATGTCACCGTCCTCATCTGACATGAAGCACTAGTTTGTGTTCCCAGTCACGCACAGGCAAAGGCGGGTTTTTCTGAAATTCAGACTCACCGTTGTCCGCATCCAGGAGACAAGCCCTTTATGTCAGATGAGCTCTCACTTTTTCATTCATTCAGTTCTGAGCACAATAAACAAGTTGAGTAAAACTGCAGCATAGTTTAGACTTAACCCACACAGCCCAGGTGAAGGTCTAGTTTGTCACGCCATCATGGTATTTTGCACATGTCTCTGACAGCAAGATACATAAAGTACAATAAAAGAAACATATGGCTTAAAATTGCTTCCCAAAAGTAAATATTTGGAATGGATCATACGTGACCCACCCTCAGCAGGCTTAAGCATAGTCTCCAGCCTGTCGGACTCAGCCATCAAAGCCTTCAAGATGGTGTTTTATGGAACACCCCACTGCTCAAAGGACAATTGTGTGCTGGACTGCTATGTATGAATCTTTTCATCCATAACAAAGTAATAAAATTAATAATGGAAAAGGAAGGTCAACATGGACATCTCCCTGGGAGTTAAATTTCGCTGATCTTTTGTTTTGAACAGGGAGACAAATATTCTCCATTCCTCCGACTCCCACGCGTGTTTGCCTGACACTCATCATAAAGAGTATGAAGAAACTCTGGTGGTGTTTGTAGTTAACAGACCACTTACCCTGGTGGAACTTCTCCAGCATTCCCAAATACAACCCCCTCTTGCGTTTCTCTTCTCCAAAGACTTCATCCAGCAATCATGAGTCATAAACCCAGCAAAGTGGGCTCTACAAAGGCTCACCTTCATTAGTGCAATTATACTGTTCAGTCCACATGGAAGCAGAATCCTGGCACTCAAGGGTGGTCATCACAAGCAATGTGACAGAGCCAAAAGAAGAACTGCCAAGGACAGATTTAGTTTATGAGACCCAAGAGACTGCCTTATTCATGTTGTTTGTTGTGTTTTGCAGCATCAAGCACCTCCAGCACTAGAGATCACACTGTCAAGGGCGTTGGTCTCATAGCTATGAAAACTGCATTAAGAGGTTGACCCCTAGAACCTGAACTCCCATGCTCTATGCTGGCCCAGCGAATCATGCTGCTGTACATAGCTAAATGGTCCAACTGTGAAGCCAAGAGAGAAAAACACTCCTGTGGCGGCCGGTTGTTGCTAGGCAACCCATGTTTGTCTGGGACAGTGCTCACAGAGGCTGGCATTTTTGGGGGACTGTGGTGCCGGCTGTGTGTAAATGCACCTTGGTGTGTGTGTTCCCAAAGGTGCTACCAAAGATGTTAAGGTGAAAATATTTGTTTTCTTTTACTGGCAGGACTCATGCAAAAGTGTTAGTCATCCGCAGAATCAGTCCATCTAAACCATTTTTCTCTAACTCTAAAGGCCTCTAATAAATGCTGGGTTTTGACCTTGAAAAATGTGCCAACATCAGCATTTTCAGTGTAAGGGCTTCTAACAACTGCTAAAACCATTTGGCCTGTATTTGGTTAACAATATGTCTACATCCACATACACACAGCCATGACACCCAACCCAAGCAATCTGTCCTTCCGATGTGCTAAACCCCCAACATGCTGTCATAGTTCTTACCTAGAGGACACATTAAGACCAGTGTAACGCAGGTTTACAGTCCATTAGACCCTATTTGGCACTGGGGATGAGCCCAATCACCCGAGCAGCTGCAATCAGTGTATGAACCCCATCATCAATAGTGAAAGTGTTCAACCCTAAATTAAAACTGAATAAAGGCTTTAATCAATCTTTTATTATTTATATAGCAAATGCTTCTCAGGACAGTTACTCACAACAATGGTCTCTCTAAATAACCACCCTGGGCAAACTACACTTTTCTGAACCCAGAGGCGTGGCAGAGCAGAGGTGCTCCCTGGAAATAGTAAGCATATGAGGAAGCCTTATCTAGCTGCTCAGACTCTGACCATGGGTAGGCCCACATATTACAAGGGCAGTACCCAGTACTCCACATTCTCGTGTTGCCTTGACTGCTGCCACACGCTCGCTGCCGTTGCTCCCCGAGAGCCGTGTCCAGTCAGAGGCCCGGCAATTGGCTTTTTTACCAAATCGGACAAACGGGGCCCGTGCTGTCCTTGTGACCTGCCAGACAGTCAGGTGTCCTCGGTGTGCAGGCGAGTCAGCAGTTCTCAGGTCGGTGGTGTCAGCTTCCATCAACTTTGGCCACTGAAAGACATCACCTCTGCCTGCTGGACAGGCCAACGCCCTCTCTGCCCTCTGGCCGGTACTTCCTTACGCCACTGAAAAAGACTGAAGACTGTACACCCCTGACAAGTATATTCGAAGGAATTAAAGAGAACAAAAATCCTCTCCATGCTTTTTTTTATTATTATTATTAATCATGGAATAAGAAACAGCTTTTTGGTTACGGGATTTTTTTTGAGAGTAAAATCCACACTAACCTTCCACATATAAGACATTATACAAAAATATTGAAAACCCTAAGATAAAGTAGAAAAAGTCTCTAAAATATAGAGCACACCAATTATCAGAAAATATATTTACATGGCACGTATAAAGAATAAAATACACTACAAAAGACAGTGGAAAAACTACAAAATTATGTACATCTCTTCAGTAAGCATCTATTTCATTGATATCAGTCTATTGTGTAGAAAACTGAGCTATTTCTTCCTGCTGAGTACACATATAATGGGAATACTTTGTGGTACATCATCGCCTCACTGCCTAACCTGTGTGTGTCATACAAGAGATCTGCAGAAACATCCTGAAAAGCTGAGCAGTAAACATAAGACTCTGGGTGCCTTCAAATTCAATCCGTACTTTTCGTCATGTCATTTCCTTTTGTGGTTTAGAAGCAAGACACTGTGTGTTAAACCAAAATTTTAATGTTGTTTCACTGATCCTAGAAGGACTCGGTCCAGTTGGCCTAACACTCTGCCACCTGCTTCTTGAAGATTAGAGACATCTGTTGACAACGTATGGTGAAGACGGAGGGCCATGGTGACAGGACGTTACTTAGGGCAGGTGGTCAATCCAACCATGCAGCCCTGCAACTTGACAGCATTATTTATAGCAACTAATTTGTCTACATATAGATGCTTATATTCAAACAGCATATCCTGGTTAAGAAAAACAGTCCTCCTCATTTTTAGCAAACAGGTGCATTTAATCCTTCAGAAGCAGGTGCTGTAAAACTGCATGTAAGACAAGCTGGTTTAAGAGTGAACCGTGCATTTGAGTCGTAACATATACATTGTGCTTTAAAGAAAAAAATCAGTGGTAAATGCTGGCATTGAAAGCAGTATTTCTGAAATGTGCACAGGTGCAGAAGCAGAATGTGCATCAACACTGCGGAGCACACTATTTAATATCCCTTTAAAAGCAGAAAACACCTGCTTATAACCTCTTCACCCTGAGTTAAAGTGTGCAGAGTACTCTTGAACCATTTGTTTATTGATCTGAAGCACCGACGTTAAAATGGCAAATGGGAACATAATGGGACTGGGACTGGACCGGGACTAGACCGGGACTGGACCAGGGAACAGAAATGCATATTAGACTCGGTGTGCGGTCTGATTTAATTAAACTCATGACATTAGTTTCACAAAGTCCGTTTTCAATCTACAGTCAGTGGTGGGAGGTGAAGAGAAGCATATTTGCTAGACTATTACGAGGTATTTATGGAATTTATCATGTGATTGGGCCGATTGCTAAATAATCAGTGTGTCAAAGCACCCGTTATTCAGATTAGGGGCCATCAGGACAGTCTTGTTGTCCTTTGGGTTCTGGCAATATACTCGTAACTGAAGGGTTGATGTGGAGCAGGGCTGCTTCTGGGGGTGGTGCATGTGGTCACTGTGGATGGTAAAAGTGTGTAATGGGGTGGAGGACCGAAGGCACGCATCCCATCACGCAACCCGTTCACACATAGTGCTCGCGGTGGTTTACGTAGATGCGGTCTGCACCGTTGTGATGACAAATCCATTCATGATAGGACAGAGGCTGGCGAATGGGGCCCCGGGCCTCACACTGGGCACTCTTGGCAGACGTGTTCTCCGTCATCTTGGTTTGTCGCTCCACTCTCCGTGCCTGAGAAACGGAGAACTGTGAGAAGAAGTGACATCATAATTCCTGGGAACACGCAAGAGATGAGGTAATGGGGTAGTGATGTAGCAGTTGTGAGACATACAGAATCAGCAGTATTTCAGGACTGGGGATTTAGTTTGGGTTACGGGTGAACGGGGGTTTGGACAACATTGACAGGTGCAGGGTGGGGACAGGTGGTGCATTAGTATTCCCCAAAGGAGGGCAGGGGATAGAAGGTCTTAAAGTCTTTTTAGACAAGGCATCTTAGACTACATAGCATATAAAGACTTATTAAAATAGTTATTTGTGTACATGGTGAAAATTTGCATAGTGTGTGTGTGTGTGTGTGTGTGAGCGCGCAACAAGAATTTCTACTTAATGCAAGGACAGAGAAGGAACTGAATGCGTAAAATGAATCTTTCACGGTCTTTAGTCTCAATAAACATCCCAAAAGGAGCTGTTTAATATGATTACAGTAAGGCTTGGGGGGAGAGTAGTGTGAGGGAGGTTTTTTTTTAGGTTAAAACCATAAGGAATTAGAAGGAGGGTCTATTCTGTGATTCTCCAACCCTACTCTGACAAGGACCACCGAATTGGACGGCCCCCCCACCCCCACCAACCCCCTCATGCCCCCAAGATCACTCATTCTACTGCAGATCCCACCTGTAAGAAAGACTACTGCCCTAATCAGAAAAGTGCTCGCTCACCTGTCCAGGGTTTGTAGCCTGCGGTACAGACACGGGCCTCTCTGAGTAGGGGGGAGGGGGCTTGTGGGTAGGAGGGAGATCGATCCTGAGGAGGAAGAAAGCAAAGACATTTATTCATCAGTGGGTCACCTTTGCGTAGATGCTGCCCTACTGTCATAAGACTGAGCACCCAGGAAAGGCAGGACATTAAAGTATCGGCCCCCCCACATTCCACTGAAATGCCCTTATATCCTACGTCTATCGTGGTCCTGATCATGCAGCTAAATGATTAGCGCAATGACCTCTCCTTGACTGGGTTTAACCAGGAATCCCTCGGGGGACTTGTTACTAAACTAATCCACCCCCCACCGAAACTAAGCTGACATAGCAAAAACCTCACAGAGTGAATGATGTTTGTGGTACAAATCACTGCCAGGCTGTAACCAGAGCAAAGCTGTGTGTGTGTGTGTGGGGGGGGGAGGGTCTGGCTTGGAGCAAGGGCAGCAGGGTACATGCACAGGTACAGGTGAAGGGTTATGCTCAAGGTTCCAGCAGCCCCTCCTCTTTTAGGATCCGGACTTTTGGACAGTATCTGAAGTTTTGGACAGTACAATTAGGCTCACTTTTCGGTTCATCTATCGTCCCTTCCTTTTCCATATATTCCTCTTTACAGCACTCCCATCTGGTGTCTTTACAAAACCAATGATGTGTGTTTGAGTGGCCCAGAAAGAGCAGAGGAAGGTGGCTTCCTTTGCAACTGACCTCGCCCTCATGGGTGGATCCCTATTGTCTGCATTTTAATTTAAGTTGTTGTTATTTTCATTGGACACAGTAATGGTTTTTCCCTTTTGGCTCATCCATGGTATTCTGTGGGAAGTGTGCTTGTGCCAAAGCATTTCTGAATTTTAAAAAGCTGGAGCGAAAAAGAGAGCAAGAGCGACAACGAGGAACTTTTTAAATGAAAAATGCAACACAGATCCAAGGTCGGCTGTGCTCTCAGATGCAATCAATTTCAATTTGCAAACGAGGAATGTAGTTTGTGCTAAACTTTATAGGAAGGTTCACAATGCCCTTGAAGTTCCTTCTCGCTACTGCCACCAAGAGGTGGTCTGCAGTGGTGCATTCTGGTCACTTCACCCCATTCTTCACTCCAATGCTTGAGCAGATTTACTGGAGCAAGTTGGGGGAGGGGCAGCAGCGGGGGCAGAACAGGCCCTCGAGTCACGTGCCCGATTCCGATACCCTCGCTTAAACCATGATATTCCCCTACTGACAGCTTGTCCTACAGTGATTGAAGAAGCCAGGATATTGCAATGAGGCTCTTTTTCGGTGCCACCTAGGAAGTAGCATCAAGCTCGCTCTCCCATCTCCTCTACATGCTGCAATCAATATGCATTATTGATCTGCCCCTAATGAACCATAAGACATGAATATTTTAATCCACACGTGCAAGAGGATGTTGCTAGACATCAGCTTCAGTGTGTAGGAATTAGAAAGGGGGGGAGTGCGTGGTGGTGAGCAAGCTGAGAATGGGGACAGTCGCAAGTCCCAGATGTCATCATGTGACAGAGGGAAGCACAGGCAGGTGAGATGTGGCCCCCAGCTCTGACCATCACCCTGAACACAACAGAACTTTAGAAACAGTGGAAAAGGCCAGCCCCCCAGCCCCCCAGCCACCACCTAGGTTTGAGCCTACACGTGAAAGCAAGATCTTCTAGGTCCAAAGGCAAAGGTGTCCAATATTGACACCCATCTCCCTACCACAAAGTCAAAGCACTGTACACTTACTGTCTGCAAATGCTGTGAGGGATCTGTCTCTAGACTTTCCCAGCATTTTGCCATTGAGTTTATCAGAAAAGGGGGTGCAGTGGCGCAGTGGGTTGGACCGGGTCCTGCTCTTCAGTGGGTCTGCGGTTCGAGTCCCGCTTGGGGTGCCTTGCGACGGACTGGCGTCCCGTCCTGGGTGTGTCCCCTCCCCCTCCGGCCTTACGCCCTGTGTTACCGGGTAGGCTCCGGTTCCCTGTGACCCCGTATGGGACAAGCGGTTCTGAAGATATATATCAGTTTATCAGAAAAATGTTCAGCTGGTTGCCCATCCCCCACCCTGCCAATGACACGCACAGGGCTCTCAATGAAACATTGGACTACATCAGTGATTTTCCAAAAAAGACAGAGTACATCAGAGACAGTTACAGTAGTCATGTTAGATGGAGTACAGGCACTTTGGGGAACCCTGGTGCCTGGTCACTGATGTATGGAGACTGGAAAGACTGGGAAAATACTATGATTTATAGGTGCTACTCCTACCCGGCCCACATTATGTGGCTTTAGAAGGACAGGGAAAAGGCAGAGCGGGTAGAGCCTCAGCTGCGGTGCAGCAAAGGCATGTTGAGGAGGATCAGTGCAGGGCAGGAGCAGGAGTCCTCGGGTGTGCAGGGAAACAGTGTAAGAACACAGTACGACACCGCAAAGCCAGTTCCAGCTTAAACACTCGGCTTCATGTTCAAAGCAGCATCCCAGCTGTTTGACAGTTAAACCTGCACCCTTCTGGGTACAAGCATGGCTCTCTAGATTCTTGACAACCCCAAATCATTCAGATACAGACACACACACAGACACAAAATCTCCCTAGCGTGCGTTTAAATCTCTCTCTGAGGTTGCTGTTGTGTTTTCCTTGGCAGGGCTGGCCAGCAGAGGCTCTCCAGATGCAGTCATTAATTCCAAGCAACCCCCCCTCATACACACACACACGCAGCCTCCAGTGCTGGTTCAGTCAGACGCCACAACCTTGGAAACCTGCAGTCTCTGAGACCGAACGGCTGTCTGGTTTCCAGTCACAGTGCTAGAGAAAGAGGGGTAACAAACGCACCGTGGTCATTGACAATGTCGCTCGCGGCCCATCGGAAATGCGCTTGGCGAGCGGTGATATCATCAGCTGCACAGTAATGCGCTGTGACGTCAGAGCTGTACTTGTGCTGCATGTGAGCATAGTTGGAGACGACTTTTCTGCTGTGTTCGTTCACATGAGCTTCAGCCCTGTAGCCATGCTATGAAGAAGGAAGAACTGTCTTTTTTTTAATTTTGGGGGTTAAAGAAACAAAAGGTGGTTCTTTCCTACTCTTAGCCAGTGAATTGCAAGTGGTCCAGCACCGATAACATCTGCGTGCACATGAGATCTGGAGGAAGGAGAACATCACTGTCTCTGAATGGCAGTAACAAATAAACAAGGCAATCAAAGAAATCTTGACAAAATAATGGAAATTCTCTTTAAACGTCTTGCCTAGTAGATGTAGCACAAACTCCTAATCAGACCCTCACTAACAAACAGCTAATCACTCTACGTGGTATATTAATGTGACGTTGACGGTACATTGATTAAGAGCTTTTTGAAAAATCGTCATTTCAAATCTCAAGTACTTTTACTGTTGAGGTATTATTGTCGTGATTTGTATGTATGTTATTATTGTGGCGAACCGATTCTTACGTTTGAGTTCATTGATGAGTCCAACTCCATACGGCTGTACACTGGGTCCTCAACTCACATTTACATTTATTGATTTAGCAGACCCTTTTCTCCAAAACGACGTACATCTCATAGAAAATATAATTTGTGCATTACATTAGGAGAGAGACATAGCTGCAGATGTGTGACTCTTAAATAGTTAGTTTCCTTCACCATATGCACCAACATTCATCACACAAGAAGCTGCATAAAACTTTACCAGAATATCGCCGATTCCTAATCACCTTCCTAGTTTTTTTTTTTTTTTTGATAAAAATAAACATTTACATTACATTGCAGGAGTGACTCTGTAAAGGATGATCAGAGCATGATCATGAACAATTATACCTTACCAAACTTAAGAGATCATAGGAGAAGTGAGTCTGGATGAGATGAGTTTTAACACCCTTTTTAAATGTGGACAGAGATTCAGCAGTTCTGAGTGAGATGGGGAAGTAACTTAAACACACCTGGGACCAGAAGTTTGTATGCAACTCCAAAGGCACAAAAAATAAAAAGATAATAAAAATGTCCCAACATCTTTTAACAGGTCAGGTCCCATAAAAATATCAAACAAAAATATAATGAGAAAGTACCGTTTAACACTTTTACATTTACATTTATTCATTTAGCAGACGCTTTTGTCCAAAGTGACGTACATCTCAGCAAAAGTACACTTCCACACATCCATTGATTACACAACTCAGTTACACAACTAATTCTCTGTTCTGTCATATAATGGCTGTGGGTGGAAACAGAGGTTGCGTTTATTCCGCAGCAGACTGAATTTTTAGAAAAGAGGAATGGTAAAGAAAATGGAATTTATGGTCAAACACTTTCTAATATGTTCTTCTAATGCTATTGTCCATTATGCTCTTGTGCCACCTGATCTGAAGGAACATGGCATTTTCTTGCATGTATGAAGAACTCCAAAAAACTGAATAGGAGGCTGTTGACAAGACAATTCTTTGTCATTTTAAAGCAGACAAATTTCATGTTGATTCAAGCTAATAAAAGACAAAATAAAAGGCCCTTGCCTGACTTGTATCCTGTCCATAGAGTTCCCTGCCTCAAGCTCTATGTTTCCACTGGCACCATGCATTGCATGAGATGTTGATGAAAAGAGACTAAATGAGTCTTATGGCATTTTTTTTAAATTTAGGCTTTAGCCGATGTTCTTCCGGAAGCTAATCCTTACCAAAAAAAATTAAGACATCCGCATTATTATGCTTTCATTGTGCTGTAGTGGCTGGACTTCCCATTAGATAAGGTTAAAAACAGATTTCTAGCACAAGAACACTTTTATAAAGAATTTGATAAAGACTAAGTATTTATAGGAAAATATTAACAGGAATAATTACTATGGAAAAACTGACAATTGCCTTTGTGTAAAGACTTTTTGCATTTGCAAATTTGTTTTAAAAAATATTTTCACTGCATTTTTTTGTACAAATTCAGAAGATGACGTGAAGCAGCATAACTGTGTGGTGACACATGAATCGATAGGTCAATCGAGTAGGCCTGCTGTCACAAGTTGTTCTGCATTACTTAAACTGATACATTTTGGGACCCAATGACTATTAAGTTGAGAAGAACCAGAGCCAGGGATGATATATAGGAGGTGTTCACTGGTGCTCCGGTGATGACCTAGTCAAGAACATCAAGGCACCAGCATGACTACCATTCTGTTCATTTCCAAAACTTTTTACAAAATGTGATAACAGGCAATGCTTAAGGAGGACTGAATAAAGACACCAGAATATTACAGAGAGACCAAAGCACAGAATGTTAAGTCAGAGCTGGAATGGGCTCAAAAAACCCAGAATAATTCAGGAGCAAGACCTCTCCACAGGAGGCAAGAATCACCTGATTTTGCCCATTCAGTTTCAATATCACACGGTAACTCGCCTCATTACATAGGAAGAATGGAAAATTTACAGGACACGGCTGTCTATTTTTTCGGTTTTTTTTATTTCTGCCGCAGGGTTCTTTGATTTAAATCGTGCTGCCAGTGCTCATTTTTGTTTCTATGGAGACTTTTCTGGAGCAAAAAGGAAAGTGTGTAATGATCACTGTCACCTCTGTCGACCACAATGGTACTGCTATTCACACAGAACAACACAGCGTGTTCAGCTGGTAGCAGGGACATTCTGAGCCCTTCTGTACAGGTTTACATTGGTCTCTGTATCAAGTCCACCTTCCCTTTAGAAGGTATTTGAGTTAAAACGGGAAACAAGCGCATACGTGTGATAAAATCTTTCCCAAGTCCACCAGCCTGCAAGATTTCTATTGCGTGTTCGTGTTGACTACATTGTGGAATCACATAACACCCGTTTCCTAATTTGCCATAATAATAATTATAATAATAGTTCAAAATCTCGAGAAAAATTCAGCCACCTAAGAGAGTGTAAATCATTTCAGTATTTGGTACTCACACTTTGTCCGTGTAGACCGGATGCGAGGCTTTGCGGCTTGAGAGGATGACAACGGTGAAAAATATGAGGAGGAAGAGGGCAAGAACTGCTCCAATCACAGCCCCAGCCACAGTCACCATGGACAGAGCCTGTTTCTCGGACATATCTGCGAAGAAAACTAGCGTGGTGAGAACCCCAGCAAACACGTGGAAAAATAACAGCTCAGTATATCACAAACTGAAGAAACAGCACAGCAAAGACAAACAAAAATGCGGGCTACAGGACAGAGGTGCCGGATACAGGGAGAAGAACACAGCGCAGGCTGGAGACAGAAAAGTGAAGAGCGCAGGTCAGCCTCGGAAACGGCTGCGTAGCGCAGCAGTCCTCTTAAATACGGACATAATCCGAACACCTTACAACACGTTTGCTAGTGAAGGGTTACACTGTTCTGCGTCTTGGTACCAAAGGGACAGAAAGGCCAGAAGAGCAGAATGCAATGTCACTGTGCGCCTCACTGCGTCTTATCTGCAATTCATTTCATTCGATGTCAGAAACAGGTTCTGTATCTGAGCCTCCAACATCTGTCAGCTTTGCGTGACTAAGTGCTACGGGCTGACCCTTCCAGACAGATCTGCAGCAGGCGGGAGTCATTTGTCCATCCGCCTTGCGACCCCTCCCCTCCCCTCCCCTCCCCTCCCCTCACTCAAACAGCACACCTAACACCTGACTGCTCTGCGTGGGCCGAGCGCCAGCCTTTAATTATGGCGTCACGCTGCTCACCTTCACAACCCATAAACAACCCCCACTGCAGATTTGCCCCACTTTTACTCCGTCGCTGCATATTGCCAGTGGCACCATATTATTACCATATTTATTGGCTGCTTTTATACAGTCCTACTTGTGTGTTACAGAAAGCTTTGTGCATTTAAGACGACGCTTTTGTTGCATCTGTAGTCAGCAGGTCCAGACACCGTTTTCTGCTGTTCTCTCCCAGCAGTCTCTCCAGACAGGCTCCTGTGTGGCTGCGGTTCCCCTTGGTTGCTTTGCGTTCCTCATGCGTTACATCACAGACTCATTATCTGGCCCATCGGGAGGTCCGGGGGGGGGGTGAGATTAGTACCAATTAATAAAGATTAATTACACACAGAAACGATGGCCTCTGGACGGGGGGGAAGGCTCCAGCTGGGGGAAAGGGGTCACACCCTTCCGTTGCAGGAAGTAAGGGAAGTAAGACATGTTAGGAAGCCGGCATGACCCCCACTGGTGCGGAGGATTCGAACGGTGTTGAAAATCTCGATTCAGGAGTGTCAAAAATGCAAAGGACTGCGAAAAAATTACCTTAAACCAGCAGGGGGTGGAGTGATTACTGGAGAAAATGGCTCCACACCCAGTACGGGAACTTGGAGTTTTTTTTTCAGTACATTTTGAACCTCTTTGAATGGGAAAGATTATAAGCCACCTAAGCTGCTTTGGCTAAAAGCATCTGCTAAGAAAATAAATTATGCGAGTGGTTCTGGGTAAGCGCATCAACTGAAAGGTCCAGAACGTCCAGCTATAAAAAGAGAGCAGAGGAGAGGGCAGGACATGAGCAACAGGCAAGAGGAGTGTGTTGGCGGGAAAATCGATAACTCAGAAAGAACATTTCACTTACACAGTAGAGCGCACACACCGGGGCAGCAGGAAGCCGCCTGAAAGACATTCTGAGGCAAGCTCTGCACACCAGAGACACCCTGCCCTAATGGGGCCGTATTGGACAAGGTCACACCATCAGTACCACACACTAATGCACTTCCATATCCGTCATGGGCATAGCGATGCTTTCGGAGTGTTTTCAGCAAGCGCTGATCTCTTGTCTAACCAGTAAGAGAATATGGAGTAGCCTACCTGTTCATCCCATGGTTCAGTGTCAGATGCTGCTGCTGGTGCTGCAGGGACAGGACATGTGCTGACGTAAAGGCGGGGTTATGAAGAACACTCCTGGGGACCCAAAGGCCACTTGGGGGATTCTGAGACGTGCAGCTTAGAGATATAGGACTAGGAGGCACCACTGTGGTTAGAGCTGCTGCCAGATACTTGAAAGGCTCAGGTTCAAATCTTATTTCCTGCCGTGGTACCTCTGAGAAAAATGTTCATCCTGAATTGTACCCGTAAAAAAAGTTAGCCATCTGGGTAAATGAGTCAGTTGTAAGCTGATTTGGAGAAAAGTGTCAACTAAACGAACAAATGTGGTGTAACATGTAACCCATTTCAGGAAATAGTGGTTCGAATGGGTCATTATGTCAGGTCGTGCAATGCACCAGTAGGGCCGGTGTTCATATTTGCTGCAGATCAAACAAGAAGTGCAAAACATTTATCTAAACACACGCTGTAATAAAATAGACACACCATCATTTCCCATGCTGCCTCATCCTCCTTAACCCTATGCATTTAGGACTGCCTCACCCAGGCAATTTCCCAGAAACGCAACAGTCATGAGATTTTAAGTTCACGGAGAATTGGGTTTGCTCAAGAAGAGAGCAAATGTTGATGGATGGGAGGTGCTATTGTCTTCTCAACACCCATCCCGTGAAGTCCCACCCCCACCAGTTAGGTTGGTTCCGAGCAGACGGCACAGAGAGCCGCAACACAAGGAACTCCGCGCTTACTCTTACAAGGCCACCTCCAAAAGAAAGGAAACAAATCAACCTATCAATAAAGCATAACACCATCACGAAACTGGTCCATGTCCCCTCTACAGCAACATCAGGTCCACGAAGAAACTGAAGAGCTGAACTGCCCTTGTATCCACTCTGCGAGAGACAATAGAGATTCTTCAGAAAGGTCTATTCTATGCAGAGTCTTTCAAATAACAATGTATTATTTCCGTCTGGTTTTGCCCTGGGATTCTCTGAAAGACAAAAGCTGTTTTCTTCTGTTACGCTTTAAGAAGGGGAAATACACACTGGATATTCATGTATCCACTGGAGACCAGTGGTGTGATATTCATCCCAGAGGCTCAAAAACTCCTTTTTCTCACCTTCTAAATCTCCTCGGAAGGAGGTCAAAGTTTGAGAACATTTCTTGGCAAAGGCAGAGCAAAATAATAATAATAAAAAACCTCAAATCCCATGAACATAAAGACAAGTTCTGTAATAGCTGAGCTTCATCTTTTCAACTCGACATGCACTACAAACACACTTTTGTACAATAATCATGTTTAGAGAACAAAGAGTAATATTTCAATGTTAGGGTCAGAGGTTATGACCAAAGGTCAGACAGTGAAGAGACAGATTGCCTTTCCTGTTCGACCGCAATGACATTTGGCTTCTTTTGCCTCCTGCCACATGTCTGGATTCATTTTTATGAATGTCTTACCACAGGGGACAGCCAGTACTTCGTTGTGTGCACTGCATCCAAGACATTTTGCAATATGATACTCTCGGGATGTGACACACAATAGCCAAGCACACAACTACACACTGCCCAGGGCCTTCGAGCTCTGCTGTGTAACATCACCAAGTGCAGAGACTCGCATAGACTGTAGAGCTGTCACACACTCAAACTGTGCAGAAAAATGCAAGAAAAGAAACGAGATAAAGTCCTTATTCGTTCTTCACATGCGCACACACCTACGCGCACACACAGGGCTTTGCGTTTCACATCAGCATGCCTCAAACAAGGCTTAGGTAATGCGAGGAGTGCCGTGTGTGTGCCAAAGTACGGGGCAGTCAACACTCTGCAAATCGTGTTAATACTCACCGGCTGACCCCTTTCAGTCAGGATTTAGGACAAACACAAAGACGCGGCTTCCCAGGGACATCGGAGAAGCCTGTGGATCCGAGGGCGTTAGGGCAGGGGACTGAGCGAGCACCCCTCTGCACAAACATGGGGCCATTTACCTACCAGTCTCGCTGAACCAAGAAGGCTTCTACGGAAGATGGATTAGGCTGGGGTCACTGGTGTCTGAAACGGGCAGGGTGGAGGGCAAAGTATGAGCATATCAGAACCAAGGTGCAGATGGGCTCATCGGAGCACAGTGGATTACCGGGCTCTGATTTCCTGGCTAAAGCTCTAATCCAGAAGGTAGTGGGCTTCAAGGGCTACCCTGCATCCCACCAAAAACAGATATCCTTCACCCTAATGCGTCAAAATTCTCAGGTGGTAAAAAGCTAGGCTGAGAAGAAGCAAGAATTGTGTTCAAAAGGTCACAATTTAAAGTCCCAGGAGGAACCCTGCTGATGTCCCCTTGAATGAGGTTCCTGAATTGTTTGCGAACATACTCTGCTGTACACAAAGAATAAAACTGTAAGCACAGTGATTTGTATGAAGCCAAGTCCATTTGCAGCAAGTAAAATTATACTGAGTAAGTGAGAAAAAACAGTCAGAGCGCAAGAACACAAACAGGGCAGCAAACAAGGTGCTATTGTGCACCGATCCCCACCGTAACCTGAAACGTACACTGAAATGTGTCATATTGTGTCCCAAAGCCAACATGTCAACAGAGCTCCTCTGACAGATCCCATCTTTCTGGGGATGCAGGTCCGTAAATATTTTGACGTAGAGAGAAAAAGGCCGTAGATTTCAGGAGAAGCAGAAAGACCGAACCATGCAGCAGAATGCCATCGGATGAGGGAAGAGTGGGCAGGATTTGGCTCTCACACCTCATTAGTCAAATGTGAAATAAGAGCAGCAAGGCAGGAGAAAGAGGTGAAACTATGTTTAATCTGGTGAGACACCCGTTTCCTTCGGGAGGGAATGCAGATACAGGTGGATTTTTGGGGATGGGAAAGGGCTCCAGAAATGGACCGGATGGTTTACGAAATTAGTATGATTATTTCATCTGTCACAAAGTTACTCACCAGAGTGGTAAACATCCCCCCAGAAATAGTACACTTTCTCAATGACAGTAAGTTATTCACAGTATAGCTGGAACCAGGCAATTAGAAAGTCGCAGCAACAGTTTTTGCTCAAGCTCTAATTTGTTGAGCAAGGAATTTGCAGCGCTGAGAAAAACATATTACTCCCTTTCCCAACTTTCTCTATTTTTGCAGCTTTTGGCATTAAATTTGATTATGTCTCTGTTTTAGTAGTATATGAGTAGAGCCTCATAGAAAAGAAAAGAAAAAAAAATCAGTTTCTCTTTTTCTTGCTGTGGAAGTCAATGAAATGCATATCTGTGGAGGGGGTGTGGCAACTGCTCCCTAATTTTCATAAACCAAATTAATGGGGTAATTAGTCATCTATTTAGATAATGATTTTGGCCACTCCTGTCCAATATAGTTAACCTTTTTTCCTTTACTGGTAAAAGTGGGCAGAACTGATAGAGGCACATCACACACACAGTTAAAGGATATTTCTGAAGACCTTGCGAAAAGTTGCTGAGGACCAAGTGTGAACAGCGCTACACAGACACTTGAGGCTTTGGACCTCAATCAAACCACAGTCAGAGCCACGCTCATCAAATGGAGATAATCTGTAGTAGCGGCGATTCTGCCTACGAGTAGATTATCTTGTCAACGTCTCTTCGCGAATAAGGCACAAAATCATTCATGACCTCAAAAAGAACACCAGAACATCATTCAGGCAGTTGCAGGCCCGTCCTGTGCAGGCTCACGTTAGCGTCCGTAACCCACTAAGACACAGTGCAAAAATGGGATACATGAGAGAGTGACCAGACGGAATCCACTAGTCTCTTAAAAAAAAAAAAAAAAAGTACATTAAAGTGTCTACAGCTGACCAAAAAAATAATTCTCTTGGATGTCAATTTGTGTTCATTGCATTTGTTTGATCTGAAATTGAAAAACAAAATGCCTTCGATTTGAAAATGGAAAAATTAAACTGTTTGAAAACCATTTTTTGCTCAAAATGTTAAATATTTCAGATATGCCTCATTTATAGTTTGTCGCTTTATTTTTTGGCTGAGTTATTGTGTTCCGTGGTATTCTTGAGCAATCCGGGTGTAAACTAATCCAAACTGCCCATAATCCGTCAGTGGCTTCGTCGAACATTCTGGCTTTGCTCAGAGTTATGATCAATAAGTTAATATGGATCACTAGGTGCTTTTCAAACACAGCAAGAGAGTGGCGGTAAGGGAGGATGACATGTCCACCGAGAAAATTGTCAGGATTTTTCCAGGTGCTGCTGCTTAGGAATCTTTACTAATTGAGTGCAAGTGTTAAAAGCACCGTGAAGTTCTAGGTTAAGCTATTTGAGAGATTGGAAATACTGCACACCTTAGGGCATTCATTGTATTTAGTATTGAGAGATTTTGATTTCCACACTCTGTATGATTAAGAGAAAATAAGTCCCTTATTTTTGTGCGCGCTCAGAACCAAAAGCAGTTTTCTCCTTTTCCTGCAACGTACACAGACATAATTCACATTTTTATAATTTTGAATCAAATGAACTCGACGCCCACAGACCGATGTGTCTGTACCTTGACTGATAAAAGACCCGGACAACACCAGCCCTATTATGCCTTGCAAAAACCAAATACAGTATTTCATAGTAGGAATCATCTACCAAGCATGGTGACTGCAGTGATGTCTGGTGTCCTGCTAGGATCGAATCATGAATACATGTTTGTGTCAAAATTCTGGAGAATGGTAGGACATCAAGTCTGCATCGGAAACTGAAATGAAAAAAGTTATGGAACGGCCTAGTTGAAGTTCTAACCTGAATTAGATGTGGAAAGGTAAGAACTCATAATGCCTGAAAACCTGTAAATGTTGCTGAATTGAAGCAGTTTTGCATGAAAGAGTGGGCCAAAATTCCTCTACGGTGATGAGTCGTTTGTCGTCAACCACACAAAATGTATTAATACTTGCACAGAATGCATGTACAGAAGAAGTTGCTGCAAAACCACATTTGTTCCTTCCTTGCCTGGAAATCCACGCACACACAAACACACATGGTTGCCAAGTCAGATTTAACTGACTGACACTTCGAAGAATGAAAGGGCTTCAAATTCTGAGTGTGCTGGTTATCAGTGCACTAATTAAGTGCAGTGTTTTCCCATCATTCAGGATGTGACCATTTCCTGATGGTCCATCAAATGCTTCTGAGAATAGACCCTATACTGAGAAATTCTGGTAAAATGTTTCACCATGTTTTTTCCTCAGATTATTGCAAAACAGCAAACACCCTTTATGGGGCTGCAAATGTACCTCTCATGTTCAGGAAAGGAAATGTATTGGATGAAGTCACCAGGGAACTGGCCATTGTCACTGATTCAGGAGTGCGTTGCCATGGGAACAGGCTTCAATGTGGCTGGATTTGGTGGTGGGGGGCGGAGCTAGGAAATTATAGGCTTGAGCTTCCAGGGCAGGCAGGTAGCCTGAGTGCAAGTGGATTGATATAGATGGCCTGGTACAACTACCTGCAGGTTGGGTGGAGGCCATGTGGCAAGAGATGCATATGATGGCATATTTTTAAAAAAACACTAGATTGGCACTGACCATGTCCAGTCCCTGCAGGCTGTTTCAAAGCAGAGAACAAATCTAGGCCCTCTCTGACAAACAGGAAGCAAAATGTTAAAGGCAATAAAAGAATCATGAAATTGAGAGGCAGCCCTACTCAAGTCAGTAGAGGAATCACAAAAGAATGGTGTGTGGATTTGTGTATAACCCTGTTTAAACTGATTCCAACCTTCCCCATGAAAGGGCACATCCAAGATAACCCCAGATCAAACAGTTTGGCCATTCCAATATGTTGCATTTTACAAGAATATTTTGATTACCAGTTGCATACTGCTTTACAATTACTAGCAAATATTTGACATGCATTTTCAATAGCATTTTAAAAGCTGTATTTGATGACTGCATTGTACTCCAACCTTCAAAATTAAAATTTAGCATTTCTTCAATTGTACATTACAACTAAGTAATTGAAAGTACAGAAAATTTATTTGAACTAGGTCCAGTTGGAAGGGGGGGGAATGCAAAAAAAAAAAAAAAAAAAAAAAAAAAAAAAAAAAAAAAAAAAAAAAAAAAAAAAAAAAAAACTTTCCCAACATCAAAACTCACCATCTTCAGTCCTACTTTCACCCTGCATTTTTACCAGGGACAGACAGAATTTGCAAGGAAGAGCACAGGTAAAAACATTTACAAACAGTTGAAGAAAAAGGTGCTTTATTTCAAACTAAAGTACTCAAGTCCTTTTCATTCATACAGTATCAAATCAGTTAAATCCATCTTTCACAATAGTTACTCTTATTTACAAAATATAAACAAATGATTAAATACTGTGCGGAACTCAAAAAGAACAGAACAAGAACACACCTTTTTCCCCATTATACTTTGTGAGGTCGTGGTGGTGGTTTTAGTGCGTTCTTTTGTCAAATTCATTAAGCTTTGTAGAAAAAAGGAGGGGGAGGAGAGGGGGAAGAAAAAAAAAAAAAAAAAGAAAAGAAAAGGCAGCATATATAACAAACACACTTAATGTGGAATCCAGCCAGCCTGTGTTGCAGGATATCATGTTCACCCCACAAACAACTCCAGTGGCATTTATTGTACATTTCTCAGGTTCTTTGCAACTTGTGTCACAGATGTCAATTCATAAGGAAAAGGCTATTTCAGTGTTTCCTTAAAAAAAAAAAAAAAGAAGCTAAAACACAGGTACACAGTGGCAATATAGGACAAAGACTGAACATAAATTTGGTCTGTCAAGACCAACATGTGTACAGAAGTGTCCCCTAACTGCAATCTACCTTTAGTCTGAACTTTTGACACTGAAAAGTTTACTGCAGCTAACAATAACTGTCATCAGCAAAAAAGTCTTAGTCAGTAACACCGCTGTAGCTTGTGATAGTGTTCATGCAGCCAAGTTACTGACTGACAAGCATACCACCATGTGCATAAATGCACCTACCTATTAACACACCAGTCTAATACCACTCATCACATTGCTCAACCAATTACATGGTGGTTTTTACTCTCCATCTTGTAGAAGACAAAGGTTCAAGTCAATATTTTATTGCAGTATCTTCAAGAGAGTGATGGGTAATTGGCAGAAATTAATGCTGCAGAAAAATGTTTCGGGCCAAAAAGACCGTATAGTTCTGGCCTCAAACCCGCAGTCCCAGAGATTGTGTTCAACATGCATATAGCAATTGAATGTTAGTGCTCCAATGACAAGACTCACCACTACTTGTCTATGTTATGAGCTGCCTATTTGAGACATAAAGCCATCTACTTCACACACAAATCAGGGAACAAAAAGGCACCAGTACTTTTACCTCTTTTCAAAATGCAAGTTATTAAAAAAAGAAGCTTGCAAAAAACCAAATGTAAACAAATATGTTGAGGAGCTGGACAGAGGATTAGGAATGGAGTGAGTAAAATGAGCTCAGCAGGTACAAAGGGTGGATTTCAGAGAGGACCTCCCAGTACAATAGAAAAATAGTTCTACCTTAGATAGGTAAAACTACAACTAATTAGGCACAAATGTATGCTGTTTACATGACTTCAGATGAGCAACTGTCTTCCTGTGCATTGATGGAGCTGAAGATACAGCCGTACTGCAAGTGCAACGCTAAGGGCCCCCACCAAAAAGATGCATTAAAAAAAGCTCCATTTGAAAAGAACCTACTACACATGACAAGCCACATGTGTGGTGTGACATGTGTGGGTCAGATGCAAAGTGAATTTATGCTGGGACATCTGAACATACTGATGCATGGACATAATGGTAGTGGCTGCTGGAAGTTAGAGTATGAGGAAGAAATTTAAATAAAGTTTGAGTCAGCAGAAAACCACAAGACAGACAACTGCTCCTGAACCATAACTCTCCTTCCACATACAAATTTCAGCTGTGCCCTTTACCACAACCTGGACAAAGCTCTCCTCTGAAGCTTGCCACCGGTTCAAATGATATACCCCATCACAAGCACCATCTTCACTGACCTACAGCTTCAAACTGCAGTCTTCATAGTGCCAGCAATCCACCTGCAAAGAGTTCTCCATATCCTCATCCTGGTTTCATCTCATACACATAATCAAGCAAGCCTGCACAGGTTCTTTTCCAAGGGACTAGGTTTCATTTTTGCAGAACATCCCAGTAGTAACCAAGAGATAGAAAAAAGGGAGCAGTACAAAGTAATCAAACTTCAATTTGACCTGACGCACAGCTTAGTGAAGCTTAAAAATATTTACATATTGTAAGTATGTGCACTTCTGTGTATGTTGAGGTTGACACACAATGTAAAACTAGCCATGGAGTAGCTGAGTAATGCATTTGAAACATTAACAGCAAAAGACAAAAGTATCCTGACTGACATTTATCACTCTTTCCACCTGCCTGTCCTTTCCACACTCTAAATATAAGCTTCACCCACTTCTACCCAATCTTTCTCCTTGTACAGAACAGTACCAGTTTTGCAGTAAATTTCCAAGAAAGGAGATGTAGGATCCAAGGAACCACCCCCACCCCACATGGTGGGTTTATTTGTGGGGGGAATGGGTTGTCTGGTGCTGACCTGGTTTTTCTGCAGCACAACACCCTCCTCAAACACTTGCAAAATAAAGGGGGGGGGGGGGGGGGGACTGTCACCAGCCTCCAGCCATGTGAGTTTCAAAATGATGCATTTGCAAGTGGCATTTCCATGGTAACCAAATTTCTGTCAACAGCAACAATTAAACCCTTTGTTTCTTTTTTAATTGGGTTCACAACTAATTCAGTATTAAGTGTCCCATCTATTACAATAAACAACCAAGAGTACTTACTGCAACACTAATCCAATCCTTTTAGTTGGGGGGGGAGACAACAAAATACGTTGAGATCTTGAAACATCAGAAATCCAAATTGTGTGAATAAGTGAGATAAAAAGCTCAACACTAAACAGGCAACACATTGTCGCTACCCCACCCTTCACCAGTACAGCAAACACTGGTGGGACATATTGTCAAACAAGTGCAGTGTCCCAGTGAAATGTCATGCACACATCTTGTGTACAACTTGATTTTTATTCTCATGGAGATTTGGGGGGGGGGGGGGGGGGGGAGTGTTCCACTAACAAGTGGGAGTTTAAAATAATGTTCTTGAATAATCTTCTTAGGACTTTGTAGTTTGATTTCATCTACTATTGTTATAATTTCCTCGTTTGTCATGGTGAGCAGCCCTTCTACACGTACCACTCCCTGCGCGAGATCACAGAGCCATCCATGTGGGACACGTAGTCACCATCTGGGCCGTTGTCATAGGTGTCTTCCTGCGAGTAGGGGGTGCTGCTGTTCACCGAGTTGTGTGCGTGTAAGGAAGGGGGTCCCCTCAAATTAGCACCAAGGTGACTGTTATTTTGTGGGTTACAGTAGAAGCCTGCCTCCCTCAGCACCCGGCTGCGGCCGTTATTGGCCCTGTCACCCCACTCTTCCCGGTCCTTGTCAGAATACACAATTGTGGCCTTGGAGTCCTGACTGCCCTTCCCCTTGTCTCCTCCACACACATCCTGCAGCTCGTGGGGCTGTATCATGTCCAGCTGGGGCTCCTTCTGCATGTCAGCTGGGCCCAGGTACTGCTTGGTGTAGTAATCACCCCTGAAGGTACGGCGCTGCTTCCTGTAACAGGCCCCGCCCAGCACCAGCAGGAGCAACAAGAACAGGGCCCCACCCACTGCTCCACCAACAATGGTGCCCAGGCTGCCTTCAGACAGGGAAGCCACTGTTGGCGATGTGAACTGGGCACGGCGCTTGTTGATAGAAGTGGTGGTGAGGCCGTTAGCCGTTAGAGCAGGTAGGGGAGTGGTGGGTAGCATGGTGGTAGGAGGAGGCTCTAATGGGAAGAGAAGGGAAAGAGGGAGGGGTGTAGAGAAGGGATAGACAAAAGTAGAGAATGTCAATGCCATCTACAACAGCTTTTTTTAAGTTAGGGTTGATATGAATGGCTACAGGTCACATGACCCAAACACTCAATTTAGCTACAGAAAAACATTACATTTTTAGGGGCTACTTCAAACCTCCTTGAGTGTGAACTAATATCAAATTACACATAACAGGATCATATGTAAGGGGTCACACTACCATCACAGATATCAATATGCTTAATAAAAACAGAATACCTTAGGTTAATTACTCCCCATCCAGGGAAAAAAAAAAAAAAAAAAAAAAAACCTGAGACTGCAATATTCACAAAAATTAACACTACAGGAGTTGAAGGGACTTTGTATCAAGTTTCAGAAGGAAATTTGAATCCCCAGTGCAACACACAACCCATAGCTTTTCTGTAATGTGAAAACCTCACCAGGTTCACTAGTGTAGCCAAGCTCATCATGTATTATGGTGGAAAGAAAGGAGAGCACAGAGCATGAGGACAACAGAACAAGGTGACCAAGCTGATGAGTAAAGGAGCATGAGGAGGTGCTACTATGATGAGGAGGAGGGAGTATCTTGAGGTAACTTCTGGGTAAGTCAGGGGTTGGTTGGGGGTGGGTGGGAGGGGGCTGGTCAGCACCACCATAGCAAAGTCAGTCGAGATTAAATTTAAAGTCACAACCCAAGGTCCAAGCGAACAATGATCATTTTGACCCTGTAGCTAGTTTCACACTCATTCTGATGAGAAATGCATGGTCATGGATGTTGATAAAGGAAACAAGCACTGTAACCAGTTCCAGTGCAGATCTGTGTATATACACATGAGACCCTCTCCCAGAGTACAGCAATGAGGCATATTTCAAGGTCAAGGGTACAGCGATTACCTCCCAGGTTACCCAATACAACACATCTCAAAGGAGCAATGCTTACATGTCTTTGTACACGAGAAACACCACAGTCCTTTCATTTGCCCATGAGCCCAATGGATGGCAACTATATGTATGTGAACAATGACAGTATTCACATTATGCACCTTTGTATTTGTTTAGTGCAGATTAAAGTAGTTACCAGAACCATATTTACCCACTGGGGTAAAACAAGTCAATTTGGAGTATCAGCATCCAGCTCCATATAGAAGTTTCCACACACAAGGGGTCCAGGGTGAGAAAGACTACCCACCCTGGAGGCTTTCCAGGATTTTAATGTATAAAAAGAACATGTCTGAAAACAAAGGATGTTCAAAGCAGGAATAAAGGAGCATTAATGACCAACAACACCTCATATTTCCTGCTCTGTATTACAGCAGACAAAAGCAGCTAACCGAGTCACTTACTTCATAGTACAGCAAAGTACACTTATACACATAGGCATGCACACATGGATGCTTCAATGCTGGCATCATAGTTCAGCTCAAGGGAAAAGGAGAAACTGCGGTAAACAGGAAGGGAAAGAGCTATTGAATGTTTCATGAAGGTCAGCCATTATCTCTCTGTCAAGGCTTTTCGTTTCTGCACAAAGCAAATTAAAAGCAAAAAGCAGATGAAAGCTGGTGTGCAACAAATATAAACAATCCAGAGGCAGTCTTGAGATCAGAAATATTGAAAAGGTGATTCCGAAGCTTTTGCCATGGGGGGGGGGGGGGGGGGGGTAATACTGTAAGCTGGCTATAAGTTCAAAAATTCAGCAAGTAAACCACTGAAATTTGCCATCTTGTTGAACCTGCTGTACAAGGGCACATGTGTAAGCCTTGTTCATTCACATACTGAACACTGGACAAGTCTAACCATTTTCCCCTCAGAGCAATCCCTTAACCCTGGAGAACTGCAATTAAAAAAAAAAAAAAAAAAATTAGATGGAGACTTCCCAGAAAGAGAAACGACACTCCATAACAATCCTGTATTCTGCAGAGTCTCAATAAAACGGTGAGATTGGAAGACGACGACTCCTCACTCACCTTGAACCCGGATCCGCGTGTCCCTACTCCGCGAGCCAATGCGGTTCTCCACCTCGCACCTGTAGACTCCCGAGTCATTGCGGCGTACGGGGCGGCTGAAAACCAGGGTGTTGTTGAAAATGTACACATCCCCAGGAAGGTCACTGTCCAGTCTGGTTGAGAGAGAAAGCAGAACAAGATTGTTATACCCTGGTGCAGAATGCAAAGTAGACAAGACCTCCAGAAAATTTGGAATATGGAACATTTAACTGAAGTACCCTGGTGTTTATTAATCTGAATATAAAGGTATTGACCAGGAGAATCATGTGTAAGAGAAAGGTTTGGGAGAAAAATATTTTCCATCAAAAACAGGATTAATTGTGAATAGCTGGTACAAAGTGACTGCATATTAAACTCATTACCAGAACCTCTTAGTGACACAGCTAATATCTTTTACAGAGTAGTAACAAGGTTACCCCAAGGAGTTCAAAAATTTAAAACCTGGTTCACATGAAACTATAAGTCAAAAACCCAGATTTAGATTAAGTTCTCTGCAATCAAAATTTGGCAAATCTTCAGCATGACCTCAATCCAGCTGCTTCAGTTACACACCATGTGCTACAAATGTGTAGCATCTGCAGAAATGTGTCATCAGTGTAACTGGACCATAGCTGCAGCAGTCTCTACTACTGTACCATCACTCCAATGAAAGCTTTAGTCCTGTTATTTGTTTGGCTGTTGCTTTTCTCCAAAGCCACTTGAGAAAAGCAAGAAGTTATGTCTCTGTATTAAGCTACTTACAATGCTTTACCCATTTATACAGCTGGATAATATCTACTGGAGTGCTTTGCACCAGGCTACTGCATTGGGAAAACAGATTGGAATCCACATCACTGGGTCTAACCATTATGCTATCTGCTGCCCCCAGGAACTACAGTGGTTAGACACACCACCATACAAAGTATCTCCAGTGCAGGCTTCATCACTGTCCTACAGAGATCGTATAACCCTTACTACAACCTTACTATATAAGCAGGTAACATGTTACCATGGCACTACATTGAAGGAAACCACCTGTGATGCCCACCTGGTCCAGGTGTATAAGTGGGCTGGTGGGTTTGCGTTGGCTCGACACTGGAGCTGAGCATTCTCCTGCCCAACGTACCAGTCACTGCTGTAGCCCACTACTGTGATGTCTGGAGAGACTGAAACAGAGGAAGCACAAGTTCAAAAATGGCCACCAGCAGTAACAGTTTGGACAGTGCAGCAGATCTCCTTTTCTCTCAGTTCCACAGTAAAATGCAGGCTTTCTTTAGCAATTAGGGCCCTAGATATGCTGCACTGTAATCACAAATGCCAGTCTCTGCCTCATTCACATGTCCACTTACTGCTGGCTGCCAAACTATCAATTTTTTATTAAAACTCTAATGATGAATATCAGCTTTGACTTGGGCTTGCTCAGGAAGCATGCATTAATGATTAGAACACTAAAAGGAAACATCAATGGTGGGTTTATGGGAAGGAAAGCACTGAAGGGGAAGTGGCAAAGAAGAACTAAAAAAGTAAGGAAGCGGGGTTGGAGGTTGCAAGGGAGGAGGGGGGCTTCCTTGGGTAAAGAGGCAGAGACTTCAGATAGAAGACTTCACTCTACAGCCTGAAGGGGAATACATGGCAGTAAAGCTAATATTCCACATGGTCACTGTAAGAGTTTGGACAAGAAGAAAGGCTTCCTTCTGACTGGCATGGAGCCCTATCCTGCACATCAGATCTCTGTTCATCTCTCCACTCTGCTTACCTTGTCATCAAGCTGAAAAATCAGAACCTCACCACAGAATCACATTATATGCTCAAGAACTTAAAGTAAAATCATACTGCCCAGAAGCCCCCTGCCTCTCTATTTGGCCCTGCCCACTACAGACCCACTCACATTGGACGTTGAGCTGGTAAGGAATCCGGAAATCTGTATGCAGGGCTGGGTGTCTCACCACACAGGTGATGTTGTGTCCCTGGGCATGGCGCGTGGGGTGCCAGGTATACTGCACTTGAGTGGTGGTAGTGCCATTGGGCTCCACCTGCTGGCGCACCTGCGAATGGCCAAACAACTCTGTCTCCCATGACACCTCTGCAGGGGGTCTTGCCCGCTCAGCTGTGCAGGTGGCCACCACAGTCTCATTCCCACCATCCAGGAGTGGGGTGGAACCCGCTGACACATACACCTTGGGCTCAACTGAGATGGGTGACATAGCAAGAAATGGAACAATACGGAAGAGAGGTTTAACAGTGACAAAAATGACAGCACAATTTTCCCAACAATCTAGTTCCACTGGCATTTACATTTATTCATTTAACTGATGCTTTTCTCCTAAGCAATTAACGATGTTAAATTACTTACAATTATTTACCCATTTATATAGCTGGGTCATTTTTACTGGAGCAATTTTATGCAAGTACCTTGCTCAGTAGTACGACAGCTGGAGGTTGGAATCGAACCTATGACCTTTGGGCCTAAAGGCAGTAGCTCTAACCATTATGCTACCAGCTCTCTTCTCTAACTTAAGCCACACTACCAACTATGGTACCAACTGCCAGCCTCTATTGACAAATGATCCAGAAGCGGTCAATTCATGCAGATGTATGCAATTTGAACAAAGGCATAACATCACATTCTGTACGATTCCACAAAATGAAGATTAACAAACCCTGAGCACAAGACATATTTCACCAAAAGGCATATAATCACTATGAGCAGCTACCTCTCACTTTCACTCGCCCTCTCCCCCTCCTCCTCCCTCTCGTGGCCTGTGTTCTTCACAGCCTTTCCCCTCTACCCTTTCCTGTCCCTCTGTCTTCTCTTCTCTGTTCAGCTGTATCTGGATCAAACGGTAAACAGTATCAACTGTCTCCCATCTGCAAACGTCTGACACCGACTGGGAAGGAGAGGGAGACTACACACTAGTGAATGAGAGGCACGGCACCAGGCTGAGTGGTGCAGGAATCACACTTCCCACCCCTTCTACTTGCATCACAGCTGGTACTGCTCTCCACTAGCCTGACCACACAGATCTCAGCAGCAGCTCTTCACCCATACCTTGAGGGCTTTGGGAGATGTTTCTATATTTATACAAATGTATTGTATAAATGTGTAAAGTGTCCACAGATAGACGTGTAGACTATGTATGTATTTACCCCTATGGATGCATGCAAGTTTGTGTTGAGAGATTAAAGGACACCACTGCTGCACTTCTCATGCCACAAGGACTCGCTGTAGCACACACCTGACCACGTTACTGGGAGAAGCATGTATGAGTCACACTGTCTCAATGGAGGCTCTTGCACAAAACAGCATCAGAGGCAGATTGAGCCCTTGCCAGGCTGCCACTTCCAACCAGGAAAGGGCACAATTACTGCAGCACTTATTTGTCAAATAGGCATGTTGAGAAAGCTCTAAAGTTTCATTAATTTTAATAGCCAAGTATTTGTGAATTCATACATTTCTACATGCAGCCATTCAGAATTACAACTTTTCTGCTCTGTGCTCCAACCTTACCATAAAAGCTTTCTTCCGAACTGCACAGTTAAGTCGCACAAGCAAGCATGTACATGCTGAGTCTACTGCACTTGAATATCATCATGCCAAGCAAGTGATATTTGCTTCCACATCGTTTCCCTCTGAAGCACCATGCCTGCCCTCTGTTGCCCCATGTCCTGGAACTCCATCACTATTTCTCTTGCACTAAAATGTGTCCCTTCATGCCCCTCATTACCACCCATTGCTCAGATGGTGAGACGGACTACATTGGTGAGAGTTGGTACGTCATGTCACACACTGAGGGGTGCTGTCAGTTATTAAATGCAGGTGATTCTCAAAGACTAGCATATTTACTAAACAGCACAGGTCATAATTTGCTATTTTTTGTGTGAGTGTGTGTAGGAGAAACGGACAAAGCTTGAACACATACAGAAATAGAGGTTAATGTTTAGTGGCTTTAAACCCGTAGTACTTCGGATTATGAATATTTATCACCTCTTAATTAGCCCTGAATTTCTGGTCTGAGGAAGAGGCTGTTTGGCAGGGGGAATTCAATCAGTGGAACTCATTTATCTCCTTAACGGAGAACAGATATTCAGGGAAGAAAACAGCCAAAAAAAAACCTCCCTTTCCTGCAGCTAAGTTCAAAACGTGAGTGTTACACTGAGCAGACATTAAAAAAAGTTGATACAGTAATTCAACCCAAAGAACTACACTTCCCAGTACCCTCAGTGAGATAACCACCCTGAACTACAATTTAAAGGACCCACAGAGCTCATTCTCCTGTGAATTCACAAATCTGACATTACAATATTTTCTACAGAATTTAAAAAAACATAAATGTGAAATAAGTATAGTAAGCATAAAACAAAAACCATTACTAGAAATTTACTGGAACAAACTTTGAAAGTTCAATTTTAGTTGATTATAAACTATGTTTATTAATGAGAAAAAGTGTGTTCATATGCCAAAGAAATTATGTAGTTATGGAGGTCAAGGGGTTAAAGGGCCTTTACATCAAGAGCGGGTAGGAATACACATAAAATCTATTCTAGGAAGGAAGAAAGGAAGGAAAGAAAGGGGGGTCCATAAACTTCAAACCAGTGACAAAAAAGAAGTTCTTACCTAGGACAGTGACGTACGTAGAAGCCTGGGTGTTGCCCAGCGGGAAGGTGGCCACCTTGCAAGTGTACGTGCCAATATCGGAGAAGCCCACATCCGTGAGCACAATAGTGGCATCGTATGGTGAGGGTGAGCGGAATGACAAACGCTGCTTATACTCGCTGGGGATGGAGGTGCCAAACTGGGGGTTGTACACTGCCAGGGTGACGGTCCCTGACGGCAAGTGACGTTCCCAGGAGCTCTGGGTGAGACTGAGGTTGGCGCCTACCTCCACCCGGCACCCCAGCGTGACATTCTTCCCCAACACAGCACTCACTCTTTCCGGCACAAGCACCTCACTGCCCATTGTGCCTGGGGAGCAAAAGGACAAAAAGACAGACATGATCACAAAGGCACAGCAAAAAGTAAAGATGGACCAAAACACTTCCAATGTGTGTGATGTGTTACTGCTGTCAGCACATTCCACCTATTTTTTTTTTTTTTTGCCTCTGTGGTGCATTTCAGATTATACTAATAAATAATGTAAGTCTGAAAGAGGAAAACTGCCTGAGAAAGGCAGAAAAGGGCACATGGTTGAGAAGCAGAAAGGGTCAATTAAGTGTTGTGCATATTACGCGATAAAAGCAACATGGGTTAAACCATTGAAGACAGGACCCATCTCTCGGCAAGGTTTAGCACTTTGGCGACAGAAGTTCCACGCACAGCATGCATCATGCTGTTACGTCAGTACACACACACACACACACACACACACACACACACACACACACACCTTCAGTCTAGGAAGTATTCCCCCTTCATTCCTAGTCCTCTTTACAATTTTCCAAATCAGCAGCACACAATGTGCCCAGCCTGATCAACCCACACTCTGTGCATCAGGATACTCCTCTGGTACCCCTGCTTCAACAGACTGTACTAAGCCCTGCAAGGCATACTCCTCCCATAGAGCATAAACACTGCTAGTAGATGCCACCTGCAGTGCTCTGTTACCCTCTACTACCATGAAACTCAGACACATGGCCTGTGTCTGGGAAGACTATGTTCACCAGTGGAGCCAGCGGGGAATCCATGGGCAGGGGGCCAGCAGCTCAGTCAAAGGCTCTGCTAGAGGCACTCTGCAATTACAGTTTCACAATAGGAAACACCTATCAGATAAGCACTGTATTTCTGATTAATGCGTTGGATCCGAAGGCTGCTGTTGGGGACGTTAACCACACATCCACAGGTGACACAGCAGGAAATGACTGTCATAAGTTGCTGATGGAAAACATTCATAAACTTAAGCAACAAACTGTTTCAAGGTGCTTGCACGCTGAAGGGTGTTTAAATTGGCCACATAAAGGAAGGAATCCCTACGGTTGCTACAACACTAAACACAGGAGAAGGAAAGATGCCCAATGAATATCAGAAAAGACAACCATTATTAAACTGGAACTTTGAAAGTGACTTAGTGTTAGGTCTGTACACTAGGTTTACAATGATATAGCCATTCACACTCTTGGGTAATTTTTACTGGCTCAATGCAGGGTAAATACCTTGCTCAAAAGGTACTATAGGAAGAGGTAGGATTCAAACTTGTGTCCTTCCAACTGTAAAGCAACCGTTCCATTAACTACAAAACTGCATTAATAAAATTTAATAACCACATTAATATTCATTATATCCAACTTCAGTGGAAGGCAAAGAGAAACTGCACAAAGCTCATTTGTGTTTATGAGGTGATTGCAGTGACTATATGGTGATGTGTACAGCTTTTAGCTAAAGTAAACAAGCAGACAGATGCAATTACCTGTTATGTTCTAGTTATTGCCATTAAAAAGGTTGAGGTAAGTGCTCCAGAACTATGACTTACTACCTCTGAAGGTGTGGAGCTCAGTCAACACAACATCAGTGATGTAGTGCAGCACTTTGCATTGACAGGGTATATGGGCATTCATACCAGCCTCTGCCCTTACAGACATTTTCACCATTCCCTGGGCAAAGATGAGATGAAAATGAAAGGACACTGATGGCTTTTACACGTGACTCAATGCACTTACATTTTTTATGCTTTCATTTGGAGCAAAAACAATTGTCTTCTGGCTGCTGGGCCAGCTGTTCGTTACCCCACTGAGTGCTCCCGCTCACATTTAGAGGAGGACAGCATCTGAGCTTCTACAACGCACCACCACTTCACACAGGCAGGAAACAGGACGATCTCAAAGGGAACGGAAGGTGAAGAGAAATTCACCTCTGGAACAAGATGACAGAACCAATTAAGACTTTCCTTGTTCTTTTGTTTAACAAGCTTTTCTGATCTGCTGGCAGTAACAGTCTTTAGGATACTGTGTTACCTCCCCAACCACCACACCCCACCCCAACTCAATTCAATTCATTTCCAATCCACTGACCAGGACGACATTTTAACTTAGGACAGCCACCAAAAGCTGACAGTGAGGGAGATGAGGACATCTAGAACCTCAGTGCAGCAGCTGGACCAATCTAAAGCAAAAACCATAGATTGTTGGTGCCTTTCACCAGCCATACAGATTGCCACCACTGAGCACAAAACCAAGCCCAACCAATACTATGTCACCCAACAGGATCTTTCCTCTTTACTCACCCTCCCCAATCACCCAAACAGTCAAAAACTGCCTTGTGCATCTTCTCCATTTCCACTAGAGGCAGAAGGGGCTGGAAGTCCAACTTAGTCAGCAGCCTCCTTGACTAAAGCAGGGTTTTTCCAGTAGGATTAAAGCAGGAAACATGTTTACATTATTCATCTGCAATTAAAGTTGCCATTCCTAGGAATGTATTTTATTTTTTTTTAAACCATGTTTACTGTGTAGTAATTTTGTGCACGTGCACTTTATGTAGTCCCGTGTAGGCAGCTTTATGTTTTATGTAACACCAATGCCCTGGAGGACTGTTTCATTTCACTGTATACTGTACCAGCTCTACATGGTTGAAATAACAAAGCCACTTTGACTTGACTACAATTCCCAAAAAGCCCTTCCAGGATAGAAGGGAGCTGACTAACAGTCAAATACCATTCATTCAGTCTGAGGACCATACCGTTTTTCACCCCATGCTTGCCTTATTCACTCAACCCAATTCCCTAGCTTTTCCCAGGAAGCTAAATTTAAGAAGATGCAGGTTTCAATGAAACCATGTTTTAACTTCTGCACAGTAATTACCTACTTATCAAGGTAGAGTATATGGCCCTCAAAAAAAAACAAAAAAAAATCACACATTTGAATATTGAATTGTAAACTAATGCACAAGCTTTAAAACTTTCTGCAAAACTAGCAAAAAGCACTTAAAGCACACCTCATTGCATTATGCGGTCATTTTAACTGCAGCATACTAGTGCATTGCTAAAAGGAGACCTACAAGAACCTCACCAATGATCTCACGTTTACACGAAAGAATATGCCACCTCAGCAGAAGCTGGTTAAGAAGGTTGAGCTATAACACATTAACTATTGCCAGAAAAGAGTGCAAGTGTGTCACATTGAACGGGCTTGCTCACTGATGACACTTGAACTTTATTGTTCCCTTCTGCAGGGGTGGAGAATGACCATCCCTTGATCCCATTGCTTCATCTTCTGCATGGCCCAAAACCAAATGTCAACCAGCCAAGTAAAACAAATAGTAAAACAGCAGCCAAGAAAAAGGTAGCAGATGAACGGAGGACAGGCTTCCTTCCCAGAGTGCAGTAAACATTAAAGTTAATGCACATTCTAATCACTACAAACTGACTATCAATACAGTACAATACTGTCACAGGGTAAGTAACATACTTGTGGGGAAACACTTCAGTGTGTTTGATGTGCCAAAGGCCATTCGCTACACACAAGTTTCCTGCATCTTCTGGAGAAACAAGGCCAGGCAACAGGGGAGGAAATGCATCTGTGGACTCTCAGTAAAAGGACATACTGAACAGAACAAGACAAACTGTCACTGACAAATAAGGGTACAATGTGATACACTTTTCATCTGAATTGCATTTCTTTTGACACCCCCACAATGTCGCACCATCACTAATTGCATCAAGCTGCAGCCTAGAACTACTGTTATCGTAAATCAAAACCCTCCACATTGCTTGGCAACTGGTTCCAAACATTCCAAGACCACTCACTGTGCCAGCAACCCCCCCACCACAATTCCCAACGTGAAACGCCCAGAACACACAAATATGGCCCGTTTCAGTGTTCAGCAGGACTGTGCTCTATTCCTATCCACTTTATTCCTGTGAAGCTGAAAATAAAGATACACAGCCACAACACAAACAAATCAAAAGGCATGGATGCTGTGTGACACATGGAAAGGGGGTTGGGGGGTTCACAGAAATAGTCTCGTCACTACAAGATTTCAGTTATTTCTCTGGCACAGCAGGCTCTGTGTACCCATTCAGGTACACCTTCATGAGAGTTAACTAAAAGCCAGCCAGAGATTTGGGGGGGGTGAAAGCAGGAGGTGAGGCCAACCAGATACCCCCCAAATCCTCTCAACACCAGATCTTCCTAGTGAGGAAGACCAGCCCAAGATTAATAAAAACAAGCACAGAGTCATAAATTCAGATTACGTGAAACAGGGAGTTGCGATTGTAACATCTACAGATAAGGGTTGAACTATGCATGTGTCTACATGTGCATCATTATTGGAGAGGATCAAGGCTAAAATTGACACTCCATATTAAAAGTAGCTTCCTTTACCTCAGGTTCCATGACATCAGGGGCCAACAGTCAAGCTGTCCATGACCTATGACCCCCCACCCAGGACCTCACCCCTACATGCAACTAGCTGCCTGTGGTCTTACTGGTGGAATGCAGTTAAAGTCTAAAATAAACCAGACCGCACCATGTTTAAAAAAGTCCAGGGCATGGAGCCCTAGACTCAACAGGGGGCCACAGCATCTGTCCTTTGAGGGAGGTGGGATGTGAGGGCTTTCCAGGAGGCCATGGTGTTATCTTCAGTGGGAGACTCACTACTCCCCATTTCTCCATCACCCAGCTGATTTAGTCTATGTTATTTCTTCCAGCAATTTAGATTCAGCACCTGGTTCAATGGCACAAGAGAAAGGCCAATTTAGGAATTTGTACCAGCAACATTGTGTAACAATGCAGGTAGCTACCCCAATCTTGTAACGTTAGCCCTACTTACAGGATCGGCTCCAGATGGAGCTGATAATCACGTGCCTCCTCCCAACTACATTTTTAGTGCAGGCCACCCACCAGTAGGACAAGAGGACCTCAAGTCAGTGCTTTGCTTGCAATGGCTGGATCACATCTGAGAGGGATAGCTTGTGCCATTCCAGTCTGGGTCCCACCATAGGGAGGCAGAATGCCCAGGATTAATGTACTGACAGCCTCCTGAGGCAAGGGGGTGGGCCACCTACCACAAGCACTGCAATAATTGCTAGTCTTCTTTGACACCCGATACCCCGCGGTCTTCACTCTGGAACATTACATCATTTCTATGGCTGTCAGATACTTTCATCCAAAAGACACAGAGAGAAAAGCATTTTGTACCCTCACCAATTCTAGCTGAATACTCCAAGTTGGCCCACATTCAGTGCCACTGCTAGGGTACAGCAGCACTTACCATCATCAAAACCATCTTCAGGTCAGGTTCTTAAAAAGCTAATGTGAAATATTAAATACCTTTTAAGAGATCGCTCATGGCTGAAATGCTATGCCCCCTCTATGTATAAACAATAGATGGAGCATCAATGACACAAGGAGCAGCATCCAAATCAAAATTGCAGAAATTCACAAAGTCATCTTAATGGACCCATACAGCTGGTAACATAAGTCTCAGGAAGTTTCATTCCATCCTACTTGCTACCCCTTACCCACAAATCTATCAGCTACATAATTTGAAAGCCATTACTTTATATATTTAAAAAAACTGCATTACTCCCACCAAACACACACTTCTGCCTCTTTCACACAAATCAGTAACTGGGCCTTCTTCCTGCTGCCAATCTCTGAGGCCAGTGACACTCCCTATCCATGAGCTCTGGGTCCAGTGAGGCAGAGGCCCTGATGGCAAGTTGAGCTTTCCCACATGCCTCCACCACTTCCCTAGGTCTCAGCAGACCACTATGGGCAATTCACCTCCAAGAACATTCCAGCATAACACAAATCACTGTCTCCTCAGTGCTGCTCCCTCCCAGCTCTCTTATCTTAACGAGACCAGATACATAGCTGTGGCTCTGGATTTTGACCCTTTGCCACCTTACACTCCACACACAGACACACGCACTGATAATTAGCAGAAATAAATGGACTGCTGCCCTGTCCTTCAGAGATAGAGGGAAGCCATTAAAGGAAGGAGGAAAAATTAATTAAAAAAAAAAAACCCTGCTCCCCACCCTCTGTTTTCAGACCTCTGCGAGACACATTATACACTTGTGGTATCTTCTATTCAGGACTTTGACAACTTTAACCAACCAAGAGTGGCAGAGCCCTCATCTCCACAAGGAGAAGAGAGCAGAAAGAGGCACTGGAATTGGAGGGGCCTCAGGAAACCTTCCCTGTCAAAATGGCATAAGCCAGCACAGGCCAACCTGAGAAAAAACAAATACACCATTCACTGGAAGCAGCAACAACCAAAGGCAGTGTCCCCTTCCCCTCTGCCATGCATACCATCTCTTTTAGAAACAGTTTGCAGCAGTGTCAGTATGCATGGCTTCTGCTAGGCATGTGTGAGGAACAATGCTGTGTTCTTGTGGGAAAGTCCAAGCCTTGCCTGTCAGAGCACCATTCTTCATAATTCATTTCCTTGCCCGCACTTTTTCCCTCTCCCTTGGGCGTACAGTCGCTTGACCCAGTTCACAACATAAACCACTGTAGCTGTGCTGCATGCCAGCTCCTAGACAACAGCAGACAGCAGTCCAAAGTCAGACCAAAAAAAACATGAGGGCAGGGAAACCTGTCCTGCTGGAGCTGTGAATGATGTGCAACATAGCACAGACAACTTGGGAGGCAATGTATAATATGCCAGGGATGGAAAAAACACTGGGTCACAGGAAGAGGGGGATGGAGGAGTAAAGTTTCAGCAACACTGTGGTAGGTACACATCCCCTGCAGGACTGACGAGACCTCTGGGAACCATAAAGGAACCAAGCCAGCTAGACTGGGTGTGGATGTTCAATTCTACATCATACTAGTTTGCTTCCAAGACAGCTTCTCAATACCCTTTTCAGTTCCCTGAATATATGCACGCAGGCACACACACGCAGATCAAGAAAGCTTTAGCAGGTTCTGAGAAATTCTTTCCACTTCAGCTTCCCCCAGTAATGATAAATTTATCTATGAAGAAAGGAGTAAAGGAAGACAAGAGGCACACTGGGATAGCAAAGCAGCTGAAGCGAGCAGGGGTGAACAAGAAAGGTAAAATGAGAATAAAATTTAATGACTCAATGGCAGGCACAGCATGGGCTGCATCAACAAGAAGCATGGCCTTGACCAAACATCCATTGTGTGTGGGAAGGGGAATTACACAAACCATGCTGAAGTCCACCAGTTCCACCCCACATTGTTCTTATTTCCATTTTTAAAGACTGATCTGGCTCCGAGCCCCTCGTCATTCACCATCTTGCACCCTGCACCTTGACACCCCTTTGTTTGGAAGGCTATTACTTAAGAGTGACTATAATTCATGATTTGAAAGGGAACAGAAGCAGAGGAGCTTGCCACAGTAACCAAACCGCTGCTGTCCCCATCACAGCCAAACACACAGCATTCTCAAAATAGGTGGTGCTGAGTGTTTCAGATTGAAGAAACAAACAAACCACCTTCAGGAACAACAAGACATTTAAATCTGTCACCCTCACCCCCGTGAGGGTGACAAGATGCTTGCTGTGTGGAGCAAAACGAGCTCGGCTAGTGGGCAGTGGCAGAACCTCTTTAACATTCTCCACGGGCAGAGCCGCCTGCCGCCAAACGAGACGAGGTAATTACAGTGATTCGGTAGCAAAGCATTTAAAAAAGGATCCCATTAACTGCTGAACATGGCTGCTGAGATAGAAGGTGGGGGCAATTTGCAGAATACAACAGGAAAGGAGGCATAAGCTGCCAAATGCTACTGCTACTTAGCTTTTTCAGGCCAGTGTCCAGAAGTTGCTCTGGCACTGCCCAACTGTGCTTCTGCATGCCATCATCCACATTTTCCACCAAAAAGCAAGTTGACACATACGATGGCACTAATCTAATGGGTCAAAGAACATGAGATAGTAAGCACATCCACAGTGTGTTTAAATCTGAGGCTGAGCATTGTCGCTGAGGCCCTCATGTATAGAAACACTCCATCTTGCCAATCTGTCACTCTTTACTGGTCACACTATTTAATAATTGCATTCTAATTTTATTAACTATAGATAGTAGTAGGGGCAGCAGGTGGTGCAGTGGTTAGGAAAGACCCTGGATTAGATCCTCTTCCTGCTGTAGAACTCTTGATCAAGGTCTACTTGGATGCAGGCTGAGTCATGTGGACAAAGGTATCTGATGTTGAAAGACCTGAAACACCATATGACCTCAGGTTACATTACTGATTATGCATCTAGGTGCATTACAAAATGTGCAATATAAATAAAGCAGCTTATAACACAAATCTCACATAAGCTGTCTTGGGGGGAGGGGGGGGGGTTGCTAAATGAATAAATGCAAATGTAGTTGTACAACACCTAGTGTACAAACAGCTTCTCAAACTCAAAGGTCCAGGTATATACATTCAGGTCACGCTATACATACTCTCCACCAGCATAAGGTAAAACACATGGCCAGTCAGGTCCAATCACACGCTACACAAGTTTGTACTTTGAATAAAGCATTCAGATTAGAAACAGTTACAGGAAAGCTGGCAGCAACAAGAAGCCTTGGAGTCACACTCCCACTCAGTCCCTGCGTACTCCAGCCTATTCAGACGGCATTCCCAAGTCCACGCCGGAACAGCATCAAAGAGCCCAGACAACGCAAGGCCAGCCAGGGGACCACATTTGAGGAGATGCTTGGGGCCGGCAGCTAGGAAGACAGCACCCAGAGAGGACAGCAAGAGGGCGAGCAGGAGGCACACAGGCACTGAGAGGACAAAGCCAGTAATGTAATTAACTGTACAAAGAGACGCGTTCAGAAAACAAAGTTGGGGGAAGGGGGGCAGAAGAACAGTGCTTTTAAGAAATAGCTTAGGGGCTGCAAGCACAAATATTAGTCTGGGGAGGCGAACACATTAGCACTGCTGGGCTGGGTCTGCGGTTACTGAAGATGAAGTCAGTGGAAACCATTCGTGCTAGTGGGTTTGTCACCATCCCCAAATTGCTGGCATGTCTAACAGGGACAAGACTGCTGAGCTGTGCCTAGTGGACCTAACACTGAGTGGAAAGTGGTGGGGGAAATTCTGGGACTCACTTTAGTAATTTCTTCAAAGGTTAAAGAAAGGTCATTCAAGGACAAATATTCATGTGTCGTTTGTCCTATATTTTAAAAAGTTTTGCTAACAAATCACAATTGTCACTATCGGTAATAGACTGAAGGACACTGACTTCACTGAAAGAAGAAGAAAAAAAAAAAACCACTTCCAAACAAACAGCTAATACTGATCCTGCTCATCTGCACACACAATTAACCTGCCATATATCTGACCAGGGTCTTCTGGAAGCCTATCCATGTGTGAGAGTTTGCATAGGTACACAAGTGGTTAGCCAAGTACTGGTACTCCGTGCACATAGATCTATAAAGTGGTTTTAAGTGTCTTGGTTTGTGTGTATACACAGATGTGTGTCAGGGCATGGGAAGACAGCTCACCCAGAGCCATTTCCAGGTCAAACATTCCCTGCAACACTGATTCCAGCCCTTGCAAGGGTATCACCAGCACCCTAGAGAAGAAAATGGACATGCAGTCCCTGCATGTTAACATTTAGACCAAAAAAAGTCAACCAACTCCAGACTCAATATGCTACTGACATGCAGAGATCCTTAGAACAAGTCAATCTATTCTGCAATTTCATCTGAGTATCAATTGCTTTTTCCTCATTTACAGCCCCCCCCCCAAGCACATTGCTCATTTTCTTAAAAGGGACCACACCAATCTCTAGGGACCTGAATCTCTTGAAATTTAAACAAACAAGGAAAGCTATGAATGACTGAGCCCAATGATGGCAATGCCCAGAGGATGTGTGTGTAGTACTAATCTTAAAAACAACAGTCACTAGAACTCCCTCCACCTCCCTAATGGCTCAAACACACACCAACATGCCTTCTTTCTGAGCTGACCGATCAGCTTTGTTCTCCCTGTGTTGATTTTAACACCCATTGGGCCTGGGGGCAAGTACAGAAATGCCAGCATTCCTCAGTACACCATCAGTTCAGGACAGCTTTGTTCCATCTGAGCTGAATATCAAAACAAACTGTCTCAATGACCAAGGATGACACACACAGCATACGTGGGAAAGACCACCACAAAAATATGTTGATACTGTGGCCAGGATGTCCCCATATACATGCATTTGTTGAGCTTTGAAGAGTAAAAAAATTGGACTTGTCACCAGTAACCTTGAAGTCAGTCCTTCTTACACTGAGCAGCCCTCCTAACAAAGTGCTTTGGATGGGGAGGGGAGTCGCTCACTACCTGCCACTCCAAAGTGGGTGATATGAAAGATGCCATCTCCCAGTCTGGGCTGAGACGAGGTAATACTTCAGAAAAGGGTTCCTCCACATTTCAGCTGCTCAACACCTCCTTTGAGAATACGATCAAAGTTAACAAGTGGGAAATAAATGGGTAGCTTGCTGAAGAGGAAGACAATGACAAATGAATAAGACAGCCAGAGACAGAGAGAATTGAGGAGGGCTGGAGAAGTCAGTCAGGGACTTAGATGGGCAGAGAAATAAATGACAGGGAGAGGAGGTGGGAGAGGAGGCATGAGACACATTCTGGAGAAAGGAGCATTAGAGAACACAGCAGTCATGGAAAGCTACAGGCCGCAGGGATGATCAAGGTGGGCTAGAAAGGGAGAATGAAAGGACATTCCCATTGGAAAAATGGTAGGGAGAAAGGTTTAGCTTTTTAGGGAGACTCTGAAAGTAGGTCACACCTCAATAATGCATTCTAATAGCCCATCAGAGAACAGCTCAGGTACACACCCCACACACACAGACAGTGGAAGGTTTTCTGAGGCTACAGGGTGGGAACCAGATATTTTACAGATACTGACCTGTGAAGGAATGCCAAACTTGGTTAGTATTTAGCTAGTATAATGTTAGTCTTCATCCTGAAATAAAAATCAATATCAACTTACTTTGGATATGAGCATAAGAAATGAGTACACTTCCCTCTTATTCCATGTCGAACTGCATTTTTAAATGCATCAAGTCAAAGATTATTAATACCACATATTTAATCAGTCCAGATTGTTATACAGTTTTCTGCATATTGTTCAAGACCATGACATGGTCTGGTGCAATAAAATGCATTTAAAAATTATGTCAAGAGGCAGCATGAGTGATGGAGATGCACTGTATTGGGGGAACCGATAATGTTCTCGGTCATCATCTGACTCAAATCAGTCCGAACACTATCACAGCAAGTTTACTTTATGAAAATTTTAAATGTACAAATCACTCGAAAAGAATTTCCACAAATAGCTTGCCATTACCCTATAGACTGAGAATGTGCGCTCTGAAGGGTTCTGAGATCTGCAGGAGTGAGGAAAAGAAATAGTAACTATAAATCTTATATAATTACAGCAACTAAAGAAATCTGTAAAGTAGAAAATTTAAATACTTTTTAAATACTGAGAATTTAAATTTTCCAGGAACAAATTACAAAAAACTTTGACATTAGGGATGAGTTAGGATGATTGTGGATTGAATTTGGGACGATGCTGCTACGAACAAATTTTTCCCCTAAGAAATAATGAAGTAATTTCATTACCTTGTTTACAGGATGAAATCAGGATTACTTAACTGGGGATAAGTGCAAATGTAACCTTAGTTAGTAACAAATAGCTAGAAGAAAGTGCCTAACCTGCAGTCCACATGCCACCATAACATGGCAATGTTAAAACATCCCTCACATGGACTCCTCTGCTTTCTAACCTTTGCAATCCCACTGTGCCAAACTGACCAAGGAATGGAGGGTCCCGTACGCAATGTCCAAAAGGACCTCATTAAAAAGTTCCAACACAACAAACAAGCATAAAGGCTCAAGTTTAGAGGGAGGGGTTTGTTTAATTGGCCAACAAACACCCTTTGTGCCCTGCCCCAATGCACTAAGATCGCTGCTCACCTCGCCCAACATATAAACAAAAAACCGTTACAAAAACTGCAGGTCATGTGGCATCCTTACAACATTCAGTATTTTTGGAAAACATACAGGTAAATAATCCATAAGAGTCTTATAAAAAGGAAATTCAACTACAGCAAGCCATCCAACTGTAAATCACTGTCAATATAAGCAGGGTCACAAGGCTACAGATGACCTCAAATCATCAGTTTGATTAATCTAAAAAGTAAGTCCATCCTCACAGTGGATAGGGTTTCTGTAGAGTGAACAAGCTAGCTTGATATTTTACACTACACATGCCTCCTTAACCCCCCTCCCAACTACCACATATTACCGTTTAAACTTCTGTGTTTGGACATTTATTACCAGCATTCTGGTTCATTACTAATCTTAGGAGAGGAATGCAGAACCCCCTGTATGTCCCCTGGTGCTTGCAGGCAGACAAGGGGAAAGGGACACCATCTGCCTATGTGAGCAACCTTCTGAAAGGTCATTCTACAAGCCTTTTACTTACTAATGGGAAAATGTAAAAGTGTTTATTAAAAAAGGGTTTAGCCTTTCAGGCTGATCTTCCTCTCTGTTCTTGCCTAATGAACATGCTCCCATTGACAGAAACCCTGCCTGGAAAGACGAGCGTAAGCGAATTACCTTAATGAGCTGGAATCAAAGCTTTGGGCAGTGAGTGGGGTGTGGGGGAGCCACACCAACAGAAAGTCACTGCATTAAAAACTGCAGAGACACTGGTTCAGAGATGAATGGCACACTGCTGGTGGAAGTGGTAGAGCATGCCAAGGTGCCTTTCAGGTTCATACTGACACTTCACTGTGGCATGGGTGGTAGAATACACCATGGTGCCTTCCAGAATCATAACACTGGCCTGTCTGAGTAAGTCATAAATAATAGATCACACTGCACTGCTCCACTGAGGCTATGGGGGACACTGAAGGTGTTGGCAGGCATGACATCAGGAAGGGAAGGAATGTAGAGAAAGATGTTTAGGTGGCTACTCTGCAGTTTTGTGAAACATGCTCAGCCCTGGCCTGCTCTTCGGGTGCATGCATGTGTGTAGGGCTGCCCCTATAAACTAAGATGAAGCTATGTTGCCAAAAATGCACGCAAGGGGAGTGCGCTCAATTCTTGCCTGAAGGGCATTTGCTAGTCCGCCCTCGCTGACATCACAGCACACGGAGCTGTCCCCATCAGACCAGCTCTGCGGCACACTGCAGAGCGCTGACACCACAGGGACCAGGAGGCTTCATGCAAGGCTCCCACAAGCAGACAGAGGGGGAAATGAAGTGGGGCACAGACAGTAGGCTCCCAGGAAGGCTGCGACAGGCAAAAATGTAGTTTGGAGGTTGCCTGTCTGACAAGCACTCTACATCAACACCAATCCAAAGGGGATAACCGATATGGAGAAAATGAGTGAAACCAATGCAAATACAGCTTAGCAGCAAAACAAAACACACAGAGAAATGATCAGTAGCTGGGAGGGCCAGATTAAGCCAATTGCTTTTTCTGAGCAGCATGTCCAAGAAGCACATTTTTATCTCCAGGACAAAGCTATCACCAGCTCAACTGGATGTGTATAACACACGCAAGCAATCAGGCAAATCGCTCACCACCCCCTCATCAGGATGCAGAATCAAAATGTTCCCCAGTCATGGGATTTTCCCTTCCTCCCTTTTAATGTTAAACTGTAGCATAGGTGTGTGATTATAGTCTGTGTATGGCTATCACAGTGACTCAGCAAGCAGTGTATCACTGTTTCCACAGCACTGACCTACCAGATTAGGGGTTTCCTTCACATCCTGTCCTCTCCCTAAAGCAGTCACAGACATCCTCCATCCAGTGGCCACTCAAGGGCAGTTCCCCCCACAAACTGAAGCCAGACCAAGCATTATTCTTCTGTACTAAGAGTCCATGATGCTACAGACCCTGCCTCACCTACCCACTGCCTTCAAAAGTGACTGGTCCCTGTACAGTCGAAGTCCAAACAGGAAATGGAAAAGTCTGCAAGTCCTGTGATTTCATCACAGCCCTTTTCCCCACAAATCTCCAGATCTACCCACTCTTCTTCCATGCACAGATATCACAATGCAAATATTAAGAAACAAAGGTCTGACCAGAGGGAAGGAGGGGGGGAGGAGGAGGAGAGAAGGAAAAAAAACCATTTGGAAGAAAACATTAGTAATTCCTCTTCCATAATGGCCCAACTGCTGAGAGAAGAGGAAACGAGAAAAAACAAGGCATTCAACTCAGGTCAAACCTCATCAACACCATAGGACAATAAGTTTTGAGGAAAGGGAAGAAATATCAGCCACAGACATGCAGTCATTCTTCAGACAGAGATTTAGGGGATTTGCTTCAGATCTTTGACAATCTGTCCACAGTGGTTGTCCCCAGGCTCAACCCTCATGAAGTCCTTCCTCTAACAAACCCAATATATCTAACTGAATGTGGAAGGGGGCACACTGTCCTTCCTGTCTTGACAGACAGAAAGCTTAAACAAAATCCCTCCTACACCCACTGCTGCAGCTCCTTCTTCCATACGTCAACTGCCACCCCCACATCCCAGGACCAGCAGCAAAGCCCATTTACTGATGCATATCCTACAAAAGAGCGGCCTCATATTAGCCTGACCAAGGGATTGAGCCATTCGCCTCACCATAGATTAACGTCAGGAGACTGAAGAGATGAAGCAGCTGCCAATCACATGCCAAGCATCCCACATGTCCCCACTATCACACCCCACCCCCTCAGCAATATTCACTATCCATTATTGTTTGGCTTTAATCCTCTCTGCATAGGGGGTCTGGTGGAACAAAAGACTGTCTGGGCTTGGGGCATCTTACTACACACTGACCTCAACATGTCCCACATCTTCACAGTATGTACAGACACCACTCAGACTTCATCAGCAACATCATCACACCCCCAGAGTGGGGGGGAGTCCCAAACCTTCTACCAGTAATGCCAAAATGTAACAATGCTTTTAAAAACACTTTGGTTGCAATTCTCAGCCACACAATTGAAATGTTGCAAACAAATTCTGGGAGTTCAAGCAACACACAAGTTCTGCTACTAGGAGTTCCACTTGCTGACACCTCACCAGCTGTCTGTCCTTCATTAAACAAGCTGTGTTAGCCAAACCCCTAGTCTTACAAAATTAGTTTTAAATCTATAAACACTTTTTGGCCAAACAGAACACAGGCTCCAAGGGCAAGGTGCCTAGGGCTCCTTAACAGAAGGAAAGAACAAAAAAATTTTAGCACCCAAAACTTGCCACTCAGAGCACAGGAAGGGTACATAGCCAGTCTGAAGACCAGCAGCTCTGTCTACCAATGCATTCAAACTTGCAGGATGGATCAAGGGGGAAAGGCCAATTCCCTTCTCCCCTAAGACCCAAAAAAATAAATTTTTTTTTTTACAACTGTGAAGAAAAAAGTAATTTCATAAAAAAATTAAACTGGGACCCAATAGGCAATGCTACCCCAATAGGACAAACAGACCCACAAATTCTGCTAAACCCCTTCTTAGCTGTATAAGAAGAGCAAAATGTCTGTCAGGCAAAAATGCCAGGGCATCTTCCAGCAGACAACTTCAAACAAACTTAACCTTATCACTTCACAGCATGCATTAAGGAAGTGGTGTGGATAATGTGATCAAATTATTTTTTTTTTTAAAAAAAAAGAGGGAAATAAATTTAGTAAAACAAAGGGCTTGATCAATGCCTTAGAAGACTCATGTGTACAAGAATTAGACAATGCTCCAATTTGTATGACACACACTGGGCATGTTGGCTCACCAGTCTACGGATTGAGATATCAGCTCACAAACAAATGAAAGAAAAGCTAATAGGATTAATGGAGAACCAGCCTTTGGAGGTCACCAAGTCCAGAAGCAGACAGAACAGTCATTACACAGGCACACGTTTCCACAATGCTGATCTATACCCACCCACCCACCCACCCAAAAAAAAAAAAATTCTATGTTTCCACTTGTTGTGGAATCTTCCCCTGACCTGGTCTACATCCCAGATTAGCAAAGAGCATGAGGATGAAGATTTTAGTTTCACTTGCTAAAAAGGAAATGGACAATAATGTGATGGCCCACTGTCAAAATGAGGTTCAGCCTGGAGCCACACAGGCATTCACACACAAACAAGCTGCATTTTGCCAGTTACGCTAAAGACCGGAGCATTTCAAATAGCAGCCGACTTCCACATCCACCACATCGGACATATAGCCCTAGTCCTCTGAAGTTCAAAAGCAAAGTCAGGTTGCTTGTGAGGAAACCACCTGGGTGGTTAGTTACTCAGGCAGCTGGGGGCAGTCATTCAAATTCAGGATGACAGGAGCAGCATGTGGAGGTGTGACTTTACTACAAAAGAGTGCTGCCCCATGCTATCCATTGGGTACCTTAATCTCCAGCCACGTTTGCTTATGTGACAATCAGGGGCTCTTCCACAGGACCACAACCTTAACCCAACTTTCCAAAACACAGGCTACGAGCAAATGTAACTTTCACTATGCCATTCCAAATCACTGATGGGACTTGTGGCTGGGTTAATGTTTCCTGCAAAAAATAAGATGTCCCATTCCTTAGTATGCCATGTGTGTACACTTGGATTGGCAATACACTTCAGGTACTGTGGCTACATAGAGAACTCCTCATAAACCTTGAGTGGGATACCATAAGTGTTGCAGAATTAATATATTGTACTTTAAAAAGTAGAAGACAAAATAAACAAAACAATGGGCTTTATTAATGTTTCAGTTCCCTTGTTACCCAACAGTGCTTTTACTGATTGGTTAGAAAGGTAATCCAGAAGGGCTAAGAACAGGAGGTAAGACAAAGAGAGCATAAGTGGAATTGCAAGCAAGTACACAAAGACATGGAAAAGGAAAAATAAGGCCAAAACAGGTGGTTCAGAATAATAGGGAAGATGAGACATGAAAAGGAGAAGCAGACAGAACAGTCTGAAAAGGCAGGATTGTGAGTGGGATTTAATAGTGCAATGAGAAATCCAGGAAGAAGTAGGAAAAGTACTATGGGCCAAAGCTTGGCATTTCAGTGTCCCAGAAACACTATGGTGTTCTCAGTTTGCAGCAGACCACTGGACCTCCATTGTCTTTCTCTCCCCACTCTAAAGTTAAATATCAGCCACAAAACCAATATCACACCACTCCTAGTGGTCAACACACAGATGAACTGGAAAGGAATGCCTGGGGAAATCCATGGCTCAGAAGGTGGCATTTTAACTGTTCTTCCATTTGCTCTTTGCGCTCTGTGCAATCCCTGTTGCCGCCATCACTCATCACAACTGCTTAATGACCATGCCTGGACTACCTGAGGGAGGGGGCCACACAATCCCCTCACAAAAAAAGGTCAAATGGCAGCAGGGTATGTATGGGGAGACTGTTAAAACAAAAACCAGGCAATGACAGTTGGTCACAGCATAAACAGAGGCCCATCTGCCACTGTCAGTGGCTGGTGTTCACCCATGACTGTCCAACACAGTTCTTGATATATCAACCTTCAGAGCACATTATAAAATAGGACAACGCACATCAACTTACGATGTCATGTGTGACAATATCTTAAAGAGAAAGAGCATTAATCAAGTGTCTCACCATTCTGTGACACGCACCGTTCGAGTGCAATGCCGGCGATCATTATCCCCCTTTTGTCCCATGCCAATACTCTAATTGTAAACATAAGTATGAAATGCATTGCTCAAAGACAGGTCAAAGAACTTGTACATTTCTGAAAATTAGAGCAAAAGGAAGTAATTTGGAAGGGGAAAAAAACCTTGAATTAGCTGAATCTACAACAGTCCTGAGAGGAACACACATGGGAGTCCACCATAATGGTGGCTGTGCAGGGCTGAATGTAAGAGTCTGGCATGGGGGCTTATCTCCATGTTTAAGCAGCCTCATTTGTCCCCTAGCATTTGCGTATTAATCCATTGATTACAATGGTCAGTATTTTTCAGGTCCCAAAAAGTACCTGAAAAGATGTAACACTCCTGTTTCGGGACATTCTATTCTGAGGGAACTGCATGGTCTTCAAGATGTAGAAGACAATCCCAGCATTTTTTTTAAAAAAATAAATAAATAAATAAAAAAAAAAAGGAGAGGGAAGCTCAGTCAAGTTGCCCCATACAAACAGAACAAAAAAAAAAAAAAAACCTTAAGTGCTGCACTTTTGCAGCACAAGATTTAGAATGCGAGCCTTTTATGTTTCTCCAGATAAAAATAAATTAAATTACTTTCAGAGTGTGAAGTCACCCACCCCCTGCAACAGAACAGGGTCTGGGCTTAACTCTTAGTACCATTTAAAGTAACATTTGAGCTCATACTTTTCTGATATTAATCATCAATGGGTTATATGAGGTCACCCAGGCCTACTACAAGCAGCACATGAACCACCTTGGACAGAGGCGGGACATGATATTTTACATTTATTTAGCTGATGCTTTTCTTCAAAGGAAATGACAATATTAAGCTACCTACAGTTTACATATTTATACAGCTGCATGATTTTACTGGAGCCACATAGGGCAAGTACATTGCTCAAGGGTACTACAGCTGGAGAGGTCATTCAAACCTGTGACCTTTTGGTCCAAAAGGCATCAGCTCTAACCATTACACTACCAGCTGTTTTTTCCCTTCACCCCGGTGAAATGTGGTAAAGTGAGGTAGGTCACAGACCACAAGGACAAAAGGAGGAGCGTTTTCGACGATGGAACTCCAGTGACAGGGAGATACATCTGAGATGATCTATAGTTAACTCATTCCATTCACAGACACGAGCAGCCCTGTATTTCCGAAATGCAAATGGCTTACTTTAGTTTACACACAAAAAAAAAAAAAAAAAAAAAAAAAAAAAAAAAAAAAAAAAAACCGTAGCTCATTATCTTCAGCGCTCCTCCTCGCTTCTTTGGCAAACAGCTGCGCGTCGCTCTCCACAACAACTGCTCGAACGCCGAGCACGAGCCGACAGCACCGCGGGAGCGCTCGCGACAGGTGCCGCGGCTCGCGCGCACTCAGCGCCGCTTCCTCCTCCTCCTCGCGCGCTGAATCTCCAGTCACTTCAATACATTATAATTTTTTCCCCCCTGGTTTTTATTTCCATTCTTTCCCATTACTTTGGAATAGTGGCGGCAAAACCGCATACGGAATATCTGACTGATACACGATCTTACCGGGTTATAATCATGGACAGCTTCTGAGCTTGTGGCGGGAGAAGTCGTGGTACACGACATCTTGAAAAAGTTATTAAAATAGCGAGGAGGTTCCTCGTCAGAGTCAGCAGGGTAGAGGCCAGTTAATGGTCACAGTACAGAGTTACACAAATCCCTCAAGCTCCGTGAAGCAAAACAAACTTCCGAACTGGAGATAGCGAAGAAAGGCTTCATTTATGTTTTCTTTTCGTTATACCGCCAAATGTCAGCAGTCAGTGGCTGAAAAAAAATTACAGGGTCTCAGAACATCTGCTAGGACAGCCACTGCCAGAAGAAGTGACTCATTTTGATTTGAGTAGCAAAAACAATTAAGTTATTTTAATGGCCCACATCAGAAAGTCAGCAGCCAGTTGCATGGGGGACCGGCGCAGATAATTAAAAGCTAATTATACAGAATTACTTCGGGGACACGTGATGGGCCAAACGGGCAGCCGAAAATAACGAAACATGGACAGATAGTTTCGTATTTGTGTAGGCAGAGATTCCTGGGAAACACTAGGGAGAAGAAAAATCTCGTTACGCCCTGTCAACGTGTACTGTAGTGTACTTACTGTACAGTACTCCCCTTGGCTTGCTCGGTGTACCCAACACAGCACTCACTGAGTGACCGAAGGTAGACTGCCCAACTCTAATACCGACTTATTTTAAAAATCAATTCGCCTTTACGACTTATTGAACCATCTGCTGAAGATCTCTCTCTCTCTCTCGCTCGCTCGCTCTCTCCCCCCCTCACACACACGTGTTGTCCCCGCAGTTAAACTAAGGAGCCAGAAACTGGTGTGGGCGCGCGCGCATACTCCGCCCGACTGGACTGCTGGTCCCTTTTTCCTCTGCGCCGCTCAAATGTTTCTATGCCATGGAAGCCGCAAGAAGTCGTCCCATCAGCGAGGCGAACCAAACAAACGGCACTTACCAAAGTCTTTCTGCGTTTACAGAGGAGAAATGTTGGCGACATCTCGTGTTCTTGCAACTACCCGTAGGTGAAGAAAGAGGCTCCGTTAGTTAAGTTCGCCCAAACTTTCCGCTTCGCATCATCATGACAGGACCGCGAGTTAGACACAAACGCGAGGCACAAACCTCACAACGACGCACCTCCGACCTGAAAAAACATATTCAAAGTTACCCGAGCGTACGCTCACGATGCTAACAGTGCCCGATCCTACCTGTTAAAAAGTACGTGAACATGAGGAGTGCAGCTCTGGGCGACGGACTACTCCCGGTAGCGCGCGGACGCACGCTGAGCGCCATGATGTGCCCGTGTGAAGCGGCTCGCGCTCGTCTCCAAACTCCGGCGCTCTTCGGCAGCTCCTCCACAGGGACCGTGCGTCTGGACCGTACCAACGCTGCTGCAGCCATGGGGGTGGTCTGGACACACCTGACCATAAGCAGCTGTTCCAAAAATTAGATAGATAGACGTAAACTTATACGTTTGTATCTTACCAATGTACCATCGATATTTACGTGATTTCGTCCCATCCAACAAAATATTGTGTTATGGCAAAAATGCTTTCAAAGTTGCTAAAATATTAAGCACTGCTCCAAGTTGATTGGTTTTGGAATCAGAACGTTACACTCGGGTTAGTTAGATGTGGTCGGACGAACTAACTCGTATCTCACTTAGAGAAATATGAAAATTGTAACATTTTAGGAAACTAATGGAAAATCTCGTATTTTAAATTGGTACGATATAATGTTATGTTCCATATCATATGTGTGTGTATATATATACTATTAATCATAACTAAATTCAGAAAACTGGTATAAAACAGGGTAAAGTCGTCGAGTTCTGGTCCTTTCCACACTTCACAAATTACTGCGTGTTGTAAACGGATTCCAATCTGCTAATAATCATGACGTCATGCGCGCGAGCTGGCTTTAATTTAGAGTTGTCTGGTTAGAATTTAGATAAAGACATAAGATGTACCTGTAGCATAATCCTTCTGGGAAATAGTGGAAGAAAAATTGTTTTCTTAAACATTGTTACCGAGATTTTAGTAATGGACAATGAATGTGCAGTGATGTGGAAAACAAAGTGACTTTTTTTTCATTTTCTGTAGATTTATCATTGGGACATGACTCTCATATAATTCTCCACCTAACAGTAAGGACATCCATCCTAATATGACAAGTAACACAGAACACATTTTGCTGTGTCATTATTTATTCAGCCAAAATAACTGAACATGCAGAATCCATTTGTGAAAATGTGCACCCCATGATAATCATTTATTAGGTTTCTTACATGATAGGAATTCTGTCCCCCTAAAAATTTTTCAAGGGATTGATGTTTGAGGGCTTTTTTTAATGCAGTTATTCTCATTCCTTCTAAATTGTGGGCAATTATCTGCAATGACCTTTCAGATTTTTGACTGCTGTAAGATTAATATTCAACAGTGAAAAGCAAGAGTAACAAACATTTGTGTCTCAAGGTCCTCTTTTGTGGACCTTTCTTGTTGCTATGTATACCTTATTATGGAGAATTGTAAACTCACCAAATTATCAGTTATATAAACATTTTCTTCGAACTGGTTGGAACTCATATGATATCAGTCATCTCAGTTGTACCCAACATGGACCCCAGGTCTGAACATACATGTATTTGGCTAGTAATGCTCGTACACACAGATGGCTTAAAAGGGTTTCACAGCTGGTTCCCCATCACCATTTTAGAATGATAAATAAGAGAAAGTAACATATCCTTCTGGAAGTGCCAGCATCAAGGTAATGTACGTGAATTTGCAGTCAAAGTACAAAAATGGCCTTGAAGTAACCATAACCCCTAAAAAAAGATACTAAGAATGAACTTCATCCAAAAGCATCATGTACAGTTAGTGTAAAATGCTGAACTTTTGGTATATAGTACTTACTGTTTCATATGTCTTTCAATGCAATTGACCATGAAATGCAGTTTAATGTCTGGATGTTGCCAGACATTAAAGGCCAGTGTTCCACCAATTTTATCCTCTCATGATGGGGAGTGAATAAAATGTAAACACATTCAAGACAATTCACACAAACAATTCTGAGCTGAGTGATTCATTTTACCTGTTTATTGAACAGGAAGGCCACCAAAACACAGGAAAGCCTTATGTAATTAAACTTGGATTTTTAAAGCTGCCTCTTTTTCAATGCATACCCTCTTTGTGGAGATTAATGTGTAGGTTGTAGAGGTGTCCAGCAGAGACATTATTTTCCCAGTGTATACTTTTACTGTGAAACATTGGAAATCATGGGTTTTTACAACTGCTAGAGAACAATGAACCAGCAGGGTGGCAGTTCACATCCACAACACACTGTTACCCAACCTCCAAAATCCAATTCATATCATACTCTTGTGCTGTCAGGTTATATTTGAATCATTCCCCCATGCAGTACTGATTGTTTCTTGATTCATTAATGGGGATTAATGGTTCAATGGTTCAAAACAAAGGACCAGTAAAGTTCACCACCTTCAGAGAATTACATCCCTCCCTCACATAATGGGGTTAATTCATTTTAAGGCAGCAGCAGGCAACCTACTGGCTAATGGACACAAGCACTAGTTTGTAAAAATTTGTGGCCAACGTGATTTAAGTCAACCAAATTACCATGCAACTAATATTTCCAAAAATTACTGGATTACTGTATGAGTGTGACGGGGGGCGCGGTAGTGCAGTGGGTTGAACCGGGTCCTGCTCTCCGGTGGGTCTGGGGTTTGAGTCCCGCTTGTGGTGCCTTGCGGCAGACTGGTGTCCTGTCCTGGGTGTGTCCACTTGCTTGTAGAGTGTTAATATGTGTCTTTGGCTACCTGGTGATGGACTCACCTTCCATCCAGGGTATTTCCCCAAGTCTTGTGCCCTGTTATTCCAGGATGGGCTCTGGATCACCGTGACCCTGACCAGGACAAGCAGCTATTAAAAGTGAGTGAGCGTATGAGTGTCTGTTACTGTGAGATTATCAGTCTATTTATCCACAGGATTCAAAAACTTCTACGTTTTACTGAGAATCCTGCGTTTGACTGTACTTCCATTTTCACAGCTTGGCAAAAGCTAAATGTCAACACTGCAGACAACACACTCCCGCCAGAAGCTTCTCCGTCAGTTGTTTAGAACATTTTTTTAAAATACTTTTCATTTTTTTAGTAGACATGTCATCTGATGCACCATTACAAGGCAATGCATAAAAATGCTGTACATCACTAATGCAAAATAAAATCCAAATTCCAACTCTGATTGAAATAAAATTACAATGCTTCTGTAACTTGGCTAGTTTTTGCCAAGTTCAGGAATTGTGTATATATTTGACTTGAATATCATTAGAGTTCTGACATAAAGTTATTCAGCATTTTAAAAAAATAATATTGTGGCCATCTGTATGGTTTGTTGGTCACAGAAATGACTAAGAAAAATTTAGTTGCCCTCACCTCATAAAAAAATCAACCAATCAGCCAATTTCCTCTTGTGAGTGGATCAAATTATCATTTTTTCATACAGAAAAAATAATGAGTTCCCGGACTAACAATATCATTTCTAACTTATGTTTTAATATTATATTTTTTCTTTTCACTTTGCAGCTTTTTGCGCTTTCTTTTCAATCTTCTTGAACACATTTAGATACTTTGTTTCCTAGATGTTTATAATTTAAAGAAATTACGTTCACAAGATCACTGCCTAGGCAAAGTACACACTGTACCATTAGAGGTACTTTAGAACATTACTAACTCCTGACACTGAAAGACCTTAATTAGGGCACTACACTAACACTCGATGGTATGTCATTGTTCCAAAGGTAATTTAGAAATTAATACACTAGATTAGTCAAAGTTCAGATCAACACCACTGAGACACAAAAACCTTTCTAGATTGCGATACCAAGTGTATATCTAAGTCCCAAAACACTGAAAATACCAATGTACAGAATAAAATATCCATTATAGAAATAAAATTACTACATAATGGGCAAAAATACCATTGTACAGAATAAAAAGCCAAAATTAAATGGGAACATTCTCAGAATCCAGAGTAGCTGTTTTTAGCTGTTATGGGAACCGGCGATATAGGGGATGAGTGGAGTAAGTAAGGAAATATCAGATTCTTCAACTGCTTCATCGAGAACCAAAATCAAGGAACATATTACTTTTTACTGAAACAAATATGTGCTTTATCCAGTTCCTTTTTTTGCATTCCTATTGAGAAAAGATGCCCTTGTGCCCTGTGGATGGTTGAACACATACACATAACTGATCACTATGTGGCCTTTCGCATTGAACACAACTCATAATCTACATGAACTGAACTGCAACGAATCACCATGTGAACAGGAGAGCATTTTGGTACTGACACCGCGAGCCAAACCAGTCTATTTTGCATTAAACCCTTTTAAAACCCCTTGAAACGTTAAGATGTTCTTCAGACACTCCACATAATGAAATCTGCCTCCTTCATGGGCTGGCAGGGAATACACAGATAGACAACTGTCACCTGCTGCTGTTTGTATCTAAACCCAGTTTTTCCACCCAACTTGTAGCAGTAGCCACCTTGGATAACAGTTTAAGATGAGTAAAGACATAATCATGTGTTTGTTGGGTGCTTCTTATTTGAAGGGTGCTAATTTCAAGCTACTTTACGTTAGTCTAATCCCTGCACGACTAAAGCCGTCCTCCCAATCCCCCAGAATCCCACATGCGTATAACTAATCCACAACAGCCAATCTGTACATTTAGTCCCCCCTCAACAATAATAGTCTTTTCTCTCCTAAATTTAATTTGTCCAGGCACCAGTTTGCACCTTATCTGTGGTGGTTGTACTGAACCAAGCAAGCCTTTCTTCATTTGAAGCTGCAAAGAACTTGTTTGTTCACACATATATACAAAGGTCTTCAATCACATATTCCAGCAGAGATAGGGAAGAAACAGTATGGAGTTACTGAGAAAACATGTTTCATCTGTATGTGAGGTATAAATGAAATATTGCTGGAGAAAGTGAGCTGTTATCTAGAGATTTTCCAAAAATAAAACAAGCAAGTCAAACGGTTTGGCTGAACCGTCCTCCCACAAACCCTCGGCACGGAGCAGTAGTTGCCTGTCAACGGCTGCAGGTTGTACTTACCCAGCAAACTACCTCTCCGCTCTGCTTCTTCAGGTATGTCCTCACTCATTTTGGGCTTTACTGCTCTTCAAGTTCCCTCCAATCCCAAACCAGCACCCTCACGAGATGAGCTTTGAGATTCCTTTGTCATCCTTTGTTCTTCTCATCTTTTCATGTTTTCCCTTTAAATGTAATTAAATTTTAAATGACAATTGCTCTGTCAAATGTAGTTATGTAGTGAAAGGATTTGCAAAAACAGCCCTTCTAACAATAATGACTAGAGTACAATAAAAATTTGTCAGGAATGTAATTGTAGTTATTTAATTTTATTTTTAGTCTGGTTTGAGGAGTTTGTCAAAGTGTTCCTCAATGAAGCTTTCTGCCTTTTTCAAATGATGCGCCACTCGGTGTTGACTATTTGTACCGTAGATAAGCCTTGTCCTATCTGTCTCTGCCTCTTGATTTCTCAAGTACTTACAACATCTCTCCGTCTTTTATGTGTCAGTCATCCTCAGTCCCAGGTTCTGCTTATTCTTGTTTTCAATGTATGTCCCAACCTTTTCCAAATGCCATGGTTCCCTCAAATCCTTACATGTTACTATGAGATCTGTCAAGGAAATCTTTTTCTCATTTCTTTAATGGAATTGTCTTCAGGGTAAAAAAGTTACAGTTGTCTCCATACATGTCTACTGAATCGCAGCAGCCAGCATCACAATGGAGAATATATAATCAAAGTCCAAAGGTGGCCCTGGCATTACACCCCTTCATTCAGGATCAATTTAAACCGTTGAACCTTTAGCAGAAGGACCTGGTAGGCTTTTATAATTTTGTCTGTTTACCAGTGTAAGCAGGATCAAATCTATAAATACTGCATAGGGCAGAGCACTCTCAGACACATAGAAAACGTGATCATTCAAAATGTATCACAAAGGGAAACCTTGTGCTGTGCATAAAACCAATTAAAAAAATACAAAGGGAAACCACACAGAATTCGCTCGTATATATACTTCCACTTATACATTCAGCTCTTGCTCTTCTCTGATTTATATTCTTTATGTGGTTTATATTTTGCATGCATGAGGTAGTGTGAGCAAACTATACTGTCTTTGGCTAGCAGTAAGATTTACAGGCCTATTGTGGAGCAGCCGGTCTGCCATCTGCCATGATGTGTTAAAGAGGAAAAATTTGCAAGATCAGTAGTGTCCTAATGACAACTTATGACCTCACTTTGTGCTTGGCACAGAGTCTGAGGCTCATCGTTGGCCTTCCTCTATCAGTCTGCAACAACAATGCCATCCATTACTGCGCTTTTGCCTCCAGGGGGGTCTCCATCTACAGCTGGGCCTCAGCATCCCATGCAAAACATAACAGGCCTAAGGAGACCTGCCGCTAACAAGCCAGATACCTTTTGCATACATTGAAGAGTGACTCCCTCCCTTGGATCCCAAATACAAACATACAGAGCGTACACACATTCAGAGGCGCACACGGCAGTAACCAGATGCACTCGCAGAGACCTACACACAGTTAAACGGGATTTACGCATGAGAAACGCATGGAAAGGAACAGACTCGGATACAGACATAACAGCTCCGCATGTTTCGCTGCTTTCCTCAAGCCTAATAAAGCAGTGGCAGACGCTGTTTAATTTTAGCCAATCGATCAGTGTGTCTGAGTTGCACTTAGCGCTGACAGCAGCAATGCCGCGCTGGAGAATGTAGCATCACGGCACCAGAGGAGCTGCTAAATGTTATTTCCATTTTATTTAAGAGCCACCAACAGTTTCCTGGGAGGGGCTTGGCTCGGGACCATCTCCTTATAAGGCAGTGAAATATTGGCAGCATTGTCCTGTGTTTGTTCTGCACAATTCCCCCGAGACACTGAACTGCTACTTTTCAATATCCTTTGCTGCCAACAAGCAAACAAACAAACTGGAATTTGAGATTGCTCTGGTCAATGAAGTTCAAACTGAAGGAAGATGTGACAAGAGTATGGCGGTTGGCCATGAAGGCAGATCTCCTCCTCGTGCCGACACCCCCCATGCACTCCTGCACTTGGGAGAAGATATTCCAAGGTGCATCACAATGCTCTCCCTGTGTTGCCACTAACTGTATGAAACTGGGTTGGGTCTGGATGGTTGGATGTCCAGTTTAAAAAGCTCAGTCCCACACCAGTTCACCTCTGAGGTCCCCAGTTCAGTTCAGGGTGGCAGCCCTTAAAAATGTTTAAAAATCGAGCAAAAACCAACGTGAAAGAGGCATTGTTGGTACCAGCCAAGCTCTGTGCTGTTGCTGTTCGGTATGTTGATCGCACACAGGAATGTTTAAAGTTGCGCTGAAGAACCTCAAGGGCTCTTAAGGCATGGGATGGCCCAAAGGGGGTGTGGGGACGGGTGAAGGGAGTGATTGTACGATGCCAGGGGCACAGGGGAGTGAATGAGTTGTAGTGGGTCACTGTGGGTAGGCGAAAAGGAGTGTGAACAATTACTGACAAAACAATTCTGCAGTCAGGTGGGAGCAAATGCCTGGTTAAAAGGTGGAATTTGCAAGTTTCAGTCCTGGCTTAGAGGACCTCAGACTTGATCATGTTTCTGTCTCTTCTGCAAGGGTTACAGGAATCACACTCCCTCTGTTACTGTGCACTTCCACCCTCCCTCCTTCCCTCCCTCATGCTCTTCCCGCTCCTTTCTTTTGTCTTTCTCTCTTCTGTTCCCTGTCCAAATCCACCCTCTCCTCTCATGTTCTGCTCTCCCCAACACAAATAGATTAGGTCCAATCATTACCCAGGCAATTCTTCATTGCCGTAAGCCCTGGCTACGCTGCATTCTCCGTAAATGGAATTATGCAGGCAGCATTGCTGCCCTAGTCTGTGCGTGAGACTAGACAGCGGGGGGGGGGAGGAAGCTCGCACACGGAACAGGGTGTCACTGAAGGGCATCCTCTGCTCTCTGTCCCCTACCTGTGTAACATCCGTTTGCTCAGTAGATGTCTACCAGTAGACTTAACTTTACTGTCAGTATTAGCGCCAGTGAAATCCTGACCAGTGACATCATAGCAAAAACAGGACAAAATTGTACACAGGGATATATGTGAGAATCATTCTACCTCAGACACAGACAGACAGACAGAAGAGCTGTAAGATCTCTGACACTATGCCAGTTCCATCCTGGGAGGTGGGTTTCCATCGCTGCTGGAAAACAGTTAAATCAGCTCCTCAGAGCTAAGCGCATGCAAACGGCTGCTTTGCCTGACTTCATTTTCTCCCTGTGTGACGCTAATTGGCTGTTAGGGTAACTCCTGTGGTGTGTCTCCGTTCCGTACTAATTGGACTAGTAATTGGTCAGTCGTTGGCTGCGATGGTGCGCTGACCCTCTCCCCTGAGAACAGCCTTGGCTTTGTACCTTCACTTTCCGTGTTCATTTCAAGTTGATGTCGGTCACTTTGGATAACATTCTTTCCGTCATGTGTTTTGTGTTTTGAGCAATGCTATTGCTTTGCGAGGAGCAGACACTGAAACAAATTTCGGTAGGGGCGCTTGCATGCGTTTTTACGTTTTTCTGAAAACTGGATTCATTAGGTGCATCCATTCCCCTAAAAGACATTCCCACTCAACGCAAATAAAAACAGTCATAAAAGATGTGTGTGGACAGTAGAGAGGGATGAAGTTTAGACAAACAATTCACGTGCTTAGCTTTCAGTGCCTTTATGAGGCTTGTTTGCATGTTAACAAAAAAAGCAACATTTGTAGGACGTTGGTATTGATTCACTTTTCATTTCTATCGCTCTTCTGAAAGAGCCTATGAGTATTCCAGATTTAGTTTTCGGTTTTAAGTTAGTCAGTTGTGCCACTTCCACTTGTTTCCCTGCAATCATTTCTCAGGCACTCCTTCAAAGAGACCACCCTACATTGTTTCTCTATATTTTTTGTGTCTAGTGATTCATTTTAACAGGCTCATAGTGCCATCTAGAGGGACAGATGGAGGATCCCTCTGTGTTTACACCCCACTAAGTACCACATTTCCTCCACAGTACCACAGCAGGTACTGATCAGTACCAAGATGTTTAATAAGAGTGATTTTAGTGAAGTCATAGTGAGGCCGATATTGAAACGAGAGCATCATTCGAATGTCGGGTCAGTTGGGTGTACCTTTCATCCATGTAAATGATCTGTGACCGCAGCGCCACTTTGAATGTGCCCGTGACATGCGCTGACACTTGTAACCTTAGTTGCCAGTCAACATGTCACTCTACACCTTGTTCGGCGCTGACACCTGTCTGCAAAGACACACCTGGAGCAGCGGTCAGTCAGGCCAACACATCTCCATCTTCCCTAGGGATGAAAAAGTTTTTACAGACATGTTCCTTCTATTACAAGTCTACATTTGACCAGATAAAACAAGCCATCAGCCATGTAAAATGTGGCGAAAAGAAATAACATCTGAAATTTTTATAAAAATAATTTATGCAAATAAACAAAAGTATACAATAAGGCAAGTTAATGCTCCCGTACCAGTTCAATATGTCTAAATAAGTGTTTTCCTGTTCTACATAATGCATCTATAATATTTATATACGGTGCTGATTGAAACTGTGAGCCCTATATTCTTGTATAAAATACACACACACACACACACATTTTCAGAACCGCTTGTCCCTTACGGGGTCACGGGGAACCGGAGCCTACCCGGCAACACAGGGCGGAAGGCCGGAGGGGGAAGGGGACACACCCAGGACGGGACGCCAGTCCGCCACAAGGCACCCCAAGCAGGACTTGAACCCCAGACCCACCGAAGAGCAGGACTGCGGTCCAACCCACTGCGCCACCGCACCCCCTTGTATAAAATATTAAAATAAAATTATAAAATCATTATTTTCATACTTGATTCTACTTACCTGTTAGGTTTAACCAAGACAAGCTGGTGTTCACTTACCTGTGCTACTTCTGTTTTTCTGCTATATGCATGATTTCTTCTAAACCACCATATAGAATTGGTCATTACACACCTATTATGTCAGATGAGGAAGACTGCTTCTCATTAAATTACCATTTTCTGGTAAAACTAAGGGACACAAAGGGTTCACATGCTTTCAAGAACCACTGCATATTGTAAGATTAAGTTCATTATGTTAAAGCTTTTTAAAACCATACATACAAACCCAGCTATATAATGGGGAGGGGGGTGGGGGGGTACAGGGGACAAATGTACTGACCAGAGAAAACCCAAATTTCTGTTGTTGTAAGACAACTATAAATGGAGTGAAAATACCTGTAGATTTTGGGTCGTGCTCAGATGGCACAATGAAAGGGGATGATGATTCTGATGTCAGGGCTAGTGAAGAATGCTCTGAATGAGGACCCCAAGACAGAGGTTGGTGGAGGGAACAGAGCTAAGCAGATGTACAGACAAGCGAGTGACATTGTGAGGACTGAGCAGATGAGGGCACCTTTAGCACAGATGAAAGATGAAATGGTAAAACAGTGTGTTGATGGGCAGTGAAAGGCGTACCCGAGTGCAGGTGGCGTCAACAGAGGGTGGATCTCCCCGTGATAAATGACTGCACAAGAACCCCTGCATAGCAGAGGTCATTGACTTGGGTTCCAAAGAAAACAAGGCATAGGGCACGAAAGATGACCAAAGTTAAATTGTAGCTCTACAAACGCACGGAGGGACATACAAGCTGCCCAGCATTGTTTATGAGTTTGTAGGCAAAGCTAAGCTCCTGTTAAAGCAGCACAACCCCTGAATTCAATAATTATTTTAAAAAAAAAAAAAAAAAAAAAAAAAAAAAAAAAAAAAAAAAAAACTTTAATTACATCTCTGTAATGGAGACCAAAGTATATAAATCACCCTTAAAAAAACCACAGAAAATGTAAGCCAAAATCTAGTTTTTACTTTGGTTTTTTTTTTGCAAAAACAAATAAAAATAGAGACACTACACTGAATTATTTAAAAAAAAAAAAAAAATCACTGAACCTGCATTTTACAAGGATAAAAATCTGCCCAATTACAGCAATACTTTATTTATAAATATACACATCAACCAAGTAATATACACATGGGCTTTTGCCAAGATTACCTGATTAAAGTACTGAGGTGTAAACATTTTCACAGTAATAATTTTCCCCAAAAACTTAGAAAATCATCACTTTTATTCCCTCACAATAACAAACGCAACACCCACAAAAGTGAATTTGTATACTATTTGTGTGGGGGTGACACAGGGTGTCAAGGACATTTCTCCACACTGTCAGAATGGAGGGGAAAGGGAGAAAAAAAAAGAAAAAAGCAACTGTAATAATGGAAGGGACACTACCAGGTGACTACAGTTACACTGAACAGTAGATTGTTTCAATCTGCTCCTTGAGGATGCAGTATGAAAAACATACTGTTTGTAGATTAAGAACCTGTGCAGACTTGTAAAGCACCCATAAAACCATCTCATGTTTTCAGACATGGAGGCTAAAGAGCAACTGCTAGGTAAGTGGTCAACTAAATCACAGGGCTGGTGTCTTCTCCCTTGTCTCTGTGCACCATCAACAAAGAGTGAACAGAAAATCCCCACTTGCATGAGGAGTGGGCAGTAATAGACAGAATTGGTATGACAATAGCTGCGAGTGTAAATTAATATTGCAGGATTTGATGAGTGTGCATATATAGTGTGTGTGTCCATTCAATCTTCACGCAAGTAGGCTTCAGGAATGTCCTCCTCTTCCTCCTCCACATTCCTAGATGCAAACTGGGCCATTCTTTGCATCTCCTCAGCCTTGGTCTCTGCCATTTTCTTCTCAGTCTCCAACAACTGCAGCCGCACCTGTTCCACCTGTGCCTGTGCCACCTGCAGGTTGGTTTGTGCTGTGACAGATGCGTGGTCTGCACCTACAGCCAAGGACACACACAAAGATGTTGAAACTCCTATCAGGTCTAGTTGCAGTCACCTTATGACTGCAACAGAACCAGTTGTTTCCAATATAGTCATATTTTGAGCACAATATCTGAATTCATACAATGAACTCAAGAGCACAGTAATTTTCAGTCCGCAAGAAGATACCACCATAGTGCATGAACTTCCTCTACATAATAGGGTACCAAAACCCTTAACAACCCCCTTCCCCTCAAGTACCAAACATCCTTCTGGGTGGCACTAAGTTAATTATAGTGTTGACAGATTCATCTGTGTAAATGACACACCCCCCACAGAAAGGTTGACAGGACCAGAAAAGAAGTAACAATATACCTGCATTGTAGGCCGCTTCTGCTGCCAGCTCCGAGAGATGGATGGCGTTCATCCAGTTTGACTCGAGCCTCTTGTATTCATCCCGTCTGTCCTTCACCTATAGTGGTGGGTTAAGAATGTGTCAAACCCAAGGAATTCAAATGGACCGGTAACAGTAAATATTTGTGAATGTGAATGAGGTGACTTCTCTACAGAGAGTTTTGAAATGTACCGTTTGCTATTTTTCATGTTTAGGCCTGCTACCTTTTACAGGAGGACGAACAAACTGGGTTCTACATGCAGAAATTCAAATGAGTAGCACTGTTGTCTCACAGCGCCTGGGTGGTGTGAGAGAACGTAGGTTCGATCCCTGCTCAGTCTGTGTGGAGTCTGCATATTCTCCCCGTGTCTGCGTGGGTTTCCTCCCACAGTCTAAGGACATGCTGTTCATGTTCACCCATAGTGTGTGAGTGACAGAGAGTGTTCCACTTATGTATGGATGAGTGACCCATTGTAAGTAGTGCATCTAGCAGTGTAAATCATCTTGGTGAATAAGGTGTGTGGGCTGGTAACACTACACAGTATCCATTGTAAGTCGCTTTGGAAAAAAGCATCGGCTAAATAAATAAATGTAAATGCATACCTGCTTTATGTACAGAAGTTATGCATATTACACTGGCTGCATAAAGTATAAACAAGGAGATACTAAAAGACTTGTTCCACACAGTTCATGAAAGGAAAATTTTTTTTAACATTACAAATAATTGGAAAGAGCGATGAGATTTGCAGTTTGACCCCTGACCCTTGACCCCTTGGGTACATTGATAAGCCAACCCTCACCTGTTCACGCTGGTGAATGATCACTTGCCAAACAGAGTCCTCCTCTGCAGGATTCAGCTTGCCAACAGAGGTCATGTAGCGCTGCTGCAGTGCCATAAGCGTGTGCATTGCCTAGCAGGGGACAAGGCCGATGAAACGGTCAACAGAGACCTGCGTCATGTCTCCAGGGCCAAAAAGTGAGGTTATCTTTTCTTTGGCTGTGTCAAGGACCAGATAAGCTTGGCTAGAGACATTACATGCACCAGTGCTGACAGGACATATCTAGCAACCAAGCGATTACACAGCCCGAGTCGATCAAAACAGCTGTTATTGGAGGTCAAGAAGCATTTGAGAAAAGCAGAATATTTCCAACATCACACAGCTGAAAAATTTTTGGAAAAAAAAATCAGTCGGAATCAAATAGCTAAAGAACTTTCGGCTGTGTCAACACTATAAAAACTGGTATGAAAATATTCACACATGATTGTGTATAATTTGTTTGGAATCACTGACAGCTTTTTAGTTATCATCACTAACACTAAATCACAGATTTGTGACAGTTCAAGAAACAAAAATACCAAAACAAAACCTGGTTTTGTAATGCACTACACTGACACTTATAAATTACTAAACCATAAGCAGGAAAAAATATTTTAAGGACTGTTCAACAGGGAAAAAACAAAACAGGTTATGGCAATCAGTGTGGAAGACAAGGGAGGCATCATACCTTGATATACTCTGCTATGGAGTCCACCAGGGCTAAGGTGGTCTGTGAGAGGAAGGTGTTGGTACTGTCTGTGACCAGAGACGAGGCCCGACGGATTAGCGTCTCATAAGTGAGCCCCTCAGTCTGCTGCTCGGGAGACAGGAAGTGAATCTGATCAGGCCAAAACTATTACGGTCCACACTTTGCGTCGATACACACATACTTGCAATGAAAACTTTCAATCGTTATGTTTGTAATGTAAAAAAAAAAAAAAAAAAAAAAAAAAAAAAGTTTCAAAGCATTCCTGTATCTCGTTTTCTTGCCCATTTCCATTGGCTTCCTGTATCACCCATACCAAGTTTCATAACTGTACTCTGTATCTAACGACATTTGTTGCAGAATGCACTTTTGCATATACTGAGCTGTATGTGGCTTTGGAGAAATGCATCTTTCAAATCAAAACCATGCATCCAAAACAATAACATTTACAGTTATGAAAACCCAGCTTGTTTGTTTGATAACTGTTTTGCTATCACACATTACTCAGGTAGCTGATAGCACGCACGCACGCACAGTCTGAAGCCGCTTGTCCCAAGCGGGGTCACGGCAAACCTGAGCCTAACCCAGCAACAGAGTGGAAGGCTGGAGGTGGAGGGGGACACACCCAGGACGGGACGCCAGTCCATCGCAAGGCACCCCAAGCGGGACTCAAACCCCAGACCCACCAGAGAGCAGGCCCTGGCCAAACCCGCTGCACCCCCCCTTAATTAAAAAGATCATTAATAAATTTTAATAATTAATGGATAATTATTTGCATTTTCAACCTTTTCTAAATGTTATATTTACTTAGGCTGTTGGGATTCCCGTGTCTTCTGTCACTATGTTGTATGTATTGTAACGACCTGCATTACTGTTCTGAGCGGGAAGTGCGTTTATTGTTACTGGTTAGCTTTTGGTGACGTACAGGAAATATAAGGGGGTGTTTGCATCTGCCAAGGGGAGAGAAAGAGAAGAGAGCCTGGGGGCGCTAAGGAGGCTGGGGAGGCCAGGCAGACGCGCAGGTCCTGGAGGAAATGGGGTCCTCGGACCCAGAGCGTCATTTCCTTGTGCGTCGGCGTTCGAATAAAACGTTCAAAATGAACGCTGCCTCTGCGTCCTTCTTCGCCCCATCCAAACGCACGGCGCTGCGCGCCACAGTACGTACAGTATGCTGCTGAAGGGCATGGTAGGTGTCCTCGACTTGAGCTTGGCTCACAGTGACCACTTGCTTGTCTTACATGGTAAGAGAGGGTACTGATGTGGTTTAAAAATAGCCTTCTTCCACACATGCCCTTGGGTTGCAACACAACCAGGAGAACATACAAACCCTGCACTTCGACTTCCCTAGTCGGATTCGAACCTGCAGCCGATGAGTAGCTCAGGATCTGTGTGTGTGTGTGTGAGTGTGAGAGAGAGAGAGAGAGAGAGAGAGAGAGAGAGAGAGAGAGAGAGAGAGAGAGAGAGAGAGGCGGCCTCGTGCGGTTGCTCCTCAGGATTAATGATGAAGTTATAGCTATCTATCTGGATTTCCACTGATGTCCCGATGGTAGGACTTGCTGCCACGCAAGTCGAGCGGGAACCCACCTGTGAGAAGGGCACTGCGCACAGCCCACCCACGCACACGGAGATCCAGCTCCTCCCAGCGGCCAAAGGGAGATCTGCGAGGCGATGGCGCGCGGACGGGCTTCTCCTGCTGCTGCCCGCGAGGACTGCGGACCACCTGGGGAGGGGGAGACAACGAACATGCCATTACTGTGATTATATTACAGCACGTGAAGGCGGAGAGCAGTTGTTGCGGGTGCCCGGAACACGCTGCGTCTCGCGATCCCTCCTGGCCCTGCGTTAACCTTCCCAGTTGCCCCGGCTGCTGTCTTCGCGTAGCTCTAGTCTCACGAGTCACCTCCCTTCAGATATTTTGAGCAGCGCTAAAGCTTACTTTCCACGTTGAGGTACGCGTTAGCGCCATACAGCTGTACAGAAAGACAGAGAAGCCGCGAGGCGCCGCAGGACACCGGCGGTACCTGAGTAGCCCGAGCGCCGCGAAGCCCCTCCGGAAGGCGCCCATGTTGGAGTGCACGAGCAGGAAGTGAGGAGCCGCGCTCCCGCAGCGCCACGCGCACTGCATGCCGAGGCGCCGTGCTACGTGTCGCGCGCACTTTATATGGTCCTCCTGTCAGTGTGGAATATGCGCAGCTTCGGCGCTACCTTCCAGCGTTGTGAACTCACGCATCCGTGGAGTTCAGTAACAGAAGCTGCCTCTGCTCTTGAAGCAGACTTTGCGGTCGGCGGTGACGGCAGTTGTTATCTGAGGCAACTCTACGCCGCCGCCACTGCACTGACTGTCCGCGGCAAAGAACCACAAGCCCTTAATAACTGCCAATACTTTAACTAATTTCTGAAAAGAAAAGGTAGAGTTCCCCCTCCCTGTAGGTTTGGACTGAACAGCGCGCGGTAACCGTACTGTATTATACAGAGTAATAGAAAAATTCACTGCCTCAGTTTGTGAGGTGCTCGCACTCGACGCTTTTCCTCCTGGAGAATTGGGTATTTATGGTACCATTGGGATTAACTCGACTGACCCCGATCGATCGGCCCGACTTTCTGTCGACAAACACACAGCGTCTTGGGCGGAACTGTGGAAAAAACAGAAGTGAATAAAAACACCAACAGGACACATGGACACTTAGGTTGGGAAACCCAACCCTGTATTTACATAAACAGTGTAACAGAGCACACCACCAGTGTTTAATAGCCCCAGTTTACAGCAAAAATGATTGTTCAAAATTACAGGAGGGAACGACCAGTTGCATGTAAATTATGTTTGATAAAACGGAAGTATTAACAAATAATGCAATACATGATTAAAACGGAAATGCCTTATATTTAATGGATTCTTACAGTGAGCTTTGGTACAATGTGGTGAAAGTGAAATCGATTGCACCTATATATATGTACCTCCATTGGTTGTCGATGGTTTATAATTTCATCTCATTCATTGCATCTGCTGCCTAATGAGAAAAGGTTGTTCTGGGTATACGTGGGTGACCCTAGAATGTCTTCTAGCAAATATTTTTGTTGCACATGCGATTTATGTATAATAATGCACACATTCTCTGTTTTGGGTAGTAAATCCTGGTCCAAAATACTACAAAAAGCTACAGGTTGTCCAAGTGTTTACGCCTTCCTGTCAGAAGATGTGTTCAAAGTCCAGAGAGTCTTATCCAGAAGCAGTGTCCCTCTGGACCATGGTCACAGGTGACGTGGTCCTCACAGGTCAAGTTCCCAAACAACTACCCTGAGGGTATCTAGACGGGGAGAGGGAGGAGAAGGGGGTTAACTGGCCTTATCCACTCTTGTTAAAAAACAGCCAGTAAGATGATAATGAACTTGATAAACAGGAATTAAAAGGATGGCAACAACATTTCCCACGCTGCTCTCCATCTTGCTGATGTTGGAAATTAATCTATAAATGGAAAGATAGAATTCGTTGCTCAGTTTCTACGTTGTTACTTCTTATTTTCACACAAGATGGCGCTATATTTCTTGAACAGCTCCGTGGAATGTAGAGCTGTTGTGTTTCACCTTAGAGTTTTCCTAAATTTAGCCTGTATAGTTTCTCGCCACCGAATAAAAGTAATACATTTACATTTCACATTTTTTTATTTAGCGGATGCTTTTCTCCAGAGCGACTTCCAATGAACTCTGTGTAGTGTTATCAGCCAACACCTTATTCACCAAGGTGACTTACACTGCTAGATACACTACTTACAATGTGTCACTCATCCACACATCAGTGGAACACACTCTCTCTGTCATTCACACACTATGGGTGAACATGAACAGCATGTCTTTGGACTGTTTGAAATAATAAGTTCAATACAAAAGAAACCCTTCATAAGGTTATTTCCTGCAAGTCAAAGATGTACTTAACATTAGTTTCAATGGTAACAAAATTTCCTGAGGCCCAAAATTGACACCCGTTTTGCTAACACCAAATGGACACAACTAATTTGACCATTAACATTATCTATGAGGAAACAAGGCAGTTTCCCTTCACTAAATACTCTGTAATGCTGCATAGATCTCTACCTGCACTCGTTCAGCTTTCGTAGCTATTATGTACCGTACACCTAACAAAACGCTCACACACAAAACACACATGCATATGATACTCAGTGTTTGCATGTTAATTTGAACTTTAATGAACAGAACAGTCAAAAGAAATCAGTAAAATCATACAACTGAATTTGCACTCCCTGAACACACCGACATTGGATAGTCCAAACAGGGCCATCATTGCTGAGATTACTGCCGGTGAAATTTGCAAACACAAAACAATGGAGATTACAGATTTAAGGCAACATGAGCCAAACTGTAACTGTGAACAAAACCGTATGGTGACTCTGCTGTCTGGAGGCTCTCAGTCCTCATAAATGTGAAGGAATGCTTTGTAAACTGAAGTGGTGGGTGTTAAACGAAGCTCCTTGTGAAGCTGAATTATCATAACCCAAAATGGGCATATCTTGAGGATGACTCTATGATATTAGCCCATATTACTGCCATGATAGCTAGACACACCACATGAACAGATAGGAATATAGCACTATTTCATTTTCACAGTCATAATCTAATAATAAGCAATTAGAAATACTTAAACCACAACTCTCTGAGCTGAAAAGCTACAATATGTTATGCAAAGTCCGGCAGAAGCAGGTGCAGTAAAATGTGTTGAGAATAGTTTGCATCTCATGAAGAATGCTCAACACATAATGTGTACCTTAAGGCCTTAGCTCGGAGCACCGAGGCCTAGGCCTGTCACACAATACACATCTCTACAGGGAAGCCCTATTTGCTGAGCACAAGAACAAACAAGGTGGCAATCAGACTGCATGTTAATAATTGATGAGTGATTTAATAACAACACATGGGATATGAGCAGAGGCTGTTTGGTTGGACCCTGCATAACAGAGAATCGTCTAGAGAACTGGACCAGCTTTTCTCCATCACGCAGGGATCATGTCCCTGTTTCATCATAGCTGAGCAATACTGTAGGGACTCTGTGTTGTTTTACTAACTGCGGAAACACTGGCCTGTGGGCCCATTCTGTGGACTTTGTACTGTTAGTGTCTGTGGATTGTCATAAACTTAGGCCCATTTTTGTTTAGGAAAAGTAAATTCTTATAGTTTGTCAGCACTATTGGTCTTTAACTAGTGAAATTAATGTGATAGTTTTTTATTACTCTATAGATGTCTATATATCATACAGCAGTACTAGACATGTAATTTTAATTAACTCTTGTAAACCTAACTTGAAAGATGACACGTTGACATGTTGCAGAAAATGTATAGAGCCGCACTGTGTATCTTTCTGCATAATCAATGTCATGATTACAAGACACAGTTCAAGAAATTTTAAAATGCATAATATTTTTCCTGTATGTGTATCTAGATGTGCTGCTGTTGTAATTAATAATACCTTGTTATATAGCCGAGGTGAATGTCACTTTGGAGTAAAGCACCTGCTAAACTAATAAATGCCAGTGTTGTTTTAGCTCTGTAATTAATTGCAATTTACTGCATTTCTGCATGATTTGCTATTGCCTCCCACTGCTTCACAACAACTTGAGATTCCACCATTCGATACCGAACACAGCCCAACACCACTCCATGCTGACCGCTACATTGCACTGACTACTGTTGCACCTGTTAGATTTTCCTTAAACTTCACAGTTACGGTGGTTATAAACACTTGATTCCAGTTCAGATCTGAGGATGGGCTTTCCTTTTAAGCTTATTTGCTGCAATGAAACATTCAGATTCATAAATGGGTAAACTATAAAACTGTTGTGTGTGTTGTTGCAAAATAAGCATCTCTAACACAAAATAATAATGACTCTAGTCTGCAAACCTGCCAAATTGCTTTTGACATGCCACTACCCATTTTCACTGAGGATGTTTCATCTCGAAATCTTAGTGACATCAGTAGTCTGTCACCGTTCCTAGGTCACACCTCAAAAACAGCAATCCCTTGGCATTAAAATACACTGTATAAAAACTTTGTTAATGCAGCTATCTGAACAGTATTTTTGTCAGGAATCATCAGAACCTCTCTGAAGGTAATGGAATGGAAACTGAGCCAGTAATATAAGTACTAATATTTTTATGTAATTAAAATAACTCTTGTAGCTTTGGTGAAGTCCAATGTTAAAGATTATAATTATTAGCTCTTTAGATGACGTCTTTTGTCTAAGGCAACTTACAATATTTGATAAGACACTTTACAGCAGTTTGCCTATTTATACAGCAGGATATTCTTACAGGAGAAATTCAGGGTAAGTGTGCTTATCACTGATACTACAACCAGAGCAGGATTCAAACCTAAAATGTGTGTGTACTTCTAGATTGGAAACAGCTCTAACTATGTTTTTCCTCAGATACAATTATTGAATTCAGTATTAACATTATTATTCATGCTGAAGTTGTCAGGTTGTTTTAATAATAATATCATAGGTGAAATAAAAAGGGATCTGTTTGATGTATTGGGTGGCACAGCGAGTAGCTCTGCTGTCTCACAGTGCCTAGGTGGTGCGAAAGGTGCGGGTTTAATCCCCATTGAGTCTGTTTGGAGTTTGCAGGTGCTCTAGTTTTCTCCCACAGTCCAAAGACATGCTGTTCAGGTAGATTGGTGGCTCTAGATCACCTATAGCGTGTGAGTTACAGAGCCAGTGTTTCTCTGATGTATGGATGTGTGACTCATTGTAAATCACCTTTAGTGAATAAGGTGTGGGCTGATAACACTACATTGTGTTCACTGGAAATCACTTTGGAGAAAATTGTCTGCTGAATGAAGGAACATGAAATGCTGACTTTTAAAATGTGATGTAAGTATGACCAGTGATCTGGGATTTTTTTATCATTCTCAAAAGCAGGTACAGCATTACATTTGGTGAAAACAGGGAATGTCTTGAGGGAGCAAAAGTATCCTGATAAACAAATCTAATGAGGCCAGCTTTCTGGAAAAATACATTTTAGACCTTTGAAAATGCTGCTGGTATACACTTCATTTAGAACCAGTTCAACATCAGAACAAGCATAATACTGAAGAGAAATTAGTAAAACACACATTTAGTTTTTACAAGTGAAAATGATATTGTGACACATCATACTCCAGCAATAAATTGAGTAAATTCTCTTGTCATCTTTTCTTGTTTTAGCAGGTGGAGTACAAAGTGATAGATAACATGACAAGTGTCACCAACACCAGCAGCCTCTTTGAGCTGTGTGTCTATAAACCTCTGATTGGAAGGCAGGTGCTGGTGCAGGTGCTGACAGGAGTATTCTTATATGTGAATATCCTCATGATCTTCACCTTCTTCAAGAAAGAGGCCTTCCGGACAGACACCCGCTACATACTGTTCGCCCACATGCTATTGGTGGACTCTTCGCTTTTGGCAACCACAGACCTTGCCTTGTTGCTCATCTATTTCCAATGCATAATGCCCTACATTGCCTGCATGGTGCTCAACTTGCTCATGATCTGGCTTGAGTTTTGCACACCTCTAACCCTAGTGGCCATGTGCCTAGAGCGCTATGTGGCCATCTGCAAACCCCTCAGGTATGACGCTATTTCAACCCCAAGGACCAGGCTGGTGGGCCTGATCCTCATCTGGAGTCTGGGCTCTGTCCCTGCCTTTGCAGTCCTCCTCTCCTTTTGCATCCTCGTCCCTGCCAGATACTTGCACCTGTGGGTTTTGGGGTGCAGTGTGGAGTTACTCATAGTGGTCGATTGGCAGAAACATCTACATGCTGCCATTTTCCAGTTCTATTTCCTGGTCATGACCGTGGCCATCGCCTTTACCTACATCAAGATCACAGTAGTTGCCCGCTCTGCCTCTGGTGACAACAAAAAGTCCATCTCAAGGGGTGTCCGGACAGTGGTCCTTCATGCTATCCAGCTACTCCTTTGCCTGATCCAGCTGTGGTGCCCTTTTGTGGAGATGTCCCTGATGAAAGTTAGCACTGTGCTGTACCTCGATGTCAGGTTCTTTAATTTTATTGTCTTTATGATTGCACCACGGTGCCTGAGTCCATTGATTTATGGTTTGAGGGATCAAAAATTCTTACAGGTGCTGAAATATTATGCAGCTTTTGGTATGAGTAAGGATAAGATTTAAACAGCTTTTTTTCATTTAGTCTTATTTGCTAGGCTTTGAGATATCAGATAATTTGTGTTTTTACAGAAGCACTGAAGCAAAAAGTGCTGAGGGTTACACAAAAAAAAAAATTTTTAAATTCCCAAAAAATTTAACTCAGGTTTTGACAGTGCATCCATTTGTTTGTTTTACTTGTACTGCTAATGTAAAACATAATTGCAATGTTCATTGTACAATTTTATCATAATAAAAGTTTATATTTTCAGTCAACTTGTAATAGCTCTGTTTTCATACGGAAAGTGCATCCAAATTTTTCAAGATTGTTTGTTTTTTGTCGGGGGCGCGGTGGCGCAGTGGGTTGGACCAGGTCCTGCTCTCCAGTGGGTCTGGGGTTTGAGTCCCGCTTGGGGTGCCTTGTGACGGACTGGCGTCCCGTCCTGGGTGTGTCCCCTCCCCCTCCGGCCTTACGCCCTGAGTTGCCGGGTTAGGCTCCGTGACCCCGTATGGGACAAGCGGTTCTGAAAATGTGTTTGTTTTTCTCTGTTCACACTTTAAAAATCTATCAGTTCTACATGCAGCTATTTGTGTAATGTATGTTGGCAAATCCGGTAGTGTTGGACTGACTGACTGTACTTCATGAATCACACAATATAAATTATTTACTGAGAAACTTTCTCAGCACATTCAATAAACACAATCATAAAGACTATCAATTATAATTCAGTGTCTGATTTTACAGTCCACATTGTCATTTTCTTTTAAGCTGCAGTTTATTAAATGAACATCAGTAATGTCACACCTAGGCTATCAAGTCAAGCGACCGCACCTGTTGCACATCAGAACAACCAAGGGTAAAGGAAGGCACGCTTCGATTCCCGTCTCGCCCGAAGAACAACATCTGCGCCTCGAACGACCTTTTGTCTCCGACTATGATTCTTGCCTATTCCCTTGTCCAATTCTCCCGACGTAAACAAACCCGTGACTGGGTCCTCACCTACTCCTCGGCCTCCTGTCCTCATTCCTGACAAGTTACTATCTGTTAATCAATTTCTTTACCAGTAAAAATCATAGTAAAGCATTATCGCTTATAGCTTCTTTAATTTTAGACTGGGATCCATTTGTAAGAAATTGCAAATAGCATTAAGAGAAAATGAGAATTCACATTTAGAAACAACAAGAATGTGTCACCAGTTATTAAATTCTCTAGTGTATAGGGTATATTGGAGAATACTTTCAAAAGTATATTTCCTATATGCGTTTTTCATTTATAGGATTAAACGATGTTTAGTGGTTTTAAATCAGTTTCCACCAGTATCAGAGGTTCAAATTACTCTTTTATCAGTTTGCACAGGAGACAGGCACATCGTTCCTGCTTCACCAAATTTTTAGTTTTGCTGTGATGATTTCACCAAAAACAACAAAAAATGCCATTTCCATGTATCTCCACTGAGCCGTAATAGCACTCAAAGCAGGCCTGTTCCTCAAAAGGCGTCTCAGCTACTGACTACCCAACTGAGGCCAGACGATGCAGCTCTGGCACACTGCAGATGAACTCCCCAGGGAATCCCTCAGAAGAACAAACATGGTTAGACACCCAACTTTATAAACTGATGAAACCTGTAATGATGGAGCAGGAGAGAATGCCCTTTGCAATTTTACTTAAACACAGCGCCTAACAGCCCCTCCCCCACGTTGTAGAGAGCATCAAATGTAAAGAGCAGTAGGTAGTGTAGTGCAATGCTGTAGTGCTGCAGTGAACAAGTTACTTATTCTAGTTAGTCCAGTATAAATTCATTGTTGAACACTTTATGAATCCATTGGAATTATCTGGATTTCTGCATGAATTGCTCTTCAAATACAACCGGATCTTGGCCCAAGCCATAATAATTAATAAATACAGTCATTTAACAAACGACTCGCAACATTTTACAGTGTTATATGTTTACTGAACAACTATTTAAACAACCAAAACAACTAATGGAAAATACATGTGAACCTCAAGGACAATTATGTCTTGAAGAAAGAGTAATTGAAGTGTGGTGGAAAAAAAACACAATTTTGGTTACCTGCTTTTTACAACAGAATTCGATTGAAGTGCAATATGGCCTGATCGCTCAGAACCAATACCACTTAAATGAAAGTCAGATCACATGTTAGTTGTCAGTCATGGAGAAATCCAGATAATTCCAAAACTAATTGTCGGAGAAAGTTGCATTCAAGGAAAATTAAAAAAAAAAAAACAGCCCTAGTCATTTTTCACACACTGAACAAAGGAAGAAACTTTTTGGCTTTGGAGGACCTTCTCCTTCTGTATGCCTAAAACACATTGCCTTAGCATTACAAGGAGCATGTTATCGTACCCTCCTCATGTAAAGATGATAATCCCTTTATTATGCTTCAGATTTGCATTAATCTATCTAAATATAGGGGGGCGCGGTGGTGCAGTGGGTTGGACCGGGTCCTGCTCTTCAGTGGGTCTGTGGTTCGAGTCCCGCTTGGGGTGCCTTGCGACGGACTGGCGTCCCGTCCTGGGTGTGTCCCCTCCCCCTCCGGCCTTACGCCCTGTGTTACCGGGTAGGCTCCGTGACCCCATATGGGACAAGTGGTTCTGAAAATGTGTGTGTGTATATCTAAATATGTTTTTCAGTGCACTCTGCTGGAAAGATATATTGAAACATTTAAGATGGGTTATATCATAATTTGAACGCCATGAAATTTTTTAGTCTTCCAACTCAATTTACATATTCAAGTCTGACAGCAAAAATATGTGTCATACAGACGGGCTGGAGACAGGTGAGTAGCGGACCCAGTTGTGGGTTGGCTTTATTCCTTCTGCCAGGTTCAAAGGGCAGGACACAATCAAGGTCAGGGACAGGCGAAGGTTTTTCAGGCGTGGACGTTGGAGAGGAAGCAAAAAAGGGATGTAGCATGCCATGGCAGCCCGGGGAGGGGGCAGAGATGGGGGCAAAGCAGCCACAGCTAGGGCTGATTACACTCCCTATTTCCTCACCGGTGCCCAGCAGTAGAGAGAAGAGATCGAGGAGGAAAACGAGTCAGAGACGAACCCGAGCTTGAGCTCGAACCCAACCCCAGAGATGATGCCTGTGTCCCGACTGAACTAGCTCTCCCAGTCCCCCGACCCGCACAAAACCTCATTCTACCTGTTCCCTGGACCCCCTTTTCCATCCCCTTCCTTTTCCCCACTCTAAGGGCAAATAAAAGCCTTCATCAACAGGCAACTGCACCTTCTGTCTCCTGCCTTGCGTCTTACAAGGGAGTATTCTGGTGGTGCTGAAAACAAAAGGGGGTTTAGAAACTGAAGTGGAAATAACAGTGCAGCATGAAAATATACTCAAAGTACTGTGCTGTAGTTATATCATTATAATATATAACAGTATTATTTTAACATGACTAATGTGTGAAATTACTGAAAAAATATAACAAAGCTCATAGCATTCATGTGTTTTAATTTTTTATAAATCCTTTTATTTCATATAACAGAATGGGATTTTGGACTCACAACAAAGCGAAATTGCGACAAGGTTGTTTGAGCGGAACCCTGTTGTAAGTCCAGGAACAACTGTATACCAGTATCTAACCCTGTCAGAACTAAAACAGCTCAAAGTTCATAACAGTGTATTGACAGTGGATTCAGTGGTCGGACAGATAAAGTAAAATAGGTCTCTGTTTTTTGAAAGGGCATAAATAAATTATAAGAGCAATGTCCTGCAGTCCCTCTCAGTGTGACATGAAAAAAAGGAGCCTTTGCTCTGTGGACAGGGCTGTCCTGCATTAGAAAAACAATGTTCAAAAGTTCCAGATGGCAAATCATGCAGATTTATCCTTGCATGTCTGCTCAGGTCCATTATTGACATGCTATAATTATTAACATCCCAGTCTGGAGTTGCACCTATTAACCAGTTTAGAATACAGACCTGTGTTGGTCAAACAGAGCTTCCCTTTGGAGCACAATGCGGTATGATGGGACTAGACACAGCTGGTCCGAGTTAGGAGGGTCTTTTGAGAAACATGCCTGTTTTAAGCATTGCTGAGGCTGTTGTATTACCTACATGATATTTTAAATGTTAAAAATGGCTTGTGCCCAAGGACCTGTTGTCAGTGTATTAGGTTTGTTGTAAAACTACCTTTTTTAAAGCTAAAGGGTTCATAGTTCATCACACAGTTACAAGTTTAGGTGTAAATTAAGCAATTATTACATTTAATGTGTATATTTTTTTAGTTCTTTCAAAAAGGACAAAATGAACTGCATACTTTAGACATGTGTTTGAAAAGGCACTTGTGGTATTTGTGTGGAGCTAGATATAACATAGGTGGTGGGGGGGTGGGTTAGGCCAGGTCCTTCTCTCTGGTGGGTCTGGGGTTCGAACCCTGCTTGGGGTGCCTTGTGACGGGCTGGCATCCTGTCCTGGGTGTGTCCCCCTCCAACCTTTCGCCCTGTATTGCCAGGCTAGGCCCCGGCTCCCTGCGACCCCATATGGGACAAGTGGTTTCAGATGGTGTGTGTGTGTGTGTGTGTGTGTGTGTAGCATAGTGGTTAAGGATGTTGCCTTGGAAGCTGGAAATAGATGATTTGAATCATGCTGCAGGACCACTGAGGAATGAACCTACTCCAATCAATATATCCTGTTGCTGTTTTGGATAAAGGTATCAGTTACAAACAAATAAAAATTTGAAATATATGAAATTTTTAAGTCCTTCTAAATGAATTTTTCACAGCTCCTTGTTAGGGATCTTTACTGGGAGTGTTAAGCAAGAAGTGAAGCATAGTCTTGGAACATCAGTTGCAGAAGATTAATTTATTCAAGTTGCCAGCCACTGATCACACTGCTACCTTAATAATGATACATTGGAGAACAGGTCTCAGGATTCTGAGGGCTACTTTACCTCTCTGCAGATTCATGAAATGTAACCGACTAGTTTGTTTTAAACTTTCCTGACAACTGGTCAGCTGTTCAACTGTTTGGGACTTTATGGTTTTACTGTTTATGGTATCACTGTTTGAGCCTTTCAACTTGACCGTGAAATTCCTGGTTGTATGGTCAAACACACACACACACATAGAGTCTGAAACCGTTTGTCTGGAGTGGGATCGCAGCGAGGGGGAGCCTAACCTGGCAACACAGGGTGCAAGGCTAGGGGGAGGCACCCAGGACGGGGTGCCAATCCGTCACAGAGTTGTTATTTTAACGCATGCCCAGACAACACAAGTCCAGTCTACAAAGTCTAGCATTGAGAAATCAGATGATGCTGAGTCTTCAGGACAAGCGTAATACCTGTGAGTCTGGTTATCCAAGTACCCAACAGGGTGTGTTGGGCTCAGGATTTTTTGGAGAGGTCCTGCAACTTAATGTGAGACACACTTAAAATCCTTGCAGACACACACGTAAACGGACATGCAGTTGATGGCATCATGTTTATTCTTGACTAGGCAGGATTTTTGTTTGCAAGATTTTATGTGTGTGGATTACTGGTTAAGCAACCTGGCCGTGTGAGGAATGACCAGCTGAAATTCTAAACTGAGAATTACTTTCTCTAAATGTCCTTAACTTCAACTGTCCTTAAAAAACAAACTACATATCTAATAATTACTATACCTACTGTATGTGTTTAATGGGCACAGCTGTGATACTCATATGTGTTTTAGAGATGATGCCCCATCTTGTGGGAAAACTGAGAAAGTACATGTCATGAGTCAAATTAAGAAAGTGAGGAAAGGGAAGAGAAAAAGAAAGAGAAAGAGAGGAAATGAAAGTGTGAACTTGTACACATCTTTATTGTGCTTCAGAATTACTGGTTCCTACAGGCTATCATCATGCCAGGCAGGACATATCTGTTCTTGTTTGTCATAGCAGTTAGCAGTGCCAGGAGCTAATCAGAAAGCATTTGGGGTGGACAGCAGAATTATGTGTGATATGAAAAGGTGGCACAGGCTCTTTCCACATTAATTATATTTCTTACACGGAAGTAGGAGGTTTGTTGGCCAAAATGGGGTCCTGGAATGGAAGTGCTCAGGGCAGCATTGTTAAGCTGGTCATTGAGAAAGAGTTGTCTGGGCACCTAATAACTGCACCTCGTCTGCTGCTACACAAAGATAAGATAGCATCATCACATGAAGAAACCGTTCTCGTGGGATGAAAGGAGTTAGCCTACCCATGCGTCTACAAGAAGAACAAGGCAAAAGGCTGAAGTAACAGCTATATTAGCGGAAATTTACAAACCCCACCCCGCTGCGTATAAATATCTGTATTCTGCTTGCCCTCGGTGTGACTCTCTCCAGGAGGCTAACCCGTGTGCAAACATGTGTTGTATTAAAGGCTTCTGTAACCTGAGGCCAAGTGTCAGCATCGTCCACCATTTTTCCTACCGCAATACGTAAAGCAGTGCGACAGACCTGCACCCCTTTGCTATGAGCTGGAAACAGCAGCAGTAAGACTGAATGCAAATACACACTTTAAAATCCTCACATCCATATTGAAAAAAATTGGATCTTGACGAGAATGTTCTTATGAATTATAGGCCAATGTCAAAGTATCTATTTCTGTCAAAAAGTTGTAGAAAAAAAAAATAAAAGCTTTGCAAATTCAGCATTACCTTAACCAACATAGTATAACTGAAAAATTTCACTCTGGTTTCTGCACTGGCCCTAGCACAGAAACAGCAGCAATCCATGTTGTAGGTGGCATTTTTCATTTCATGTGATGCTGGAAACTCCTCATATGTTTCTGATTATGTTGCTGGAGTTAAGTGTAGCTTTCGATACTGTTGACTGTTGAAACTATTGATTTGACTTAGTAGATGTGGCTATCCGGTTAGAATATCATTCACTGCTCTTCAGTGGTTCCATTTGCATTCATCGACTCATCACCAGTTTCTGCAGAATTCTGACAACAGTGCACCTTCATTCTTCATTCTGTACACCACCTCTTGTGTCAGTAAGATCCACTGTCAGCCATACGTCTAACCTCCTCCAACAGGTACTACAGCTCACCTGATCAGTACAAGGGGTTCCTCCAGTGCTCCATGTGTTTTTTTCACACTAGTCGGAAGCCTTGGAACATTAGTCATTGCTCATTCATGGGTTTAAGCATGCTGTAAATTAAATGAGTACATGTGCATGATATATTTATGTGTCCATTTATTACCTCTTTCAAAAAGACAAAAATGCACAACATACACTGAACATGTGCTTCAACGGCACCTTTTGGTTTTCATGAGAGATTCAGTGTGTGGTAGGTGTAAAATTCTGAAGTGTCTGGCAATTAATTAGGTGCAGACACCCTCAATCTGTACTATGTTGCACATGCTGTGTGATGTCATTCATGAGCACTACTTGCCAAATTTCTTATATATTTGCAAATGCTGTAGAAAGTCAAATGTGAGAAAACTTAGAAAGTTAAATGTGACAAACATGACTAAGAATGTGAGGACAGGAGAGAGGAAGATGGGGAATGAAAATGTGCACTTCTTGGCCTGCCTCAAGGTTTATGGATGTTTTTTCTGTGATGAAATACACAACAGCGCCTGAAGCAACATCCCACGACTTTCTTAATCATCCAGTCCTCACTCCACCACAAGACTGCTTGTGGGTCCTGCTGGCTTTACGCTCCTGGTACCACAGGTGAAGTAGTACATGAATACAGGATGGAAGCTCTGATCTCTCAGTCCATAGATGAGAGGGCTGAGACAGCGGGGGAGCAGGAGGACCACCACATAGTTGACAAAGCGCAGCTGAATATAGATGTTTACTGGCAGTGAGGCCAGGAGCACCTCAAACACATTAAACAAAAAAGTCAGGAGGGACAGGCAGAGCTGTATGGCGTGCAGCAGAACAGTCCGCATGGCCTTCTGTGCCGAGGATCTGTCTGTGCTGACGGACCGTGCCTCCAGAGTGATGCTCACATAGGTAAAAAGCAGGACCCCTGCAACCACACTAAAGTAGAGAGCATTGAAGACCACCACCTTGTCCCTTTGCCAGCTCTTCTTCATCAGTTGCTCTCGTATGCACAGCCCAGAGTGCAAGAAAAATGAGGGTTCCACGAAGACAACAGTCAAGATGTCAGTTAACATATTGGCAGTACCCAACACCCAGATGACAACTAAGGCAAGGAATGTCCTCTCGGGGGTGGACAGTTCACCATGCCTGAGTGGAAAACACACTGCAATGTACCGCTCCAGGGACATGACAGCCAGGTTCAGGGGCTCATTGGTGAAAGTAGAAGTAGATATTAGTGCGAGCAAACTGCAGAAAGCCTGGATTATTTCCAGATACAACATGCTCGAAATGTAGAGAGCCATGCTGGTAATCAGGTGCAGGATGTCATTGAAGAGCATGTGGGCAAACAGGATATAGCGAGAGGTTTCCCGGAAGGCTGACTTACTCCTCACAGCAACAAACATAACACAGTTTAAGTAGATGAAGATGGAGTATGTAGCCACAACCAAAAAGAATTTGAAAATTCGTTCATCTGTCATTTTCAGTCTCATACTCTGCATTTGTAAGAAGCTGATAGGAGCAGAGGTATTCTCCATGAATGCTTCTGTTCAGCTGAAAATCGTGAGAATTGTGGTTTCTGGCTTCCTGTTATGTTTATCAAAAATATTTCACTGACATTTCTTCAAATCATAAAAGATGTACATTTCGTGAAATAAGACATTTACAAGTTTCTACTGATCTTAATTTCTTTATAGCACAGCTAGGAGTAACTGCACAAAATCCACCTGTGTTTCCTCTAATATAGCAACTGAAGAGATGCACGTGACTTCAGCAACATCTCAAGGACATTTCAATCATGCATGTTTGTGTGTGCGCATGTGAGGTTGGTGAGACTTCAGAGAGATCTGAAGAAAGGGAACATGATGGCAAGAAGACGACAACCATCCTTAATTGTCTTCAGCTAGCAGTGCCAAGGGCAGGACAATTTGGAAGGGATTTGAGGTGTAGCAGAATCAGTTGTGTTCTGAGAAGGTGGCATGTGATGCCTTCCACACTCACCGACGTTTTGTTTTTTGAAAGTATCAGCACTTTCCCTTCATCATTGTTTTTGATGGATCTACCTGCCTTTCGGTGTTGCATATGTATCTTCTGTTTCTTTCGCTGATTGAGGTTACTTCAGTTTCCTCACCAGTTGACTACCTGCTGCCCTGCACTGAATGCTGCCCTAACTGCGATCAACTTCCTGACACAGCCTGGTTTCGCTGGGTAACCACCAGCAAGAGCACTTTGTTTGCAGTGGCTATGGTCATTTCACCCTCAGACTCCTCAGTTCACAGAATATGGACCAGAATCTAACTAACTTGTTTATCACTTTACTTTAAGCAGTAACCACAGTCAATAAAAGTTTAAAAACATAGATGTACCTCAGTTTTTTTTGAGATTAGATTGTGTAAAAAACTGACATAGCAACAATTTAAAAAAAAACTTTTGGAAGACTTTTTGTGTTAACTTTGCTCTGCATAAAAATAAACATGTAATTACTGACACTATTTACACAGGAAAGATACACACCTTTCCTGCATCATCAGATTTTTAATTCTGCCGTCATCGTTTCAAGAAGAATAAGAATTGCCATTTTTTTTCAATCTCCTCTGGGCCATAATAACACTCAAAGCAGGCCTGTTCCTCAGAAGGCATCTCAGCTATTGACTACCTGACTCAGGACAGATGGTGCAGCTCTGGCACACTGCAGCCCAGCTCCTCAGAAACAGCATATATTATTGTAGTATTTAACAGTCACCTCCATCCAAGGCGATTTAAAATGCTAAGTACATTACACTAAATTCCCTGCGACTGTTCACACATCTATTCACCAGAGCGGTGTAACACATTTACACAGATAGCATGTACAAGTTGGAGTCAACAATCTTCCTGAAATACATGTTTTTGGATGTGGGAGGAAACAAAAGCACCTAGAGAAAACCCATGCACACTTTGAAGCAAAACAATAAATGATTTAAGTCCCCAAACAACATTAAAACACTGAAAATTTTCAAATACTGTACTTTATTTCTGCACACTGGAGAAAGTCATTGAAAATGGTCTACATACTTGGGTAATCAACATACTTCAGTTATTTTCAGTTATAATCTTAAAAACAATAATAAAATTCTAAAAAACAGACCATTGAGTCAAAATAGACAGTTGATGTTCAATAAAATCTTTAAAAGTATCGCTGATAAATCAGGCTCAATAACTGCTACTAGGATACAAGAGAGAACTCAGCGACAGAGATGAACGAACAGCTTTTCACTGCATTTCATTGCTTTCACAAGCAAGGGCAAAGAAATGCTGCCAACATTGTAGGGGGGTATATATGTTTTTGGATATTGAAATGTAACTATGCCTGTAAAGAGAACAACCAACCAACCCAACAAATTTCAATAATTGCTTATCCCAAGCTGGGTCATGGCAAGCCGGAGCCTATCCTAGAGACATTGGGCGCAAGGGGCACGCCCTGGACGGGACACCAGTCCATTGCAGGGCTGCAACTAGCTACCCAGGCACACAGCCAGACGAAGGTACCAGAGCAATTACAGGGCAAGCACCTTGCTCAAGGGCACCACAGCCAGAGGCGGGGATTGAACCAGCAACCTTTGGAGTCAAATGTAGCCACTCCAACTACGATGCCACCAGCTGCCCTTAGAGAGAACACACACACTGTCCAAAACTGCTTGTCCCAAGCAGGGTCGTGGCAAACTGGAGCCTAACCCAACAACACAGGGTGCAAGGCTGGAGGAGAAGGAGGAGGAGGGGACACACCCAGGATGGGACACCAGTCTGTCACAAGGCACCCCCAGTGGGACTTGAACCCCAGACCCACCAGAGCACAGGACAAACCTGCTGCGCCACCATAACCCACTACCTAGTGAGAACAATAAACCTTAAATTAAAATAAAACTGAAGCAGATGAGGCTTGCAGTTAGCCGTCTCTTGTACTGTAATAAAACTGGTTAGAGCGATAGATTAACAGAATGGGCATCAGTTTTAGAGTAAACAAACATCTTCAAAAAATGATGTAGTCGATTAGGTAATGCATAAAATAGCTTGTCTTTACACTATTTTTGTTTCAGTACAAGGCAAAGCAAATTTACAAATCACTCCCTTTTGTTTTTATTAGGATTTTCCATACTGTCCCAACTTTTTCGGAGCTGGGGTTGTACAACTGGGTAATTTTTACAAAAGGAGAAAGTGGGACCTGAACCTGTGACTTTCGAGACACAAGACAGCAGCTGTAAGCACTCATTACTTGCTGCCCTCTACTGCTGCACTTCCAGGGCTTATACTGTAACTGAAGGAACAACGGGCAAAAATTTTGCTCAACCTGTTGACCGATCTATTTAAACAGTGCCAGTCTAAAAGCATTACAACTTCAGTGACAGAAGAGTAAGTATGTCTGTATCTTGTTTAACCCTCTTAAATAAAACATCTCAAAGATTGTAACAATATATTGGCAGTGAGTGCTGTCATTTGAAAGAGCAAAAGAACCAGAATTTTCTCCCATTTTTTGAATGTGCATACATGAATTAGAAGGGCAGTATGTAGCAGTCCCTCTCAGTGTGATGTGAAAAAGGAAAGGGGACTGTGCTCTGTGGACAGAAAGATCACGCTGGAAAGTTCCAAAAAGCAGAACAGGGGTTTTGTCCCAGTCTGCTCTGGTCAGATATTGACACTCAGTAATTATTAACATCCCAGTCTGGAGTTGCGCCTATTAACCAGTTTAAAATACAGACCTGTGCTGGTCAAACAGAGCTTCCCCTTGGAGCACAATTGCGGTATGATGGGACTAGACACAGCTGGTCCGAGTTAGAAGGGTCTTTAGAGAAACATGCCTGTTTTAAGCATTGCTGAGGCTGTTGTATTACCTAAATGATAATTTAAATGTTCCAAAAGACTAGCACCTGATGTCCTGTTCTCAGTGCATTAGGTCTGCCCTGTAACTATGCTTTGCAAGTTAAGGGACTCATGTTGCATACATATACAGTTTGGGTTTAAGAGTGCATAAAGTAATTCCATGTGAGTATGTAACACTTCATGTCTCCATTTGTCACACCCCGGGAACAAGCAGAACGGCAACACCTCCGGCTAAGTGATGAGACCCGGTATGAAGGGAGCTCCGTGACCGCCCAACACCGCGGATTCTTGCAAACGCCTCCTTCTGTGGATTGTGCAGAATCAGCGTTATGTCTTCCCTTGTTCATGCTTTGTGATCTGATCTCCTGACTTCTGACCCTTGCCTGTTCATCTGACTACTCTAAGTCCTGCTTCACCCATGTAACGACGTCTGAGCCTTGAACGACCCTCGCCTGTCCCTGACCACCGTTTTCATCTGTCCTAGAAAACCCGTCCTGAAATAAAGCCGCCGCGCACTTGGGTCCATCACCTTACCTCCAGTCTCCAGCCCCTTCTCCATTTATCAGTGCTGTCAGAAAAAACAAAAAACAATGCATACTGTGCACATGTGCTAGACAAGGCATTTTTATGGTGTTTACAGGGGATTTTATATGTTAAATCAGTGCATCTGCTGTCCTCCTACCTCTCCTAGAAATGACACCCCATCTTGTGGACAAATTACAAAATTACATAAGCATAAGTAAGAGAGAAGTGATAAAGGCAGGGAATGAAAATGGGGACGTTCTGTGCCTGACTGAATTAATGTTTGCCTATGTTTGTCTACAGCATTTAATTTACACCAGCAGTAGCAACCCAGGATTAGGGCTTTCTTAATTATGTCATCAGCACTCTTTTTCCAGTCTGCTGTTCGTTCCAGCAGGCTTCACACTTCTGGTGCCACAGGTGAAGAAGTACATGAACACAGGCCTGAAACTCTGATCTCTCATGCCATAGATGAGAGGGCTAAGACAGCGAGGGAGCAGGAGAACTACCACATAGTTTACAAAGCGCAGCTGAGCAAAGACATCCGATGGAAATGATGACAGGAGCATCTCAAACACATTAAACAGAAAGGTCATGAGGGACAGGCAGAGCTGGACTGCGTGCAGTAGCACGGTCTGCATGGCTTTCTGTGCAGAAGCCCTGTCTCTGGTGGCGGATCGTGCCTCCAGAGTGATGCACACATAGGTGTAGAGCAGGACCATCCCAACTACTGTGAAGCAGAGGACATTTAAGGCCACTCCCTTGTCCCTCTGCCATCGCTTCCTCATGAGCTGCTCATATGAGCACATCCCAGAGAGCAAGAAAAAAGAGGGTTCCACTAGGATGACTGTAAAGATGTCAATTAGAACATTGGCAGCACCCACAGCCCACATAACAGCCAAGGTGAAGAACGTCCTCTCTGGAGTGGACAGTTGAGCATATCTTAGTGGGAAACAGACTGCAAAGTACCGCTCCAGGGACATGACAGCCAGGTTGAGGGGCTCGTTGGTAACGGTTGAAGTAGATATCAGAATCAGAAAACTGCAAACACCCAGGACCATGTCCAAATACAACACATTGAAGATGTATAGAACCATGCTGATCAGCTGGTACAGGGTGTCATTGAAGAGCATGTGGGCGAACAAAATGTAGCGGGGCATTTCCCGGAAAGTCTCCTTACTCCTCACAGCAATAAACATTACACAATTCAAGTAGATGAAGACAGAGTGTGTGGAAAGAACCAAAAAAAGTTTTAAAATTCGTTCAGCTGTCATTTTCTGTCTTACAGTCTGAGTTTGTAAGATGCTGAGCGTCGAAGACATGTTCTCCATGAGTGTTTATGTTCAGCTCAGAAGGGTTTATGTTGGCAGATGTCGACTTCCTGTTGTATCAAAAATTATTTCACTCACGTGTTTTTAATGACAAAGGAATTGTGCATTACATTAAGGAACATTCTAGAATTGTCTTCCAAGAAAGACACAGGCAATCAGAAAAAATTAAGGAACAGTCAGGTTAAATTTGTAGTAAATGCCCGAAGGTGTGGAACACACATTCTTTTCTTTTTTTAGCAAAATATAGAATTTAAAAGTTTGCCCTTATTAAGCTGCTGCCAGCTCAACAGTTTAGAAGTTATGGGCTGAGCTTACCTACAGCGCAACCAACTGCTACTGCTGTCTAAGCGCCCAACTGTGTTTCCCTTAATATAGCATCGTGACTGAAGCACGTGACTTCAGTGACATCTGTGGGACAGTTGAAGTGTGTGTGTTTCTGTGCGTTTGCAAGTGTGTGCGGTCGGTGAGGCTCTAGGGAGTCCTGAAAGATAGGGACCAGGATGGCAAGCAGGCCACAGTCATCCTTAGGAGTCTTCAGTTTACTGTACCAGTGGCAGGAAGTTTGGGGAGGGCTCTAAGAGACAATGATATCAGTTATGGTGTGGGTCAGTGGCGCTGGTTGTCTTTCACACTCATTGATGTTTTCTGCTGGAAGTGGGGTAATGTCATGGAAGTAATCAAGATAGTAATGTAGAGGCAAGTGAGGGGAAGTGAAGATAACAGAAGATTTCCATGGAGAAACACACAGGGTTAAGGCTTTTCGTCAGTTTAGTTTAAAATACGCTCTACAAGTTTGTATATCAAAACATTTATTATGTATTTCTATTGTAAGACCAGTTATAAGTTGATGTACTGAAGGTATTTACAGTAGTATGTATCAGGTCCCATCATTCACTTCTATAGGGTGTAAGTCAGGTCAAAATATGCATGTGTTTCCAGACTTCATCTTTAGACTGATACTAAATTGACAACCCCCCCATCTGAACATGCATACTTTCATTATTTTATTTTATATGTATGTAATGTATTTTATTAATTTATTTTTATCTCTTTTGAATTTGTAGCAGAATGTTTTTGTGAAGAGCAGGCAACCAACTGTGTGATTTTTCTGAAAGATCAAGGTGAGTCAGGCTACACCTCAGCTGACTGCCAAACTTGACTCATTGGCTGGAAAATTGGAATGATTCTCTTTTCAAGGTGGCATTGTGCTGTAGGATCACATGCTTTTTACATCAATAACCTTGATTGTTTCAATCATTTGTTCAGTTAACATGACACAAATTTTGTCTGTAATAAGATATTACTACGACTTAGATGAAAATCAGACAGTAGTCATTCATGCAGAAATTCAGATAATGCCAAAGGGTTCACAAACTTATTCTCACAAATGTTGTTCAGTACATGATGAAACAGGAGCATGGGGACTGGTGCAGAAAGAACGCTATCCCTGGATTATCCCCTGTCATGTGGAGTTCAGCAAACCAGCCTCTTCATCTCTCCTGTGTTGTCATTAAATCTTTCATTAATTATTAACATGAAGTCCCTGAGTGCTCCCTTGTTTGTTATTTTGCTCAGCAAACAGGACTTCCCTGAAGAGATGTGCAGCAGTGTGACAGGTTTGGAACTCAGAGATGTGAACTAAGACTGAGAAGCAGCTGCAGTAAAAATTTGAAGCAAGCAAAGATTTAATTTCACTACACACACGCACGGATTGTCTGAAACCGCTGGTCCCAGCCGGGGTTGCTGTAAACCAGAGCCTAATCCGGCAACACAGGGCGCAAGGCTGAAGGGGGAGGGGACACACCCAGGACGGGACACCAGTCCGTCGCAAGGCACCCCAAGCAGGACTCGAGCCCCAGACCCACCGGGGAGCAGGACCCAGCCAAACGTGCTGCGCCACCATGCCCCCACACAAAGTAAAGGCCTTATTTATGCTTGAAAAAATAAAGTTGATTCTTCATGAGAGTGATGTGTTTTGGTTTTATTTTTATGATTTCTGTGTTTTACATTTTGTTTTTTACGCTTGGGTGCAATGTGAATTATCAGGGTTGTCTGGTGGCAAGTTAGGTCCATTAACTATTTGCTGGATAGTCTTTTATTGATACCACTGTAATGCATTTATATACCCCTTAGATTTGTTGTTTAAATTTCAACACAGTTTCCTAGCGCTGATTCAAGCTTGACTCAGCTGACCCGACCTGATGTTGGCCTTACTGCTCCATTTCCAAACTCTTTCCTTTTGACATCATTTCGGTTGTAGTCACCTTGAGCAAGATACTTAGCCAAAATTGCTCCAGTAAAATTACCCAGCTGTATGAATGGGTAGATAATTGTAAGTATCTTAACACTCCAAGTTATTTTGGAGAAAAACTGTCAGATAAATGAATAAATGTAGATGTAAGACTGCAGTGTGGACAGAAACAGAGACATCATAGAGTATGAAGGAGAATAGAAAATGATGGTGGTCAGAGAGAGCTGAATGTTCTCACTGTGTAGAGATGAGCATGCCTGTGCCTCCACCCCTCACAGAGATGCGAGTTGCTGGTGGCACTGTACTTTTAGGAGTAATGGCATGTCGGTCGTGTTTTGTTGAGGTCCGGGAGGTTGAGCAAACACTGGGAGGCATAGGCCTGAACAAAGTCAGCTTTCTTTACAGTAGACTGGCAATTCTGGCAGCCTATGAAAAAACAAAGCAAGACGGGGGAGCTGAAAGACAGTGCACAGTTTGAGAGGCAGTACAGTGGCACAGTGAGTAGCATTGCCTCCTCACAGCAACCTGAGCTTTTTGGGTGTAGGTTTTAATCTGGCTAAGTTTGTGTGGAGTTTGCATGTTCTTCACTGTGTCTGCATGGGTTTCCTCCAGTGCTCTTGTTGCCTTCCAGGATCCAAAGGCATACAGTTCAAGTGAACGTGTTCATAAATCCAAAGCCACAATCAATAGATGCTTGATAATACAGATATCGCTTCATTAATTTGGTGGTTATATTATGTAAAAGTCTCAGATAAAGCTATCATAAGTAAAAGAGTTACTTTGTAAAACTTTTAATCAGTATTTTAGCAATAATCAATGGTGGAGCAGAATTACAGTGTTTAGTGATCGTACACTCACAATGCAACAATGGAAAGAACCATAGAGAAAAAATCTCTCACAAATAATTGCTTAATTTTTTGACACATTTGAACAACACAGGTCCAAAACAATAACAGGTTCAATAACAGTGTCTTTTTAACTCAAGAACTCAAAGTTCATAACACCGTCCTGACAGTGGACCCAGTGAATCAGAAGATACTGATTGAAAGACAGAATGAAACAAGCCTCTCTCCATTTTTTGAAAAGGCTCAAATGAGTTGGAAGGATAGTGTCCTGTAGTTTCTTTCAGCGTGAGGTAGAAAGGGAAAGGGTCTCTACTCTGTGGACAGGCCTGTCCAGTGTTTAAAAAGGACATGACAGAAAGATCCCGATAGAAGATCAGGGGCTTTTCCCTTTCTACCTTGGTCAATTATTGACACTCTCATCGGTTATTAATATCCCTCTCTGGAGTTTTGACTATTAACAAGTTTGAATATGGACCCGGGCTGGCAAAACATGGCTTGCTATCAGTGTCTACCTCTAATTACACTTTTCATAATTTTTCATTACCGTTATGGATTAATGTATAAATGAAAAACACACAACTACATGAAATTTTATATTCATGTGCCCATTTATTTTTTCTTTCAGAAAGGACAAAAAAGGACTGGATACTTTGCACATTTTTGACAAGGTATTTTTTGGTATCCATGAGGGGTTTTATAATGCGCAGTTGTATGCAGTTCAGTGGTTAAGGCTGTTGCTTTGCAAAGTGAAACCTGATGATTTGAATCCTGCTCCTGCTGCACTGCCACTGAGCAACGAGTTTACCCTATTAAAGTAAAAGTACTCTTGAATAAATGAGTTTAAAAAATTAAAGACATTTTGGAAAAAAATCCACCAGGTATATAACTAATAATGCAGTAGATGTAATATTTCAAAGTGACTGACTCCCCAAGTCTGTATTATTTACAGGTACTTGTACTGAGCTCACACACACACACATTTTCAGAACCGCTTGTCCCGTACAGGGTCACGGGGAACCGGAGCCTACCCGGCAACACAGGGCGTAAGGCCGGAGGGGGAAGGGGAAACACCCAGGACAGGACGCCAGTCCGCCGCAAGGCACCCCAAGCGGGACTCGAACCCCAGACCCACCGAAGAGCAGGACTGTGGTTCAACCCACTGCGCCACCGCACCCCCTACTTGTACTGAGCTCTAACTGTTAAATCGAAGTATTCCCTTTCAATATACACTACAGCTTGTAAAAGTACCAAAATTTCACACTCAAAAGTCATTCATATTCTCTGGATGTAAGCAGCTCCTAATGAAACCAATTTGACATATGTTATATAGGTGAAATAAGCACAGTTGTGATACATATGCCTCTCTTAGAGATCATACCCATTTTGCCAGGAGAAACTGAAAAAGGAAATATCATAGGCAAAAGTACGGATTTAAAGAAGGAAGTGAGACAGTGGATTAAAGTGTGGAGTTCTGTGTACACCTTCACATTGCCCCAACACTACTGGGTTTTGCAGGTTTCACACTTCTGGTACCATAGGTAAAATAGTACATGAAAACGAGCTGGAAGCTCTGGTCCCTCAATCCATAGATTAGAGGGCTGAGACAGCGGGGGAGCAGGAGAACCACCATATAGTTGACAAAGCGCAGCTGAGCAAAGACATCCAGTGGCAGTGACATCATGAGCACCTCAAAAATGGTGTATAGAAAGGTCATGAGGGACAGACAGAGCTGTGCTGCATGCAACAGAACAGTCCGCATAGCCTTCTGTGCCGAGGATCTGTCTGTGCTGACGGACCGTGCCTCCAGAGTGATGCTCACATAGGTATAGAGCAGGACCCCTGCAACCAGGGTAAAGAAGAGGACACTGAAAGCAACCTCCTTGTTCCTCTGCCAGCTCTTCTTCATCAGTTGCTCTCGTATGCACAGCCCAGAGTGCAAGAAAAATGAGGGTTCCACGAAGACAACAGTCAAGATGTCAGTTAACATATTGGCAGTACCCAACACCCAGATGACAACTAAGGCAAGGAATGTCCTCTCGGGGGTGGACAGTTCACCATGCCTGAGTGGAAAACACACTGCAATGTACCGCTCCAGGGACATGACAGCCAGGTTCAGGGGCTCATTGGTGAAAGTAGAAGTAGATATTAGTGCGAGCAAACTGCAGAAAGCCTGGATTATTTCTAGATAGAGCGCATTGAAGATGTAGAGAACCATGCTCGTCACCAGGTGCAGGATGTCATTGAAGAGTATGTGAGCAAACAGGATATAGCGAGAGGTTTCCCGGAAGGCTGTCTTACTCCTCACAGCAACAAACATAACACAGTTTAAGTAGATGAAGATGGAGTACGTAGCCACAACCAAAAAGAATTTGAAAATTCGTTCATCTGTCATTTTCAGTCTCACACTCTGGATTTGTAAAAGGCTGATAGGAGCAGAGGTATTCTCCATGAATGCCTCTGTTCAGATGAAAATCGTGACACTTGCAGTTTCTGGCTTCCTGTTACATTAATGAGAAATAATTGACATTTTTTTCAAATTGCAAGATATATGTCATTTCCTGGAACAAGTTTGCAAGTATCTGCGTAATATTTACTATACAAAATTATACAATATTATACAAAATTATAGAATTTTGTTTAGTTTGCAAAAAAATGACAAAAGATGTGGAAAGCATTCTTTTTCAGTTTCACAACACAGCATATAATTTAAACCTATACCCCTGTTAAACTGCTGCCAACTCAACAGCTTATGAGAGCTGGGCTGAACTTCCTTACAGCGCAACCAACTGCTGTCTAAGCGCCCACCTGTGTTTCCCTTAATATAGCAACTGGACTGAAGCACATGACTTCAGGGACATCGGTGGGACAGTTGAAATGTGTTTATCTGTGTATGCATTTGGTGAGGTCCCAGAGAATCCTAAACAAAAAGAAGAGCATGCAAAGCAGACCACAGATGCCTTAATTGTTTTCTGTTTGCGGTGTCAGTCGCAGACAGGAGGCTCTTTGTTATCCAAAGTGGTCAAGACAGTGGCCAATGTGAACCAAAGTAGTCAAGACAGAAGTATGTCAGCTGCAAGAAGAACATGTTTAACTGTTGATTGTGTGACTTCTGTTGCTCTTGCAGATTAGAATAATTTTATCTGACACTCACCTGCTGCCCTGCACTGCATGCTGCACTGACTAGGTTTGGCTGAGTATAAAGAGCTAAGCAATCATCAGGTCTTCTTTGACAGGTCAAAGGTTACGGATGGAGACATACATTAACTAAATTTTAGGAAACTGGTTTATTCAAGTTCGAAAGCAACAGGAGATTACCGCTTTACACGAAAGAAATAAGAGCATGGGGAATCTGAGAGAAGGAACCAGATCTCTGCTCTCTGGACAATTCCCTGCCATGTTGACGACTGAGTCATCAAACCCTGCATCTCTCCCCTCTGTTGTCATTAAGTCACTCATCAATTATTAACATGAAGCCTGACTGCCACCTTGTTTGTTCCTCTGCTCTGTAAATAGGGCTTCCCTGTAGAGCTGTACAGAGATGCACAGCAGTGTAACAGGCCTGGGCCTCATCGCTCTGAACTGCAAACTGCAGCGGTAGAAACTCAACCATTATTCTTGCCTGAGAGTTATCATCAGTTTCCAGAACTAAACAAATCATCAGTGTGTATTTCATCTCTGTACAGTACCTTTCCAGTTCAGTGGGTTTTAAGTTTGTTGTTTGGCTTTGTGTCCTGCTTGAGAACATAAGGATTAGGTTAAATACCAGGCCTGATATTATTCGACATGTACTATTACAGCCTTTATTATTTAAAGAAATTAATCTGCTGTGAGTCCATTTTAATAGCATCTTTTTGTTGTTAATTTCAAACAAGAACTGAGAGAGGTACATGAAGTCCATATCAAGAAGAACGCTTTGAGATGGGATCACATGTTAGAAGTACCCTTTTAAGAAATACATATTTGGAAAGGGAAAAATCATTCCATATTCCATGTTCTCTGCAGTCATAATAAAAGAATAACATCTGAACAAAGGCCTAATAATTCCTTAGTACGTTAAAGGTTTTGAGTCCGAGAAGAATTGTAAAACCCTGGCCGCTTCAAAGTGTTCTCGCAGCACAGAATCAGCTAAGCAGCACTCCCAGTAAAAATGAATAACACCTTAATTACAATTATATTTTATGGCATTCCTTGTTGATCCTTCGGGTATTTACATTGATCCATTAACCAAATGCTTTTCTCCAAAAACTTACAAAGTTAAGCTACTTAATATCATTTACCCATTTATACAGCTGGGTGATTTTACTCAAACAATTTCAGGTAAGTAGCTTTCTCAAGGGTACAAGAGCTGAAGGTGGGATCACAACCTAAGGCTCCTAAGGAAGCAGGTCTAACCACTACATTATCTGCTGCCTCTTTCCATATGTATAGATATTCTTCCTGTTATTGCACACATTTTTACTCTGTTAAACTAAATAAGCTCAATGTTTTCTTGTATTTCTGGTTTCCTGTCATTTCCAGCTCATTTCTTGCTTGTTTTTGTTGGCCTTTGGTAATAAAAACATTTTACTGAGAAACCTTGCTCACTCTTCAGAGCAGATCTTTCGAACTCTAACTCCACGTAACATCCACTGGGGTTTGCCAGTACTAGGATATTTACTGATATGGGAATTTGGTCCAAAATATTTCTGATTTCATGGGATGATGTTGAATTTACCCAGTAGAAGGCAGCACTGTCCTGTGCAGTGGCAGATAACAGAAGAATATGTATGAAATATTGGGCTGGAAATAAATGCTTCATCATGAGCCTGGAAGTATGAAGGGCCAACACTGTAATCACCTAAAATAAACAGACAAATAGCAATTCAAGAACATTACAAAAATGAGACACAAGAAATGTGATCATTCCTGAACTTGCTGTGCTCCTCCATCACAACTCTGATATCTGTGACTGATACTCAGCTCAGTTCAGAAGTTTGGCTCTATGTTGCTAGAACTAAGAGAGAGTAAACAGAGGAAAGAGATGAAGGAAGAAAGCTGGGTTGGCCAGGAATGGGGTAAAGTTTTCATTCGTACCAATGAAGAGGTCATGCAATACACAGTACACATGGCTACTATTATTGTGAGTTTAGTATGATTGAATGTTTCACATACAAAGAGTCCATATTCAGCTTATGTCTGCTGAGTGTTTATTTTTCCCTCAGAGTACATTATTAAACCACAAAAGAGAACATAATACAATCTATAGTCATTAATCAACTTATCTGACACTTTTTCCTCACAACAACTTGTAGTGTTTAGTTTTTTACTGCTGTAGATGAAGGTACTCGCATTACTTACCCATTTATAAATTTACGCAAGCAATTCAGGCTTAGTACCTTGCATGAGAGTACTACCACACAAGCAGGATTTGGTTATCAGGCAAGGACTCTAAACACTTTACTACAGCCTAATGTAGATTTGCATGTAGGAGTATTAATCTTGACCACATAGTGAATAAATATTGAGAAGCACTCAGGATGAAAGCATTTTTACAAATGATAGTGAACTTGAATAACAAACCCTGGATTTCAGCAACATTATAAAATGGAAAATGGATTTGGATTTCATTGTTTTTTTTTTTTAATTTTCTTTAAAATGACAACAAGGCAAAACATATGTGGGTTCAGAAGTGCGCTGTGACAGGCTTTACTTTCCAGGGGCCACAGCGGAGGTAGTAGAGGAAAAGGGGACAGATGCTCTCATCCCTCAGCCCATAGATGAGAGGGCTCAAGCAGCGGGGTAGGAGAAGGATGAAGAGGAAATTGAGGTAGCGCAGATTGTTAAAGAGTGAGGAGCTGAACACAGCTAGCGCCCTCTCAATGGTACCATACAGGAAGGAGGTGAGACACAAGCCCAGTTGGATCAAATGGAGCAACACTGTCCTGCTGGCCTTCTGGGCTTTGATGGACCGGGCCGCCACCAAAATGCCTCCATAGGTGTAGATGATGGTGAGACCCACAGCTGCAAAGAAGAAGCCATTGAAGCCTTGATACATGTCATACTGCCATTTGGCCAAAAATAAACGCTCCCGTGTGCAATACACGTATCCAGTGAGGTACTGATTGTCTGTGATGGCTGAGATAAAAATGTCTATTACAAAATTTATAGAGCCAAGAAACCACACCACCACAATGGTGATGCCAGTTCTTCTCGGGCTGGCAATGTCAGCATGCCGGAGAGGGAAGCAGATGGCCACATAGCGCTCCAGCGACATCGCTGCCAGGTTTAGAGGGGCGTTGCGGAAAGTTGTGCTCGACAAGAGGATGATAACAGAGCAGATGACCCTGGTGAGGGTGACACTGGATAAGCTAAAGCAGTACAATAATGAACCCAACACCAAATGAATGGAATCACTGAGGAGCATTTGGCTGAAGAGGATATAACGTGAGGTCTCACACAATGTGGGCTTGCTACATATACCAAAGAACATGATGCTGTTGAAGTAGATGAAGAGCACAGAAATCATCATGACAAAAGATGCTTTGATATAGGTTGGCCATTCTATCATAACCATGAAAGGCTGATATTGTAGGAAATCAATATCCAGTGCTGAACCATTGAGTCCAACCATTGGTCACAGCCTCTGAACCCAAGCAGAAAGAGAAAAGCAGAAAGAGAACATGAGCGCACAAAAACTCAGTAAACTTTGCTCACACTGCTAAACACTGACTGCAATATGCATACAACTGCATCTTTCTAAACAGCAAATAAGAATCTTCACATTTTAAAAGATGTCAAACATCTAAGTGAAATATAAACACTACATCACAAATATGTTATTAATTACCTGTGCCTACTGAATACTTGCACTGTTTGGTTACTCACAGACACAGCGAATGTGAGTTTGCTGCTGTAATTTATAACAAAATGAATGACAGATGACATCACAGAGACTTTGTAGCCATGCCCTTTACAGGAAGCACGTGGACAGCGTCTCAGTAGGTGCATGTTTCCATGGGGTGATGCATCATTAAAGAATCATTATCAATCTTCTATCCCTCATCTTGTCAGTATAGAGTAGTTCTCAGTTGTAGCCAGTGGTCAGTATGGAGTTCTCATTAATATGTTTCAGTTTGGAGTCGTGTGCAGTTTTGATCAGTATGGATCTGCAACTGGAGAAGATGGCAAATTATACAGACTTCAAAAACAGCTGAGATAACAGAAGAGTGCTGATGGAGTATTTAATAACTGAACACCAAGAATCTGTAAGCACAGTCCACAGACCATAGACCATAAAATCAATGTACTAATGCCAGAAAGCATTTTGGTGGAGTGAGAGAAGTACATCAATCATATTCTTCATTGATAAGAAGGGTGGCATGGTGGGGCAACAAGTAGTGTTGTTCCTGTTGTCTCACAGGGTTTCTGTGGTCCAGGGCCTGTCCGAGAAGCATAGGGTACACGGCACGGTACGCTCAATGGGCTGTTAGTCCCTCACAGTACAATCACATACACTCAATAACTGGCTTATACTACCAGCAAATTAGAATCGTCATGACCACACCCGCACCTCAACGAGAAACACCTGGCTGTAATTAGAGCAGCCAGGTATAAAGAGCACCACTCCACCACTTCCCAGTTCAAGAATCTCTTTGAGACAACTGTACCTTCTGTGCTCATGACATGTCTATCATGCCTTACCTGCCCTGCCCCTTTGTCCCTGTTCTAGTCTCCCACAGCATCAATCCTCGTTTCACTTCATCAGCCATGTCTTTGGATTCTTCACTTGAAACAACATTTGCATGTTGGATTGAACCACACCTGTACCCAACCACAAATATTGCTTTTCCCCTTGTACCTTTGCAATAAACAATCCAGCAATTGGGTCCATACCATGGTCCCCAGTCTGCTCTGTGTGACAGAAGATTCCTCCACCACAAATGGACCCAGGAGAGATTGAGAGGCTTCAGACAGCCATCTCGGCACAGGGAGTGCTGCTCGGGTCCCACGAGCAGATCTTGCGGTGAATTTCCGAGACCATATAAGAAATTATTTATTTTACAGCGTGAGGTGGCCTTCACCAGCTTGCTGCAGGTTTACAGCACTGATGCAAGCAGGATTACCTACTTTATCTCCCTGCTGATTGGACCTGCATTTGACTAGGCAATGGCCATCTAGAAGAGGCGTAGCCCCACCTCCTAGAAACGGTTTAAAAAGCCTCACTTCCCGACTACAGGGTAAGGGAACTCATCTTGTGTGATCTCCTGAGGCGTTAGAAGGCTTCCGGGCGCTGAAAGAATGGCTCACAACCGTCCCGATACCCCAACATCCCAATCCCACATTTCCATTCGTGGTGGAAGTGGACGCCTCGGTTGTCGGAGTCGGAGCGGTACTTTTCCAGAGACAGAGAACTCAGTCACTACCTCCACTGAACATGTTCTGCTCGATTCATGCTTTGTTGCCCTTGTACAGTGGCAGTTTCTACAAGACCTCAAGATGGCCCCAGAGGGAGACCAGGGTCAGCCGACAAGCCAGTTGGGAATGAGTATGTCCATATACAGATGAGGTCTTTGTTACTCCAATGGGTGCATGACTCCACAGCTGCAGGGCACCCAGGTAGCCAATGGATCCTGTCTCTGGTCCAAGGGCAGTTCTGGTGGCCCTCCATCCGAGAGGACATGCAAGAATATGTAGGGGCATATGAGGTGTGTGCCCAGGCCAAAACCTCCAACCAGAAGCCTGACTGGTTATTGGAGCTGCTCCTGGTACTCTCCAGGCCATAGTTCAATGTGGCAGTGGACTTCCTGACTGATTTGCCCCCGGTCAAAGGTAGCACTGTCGTCCTGGTGCTAGTCGATTGCTTTTTCAAGGCATGCTGCCTGATCCCCTTATCATGACTCCCTACGGCTCTAGAAACGGTAGACATTGTTCCACCAGGTCTTTCGCTTATACAGCCTACCAGAGGGCATACATAGTATCGGATCAGGGACCAGTTCTTGTTCCGAGTGTGGAATGCCTTTTAGCATAAGCTGGGTGTCTCGGTCAGTCTTACATCTGGATATCATCCCTAAGCGAATGGCGAGGTGGAAAAACTCAACCAGGACTTAGGTTGGTTTCTCAGGAGTTCCTATGATCAGCAAAAACATCAATGGTCACATTTTCTGCCTTGGGTAGAATATGCACACAACTCTTTGTTCCACTCATCCACAGGACTGTCCCCCTTTCAATGCATCCTAGGCTACCAAACCACCTATATTTCAGTTCCCGTTGCCCCACATTTCATTTCTCTCTTCAAACCCTACTGTACCTCCTTTTTGCATGCTTTTCAGGGGCTGCGCTGCCTCCTCCGTTGCAGGTTGATGGGGCTCCAGTGTATACGGTGTGCATGCTCCTGGATTCCAAGCGCCAGCACAGTGGATTACACTACCTGGTGGACTGGGAGGAGTAAGGGCCTGAGGAGAGGTGCTGGGTCCCTGCTCGTGACATCCTTGATCTTTCCCTGATTGCTGACATTCACAGGGACCATCTGGACTGGCCAGCACCTCGTCCCCAGGGGCGTCCTCCTTTTGGGGATCGTAGGGCAGCAAGAGCCACCCGTAGGGTGAAGGGTATAGTCACGACCACGCCCGCACCTGAATGAGAAACACCTGCCTGTAATTAGAGCAGCCAGGCATAAAGAGCACCACTCCACCACTCCCCAGTTGTGGAATCAGTTTGAAACAACCGTCCCTCCTCTGTTCACGACATGTATACCTCGCCTTACCTCCCCTTCTCCGTGCATCTCCCCGCATCTCCCCTCTTGTTCCTTCCCCATCTCGTTGTCCCCATTCTAGTCTCCCACGGCTTTGACCCTCGTTTTGCTTCATCAACCACATCTATGGATTCTCCGCCTGAAAGTTTGCCCCTTGGATTGATCCACGCCTGTCCCCGACAATTAGTATTTTTTTGCATCCTTGTACCTTCGCAATAAACAATCCAGCAATTGGGTTCACACCCGAGTCTCTAGTCTGCTCTGTGCGACAAGAGTCATCAGTTCACCTGCGACACATTCTAACAGACAAGATGGGACAACACAGGTGCAGTGCTCGTCTGTGATGATGGATTTATTTTACTCCCCTGTCGGGGAGAAGGCAAGGGAGGGGAAAGGAGGAACTGGAAAGGGGTAGGCAGGAGTTTCGACCCGGTCCCGACGGCGTCATCCACGGGCTTGTGGTCGGGGTCGGGGTCGGGTTCGGGATCAGGGTTGTGCTCGCTCTTGAGTGCTCTCCTGCCGCTCAGCTTTGGCTCTCCTACTCCTTCTCTCTCTCCTACTGCCAGGTGCAGGGGAAGAAATAGGGAACGTAATTAGCCCCAGCCGTGGCTGCTTTGCCCCCGTCTCTGCCCCCTTTCTGGGCCGCATCGACGTGTTACACTCCTCCGCCGCCGCTGACTGGTCCCCAGGGCCCGGGGCCGTGGGGCCCTCCCCGCCATGCCCCTCCCCACTGCGAGAGGAAGTCGGGAACCATTTGATCCCAACCCGGCCGGTGAACTATCTCGAAGCAAAAAGGCTGGAGGGCCAGGTACCAGCGGGTTAGGCGGGGGTTCAAGTTCCCTATCGTGTGCAACCATTGCAAGGGGGCGTGGTCCGTGCATCGGTTGAACTCCCGTCCCAGGAGATAAAACCGGGGGGAGAAGACGGCCCACTTGATTGCCAGTCACTCCTTCTCAATGGTGCTGTAGTTGCGCTCTGGGCCCGTCAGCTTGCTGCTGAGGTACAACAGGGGCTGCCACTCCCCTTTTACCTCCTGGGAGAGGACCGCCCCTAAACCCCGGTCGGAGGGGTCGGTCTGTAAAAGGAAAAGGAGAGAGAAATCAGGGCAGGCAAGGACAGCACCCCCACACAGCGTTTCCTTTATTTTCCGGAAAGCATGCAGGCACTGCTCCGTCTACTGGACCGGGTCTGGGGTCCCCTGGCTGGTGAGGTCTGTCAGGGGCACGGCCAAGGTGGAGAACCCTGGGATGAACCAGCGATAATAGTTTGTGACCCCCCCCCCAGGAAAGATCTCACCTGTTGTTTTGTTTTGGGGACTGGACAGGCCACGAAAGCGGCAGTTTGTTGATCTGGGGCCGAATTTGTCCATTCCCCACAAGGAACCCCAGATACCGTACCTCTCTCCTTCCAGTTGCACACTTCACTGGGTTTGCCGTGAGGCCCGCCTCCCTCAGGGCCTGCAGGATCGCCCTCAAGTCGGCCATGTGCCGTGGCCAGTCCGGGTTGTACACGATGACATCATTGAGGTAGGCCGCGGCATACCGGGCATGGGCTGCGAGGACCCTGTCCATGAAGCGCTGGAAAGTGGCTGGGGCCCCATGTAAACCGAACGGGAGTGTGACGAACTGGTGTAAACCAAAAGGATTCAAAAATGCCGAGATCTCCTTAGACTCTAGAGACAAGGGAATCTGCCAGTAGCCCTTGGTGAGATCCAGTGTCGAATAGAAACAAGCAGAACCCAGCCGGTCCAGCAACTTATCCACCCGGGCCATGGGGTAAGCATCAAACTTTGTGACCGCGTTGACGCACCATTAATCAACGCAAAACCGGGTGGAGCCATCGAGTTTCGGGACCAAAATCACCGGGCTGCTCCACTCGCTGTGGAACTCCTCAGTGATGTCCAACTGCAGCATTTTGCCCAGTTCGTCCTGCATAACCTGTTGTTGATGGACAGGGACGCGATACGGCCGACTATGTACCGGCCCTCCGAGGGGCTGAATTCAGTGCTGTATGAGTGTCATCTGACCAGACAGGGGGGATAACAAGTCTGCAAATTCCTGTTATACCTGGGCCACCTCTTGTAGCTGGGCTTCGTTGTGGCCCGGGGCGACCGGGACGGCAAGGGGGTCTAGGCCCAGGTCGGGCAGCTCCGGGTCCAAACCATTCCGCACCGGGACCATGGTGGCCAAGGAGACAACTGGGGCCTCCTGCCAGCACTTCAGGAGCCCCCACCTCGGTCAGTTGACCTCCCTAGTACGCCATGTGACCACAAAGGGTCCTTGTCACTTGGCGAGCAATTGAGACTGCAAGGTGGGAAGTAACACGAGTACCTTCTCGCCTGGGGTGAAGTGACGTAACTGCGTCCCCCGTTGTATGCGCACTCTTGCCCCTCCTGTGCCTGCTGGAGGTGCGCCCGTGACAGGCATCCGAGAGCGTTCAATCGCTCTCTTAGGTCGAGGACATGCTGCAGTTCATTTTTACTGAGGCTGAGGCCCTCCTCCCACACTTCCTTCACAATGTTCAGGACCCTGCGGGGACGCCGGCCATACAATAACTCAAAGGGGGAAAACCCCGTGGAGGCCTGGGGCACCTCCCACACAGCAAACAAGAGGGGGTCCAGCAGCTGGTCCCAGTGCCTGGGGTCGTCAGCCACGAACTTCCATGAACCATGGTTTTCTGGCACTCTGAGTCCAACAAAGCCCAGCAGATACCCCCACAGAACATTACCGGAACTCAGTATCGAGGAGCTAGACCAGGAGCAGCTGCGTCAGCGGCATCATCAGCAACCTCTGTGGCACCGATGTCCATGGCGGAACAATCTCGCTGGAGATGTCCCAGGGACCCACACTGCCAGCACACCGGTCCCTGCTTGCTGGCCGCCAGAGGGGTCCCCCGGGGAGAGGAAAAGGAAGGAGCTAAAGGGACAGAGGGGAGGACACACCGCGAATACCGATTTCCAACCGCAGGAGGGCGGGCCGCGGGAGCAGAAGGGCGCGCAGGAGGAGGGACTGGACGGCCCGGGTCAGGAGAAAGCCCAGGACAAACAGCGGGCTGGGACTGGGGTGGCCTCGGGGTGCGGGGGGGTATCAGAGTGGGTGGGGTTTAGAGGGTGTTGGGGCTCGCTGCCAGATAATTCTCGACCAGGCGGATTGCGTCCGTGAGCATCTGCGGTCGGTGGCACTGGAGCCAACCCGCAGTGGCAGTCGGCATGGCCATCATGAACTGCTCCAGTGCCACCTGCTCCACAATCCGCTCCGGGTCTTGTTGCTCTGGCTGCAACCATCGCCAGGCGGAGTCCAGGCCCCGCTGCACAAATAGGAAGGATCGGGCCAACTCATCCCACCTCAGGTTGCGCAGACACTGGCGGTGGCCCTCTGTCGTCAGGCCAACCTGTTTCATCACGGTCTCCTGGAAGGTGCCGTAATCCGCGGCGGCCATGGCCGGGACCTGTCGCGCCGCCAGCAGTACCTCCCCCGTGAGGAGGGGAGTGAGGCACAGCACCCATTCCTCTGGGGCCCACCAGCAGGCGCGAGCAGTGCGCTCAAAAATTTCCAAAAAAGTCTCCAGGTCGTCCTCCAGGGCCATCTTTGGCAGATGGATGGGGCCGGGTGGTCGGCAAGGGCGGCCAGGGCTTCTACACGGCGTACTACAATGCCACTCCACTAATTATTAAAGCTCACTGTAAGGTTTAATGTTCAAACAGTATTTCAACATTTAAGTTTACGTCATGAAGTGTTCCAGTGCTTCAAACCATGTGTTTTATTATTTGGTCTTTGTTACATCCAGATGCAGAAGTCAAATACCAAGCTTGATGCTTAGAAGGCCATGGCAGAGTTGAACCTGTAAGTGGAAGGAGGGCATCCAAACTTTACAACATCCAAAAGTTGTAGCTTATGTCCCCAAGGAGGTCTTGTCTGCTAAGCACAAGAACATGTTCAAAACAAGATGTTAGTCAAAAAATTTACATTAACTAATGAGCTTATTCATGAGAAAGCAGGGAAGATGTCTGGATTCTAATGCTGTTAAAACCCACTTGGTTTTAACCTATAAAGGCCTTCTTGGATAGGTCAAAGGTTACGGATGGAGACATACATGACCTAATTATTAGGAAACTCCTCTGTATTGTTCCTCTGCATTTATATACCCCTTAGATTTGTTGTTTAAATTTCAACACAGTTTCCTAGCGCTGATTCAAGCTTGGCTCAGCTGACCCGACCTGATGTTGACCTTACTGCTCCATCTCCAAACTCTTTCCTTTTGACATCATTTTGGTTGTAGTCACCTTGAGCAAGGTACTTAGCCAAAATTGCTCCAGTAAAATTACCCAGCTGTATGAATGGGTAGATAATTGTAAGTATCTTAACACTCCAAGTTATTTTGGAGAAAAACTGTCAGGTAAATGAATAAATGTAAGTGTAAGACTGCAGTGTGGACAGAAACAGAGACATGATAGAGTATGAAGGAGAATAGAAAATGATGGGAAGGGTCTCTACTCTGTGGACAGGCCTGTCCAGTGTTTAAAAAGGACATGACAGAAAGATCCCGATAGAAGATCAGGGGCTTTTCCCTTTCTACCTTGGTCAATTATTGACACTCTCATCGGTTATTAATATCCCTCTCTGGAGTTTTGACTATTAACAAGTTTGAATATGGACCTGGGCTGGCAAAACATGGCTTGCTATCAGTGTCTACCTCTAATTACACTTTTCATAATTTTTCATTACCGTTATGGATTAATGTATAAATGAAAAACACACAACTACATGAAATTTTATATTCATGTGCCCATTTATTTTTTCTTTCAGAAAGGACAAAAAAGGACTGGATACTTTGCACATTTTTGACAAGGTATTTTTTGGTATCCATGAGGGGTTTTATAATGCGCAGTTGTATGCAGTTCAGTGGTTAAGGCTGTTGCTTTGCAAAGTGAAACCTGATGATTTGAATCCTGCTCCTGCTGCACTGCCACTGAGCAACGAGTTTACCCTATTAAAGTAAAAGTACTCTTGAATACACACACACACACATTTTCTGAACCGCTCGTCCCATACGGGGTCGCGGGGAACCGGAGCCTACCCGGCAACAGAGGGCGTAAGGCCAGAGACACACCCTGGACGGGACGCCAGTCCGCCACAAGGAACCCCAAGCGGGACTCGAACCCCAGACCCACCTGAGAGCAGGACCCGGTTCAACCCACTGCGCCACTGTACCCCCTACTCTTGAATAAATGAGTTTAAAAAATTAAAGACATTTTGGAAAAAAATCCACCAGGTATATAACTAATAATGCAGTAGATGTAATATTTCAAAGTGACTGACTCCCCAAGTCTGTATTATTTACAGGTACTTGTACTGAGCTCTAACTGTTAAATCGAAGTATTCCCTTTCAATATACACTACAGCTTGTAAAAGTACCAAAATTTCACACTCAAAAGTCATTCATATTCTCTGGATGTAAGCAGCTCCTAATGAAACCAATTTGACATATGTTATATAGGTGAAATAAGCACAGTTGTGATACATATGCCTCTCTTAGAGATCATACCCATTTTGCCAGGAGAAACTGAAAAAGGAAATATCATAGGCAAAAGTACGGATTTAAAGAAGGAAGTGAGACAGTGGATTAAAGTGTGGAGTTCTGTGTACACCTTCACATTGCCCCAACGCTACTGGGTTTTGCAGGTTTCACACTTCTGGTACCATAGGTAAAATAGTACATGAAAACGAGCTGGAAGCTCTGGTCCCTCAATCCATAGATTAGAGGGCTGAGACAGCGGGGGAGTAGGAGAACCACCATATAGTTGACAAAGCGCAGCTGAGCAAAGACATCCAGTGGCAGTGACATCATGAGCACCTCAAAAATGGTGTATAGAAAGGTCATGAGGGACAGACAGAGCTGTGCTGCATGCAACAGAACAGTCCGCATAGCCTTCTGTGCTGATGATCTGTCTGTGCTGACGGACCGTGCCTCCAGAGTGATGCTCACATAGGTATAGAGCAGGACCCCTGCAACCAGGGTAAAGAAGAGGACATTGAAAGCAACCCCCTTATCCCTCTGCCAGCTTTTCCTTATAAGCTGCTCCCGCGTGCACAGCCCAGAGCGCAAGAGAAATGAGGGTTCTACAAACACAACAGTCAAGATGTCAGTTAACATACTGGCAGTACCCAAGACCCAGATGACAACTAAGGCAAGGAATGTCCTCTCGGGGGTGGACAGTTCACCATGCCTGAGTGGAAAACACACTGCAATGTACCGCTCCAGGGACATGACAGCCAGGTTCAGGGGCTCATTGGTGAAGGTGGTCCCCGATATTAATGCGAGCAAACTGCAGAAAGCCTGGATTATTTCTAGATAGAACGCACTGAAGATGTAGAGAACCATGCTTGTCACCAGGTGCAGGATGTCATTGAAGAGCATGTGGGCAAACAGGATATAGCGAGAGGTTTCCCGGAAGGCTGTCTTACTCCTCACAGCAACAAACATAACACAGTTTAAGTAGATGAAGATGGAGTACGTAGCCACAACCAAAAAGAATTTGAAAATTCGTTCATCTGTCATTTTCAGTCTCACACTCTGGATTTGTAAAAGGCTGATAGGAGCAGAGGTATTCTCCATGAATGCCTCTGTTCAGATGAAAATCGTGACACTTGCAGTTTCTGGCTTCCTGTTACATTAATGAGAAATAATTGACATTTTTTTCAAATTGCAAGATATATGTCATTTCCTGGAACAAGTTTGCAAGTATCTGCGTAATATTTACTATACAAAATTATACAATATTATACAAAATTATAGAATTTTGTTTAGTTTGCAAAAAAATGACAAAAGATGTGGAAAGCATTCTTTTTCAGTTTCACAACACAGCATATAATTTAAACCTATACCCCTGTTAAACTGCTGCCAACTCAACAGCTTATGAGAGCTGGGCTGAACTTCCTTACAGCGCAACCAACTGCTGTCTAAGCGCCCACCTGTGTTTCCCTTAATATAGCAACTGGACTGAAGCACATGACTTCAGGGACATCGGTGGGACAGTTGAAATGTGTTTATCTGTGTATGCATTTGGTGAGGTCCCAGAGAATCCTAAACAAAAAGAAGAGCATGCAAAGCAGACCACAGATGCCTTAATTGTTTTCTGTTTGCGGTGTCAGTCGCAGACAGGAGGCTCTTTGTTATCCAAAGTGGTCAAGACAGTGGCCAATGTGAACCAAAGTAGTCAAGACAGAAGTATGTCAGCTGCAAGAAGAACATGTTTAACTGTTGATTGTGTGACTTCTGTTGCTCTTGCAGATTAGAATAATTTTATCTGACACTCACCTGCTGCCCTGCACTGCATGCTGCACTGACTAGGTTTGGCTGAGTATAAAGAGCTAAGCAATCATCAGGTCTTCTTTGACAGGTCAAAGGTTACGGATGGAGACATACATTAACTAAATTTTAGGAAACTGGTTTATTCAAGTTCGAAAGCAACAGGAGATTACCGCTTTACACGAAAGAAATAAGAGCATGGGGAATCTGAGAGAAGGAACCAGATCTCTGCTCTCTGGACAATTCCCTGCCATGTTGACGACTGAGTCATCAAACCCTGCATCTCTCCCCTCTGTTGTCATTAAGTCACTCATCAATTATTAACATGAAGCCTGACTGCCACCTTGTTTGTTCCTCTGCTCTGTAAATAGGGCTTCCCTGTAGAGCTGTACAGAGATGCACAGCAGTGTAACAGGCCTGGGCCTCATCGCTCTGAACTGCAAACTGCAGCGGTAGAAACTCAACCATTATTCTTGCCTGAGAGTTATCATCAGTTTCCAGAACTAAACAAATCATCAGTGTGTATTTCATCTCTGTACAGTACCTTTCCAGTTCAGTGGGTTTTAAGTTTGTTGTTTGGCTTTGTGTCCTGCTTGAGAACATAAGGATTAGGTTAAATACCAGGCCTGATATTATTCGACATGTACTATTACAGCCTTTATTATTTAAAGAAATTAATCTGCTGTGAGTCCATTTTAATAGCATCTTTTTGTTGTTAATTTCAAACAAGAACTGAGAGAGGTACATGAAGTCCATATCAAGAAGAACGCTTTGAGATGGGATCACATGTTAGAAGTACCCTTTTAAGAAATACATATTTGGAAAGGGAAAAATCATTCCATATTCCATGTTCTCTGCAGTCATAATAAAAGAATAACATCTGAACAAAGGCCTAATAATTCCTTAGTACGTTAAAGGTTTTGAGTCCGAGAAGAATTGTAAAACCCTGGCCGCTTCAAAGTGTTCTCGCAGCACAGAATCAGCTAAGCAGCACTCCCAGTAAAAATGAATAACACCTTAATTACAATTATATTTTATGGCATTCCTTGTTGATCCTTCGGGTATTTACATTGATCCATTAACCAAATGCTTTTCTCCAAAAACTTACAAAGTTAAGCTACTTAATATCATTTACCCATTTATACAGCTGGGTGATTTTACTCAAACAATTTCAGGTAAGTAGCTTTCTCAAGGGTACAAGAGCTGAAGGTGGGATCACAACCTAAGGCTCCTAAGGAAGCAGGTCTAACCACTACATTATCTGCTGCCTCTTTCCATATGTATAGATATTCTTCCTGTTATTGCACACATTTTTACTCTGTTAAACTAAATAAGCTCAATGTTTTCTTGTATTTCTGGTTTCCTGTCATTTCCAGCTCATTTCTTGCTTGTTTTTGTTGGCCTTTGGTAATAAAAACATTTTACTGAGAAACCTTGCTCACTCTTCAGAGCAGATCTTTCGAACTCTAACTCCACGTAACATCCACTGGGGTTTGCCAGTACTAGGATATTTACTGATATGGGAATTTGGTCCAAAATATTTCTGATTTCATGGGATGATGTTGAATTTATCCAGTAGAAGGCAGCACTGTCCTGTGCAGTGGCAGATAACAGAAGAATATGTATGAAATATTGGGCTGGAAATAAATGCTTCATCATGAGCCTGGGAGTATGAAGGGCCAACACTGTAATCACCTAAAATAAACAGACAAATAGCAATTCAAGAACATTACAAAAATGAGACACAAGAAATGTGATCATTCCTGAACTTGCTGTGCTCCTCCATCACAACTCTGATATCTGTGACTGATACTCAGCTCAGGTCAGAAGTTTGGCTCTATGTTGCTAGAACTACGAGAGAGTAAACAGAGGAAAGAGATGAAGGAAGAAAGCTGGGTTGGCCAGGAATGGGGTAAAGTTTTCATTCGTACCAATGAAGAGGTCATGCAATACACAGTACACATGGCTACTATTATTGTGAGTTTAGTATGATTGAATGTTTCACATACAAAGAGTCCATATTCAGCTTATGTCTGCTGGGTGTTTATTTTTCCCTCAGAGTACATTATTAAACCACAAAAGAGAACATAATACAATCTATAGTCATTAATCAACTTATCTGACACTTTTTCCTCACAACAACTTGTAGTGTTTAGTTTTTTACTGCTGTAGATGAAGGTACTCACATTACTTACCCATTTATAAATTTACGCAAGCAATTCAGGCTTAGTACCTTGCATGAGAGTACTACCACACAAGCAGGATTTGGTTATCAGGCAAGGACTCTAAACACTTTACTACAGCCTAATGTAGATTTGCATGTAGGAGTATTAATCTTGACCACATGGTGAATAAATATTGAGAAGCACTCAGGATGAAAGCATTTTTACAAATGATAGTGAACTTGAATAACAAACCCTGGATTTCAGCAACATTATAAAATGGAAAATGGATTTGGATTTCATTGTTTTTTTTTTTTTAATTTTCTTTAAAATGACAACAAGGCAAAACATATGTGGGTTCAGAAGTGCGCTGTGACAGGCTTTACTTTCCAGGGGCCACAGCGGAGGTAGTAGAGGAAAAGGGGACAGATGCTCTCATCCCTCAGCCCATAGATGAGAGGGCTCAAGCAGCGGGGTAGGAGAAGGATGAAGAGGAAATTGAGGTAGCGCAGATTGTTAAAGAGTGAGGAGCTGAACACAGCTAGCGCCCTCTCAATGGTGCCGAACAGGAAGGAGGTGAGACACAAGCCCAGTTGGGTCAAATGGAGCAACACTGTCCTGCTGGCCTTCTGGGCTTTGATGGACCGGGCCGCCACCAAAATGCCTCCATAGGTGTAGATGATGGTGAGACCCACAACTGCAAAGAAGAAGCCATTGAAGCCTTGATACATGTCATACTGCCATTTGGCCAAAAATAAACGCTCCCGTGTGCAATACACGTATCCAGTGAGGTACTGATTGTCTGTGATGGCTGAGATAAAAATGTCTATTACAAAATTTACAGAGCCAAGAAACCACACCACCACAATGGTGATGCCAGTTCTTCTCGGGCTGGCAATGTCAGCATGCCGGAGAGGGAAGCAGATGGCCACATAGCGCTCCAGCGACATCGCTGCCAGGTTTAGAGGGGCGTTGCGGAAAGTTGTGCTCGACAAGAGGATGATAACAGAGCAGATGACCCTGGTGAGGGTGACATTGGATAAGCTAAAGCAGTACAATAATGAACCCAACACCAAATGAATGGAATCATTGAGGAGCATTTGGCTGAAGAGGATATAACGTGAGGTCTCACACAATGTGGGCTTGCTACATATACCAAAGAACATGATGCTGTTGAAGTAGATGAAGAGCACAGAAATCATCATGACAAAAGATGCTTTGATATAGGTTGGCCATTCTATCATAACCATGAAAGGCTGATATTGTAGGAAATCAATATCCAGTGCTGAACCATTGAGTCCAACCATTGGTCACAGCCTCTGAACCCAAGCAGAAAGAGAAAAGCAGAAAGAGAACATGAGCGCACAAAAACTCAGTAAACTTTGCTCACACTGCTAAACACTGACTGCAATATGCATACAACTGCATCTTTCTAAACAGCAAATAAGAATCTTCACATTTTAAAAGATGTCAAACATTTAAGTGAAACATAAACACTACATCACAAATATGTTATTAATTACCTGTGCCTACTGAATTCTTGCACTGTTTGGTTACTCACAGACACAGCGAATGTGAGTTTGCTGCTGTAATTTATAACAAAATGAATGACAGATGACATCACAGAGACTTTGCAGCCATGCCCTTTACAGGAAGCACGTGGACAGCGTCTCAGTAGGTGCATGTTTCCATGGGGTGATGCACCATTAAAGAATCATTACCTGTGTTCTATCCCACATCTTAGACTGCATCATATTGCATTGTATGCTGCCTGCAGTACGATGGATAGAAACAGTCAATGGTCAATAAGGAGTAGTTTTCAGTTGTAGCCAGTGGTCAGTATGGAATTCTTATTAATATGGACCAGTTTGGAGTCGTGTGCAGTTTTGATTAGTATGGATCTGCAACTGGAGAAGATGGCAAATTATACAGACTTCAAAAACAGCTGAGGTGACAGCAGAGTATTGACTGAGTATTTAGTTATTGAACACTAAGAATCTCTAGGTACAGTCCTCAGACCATAAAATCAATGTATTAAGTCCAGAAAGCATTTTGGTGGAGGGAGAGAAGTACATCAATCATATTCTTCATTGATAAGAAGGGTGGCATGGTGGGGCAACAAGTACTGTTGTTCCTGTTGTCTCTCAGGATCTCAGTGGTCTAGAGCCTATCCAAGAAGCATCCTGCTCTGGTCTCATGAGCAGACCCTGCAGCGAATTTCCAAGACCATGCAAGAGTTGCTGCAAGGTCTCCAGCAGGACAGGGCTGCGGAATCGGGTAACGCCGCGGTTGTCATCAGCAGCCGCCACAATAGTCCCAGGCTGGCTATGCCCCAGTGGCATGACAGTTCCCTGGAGAAATGCCAAAGATTTATTTTACAATGTGAGGTGGCCTTTACCAGTTTGTTACAGGCTTACAGCACCAATGCAAACAGGATCACCTATTTTGTCTCCCTACTAACGAGACCAGCGTTCGAATAGGCAAAGGCCATCTGGAAGAGGCGTACCCCTACCACCTTTGAACAGTTTAAAAAGCCTCTTTTCCCTACTGCAGGGTAAGGGAGTACATCTTGTGTGGTCTCCTGAGGCATTAGAAGGCTTCCAGGTGCTGAGAAAATGATTCGCACACATCCCGATATTCAAACATCCAGATCCCACACTTCACTTCACGGTGGAAGTGAACGTCTCGGTTGTCGAAGTCGGAACAGTACTTTTCCAGAGCCAAAGGGCCCCACCAGAACTCTACCCTTGTGTGTATTTCTCATGCAAGCTGTTGCCCGCCAAGAGTAATTACGGCATAGGGAATCGGGAGCTATTGGCCATCAAGTTGGCCTTGGAGGAGTGGCAGCATTGGTTGGAGGGGTCTACTCACCCATGCCTTGTTCTCGCAGACCATCAAAATTTGGAATATCTGTGAACGGCTCTCCATTTGAACCCACGCTAAGACCACTGGGTGTTCTTCACTTAATTTCATTTTAGTGTCATAATGGCCAGGTACAAAGAACACCAAAGCTGACATCCTATCCCAAATCCATGACAAGAACCCAATCACTACCTCCCCTGAACCTGTTCTATCTGATTCATGCTTTGTTGCTCTTGTACTGTAGCAGTTTCTACAGGACCTCAAACAGCCCAGGAGGAGGATCCAGGGCCAACCGACAAGCCAGCTGGGAATGAGTACATCCCTATACAGATTAGGCCTCCGTTAATCCAATGGGTTCATAACTCACCATCTGCAGAGCACTCAGGCATCTGAAGGACCTTCTCCCTGTTGCAAGACAGGTTCTGGTGGCCCTCCATCTGAGAGGACATTCAGGATTATGTGGAGGCCTGCAGAGTCTGTGCCCAGGCCAAAACAAACAGAAGCCCAGTGGGTTACTGGAGCCACTCCAGATGCCTTCCAGGCCATGGTCCCATATGCCAGTAGACTTTCTGACCGATCTGCCCCCTTCCAAAGGTAACACCATTGTCCTGGTTCTGATCAAGCAATTTTCCAAAGCATGCCACCTGATCCCCTTGCCACAACTCCCTACAGCTCTGGAGATGGCAGACACATTGTTCCACCAGGCCTTTCACTTGTACAGCCTGCCGAAGGACATAGTGTCAGACCGGGGACCCCAGTTCTCGTCTCAAGTGTGGAAGGCCTTTTTGCACAAGCTGGGAGTCAGTATTACCTCAGGATATCATCCCCAGGAAAATGGCCAGGTGGAGAGGGTAAACCCCAACTTGGACTGGTTCCTCAGGAGCTACTGTAGCGAACGGCAACATCAGTGGTCATGTTTCCTGCCTTGGACAGAATATGCACACAACTGTCTGTCCTACACATCCACCTGATTGTCCCCTTTCCAGTGCATCCTGGGCTACCAACCTCCCCTGTTCCCGTGGCACCCTCATCCCAGCGACGTGCCTGCCATTGACGAGTGGTTCCAGAAAAGCGAAGAGGTGTGGTGGAAGATGCAGGACCATCTTCGCCAGAGCATCCTGCGGTACAAGCAACCAGCAGACCAACATCGTTGCACCTCCTGTTCCAGCTTGGGCAGCAGGTATGGTTGTCCACCAAGCACAACAAGCTTTCATTCCCTTCCAAGAAACTCAGTCCCTGTTCATAAGTCCTTTCAAGATCCTCTGGCATATCGCTCTGGTAACCTACAGGTTGCAGCTGCCCCCATACATGCGCATTTGTCCTATGTTTCATGTATCTTTCCTCAAGTCCTATTGTACCTCCCTTATGCATGCTTTGCAGGGGGCTGCGCAGCCTCCCCATTGCAGGTCGATGGGGCCCCAACATACACAGTGCACACACTCCTAGACTGAAAGCACCAACACAGTGGTCTCCACTGCCTGGTGGACTGGAAAGGGTATGGTCCTGAGGAGAGGTGCTAGGTCCCTGCTTGTGACATCCTTAACCCTTCCCTGACTGACTTTCACAGGGACCATCCAGACCAGCTGGCTCCTTGTTCCCGGGTGTGCCCCCCTTCCAGGGGTCGCAGGGCGGTAAGAGCCACCTGTGGGGAGGGAGGTACTGTCACACCCATGCCCACAAGACAATCACAAGCACCTGGTCACAATCAATGCAGCCAGGTATAAAGAGCATCAGTCTACCACTCCCCAGTTGCGGAATCTCTTTGAGATGACCCTCCCTTCAGCGTTCATGACACTGCCACAGCGCTTTGCCTATCTTTCACAGTGTATTTCCTCCTTGTTTCCTTGCCCGTCTCCTTGTTCCTGTCTTCAGCATCATACCTCACTTCATTGGCCATGTCTTTGGGTTCTCTTCTCGAACCATGTTTGCACCTCTGATTTAACCAGACTTGTCCCGGACTATGAGTATTGCTTTGCTCCCTGTATCTTACATTACATTTATTTTTTTAGCAGACGCTTTTCTCCAAAGCGACTTCTAAAGAACACTAAGTAGCGTTATCATCCCACACACCTTATTCACCAAAGTGTCTTACAATGCTAAATGCACTATTTGCAATGGGTTACTCATCCATACATCAGTGGAACACTCTCTCTGTCACTCATACACTATGGCTGAACCTGAACAGCATGTCTTTGGACTCTGGTAGGAAACCCTAGTACCCAGAGGAAACCCGCATAGACACAGGGTGCACCTGCTCACTCCACCCAGACTGAGTGTGGATTGAACCCACATCTGCTCGCACCACCCAGGTGCTGCAAGACGGCAGCTACTCACTGTGCCACCATGCTGCTCTATTATCTTTGCAATTATCGATCCCACAACTAGCACCACACCCGGGTCTCCAGTCAGCTCTTTGCAACAAGAAGCTCTTTCAGATCTTTAATCCAGCTATAATTTCTCCATAAGCCTCTGCTGGTCTACTATGGAACTGCTAGTGAAGAAGGCTGTCTTCATCCTAGCTCGTGTCTCCTACTTCCTACTCCTCACCAAAACATGAATCACCCCAGAAAATACTTCCACAACTGTAGTTCTCTCCACCCTCCATCCCTCTAGCAGAGGTTGAGACATAGGTATGCTCTCCCCAGTAAGAATATTCAGTTCTCCCTGTCCACCATCCTTGTCTGTCCTCATTCAAATTCCATACCGTCTCTTTCACTGCTCCAATTCCACTCTTAGAAAATTGTTCTCCACCACCCTACTGGCCGCACTGGCTGTATCATGGAAAACCTAGACATTGAGCTCCATCTCAGGAAACATCACTCCAGTGATCCTCCAGGGTAATTTTGGTATGGATTTTCAGGACATTCATGCATACAGCCTTTTGTCATTCCCACAGTCCTTTGATCGCTCTTTGTCCTAGTCCTTTGCCGTTCACAATTCTGGCAGTCATCTTTATCTCACCACTGTTGAAACTGCCCACATATTACCACTGTTAACCCCTTTCTAAAACCAAACTCATTACAAAATTTCTTACTCCTGTCCAGTTGATCAAGAATGTTGCTTCACAAGTTATATGTTACCTGCCAAAGTATTCCCATGTATCACCCCTACTTGTTTCACTCCATTGGCATCCACTGCTCATAGAAATTGAAAATTCTGCTTACAGCCTACAAAATGCTAATAGGATCTGCACTCTGCTTCCTTCAGTGCCTGATCACTCCCTACACCCTAGCAAACCTTCCATGCCTAGCCACCTCTGTCTGGTTGGTGGTCCCACACTCAAGAGGTCCAAAATCAAAAGTCCAAAGGTTCTCAGTTTTAGCTATAATATGGTGAAATGAGCCTTCTCTTTCCTTTAGAACTGCTGACTATTTAAATATTGAAGTAGGGTCTCGAAACACATCTGTTTCAGACCCAATTCACTCCTGACCTCCTGACTGCTCCTTAAAATTGCATTGTTGCATCTGTCTCAAACAGCATTGAACTTCCTATGAATTCTATAGACAGCTACTTGTGTTATGAGTGTCAGTAAAAAGGGGGTACTGGACAAACTAACTGTACTTCCAGAATCATGTGTGTGCATCTGTGACTCCTCATCTGTTGTGAAATGGATTTTTGTTTACTCTGAGCTGAATGTCACTTTGGAGAATCGACTGCTAATATAAATGCAAACATGCCAGCACTTCAGCAGCTGAAATACATAAAAGCAGCACTTCTGTTGTACCTGTTTGTTCAAGGCTGAAGTTAAAAGTCGAGCTGATGTTGAAAAAGCCACACTGCTAAACCTATAGTAATCGTGAGCAGTGAAGGCCAGGCCTGTTACACTGCAGTTTGCCTCCAGAGGGAAGCCCTGTTTCCACAACACAAGAACAAATAAAGTGGCAGTCACAGACTAGACTTTAATAATTGATGAGCACTTTAATGACAATGAATTGTAAGGGGACCAGGTTCGCTCTTGCAATCCCTGTCTCTCTTTCATCAGGCAGTGAACAATACATCTGGGAACTCTTCTTTTACTCGTTAAAAGGTCATTCAGATAAGAGTATGAAGTGCTCACTCATGTGGTTTGAATCTGACTTGATACCTTAAATGTAATATTGACAAGGTCTGCATAAATACATTGACTCTAAGAGCAAAAAACATATACTGACTTGATGACTTCATGTTGTGCTACCAGTGAATTACATCCTATAAAATGGCAACTCAGGGCCCAATGGAAATTCAGATTTGTGTTATCCCAGCTCCTTTAATGCAATTACTAAACATGAACACCACTGAAAAGGTGACGTGATTATGGAGCAACCAAGTAAGAGAAGGAAAACCTGGCCTAGCGCAAAGGTGACCTAAAGCAGTGTCAAAAGGGTTTTGAAAGTGACCAAGAGGACTGTGAAAATCTGCACATTTAAACCATGACTGTTCTCACATTACAGGTATGCTTTGTCTGTAATTAGAGGGTTGGGACACTTTGACCTAAATTGTATGGACTTCAGAAGAAAAAAGCTAATATGTGGGATATAATTCCCACGTACTGTATGTGGGACTTACAATTCTAAATACTTTACTTACAGTGAGTCACTTATGTATACACCAGTGGAACACAGTCTCAGCACACACAATGGGCTTTTTTACAGTCACCACTTCACTTGAAAGACACACTTTAGATTGTGGGAGCAAACCAGAGCACATGAATAAAACAGGAGGAACATGCAAACTCCACATTGACTGAACGGGAATTAAACCCACCTCCTCTCGCACCACCCAGACATTGTGCAACAATGCTATTTGCTATATCACCATGCCAGTGTAGATTCCCTGGTAACCTTTCTAGTGTGGCCCACCTCTGTCCTGTCCAGTCTCTTTAATTCTTCTTGCTCACATTAATTTTCACTTTGGTGCTGCACAGATTTCTGGAACCATTTTCAAGCATTGATTCTATGAAAGATGTATTTGAAAATACATTTCAAGAAAGAAGTGTCTGTAAGCATCCGCTGAGCAAATGAGAGCATCATATAAAATCCTTGGAGGGATTTTGACAAAGAAAACGTCCATCCTGCTTGTTCTGCTCTCACTTCTGAATTCATAAAGTAGTGCTGCTCTCTAGTGGTGCTTGAATGTCTGTAAACCCTGCCTCAAAAGATGAGTAATTCCTCCAAAAAATTAATCCTAGTCTTAAACTTCTGCTACCTGTATTGCTTATGGACACAATGAAACTTACTTTAAAATATGAGAACATTTTATTGATTCACATATCTTTTTGTTTTTCTACTTAGATTTGCTAGGACAGAACAAATATTAAAGCCAGTCTTACCAAGAGGAAAACTAGGAAAAAGGCTTTTTCACAGTCTACTCTTAACATTTAGTGAAGAGTATGACCGCAACCTGTTTGGATTAAAATGTAAAAGGAAGGGGCACACATGAGCATTTTTTTCAGCATCCAGCCCCAGTGATACATCTATGGATTTGCTTCAAGGAAACAAATTGCATTAGATGTTTCAGCAATAGCATAGCCATGGCTTTTATTGAAATCACTTGCACATCAGCCTAGAATTCCTCTGCCATGTTTAGTTTATGAATCTTTTCTTTAAATTTAGTAGTGTCTGTTTTCTGTAAGGGGGGGTGCGGTGAGGCAGAGGGGTTGGACCGGGTCCTGCTCTCCGGTGGGTCTGGGGTTCGAAACCTGCTTGGGGTGCCTTGCGATGGACTGGCGCCCCATCCTGGGTGTGTCCCCTCCCCCTCCAGCCTTACGACCTGCACTGCCGGGTTAGGCTCCAGTTCGCTGTGACACCGCTTGGGACAAGTGGCTTCAGCCAGTGTGTGTATGTGTGTTTTCTGTAACTATTATTGTTAGACAGAAATTAAGCCATGATAAGTAGGTTTGGACAGAACAGGCCATGAAAGGAACACCAGCCCATCCATTAGAACACACACATACTTTCAATCAGACAGTCACCAGTTCACTTTAATGTTGTCTATAAACTGAAGAAGTAAAATCACACAAAGGGAAGACATGGAAACGTGATACAAAACCCCTGCTATTGAACCCTGGAATAATTGCCTACATTGTCCAGTCATAAGTCACAATGTACAGACATTGAAATTTGTCAACTGAGTTGACAGTTGAGTTGGGAGACAGCTGGACTGGTCCGGCTCTATGTTCGATCTGGCCCTTGATATGAAGACAAAAGACAAACTATGTATGAATCAATCATTCTATTGCAATGTGTGCCATTAATCCTTCATCACTAGAATCAAATACACATACAAATATACACCTGAGGCTCACCTCAGAGGCCAATTGTCCTGACCACGCCTGCAGAACCTGCATGATGTCATCTTTCATCAAATCTGATATAAACTGAAGCAGTCAAACTGCACCAGTGATGGTTATGACCCATCTCTGGTGCAAGACAGCAGCTCAACACATATTCACCACTTTATAAGGTAAGGTGTCTTTCACTTTAGCAGATCTTTTCTTTATCTCACTGTAAACACATAGTCAGTGTTTACAATCCACAAATTATTCTTCTCATACTATGCTCAGCTATGACAGCTATTTAACACATTCTCTCTTATTATGTATTTCCTTTGTGTTTGCTGAAATGTTATATTGTCAAGCTACAACTAAGGCTACAGTATTAATCATTTTACTAAAAATTAAAATGTTGTAATGTTGTACACGTCATTCTTCTCTCTGCCACTTGGATTTATAGGCTGTGACCTATGGATGGTGCCAATGGTTCCTCACTGCAGTTAGACTTCCTTTATCAAGCCACCCGGGTGCAGAGTGGCATAGAGACCTTAATGAAAGCAACTGTGCTACTGTCAGTTTCCATTTCCTTCATCTATTTAAACTCCATCATGTTTCTTGCGCTAAGGAGCAGGTCCTCTTTCTCTGAGATGTCTCGCTACATCCTGTTCAGCCAAATGCTCATCAATGATTCCATCCTTTTGATGATCACCTCATTGTTGTACTCCTTGGCCCTTGTCAACCTCACCCTCACCAAGGCTGTCTGCTCCCTTTTTGTCATGGTGTCCGCTGTCTCCTTCAATGTTTCCCCGTTGAACCTGGCTGTGATGTCGCTGGAGCGCTATGTAGCCATCTGCTTCCCACTCCACCATCCTAGCATTGCCACTCCTGGGAGAACAAAGATTGTCATTGTGGTGATCTGGCTCCTGAGCTCTGTGAACTTCCTAATTGAAATATTTTTCTCAGCCGTCTCAGACCCCTACTTTCTCACAGGCCATGTATATTGCACACGAGAGCAGCTTTTTGTGGCAAAGTGGCAATACGACATGTGCCAAGGCTTCAACAGCTTCTTCTTCGTGACGGTCGGGATCACCATCATCTACACCTATGGAGGTATTATGGTGGCGGCCCGGTCCATCAAAGCCCAGAAGGCCAGCAGGACAGTGCTGCTCCATTTGATCCAGCTGGGCTTGTGTCTCACCTCCTTCCTGTATGGCACCATTGAGAGGGCGCTAGCAGTATTCAGCTCCTCACTCTTCATCAATCTGCGCTACCTCAATTTCCTCTTTATCCTTCTCCTACCCCGCTGCTTGAGCCCCCTCATCTATGGCTTGAGGGACGAGAGTGTCCGTTCTGTTTTCTTCTGCTACCTCCGCTGTAGTGCTAGGAGAACCAAACCCATCACAATACACTAATTGCATAAGATCTGCTTCTTTATTGATATCTGGTAATATTGATATCTGGTAATGATATCTGGTCTTTGAGGCTCCTCTGTCCCTCAGTCTATCACGTACATACCGCATGCTGTCACTCCTGTCGCGACTGAATGTCTCCTGTTTCAGGGCACATCAGACCCAAGACTGGAAATATACCAACAACTCCAAACTCCTGTACAGCACAATGATGGACATCACATTACTCCACGTGCAAACCACCACTGTGCAGTCCAAACTCACAGTAAAACTCTGACCCCCCCCCCAACCCGCACTAGCTGAGTTTTTCATCTTTCTCTTTTGTCTCCTGTTTATTCACCTCCAGATTCCCCCCTGGCTTTATCTCTTTCTCCTCTCAAACCTCTTAAGCCTTTGGTGTCACAAGGCAAAAGTCCAACCGTAATCCATTAACATCTTTGCTCATGAAATACCGCAGAAGAAAACACCCAGTGTTTTGCAGTGACTGAAGCTGAATTTGTAATTGGATTTGATCACTTTGGGCTTTGGACAGACAGTACAAGATTCTCTGGTGCTGAGAGGTGGTATTGCTGCTTTGTAAATTCTTGACCTGGTTTGTTTCATTGAAAAATATCAATCAATCACAAACTGTGCATTAATACATTTTGCAAGGCAATAGCTGTTAACACTGTGAAATGGAATCAGAAATAACATCTCTGCCAAGCAGGTTTGACCTGTGTTATGTATTAATTCTGTGATGAAGCACCTGTGAATCTACTTCTTTTCTGACATGACAATAGCTTGTCTCCATCCACCACCCCCTCGCTTCCTGAGTTGAAATGAGTTCAGAGCAGCATCATGCCGGCGCGTAGCTACGTGGTGGCCGTGGGTGGCCAGTGCCACCCCTGACTGAAGCTCGGCCACACCTCTGGCCACCCCTGTTGTACAAAGCACCCTGACCACACTGACAGGTGACTTTTTTTGCCGCTCAAACTTGTATGATGCACATAGTGTTCCGTGCGGCGCTATGAGGCTGAAGAGCTGCGAACCGCCCGCACGGCACAAACTTCTATGCGTAGGAGGAAGGAGTAGGAGCGGGAAACTTTAATTTTGGTACCTTTACTGCAGCCAAGTCCAGCGCAAGTGAGTAACGCAAGAGGATACGGTGATAAGGGGAGTAAAATCAGTGTTGTTTACCTACATTTTTCACTACCATTTCATGAAAGTTTGTTAAAGTTGAGGTACTACTGCGATGTTTCATCATGAGAAACAAATCAAATGTTAGCTTAATACACATAACTTAGCTAATGTTAGCTAAAGTCACTGCAACTGCTAGCTAGCTAATTTTTAAAAATAATGTTACCATAAACGTTACCACATCATATGCTTACATTATGAGTCTGTCACTGTTTTTTGTAAGTAGCTATTCAATTTAATAATAATAATAATAATAAAAGTGTTTCTTGATAGGCGTGTTTGTCTAAACTGTAGAGCATGAAGGAAGCAGGGATGAGGAAAGCAGGGGAGAGATAGGAAGATACATACTTTCCTTTTTACAAACTGAGGACTAGTAGCAGTAAAACTGAAAATGACAAAGAGGCAGGGAAATGAATGCTACAGAGAGGGAAGAAGCAGGGGAAATGAATGCTGCTAAGAGAGACAAGGAGGAAGCAGAGATACAGTCTGAGAAGGAGCTTGTGGAGAAACTCTAGAGACACAACACACATCAGACCAGAATCAGAGATGAGCAAAAACACTCATGTAGTCAGTCGTTGCCCACCAGGTATGTAGGTTACATCAGTTCTATCTGCAAACATAAAATAATAATTTCCAATACCTAATTTGCATCATTAGCATCTAAATATACAAATAATGTAGAATAAGGATCATATTAAATGATATTATAATGTTTTTACAGACATTTCTAAGTACTGCCACTGTAATTTCTTGTGTACATTTGTAATAAAGAAATTCTGTAGAATTTATAGAATTTCTGTCTGTAGAATTTGCTTTTGGTACAGCATGTCACAGTCAGTTGTGATTTTTTTTTTGTTTTTTTGGCCACCCCAATGAAATCACTGGGTCTTACCTGGGCACCCCTGAAGAAAAATTCTGGCTAGGCCTCTGGCAGCATGTAACATGAGTTTCGGTTTTGGGAAGTCTTCAAGTAATGTATTTGATTTACCCACTGTACACTGCACAAATTACTCAACCTAAGTTAAGTCAAGAATTACTAATTAAGACCTTGAGAGGAGAGGGGGTGTGGTGGTGCAGTGGGTTGGACCGGGTCCTGCTCTCTGGTGGGTCTGGGGTTCGAGTCCCGCTTGGGGTGCCTTACGACGGACTGGCGTCCCATCCTGGGTGTGTCCCCTCCCCCTCCAGCCTTACGCCCTGTGTTGCTGGGTTAGGCTCTGGCTCCCTGCCACCCCGTATGGGATAAGTGGTTCAGATGGTGTGTGTGTGTGTGTGTGTATGTGAGCATGAGAGGAATCTGCATACTCATAAGTCTGCAAGAATGTTAATAAAAAGTTATTTTCTTCTCTTTTGTTTTGCATAAATATTAAAAATAATGCCAAAAAATAAATGTTATCTTATGATCCTTTGTAGAAATGTTGTTAGTTAAAACAAAAATCAACAGCACCTATTTTCCATACAGTGGGTTCCCTACTAACAAACTATTCCAGCCATCCATCCATCTTCTGTCCCGCTTGTCCTGAAAGGGTCGCGGTGGCAGCTGTCACGTCCCACGAGGTCACTGCCCCTCCTGGTCAGAGGCGACGCCACTCAGTGCCGCTAGGTAACACTCACGTATCACCTCACAGTCTCATAGGACACGGAGGTATAAAAGGAGCCAGCAGAGCAGAACCACTTGCGGATTCTTAATCAGCAGTTCTATTGTGCTCTCTTGGCGATAAGTAGTCTCTTTTTCCCTCAGTCTGTTTTCTAGGTGTTCATGTTCCAGTCCCGAGTGCCCGTCCTGTCACTTCCTGCCTCTTGTTCTCCAGTCCTGTTCCAGTGTTCCAGTCCAGTATTTCGTCACGTCTCGGGGTTGCGGTCATACTCACTGAGTAGCGTTTCACTATTCACCGTAGTTCAAACACCGTGTGTGTTTCCTGGTCTCGTGTTTCCTGTTTCACTTCCACCGAGTGTCTTACAGTACGCACAGTGCACTTTCAACATCACCCTGCACGTGAGGTCATTTTACGTTTCGTCCGTGTTCGGACGTAATAGCAACGCTCGTCCGTCTCGGACTCCCGTCCGGACGCTACAGCAGCAGGGAGAGCAGAGAGGCCCAGCCGCCCCTGTCCTCTTCCTCTACATGTCCCCTATTCTACTACATGAGTGCAACTTCCTCCAGCTCAACCTGGGGGATCCCCAGCTGTTCCCAGGCCATCTGTGAGATATAATCCCTCCAGCGGGTCCTGGGCCGACCTCGGGGCCTCGTCCCAGTTCGCCGTGCCTGGTATACCTCCAAAGGGAGGCATCCAGGGGGCATCCTTATCAGATGCCCGAACCACCTCTACCGGATCATCTCAATGTGAAGGAGTAGCGGCTCTACTCTGAGCTCCTCCCGGATGTCCGAACTCTTCACCCTGTCACGGAGAGTGAGTCCCAGCACCCTGCGGAGAAAACTCATTTCGGCCGCTTGTATCCGCAATCTTATTCTTTCGGTCATCACCCAGAGTTGATGACCATAGGGGAGGGTAGGGATGTAGATCGACTGGTAAATGGAGAGCTTTGCCTTATGGCTCAGCTCCCCCTTCACCACACTTCACCGCATTACTGCTGCCGCTGCTCCCAGTCTGTGGCCGATCTCACGCTCCCTTCTTCCCTCCCTCAGGAACAAGACCCCAAGATACTTGAACTCCTCCACCTGGGGCAAAAACTCTCCCCTTACCTGAAGGGGGCATACCATCCTTTTCCGTGACAGAACCATGGACTCAGACTTTGAGGTGCTGATACTCATCCCCACCGCTTCACACTCGGCTGCAAACCGTTCCAGTGTGTGCTGGAGGCAGCCATGTGACGGTGCCAAAAGGACAACATCATCTGCAAAAAGCAGAGACGCCACCTTTCGACTCCCACACAGAATGCCCTCCTGACCTCGACTGTGCCTTGATATCCTGTCCATGAAAACCACAAACAGAAGTGGAGACAAGGCACAACCTTGGAGGAGTCCAACACCCACACTGAACAGGCCTGATTTAATGCCAAGTATGCGGACACAGCGTTCGCTCCGTATGTACAAGGACCGAATGGTCCGCAGTAGTGGCTCCGGTACCCCATACTCCCGAAGCACCTCCCACAGAATTTCCTGGGGAACACGGTCCTAGGCCTTCTCCAAGTCCACAAAACACATGTAGACTAGATTAGCAAATTTCCATGCCCCTTCAATGATCTGTGAGAGGGTAAAAAGCTGGTCCACTGTTCCACGGCCAGGGCGGAATCCGCACTGCTCCTCTTCAGTCTGAGGTTCAACTATCGGCCGGAGCCTCCTCTCCAGCACCCCGGCATAGACTTTCCCAGGGAGGCTGAGAAGTGTGATGCCCCGATAGTTAGCACACACTCTCCGGTCCCCTTTCTTAAAGATAGGGACCACCACCCCAGTTTGCCAATCCAAGGGCACTGTCCCCGAGGTCCATGCAACATTGCAGAGGCATGTCAACCATGACAGCCCTGCAACATCCAGGGCCTTAAGCATTTCCGGGCGGATCTCATCCACCCCCCGGTGCTTTGCCACTGTGGCACTTATCAACTACCTCAGTGACTTCCACCAGGGAAATGGACTCTGACAGCCCGAAAGCCTCTGGCCCTGACTCCTGTAAGGGAGGCATATCACTCGGGTTTAAGAGTTCTTCAAAGTGCTCCTTCCACCTCCCGACAATGTCCTCATCAGAGGTCAGAGTTTCTCCACTCCTGCTAAACACAGCCTGAGCGAAACTCCTCCGACCCCTTCTGATCTGCCGGATGGTTCTCCAGAAACTCTTTGAAGCCGACTGATAGTCGTTTTCCATAGCCTCTCCGAACTCTTCCCATGCCTGGGATTTTGCTTCTGCAACCACAGCCGCCTTTTTCGCCTGCCGGTACCTGTCTGCTGAGTCAGCAGTCCCCAGAGCCAACCAGGCCCTAAAGGCCTCCTTCTTCAGCTTGACGGCTTCCCTCACCACCGGTGTCCACCAGCGGGTTCTCGGGTTGCCGCCCTGGCTGGCACCAACAAGCTTTTGGCCGCAGCTGTGCCTGGCTGCTTCCACGATGGAGGTTTTGAACACGGTCCATTCAGACTCCATGTCCTCTACCTCCTCCGGGACATGGGAGAAGCTCTCCCGGAGGTGTGAGTTAAAATCATTCCGGACAAGGTCCTCTGACAGTCGTTCCCAGCACACCCTCATTAGACATCTGGGCCTACCGGGTGTGTCCATCAGTTTTCCCCGCCATCTGATCCAACTCACCACCAGATGGTGATCAGTTGACAGCTCAGCACCTCTCTTCACCCGAGTGTCCAAAACATGTGGCCTCAAGTCAGAAGAAACGACTACAAAGTCGATCACTGACCTTTGGCCCAGGGAGCTCTGGTACCAAGTACACTTATGAGCATCCTTGTGCTCGAACATGGTGTTTGTTATGGACAAACCATGACTAGCACAGAAGTCCAATAACATTTTACCATTCGGGTTCAGATCAGGCAGGCCGTTCTTCCCAATCACCCCCCGCCAGATGTCCCAGTCATTGCCCTGAGCGTGAAGTCCCCCAGCAGGACAATGGAGTCTGTAGGTGGGGCCCTGTCCAGAACCCCTCCCACCTTCTCCAAGAAGGCCGAATACTCTGAACTGCTGTTTGGTGCATAAGCACACACAACAGCCAAAGTTTTCCTCTCTGCGACCCTAAGTCGCATTGAGGCGACCCTCTCGTCCACCGGGGCAAACTCCAACTGTATGGCAGCCAGCCGGGGACTTGTGAGTATCCCCACACCCTCCCAGCGCCTCTCACCTTGTGCAACTCTTGAGTAGAAGAGGGACCACCCCTTATCAAAGAGTTTGGTTCCAGAGCCAACACTGTGAGTGGAGGTGAGCCCAACTATATCTAGTTGGTATGTCTAAACCTCCCGCACCAGTTCCGGCTCCTTCCCCCGAAGTGAGGTGACATTCCACGTACCAGGAGCCAGTTTTCATTGCTACGGGTCGTGACGCCATTTTGGAGAAGTATTTAGTGTTTACTTTAATAGAGCTAGCACAGAGCTAGCAGATGGCGATCACACATAGTAAAGCACTGCTTTAAGTGTGTCAAGCACGCTGCTCTAGCTCCGGCTAGGGTCCTTTACTGTGCTTTCTTATTTACGATGTGTCTTAAAACTCCCTGCCCAGGGGACTCAGAATGCAAAGGCACACACATGATTCACCAGAGGGGGCTGTGTGCCAGCCTGGACTCAGCATGCTGTACAGCTAAGTTATCGTATTGCTGACAATAAATTTACATTTATACATTTACCAGATGCTTGTCTCTAAAGGATTGTACAAAAATTAAAGAAAGCAAAAGTGCATTTCACCAAAAGACACAGAGATACAGACACGTGACTCTTGAAGTAATCAATTACTTCAAAATCATTGTTTTCGAAGATGCATTACATGAGCAGCTGAATACAGAGTTAGAATTCTGGAAGATCCGATTGTCCACTCTGTCACATTCCACTAACAAACTTTTTGAGTCATGAACCAACTCTCGGTCCCAATTAAGTACATAACTTAAGGAGCCACTGTATTTCTGATTCACATTTGACAACTAAAAAGTTATGTTGTGCTGCTTATGCATGAAATAGATAACATGACAAGGTGAGTAAAACCGCAAACCCCGTAAACAACACTGTGTAGTGCACCTTAGGCAAAAAAAAGTAGTGAGGCAGATGGACATGATCGGAAAACAAAAAGTTACTTTTAATCAGGTCTCAGCATCCATTAGAAACAACCAAGATAACTCTGGTCAACATAATGACAAAAACAAAGGACAAGGCATTACAGGAAGTGGAAATGGAGGGCAAAAAAGTCCCAAAATTTCAGCATCCAGAAAAGGACAACAAAGCAAAGAAAATCCTTTAGTCTATTCCAAAATAAATCATAATCAAAGATAAAACTTACAAACTCATTTTAATTTATTAACTTAAGGGCCAAAAATGTTTTACAGCAAAGACACAGGCTTCTTCTTCAGCCCAGTGGACTGAAGAACACAAGAGTCTGCAGTTCTGACGTTGCTGTATGGCACAGAGACAGGAGATATCACAGGGCTTCCTGGGTCAGGTCCCAAACAGACACAATCCAGTCAGCAAGGCATAAATACACTGCAACGAGAAAACCAAAAAAAAAATGCCAGACACACACAATCAGCTCCTTTCACTAAACACACACAACAAATTAATTCTTTCTTCAGAGTCTTGCGAGGCCACACAGTGCTTAATGCTGGCAGCTTCAATCATTCTATTGCAATGTGTGCCATTAATCCTTCATCACTAGAATCAAATACACATACAAATATACACCTGAGGCTCACCTCAGAGGCCAATTGTCCTGACCACGCCTGCAGAACCTGCATGATGTCATCTTTCATCAAATCTGATATAAACTGAAGCAGTCAAACTGCACCAGTGATGGTTATGACCCATCTCTGGTGCAAGACAGCAGCTCAACACATATTCACCACTTTATAAGGTAAGGTGTCTTTCACTTTAGCAGATCTTTTCTTTATCTCACTGTAAACACATAGTCAGTGTTTACAATCCACAAATTATTCTTCTCATACTATGCTCAGCTATGACAGCTATTTAACACATTCTCTCTTATTATGTATTTCCTTTGTGTTTGCTGAAATGTTATATTGTCAAGCTACAACTAAGGCTACAGTATTAATCATTTTACTAAAAATTAAAATGTTGTAATGTTGTATACGTCATTCTTCTCTCTGCCACTTGGATTTATAGGCTGTGACCTATGGATGGTGCCAATGGTTCCTCACTGCAGTTAGACTTCCTTTATCAGGTCACCCAGGTGCAGAGTGGCATAGAGACCTTAATGGAAGCAACTGTGCTACTGTCAGTTTCCATTTCCTTCATCTATTTAAACTCCATCATGTTTCTTGCCCTAAGGAGCAGGTCCTCTTTCTCTGAGATGTCTCGCTACATCCTGTTCAGCCAAATGCTCATCAATGATTCCATCCTTTTGATGATCACCTCATTGTTGTACTCCTTGGCCCTTGTCAACCTCACCCTCACCAAGGCTGTCTGCTCCCTTTTTGTCATGGTGTCCGCTGTCTCCTTCAATGTTTCCCCGTTGAACCTGGCTGTGATGTCGCTGGAGCGCTATGTAGCCATCTGCTTCCCACTCCACCATCCTAGCATTGCCACTCCTGGGAGAACAAAGATTGTCATTGTGGTGATCTGGTTCCTGAGCTCCATGAACTTCCTAATTGAAATATTTTTCTCAGCCGTCTCAGACCCCTACTTTCTCACAGGCCATGTATATTGCACACGAGAGCAGCTTTTTGTGGCAAAGTGGCAATACGACATGTGCCAAGGCTTCAACAGCTTCTTCTTCGTGACGGTCGGGATCACCATCATCTACACCTATGGAGGTATTATGGTGGCGGCCCGGTCCATCAAAGCCCAGAAGGCCAGCAGGACAGTGTTGCTCCATTTGATCCAACTGGGCTTGTGTCTCACCTCCTTCCTGTATGGCACCATTGAGAGGGCGCTAGCAGTATTCAGCTCCTCACTCTTCATCAATCTGCGCTACCTCAATTTCCTCTTTATCCTTCTCCTACCCCGCTGCTTGAGCCCCCTCATCTATGGGTTGAGGGACGAGAGTGTCCGTTCTGTTTTCTTCTGCTACCTCCGCTGTAGTGCTAGGAGAACCAAACCCATCACAATACACTAATTGCATAAGATCTGCTTCTTTTTAAATGAAATTTGGTCTTTGAGGCTCCTCTGTCCCTCAGTCTATCACATACATACGGCATGCTGTCACTCCTGTCGCAACTGAATGTCTCCTGTTGCAGGGCACACCAGACCCAAGAATGAACATATACCAACAACTCCAAACTCCTGTACAGCACAATGATGGACATCACATTACTCCACATGCAAACCACCACTGTGCAGTCCAAACTCACAGTAAAACTCTGACCCCCCCCAACCCGCACTAGCTAAGTTTTTCATCTTTCTCTTTTGTCTCCTGTTTATTCACCTCCAGATTCCCCCCTGGCTTTATCTCTTTCTCCTCTCAAACCTCTTAAGCCTTTGGTGTCACAAGGCAAAAGTCCAACTGTAATCCATTAACATCTTTGCTCATGAAACACCGCAGAAGAAAACACCCAGTGTTTTGCAGTGGCTGAAGCTGAATTTGTAATTGGATTTGATCACTTTGGACTTTGGACAGACAGTACAAGACTCTCTGGTGCTGAGAGGTGGTATTGCTGCTTTATAAATTCTTGACCTGGTTTGTTTCATTGAAAAATATCAATCAATCACAAACTGTGCATTAATACATTTTGCAAGGCAATAGCTGTTAACACTGTGAAATGGAATCAGAAATAACATCTCTGCCAAGGAGGTTTGACCTGTGTTATGTATTAATTCTGTGATGAAGCACCTGTGAATCCACTTCTTTCCTGACATGACAATAGCTTGTCTCTGTCCACCACACCCTCGCTTCCTGAGTTGAATTGAGTTCAGAGCAGCATGTAACATGAGTTTCAATTTTGGGAAGTCTTCAAGTAATATATTTGATTGACCCACTTTGCACTGCACAAATTACTCAACATAAGTCAAGAATTACTAATTAAGAGCTTGAGAGGAATTCGCATACTCATCAGACTGCAAGAATGTTAATAAAAACAATTATTTTCTTCTCTTTTGTTTTGCATAAATATTAAAACTAATGCCAAGAATCAAATGTTATCTTATGATCCTTTGTAGAAATGTTGTTAGTTAAAACAAAAATCAACAGCGCCTATTTTCCATAGAGTGGGTTCCCTACTAACAAACTTTTGAGTAATGAATTTTTTGCTGGTACAAAAATTTTGGAGAAGTATTTAGTGTTTACTTTAATAGAGCTAGCACAGAGCTAGCAGATAGCGATCACACATAGTAAAGCACTGCTTTAAGTGTGTCAAACACGCTGCTCTAGCTCCGGCTAGGGTTCTTTGCTGTGCTTTCTTATTTACGATGTGTCTTAAAAATCCCTGCCCAGGGGACTCAGGATGCACAGGCACACACATGACTCACCAGAGGGGGCTGTGTGCCAGCCTGGACTCAGCATGCTGTACAGCTAAGTTATCGTATTGCTGACAATAAATTTACATTTATACATTTACCAGATGCTTGTCTCTAAAGGATTGTACAAAAATTAAAGAAAGCAAAAGTGCATTTCACCAAAAGACACAGAGATACAGACACGTGACTCTTGAAGTAATCAATTACTTCAAAATCATTGTTTTCGAAGATGCATTACATGAGCAGCTGAATACAGAGTTAGAATTCTGGAAGATCCGATTGTCCACTCTGTCACATTCCACTAACAAACTTTTTGAGTCATGAACCAACTCTCGGTCCCAATTAAGTACATAACTTAAGGAGCCACTGTATTTCTGATTCACATTTGACAACTAAAAAGTTATGTTGTGCTGCTTATGCATGAAATAGATAACATGACAAGGTGAGTAAAACCGCAAACCCCGTAAACAACACTGTGTAGTGCACCTTAGGCAAAAAAAAGTAGTGAGGCAGATGGACATGATCGGAAAACAAAAAGTTACTTTTAATCAGGTCTCAGCATCCATTAGAAACAACCAAGATAACTCTGGTCAACATAATGACAAAAACAAAGGACAAGGCATTACAGGAAGTGGAAATGGAGGGCAAAAAAGTCCCAAAATTTCAGCATCCAGAAAAGGACAACAAAGCAAAGAAAATCCTTTAGTCTATTCCAAAATAAATCATAATCAAAGATAAAACTTACAAACTCATTTTAATTTATTAACTTAAGGGCCAAAAATGTTTTACAGCAAAGACACAGGCTTCTTCTTCAGCCCAGTGGACTGAAGAACACAAGAGTCTGCAGTTCTGACGTTGCTGTATGGCACAGAGACAGGAGATATCACAGGGCTTCCTGGGTCAGGTCCCAAACAGACACAATCCAGTCAGCAAGCCGGAAATACACTGCAACGAGAAAACCAAAAAGAAAATGCCAGACACACACAATCAGCTCCTTTCATCGAACACACACAACAAATCAATTCTTTTCATTAGAGGCACATATCCAATCAGCTCTACTAATCTCATTTATCTCTAGCTGTGAACAAAATAAGTAAATAATCAATAACTAGATCTTCAAACTATTTTGCATCAGAATGCATAACATAGGCTGTATTTCATATCAGGAGGGTATAGATCTTTAGTAAAGTAAAGATATTTAAGACTCTCATTAATGACAAGAAGGGGGCCGTGGTGGGGCTGCGGGCTTGGCTGGGTCCTGCTCTCTGGCGGGTCTGGGGTTTGAGTCCTGCTTGGGGTGCCTTGTGATGGACTGGCATCCCATCCTGGGTGTGTCCCCGCCCCCTCCAGCCTTATACTCTGTGTTGACAGGTTAGGCTCCAGCTTGCCACGACCCAGCTTGGGACAAGTGGCTTCAGCCAACGTGTGTGTGTGTGTGTGTGTGTGTGTGTGTGTGTGTGTGTGTGTGTGTGTGTGTGTGAGAGAGAGAGAGAGAGAGAGATTAACGACAACACTCAAGAATGGAGAAACACTGGTCCTACCTCAGTGGTTCTCAGTTCTTAAACTATAATTTCCCCCTGGCTCAGTTCCAAGTTTGGGAAACCAAAGCACCTGATAATCAAAAACTGCATTGGTTCTGACCAAGTGTGAGAAGAGGGGGAGGTGCTCACCACTGGAACCCATCTTTCCATTCCGTGAACTTGTGGCGGACCATGAAAACAGCAAGGGCCTCTGCAACCTGGATGGGCCAGGTATAACACAGTAACCACAGGGCAATGCTGTGAAGGAAGAAAGACAGCTGCTAAAAATAACACTCCAAGTGACATTTATAGGGTGTGATACACACTTTGTCAGGGGCATCCTCGTGAACAGCATGGCCACACTGGGGTAGAACCTGCATCTGGAACTTCCCTGAAACAAACACACACAAAATTGCACAAAAAACACCTGTTAACTAGTTATTCTTCTCAGACAGAATCAAGTCAAACTTCTGTCTTAACCATATAGTAATTTTGCAAACATGCACAGCTCTTGCTTCATCTGTACCTTGCATTTGTCCAATAGTGAGATCTTTATCAAGCCTGTCAACACCTTCACCAGAGACACAAAACAAAAGTGTGTAAAGAGATTACTATGTAAATTACAGTAACAACCACATCACTTCCAATAATACCCTCCCAGTGACAAGAACAAACAGTGACGAGACCAGAGTTCATCAGTCAATACTTTGCATAAATGACACGGTTTCAGCTATCATTTCTATGTTGATGATAGTCAGATGTGAATCCATAGTAAACCTGTCATTAAAACAAGTACAGTATCTGAGCACTCACTCGACTGCATCGAAAGAGTGACAAGAACAAGCTAAATTAAAACATCTAATTCTACTGGACCATTGCCTCATACTTCATACACACAAGCAGAACATTGTTAACATTTTTACACATGAAAACACTGCCAGGCTGTGTACCATGCTGTCTTTTTCTATTGCAACAAAAACTAGTTAACGCATTTGTTTTCACCACAATGGACTACTGCAATCCTCTCCTTGGTGGTGGCTCAAAATCCACCTTAAACAAGCTCCAATATATTCAGAACTGAGCAGCCAGAATTCTGATGGAAGTCTTACAGTCATTACAGTATCACACCTGTGATAGCACCCCTGAACTGGCTTCTTGTACAGTCTCAAATTGACTATAAAACTCCTCATGCTGATCTAATAAAGCTCTACAGGGCTTTGCACCTCTGCACCTGCACCATCTATCAGTTTATTCCACAGCCTGAAATCTATATCTGACTCTTGTGTCTTGCATGCCCCTCAAAATTTGCCTACATTCTATGGGAGATAAGGCCTTTTCTCGCTACACCCAAAAACTGTGGAAATTCATCTCCAAAAATATCAGGGAATCTCCTACTCTCAACATCTGTGAATGTAGGCCAAAGACACAAATGTCCAGAATCAATTCCAAATTATACATTTTCTTGCGTCCTATATTCCTTTCTCTCTCATCATTTCATTTACTATTATCTATATTATAATCTCTTGGTATTCATTTGCATATTAAATTTAAATTTTCTTGTGTAACTTCAAAGATCACTACTGGTGTAATTTTTTTCCTCATTATTTTGTACTGTTTCTCTCTCTACTTACTGCTTAATACATTTCTTGAGCTACTATTAAAGGTGATGTGTAAAATAAAGTTTAATATTATTAGAGTACCTCCCTCTTACCTGCCAAGAGAAGTAGCTTAGGAACTGGGCAGCTGAGAAAGAGAGACGATAAGCCTCGGAACCAACCATCCCAATAGCGCTCAGTCTTGGCCAGCTCAATACGCCAGGTGAAAAGGCTCACATTTTTTATCTGAGCAGAACAGAGAATGGTGAGCAGGACCCTGAGTACACTCAGACACAAATTCAAAAATTCCCTTGCATATTCCCTCACTGAAAAGGGTAACTTTGTACACCCCCGTGAAGCACTGCTGCAGGTCTACCCCTGGGACCACCTTAAAACCATGGAGATTAATGACCTCTTGGTCGCCTTCTTTCTTCAGCTTGTAGTTAGACTCTCCTCCATCTTCATCCTCCTCCTCTTCCTCAATGATCCCTTCACTGATGCCCTTGGAGATGCCAGGACTGCTCAGGGGCTCCTCACACCTGTAAGACGAGGGTTTGAGACAGCAATCTCACTGAACTGGATGAGGAAGTTGTATACCTCCTGGGTTGAACAGAGATGTGGGATTCTAACCAGTAAATGACTGACACCACATTCTCATTCTTCCAGGAAATCTCCAGTCAGTCAAGACCAATTTAATAATTTTTAGAACAACCGAAGACAACATGAAAAATGTGTGCAGAAGGTACAGCTGGCGGGGATGTAAATCAGAGGAGAAAGTCATCAGCTTGCTCTGAGCAGCTTACAAATCATAAACTCCTCACCTTTTCACCTGTCCCACCATAGACACCCGTGCAGACTCCACATTCCTTATCTGTCCGCTCTTTACACTGCAAAGGTCAAAAAGACGCAAGAACAACATGAATGAAAGTACTCAGTTTTTTCATGTTTTGCTTTAGTAAATTACTGAATTTCTTCCTGCTCACTCACCTCCACTCTATGGCATTCTCCAGTGATTTGAAGGTCCTTGGTCGGCTGCGCAGGAAATTCTGCATGCTATTCAAAGCATCCATGGCTGTCCCTATGTGAGGTGGCCATCAAAATAAGCTGGTTAGCTATGTAACTACTATGGAACCACTGTGAGACAACAGCAAATCATGAAAAATTTACATTTTTATCAAGCCAAAAATTAATTATCCAACAAAACACTTCTAATAGAGCAACTGTTTTTCAGGTGTTGTCTGTGCGCCACTACTAATCTCCAAAGCCTTTCAAGTAGAGTGCAAGGTGATTTCTTATGTATGTCACGTACACGGAAAGAGAAATATGAAAATAAAAAGCACATGGGTTCAGTAGACAATTGCCTGCACAAATGTTCTACTATTGGTATATAGACTTTTGCAGGAAAATGGTCTGAAATTTTTTGTAACAGTTAAGTGGTCTACAATGAAAAATTTGGAACCACTTCAAAAGATGACAGGCGAAAGTTTTCATACTTCCCACATACCTTCCACCACATCAATCACACAGAGGCCAAGTAAGGATGGCAAATGGTTGGCTGCTGATGTGTGAACTGCTATTGCCCCACCCATGCTGTGTCCAATAATCAGGATCGGTGGAGGATTTTCACCATAGAGTGCTTCAACCACTCTGCCAACATCCCTAGAAAAATGAAGACATACCAACATTTACAGTTAATAAGAACACATTTTACACTGTCACGTGCAACAGTTAAATGTATACACATATAATAAGGTATGTACTTTCTAAGTTGTCAAAATAAACATCACATAGAAAACTTACTTGGCCATGGTTTCTGCTGACAGGTCTTCACTGTTTTTTACTTTTGTGTCACCTGAAAACAACACAGTGAAGGTAATGAAAACTGATGATTAACAAAGTCCACCTCCCTCAAGCTACTGTATAGGATAACATTTAAAATGTTTGAAATGTGCGAAAATGTGAATTTTCCACAACGTTCACAATAAACACCTCTTTCAATCCAGTGTCAAAGGTGTTAATAAGGAAGGGGGTAGGGGTGGCCTTACTCACCATGACCCCGAAGATCTAAAGCTACCACTCTGCAGGTGACCCGACTGCAGATGGCTGACTGTAAAGAGACAAGGTCAAAAAGGTCACCTTCATTTTGAATCCTGTGCTCTTCTTCTCCAAAAACAAATACACAAATATCTTTCTAAGATAATATGCCAAACGCAGCAGCCTCTGCTATACAAATCAACAACTTACAGCAGGTTACCACTTATAGGCAATTCAGATGGCGTTCCTCCAGTTTTTGGTGACACGTTTGCTTTTCTAACCACTGCACCATCTGCTGCCTACAGCTGATCTCACCGTGAAGACGGCCCAGGACAGAGCTGAGTGGCCGCCACCGTGCAGGAGCAGAAGCACGGGCCCCTGGGATCCGCAGCTGTAGATTCGGAAAGTGTGCACCGTAGTCAAGGTCAAAAAGACACCAGATGTGACCAACATGACGTCATCTTTACATTGGCAAAAACGTATGACTCCCAACGCCACTTGTGGCCATTTATGGTACTGCAGATGTAAGGTTCCTGCTCAGCTTTTTTCAAAAATAGTTTCTAAGAACAAAATCCTTCCTATGCAAACACACACACACACACACACACATTTTCAGAACCGCTTGTCCCTTACGGGGTCACGGGGAACCGGAGCCTACCCGGCAACACAGGGCGTAAGGCCGGAGGGGGAAGGGGACACACCCAGGACGGGACGCCAGTCCGCCACAAGGCACCCCAAGCAGGACTTGAACCCCAGACCCACCGGAGAGCAGGACTGCAGTCCAACCCACTGCGCCACCGCACCCCCTTTCCTATGCAAACATTATAGTCAAATTAATCTGATGCCATGTGTGATTTATAACAAAGCAAGAACAACGATTTTAATAATAATCTTGGATTTAAATGATAATGTTTTATGTTCACAGGGTTCAATTCATCATCAGTGTCTTGTTCTCATCTAACAGGTTTCAGGTAAAGTCGCCCAAGAGCAAGACTGACAGAGAGCAGATGTGCTTGCGCTACACTTTCGCTAGCTTTCGCTGGTCGAGTGGCTCGACAGATACGAAGATCTTAAGATTTGCAGCCATGAGGATGAAACAAGTGAAACCTCTGCATCCATAAAAGCAAGGAATGTGTTAGGTACTGGGGGAACGGAAGTGGACTTTCACACAATCTGAGCAGTGAAGTTTACTTGAACACTACGTACAGCACCCCAAGCCTATGTATAAAACCTTGATTCACAACACCTGGGAAATGTAAAAGGATATGTCCTTGATGTTGTCATTTTCCACTTCAAGGTCCTCCATGGTTTCAAAGTACTGGCTCCATGGCAAGGGAGAGAAGTCACGTTTCCTTCCAGGTCTGCAATCAATATTGATTGAAAATTCATCACATTGTGGTTCCACATTTATAATATTACAATTACATCACACGTATCACTCTTCACACCTGTCTTATAACGCATTGCGAGGAAGTTCCCACAAGAATACGCCGGTTCACAACCAGTTTCTCATGACGTAGAAGTGCCTGTCAGCGTCACAGCACGCGCGGAGAAAAAAAGTCACGACAGCGGCTGTTCTCGAGATCGCGAAGGCGGGGCGGGGCAACGCGCGACAGCGAGCCAATGAGACGAGTGGGACGGGAGACGACGCGCGGCTTCCCCTGAACGCCGCCGATTCGCGTCGTGATCGGCTGGGATCGTGGGCGCGGAGCCGTGACGCTGTTTTTTCACCGCCGCAACACCGGAGCCCTCACACACTCCTCACACAAGGATCGCACAACCTTGACTCCAAAACAGTCACAGTGCACTTACTTACCAGAAATGCGGGAAAGCCAAGGAGAGTAGGGGGCCGCTAACTAAGATTTGCGCAGCATGCGAGTCTGAATCATGAATGAAAGACGATTTGTGAAATTTCTCTCGGAACTTGAAACATTTTTAAGATGAGAATTGGTCGCATTTCCATTGTTCTCGCTGGAAAGTGACAGCAGGCGGTTATCATAGACAGGACTCGCGCTTTGGAAAATTAAGATCCCCGGTTCCTGAGTGTCCAAATCGATGCAGTAACAAACCCTACCAAATGATTTGAACGTGCGTATCTATTTGTAAGACGCCTAAATAAGTCAGATAAATAATAATAATGATAATAGTGAATCAGTGCAACTGCCATTAGAGCGTTAACAGATAATTGACGGACTGCATTTGTAATCTGATTTATTATAATCTCTGATTTTTTTGCAAGACATTGAAAGTATCATGTCATGTGTGCTACAACTGCAATTACAGCAACTTGGTGTTTTAATGTAATGAGCCCAAATGGTCAAAATCACTGCACTTCCAATAACATTAACAGACTGCACTCATGACACTGCATCTTTACACTCACTTGTACTGAAAGACAGCCTTCAGACAGCATTAATGGCACACTTAATTAACACATTAAAAAGGCGCAATAGTTACAAGATGACATTGCAAGCTTTCCATCAGAAGTAGCATCATCAGAAACTAAAAACTTACCCCATTCTCATTTTCGAACCTGATTGCAAACCTCCTGGTAACGCCGGTCTGGATGACAGTAAATTAAGATGTAACTGTTTCTCCATTATTAGATTATGTTCCTGATATTAAATGTCTACAGTCTCTCTCCAATACAACAAAATCTCAACAACAATGCCCGATCCACCTACTAGTACTTCTGATTCCAATACTGGACTAAAAATTTTACCCACGATGAGGGCATCCTCCCACTATACTATAGCTTTTTTTTTAGCGTGCTTTATTCTGGGAGATGTATTCTTTATTTGCGAGAGCTTCCATTCAACATCCGTACCACACAGACAAACGTTTACTACAGTTCCCAGAGTGCATCGTAAAACACCCTGTTGAAACTATGAAGAGATGACGTAATGTTTTCACTTGACACTGGAAAGCCGTCAGATAAGTTATTAAAAATGTCAGCATTTGCAGAAATTAACGTCAGAGCCTTTACAATTTCTAATTTGATCATTCTGTACCATAACCCGCACTTTAATCTGTCTAAGTTAAATAAATCTTCAATATTTTTTAAGTTTGTGCCAGTGTTTGTATCCCAGTCTAAATTGGTTCATATTATTATGCACAGTGATCTTCCAAAACGGTCATTCGTTTCTGAATACACTTGTTTGGCAAATACTGTAGTTCTTGAATCCAAACGTGTGTAATACATACATTGTGCATTAGGGGGCAGCATTGTTATGATTGAAGACGAATGCGAGCTCTCAGTGTCGAGTCGCTGGCTGTGCTACGCCGATGTCTCTCGGGGAACGGACGCTCCTGGAATGCGCCCGTGTTCTGTTCATTCATTAAAGACATGATTATTCATCCAGGGACAATTAAAAATCCGTGTCCAGGGAAAGTTTAATTTGAAAAAAAAAGTTCAGTTATTCTGAATTCCATGCACAAATGCACCAAATGAACCTGAGTCTTGTTCTACCCTCAGAGAAACAGCCCCCAGCTTGGGCTGTATATAGAAATGGCGCTTTGGCTTTCGCTCGCGCCGAGTGCTCTTATCCCCTCCCACATCTAAGATGTCCGTGCTGTTCGCAAGAATTTTTTTGAACGAATTTTGCGAGACTGTGTGCGTGACAGTGGCTCTCCTGCGATTCCATTCCTCCCTCCCTGGATACCGAGGACAGACGAAGGCAGAACCCCCCTGCCCAGTCAGTCCAGTGGTCCCCGAAACGCGAGCATCTCTAAGGTGTAGGCCACTCTTCACCGGTAGGGGGCAGTAAGGAAGCGGCAAACCCGCTGCCCTGAATTCCGACCGCTTACGTAAGATAGACGCGTGGAACACACACACACACACACACACACACACACACACACACACACACACACACACACACACATTTTCAGAACCGCTCGTCCCATACGGGGTCACGGGGAACCGGAGCCTACCCGGCAACACAGGGCGTAAGGCCGGAGGGGGAAGGGGACGCACCCAGGACGGGACGCCAGTCCGCCGCAAGGCACCCCAAGCGGGACTCGAACCCCAGACCCACCGGAGAGCAAGACTGCGGTCCAACCCACTGCGCCACCGCACCCCCTTACGCGTGGAACAATGGACAGAATTAAGAGAAGATTTTACATTTCCGAGTGGTTGATTGAGAAACAGACAAGCTGCTTCGTTCCTTTTAAGTAGCTACAGCTAGGCTAGAAAAATTAGGAGAGGAAAGTTAAACCTCGTCTATTCACGTTCCGCAATTATCCAGAATCTATGTGATGTTTGAAATTTTTAAGGTGTTTAAATTAGTCTTTTTATAGGTACTAGTTCACTTTCATAGGTAGTGTATTTTCACTTTCAAAGAACTTTGTCACAGCTTTATCAGAGATTTTTTATTGAATTTTACCTGCAAATAAATTTGCCTTCATTATATAGCTTTTAGGGGGCGCGGTGGCGCAGTGGGTTGGACCAGGCCCTGCTCTCCGGTGGGTCTGGGGTTTGAGTCCCGCTTGTGGTGCCTTGCAACGGACTGGTGTCCTGTCCTGGGTGTGTCCCCTCCCCCTCTGGCCATACGCCCTGTATTGCCGGGTAGGCTCCGTGACCCCGTATGGGACAAGCGGTTCAGAAAGTGTGTGTGTGTGTGTTGAGTGGGGGTGTGGTGGCACTGCGGGTTTGGCTGGGTCCTGCTCTCTGGTGGGTGTGGGGTTCAAGTCCCACTTGGGGTGCCTTGTGACAGGTCTGGTGTCCTGTCCCGGGTGTGTCCCCTCCCCCTGCACCCTGTGTTGCCAGGCTAGGCTCTGGCTTGCCATGACCCTGCTTGGGACAAGTGTGTGTGTGTGACAGAGAGAGAGAGATTTTGAGTAAGTAAAGCTGAGTTTTATGCACCTACTTTTGCGATGAACATTGGTGCATAAGTGGAAAGAAACTAAGTTTACATAAGAATCACATATCTGCAACTATGTCTCTTTCTCCTGATGTAATGCACAAATTGTATTTTCTCTGAGATGTACTCGTTTTGGAGAAAAATGTCTGCTAAATGAATAAATGTAAATGTAAGTGGTCCAAATGACTTTGGACTTTAGAAGAAGTCAAGTTATAACTGGACTTCCACTCCAAGTGTTAGTAAGTTAAGGAAACAGTATATAATGTTCAATAGGTTAAAAAGCCAGCAGCCATTCTGTTAAATTGCCTTAAGCATTCATCACCCTCTCAGCACATCTGTAACTTCTGAGGTTAAATATTGAGTCAGTATGTGCTGTTTACCCCCTTGCAGATACTCCAGGTTCAGGGTGCAGAACTGTAAATGGAGCCTTGTCCTCTATGCCTGTTAAAAGAGGCAGAAGACTGTACATTTACATTTACATTATTCATTTAGCAGATGCTTTTCTCCAAAGCGACGTACATCTCATAGAAAATACCATTTGTACATGCGTTAACATTGAGAGCAAGGGACGGCCGAGCACATTCATGGTATTACAGCAACTGCGAGAAGGGAGCATGTGGTAACAGCTGAATCTGTCTCGTTCCAGCTTGCAACGCACTTGGAGTGCCAACCAGAACATGCCAGGTCTCTGCCTCCAGGACTCAACCCATGGGATTCAAAAATGGGAACAAAACTTTAAAAAAATCTTGTCCTGGTGAATGCTGAGTGATTCAGCTTTGTGGCTATTATGCAAAAACAATCTTCTTCTTTAAAAAATGAGTGGCCTTAAGGCAAGAACATGAACATGAAACAAGGTTCTTATGTGTCTCACTAGGCTGATCTTTAACTTTACACTAAAAGCTGATTTCTCTCAGAAGTGTGTCTCTGCCACATTCTCATCAAGTTTGAATTTTATTTATCTGATTTCTTTCTCGCTGTTTATATATATTTCTCGCGTAGAGAAGAATACACAAGTTTGTTGAGATGTCTGTTGACTGTTTTTCTGTTTTATAACTTAATAGATGAAAACAAGGTTCATCTGACCGTTTTGTTACTCTCCACTATCATTGTGTGTAGAGTTTTGTCTTCTAGTGATGAATGAATGAATGTTTTGTTCATCCAATTAATGTATTGTCCATCCATCCTTTATTAGTAACGGCTTGTCCAATTGAGGGTCACAGTGATTTGAAGCTTATTTTAAAAGGACAGTGCCTGAGACAAGGACACCCTGAATGGAACACCAGTTCATCGAAGGGCAATCAAACACACTCATTCACTCACACGTCCACGTACTTGGTGCAATTTAGAGTCACCAGTTCACCTAATACATGTCACTGGACTGTGCAGCGAAACCCACAGAAACACAGGGAGCACATGTAGACTCCACAGACAGAGCTGGATTTGACCCCATAGCACAGGAGCTGTGAGGCATGGGTAATACCAGCTGTACCATCGTGTTACCCTGAATCATACAATTATATTACACTGTAATATTTTCTATACACTAACTTTCAAATTGCAGTATACCTAAAAATTGCTGCGCATTTCTTTCATGAACGCATTATGTAGGATTCTCTTTGAATGAATGGACTGACTCTGGGAAGGTGGATTTCAAGGGTCATTTAGCACTGGGGTAAGTACCATCCAGTCAATTCTGATTTAAAGTGGTCAGTCACATGGTCTTCCTAGCACAGGGTACAGGAGTTGTTTTCCTATAGCCTTCTTCATTTTCGGATTGCACGCTGGGAGAGCATTCGGATTTCATACACCTTGAGTTGAATTTGAGCTTATCTGGCTAACCAGCTCAGGGGCAGTGAGACACGAACATTTCCTCGTGCAGCCTCAGTGTTGCTATCATTAATATTAAAAGGGCAAAACGATTTTTTTTTTTCATACAACAATCAACTAGTATATTACATGGCCACCAGTGTAAACCATTCATAAATCTATTTTCTATGGGTAGTCAAATCCTTGAGCAGCACAACTAGCAAAGACAGTGCAAGCTGTCCTCACCTGTACGTTTAAGTGTATGTTAATGCACTTTAACGGTGCTTTTTCAACACCAACTTTGTTTTCCTTTCTTCTCCTTGTTGGTCTCCGGACCCGGCCAAACCTGCAGCACCACCACGTCCCCCCATATTGCACTGCTCTGTTGTATAAATGTTTGAATAATTGTAGGGAGTTCAGTGTAGTGTATCTAATAGTGTAAGTCACCTAGAATAAAGGAATGAAGCAAAGCGCAAAACAAGTTTAGGGTTTTATTTAAATAAAGGAGGTGCAGAACCAAAGTATATTTTATGTAGCATGTTTCAGTGGAAAAACATGCCCTTAGACTTTCAGAATCCATGTGCCCTGGTAATCTTTATGCAGAGGCACTTGGTTTATTAACATTTGAAGAGTTTTTTTATGTACAGTGTAAAATAATATATATACTGTATATATATATATATATATATATATATATACACACACACAGTATTTATAGTTTCATGTTGGATGTCATAACATGCTTGTACACCGTTCTGCCTTTCATGGATCCAGTTTCAAAGGGAGGGAGGTCTGGGGCAGAGGAACAATTTGTTTACCATGAAATGTGTACTGCCAACGTGTTAAAAGGAACCGGTTTCAGCTGGTTGGGCTGGAAACTGACAAGAAAACAGATGACTAACTAAACATTGTTTTTTTCATGTACATTAGTTTTCTGCCCATGTATGTTGTTTAATGTATGCTTCTAGAAACTCCAGTACTATAATTACAAAGTTTTAGTGCAATATTTTTTTTGAATATGAGCATACTAAATTGTGACATCATAATTTATATTAATCCTACAATGTTTTCCTTTAAGAAAATGTACGTTTCCAAAGAAATGTTAATTTGTGCTTTTTTCAAAATACAGTATATACGTATAAGCACATATTGAAGGGTATTGTCATACATGAATGCCAGATATGAATGATTCCTACATCAAGTTTTCATTGTTGTCAAATGCTATGGACCCAGTTGTTAGACTCTCTTACCCTGTTACATAAGGATGCCAAAAGATGGTCACATGAAGTCTGCCTCTCTGTTAGTCAGCAGTGATGGCCAAACATTGTTTCAATGTGACAAAAGACAGCTAAATTAACACATAAATATACACCATCTACAAGTTATTGAGCATATTGTGTAGGTGCTATAGTTAATTGCAAGATTTTTTTGGATCTTTTTTTCTCTATGGTGTGATATGGTTTACATTTTATGTAGATGTTGTCTGAAGTACTCTGTTCCAGATTTTTAAGTTCTTTGGTTTATTGTGTACTATGTGTACTCATTGTTGCATGGGTGATGTTATGGTCTTTATTGTTTGTTAAGAATACAAGAAAATGCCACCCTTTCAAACAGTATGAAAGCCACATATGAAAGTAAAGTCGGCGCTATTGGAGTTGGAGTCGGTGGTGAACCTCTATAATTACCTTCAACATAATTTCATAAGATGTACTGATGATGTTTTTTCATGACCTTCTTTGCATTCAGTCGCATTCTTGGTCTGATACAAGGTATCAGGGAAGATAAGCAATCAGTATCCATGCTACTGTCAGTATACAAGGGTACTGTTACAAAATACTGGTTTCATAAAGGTTCAGTGATGGATTTTGACCTGTATAACAGACAGGAGGATTTGGGGAAGGTCTGTTGGTGATTGTTAAAATTTCATTCTGTTTAACTGGGTCCTTGTCTCATAATGCTCTGCCTTCTGAGGGAAAATGAACTCAGATCAGATGTTAAAGGACCCAAAAACCAGCTTTCAGATGGATTTCAGGCAGATGCCTCTGAACACACCCCTTCTGTCCCAGATGTGCATTGGCTGGCAAAGCTGGCATTTCCTTAGTTCTGGTGTATTCCATAAGTTCAGTTACCGTTTGCAAGAACGTGCTGTTTTATGGAAGGTTTTGAAAGCTGGTAAAGCGAATAAAAGTTATCTACATAAGTCTGAAGTGGGAAAGGGAGTTTAAATAATTAGATGTGTTAAGCAAACTCCTTTAAAGTATACGTCTGATGGAAGCAGTGTGGATTTTCATTTTGTGTGCTAGCACAGAGGTTGAATCTCATAGTAATTACTTTCAGGTCAAAACTGGAATTTCCACATTGAGGTAGTCTGCACAATTACATTTAAGTACATTCTATGGAAAGAATTATTAAATTTTACTCATAATATTCAATTCTAAGATACTGATATGGCTGAGAAGAGCATGAAAAGTTCATGCTGTATTTACTGCAAATTTTACATCAATACAGCAATCAACAGGTAACAAGAAAATACTTCTAATGTTAAAATCAAAGATCAGTGTTTTTTTAGTTTTCAGGCAGTCATTGGCGGTAGTTAAAATGGTCAGAAAGCTTGGATGTGTAATGTCTTACTTGGGATTGACACTGATTCAATTCACTAGTAACTAGAGGACACTGTGAGACATTCACACATATGCACATTTAGTTCCTGAAATTCTCGGTGGGGGGTGTGCACTCTCATCTGATAGGATAAAAGGTCTAATCCTCTCACACACACTTGGTCAAATATGGGTAGCACATGAAACTGCTTCCAAGAGCTTGCTCACTAAAGGAAAGTAGAAACATACGGCCTTATGTTTCCAGGATGGCACGTGGTAGCGATTCAGTATTTCTGGAATTCAATAAAACTGTAATTTTCTTATGGTTATTTTTACATTATCTAAACAGTAATTGTTGGTAAATTAAAAGAAAAATCTGAGTTTGGGGAAAATGTGTTGTTTTATTGTTTTGTGCGTAATATATACAGCAAGTGTAAGCATTTCAATGAAGCCATTTTGGGGGGGGGGGGGTGAACACTGAAAGAGGCTTTAAATACATGTTAAATAACTCAGTTATATAACCTTTGCATAAAACAATGTGAAAATTACAGCAAAATACTTAATAAAATATTCTCAATTTAGCTGATAAATGGACTGTTATATGCATTAAACTAGAATATTATTAATTAATTTTTAAATTTTGCAAAGAATTTACTGATGACTATATTTTCTTCATCTTGGTACTCTAAGGAAAATTGAGCTTGACATTTCCAGGTTATATTTTCTTTATTTTTTTAATACGCACTGTTAGTGTTTCTAAATTGTGCATTTTGTCATTGCTTTCATTATTGCAGAGATGCAAGCTGAAGTATACTAGAGTGCATGAAACTATGACATTTTAATACTAGAGTTGCAACAGATTAAAAGGAAAGGTTTTTCTCATATTATAATAAATATGTGTTGTTTGGTGTTGTGATGTGTCGTCATCATTATCATTCAATTTATAAACACAGAAACAGGAGACCCGAATCTTTTATTAACGGTAGAGTTGTACTGGTTGTGCTGTGTGGTGAACTTCTAATTCATGTGCAGACTAGCCCTACAAAGATCAATGTCAGCAGGCAACAATCTATACCCAACGGTGAACATCTGAGAAAAACATAACACTGGCCTGCAGTTTGACAGCTGGCCATCTGAAGCTTGTCAGGAGACACGTCTATAAATTGTAGAGCCTCTTGGATTGCCTAGAGCAGCGAGGCTGAGTTTAAGAAAGACAATGTATTAAGTGGAGTGACCCTTACAGGACAGTCTCAATCTCTTCAATGGAATTATAGAATAGTGTTTGGCTTGACAAATTAAGCTAAGAAGAACATGTCAAGAATGTGAAAGTTACATCAGTGTCTGAGAACAAGAGTAATATGTTTTCAAACAGTGACTATCGTCCTGCTGGCTCTGGAAACTGCTTTCTGACTGGTACAGCAATACAGTACTTCATACAATAACTGTCCTCAACAGAACAACAAAAATATTTATTACTTTGCTTCCTTGTTTGTTTTTAAATAGTAGTATCAACAGCATTTCAATGCCCAAACCCCAGAATTCCAGTTAATGTTGGAAAATGTATTTCAAATATTTCAAAAATGCAGTTGAAAGGGAAAGATTTCATTAAAAAAAAAATCACAAAAGATAGAATCGTGACAAATATTTTAAATTTAATGTGTAAACAGGATCCAGTGATTATCTTCAGATTTGGTTTGAATATTCACACACACACACACACACACACACACACACACACACACACAGAGTGTCTGAAACTGCTTCTCCCAAACGGGGTCACAGCAAGTCGGAGCCTAACCCAGCAACACAGGGCACTTGAATATTCAGCAAAAATTAATTAAAAAACCATATAAACTGAGCTTTGCTTCTGTCTGCATTGGCCTCTATGAAACAGCTCTACCACCAAGCCTCAGACAGTGAGTCCCCATCACACCTGTCTAGAGAACGGACAAAGTCTCGGATTTTACTGATTTGCTGAGCCACAGGTCCTGATAAAAACTGCCAGGGGGTGAAAGTGACACTCAGACTTGGGCAAAAGTATGTCCATATCTAGAGTTCACAGTAAATAAAAGTAAGATGAAGCAAGTTAAAACACACAAAGAAAAAGTGGAGGAAATTGGAAAAGAAAAAATGAAAAAACAAAGACCAAAACAAGGATTTCGAATTACAGAGCATTGAATATTAGGTACTTGTTAGTAAAAGTAGAATCTGCGGGTTGTATTTTTTAATTTGAAGAACAAGCTGGGAATCATGGGGCAAGTTAAATGTATTATTAGATGGCAAGTTCCAATGTAAGGGTGTAACAGCTAGAAGTTATCCATGGACAAGAAAACTCCCCATACACCTCTCATTCCCCCCCTCCAGGTGCAAATATTGTGACCCAACTGATGGCTGGCTGCACAATAAGCACCATGGCTGTGTCATTTGCCAAGCTTACTGATGTGGTCAAGGTGTGTTTTCAGGCCCAAGTGAGACTGCCTAATGGAGTGAAGGGGTACAATGGCACCATGAATGCCGATAGGACTACTACCCATGACGAGGGCATCAGGGGCCTCTGGAAAGGTGGGGCATGAATGGATTGGACTCCAGTCCAAAATGTGCACTGGAGCCATGGCATCTATTTCATACCAACGTAAAAAACTTAGTACATCAAAATTCTTTCCCTTTCACTCTCTTTGTCCCTCCTAGGCTGCATACTTAACATAACGTGAAATGCTATGGTGAGCTGTGCAGAGCTTGTCACCTATGACATCATCACGGTGCTCGTCCTGAAGTGTGTTTTCATGACAGGTGAGATGTGCACATAACCTGAAGAAATGATGTGCCACAGTGCCATGTCAACGTATTCACATGTGCATGTGTGCTTCTGTGTTTTGCAGATACTTCGCCCTGCCGCTTAACAGCAGCATTTGTTGCCGGCTCCTGCACCACCATTGTGGCTTCGCCAGTGGACGTGGTGAAGACACGTTTCGTAAACTCCAGCACCAGGCAGTACAGCAGTACTGTGAACTATGCCATCACCTGCTCTCTACAAGGGGTGTGTTCCCATCCTGTATGAAGAAGAAATATCCCCACATATTTACAAACCTTAGTTGAGAAACCAAACCTGAATGGTCAGCACATTAATTTACCTGTAATGATGCCAAAAGGAAAAATAAGCAAATCATTACCGATAAGTCACGGGAAACCTTATTCCCTGTGTTATATTTCCAGAGCCTGTCCTGTGTGTGTGTGTGTGTGTGTGCGTGAAGATTGCTCATTCAGCATTTCCCCGTCTTTCTCCTTGATTTATGCCCTCATTCCTTCACCTTGGCTCCTAGAATATTGTCATGTTCATTTCATATGAGCAGATCAAGCAAGCAGTAGTTTAGGCTCAGCAGTCGTGGGAGGTGCCCTGTTGAGAGCTTGCTTTCAAATGTTTATTCAGAGGCTGCATACTGAGGAGGACAGTTGAAATACCAGTCTAAAGGGCTGATGTGAATGTCATTCAGCCAGCAGGATGACATGCTTAAACCGCACCTAATTTCAGCAGTCCTGAAACTACTGCCGCATAATGAGAAGTTTTAATAAGGGAAGACATAAAGGATGACAAATTTGATGCAACATATAGTTTGACTACAAACGCTACAAACTCCTGATATTCAGGGTCAAAACTTGAACATTTGACAAGATTCAAATGTATAGAAATTGTAACTCCAGTTAGCATTTTAATGGCAGATGTCTGTGTTATAATTTTTATGGACGTTACATTACTGTGTACTATTTTTATAACAGCTAAGAAAAAGAATAGAATTTATTGTTTATCACTGGTCAATGCATTCATTTGTATGTACTATTTAAACCCGGTTTGCTATAAAATAAATCTCATTTGGCTAAACTACTGTAGTTACTTAAAACTGTTCATTGTTACATGAAATAACATCTTTACAAGGCTTATTTATTGCTGAGACTTGAGATGTAGTCACATAATGCTAAGGGTAAAGATTATAACTGCACAATAAGCAGGCAAAATATCACAGTGGAATAAGTTCATGAAAAGCAGTCATTAAATGTAGAATTTAGCAGCTGGAGAGTTTTTCTCTTTTTTTACAGTTACATTTAAGATTTCCTGGAAGTTGTTTTTTTTTTTCTGCTGGTAAAACTTGTTATGTTTATGCATGAAAAGGAATGGAATGTACACCGGTAGAAATACACCAAAAACAAGTATATTTAGGTTTATGTAAATGTGACTAAATGCTCAATAATAAACAAGAACTAACATAATATATTGTGGCATCTATGATGGCATTTTTTGTAGCCGTGTTTGAGCTTATTTGTGTCCGTTTTGTATTTTTCCTGACAACTGTCATACATTTTAATGTAATAAAATGATAATGTAGCACATCAGACTGGAACTTGTTTTGAATTACAGTAATCGCTTCAAGCACAGCCTAAAGATAACGCAGTTGATGCGGGGTGGAGTCACGTGCGGTGGAGTGAACGTAAACAAATGACCCGAGCCAATCAATACTGCGTCTGCCTTTGCGCTGTCGGCGAATCGATGAGCAGCTGTCGCTGATTGGCTGGTTTCTAAAGGCTGCGCGTTGGTCGCGGCTTCTGCACTGTAGGAACGAGATCAACGCAACTCTTGCGCTGTGACGTAAAAGGGCTTTCTGAGGGAGGCTATAAATGCGCATGTGGCGAACCGGTAACGGTGGGGGAAGGTTTTTGAGGTAGTGGTGTCTGTGAAGGCGGCAGGTAGCCTGAACAAAGAAACTCAGTGTTTAATTGTTCTGCTGTTTTAGTTTACGGTAAGGAGAAGTTGTAGTCTTAAAGTTGTCTTTCTTGCAATAACTAGTTAATAGCTGTATGTATCTAATGTGTTTATTAAAGTTCGGTTCAACTTGTTATGTTAATCGACTGCTGCTGTTCTGACACACTTCTTGTTTTTTTCCAGACTTTAGAGTATGTTTTTAAAGTGTTACACTTTAAAGCGTGTTTCTATGGAAGACCAAGTCAACGAAATTATAGCAGAAAGCCAGTTCAGCGAGAGGGATACGTTTAGAGAAGCCTGATCCTAAAAAATGTTTTCTTCCTGAACACGTGGAAGAAAAGGTAAGTATGCGCTAGCGGTTAAGCGTTTTATTTAATTTTATAAACTTGTATGTCGCTTAGGGGAAAGCGTCTGCTAGGCAGTGAATGCAGCGTGTAATTCTCATTTTTAAAATGGTTTTATGATATATGATGTGATCAAGCGATGTATTGATGATTGTATTGTTCTAGTATGAATCGACCTCTACCCAGGCGGTAAGCAAACGCGGCGCTGCCTTTAATTTGTGATAAACATGTACAATTTGAAGGGGTAAACAGATATTTCAGCGATCCTCACTGTACTGTACACGCTGTATAATCCTGGAAGTTGTGGTGTGATGCAACTTTTTTTTTTAAATTTTAAGTATGTGGGTTGGATCAGTTCAGGCAGGCTGGAGTTTACTATACTGTGAGGTTTCACCTTAGCTTATCTTGTAAGTTCTCGGGGGGGGGGGGGGAATCAACAGACGACCCCTGCATCAAGTTGCCGCGTCTGAAAAGTTCTGGCGTTTTCGCTGCGCGAGCCTAGCAACAGAGAGCCGCCAATGAGGAGCGGAGCCGGTTCACGGAACGGGCGCCCCACACGAGGCGGGGTTAAAGGGGGGGGAGGGGGTGGTAAAGGACTTCCTTCTTTCAGAAGCCCTGTTCACACCCGCTTGTATAACAAAAGCGGAACATGCTGCGGTTTCCGTGACGTGCCACCGCCCTGTTATTCTTCATCTCGGGGGGGGGGGGGGGGGGATGTCTATCAGTATGAACAGGGCACGCGAGCAGCTTCCTGCCACATCTCCCACCGCACTTGTGAAAACGCAGCAGTGTATGACCAAAGGTTACACGCAATTCAATGGCCTAATCAATAACCACCTTTCATTGCAGGCTTTGGCAGAGATCACCTATTTCGTCTTCACTCTAGCTCTCGCAGCTTTTGTTAACTCATCCTTGTTGGAAAGCGGGGGGAGGAAAAAAAATGGTTGGATTTGCACCAAGTAATGTGCCACCTACGGCCACAGTCAAATTTATTGGGGCTGGAACTGCCGCCTGTGTTGCTGACCTGTTGACTTTCCCTCTGGACACTGCCAAGGTTCGGCTTCAGGTGAGAACTACCACTAGATGGCACTGCAGGCCTCAAGTATAGTGTATAACCCTTGGTTGGCTGCTTGTCATCTGGTGACGTCATACTGTGCCAAGTGATGTGGTGGCAAAATAAGGAAAATGTTCTCCCTTCTGTGTCACAGAAGGCCTGACAAGTGGGGAATTTTAATTTAGCTGTGGAAAATAGGTACAATATATTGGTAAATGAACATTTTGTTTGTTGGCAAATTACCACATAGAGGCATACTGACCTAGATTTTCCTTGACTCTCTCAATCCTTTACCTTCAGTGTAAGCTGTTCCATGAAGGGGCTGCTATGCTGTAGGAGTCTCCACATTCAGGACCCTGCTCTACGGATGCAGTTTTGCTGCTGCTAGGGGGTGAATGGGTGTTACTGTAACACCTAACCCCTCCCAGTTTCTGTAAAGCTTCTCCTTGCCCCTCTGTCCTGCGCAGATCCAGGGTGAGGCCCAAGCTGCTGCCAATGCTGCAGTGCGCTACCGTGGTGTGTTTGGCACCATTGCCACCATGGTGCGGACAGAGGGCCCCCGCAGCCTCTACAACGGTCTCGTGGCAGGGCTGCAGAGGCAGATGAGCTTTGCTTCTGTCCGCATAGGGCTCTATGACTCGGTCAAGCAGTTCTACACCAAAGGGTCTGAATGTGAGTCCATACCTGACTTGTCTGTGTTGGCCCATTCTTACAAAACTAATCTTCATTGAGTCACTTGCCTAAGCTGCATTAATTTGATTGTGCCAGAAATTTCTTTTAAAAAGAAAGCCAAATCTGCTAGAGTGAATGGCACTTGTAATACTGTCCAGATCCTTGAAATGGACCACCGACTCATGATCTCTGCTCCTCAGATGTGGGGATTGGTAGCCGTCTGCTGGCAGGCTGCACCACTGGAGCACTGGCAGTGGCAGTTGCCCAGCCCACGGATGTGGTCAAAGTCCGATTCCAGGCTCAAGCAACTGTTATGGGCCCCGGCAGGCGTTACCACGGCACCATGCATGCCTACAAGACCATAGCTAGGGAGGAGGGTGTTCGTGGATTGTGGAAAGGTAGCTCTCAATGCAAAAACAAGACTGAATTATCTATTGGTGTTGTGTCCTCCTTGCCCAATTACTTGTATCATTACAGGTACATCTCCAAACATTGCCCGCAATGCCATTGTCAACTGCACTGAGTTGGTGACCTATGACATCATCAAGGATGCGCTGCTGAGAATGACACCAATGACTGGTATGGCTCTAAAGGTTAAGGACTATGCCAATCTAGTTTTATACGTGAGTATCACTAAAACAAAATGCTATTTGTTTAGATGACTTGCCATGCCATTTCACATCTGCATTTGGAGCTGGCTTCTGCACCACTGTGATCGCCTCCCCCGTGGATGTAGTGAAGACGAGATACATGAACTCTGCCTGTGGCCAGTACAGCAGTGCCTTCAACTGTGCTGTTGCTATGTTGATCAAGGAGGGACCCTTTGCCTTCTACAAGGGGTAACTTCAGTCAATTATCAAAAGTTAAGCTTAAATGCCTCAAACTACCAATGCAGTCATCGATTCCCTTATGTGCATTCTTGCTAATGCTTCTCCCCCCCCCCCCCCCCCCCTGCAGGTTCATGCCTTCATTCCTGCGGCTGGGGTCCTGGAATGTTGTGATGTTTGTGACATATGAGCAGCTCAAACGGGCCATGATGGTGGCCTGTTACAGCAGAGCTGCTCCTTTGTAAACATCACTTGTGTGGATTCACATTCCTGTGACTTGCTCCCTTTCAGTCTTTTAATTCTTAAATGTAGTAATAGTTGACTTGGATAATTTTAGCAGACACTCGCATACTTATATTGGTGTGATACTTTTTAACAATTCCCTTTAAAGGGATATGAGTACCAAATGGTTTTATCTACTAGCCTTTGACCCTGTTCACGCTTGCCATTTTGGTCACTAAGCTGGTCTTTCCTTTTTACATATATGAAAATAAAGGGTTTTCCTTTTGAAAGTAAACTCTGCATTAAAATTTATTGCAAAATGGAATACTATAAGGTGAGAACCTTAACCTGACCCCTGCAATTACTGGGCAAGGGCTTGCCTGAGCAGACGCTTGCTCTCAGCAGAGAGCTTCTCTGGAAAATGGATCTCAAACTGGATGATGAGGTTTCCTCGTTGGCTAGGGTCTCCAGACACAGGCATTCCTTCACCAGGCACAACTTTTGTGTACTTTGGGCTGGGGGAGAAAAGGGCCTGTATGTCAGTTGTGGATACAAGGTAAAAAAAGGTCGGTATAATCGGCTGAAATACTTCGCTGGTATCCCTCCTTTCATAATGCAATACTGGAATTAAAAGATCCAATAGGATAAAATATTGCCCCCTTCAGCTTTGCAACATGGCCATCTTAAGTAAATCTCAGACTTACTCCCCCCAATGTTATGTGGGTAGTTCTATTGGGACAGCCCTGGGTAAGTACCTTACTCAAGAATACTGGAGCAGAAGGTAAGCGCTGAACCAACAGCCCTTGGATTTGCAGGTTCTACCACTATGCCATCAGTTGCCCTTGAAGTACTTTTGAGAGCCTGGCAAAACCTAATAGTTTCATTGCACTTGATTTCTTAAATGTTAAAGCTGTAAGACATGTATAATTGTACATGTAAAAATTGACTATATTGACAGGGTCTGATTAACAAGGGTCTACACAGTATTGGTGCTTAATCTTTTTGAGGAAAAGGGCATGATGCATCATCTATAAAATAAAATCTTGTACACCCCCACTACCCCAGAGTTTAAGCATGGGAGAGACCAGGCTGCCTCAAACATACAATGAAGGTGTCAGTGGTTACCAGACCACTACTCAACAATATAGGAAACTACACCCAAGTGAACTGAAACCAAACTACTTTCTATGGTCTAATAAGTCTAGATTTTGGGGAGATCAAAAAATACTGTCAATGCTACTGTATTCAAGTGTGTTACTCTTATTTTGGAACCCAAGCTGGCTCAGACACTGCAGGAGACATGTCCCCTCACCTTATTAAGCCTATGTAATGTTTTTCAGAAGATGAAAGTAAAAGTAGCACTCACTGTACTATGTCGTTGACGGGAACATTGACGAGCCTGCCATCTAGTGTCTCTACTTCTATCGAGAATCCAGTGAGGGCCTGTATGTTGGACATATCACATGAAAATGTCATTTACTGCTGCATGAAAATTACATTTATTAATTTATCTGATGCTTTTCTCCAAAGTGACTTCCAGTGTTAAGGTTAGTTATAACGGGGGAAAAACTGCAGGACAGTCCCAACAACTATCTCATTCTAGTGGTTCATGAGAAGAAAATGACCAAAATGCTTGATTACATCTTCAACTCATTCTTGTCTTTTAGCTTTTATGCTGTTCATTTCAAAGGTCTGCATCCATACAGCTTGTAACGCATCCACTTATGAAGTAGCTTCATTTAAATGTAATTATTTGTACAAAGCAACCACTGAATTTTCACACTTTTACAGCTGGTGCTTCAAAGATTAATCCTAGTCTTAAACTAAATTTATGTCAGTAGAGACTGAAACGTGTTGCCACTAATCCGCTGCCACATCAATAGGTCTATCGACTATTTTTTCCTTACAACCACTCGCTGCTGCTACTGATGGTGTTAGGCCCCTCCATAGAGCACACATTCTGGGTCTATAGGGTGATTGTGAGTGATCTGCAGAAATTTCATTGATGAGGTGTCCAGTGAAGACAAAATAAATTGTAAAAAATGATTATGTGTGTGAACTGACTTGAGTAAATTGAAGGCTTAGAGTGCCGATATTCAGTTCTCCTGAACTGAATGTTGAGGGTCCAGACTGAATACAGCAGACTGTATAAATGACAATTTGGACAGGTAGTGATAGAAGTGGTACTAATAATCTCAGACCACATATGTGGAAAAAATATCTAGAGACCAAATAAAATGGGAGGAGTGTATTTCAGTGTTTTCTTGTCATCTTTTGGTGCAGTTTACCTAGTAGATCTAAGTACCACACACTGGATAATGAGTGAAGCATGTCACATGGCACCTGAAAATCATTACACATTTATCCCACAATGCCCCCACAATATTCTTTTTAGTTTAAGTCTAGGGCTAATCTGAGAGAAACTATTCTTAAATCTTAAACTTCCAAGTACTATAGCATTGATTTTTATCAAATTCACCACTGGAACAAAGCACATTTTACTGTAGGACAGGAGTGTGACCTCAGGGCATCTCACCTTCTCCAGGTCAATATGAGATGTGTAAATAAGGTCATCCTGTTGCCGTGAGAACCACGGGTGAGCCTTCTCCTGCACGATGAACACAATGTCGGCCGGGATGCAGTTGGGTCCCTTTTGGACAGACACCAATGCGGAGAAACCTATGTTCACAAGGTGTTTCCTAATACACAATACTAACCAGAAGAAAAAAAAGACAAATGTCTGAAGTTTAAAGTTTTTTTTTTCCACCTGGTCCCCCTCTTTTTCAAACTTTATCCTTGTCCCCTGCCTCCAGCCTGGTTTTACGTCAATGCTTAGAATTTTGTCTTTAATACTCGATGTGTGTCCATCCTCGTTCATAATCTGGTTGGGAAATGAAAAAAATCTACTTAAAAGCTTGCAATAACAGATTGAGTGACCACCTCGGGTGATGGATGGCAATTAATTACAGGCTCTCTCCTACTGCAGCAAAAGTTTGGTGCTTTGTAGGCAGCTGAGGCCTGCACTCTTGCACTTTGTGGGTCTTACCCGTCGGGATATCTTCATTTTTTTAGTGCACCCATAAAACAGGTCCTCGAGAGCCAGGTGCAGGTCTCTCTCGATGGCTGGATCTTGCTTCTTCACCCCAAGGTCCTGCAGGCTTCCAAATTCAATGCTGACCTCACTCCCGTCTTGAGTGTGAAAATCTTGAGGGCGAAAAGCCCAAACAATGTTGAAACCTCGGCTGCACTTATAGTAAGACGACCGAGAAGTGCGGCTGCAACAACCCCACTGTGACTGACAGAAGGTGATGGGTTTTATTCCCAGGTATGACAGTACATTTAACCACTAAGGACTGCAATTCTGTTGCTAATGTAAAAATGAACTCTATGTGTTTCAAAGAAGAAATATCTTGAAGGTAACACATGGAATTAACTCTCTTTTATAGCCTCCCTTGGACACTTTTCGTATCCCAACTTGCCTGCAAAAGGGTTGTCCCCTCCAAAAAATTGTCGAAAGGTTTTCTCTGGGTTGCCATGGTAGGTGTACCCTTCCGTCCACGCACCATTGCCACCATAATCACACGGAATTCCTCCTTTTAGACCGTCCTCACCGAACTTGTCATACGTGGCTTTCTTCCTAGCTGAAGTGCAAACACAAAGGATGAGCGTATGAGGCTTGGAGAAGTACAACTTAGACAGCAGCGGCTACTGGGCAGGGCCGTGCCCCCCCCCGCAAGGGTTCAACAAATCTTATTACCCCCCCACCCCCCGTATGTGCAGAACTCCTTTTAGTGGCCCAGATAACAGTGTCCGTTCCTGCGTACCTAACAAGTTGTTCCGCCCTCAGGAAGGTACCCAGGCCAGACAATGTGAGATGGCCATACACCCCGGCTACTCACGGTCACTCAGCACCTCGTAGGATTCGGCCACCTGCAGGAAGCGCTCGGAGGAGCCCGGGCCGCTGTTCGTGTGCGGGTGGAACTGCAGCGCAAGTCTCCGGTACCTACAATACATGCAAAGTTCCCACAAGTGAACACGCCGAAGGTGAGCAAACGTCGTGACTATTTCAATATGTAAAGAAAACAAATAAAGTATTATTAATAATAATAATAATAATAATAATAATAATAATAATAATAATAATAAATCTTACGCGTTTTTGATGTCTGCGTCTGTTGCGGTTCGGTTAATTTCCAGATCGATATAGTAATCTCTTTCCATTATTTAGTATAACTTAAGGACAATACGTGGTCTCTGAAAAAGGACTGATGGGCGAAAAGAACTGAACCGTCGAATATGGTTTGCTGACGGTTTACATGCTCCGTTGCCATGGACACCGCGTGAGCTGCGGTGAATTCTGGGAAACTGTCCAACAATTACCGCAAGTTTACATGTCAGAAAAAATGGAAAGATGCGCTCAACTTGTGGTAAAATAAGGAATTAATGGATTGCGCGCTCCAACACTCTGTTCTATGTAGAGTATCTGTAAATTTTAAGTGTAGTCTCCCGCCATTGCTCCAATCCTAAATGGTTTATATTTAATTATTATATATTATTATATCACTAGTATAAGTAATTTTTTAAGTTTGCAAAAGACTCTGATTTGTAAAGTAGTAGATGTCTGTGGGGGGCAAGACTAACAGGGTCCCTGTTTTTCAAGACCACTTAATTCATTTGGTTGAAATTCAGAGTAAAATACCACTGAGGTGACAGTTGACCAAGACTTTGTGGAGCAAATTATCCATAAAGTGTACATATGTGTCACCAATCAAGTAAAGCGCAATATTGTCCACGTTTTTATATTTGTGGAAAAAAAAATTCACATCACTTCAAAATTATGTTTTAAAAATATGTTTCATTATCAAATCACTACACAGTCGATACAAATGGATGATAATGGCTGATCTCTGAATTCAGTCAGATCTATACAACAAATTACCATGACTGAAGGCTATCTGACTGGGCATTTTTTAAACTCAAACTATTTTTCTAATGATTCTGCCTTCATATATAGCAGATATACTTTTAGAGGGGGGGGGGGGGGGGGGGGGGGGGGGGGCAGACAAAGAGTGCAGCATGAAGTGGCCAACACTGCAACAATAGAGGTCAGCTATACATCACAAGATTGGGCAATAGCAAATGTCACCAAGCAATTATGGCCATCCAGTTGAACACTCTTCCTCCTCCCCTGCCCTCTAGCCCAAATCTGACGTCATCAAATAAAGCCTCTTCTGTCAAAGAGTATCAATGGCACATTCAGGGAACAGACGGAAGCGCGGGCCTGTTCTCGCCTGTAGTTTCCCTGGGGACCAAGTTGGCAGTGACAAATGTTACGAAGTAGCCGGAATCGGATGAGCTGTGAATCCAAACTGAGGACACTGTGTATATTTTACAGATACTGTATCTCTCTCATCTGTGCTAACGCTGACAATAAAAGAAATGTAAACCTAATTAACAGAGTGAGGTGATTCCATTAACATTTTAATACGAGATTAAAAAGAGCTGTAATAGGAGAGACTGTTTCAGCTGTGAATCAGTCTGGGCTGACCAGTCAAATAATTCTTTGCCAGTCTGGGCTGACCAGTAAAATATATACATACATACAGAAGCTGTTTATCCCAAGCGGGGTCGCGGTGAACCGGAGCCTAACCCGGCAACACAGGGTGCAAGGGGAGGGGACACAACTAGGACAGGACACCAGTCCATCACAAAGCACTCTAAGCAGGACTCAAACCCCAGACCCACCCGAGAGCAGACCCTGGACAAACCCGCTGCGCCACCGCAACACCCAGTAAAATACCCTTCTGTCAATTACATATCTTTGTTATTTGTTTAGAACTAACACTGGCTATGACTGCCAGGCTCAGCCTGATCAACAATACTTACCTCTAGCTGGCTTATAAACCATTCATTGATTATCTTGAATACATTTATGTTCCCAGATGAATTATTTTCCACAGGTACCCCTCACTCATAGGAATAATTTTCTTCTAATGTCATACAGGAATACAGTTCCCTTACATTGTTTAAAAAAAAGCACAATACACACAATCCTTTTAATCAGCATTTGATGTACAAAGACTGTCTGAAGGAAATGCTGTACACATGGTGTTCTGAAGGAATATCTCATCTTGTGGTGATTAGTTGTTCAACTGTGCCAACAGCTCCTCCATTTCTGGGCGAGATTTGAACCGTGCCTGGAAATCGGCCTGTGTGTGCTGGAGACAAGAAACCACATTGCGATTAAGGTGACATTTCAACGTGTACTAGAAAACATTTAACCACCCACCCCAGTACACACACAAAGATGCATAGTCCTTCATTATGAGGTTAATGATCAATCAACACCATGGGTGACTACTTAACTGATATAACATGTGCATCCCACACATGGAGCAGATTATCTCACCTGTTTCAGAGACAAGTCAACTCCCTCAGGCTGGTTCTTCAGTAGTACTTCAATAAGCAAAGGACACATCGTAGCACTGAGATCCTTGAGCTAAATTACAAAAAAAAAAAAAAACACACATTGTATATTTTGAAACAGAGACCTTTACTACAGTATCCTACACTGAAATGGTTTCATGATATACAAAAGTACACAGCAAATATAAGGGTTAAAGATTAAAATTTCAGGAGGACATACAGTACACGTTTAAATTTAAAACATTCATGCTTAAACTATCATGTAAAGCACGAAAATTGCTATAAACAAAATTATTTTCCACTAGCTAAATAATGGTGATGGTCAGATGGTCTCAGATGTATGTCGCTTTGGAGAAAAGCATCTGCTAAATAAATACATGTAAATGTATGTAAATAAACCTGTACTTGCCTGGATTACGCGTATGTGGGTTTTGAGCACAGCATCTACAACCAACTTGGCGCTGTGCTCCTTCATGAGCAAGATCTCTGTGGTCCTTGTTGGCAAACCATAGCTAGAAAGAAAAAGCAGTGATCCACAAGAAGTGTATAACCTGTAACTGTGGCCAGAATTGACAGTGGTAGGAACATAACCCTTCAGTAAAGACAAATTTACCAAAAGTCCATCATCTCCATAAGTTAATTTCAAATTTTATGAGTAGCTTTTTGATTCAAAAACTTTCGACAAATGGAAAAAATAAGAGACATGATAGGGGCTCATTTCACCTGCGGCTCACTGGAATCTTAAGGTGATTGCAGAGATGGTGGGCATACTGGGTGTAATGGGAGACCAGAGTCATGTCATAGCCGGAGACTGTCAAGTTCAGTACTCCGTACTCAGTCTCTGTCCCCTCACTGATCTCTTTCACCTTTAAGAACTTCTTCCTCCTCTTTGACTTTACCTTTTTTAGGGAGAACTGGGCATAGAAGAGGTATACATAAGGATCACATTAACAAACAATTACCTGAATTTTTGTTATGTCAAAGTTCCTGAAAAACTGCTTATGATAAGTAATACACAGATGAAAAGATGTAACAGAGGACACAATATAACCCTCAAGAAAATAAACTGTAAGGAGTCTTGCCGAATTTTTTGGTATTAGGTGAGAATATCGTCCAATTCCATGGGTTGGCATCGACTTGTACTCTCTTCCATCACTAGGTAAGAGACTGCCTGTTGAACAGAAGAAAACTCAAACCATTATCACATGTAGTACCATTCCTGAAATAAAGGTCTAACTCTTGCTGCTTTTAAAAATTATTCTGTGTACACTGAAAACTGAATTTAACAAATTTAAGACTAAAGAAACTACATATGGTATTATTCAATTGAAGTGAGGTAACGTGATGAGTGTTTCACAGCACAGGCTATTCAGGTTTGAAATTTAGCAGCCTTACTTACCAAGCAGTGGGTGCTGTTTTACAACCACAGACCTTCAAAGAAAATTGCACAGAAGAAATTACAGTACTCCATTAACTAAACATGAGATTAATAAATATAAAATAATCAAATTCCAAAAAAAAAAATCAGTATGTCTGTTTATCCTACATTATTTAAGATGCTATAAACTCTTTTAATAAGTAGTAGTACACAGTCTATACACAACAGTTACTGGGCAGGTAACTCGTTATTACCAAACCAGTTCAATTATCTCTCCTCTAAAGTTATACCAGTCTACCTACAGTACACGGGTACAAACTTACCCTAATATGGATCCCGTCCGCTCCAAGGCATTAATGTGTCGTGAAAAAGAAACTCTTAACTGGAGAGAAAGCCAATACTATTACGTCAGTTGTTTATTTAAAAAGTTGCATATTGAAAAATACATGTAACTATGGCCCATAGTACGGGTTCCAATACAAGTATCTTAAGTACAAGCATATCTTCAAGTATATATCTTTCTAAACCGATCACCGACAAACACCACATGCAAATAACTCGATACAATAATGTACTGCAATCGTTCACTTCATCTAAATCCACAACCCCACATGATGATGATTGTGTGCAGCAGTGGATGCTTGACCTTCTCCATATAACTTAACGACATATCGCCGGTTATTCAGTATACGCATAAGACATAATTAAATTACCTTTGTAAAAACAGTATTCATTGTTCATATACGAACAACAACTAATTTATTCATTAAACAGGATGAAGTATGTCAAAGGCGATGCAACTCAAAAAGAAATTTCTTAGAAAAAGAGTTTCCGGTATGTCCGTCCCTCTAAAATGCAGTTAATGCATCGCGGTCACAATGTTTGGTTCCGTTTCTTTAGCGTTCAACCGCTCCTAGTTTCATTCGATGTTGTAAAATATGCCATCTTAAATTCCTCACTCACATGTTTAATTTTCTATCTGTAAGAGATGAACTGCTTTAGATTCCACACCTCCTCCTTTTTTTTAAGCTTTGCCGATTAATGTTTAAGTGAAGGATCGCAGTAGCTGGTTAAGCGTTGACGCATGATAAGGTCCCTGGTTGGAATCCCACTCCTGCAGTAGTACCAATTATCAATGTACGTGTTCTGAATTGCTCCACTACAAATAACCTACAATATAAATGGAGAAAAGCATTGTAAAATTCCTTAACATGATTGTAAATCGCCTTGGAACATGAATAACCTGCCCAAGTGAAGTAGACAAAACAGTTATAAGCTTGTTACAGTTGGTAAATATATGTATGTCTAAGATTCTTCTTATATCCATTTTTGATTCAATATTTTATTTCAAATACTGTGTCGCAATATCATATTTGAGGCTGAAATCACGCAGTGTAAATCCTAACCGATACACGACAGACATGCAGTAACTTCCTTGCTCGATGCTGTTGGAAAACATGGAGAATGTGCCAAATGACGTTATTTTCAATGTAGATCCAATAAAATGGTTTTTAAGTGTTCGATTGTGCAGGCATAAGAGCACCGAACTCAAACGCTTCCATTGACGTTGTAGTGTGACGTCAACGAGAACAACGTGGCGTCCCTGTCGAGCAACCTAACCCAACAAACAGTGAATCCCCGCCCCGGTGGAACGGATTACCAGGACTATGGAAGGGGCGTTGCAGACGAGTAGTACGCAAAGCTTCAAGCATAAATTTAGTAATGTAGTCAAACGATTTTGGCAGTAGGTAAATAAAGTTGTAAGGAGAACAAATACACGCATTCACAAATTAGGCTTATGTGTTTACATTTATTTAGCAGACGTTTTTCTTGCGACTTCCAATGTCAATGAGGAACTCTATTTACCAGCCCACACGTATTCACACTGTATGTTATATTTTATGATGAATTTAGAATTAGGAATAAAAATAAAAAATACTGCTATTAAAAAAAATTCTTTTAAAAAAACGTTCGTATTTGGGTACACAAATATTTTGTTGCTAGCCTAGGCTAGAAGTGCACGTCCGACCTGTTTCGTAACATTTTGTATCAAAATTTATTTTATAACGATATCGTAAGAGATGACATTTAAAACGTTGATATAGTCAAGGACAATGCTATACATACTGCCATGAGCAAAAGTTCGTTCTGAAATTTGTTTATGCTCTTTGCCGCTGTTCTCAAAATGGGAATAGCTCCTGTGCTGTAAGCGGATTGGTTCCGCCGTCTGTCGATTAAGTGCGTGAGCGCGAACACTTTTGGTTGTCACAAACGCCTTGCTAATAGTACGGTCAGTGGAGGAGTGCGGGGTTTTCTGATTCATATGACCGACAGATGAATTAATGCGGAGGCTGTATAACGAAGCAAGAACGACGTGTTCTTTTGGTTTTCCGAAGTAGTTAGCTCCAGCCTTTCACATTTACAGTCGACGGGCAAGGTAGAATCAACCCAGCTACTTTTCCTCCAACTTAGTAGGGAGGAATCGGATAAGTCGATCGTACGCCTGCTCGGACCGCTGCCGTCATGTCTGCGGCTGGAGACTTCGGAAACCCGCTGAGGAAATTCAAACTGGTCTTTTTAGGCGAACAGAGCGGTAAGTAGGAAAACGACGAGCGCGTTTGGCCCTTCCCGTGGACCCATCGGATCGTCTTGTGTGCGCGCTTCGCGGGGACGAGCCGCTACCCCCGGCTAGCCTCCCCCCCCCACACACAGCACTAATTCGCGCTGAAACTGAGTCTCAATCAGTCAGTGTCAGCACCGTGTGACAATGATGAACCCGTACCCGATTCAGTACGTGGTTGGTTACCAGCTGTTTTTTGTGGGGGTTTTTTTTTATAAACTAATTTCTCGTAGACTTTTTTTCTCAGCAGTGCTAGTTTTGCGTAGGAAAGATCCAGAAGACTAGTTTTTCCAGCGCGTGGCGTCGTGTCACTCAGAAGAACGCAGAAGAGAATGTGAGGTAAAAATGAGGGACAAGTTGGTTGGCGCAGATTAGCGCGCGGAGGGAAAACAACGTGTATTATGAATGAGCAGCGCGCTCACTGACTTGGAGTAAAATGGGGCTGTCATCTGGGCTGGGTAGATCTGCGGTACTTGGCACTTTGCAGGTGAGTTACTGTGAGGTTCCCTCCAGGTTCAGTGGCTGCTCACGGTGGCAACAACCTCAGTTCTTTCCTCCTCCTCTGAGTTATTGGCGTTACTTTTCCTGCTGCTGTGTTTCTCACCAGCGTGGCCACAAGGAGATGGCCGCAGGGACATGATCGTGATGTCAGTTTGCCCTGTAATCTGCCCTCGGCCTTTGGAAATGTCCTCTCCGATGCTGTTTGTTTGCTCTTGTTCTGTTCTGCAGAGCCAGGGCATGTATAAATTACCCCGTTTGTACGAGGTTTTGTGTGCAGCATGTATGCAGACGTGCTGGATTCCAGGAGGAAAGGGCTTCCAGGGGCAGCGGTGTCATGTTGGATGGCTGAGGATCTGTATGGCAGGAGGTCTCCTCTGGCCCATGGGCCCTGCTGAGGAACAGGAGGTCTAACCAGGAGCTCTGGATCTCTCACCCAGACTGTGAGACAGCAGCTTTTCCTTGTCCTCAATACCATCGGTTCACATTCACCCATCTGCATGTGAGCTGTAATTAGTTTTATTAAAGATATTCTCATTAAATCAGCATTTTTAAAGGATGACCTCACTGTACGTGTCTTAAGCGTCAGTAAGCAGCTATTTTATTCTTTTTTTTTTTTGTATTTCTTCCCTTTTTTGTGCATTTAAAACCTCTTATCCTGTCATTAAGTAGCTCATCTTGGATATCCACAAGGCCTCCAGTAGTGATATGTACCAGGTTCTGAAGCCTGCATCAAGTCATCCTGTGTTTCATGATAAGAGAGAAGTTGTTGTTTTCTGGTGCACAACTGATAGGTCTCTTTTAAGGCACTGGTTATTTTTTTTTCAGCTTCCTTGGGCCAAGAGGAAGAGTTATCGTTAAGATTTTATTGATTATGATGCTTGGTGAAGATGGATGAATGCTCTGGAGGGCATCCACATATGCTAGTTACTGTTATGGAGAGCAGTTGAAAGAAAAAAAAAAAATTACCTGTGATAGGCTTGTTTTCATAGAATGCGTGCCGAAGAGAATTGCCAAACATTAGAAAAAAATGTGGGTTTCTAAAATCTTGAAGTTTTCAGCAGGTGGCGTGAGGAAAAGTCCAGCTCTTAAGGGTGATTTGGTCTTTGTCTTAGTCACAGGCTACTGACTTATGCCATCGGGGGAGAGGTGCATCAACTTGTTAGAATGACATCATCCACTTCTGAAGCAGCCGTTGTTATGTTATTCGGTGTATTGGCTGTTCAGTAGAGAGCATAACTTCATCTTGAGTCTTTGTCCTTATAATGATTATCTTGCATTAGTGTGTGACAGTATTGAGATAACAATAACAAACAATTGCTGCTGAACTGCTGCAGTTAAGGTGCTGGTGTTGGATTATGACTTTTGGTTGGAACTGATTGTTGATCAGCAGGATGAAGTTCACAAAAGATGCAAAAACCTATTTTAACTCTATGTTGATTAACCTGATTTTTGTGCCTTTGCTGTAATGCTGGCAAGTATTTTTCCATTGGGGTGAAGTGTGGCACAATGATCTGGTGTTATAGATAGCTCCTAAGTGCTACTCTCTTGTCAAATGTCAGATAATTTGGTGGCTCAACTGTTCATTGGTTGCCTAAAGAAGAGTGGCCAGTGAAACCTGAGATGTGGAGCTCCTTCTGGTTTGTAGTAGAAAGATGAGCCAAATACCAAGGATGAGAGGATCCACCCATCCTATGCTGCAGTCTGCTGGTTTCTGTTCCACTGCAGCTCTGCATGTCCTGACTGCTGTTAGTTGCATAAACAGTGTCTTTACTATTAGTCTTGCATGTTAAATGGGTGTCTTCTAGTAAAATGGTCTGCATAATACCTTACATCTGCTTTTCCCACCTATAGCTTGTTTGGGTTCTTACATCACTGTTTTAAATAAAATTCTGCTGCAATCAGTTATTGTCAAGTTCCATCCATTCCTTTGGGGAATGTTTCATTTGGGATTGAGAGCAACTGGGGAACCCTTGACATCCACCCTGCTTGCTGTGGATTTGTCATCATTACCTGTTATGGTTGGTTGAATGCTAAGTTGATGATGGAGCCCCAAGCCCTTGATCAGGCTGAGTTGTATCAAAGGGCTATAGACATTGCTATCCAACAGAAAAGTAGCTTTGTGGTTAGAAGGCTTGGTGGAGAAATAAAACATTTTTTTTTTTTTAGTTGTTTCGGAATACATGTAGTGTTGCTGATCACTAAATGATCAGGCACCTGCTGAGTCATTGTCAAGGATGGTGGATTGCCTTCAAGCACTAATGATTTTGTTTTTTGTATTAGGGCTGTGAATGGACTGACTAGGCAGCTGTGCTCTTACTGCAGACCACTGGGCTGCCCACAACACACTCTTGAATCTCATTATATCCATTTGAAAACATGTATGGAATTTAAGTGGAAAATCTCTGAATAGCCTCTGAGAAATTTCTGTTTGGAGAGTCTCTACAGTCTGGATATGGACCCCCTGTGGAAAGAGTGTGAGAGCAGGACTTCTTGATAACACTGTAGCCCGTCTGTACAGCACAAGTTGACATTAGCTTGATTCCCCCCCGTGTGTTAGTTGCATGCTGACATGTTGCCTGCTTCACTGCAGACATTTTTTGGCTGCATTGTATTGTGACAGCTGTATTTCTTTGTATAGTTTTTTTTTTTTTTTTTGTTAAAATTGCCACATATGATGTTTAGGGTACTTCTCTTGTGAGTAAGTTCTTAAATTTTAAAAGTTTTACTGTGTTTACAGTCATTTGGTGTTGTCAGTTTACTCATGCTTCAGCTTCTACATGGCTTGCTTTTGATGGGGATTAACAGATGCTTTGCTGGGATACTTGGATCTCAGGGTGCCAGGTTTCAGCTTGGACACAGGAATGCTCTGAGACTGCATTGGAATGTTTGGCTTCCACCAGCCCTGCCCTTGCAGTTTTATTAACCTGACTAAGTGGTTTGCTTTGTGGTACCCGGAAACCAGAGAAATGGTGTCAGGGTCACTGTCATACATTTAAGGGATGTGTAATTGGGTAGAATGCCAGCGGCACCTGTTGTGTCTGCTTGGACCTTAGACAGTTTCTAAATTTCATTAAAAATGAAAAACAGGTCCGAGATGGCTTATACTTGCAAAATCAGTGTTCTGTCCGTGTGTTTTTAGACTAAGAAATTACAGTGCATGCATCCAGGCAGTCCCCTTATCTGTCAACCTGTATCTGGTCAGGAGTGGAGTTAGTGGTTTGTTCAGCACATGAAACCAGAAATGTAAACATAAGAGTAGGTCCAAGTGGACCAGGGTGATGGTAGCACTCACTGTGGGGTACAAAGCATACTGTACAGACACCCCTCGATTTACACAAATAGACCATTCTTCAACCCCTTTACTTAAGTCAAAATTTAGATATGTCGGATTCCTCCACCTCCCCACCATTCAACATAACATTAATAATTATTCCATCTCAGTTATTGCACCTTGACGTTTCTTTCTTATTGTTCTTCATGCTAGCTTTTTCTTTCACATGTTTCACTATCGTATTCAGTCGATTTGGCTAAATCTGGTTCCCATCCTATAGACAATCTTTGTCTACCTTCATACTTCCTTATTATTTTGAATTTCATCTCCAAATCGGTTGCTGTATGCTTGCAAGACGTTTCTCGTTTTCCTTACATTTATTCATTTAGCACATGCTTTTCTCCAAAGCGATGTACATCTCGGAAAAAAACGGTGTGCATTACATTAGCAGAAAAGACTTAGATGCAGACGCGTGATTGAGTGCAGTTATTTTATTTTCTTAGCACCATATGAACGAGTGGCTGTATAAAACTGTCCAAATATCACCGATTCCTTCCTAGTATTTTTTTTATATAAATATATATGATTATGAACATTTATGTTACAGGAGTAGTTGCGTGAAGGTTAATCCGTTGTTTAACAGACATGATCTGAAAGTTATAGTGCATGAACATTTACATGTTACACAAACTTAGTAGATCATAGTCGTAGTGAGTCTGGAAGAGGTGAGTTTTAAGACCCTTTTAAAATGTGGACAGAGATTCAGCAGTAAGTGAATCCTTCAAGTGCACGTTTACCACCAGGCTTTGTGAATAATGAAATTGGTTTTTTTTAAAAAAAAAAAATGCGAAAAAGCACTACGCTAACACTAGGAGATGCGTTCACGGCTCAAAATGCGCGAGAACTGGGAAGATGCAGCTTCCTGCCTTGTCTGGCTACGCCGACTTCGTGCTTAAAGTATTTCAGGTGTTTTGCGTAAGCACTATTCATGAATGTGTATGCCAAGAATTTTTTACGTAAATCCGGATTTACACAAGTTGAATTTAGAGGGGTGTCTGTATTACGTTCTAATGTGATGCACATGACTCTTATATCAAACATTACATCTATCTCAATGTGTATAGGCCTTTCTGTGCCTAATCAAGCAGGAAAATCATGGCAGTACAACTCTGCTCTTCTTTTTTACATTAGTAATGGATGGATGTGGTTTTTAGGTAAGGAATGGACCGTGGTTTACCATTGCCTTGTTTCATGCATCTGCAGGGTGGAAACACAGAGTGAACATGCAAACTCTGCACACACTAAGCTAGATTCAAATACATGCCCAACACACAGCACAGGACCTGTGAAGCACTGGGTTTAGCCAATGTGCCGTTGTCCCTTAAATTGGTAATAAAGGAAGCCATATACTGTGGTCAAGGTCATCCCCCTGAATTTGTATAGGTGTAAGAGATAAAGATAGAATGCTGGGCAGTATCGATGGTCTCAATCAACACTTTGGCTCTCTGGGCATAAGTGACTGGTTCTGGGTGGGGTTTTTAATTCCTCTTGTGTTGTCAGTAGCAGGAACACAAAGATGCAGTGTGCATGGAATCCAGGCATCAGTAGAAAAGGTATGAAAGCAAGGTTCCACATGACAGTTGAAGCCCTTCCAGTCCTTAAGCTTCTATCATATCCAGTATAGTTGACTTGAGTTGGAACACTTGTCTGTTTTGACAGCTGTTGTGGTACCTGGCCCCCATATTCTCCAACGCAACTGAAAAACCTAAATTGCCAAAGAGGAAGGAACCATCAAGGCAGAAGGGGATTATTGTATGGGTTAAAAACTTGGATTAGGATGGAGACTGTCATGATTAACGAGGAGGAACACACTGTGTGTGGATGAAAGGTAATGACAGTGTTTGGGCCATCTTGTCACCACCGAGGAAAAAGAGAACACGCTACCCTTTCTTCATATCCTGTATGTGGGGGGTGGGGGTTTGGAGATGAAGTTATTCCCGTCAAAGGGCAATACACCTTGCTTTTATGCATACATGTTATGTTTATCACTATGTTCAACTGCTGCTCAGCCACTCCTCAGATGTGACCATATTGTTTAGGATGAACACACCCTACAAGCTTACGCATCCCCAAAAAGTAATGGGGAGATGGTCCACTTGTTGCTTTCAAAAACCTGTGAAGTCAAGGTTACATGGAAGTGCGTTCTTTCACCCTCCCATGTGTCCACAGTGTTTTTCCCCTCTGTACTCCTTTGCATTTTCATCCAGTGGTTCTGACTGAACACTTCTCTTCTGCACTGCTTACACTTTGATTTTCTCATAAGCAGTCTTCTGAGTAATATGGGAGTGACAACAGAGGAATTAGTCTGACGAATCTACAAGGCTGATCTCCAAGTAGCTGAAAAATGGGTGTTTTTCTTGTAGCGGCTTAATTTATCCACAGGATGCGCTCTGTGGTTGGGTTTTGGTGGAATGGAGAGACAGGTGTGGAGCAGAGGAGCAGGCTTAAGGGAGTTCAGTGGGATGGGCCCCTTTTTCTGAGAAAGGGGTCAGCTGGGGTATGGAGGGGGGATGTTCTCAAATATGAACTGAAGTATTTTGGTATCTGGCCTAGTTGTGAAGGCAGGATATGATGACAGGAGGGAAGGAGGAAGACTTATGGTTGCACAAAGAGTACCATTGTGAACACACAGAAATGCATAAGAACAATGCCCTGATCCAAATTCAACTGCCCCACCTACTTTTAAGTCCAGGATTGTGTCCATGTGAAACTTTCACAATGACTTTTTTACACATGTTTTTGGGAGACAGGATTAAAATTCATAAGCATGTGTGAAAAGTACATGCAAGTCAGACAGCCGCTCCAGCTTATCGGTGTTGCTGATGTGTGGTAGCACTGTTCCTTCCACTTATTTTCACTTCACGTTCTTCCATGCTTCAGTGCCTGGACTGAACCATCCCAGCAGGAGGACAAGGGCACACCCACTCTTCCACCTAACCTCAGAACAGTCTCTTTTGGGCCAGTGCTATTGTCTGCTGAAGCTCTTGTCTTATTTCGTTGCATGTTGTGTGAGTTTGAGGGGAAAGCAGCTTCAAGTCTTTGTTGTGTCGTCTTTGTGTGCATGTATCCTTGCCACCACCCCCAAAGTGGAGGAGGTAGGAGAGGGGGTAGACTGCCCAAGTTAGTGGGATCTAGCCTGGCAGTTTGTATTGTGGGAGATGAGATGTTTTGTGTCTCCCACCCCTTGGTACTTTTTCATCCCCTTTCACAAAGCTGTGGGGGTGGGGCTGGACAATTGCTGTCGCTCTGCTTCCCAGTTGGTCCATCTGAAAAGACTGATGAAAATTCATGAACATAGTCTTCGGTCCTGCTGCACTTTCCGTTCAGCAGTTTGTAGAAAGGAGTTCAGTTGAATAAGGGCCTGAACCCAAGTCTGAACCTTAACACAATTGAGATTAAGGTAAGGTCAGAAGTTGATTATTGCACAGTTGTGAGAAAAAGTTTGTGAGCCCTTTGGAATTATCTGCATTTTTGTATGAATGCCACCTAAAATGTGATCTCATCTTCATCTATATCCTGTAATAAGTAAAGGCTGTCTTATTTAACAAACATCCACAACATTTTACATTTCATTGTCTTTATTAAACAAATGGTTTTAGCAATCACATTTTTGAAGGAAGTTAACTGGAGTCATGTTCCAGTCAATGAGTCAGGACATCCAGTCAACTAAGATGTGCGTTTGACCTGACCTGTCCTGCCACATAAAACACAATTTTGGTTACCTACTCTTCGCAACAGAATTTCCTCTGTCATCCGAGTAGAATGCCCAGCAAGGGTTGGGCCGCCACAGGACCTTGGATCCCCTGAGGGGTTTTTTTTTTTTTTTTGTTTGTAGTTTGAAAGGTTTTTGTTTCCTCTCTTCCCTGGCCAGATGGCTTAGTCTGCAGTGATCTACATTTGTTTTAGTGTATTATCATTGAATTCTGTTGTAGCCTTGTGTCATGCGGGTGGGAAAGATGCCCAACTTTATATAAAAAAAAAAAAAAATGTGTATCTCCAGAATTCAATGCAAAATGGCCCATAAGACAGGAAAGTGTTACAAAAGGGTTTCTAAACACTTGAGCCTCCATCTGTCGACAGTCAGGTAGAAAGTGTATAAATTGGGGGAAAAAATTTGGAAAGGAGCGACGTTGCTCCCTAGGATTAGGAATCCTGCAAAGATCTGTGCAAAGGCATGTTCTACAATGTTCAAACAAGTAAACGACAAAGAACCGTCTGTTGACAAGTAAGGATCTGCAGGCTTTTATGGCACTTATGTCTGCTCATGATTCAACCATAAGAAAAATGAGTGGTGTTCACTGGAGATTGCCACAGAGTGAACCACTGCTCCCCAAAAGACATTGGCATGTACCCCAAATTTGCAGAAGACCACCTGGATGTTCCACAGCACTCATGGAACAATGTTCAATGGACAGATGAAAAAGTTGTGCTTTTTGATAAGCACACAGTGTTATGTTCATTGGAGGAGGGGGGGGGAAAAAAGCTGCAAACGGTGAAGCATTGTAGAGGGCGTATAATGTTGTGGGGCTGCTTTGCGGTCTCAGCGCCTGGATGGCCTCACCACTGCACAGGTCTGATTACTGCACATAACCACTGCACAAGTCAGATTTAATTTGTCCTTAGTTTACAACATAGTTCTGCTTTCACAATTTTGTTATAAGTTGAGAACTCCCTTATACTGAATTTTGTAAATCGTCAGCATACATAAACAGTTCACATGTATGAGCGACATGTTGTATAATAGTGAAACAATATAAAAGCCCTAACTTCTCAGCTCATTGTTAAATGTGCTACTCATAGTGATATAAATAAGTACAGTGCATACACTGGCAGACTGCTTCTGATTTAATTTAAGGCTGCCTCATTCACACTACTGCACCCTAACCAATGGCATGTTAAGCACAGCTACATGCTCTGATAGAGAATGTGTATGTGGCCTTTGTGGTTCTTGCATTCCTTTTCTTGCTAACAGCTGTTTTGGGACTATGTGCTTGTCTGTCCACACTATTTTCAGTGGCTGCACTTTTTCTGTGGCTTGTGGGGACTACAGATGAGACCTTTTTGATCTAAATTGTCCAGCGGCTTTTGGGGAAAGTTTTCTAGGTTCTCATGCAGCTGCTTCCAGAAAATCAAGTAATTTGCTGTTTGTTACTATTTATATCTTTCTCTGTTACCAACCCAGAATTTTATTTTAATCTTTCTAGCTTGGCACACAACAAATGGGGTTCTCTGTAATTATCATTTAAATGGGGGAAGAAATGAGGATCAGTGGTGTGAGAGAATATGGGTTTGATGCATGCTCAGTCTGTGCCTGAGTTTGTATGTTCTTCCCTTGTCTGTGTGGGTTTCTTCCAGGTGCTCCACTTTACTTTTACAGTCCAAAGACATTCGAATTCAGGTGCATTGGTGATGCTTAACTGTCTGTAATGTCTGGATACCGTGCAATGGACTTGCCTCCTGTCCAGGGTGTACCCCCCCAGCCTTACACTCAATACTTCCAAGGTAGGCTCCAGTTCACTACAAACCTATTCAGCACCAGCGGTTATTGAAATTGAACAGATGGATAGATGGGAAAGGAATAAGGATAATGAGAAGTGACAGCATCTCCTGGGGTGCGAGTCATTGGCCTTGGTGTAAATCTCAACTACAGTAGCCAGGCTGTGGAAATGAGCACCTCTAGCCATGAAAGTGGACATGTTTTTGGAAATATTGCTTTTGTATTTAATACAAAAGCATAAAGTTGAGCTTGTTTTCTGTTCAACAGGAGTCTTAGTGGTGTTGAATACCCAACACTTTCTTTGCAGAGTGTTCAGGGTGTGTAGCCATTTTGTGGGAGCATCAAGTGGATTTTGTGTTAATTCTTCAACCTGGAGGCAAGATGTTCCTGGCAGAATCAGCAGTGACACTCTTTGTACCTTGAGGGGGGCAGTAGATTCGCCCACATGCAACCAAAAAGGCCTCTTGTAGAACTGGCTGCTTGTGCTGCTCTGGCTCGAAAGACTTCCACTCACAGGCATTGTAAGATCGTCGGTGTTCTGTTGACATTAAATGCATAGGCCGTTTGAAATCGCAGATTACAGTCATGCAGACAAGCTTTGAGGTGATTTTAAAAGGCACATGTATTTGCATTTTTCTTTTCTTTCTGTGAAGTCAGCAGGTTCAGTATAACATCCCAGGCTTGTCAGGTGACAGATTCCTGACTTGAGGATGTATTTTCTACCAGTTGTCCCCACATACAGGGTTATGAGGTAGCTGCCCCTTGTGGATCCCCTTCCCCCCATTCTTAGGGTTGTTTGGGTTGGTACAGGTTTGTCACAGAGCTCCTATTGTCCCTTCCTCAATCTCCTCCCCTTCCTGAGTCCTCTCCCTTCTCTGGGACTTGTCTACTCCTCTCAAAGCCATGTTAGTGGGCTGCTTCAGATATGGCAGCATGTGGTAAATTCTCCTTGTTCGTGCTTGGAGAAAATGGGTTCTTTTATCATAAAAGCTCTCTGGCATCTACTTCAGTGACAATGCAGAAGTGAAATGAAGGGACAAGACAGTCCATGTTCTGCTTCTATCTGTGGCTGTAACCCTTAATGCTGTGATGCTGTTGTCATTGCTTAAATGTTCTGGGACATGGGAGTTTTGTAGTGAGCAAGAACTGTCAAACTTCGGACACACCTGAATTATCAGCACTTGTTAAATTGTGTTGTTGTTCCCCCCCGTGGATGCCAGAAAAGGTAAACTGTGATTTATGCCTGTCTTTCTCTTGTGTGTCAGAAGGAGACTAATGATAGTGATGAGAATGACATGGTGTCTGCATCTCATTTTGTGTGTCTGGAGACATGAACCAACAGGCCCTTGATGTGATTGAGAGCCCTACTGTGAAGTTTTTGTACAGTTCAAATGAAGTGCTTTATGTAAAAAGCCAGAATCTGTGAATCTTTCCTGTAGCCTTTGCATTTTAAAGTAGTTAAATTGGTGGACCTCTCAATAACATGCAGTCTTCACCTCTTACAGTTGGCAAGACGTCGCTGATCACCAGGTTCATGTACGACAGCTTTGACAATACCTACCAGGTGAGACCAGTTTCTGTACCAACGAGTGCCCAACCCACAGCCCAGCATGTCATGTTGTGTGGCCCTTGAACATTTGTAAATTATTAATACATGCTACAAGTTTTACTGAATCACAAGGTAATAGTTAGAGCAAGCCACACACTGTGCCTGATAACACTGAGTGACAGAGCAAATGGTGGAACTGCAGTCAGAATTCATCAGTGGCAATGCTGTAGTCTTCTTTTTTTTTTTTCTTTTTTCTTTTAGTGTCTTTGGTTTTGACACGTTCTGATTTTTTTTATTAAAAAAATCACTGTAAACTCTTACTTGGCATTAAATACTGTTTAATATTTAAATTTACTTTAGTGCTGAAAATTGCTTCCACATCAAGTAGGAAAAGTTTCTGATGGATGTAGGACAGCAACATTGATGAACCTTTTTTAATTTTAAACCTGAAAGGCCCAAAACACCCAGTGATGCCAGGTTACGTCACTGATTTTCTGTTCAGGTGCATCACAATTTATTTTAATTGAAATAAAGTTTGTCATAATGCCCGTTTGACATAATGAAGCAGCTACAGTCCTTAACAGATTTAAAATCGGAAGGCACAAAATGCATCTCCATGCAGCAGACTTCCAAGTCCAGTTTTGTGAAGTCAGTATATCTGAACTACAACTTAAACTTTGGGGACAGCAATGGATTTTTATGATCATGTCCTTTCAGTCAGAATCATTGGTCACAGTGAGCTATGCAGTAGCTGAAAGGATCAGCAAGAAATGTTAATCATTTTAAAAAATCAGATCTGTAAAGAATATTGTTTTCAAATTAGACATTGAAGATTCAGTATGTTACTGTGATTTTTACATGTGCATCCCTTGAACCAGTTTACAATAATGATTTCAGCCCTTGGTTGAAAAAGGTTGGACACTCTTGCCCTAAACAGTGTTTTAAACATTACATTTACACACATCATCATCTGAAACCGCTTATCCCATACGGGGTCGCGGCAACCTGGAGCCAAACCCAGCAACACAGGACGTAAGGCTGGAGGGGGAGGGAACACACCCAGGACAGGACGCCAGTCTGTCACAAGGCACCCAAAGCGGGGCTTGAAACCCAGACCCACTAGAGAGCAGGACCCGGTCAAACCCACTGCTCCACCACCCCTCCCATTACATTTACTAGTTTTATTATTTTAAACACAGTACCATCATTACAAGCTGCTGCGGATTGCTCATGATGCAGAAGGGGAAGAAAGAGTTGAGTTGCAAAAAGTTGAAGATAGTTGACTTAAGGTCCTTGAACAGAAAACTAGGGGGGAGCATCACTTGTCTAAGAAATATTGAAACGGAAGCATCAGTGAGGTTCCAGTCAGCAGGGAGGGTAGAGGAAGAGAAGACGAACCTTCAGGGTTGGGGTTGGTCCTACTTTGCTTCCTTCACAGACTTGCTGCTGTGCCAAGTCTCCTTGCAAAACAATGCAGTGGATCCCAGATAAAGAGGGCGCAGTGGGAGTGCTGTTCAACTGAGCAGTCCAGCTGCTAGGCAACAGCACGGGGTTCTGAGATTGTGGCACAGGTGTGCTAATGTTTCTTTCTCATGTAGGAGGTATGCTCACTTGTTCTGTCTTTCTCTCTTACCTTTATTCCTCAGGCCACAATAGGAATTGATTTCTTGTCAAAAACAATGTACCTGGAAGACAGAACAGTAAGTCACTTTTGTTTGGCTTCTTCTGTCAGAAGGCTTCATTTTTAATATTTTTCTAATCTGTGTTAAGTGCTTTTTCAGTGTTCAGTTGAATATGTGTGTACCATCAGTTTGTAGAATGTATGTAAAAACAAAATTATTTATATAATTTTTGGAAAGTAGATTTAGGGTTGGGAAAATTGTACATAAACTGACATGACTGTTTATGTCTATTAAATAGCCATTTATCAAAACAGAATACAGACACACACTTTGTTTTGCATTTTTTTTTACTTCCACCTTGAAAGGAGGACATTCATGTAGTGTAGGTTTCAGTATTGTTGTGTATCTTTGTGATATCCAGTGGAGTTGAAAGTGAAAATTATTTCTCTGTAAATTCAATTCCTCATTTCTTTAACAGAACAATGTTTCTTTGATAGATATGTATACCTAATGGAAATTGTGAGCAATTACATCATCACTTAACCGTCAGGACATGTTATATTGTGAATGTAGCTTTAAAAAAAAGGATTTTATATCCAAGTTCAATTTCTTTAAAAAAAAATTAAGTTTCAAAGTGGGACCCCAGACCAAATTTGCAATAACAACCCAAGCTGCTGCTATTTTGTGTGTGTGATTTATTTATTTGAACTCTTGGGCCAGAACTAGCCTGGAGGAGATCAGTAAGTGTGCCTTTCCAGGGAATATTTCCCCCTCAATGTTTTTTAGGGAACTAGATAACTGTCCATAACTGGGCTGACTTGGCTGCACCCTGCCACAGCCCACATCTGATTTTCCATTTCCAGTGCAGCATCCAGCCACCTTCCACCAGCTGATTTTGTACATTCACTTCTTGCTATTTTTCTTTTACCCCCCCTTTGTTTTTTTTTTTGTTTTTTTTTTTAAACCCATTATGTTCTGTTTGCTCCCAAATCAAAAGTGATCATTGATTCTTTACTGAAAGTTCCCTTTGTTTCGTTCCTTATTGATCGTTCTCTACTGGTATGTGCACAAGAATACATGCAAAAAACTGCGCCGCATGCCTGTTCCACATGCATGTTCCTTTTGCCTTTTTATTTACTCTTTATTTGAGCAGTTTCCTGCTATTTTCTCATTCCATATTTTTTTTTGTCCCCCATTTTTGTGTGTGTGTGTGTGTGTGTGTGTGTGTGTGTGTTTTGCCCCACCTCCCCCTCCTGGTTCATCCTGCTTCCACCCGTCCGCCTCGAGCAGATCAGACTGCAGTTATGGGACACAGCGGGACAGGAGCGCTTCCGCAGCCTCATTCCCAGCTACATCCGTGACTCTGCTGCTGCCGTCGTTGTGTACGACATCACAAGTAGGTTTCCAGCCAGTGCCCTCTCATTTTCTCCCCCCTCTCATTATTGCGTCTTTCTTCCTCATTCCCCACCCCCCTTTACCTTCTCTGTGCTCCACGCCTTCTGTGGCTCACCTGTGTGGTCAGGTGCGCCTGCAGCTGTGGGACACGGCAGGACAGGAGCGCTTCCGGAGTCTTATCCCTAGCTACATACGGGATTCCACTGTGGCGGTGGTTGTCTATGACATCACAAGTGAGTGACGGTTATTTGAGACATCACAACTGTGTTGCGCTCATTGTCGGACGAAAGTGATGGCAGTTTATTTATAAAGGAAAACTAAGCAAAATTCTTGTGGTCTAGTATGGCAAGTGTGGTGGCTGTTTTTTCTAGTCATCTTTTTAATTTCAGTATGTATCCTGATGGAGGAGGAGGAAACCTAAGATTTCTGTTGCCATCAGACTCTGCATAAAAAATATATACAGACACCCCTTGACTAATACAAATATATCGTTCTTCAACCCCTTAAGTCAAAATTTACATATGTCGGATTCCCCCCTCCTCCCCCACCATTCAGCATAATTAATAATTTTTCCATCTCGGTTATTGCACCTTGACGTTTCTTTGTTTTTCATGCTAGCTGTTTCTTTCACGTGCTCCTTTATACGTGCAGCGTGCTTCACTATCGTATTCAGTCGATTTGGCTAAACCTGGTTCCCATGCTATAGACGATAATCTTTGTCTACCGTCATACTTCCTTATTATTTTGAATTTCATCTCCAAATCGATTGTTGTACAGTTGCAAGATGGTTCTTGTTTTCCTTACATTTAGTGATTTAGCAGATTCTTTTCTCCAAAGCAATGTACATCTCATAGAAAATACAGTTTATGCATTACATTAGCAGGAAGAGACAGATAGATGCAGACGTGTAATTCTGAAGTGCAGTTTTGTTTCTTACCACTATATGAATCTGTGCATCACACGAGTGGCTGTATAAAACTATCCGAATGTTGACGATTGCTTCCTAGTATTTTGTGTGTGTGTGTGTGTGTGTATATTATATATAAAATATATATTTTTAACAAATTATTCCAAATAAAGACTGGAGTAAGGATCGTAGCTTGAAATATCTAGCTCTATATTCTGAGGATGTAGCAGAGAGACCTGCCAGTATGGAGCTTGTGAACATGGTTCCTTTGTGCAACTGGTGGATCCTGCCAGCCTCAGCATGAACAGCTTTACAACAGTCTTACAGTATTTTTACTGAAGGCCACTTCCCTGGAGTCAACCTACCAGCATACCTGGGAAAACTTGAGCTTTTTGGTCTTTGGAGTATGTCTCACACCTTTTCTCTACCATTTCACCTTACTTCAGGATGAAAAGGCTGTCTTCATGCTCATTGTGTGCGTGCGTGCGTGCCAAAAAGTCTGTGTACAGGCATGCATTCTTCTGTCTATATGCCCATTTCAGTGTGTGTGAGACATTTTTACACCTTGTAAATTCAGCTGGACTAAGAACATTTTATCTCTTGTCCATCTCTGTCAGACGTTAACTCCTTCCAGCAAACCACAAAATGGATTGACGATGTTCGAACGGAGAGAGGAAGTGATGTTATCATCATGCTGGTGGGAAACAAGACAGACCTCGCAGACAAAAGGTACATGTGCCCTTTATGCAAGACTGTTTCCTTTGATAAATTCTGACAAAAACTGACAGTTTGCCGAGAAGTAGATGTCCTCTTCTACCCTCCCTAACTGAATCACGCTTTGGAAAATCTGTACTGAGAAGTGCTTTTACCAGACTGCAGATAAAAATGTACAACACCAACTGTGCTGTCACTTTGGTAGAGCTACATTTAACATGTGAAAACCAAATTAGTGATGGGCTTCCTGTTTCTGTAGCCCCCCATTAATTCTTCTCTGCTGCAGGCAAGTATCCATCGAGGAAGGCGAGAAGAAGGCCAAAGAGCTGAATGTAATGTTTATTGAAACTAGTGCTAAAGCAGGATACAATGTCAAACAGGTGAGTGTGATGAAAATGCACGCCTTTCTGCAGTTCTGTCTGCTGCTGCCGCCATCACCACTATGGACCTTCAGGGATGACGCAAAATAAAAGCCAGCTTGGCCGTCACTGAAAAGACCACCTTGTTCAATTTTGGTTGTTGCTACCTCATCCAGATACAAATAGCATGGTTTGGCCAAATATACTTTAAACAGTATTCTAATTTGTTATGGCACTAGTTCTTAAATGAGCTGGTGCGCAGTAGCTCCTGCACAGGCCATGGTTTTATAACATGAGTTAAAAATGTCCGTCCACCTTTTTGATTGGCTTCTAGCAGGCTATTGTTAAAGAGCAAATAAACACTTGCGTCCTTCACACAGCTCTTTAAATAAGGAGGCGAAGATCGCGGAAGCTCAAGAATGGCAGAAGGTGTAGTGGCAGACAGAAATGGGGCGTGCGCAGTCCCTGCCCAAGATATTCACATTCTGTTGTCTGTCTCTCTTTGTTGCTATTCTGTGTGTGTGTGTGTGCGTGTGTGCATGTATGTCTGTTGCCTTCTCAGACAGATCACCACTGAGGAAGGAGAACAGAGAGCGAGGGAACAGAATGTTCTCTTTATCGAAACAAGCGCAAAGACAGGCTACAGTGTGAAGCAGGTAGAGAGCCAGCCACACCCACAGTAGTGGGGAAGGGGAGGGTCAGTTCTGTCCACCAGCCCAACAGTGGGTTGTTCCTCCTTTCACAGCTTCTCATTCACAAGTGTTTGTGTGTGAGTGTGAGAGAGCACACCTTGCACAGTATGTAGCAGTGGGGATGTAACATCCAAACTTTGATCCACCTGGTTTTGGTCCCAACACAAGCCCAGATACATAAGTTTTGACTTCAACACCAAGGCAGAGGAATGGCTGTTTTGTGAGTGTGCGTGTTTCCCCCCCTTTAATGTCAACACAGGTGGTTCAAAATCTGGATTTTGTCCATTCTTGATTTGAGGTGATCTCTTCAGTGCTTGCTTCTTTATTTTTGTTCTTTGTTAAAGTGGTTAAATCTGAATGGTTCTCTGTTCTGGGGCTGGTGCAATGTTTTCTGGGTGTGTGATTTTAAAGGTCCTGAGGTGAAGTTGCTGCTGAACTGAAAATGTAAATATGAACCTGTGTGTTGGCAGTGTGCAATGGTTGTATTGCTACTCTATTACTTTACTGTGCTCCCACACTTTGCTGTGTTCTTTCACACAAATCCAGTAGCCTTGGCATTACCTGTCAACGCACAGCATAGCTTTTGATTTAATGTGAAAATGACACCTTATGTAACGATGGGTGATTGTTATTGATTGGATAGAGAATTTTAAGGCAAGAGGTTTCTGTACTTTACTCCCTTTGTGGAACATTATTGTGGGGGTGTAGGCCTGAGTATCTAATAGTTGAGAATATTATAGTTTAATTTGAAGGATGAGTGCATAATTAGAATGTTTCACATAATGACCAGTGTATAAGGTGTTTAAATAGCAGAAGGAAGCAGCAATTTAAATGTTGCTGACTGAGTTAGTCTTTCTTTCCTTTTAGTTGGTCTCCCCTTCTGTATCAGCTGGACAGAGAAGATCCTTTCCTTTCTGTGCAAATTTTAATAATAGGACAGACTCCTACCGTTTGGTACCTCAAACTCCAGATTCTTTTTTTTTTTTTTTTTTAATAAAAAAAAAAAAAAAAAAAAAAAAAACACAATATATGTGGCATTAAAATTTGAATGCCAAAGGTTAAGATTAAAAAAATGAACATGTGGTAGAATCAGACATATTCCAATTTGATACTGGATTTTTCTGGTCAGATGTTTCCTCTTGCACTAATTGTGGACTTATAGTTAAATAACATAGCATTGTAGTTTGAGCACTTCATGTTTGTAGCTTATATTCTATCTGCCCCCCAGCCATATTCACGGTTGCACTATGTGCTGTTGACATATTTTATAAGTCGTCATCATCTTTGTAGCTTTTCCGACGTGTTGCAGCTGCCTTGCCTGGAATGGAGAGTACGCAAGACAAGAGCAGAGAAGACAGTATCCTTTGCTCAATCAGATGTGGCAGCACTGCATTTATTTTTTTTTTAAATATGTTCTTTCCAGTATAGTGATGACAGTCCTCTCCCCAGATGACTAGTTTCTCTTTACCAGAGTTACCATCTGAGCATATTCAACCCTGAAACTGGCACAGTGACTAGTACTGGTAGAAGTATGATTTAAGACAAGAAATTTCTTTACAGTCATGGCTTCTGGGCAAAGGGATGCCAGTGGCTTAAGTCATCTTATCTTCAGAGGTGACAATCCTAGTGCCAGAAGGCACTTCTATTCCTTAGAGAGAGGCCCTAAACAGAGCCAAGGTACATGTACAGTTCAGGCAGGATAGATGCCTGGATAAGTCTACCAAGCACCTGATGTGTTGTCCATGTTTATGTGTGAGAGAGAACATGTTTCCTTAACTTTCTCTCTCAGTGATTGACATAAAGCTGGAGAAGCCCCCAGAACAACCTGTCAGCGAGGGGGGTTGCTCTTGCTAATCCCAGACTATTTTGTCAGTCTCTCCATCACTCCCTTTCCAACCTTTCTTCCTATTCCACCATTCGTTACTCTTGTCACCATCTCTCTGCTCCACTCCCCATTAGCTGCAGTATCAGTATCCAGATTGTAACTCCCAACCAGAATGTAAAAGAACACTACTTATTTAAATTAATCATTTTGCTGACTCACTTTGAAGACCTTAAGCTTTATGAGCACAATGTTGGCTCTGATGGTGGCATAAATTTGTTTTCCTAACTTTTTGATAGCTTGTTTATGTCTTTGTTCATTTTTTTTTTTCCCCCCCTCGTTTATTTCATGTTTGCATAGCAGGCACTTCTGACTTGGCGAAGTTTTTCTTTAACTTTTCCAGCAGATTCGAATATGATGATGATCATGATCATAGTGATAGTTGTAATTACTTTGTTTTGCTATCTTAAAATTATAAAATCTTGTCCTTAATGGGGCTTCACTGGTCTCGTGAGAATTAAAATCTCTGATTTTTGTCTAATGCTGGGGGAGGGGAGCTGGAAGAACTGAGTTAATGATATTCTGAATGAACAATGCTCAGTGTAAGAGATGTGGACATGGAGTTACTTTTCCTCAGAAGTGGTGGTAACTTTGTATTCAGGTATATGAATGAAAAAACAAAGTGACATTAGCATCAAAGTGAAAGTGGTTGTGATTGTTTTAAAAAAAGGGTAGTCCTTTTTGAGGAATGAAACAAAGTAAAACTATCTTAGGAGCATCTTCTGAAAGAGTTTTTGTCGCCTTGCCTGCTATTTTCATTTGTGTGTAAAGTAAGAACTCTTTAATCTGTAAGCATTGCATCTGAGTAGATTGAAAAATATGGAGAAATTAATACATTAGTATTTAACAAGCAGATTTTTTTGTCACCAAGGGAAGCATATTTAATAAAGTACTTGTCCAATGTAAAAATACGCTTTTTAAATATCCATTCTCATAGGGCTTCCACTATTTTTTTGCTGGTGTTGTAAAGTTTGGTTTAACATTGTAATTATTGACACTTTAGCAAAGAGGTCTTTTGTTAATAACACCTATTTAACATGTCCATTAAATCAAGTTCTATGTAATATTTATTTTTTTGGGTCACGTTTTTTTCCACTCTTTTCAATCTTAATGTAATTATTGTAAAACCACCAATATGCTGTGTGTTTATAGATTATAGGTACAGTTATTTCACAGGAAGCCGATGCATAACTTTCTCCAGCCGTAGATTATACCCAATAAGATATCTACCCATCTCTAGAGTGCCACCATTTTTCGTTATTTTTAACAGACTAGTAATGTCGCTTATGTGCTATCATGCACTAAGGCTTGTATTTGCACTTTTAGAATCCGTTGTGACACAGCTGTCTCTTTGTCATCTATAATAAAAATCTGTGTTTAATTTCTATGGAAAAGGTTGTTTTTTAAATATGACTTTTTACACCAGAGGTTGAATAAAATAGAATATACTTTATTTTCCCATTTCACAACTGTGAAGTTGTGGAACAGAAAGAAAAAACACAGCTATCACAGGTTACCAGAGTAACCAGGCTTTGGTACTTCTTTGCATCTGTCTGCCTTTAACATATTTGTAGATTAAAATGGGTAAGTGGAGAGTTTTATGTTGGTCTTAAGTAATGAATAGCCTAACTGAATAATGCTGATGAAGTTATTGTAAATCCGATATGGAATTTAAAGTAAATGCTGTGATGTCTCTTGCACGTGTCAAATGTTAAATCTGTCTTGACACATTAAAAGCCAATACTGATGATTAATCCCACCCTTTCACACATGTACATTAATTTTACAGATCATAATCTATCTGCTCCTCTAGTGGTGAAATTGCATAATTGTTAAATGTTTTTTAAAATATTTTTTTGACATTGTACTTTTATATTCCAATTTATTCCGGCCTTTAAAAGGTCTTTGCTTTTTAAAAGACTACCACATCAAAGACTGATTTGTAGAACAGTTTAATCAATTGAATATCAAAATCTGCGGTCATGATGTCTGCAAAAATCCTCCCACCCGCCGCCCAGTGTGGCCTATAACGTACCTCCTTCCTCCGCAGCAGCAGTTTGACGCAATGACTGTGAGGTAGTCCTGCTTGCTGCTGGCGGTGTTGTCCACATGCCATCTGTTACAAGTGCTGAGTCACTGCAGCCTTCTGTGTTTGGTCCTTACGCTGCATGCCAGCACAGGATCATTGTAGCCGTACAGTATAATCCAGCCATGTATGTTGGCATTTAAACTGATGACATAAAACAAGGAAGATGTGATTGTTTTCCAAATTTTAAAGATTAAATTTATATTAATATATACGTTAAAACTATTGTCAGCAGACCGGTATTCTTACAATCCCTGTTTTGTTTCCTGTGGGTGTTTGCTTATTTTTTTCATATTTTTGTTGCGAATATAAGTGATTACATTCCTTCCTCAGGAGAAATGATGAAAAATTAGTTTTGAAAGCCAGAGTAGGAACAATTATAACTGCAACCAGACAACTTTTAGAATCGGGAACGATCATAAGGCAATCCAGGAAAAGGTTAAATGAGCACTAAAAATCCAGGAAGCATTCAAAGGAAATAAAGTGTGTGCAGTTGAATTGGAGTCTTTTTAGAGGCCCGTTTGTTGAAAAGCACAGTTTGATTACGCATTATTGTTCTGTACTTCTTTTTGTAGGGGTAGATTTCAAAGTTCATTGACACACCTGTGTTTGTAGGGCACCTAAAGAAGATGTACGGGTGACCATCAAGACTGACATGAGGTGATGGTGGGGGCTAAGCTTAGATGATGTTATATGCATCCTGTGGTATTCATTTCTGTGAAAGGTGATTCTAACAATGTCTGGTTTGCAGCATCTGAAGAGAGAAGTGGGTGAGGCAGGAAAGTGAGGAGGAAGGAGTTGTCAGCAAAGTGTGAATAGGGTTAAGCCTGGATATGACAGCAAGAGTGGGTTACACCTTTGGAGGACAAAAATCACAAAGGAACAGTCACCCAAAAGTGTGATGGTATGTTAATAAAGAAGATCCTAAACGACCAACTCGTTTTGTCCGTTTTCAGCACAAAACTGAAATAATATATAGGTCATAGTTGTTCTTGTACCATGCTGTAACTATTAATACACCGTAGGGGTGTGCACCATAGTAGGTCATTCCTCTGAAGGCCTCAGGCAAACATCACATGGTCTGTGTGTGTGTTTAAGCTGCAGTTTCCCAACTGGGACAGTACAGATAAAATTCTGTTTAATTTCTACAATGAATTTGTCTTCAGCTTAAGGGTCTTCAAACTACCACTGCTAATCTTGCAATTAGCAACAAAATAGTCTTGCAACTAACTTAAAACCTGAATATGGCCAAATATGGGGTTGCTGGTGGTGGTGTGATTAACACTGTTGACTTTGGATCCAAGGGTCACAGGTTTGAGTCTCACATCCAGCTGTAATACCCTTGAGCAAGGTACCTACTGTAAAATTGCTCCAGTAGAAATTACCCACCTGTATAAATGGATAAACAATTGTAAGTTGCTTTGGAGAAAAGTGTCAGCTAAATGAAGTAATATATTTATTCATTTAGCATATTGCCAGTTGAAGCTTCAAGAGGTACCTTGCTGTGATGAAAGTTAAATATATAGGTGTATAAAAGAGTAGATGTTTAATTGGAATAAAAGCATCAGCTAAGCAAGGACAATAGTAGTAATATACTAATTATTTCAAATTGTTAATATTTCTGCCTCAGTTTAGTGTTGGAACTCCCAACACAAAGAGGTTTCTCTTCACCCATTAACCCAGACTATCTGGGTTCTAAATTAAATGAAGTGGGAACTCTAGAGGGGGGGTTAAAAAACATGTAATTCAGCCATTTATTCGTGACTTTTTATGTCACTTTAATTTGCAAAGCAATTTTTATTTAAATGGCTTCACTCATACAAACCTAACAACATTATATTCAATGTCAGTCTTTAAATACTTGGAACATACAGCAGTTACTAACACTTATTTAACAGCAGGCTAGATTATTGTTACAATTAAACTGTGACCTGCATGTTAATTGCAATCAAAGGTTCCTTAAAGATTGGTGAACCTCAGGCAACTTGTACAGATGAATGCAGGACGTTCAAAGACCACGTCATGTTTACACCTTAGAATATTCCCCAGCCTAACAAGTTTTTAAAAATCCTCACTTGGTGGACTTTAGAGATGGATTTTATTGTACATTCACATATCCTCTTGCAAGCACCCTTGGTCATGTAAGCTGCCACCACCATACTGGTGCCCATCTCACTCTTTGAGAAGATGTGAAAAGCAGTAGCTGGGGTCTCTTTTGTATAATATTTGTCATTTTGCTGAACATGAATCATGGTGGTACATTTACTATACCGTTGACGGTAGTTGTGTGTTTCCCTTTAAAATACCTCTCATCAAAAGGGATTTAAAAAAAGAAAATGTGAGAACTGAGGTAATCTGAATGGCAGGTGTTTGGTCCAGTGCGGGTGAAAATAAGCCCTATAACTATGTGTTTTGATTATTGAATTGACATTGTCAGCTCTGCCAGTGTCGTCCTCCGCTGCCCCCACAGGGATTAGGGAAGGTTAAATGAATAAAAAAAAGAAAAAAAACCCACAAGGACACACAGCAGGTAAAGAATCTGGAAAATAGTCTTGACGTCTGTAACGCGGACTGGCGATTTGCAGTACTTTTACCAGGGACATCTGCACTGGCGCTGGGATTCACGGATCAACTGATGTCTCGGCTTCAGTCCCTTCTGTTTGTTTCTTTGTTTTCTCAGAGTAAGAAGAAAAGCAAAAATGCTATAAGAGATTTGATGAGAGGCAGACAGCAGCAGCTCTAATGAGTCAAGGTGCGAGAAAAGGTGGGAATTGAGGGTCCCTTCAGCAAAACCAGAAAGGCATCCACAGGAAGGACCGCATCGCGGCCCCAGCGGCCATTCCAGCTAGGAGCCCCAATGCCACCTGTTCCCCGATTCCATCGTACGGGTCCCGGTGGACCAGGATGTGGTGGGTGCCTGTGGCAAAGCAGGAGATAGGAAGGAAGTGAGTTAGCATTGCCTCGTCCATATTCCTTAACCTACCACATAGAGGAAGTCTCATCAAACTTGAAATTTAACAAACTGGGCTTGTGACCAAAATTGTTTTTCTTATGTCAAAAAAAGCACCTAACTATAAGGAGAAGAAAGTGACAACTTAAACTGCATTAACAAGCCCAGATAAAGTTATGTATGGATGTACAGGCATTACCTCCTCCAGCACAACTCGGACTGACATAGATGGCGTTGTGGCTGTCTACAGGTACAAACTGGTAGCCGTCATCATAAGGATTGTACATGTAAACCTGTGACAGAGAGAGACACGGTTCAGGTCCCCAGTCACTCATCTGCTCAGTAAATGCCAGAAGACAAACTTACTGGATTTCTTTTCGCTTCCATCAATGTCAGCTTCCATGCCCTGCAAATGACAGAAAAATGAATTGTAGCAAATGCTGAAAAGAGAGGAAGGAGTAAAAACACAAAGGCGGTGGTATGGAGAAAGAAGCAAACTCACAGGGCTTCGTCCTCGCTGTTGGCACACATCGCCATGGTGGATCCATCTTTCAGAACCACCACCAGCAAGCTCTCCTTCGGATGGCCCTCAGGAGGAACGACGCCTGTGTACGGGACACTGAAGGTGTTATACAACATCTCCATCTACATCTCCATGCAGCGTGCTGCAGGTCTTGTACAGCATATGTAAGAAAAAACGAGAAGATCGGTGCACAGTGAAGCACACCCGTTCACATTAGCGTTGATTCTTTCCACGGGCTGCGCGAGACCGGTATTCTCGTACCCGTGCACTCCAGCCCAGATTTGACATTAACGCACTGGTTCTTCAGACTGACGCGGTTCTCGTAGTCCTTTCGGCTGTCGGTCTTGTAGAAGACCAGGTTCCCATCTACCCAGAGGTCACACCAGTTCAGCTTCCAGCGCTTCAGGATGGAACCTGAGGGAAGAGGAGAGCAGAATAGTTACAGGTTTCAGATAATGTCATGGCAATAGGTATCGAGAATGGTGCATTTCATGAAAAACATTTTCCAGAACAAAGAACTATAACCAGACTTCCTGTGTGGGATCAGAAAGTGATTAAACTGGTTGATGTTCAGTAGCTATTGTTTCACAATGCTCGTATTGTTCTTCCTCTTACATATACACATATATAAAAGTGGGAGCTGCTGTAATTAGAATTAACTGTGAACTTGTATCACCCTGCTTCTATTTGGATCTTTGGAAGTCCATGTCAGCAGATCTTCCTCCATTTGTCCCCAAGTGGCTCAAAATTAAACACATGAAGAATTTGTATGTTTCTATCAGCAAGAGGGTCAGGGGGGCGCGGTGGCGCAGTGGGTTTGGCCGGGTCCTGCTTGAGGTGCCCTGTGACGGACTGGCATCCCGTCCTGGCTGTGTCCCCCTCCAGCCTTGCGCCCTGTGTTGCCGGGTTAGGCTCCAGCTTGCTGCGACCCCACTTGGGACAAGCAGCTTCGGCTAGCGTGTGTGTATCACGGAAGAGGAACTGAAATTACTCATATTACCACCCCATTTACAGTGATCACAGAACAAGAAATATTAGCACTACAGGTGTTTAAAATGGCAGGAATTAATTCTATGTATTGTTATGCTTTGGAGGGGGGCTTGGTGGCGCAGTGGGTTGGACCAGGTCCTGCTCTCTGGTGGGCCTGGGGTTTGAGTCCCACTTAGGGTGCCTTGTGACGGACTGGCGTCCTGTCCTGGGTGTGTCCCCTCCCCCTCCAGGTTTACACCCTGTGTTGCCGGATTAGGCTCTGGCGACCCCGAATGGGACAAGCGGTTCAGAAAATGTGTGTGTGTTATGCTTTGTGGAATGAAATTAGGTAAACACATTCACAAAATTACATAAAATCTGCAGGAATTAAGATATTTCTTCTGTATTACATATCTTTGAAGAATACATTTACTTAGACACTTTCCTACAAAGCAACTTACAATGAACTCTATGTAGTGTTATCAGCCCATACACCTTATTCACCAAGGTGACTTACACTGCTAGATACACTAGGTCACTCATCCATACATCAGTGGAACACTCTCTCTCTGTCACTCACACACTATGGGGGAACCTGAACAGCATGTCTTTGGACTGTGGGAGGAAACCAGAGCACCCAGAGGGGACCCACACAAACAAGGGGAGACCATGCAAACCACATAGACTGAGTGGAGATTGAACCCATGTCCTCTCACACCACCCAGGCACTATGAGACAGCAGCACTACTCACTGTGCTACCACACCCTGGGTTTCCAGAACATTGTCTGCTAAATGAATAAATGTAAATGTACAAGTATACATTGTACATGGATTCCTTAATATACATCTGTGACCATGCTCTTTCACTTGCCCTTTACAAATGGGTTAAAATAATCAATGTCTAAACAAACTTTGTTTCTTTTTCCAGTTTGCTTCTGAGTCATGGATTTATTTGTATTATGATGATGAGCTCTCCTTTCTACTGGCTCTTGAAAATCCCTCTGGATTCACGTTCGTCCAATCGCTCTTATCACGGTCACTGTCAAGTAATGGGATTAAGGAGCGTTTAAGGATTTGAGTTTCATAACTTCAGTATATTTGTCTTTCTGGAAAAGTTGCCCTCACTTCAGTTTCTAGAACAATACCGTACCTTCATCCTACCCCGCTACAGAAACGAGCCTTAAAGGCATAAACTCAGATAGGCTGAACATGTGATAGCTGCTCTTTTTGCATTGGTAGGCCATAAAACCTTCATTGTGCAATATTGATCTTTTTATAGTTTTTACCAAGGACAGGAATGAGCTCTTGTCCCTGTGAGGACAGGATCTCGATGTTTTTGAGAACGTGAGCTTCTACTCTCAGTAACCTGGTGAATCGAACTCTACCAGTGCTATCAATACTTCATGCTTAGTTCACGTAACGGAGACATGCAACACGCCACTGACTCTCCGCAGTCGCCTCCATTTTGTTCTTGTCAAACCTAAATTCAAATCGCTCCTCCTCTTGCCCTGGCTTTCCACGTTATTCCAGATTTTTTCGCATCTGATTTAAACAGAAAAATCCGAAAAGAAAAACCAGCCAGGTGAGGTGAGTCATCTGTCCTTGTCATTAATAATACAGTTTTACTGAAGGACATTCGCGTACTCAGTGGTAACCCAGCTAACCAGCTCTGAAAATTTGAGATCAACAGATGGGTGAGAGTATTTAAAAACATCTAATCCTGCCCTTAGTCTCGAGCAGAAAGTAATCTAATAAAGACCTGAGCAGGAAGATTCTGGGAACACTCACTCTGCCTCCAGAGCCATCCGGATTTCATGAGGACCATGGTGTCCCTTCGGTTCCCGTGAGGCCCTGTCCACAACACGTCGTGTCTGAGATCAGAACGTTGGAGTCAGACAGGAGCTAGCGCCCAAGCGTTTAAGGCTCTCAGTGGCTTAAAGTGTGAGGGCTGAGAGGATCTTTACCTTGGCTCCACCCACTTCCTCAGCCACGCCCCTTTAATCCTGCACACCGCACTAATGTGATGGTTAGTGACAGGTTAGCGGTCATGTCCTCCTCCGGCTCTCATTCCCCACCTCCTACTGCTGGAGGCCATAGGATGTGGCTGTAGGTCCGGCCTTGTCGTCCTGCCTGCATCATCTGCCCCAGGTGTTTCATGTGACCCAGTGAGGTGTACCTGCATCACATGCCCAGAGGGACGAAAATGCTTCACATGTTACAGTTGATGTGTCTGTTATTTTGAGGTCTTGCAGCTTCCAGATGTAGTGAATGTGGCTCATACAGGGTGTCTATAAAGTCCTCGCACAGTTTGAATTTTTAATAATTTCACTTCTATATAAGACTTGAAAAATCTGAGAAACACACACACACAGTCTGAAACCGCTCATCCCAAGCGGGGGTCGTTGCACACCGGAGCCTAACCCGGCAACACAGGGTACAAGGCTGGAGAGGGAGGGGACACACCCAGGATGGGACGTCAGTCCGTCGCAAGGCACCTCAAGCAGGACTCAAACCCCAGACCCACCAGAGAGCGGGACCCGGCCAAGCCTGCTGCACCACCGTGCCCCCCATATCTGTGAAACAGAGGGAATTTATTAGAGATTTAAATATTAAAATGAATTGTTATCCTTGATTTTTTTCTAATTTCCTTGTTTATTCGGCAAATAATGAACCCTACACTGTACCGAATGGCTTCATCTTAAGAAAGGTCAGGTGTATTACACTCTGACCAGTTGAACTGAAGTCGGAATCAGCCATCAGAAGTAAATGATGAGCACTTCAGATTTTTCCCTCGCTTTGTAAAGGCACTTTATGCCAGAATAACAAATGTGGTCAGTGCCGTAAGCGAAACCCACCCGCAGATCATGTTGTGGGAACAGAATCCGAATGGTGCTATGATTTGTATCCAGAATATTGGTGGCCGTGTCGAAAGGTAACATCCCTATAACTACATATGCTGAACATCGAGCATCGAGCATTTAGGATGACCGAATTTGGATTTCACACTCCTCCCGACAGCTGAGCGAGTCACCATGTTCTCTTCTTTGCGTTGATAGTTTGACGTGTGATGTTTTTTCTCAGCGTTCCCCCCGTTAGTTTCCTAGTTTCACTGGTTGTCAGCTCGGGAATCATGGCTCTGGTTGGACCGCTCAAACGCTGTCAAAATGTTTGCCTGTTAAGTGTAGGGTGCATATCAGCTAGGAAAGAGCTGAAGGAGCACAGGTAGACAACCATACAGTATTATACAGTAATTAATGAAGGGAAACATCCTTATTGTGCTGTGTTATAAACAATGCTGATTACTGAAGTAATTGTGCCCATTATGTAGTAAGTTATTAATTTGATTTGGTGAGAAATTACCATAAATGGGTGTCAATTTGAGGGGTGCGTGGTGGCACAGCGGGTTTGGCTGGGCCCTGCTCTCTGCTGGGTCGGGGGTTCGAGTCCTGCTTAGGGTGCCTTGTGACGCACTGGTGTCCCATCCTGGGTGTATCCCCTCCCCTTCCAGCCTTATGCCCTGCGTTGCTGGATTAGGCTCTGGCTCCCTGTGACCCCACCCAGGACAAGCAGTTTCAGTGTGTGTGTGTGTGTGTGAGAATTTTTGAGCTAAGGAACATGCAAAAAATTTTGCCAGTGAAACTAGTGGTAACTGGGTCTTCGATTTATGACAACTAATCTTAACGAAGGGGTTTTCAGGAGAAGATGCTATTTGAATTACCGTGCCCAAGGCTGAAAGGAGCTGTAACCACGAGTTCCTTTCTACCACAGTTCACAAGACGGCCACTAGATGGCGTCTTTGTCCTCGATGTAACTGGCCTGGAAATACCCACAGCATGGATCATTTTTCAGGACAGAGTCCCTCCTGGGACTTGAACCAGTAAACGTGAAACTAAAACCCCCCACTACCTGATGCCTTTTAATAATTCTTTATATTACTTTTCTGACTTAGGAAAAATTTCTCTGGTACCTTTTGGAGTGAAAAATGGCAGCCGTGAGGACACACAAAGATTGGAGCGAAGGCCAGTCTCGTACAAGAGGGTGTGTGTTTGTGTGTGTTGTTCCAGACACACTCCACCCTTCCTCTGCTTATTCGAGATAACGGACCTTTCCTGACACAAACACCACTGCGGCAAGAAACATTGTGGTATTCTGGGGCAGCCGAGGTTCCAGAACTGCACCTGGTGACAGGAAGGTAGCGAGTTTGAGTCCCAGAGGACTACTGTCATTGTACTCCTGTGCTAACTTTGTTACACCAGTGCATGCATCATCATAAATTCCACATTTTTGTGCGGTGTAGTGATTACAAGACGACATGGTTTAATGCTTGTGGGTTACATTGTTCATCTGAGCACTGCAGCTGAACCCCTGAGGAAATTCACCCTCCATTTCACAAACCTCCATGTGTGCAGTCCAGTAGCGGCGCATTGTAAGCCGACAAGTTGCCACAGGGTGGCGCTGATGTGCAGACCGTGAACCTCGGTCTCTTTGTTACAGTGAAAATTGACTCGATCCTAGTTCAGAATACATCATGTTGTCAGAATGTTAGTAAAGACACGTTACTAGGGGGGTCGCAGTATTTTGATTTATATTTCTTTTACGCAGCAGCACGCATCCGGTAGTTTAGCAGCTGTCCGCCATCGCATCGGGCTCTTTCCACGCGCATCATGCTAGTATTCGGACCTGAGGGAGTAACGGGACGGCTGGAGTAACAGCGCGGAGAGCCGCGGCTTTAGGCGAGGAACCTAAACGAAAAAACGACCCCGCAGCGCAAACATGGATGTTTAGGCTGTCTGTGGTTGTTGTCCCCCCCTCGTAACTGCGCTGGCCCGCTGCCTCCCTCCGTCCCTCCCCACCACTTTACTGCCCTCCCCTCGCGCTCCGCGGTGTCCCCATCCCCCACCCTGAGTGCAGCTCGCTGTTACCGACGCCGCTCGCGAGCCCGACGTCGCTGGAGCGGAGCGAGCGACGGGGAGGGGGGGGGCAGCGCGAGCGTCACCGCGGAGAACCGGGAACGCGCAGCGTGTGTGGAAGAAGCAAGAGGGAAGGCGGCGACGAGAGCTGGAAATAAATACATCACATCCACCTGGATTGCGTGGTAAATTTGACAGTTTTACCCTTTTTAATTAATCGTCGTCAGGTTTCCCGTGAATGTTGCTGCTCTTTATCATGCCGCGGCGCGGTGAACACGGACGGTGCCGCCGTGCAGCTGCTTGGGCAGTGACTGACCGGGAGAAGAAGGGCTCGAGGGGGGAAGGCGCCCATAAGCAGTCGTTTTTATTATTCATTTTTAGTATGACCTTAGGCTTAATGGCGAAATTGGGTGCGGTGCTGCCGGGACACTGTAGCTGTCTCGGTGGTGGGACCTGACACGGCATGCATGTTCGACGCGGTGCGCTAGTCCGACCGTACGACCCCGGCTCCTCTCCGGCTGCGCCGTTTTTGTCCTCGTCCTGCAGCGGCCGCCCAGAAGATGTGCTTCTCAAAATGGTGTCGGCAGCTTGTGGGACCATTTTAGGACCATTTTAGGACCAGTACGTTTGTTGCGCGTAGCTACCGTTGCGAACGCCGCGCGCGCAATAAATGGTGCGGATGATGAGAAGTCGTTAGGAGACGGTGTGTATTATAGGGGCCGGGAGTGGCGGGCACGCAGGCAGCGCGCGCGCCTCCGGAGCGGAGCTCGGAGAGCCTGAGCACGGCTAGCTAGTGTTAGCTACAGCGCTAGCTGCACGGCGCAGTCATTGACAGTGTCAGACACGGTGCGCTTACACACACAGCGCCCCGCGTTATCATTAAAATGTGCTCTACCATGTCAGCCATGTTATTCGGGAATAACATCTCAGTTGTTGGGAGTATGCCAGAGGTGTGTTTTCTGTTATCGATCGGCGATATCCCGACATCCAGTGTGAGATTGTGGTGATACGATGTGAGATAACAGTAGGTGTAGCTAGTCGATACGGTCAGTTTTTGACGGCTAAGCAAATCAACAGTCAACTTTGGACACACCGAGGCGATATTCATATTGGTAATGTCTGAGCAGCTGGAATCATGCCGTGGGGATAGTAGTGGAGGATGGGACAACCTTGAGCTTGAATGATGGAAATACGCAAGCGACGTCGTGTAATAAATTTTCTGACACGCGAGCACAGCAGGGCCCTGGGTTGTTTTATTTCGAGGTATTCAGAAATTCTCCGACCTGTTTTTTTTTTTTTATCCTTTTTTTTTTTTTTTTTTTTTCTCGGTCAGGTTCACAGTCACAATGAGGGGCATCCGCACGGTGGTGGCACAGCGGGGCCGCGCGAGCCGCCACAGACGCGGACCCAGTTAAAGTGGCCGGTCACGTGCACTCGTGCGACTGCTTGACTCGCGCTGTGCGCGCGGAGTGGTCGAGGAAACAATGCGTTCCTTACACACTCCTTACACGGTTCAGCCACTGTCACCGGGCAGCAGACAGGTCCCCCCGCCCACAGGACACTTAGTTCTCTACCGCTTTCCTTAATTTGCGACGGTTTTTATCCCTCACATAATGCGCTCAGTTATGGATCGATTGGACACAATCAGTTCCAGAGCGAACACGAAATTTAAATAGCGTAAACCGCTTCGCAGGCTGCTTAAATTTTTACTTCGTTTGTCTAATTATTGAGTGCATTGGTCTGCGCGCCTCTGCCACTCACCGGGATCCATAGGCCTGGCATTGGGGCCGTTTTCACGAGCCACATTCTGCCTGTGTGAGCAAAATCATCGATGTCACCAGAAACACACAAATGTTCCGCCGCCTTGTTGGGTCGTGTCACACATCGAACCGTATATTCACCGATCGCCTGGCGTGTTGATGGGGGGTTGTGAGCGATAAACCGGGAACTCGACGATACACCACACTAATCCTGAGAGAGTGTCAATTTCTTGGTGCAGGTACTAAATGTTTCTGAATTATTGGCAGTTTTCCTGTCAGAAAAGCATGAGTTCTTCACACATGACAAATCATCCGGACTCGATCCTCGTCTCTCATGTGGGAAACCGGGTTCCCATCAGTGCCAACTGTGGTCCACAATTTTCCTTCGTATTTCGGTTTGTTAGAAATGCATGCATCCAAGCTGTTTTAACACTGTGTTTTAGACTAGCGAATTTGCACGGGCACGTACACGTTTTGGAGGAAAGGCCTGTGAATGCAGCGCTTGCACTTCGCTTTGTGTCACAGTCGCTCGTCTCCAGGCGGCTGTGTTTCCTCCGGTTGGCCGGAAGAGGGCGCGCTCTCCGTGCGGGCAGTACAGCCCTGTCAGCATCACAGACCGCATCACAGACAGCGTCACAGACAGCGTCACAGACAGCATCGTTCAGCGGGTTCTTTTCTCCAAAGCCACGTACATCTCCGAGAACAAAACAAAACGCGCATTATACCAACAGAAGGAGAAATGTGGATGCAGACACATGATTCTTCAGTACAGTCACTTTGTCACGTACCACCATATGAACCAGTACATATTACAAGAATAGCTGCATATGTGGGTTTTTTAATTATTGCACACTTATCCAGCACATAGGAGGCGAGGGGAGAAGTGAATTCAAAGGAAATGAGTTTTATAAGTGTTGAGAGAGAATCAGCAGTTAGAGAACGGGGTCGTTTCACCACACCTGAGTCAGAACTGAAAACCTTTGTGCTTTTGCTTTTGGACCTCTTGTGTGTGGGACCACCAAGCAGGCAGAGGTGGGGGAGTGTAGCAGTCTGGTTGGGGTGTATGAGGGATCAGGTCTTGTAGATTTTGGGGAGCAGATTCGTTGAAGGTTTTGTATTCCGTAACCAGAGTCTTAAATTTTGTGTGGGCAGCTATAAGAAGAAAACGGAGAGACATGAAGGGGGGGAAACATGGGAATACTTTGGCAGGTCGAACACAACTCGTTCAGCAGTGTTCTTTATCAGGTGTAGAGGTTAAGTGGCAGAAGCTGGAAAGCCAGACAGGAGAGAGTTGCACTAGTCCAGACAGGATATCACCATGGCCTGGATCAGGAGTTGTGCAGGATGTATATGTAGGTCTGAGTTGTGGCATCAGTGTGCTGAGAGATAGACAGACTTTACTCCCAGACTCTTAGCCGATGAAGTAGGTCAAATGAGTGAATTGTCCAGTTTCATAGAGAATTCTTGACAGGAAGACGGACCAGCTGGGAGGTGAAGAATCTCTCTTCTGGAGAGGTTGAGTTGTAGGTGGTCATCAGACAGCCAGGCACAGATGTCCTAGAGGCAGGCAGCGACGCGTGAGGAAACATTTGTAGCTCTAGGAGGGAACAAGAGGAAGAGCTGGGTTTCATTGGTATAGTAGTGCTAGGAGAATCTGTAGGAGGCAATGATGGGATCAGGGGAAGAGGTATAGATTGAGAAGAGTAGGTGGCCCAATACCAAGCTCTATGGAACAGCAGTTGAGCGAGGCAGAGGAGATGACCGGCAGCCATGCCAGACCACTTGGTAAGTTCTACTTGATAGGTAGGACTGAAACCATTTCAGTGCTGTTCCTTTGATTACAAGATGTCCAAGTGAGGAAAGTAGAGTCCGGTGGCTGACAGTGTCAAATCCTGCAGACAGGTCTAGGAGGATGAGGACCGAGGAGAGGGAGGCCGGTCTGGCCGATTAGAGAGCATGTGATACTGCAAGGAGGGCAGTTTCGGTAGAATGTCCGACTTTGAAACCAGACCATCAAGGGGCTCCATCTAGGTGAGGAATGCAGACAGCAGGTTATCAGTTGCCCGTTCCAGAGTTTTTCACAGAAAAGGGAGGAGAGACGCTGGCCTGTAGTTCTTGACTGAGTCTGGATCCAAAAAGGGTTTCTTTTAAGAGCAGTGAGATGAGGGCAGTTTTGAAAACAGATGGGGAACAACCAGAGGAGAGCGAGGAGTTGATAATCTGTGGAAATAACGTCCTTCTGTTGATGTAATGAACTCATTGTATTTTCCTCTGAGATGGATGCCACTTTGGAGAAAAGCATCTGTTAGAATTAATAAATGTAAATAAGAGATAAGTTACAAGGAAATGTTCTATAGGAGAGGTGAAGGGATGGGATTGAGGAAGCAGGTAGTTGCTCTGTGTTATAGCAGGAGGTCGGAGATTTCACCTTCAAACAGTGGTTGGAATTCAAAGAACAAGCCTTCACATGGGGAGATCTGGCATGAACTATGGTTCGTCCGTTAAAGGTCTCTTCATGTAGCTGTCAAAATTAGCACAGTGAGGTTTTTGGTGAGACTTTTTTTCATACAGTCAAAGGATTTAAGTGCTTTTGATATACAAAGCGAAAAGAAAAAACTAGAGGTATATTCCATGATAATTCTTTGGATGCTGCACTGAATGATGCTTTTGTGAGAAAATCGTTGTGTTACTTCAATGGGTTGTCTTGTAGTACATTACTCGGTTTACGTTAGATGTGCTACTTAAAAAAAGCCTTCTTGAATTTATGTTTATTCACTTAGCTGACATTTTTCTGCAGCGCAACTTACAATGTGAAGTTACTTACAGTTATTTACCCATTTATACAGCTGGGTAACTTTATTGGAGCAGTTTAGGGCAAGTACCTTGCTCATGGGTACTACAGCTGGAGGTGGGGATCAAACCTGTGACCTTTAGGTCCAAAGGCAGCCGCTCTAACTGCTACAATTGTTGTGGATACAGTGGTATAACATGGTAATACGCTGTGGTCCAGAACTTTTTGACTTCCTTTCTAGTGTAATTTATAACAGTAACTTAAAATATCCAGAGTGTTGTGTGAATGTGAGCTTTGGGTTGTTTAATTTGTATTTAGCTATCTGCTTGTAAAGTTTCCTTGTTATGAACCAAGTGCTGAAAAATAAACTTGTGACCTATAGCTTTTATTTTTATGACTTTGAAAGGGAACAGTACTTACAGCCTCGAGTAAGTGACTTAATCTTCTTTAGTGGAAATCCAGCTGCATAAATGGGTGAAGTGTAGCACTGTGAGCTGTGTAAGATAAGGTAATCTGCAGAGGGAATAATTTACCATAAAATCAGGAAGACACAAGAGTTTAAGAGACCAAAGTGGAACAGTGAGACTAAGATGGAGGGAAAACACAGTCCTGTTGCCTAGGAAACTAGTTTTATTTCTCTTCCACAAGGTGGTTTATATGTGGCAGTGAACTCGGTGAGTAGGTGAGCTTGACAGCAGTGTAACGCTCTCTGGTATAAAAAGCCTGTCACTGATGGTGCCCTTAAAGGGGATGGGGACCATCCACCATCCATTTGTTCAATAAGAGGAGTTTTTTTTTTTTTTTTTTTTTTTTTTTGTGGTGCCCTTTAAGAGGCGGAGTTTCTAATCAGTAACAGTTTGCCACAGCAATCTGGCCCGGAGGGTAGCATGGAGCCACATTTCATGCCTTTACAGCAGTGCACAGTTCTTGTGTCTTTTACATGGTGTTCTGCTCTGTGCTCTGGTGTGACATAGGATCAGGGTCAACAAAAGGTCAAGCGGCAACCAAGGGCGAGCGTGCCCTCAAGAACAGCATTTACTGAAGGCACCTGAGAACCTGGCAATGAAGGCACACAGTATTTTCACTGGCTGAGTAAACAGAGTGAGAATATAAGTACATTGCAGTGTTTTGGTCATGCTTTAAATGTGAGGATGGTTTTAAGTGGTCAGAAGCTGGGTTTTACCAGTGTGGTGTTATAGTGCATAACTGTCAACAGATCTTTCTGTTAGTGTCTGATAAAAATGAAAGGATAGACAGGTTTTCTTTGGTTGATAGGACAGGGATGCTTGCCAGGTCCTTAAATCAGCATGTGGTTTTATTTTCCATCAAGGAGGTGTATATATGCTAAGTGACTTATCTTGTTTATTCATATGTTTGTTGCTGTCTTCCATTCATTGTGTAGTTTCATCCTAAAAATGAAGTTTTTCATGTCATACATTCTCTTCATGGCTGATTGCTACAATGTCTTCAGCAAGTTATCTCTACTGTCAATTTGTATCTTGTTTCATCAGTGTTTCGTGCATCTATCTGATTCTAGCTACTACTTTAAATTGCTTTTCTTTCATGTCATATACCTTAATGCTTGTACATCATATCAATCTGTCAATTAATGTTCATCGCCCTCAGGCAGTGTTCATTTCTGCTTCCTGGCTTTATATAGCTATATATAGTACTTCATTATAATATAGTTGAAGTTTCAGTCCTGTGAGATATTTTTCAGTTTTTTTTTTCTTTCCCTAACAGTTGTTCCAGAGCTCTTAAAGTATTGTAAATTAGAAGAATGAGGAATTGTGGAAAGTAGGAAAAGCCATGGTGTTTGAGATCTGTCTTTCACTGACTATGTTATATTTTACTTTTTTCTGCATTTCCTATTTCCTCTGCAGCAAGTCCGCTGTCTTTTGTCATGAACCCAGTTTACAGCCCTGTACAGCCAGGAGCCCCGTATGGGAATCCCAAGAACATGGCCTACACAGGTGAGCACTCTGTCCACTTTTAATGGGGAATAATAATACTCAGACTATTTCTTTGAGTTTGCCTTTTGAAGTTCCTGTTTAAATCAGTGAGTTTATAGGGTCTTTGAGACTCTTGCTTTCAGAAAGCAGATGAATGCTTTGGAGGTTGCCAGCATAAAATTTAAACAAGCAATTACTTTTGGCTTTTCTGTACAGCTGTACGGTGGGATGGAGTGTTGGGTGGGTGGGTGCTTTTACAGAAATTAGCTGGAAATAGAGGTTTTCTTAAAATGAGGTGGATGTAACAGTGTTGTGGCTTACCTTGATATGAGCTGACATGGAAAAAAATGAGTATAAGTACATGAAGTATACAAATATGTAGGATTTCTCAGTCCAATTTTCTGCTTCTTGTCAAATTCAGGTCTACCGTGTGTGAGTAGATGTTGGGGTACAAAGTGTATCTGTATGTGTGTAAATCAGGTTGACCTATTGCCTGTGCTGGGAGTTGATTTTATAGCCAGTGCCAGGTTGAGTAACCCCCGCAGACGGTGGTGTTAGATGGACAATGGCAAATGCTCTCGTGACCTTTCGGTCCAAAGCAAAGCCCCGGTTGTTAGCATTGCAGCGGCGAGCCAGATGCCAGGCCATTGCCATGGTGATCGCTGTTGATGAGGGTCTGTATATTTTTTTTTTTTTGAAGTTCAACAGTTTCTTTTAACAGTTTTTTTCTCCTAAGGCAAAAGAGAATCGTCGTGGTGCAGGGGGATTCCTAATGAAACAGCTGTATAGAGCATCATGAGAAAGGGTGAAAATACACTGAGAGATGCGATAAATGATGAGTGTCATTCCCAGTTTGAGAGTCTACGAACCCATAGACCCCCACCCTACACTTCCTATGCCCCATATCCCTGTAACCCCTGGCGTTGCCAAAAGGGGGTTAGGATCACAGTGTTTGTGTTATAGGAAGTCCTTCCTCTGAGTAGCATGTTACACACTCCAAGACTCCAGCAGCCTCCCTGGTTCATCTTTGAAGCCTGTTAGTTCTAACAGTGCGGAAGTGTGTCTCCCACAGCTCTCTTTGATGAAAATGTCAGAATGGGAGGTGGGGGGCAGTCTGGGATTCTGTTGGAGGTAGCTGTCATTCACTCAGTATCTGCAGAAGTCTCCTGGAATCTTGAAACAGGTGTATTTGTGTCTGTATTCTTTTTTTGTTCAGAGGTTAGTAGCATAATAAGTTCTTAGAAAATATTGTACAAAATCCGAAGCCCTCTCGGGAAGAAGGCTCCAAAACAGTAGGTAGAGTAAGCATCACTTGGCACAGAGACCATTTCCGTGCCCACACACCTAGAAGAACACGTTAAAGGTGTTGCATTTGACTGGCACCAGACTGTCAATGACAGGAGAGAGACACAAAATGGTCATTGTTGCAGATGTTATTCTTTGGCTTCAGCAGGTAGTGTTGAGAAGATATATGAAGAATGGAGCATGACAGCAAGGCAGAGAAATGTGTGAAGAGGAGATTTTTTATAGCTGTCTGTAGAAATAGATCTGGCTTTCAGTGTATGGAACAGCGAGGCGGCTGATGTTGAAATGTCTTGTAGATGCTGGCCGTGTGGGGCTGGTGCCAAGAGGAGATCGATAACTTGGGGACAGGAAGAGGGCAGGCTTAGTTGTTTGCACCCATGCTGTATGCATTGCCACTCCTACACAGCGTGGGAGGCCAGTGTATCCACCAAATGTGGTGGTTACATGGGTGGATGCTGCTATGAGGGATGCAGAGTGTTCAGAGAGCTTCCGGACAAAAGAAATGAAAGTCCAACCTGCTCTGCAGTGGCTGTTCAGCTGCAGCCACAGAAATGCTGATCCTCCCCTTGACCTGGACTTCAAAAGTTACTCTGAACCAACTGTAATAAAAACGGTGTTGTACAACATTCAAATTCAAAAAGATGGACAGAAATAGCACTTTCAAATGGAATGTTGAATAAATAGAGACATACCAAAACAATTTAATATAGAAATATACAGAACAGGTAATACTGAACATTGAGTGAACAGCCAGCTCAGCTGACTACTGTATATGTGAACTTGACAATTTGTGACACTGTAAAACAGTAAGTAGTGTTAATGCCTCACAGCTCCTGGGGAGTGGGTTTGAAGCTGGCTCTGTTTGTGAAATTACATCTTCTCCCTGTGCTTGCGTGGGTTTCCTCCCACAATAGAAAGACCTGCACCAAAGAATGCAGTGGTAAACTTTTTCTTAACCCTTCCTTACAGTTGCAGCAAGGGGTCGCCTTAAGTTGACTTTGGCTCAGTGGCATTTACCTTAAGATTTGTAGAACAGTTTCATGATGGATGTAGTAGCAGTCCAGGTATTATTAAATACTAGATGCAGGTGAGGAAAAGCTGAGTGTGAGGGGAAAGAGAGTGAATTAAGTTTATGCTATAATGAATGAACAAGCAGTGATTACTTACACAGTTCTGACAATTACATAGTTGTTTGAAAAGCTTAGAAAGGTTAAGATTTTAATTAATCCCAGTGACTTCTAGTGTTAAAGTATTCAAATGTTTGCATTCAGTGTTGCTAATGGTATCTATCCATTTCCCAAAATGTTTGTCTTTGCGGGGGTCATGAGGACAGACCAAACTTTGATTTCCATGGCAGCAATATCCAGCTCCTCCTGGGGAATTCCTAGGTGTCCTCAGGTCAGCTGTGAGTTCTCCCCCCCACTGTCTCTTGCGTCTTCCCCGAGACCTCCTTCCAGTGGGCTGCGGCTGGCACGCCTCCTCTGAGAAGTGCACAGGGCTGTCCTCACTAAGTGCCCAGACAGCCTCAACTAGCTGTTGTCTACTTTGATGGTGTTGCCCTCAGAGTCATATTGAAGTTTAAATAAATTACATTTTTACAACATGCTTTACATAATTGATTTCTTAGACCATCTCAGATTTGAAGAGACTTTCAAATGACATGGCTGGTCATATGGTACTCCTTTGCATGAGTTTTTGCACTGGTTTGTGATTTTTGTATGGATATTTTAATGATTTGAAGCTGTTGCTTATGTATTTTGGAGTCACTCTATGAAGGTGAATAAGAGTACCTTATGCTGCAGTGGCATTTTATAGCTAAGTTAATGTGATTGACAGAACATTTTGGCTTTTTTCTTCAGTCAGGTTTCCTTACAACTTTACTGTCATTTCACCTGTGCCCTTTTAATTAGTTTGTTTGACCCCAAATGGGACAAACGGTTCAGACAGTGTGTGTGTGTGTGTGACTGGGTTCACTTTTTATGTAATGTCATTTAGGCACTGTAAAATTCCCATTACAAAGTTTCTGTCTTCAGAGTGAAACATTTAGTCCGCCACTGCACACACAAGTGTGTTTTTGATCTGTTTATGTTAGATTTTCCCAACTTTCTGCAGTCATTATTCACTCAGTACACCTTTAGTGTTTTTTTCCAGTTCTGCCATTGTTTTTCATCAGGTCTCTGCACTGTGAATGGCTTGGACTGACTGTTCCTCACCAGTTTAGCTCACCACTGCCTTGTCCCACCAGGGAGAGGTGGAATCCCTTGAAGACCTCTGTCTCCTTTTGCCCTCCTCTGACATGCCCGTTGTGGGGAATTACTGATCTCAACAGATTGTTTGTAGTCAATGCCATCTGTCTACATTTTGATTCAGAAAATCTCCTCCAACCACCCCCATTGCACCCCCCACCTCTTCTTCTTTTTCGCTTTCTGAAGCGGGTGGTTGGTCCAACCATCTGTCGAGCCCCAGTCAGTGCCAAAGGCTGAATTAACTCAGAATATGAATGGGTGTTCCAATTCAGTCAGTCCGCTTCGTGTACTCGAGTCATTTTTTTTAAACTGCTCACCAGTGTGCTAGGTTAGAGGGGGCTGCAGGACGTACAGGGCCCAGGTGATCCAAGTCACTGGGAGCACAGGTGTTGGGGGTGCAGATGATGCAAGGCTCTGGTGATACCAGACACAACAGGCAGATGTTAAGTGCACAAATAATACAGACTCTGGTTATAGTAATTGTGGTAGTCAGGTGTTAAGTGGACATATTGGGGACCCAGCTGATACTAGTCCAGGAGGTCAGGTAAATCATTGAACAAAGCTAGTTTGATGGCAGTCTTAGAGTCCTGGAACCAGGAGGGTTGATCAAAGCATCCAGCTTATTATTGTCCCAGCCTTTGGAAATTATACCAGTTTAACTTTATGAAGAGCATGTCGAAGACATAAACAAATACACAGTTTAACTGTCACCCTGTCCGGGGCATGTTCTAAAGAGCATCCCTCCTCGTATTTCCCTTTAGGCTATCCTGGAGGATATCCCACTACAGCACCTACCTACACCCCGAATCTGTACCAGACTGGCAGTCCAGGCTACCCTCCAGGTAAGAGAGCTAATACTGTCACATAACTCAAGCAGTCACCTCGACAAAAAACGTGTATGCTCTGTCTTGCATGGAGATGCCCAAGAATGGCCTCACTTTCCTGTTGTTCTATAGGAATTAACAAAATTAGTGAAGAGGAGGGTGAGAAATGAACAATAGTGGGACTGTGTTTTAGCCCTTGCTTTGTTGGTTAGTATCACTGACTTGTACTGTCACCGAGCAACACCTGTTCTTGTTCAGACAGGAATGAATAAACATGGTCCGCAGCGTTCGTGAAGGAACTGTGTTACTGTAGGGATGTTAATTTGGTTCCTTATATAGACTGTCGCAAAATGGAGTCAAGATAAGTGTGGGATTTGAAGTTTGGTTCTGTGTGCTTACCTCTTCTTCTATAATTCCATACAGGGTGTACAGAGTTTCATTATGCTTTGATGTGAATTATGTATTTTTCTATGACATGGTACCTTATAGCATTTGGTACAAACCCCAAGATCTCTCTGTTTAACAAAGAGACCCCCATCAGTTCAGGGCAATAGAGCTATATGGCAGGGTAGGTGTGGGTGTCATGCGGTGCTGGGCCCTTGTTCAAAAATTATCTTGGAGGGAAGAATGCTGAGTCTCATCCCAATTGCTTCTGTATGTGCATTTTCTGCCACTTCTGAATCATATTCCTTTTTCCCCAAACTTTGTGCCTCTATTAAAGGATATGCAGCTGGGACCCCCTACAAGGTCCCCCCCACCCAAACTAATGGAGCCCCCCCACCCTACTCCCCATCACCCAGCCCCTACCAGACGGCCATGTACCCCATCAGAAGTGCCTACCCCCAGCAGAATCTCTATGCCCAGGTGAGGCATCCATCCAAAGTAATATGTAAAAAAAAAAATTTTCTAGGGTTTAAATTCCAGTGGAAAATGTGCCTTTTCCAAGTCTGTCAGAATTTGTATTTTTCATATGTCAGTATAAAAACACAAATCTCCTTGTTGCATGATGAGTTTTTTTTTTTTTTTTTTTCCCCTTTTTTTCTTTCTCAAGTTTTGGTCTGACTTCAGGAACATTGTTGACTGCATTTATGCAAAATGTAATTTGTAGGCTGTTTTTTTCTGTCCACCAGGGGGCGTACTACACACAGCCTGTGTATGCTGCTCAACCGCATGTGATCCACCATACCACAGTGGTGCAGCCCAATAGTATCCCTTCAGCAATCTATCCTGCACCTGTGCCTGCCCCACGCTCTAATGGCATGGCGGTGGGCATGGTGGCTGGCACAACTATGGCCATGTCAGCAGGTGAGTACACCCTTGACACCTGCAGCTGGTTAAAAGCACAGTATGGTACACTGTAGACTGTTTGGGTGCCATAGCAATGACACTCTTTCTCCTCCACATCCACATTCGCAGGGACCTTGCTCACTACACCCCAGCACACACAGCATATTGGTGCACATCCTGTTGCTGTGCCGACATACAGGCCTCAAGGGACGCCTGGGTACAGCTATGTGCCACCGCACTGGTAAACCATGTAAGTACCACTTCCCATCTCTGGTTAGTCACCTACACTCTGTATTATAAACCAGTCCTGCCCTCCACTGGTTGGAAGAGGTTGTCGTCGTTGTCAGTGGGTTTTAACAATGACTGTAAAATAACTTTACCTTTGTTTATGTTTTCCACCACATATACCCTTTGTCCTTCATTTTTACAGATCAGGAGATCAACATTGTACGCAACTTCTCAAGTCCTTTGCTGGTGCTGGGTTGTTAACATCGGCGCCTGAAGTCTGTTTGCAAGTACAAGAAAAAAGTGCAAGGGTCACTTTATGCATTCATTAGTGTTTTTTGAGAGCTGCTTTTTTTCATTCGTTTGGAGACTTTTTTTTTTTTTACATTTTCATATACTCCAGGTTTACCGTAACTTACAGTAGTTCATCAGTCTCTCATTTTTGGTGGTTCATGCTGGGGAAACTTTCATATCTTTTTTTTCCTGCCAAATTTTCTGACTTAGCACTGTCATCAGCCCCCCTTTGCTATTCTGGGTGATTTCTACAGAAGGGATTGCAGATATTATGAAGTATAATTTATTTTTCTTTTCTGTTTGCGATCATATTTTTTTTTGACCTTACCTTTCCCCTGAAATGTAGTCTTCCAGCTTGTAGCAGAGTGTTAAGCAGACACATTTAAATTTATGTCCACTGTAACAACAGATTCTTGTAATCCTTTTGCAAAGAATGACACAGTGCTCTCATACATCATGTAGAGGACAACTATACAGTGGACTCAATTAGCTTGTACGTAATATTATAGCACAGAATTTTAAGATGTATGAATTTGATATTTACACACAGACTCGATCTATACTGTATATATAAAATTAATCTGTATTTAACACAGCAAAGAATTAAAGGGATTTTTAAGCAACATATTCATAAGATTTCCATAGTAAAAAATTATTAGTCGGTGCATTCCCGGACACCATCCTGATCATTTTAGCACTCTGATCCCAGGTGCAAGATGAGTTCAGTTGGCTGGTTGAGTTAAGGGAGTTAAGAGCTAAGGTTACTGTGACAAGTGTCCACGGAGGGCAGACATACCCAGCGCTGCCATTCAGACTTGGGTTTTAAGAGCCAGTTTGAGGCTCTGCAGGCAATATGCAATGAGTACTTCCTCGTTGTGGCCTGGTGGGGGCAGCATGGAGTCATAGGAACTCTTGTAGGAGTTTTAGGAACTGAAGGGAATAGCAGGTAGAGTTACGAGGAGTTATGGTTACCTAAAGTTGGCAAGACCCCTTTTCAAGTGAGAATACTATGTTCTTGCATAAATTCATAATGTACTGGAAAAAAGTCACAGAAAGATATACAGTAATCTATGCTATAAATAGGTACTTAAGATGCTGCTCTGATCCATAAATAAATTTGAGATGTTTAACTAATTGTCACATAAATAAAAATCATAATTTTTTTTGTTTTGCTAAGGTCAATTAACTACAATGTAACATGGAAACATGCCTTTTAATTTAGGAAAGAGCAGCTTGGCATGACTGTAGCTTATGGGAAGTGTTGCTAACTTCCTGCTAAACGATGATCAGATAAAATGTGTTTCTTTATGGAGAGGGATGATGAATACTGCCCCCCCCGTACAACACCAAATTTTTCTACAAAAAACACGTATATTGATGGAAATAAACTCTGAGAGAGTTTACTTCAACTCTACACATTGTTTACATTTTCCCACTTATAGTGCTTTACTTTTTTTGGCTCATCAGAATTTTCAGAACTTAAGTATGGTATAGTGAACTGCTTTCAACACATGGAACCATAGAATAGATAATAAAAATAATAATAGAAAGCATGAGCCAGCCATGCCCCTGTCCCCCCACCCCCCACTCAACTGGCAGTGGTCAGCCAGTCCTTTTGTAGCTTAATACATTCCATTCAGGTTATTTAAACAAGAAAAACAAAGATATTTTAATTTTTAGTTTACATTACATTTATTTATTTAGCAGATGCTTTTCTCCAAAGTGACTTCCAATGAACTCTATGTAGTGTTATCAGCCCACACGCCTTATTCACCAAGGTGACTTACACTGCTAGATACACTACTTACACTGGGTCACTCATCCATACATAAGTGGAACACACTCTTTCTGTCACTTACACGCTATATTATAGTTTCATCCTGTTTACATTGTTGAAACATTCCAAATTTAAAATTGACTTTAGTAAACTGTCCACACTGCTTGCCAGTCTTCCATTCAATAGTAAGGAGAGTAGTTGTTGTACATGGCAGCTTGGGTTCTGTTAAGTCAGGGGTTGTCTGATTTGGTCCTGACAGTCTTTTCCTGTGGGGATCATAAGCATTTGATGGGGGGAAAAAAGTTGCAGAGGCTATGACCCCCCAGGACCAGAGACTGAGGCTCCTTCCCTAAACTATTCACCTCCTCAATAAAAACAATGAACTGCACAAGAAGGGAAATAGCATGGTTTCTTTAGTTTTTTCGCTGCTTTGATATCCAGGGTTTGTGAAATCTTATTAGAGTAATTTTTAAACTGCTCTATAATGTCAGCAGGACCCCCCCCCCCAGGTACTTTTTCTTGTGCCATCACAGTGTTGTTTCTTTAACCACATTCATTCTGATATCGCATACTAAAATAACCATCTTTCCTTTCAAAATTTATTCCAACCGTAATTGGAATTTTAATTCTGTCACTGTTCTAAATTTATTTCCTTCTTCTCTCAGAACTTGTCAACATCTGGCCCAGTGGCAAGTTACTACAGCAGTGAATACACACATACACTTGTCCCAAGCAGGGGTCACGGTGAGCCAGAGCCTAACCCAGCAACACAGGCTCAAGGCTAAGGGGACACGTGCCGCACAGGATGCCAGTCTGCCACCCTCAACGGGACTTGAACCCGAGACCCACCACACAGCAGGCCGTGCCCAAATCTGCTGTGCCCCCGCACCCCTCTAATTCTGTAATTTCACAATTCCACATCGTAGTCCAGTCAGTTAGACCGATGTGATGTGTAGTATTTCAAACACTAGAGGAAACCTCAAGATTTCTTTCAGACCTTAGAAACATCAAGCCAAATGTGCGTTCTTTTGAAACTAATATTGATTTTGCTGAGCTTTGCATATCTTTGCAACAAACCCATGTAATGCAGGAGTTGAATTCGAACCCATTTTGTATCTGTGGAACTTAATAAGGATTATGGAAGTATGCCTGAACAAAGAAATATACATTTCAACAGCAACAGCCAGCTCATCACTACCTGTATTTTAATAAAGTGTTTAAAAATGGGTTTGTTGTGAGTGAACTTGCGCATAATTTCAATACATTGTACCACAAGTGTTAAAGATTTTGTTGTTGATCACAATGGCAGTTATCATTATTATTATTATTACTTCCATGTTTATTTGTAGACCCCAGTTTATACTAGCTGTGGTTCAGTCATGTTGTGGGAAATTATAACACTTTAAGGATGGTAAAAGTTCTTTTTATATGCCTGACTTCACCGTAAAGGGTTAGAAATTTCCAGGCAAATCCTCCAGTGAAGACCTTGTCTTGGATCCTGGCATTTACTCCCGGAGTTGAGACTACTGAAATTTGTCCCCATTTAATCCCTCAGAATACAGTACAGTATCCCCCCCCCACTTTCAGAATAATGAACAAAGCCAAGAACCGTTTGCTGAATTTTATGAAAAGCGGGGCAAAATGCAATTGCTCAGACAAACTTTTGGAGCGATGGGTATTAATGTCAAAGTTTTCCTCATTTTCATGTGAAATAGGCTTTACACAATACCAGATATCAGATCCACTGTGCTTATGTTCCTGTGTTAGAATAGGCTTTTCACTCATAGTTCTGGAAAACAAAGAAACTGCAGCATTAGCATTGGTGGTTGCTTTTTTATTTCTGTTTTTCATTAACTGCAGCTTGAAGTTTTGTATGTGATTTTAACTATGGTTTGAACACTAATTGTGAAGCAAAAGTGTAAATTTCGTGTCTTCCAAGCGCGTTTTCCGTAGTGCGATTCGGAATATGGGAAACGCTTTTTCCAACAATCCAGCCGGTGCACACGGTGTCCATGTAACATCCCTGTAATGTCACCGCCACAGCAACACAACCATGTGGCAATCCTATGGCAACGCTGTGCATGCGTTGCAGCAGTATCAGCTGGGTGTCTTGTGAAGCGGAAAAGGCCCACGTCAGGCTTGTGAATATGAAGTGTAAATCTGTTTTTATGTTTTGTTTTTGTTGTTTTTTGGAGATCAGTTTCTGATCCTGGTGAAAGAATTAAGCCAAGTTTGTAATTGTATAATATTTACTGTAAGATGTAGAACATTCAATAACTATTAAAATCTTTCCCAAAAAAACAGCTTTGATTTGTCATTGTTTTTAAAACCTGGAACTGACAAACAGCAGCACACTCGGTCATTAACTTTTTAGTTTCTTTCTGAAATTGGTGTGTCTAAATCACTGTGGGGGGGTTAGGGGGGTTAGGGGGGTTGGGGGGGGTACGGTGGCACAGTGGGCTGGACCGGGTCCTGCTCTCCGGTTGGTCTGGGGTTCGGGTCCCGCTTGGGGTACCTTGCGACCGGGTTAGGCTCTGGTTCACTGTGACCCTGTTTGGGACAAGCGGTTTCAGACTGTGTGTGTAAATCACTGTCCAGATGTCACAAAGGCAGGCTGGATGCTTTGAACTGGGAACCTCTTGCTATGCCAAATGTTTACTTTACAAGTTAAGTTCGCTAGAATTTACTCAAAGCAGTGTAGTGCAGGACATGTTATTTCACAGAGCATGTTTGTAAATATTTCTCAATAATGTCTCTATGAGGTATTTTACAGGGAGCTGGGAGCAGACAGCAGAAATGTCCATCAGACTGATGCTGTTCTGAAAATGCAGAAAGGTCCCAGTAAGTACACATTGTTGCTCAGATTTTAGAGAAGATGAATGAATTTTGAGTAATTGTCTCAGTTTTCATTTTTACAAAATAAACCATTGGATGACACTGGTCTTTGAGATGGGTTGGGCGGGAATGCTGCAGATGGTGGGAAACGGAAGCAGCTGTGACTTTGTAGGTCAGGGGGCAGCTGGGGGTCTGTCAGTGATCCTCACGCACTCACTCCAGCTGTTTCTGGGAAGTGGCCTATTTCTGAACTTCTGTTGAAAAGAGTCAGTGTGAGAAAATGACGAAATATTTAGGTTATAATAATAGTGAGTGGACCCCCAAATGATACCAAAAGAGTACAAAAACAACGAGAACAACAGACTCTGTCAACACACAAGATGGACCACATCACCTTCAGGTCTGTAGCTCAAACTTAATTTGTTAAATATTTTGATTCAACTTAGCAGTAAATGTGTATGTTATGTTCTTAGGTTTTAAAAAAAAAAAACAATTTTACTTATTAATATTTACCTGTTTCTATTTCTGAAAGTGGCAGACATTCATATTTTATATTTGTATATTTTATGCATTCGCTTTTATTTATTTGGCTTGATGCACCTATGGAAGTTATTTTTAGTTTATTTTCTAACTAGAAGAGAAGTTATCAGGTACTGCAAAACCGGGTATTGCCCAGCCTGATTTTCAAATGTTACTGGTACAATTGTATTTTTCATCAATGAGGTAAAGGTGTAAAATATATGTCAAATACTGCAACAGGAAACTCAATGGTTGTTATGCATAATTTTGAGTGTGTTAGAGCTTGTTTTTTGAGTTTTCAGTTTTGTGGGCTGGACTGTTAACTGTATCTTGTTGAGGAGAAGCGATCTATAGTGTGTCAAAATGAAGACCAATTTTCACTGTTGTCTCCAGAAGCCTTCCACTTGCAAGTGGCATGTCTCCCCAGCTAACCCCCTGCACCTACAGCGAGGGCTTCAAGTTCTACCTCTTGCCAGCCATCTATGGTGCTGTCTTCCTCTTTGGCGCTCCTCTCAACGCCTCAGTCATCCTGCACATCTGGAGGTCAAGGCTGGCACTGACTAGGAGCTCCATCTACATGCTGAATCTAGCGACTGCTGACCTTTTGTACACCTGTTCTCTGCCCCTGCTTGTCCTTTACCACAGCCGCCATGACTACTGGCCGTTCGGCAATGCTACCTGCAAGCTGGTCCGCTTCCAGTTCTACAGCAACCTGCACGGTAGCATCTTCTTCCTCACTGTTGTCAGTGTTGAGCGCTGCTTGGGTGTGTGCTGGCCACTGGCTAGCTGGCGGCTGCGACACTGTGTTGGTGTGAGGGGAGCCTGGATCGTGTCCCTGGCCATTTGGGCAACAGTGCTGGCACTGTGCTTCCCAACCCTCAGCTTCGCCAGCACGGGGATCCAACGCAACCGGACTGTTTGCTATGACCTGAGTAAGCCAGGCCAAGCAGCACAGTACCTGCCATATGGTATAGCACTCACCGCCCTGGGTTTCATGGCACCTTTTATGGTCATCATCACATGCTACTGTCGTATGGCCCATGTCCTGTGCAGGAATGGCTTCTCAGCCGGGTTAGGAAAGAGGAGGCAGGCTTTGCGCATGATTGCCGTGGTGGCAGCAGTGTTTGCTGTCAGCTTCCTACCTTTCCATCTCACCAAGACAGCGTACCAGCTGGTGTACTCCATGCCAGGATTGGCCTGCAAGGTGCGCAACCTCTACGCCATCATTTATAAGTCCACTCGGCCATTTGCTAGCTTGAACAGCATAATAGACCCATTCCTCTTCTTCTACACCCAAACAGCTGACAGGCGCACCAACAGATTGACTCCACCAAAGCTTCTGATCACCTCAGAGGTCAAAATGATGACCTGAGAGGTGGGCCAGAGGACCAGATATGTGTTTGGGAACAATTTTTTTTTTTTTGTCGCACTTTGCGCTACATCTCAGCACTACAGTAAGATGCAGCTATAGGAATATGAAGGATACTAACATACAACTGTCTTCTGTAACCTTTAATGTGATTTAAGAAATACTCTGCATTTAAAATCACCTGGATACTTAAAAACAAGCACTTTGTGGAAAGCATATTAATAAATGTAACAAATCAATGTAGAAAATGTATTTAATGCATAACTGATTTTTTTTTCAAGTGAATTCAATCATTATTTCATTTTACTGCTGAATCATGTGACCTAGACCTGTATGAATAATGGATGACTTCATTAAAAAAAATTCTCATCTATAAATTGGAATTTATTATTTTTATAATTTTTTTAATGGGGTAGCCCATTAATGGCTCTAGCCTCAGAGCAGATGAGAAAGTAGAACATATTGCAGCACATAATAGGGCAGCATGGTGGCACAGTGAGTAGCGCTGCTGTCTCACAGCACCTGGGTGGTGCAAGAGAACTCGGGTTTGATCCCTGCTCAGCCTATATGGAGTTTGCATGTTCTCCCCGTGTCTGTGTGGGTTTCCTCCAGGTGCTCTGGTTTCCTCCCACAGTCCAAAGACCTGCTGTTCAGGTTCCCCCATAGTGTGTGTGTGAGTGACAGAGAGAATGTGTTCCACTGACATATGATATGGATGAGTGAGTGACCCAGTGTAAGTAGTGTATCTAGCAGTGTAAATCACCTTGGTGAATAAGGTGTGTGGGCTAGTGACACTACATAGTATCCATTGTAAGTTGCTTTAGAGAAAAGCATCTGCTAAGTGAATAAATGTAATGTAACTAATAATAAATGTGATGTTTCAGTACCTTTGTTTTTTCCTTTGAGTTCACTTGACCACAATTTGTCCTTTGGTGTGCCCACTGCTACATCTAGTGGACATTTTTGAATTTATGTATTTAATTAATTAAATTGGTAATATATTAATTTTTTTAAATATTATTAGTAGAATTATTGTTGTTATTATTACAACCCGCGCTCCCTTCGAGCTGGAACAGTAGCAGGTTGCTAGTATTGCTATACAACTGGAAGCGCACCACGACGTTGAAAAAATTCCAAAGCCAAGCCCGCGCTCGCTAGCTACGTTGCCATTATAAGGCTCCTACTTGTAGCTGTCATAACGATCCAAGGACGAGCAAGAGGACCGCAGCTTTTCGCTGGGCTCAGTAGAAAACGCGCTTCTAGCGCAGCGAACAAAGAGCGTCCTCTATCTCGGTGCCTCAGTGGCTCAGCGCTCGCATCACGCGGCCTCGGCCTCGCGCTCACATTCCGTAGCCTGTGGCGTAACGTCATCATGACATGATGAATAAAAAATAAGCACGCTCAAAATACCCGTGCGTATTAATTTTACTCAGACTGAACAAATACCTGCCCGTGCCTGCTAGCGTGCGCATATTTTGCTCTGAGTTAGGGCCTGGCTGTAGCCCGTCTCTCTGCGCGCAGACATGATGAACGATGCGATAAGGCAGACAGAAAGAAAATTCATATTTATTTACAATTTTGTTTTAATGTAATTCGTAGTTCTTTCTAGTTAGTTGTCCATGTCACTAAATATCGCCGAATTAAACTTTAATTTAAACTATTTAAGTCAACAGTATGTGTGCGGATAGTGGAAAAAATAATTAATGTAATAAGTGCTTTTCATTACTTCCAATGCGGCAGAATCATATGGTACCACGAACCACACTTCCGGTTGCGATCTGTCTCATTTCCGGTGGAATGACGGCTCCTGTACCGTGTAAGATCCAACATGGCGGCACAGGGTTAGAAGTAGGGAAAGATGTATGCAGTTATTAACTGGAACAATTTTTAGCTGAGGTCCGTAAAGTTGTGTTTTGTCATATAAATTATGGGTTTTCGAATGATTTTCCGTACCAGTCGGTTTTGGGCTGCATGTAATTAAAGTAACTTAATGTGAACGAGTTGATGTTAACTAGTATTATAATTTATGTGGTGTGTGTCTAGACTAGTGTCATCATGTCGGGTTGGATAAAGGTAATTCAATTATTAATCACTCTTTGTCACTTTGGTGGAAAAATTATGCTGAATGAATGCATGTAAATGAAATGAATTTAAGTACATGGAGAAATTTGAACTCACTTTGACTTTGCAACCTAAATAAATTTGGGCCAGCTGGTAGAGAGTCAGAGTAGTGGTTAGAGCTGTTGTCTTTGGACCTGAAGGTTGCAGGTTTGAATCTCACCTCTGGTTGTAGTACCCTTGAGCAAGGTATGTACCCAAAATTGCTCCAGTAAAATTACCTGGCTGTATTAATGGGTAAATAATTGTAAACAAATTAACACTGCAAGTCACTTTGGAGGGAAGTGTCAGCTAAATGTAAAAAAAAAAGGCCTTCAGTTAGAATCACAGTCCTACTGTTTTTGCTCTGGGAAGAAAAATGTGGTGTTTAAATTGGTGAACCACTGTAAACTTTATCTAAAATTATAAATTGTCTGAGACACAGTGTCAGATAAAGATTAATAATTCAGAACCTGAAATTCTTTGGGTGAACTGGTTGTCGTGGGTCAAGATGGAGTTTTAACTCCAGCAGCATGTTTCATTTTGATGATCTGGTTCTGAAGTTGTCCTGTGTGCAAGGCCTCAGTAAATGTTGAATCCGAGCATCTGAAATATGTGTATGGACATACCCTCATTAAAATGAAAATATGATCACAAGTAAGAAAAGGACACTGTGTGGTGTTATGGTAGTTTGTTCCTGTTTTACATTATTGAAAGTTATTGTTAATTCAAATACAATACAAATGTACAAAAAAAGACTAAACAAATTCCAGGTTCGTAATAACTACCCAAAATCACACACATGCTGTCTGAAGCCGCAGCAAACCGGAGTCTAACCCAGCAACACAGGGCACAAGATTAGAGGGGGAGGGGACACACCCAGGATGGGATGCCAGTCCATTACAAGGCACCCCAAGCGGGGCTTGAGCCCCAGGCCCACCAGAGAGCAGGCACAGGCTAAACCCCCTGCATTACCACACCCCCCACATACAAAGTGCCTGAAACAAAGATACAATTAAATGGTCTTTAGAGCATTACACTGGAGGTCAAGATGGTATGGATATACTGTTTGACCTCCATGAAACACAGCAGAGAATTTTTGCCCTCTAAATTTACTTTTGTGAATATGATATTTTGCCAGTAAAATAAGAGTAATAAAATATTATTCTTTCTCCTGCTACATTTATTGATTTAGTAGACACTTCTCCAACTTCCAACAAACTCTATTTAGTGTTATTAGCCCACACACCTTATTGACCAAGATGATTTACACTGCTAGAGACACTTTACAGTAGGTCAGTCATCCATACATCAGTGGAACACACTGTCTCTGTCACTTACACACTATGGGTGAACCTGAACAACCTCTTTAGGCTGTGGGAGGAAACAAGAGCACATTGACACAGATACAGGGAGAACATCCATACTCCACATAGACTGAGTGAGGATTGAACTCACATCCTCTTGTACTATTCAGGCACCATGAGAGAGTAGTGCTACCTGCTGTGCCACCATGCTACCTGGAATTCCATGAGGAGGAGAAATGCAGGTCACTTTTGCTCAGCAGAAAAAATTTTGGAAAACAGAAAGGTGGAGAAAATACAGTTGTGTAATACCAGGTACTGTGAGGAAGTGGTATCCATCTTCACAACCTGAGGGCCAAATCTGTTACTTTTGTTGGTACACTGAGGATTCACAGTTGCAGCCTTTTCAACTTGTACATGGGCACTGCTGTCTGGCATACTCTGCTCAGGTAAGGTGAGGTCAGTGCCACAGGCAATGCAACCTGGTTATAAAGCTATCTGATCCACCTCGGTCTTGTCTGTTTTTGCCTCCAGAGCTTCAGACTGAAATGCATCATTTTTCATTTGTTGCATAGTTTAGTTATGTAGAAAATACACTTAGAAACCACAGTAGTTCTCAGATTATTATTGGACAATATTGGAAGTGTGGGTTTTGTAACTCTTTAATCAACATATGTATTTAGTAGATGATTTTTGGACAAATGGAACAACAGCACAGTGTTTATTTAAACTTGAACTTCCAACTTTTAAATTCTTCCACTGCCTTACAAAGGTAGTTCCCTTTAAAATCCTTTGTAAGGTACATTTTCATAAATCAAAGATGTAATTACCATTAGTTCCAATGTTAAAAACTTGTGTACATTCCTGACCTCAAATTGACACTGATTTATGCTAAAAAGTCACCAAATACCATTGAAATGAAAACTATTTCTGTAGTTAACTTTTGTTACAAGGCAGTTTGTCTTAATTATGATAATACAGTATGCATGTAGGGGGTGTGGTGGTGCAGCAGTTTTGGCCTGTGCCTATTCTCTGATGGGTCTGGGGTTCAAGTCCTGCTTGGGGTGTCTTGTAACAGACTGGTGTCCACTCCCCCTCCAGCTTTGCCACCCTGTGTTGCCATGTTAGGATCCGGTTTGCTACAACCCCACTTAGGACAAGCAGCTTTTCTGTGTGTGTGTGTGTGTGTGTGTGTGAGTGTGTGTGTGAATGTACTGTATGACTGTCTGCCTGCACTTGATCAGCTATTATGTATTGTACACTTAACAAAATATACATACAAAAAACAAGTGCTTTAGCACTGGCTTCTTCAGATTTCTTTGTGCTGCGACCACAGGGGAAACACCCAGACTATATAAAGTTGAGCCTGACTATGCAGCTCAGGAGCTGTGAGGGTACAGCACTACTCACTGCATCACCATGCTACAGTTTCTAATGTTTTTAATGATCCACAGGTATCCTGGGCATACAAGTGAAGATTATGCTTCCTTGGTATACAAGTGGCCATAAGAAGCCCCTTTCATACTATATGAGCATCATGGAGCAAAGCATGAGACTCACAACAACTCCAGTCCCTGCCATATATCATGTGCCAACTGCTGTCACTGCCTAAAGATGAGGATCATCATCACACTTCATCTCTCGTGTATCTCCCTAATCTCTCAGTGTTAATACAGTGCAGACTCCTCGCAGATGACGCAGTGACGACAGAGCAGGCAAGACCACTTGTCTATGAGGTCAAGTCCCAGTGACATATTCTGTGTGTAAAGTCAGACCTTAGAGGAACATAACCTCATAACTTCAAAATTGATGCATTTGTATGAGAGCAAAGTGCAATGATGTTTGAGGAGGAAAAACAGTTCATGTGCCCATTTGTCAAATTTTGAAAAGCTTAATGTAATTTTTGATGTGTATGCACTATATACAAGATCCATGTCAGTATTTACTTCCATAATCTAAAATGGCATGACAGGGTTATGTATCAGATCTTCTTTCTTTCTCAATATTTAGGGTTCTTTTTTGAAGGTATTTGCTGTATTCTGAAGACTTTCCAAATAGCAACAAAACAAGAACAAAAACCAGACAAAATAAAACGAATAAAGCTGTTTTCAATTGAGTCATATGGTACAGATTTCCATACTGATTCTCCTCTGTGCCAAATAGTTTAAAATATAATTGCAGATATAAGGATAAATTACCACAATTTTCATTATATTGATTACCTCCTTCAGACACAAGTCTGTCAAATCTTGGCACCTGACACTCTAACTGAACCTCATCGCTTGAAAATCTTTCATCTAGAGAAGTATGACGTAATTTTTCTCAAACACATTATACTAGTGAGTGATAACTGAACACTTAAAAATGTATAGACCTAACAGTATTTTGTTTACTTGAAACAACTGGACGGCGGTGAAGTGTGAGTCGGTATGTGACATGATGTAAGTGGCTGTTATGCTGGTGAATCATGATTAATACGGTGGCGCAGTGGGTTGGACCACAGTCCTGCTGTCCGGTGGGTCTGGGGTTCGAGTCCCGCTTGGGGTACCTTGCGACGGACTGGCGTCCCGTCCTGGGTGTGTCCCCTCCCCCTCCGGCCTTACGCCCTGTGTTGCCGGGTAGGCTCCGGTTCCCCCGTGACCCCGTATGGGACAAGCGGCTCTGAAAATGTGTGTGTGTGTGTACCTCCTCAAAAAGGGTCAGTCACGGTACTATGCGACAATATTTTCAAAAATTTTACTTGACTTTAAAATCGCGCAATTAAAGAACTAAAGGACTATAAGTCTATACGTAACATGGGATTCTTAAACGAACAAAATATTCATAAAATCAAGCAGCACTTGAAGCTCGTTGGATTGTAACGGCAGCTCCCCGGTTGTTCTAGCAAAACTCCGTCAGACCGTTGCCTCGTATTAGGGACGTCAGAGGGCACGAATATCTCCCTTAACGCCCCCTTTGAGACCGGAAACAATTGCAACTGCACGTGTTCTGTGGCCTAATATCAATAAAACTAGTTGTTCCGCTCGTTTCGCCGTTCCACGAGCACGGTGGAATACGTCGTATCACCGGCTGCACCTCCTCCACGCACTGTTTTGTCTATCTGTCCAATCTTGGCACTTGACACTCGGTGACCCCGCCTCTTATCACTTTTTTACACGACACCCCACGTGGACTTCAACAGATTCCTGAATGTTTTTAACTGCTGCAGCTTTTATTAAAATCAACATTCACAGCCAGGGACATGTTTGACACACGTTCACTCACACGCGAGCAAGCGAGCGAATGCCGTGTACGTTCCTACATTTATTTAACACACGACGTGTAATTACAAAAAATGTGTACGTCGATTTTTTTTTTTTTTTTTTTTTTTTTTTTTTTTTTAAAGAACAAATAAAGCTACCTATTTGGTCGTTTGGGTCTAAATTGAAATAAACCTGGCGGTCGCACTTCGGATGGGTTAATGACTAGCCGTGCTCCCCGTGCTTTTATGAATGAAAGTCTTCGCGCCCTTCATGTGCGAAAATACGAGCAAGTAATCATTCTTCGGGCATATTCGCTTGTTTACATTAGTGATTTCACTTCACCAGCAGAGGCCTATAGGCCACCGGGCTCGTTGACGCGGTGAATTGTGGGCAGCCATTGGTCCTCCGAGCTCACGGGCTCCTGGTCCCCCGCTGGAAAAAATGGCTGCCTCGGCGGCGGCGGGTTCTTGTCCTGGTTTGTGCCCGAGCTTTGCTGTTGTTTGCTCATTTCTGGAGCGCTATGGCTCTGTTCTGGATTTGCCCGAACTTACTTTTCCGCAGCTGGAGCGATATCTACAGGAGACTTCGACAGGTAAGGCTTAGGAGCTTAGAGGTAGGGAACGGTGTATCTCCATCGCTTGTGCGTGCTGCTGCTGCTAGTGCAGACATTTGTGTGTTATTGTGTAGCAGTACTTCAGTATTTCGCGTCTTTTTCCTCGGCTTAATGCCCTACTGATCAACTTTCAAAACACCGCACGACGATGTGAAATTATAATAACTTGTTACCAGACCACAGTGGGTGTCTAATATCTTTGTGCTTTGTGCAGATAGCGACTTAAGTATACCAAGATGCATTTTCCAGGCTGCCTTAAAATTCTGCATGGATCAAATTGTTCCTTGCAAGAAAAGGAGGCTACCTCGGTCGAGTGCTAGCAAGTTTAATAAAACTCTAGCGATGACCTGAGCGATTGCGTTCGTTTATATGACACTGAGCTGCTGTAACGTTCGGACCCAGACACAAGTATGCTGTGAAAGACTGAATGCACCGACGATATTTACAGTTACATTGTGATTTTTGGCAAGTCGGACATTCAGCAGCACTGCGCATGCGCGCAATGGGCAAACTTCCTGCCGAACGGACTGGCTCTGCTCCTTTCGAGCTGAGATTGAACCCGCAGCTCAATGAAAGCACTGTGGAATTAATTTTCTAGTGTGCGAGAAAGAAATATGTATTAAAATAAGACTTTGAACGTTTGCGTGGTCAAAGTCATTTAACAATTAAAAAAATCTTTCGAGTGGCTTTCCAGGAATGAAAACGCATGACTTAGCCCTAGCCGATTAGCTGCATCACGATATAATCAAAACAAAAACTTATCTCTAAACAGGCACATGATTATCAGCTGAGAATTTGTGTACATGGCTTTACGCGTTTTTAAGTTTTAGCTGGATCAAAACTTTTTAAGAAATGTTTTGTCGCCATGTCTGCTGATATTTTGGTTGCCAGTCAGTGGTGGCACGTGGTGTATAATAAAACTGAACACACAATGGATGCTTTAAAGCTCTAAGTTTAAGTCTCAATGTATACTTTTAAAAATGATGAATGTACCATGTTAGTTTCATAGGGACGTCAACAAATTATCAGATAGCTGGGACGAACCAGCGGTGGCGTAGACGGTAAAATGTGGTGAGACTCGCCCACACACAAACAGTGAGGGGTGCCACTGAGGTGAGAGGGGTTGGCACAGAGCAATAGTTTAAGATAAAAACTGTTATGCACCTACAAAGGAAGAGAAAACGTAGTTTGGACAGGTTACATGAAAAATACCGTCCATCGCAGCCTCAGAGCGGCACAAATTACATTATCCGATGAGTCCCAACATTTTTCGCTCAATCGATCCTCATTGTTCCCGCGCTGTCCGCAGTTTTCTACCATTAATTTAAAATTCGCACGCCGAAGCTTTTACTCTCTTGTTGTGCAACTTTTCATCTGCTGTTTCTGTGATCGTTGAGCGGTGCTTGCAGCATTACCTGGTCCCGGGGAGACTGTTGTAATACCTGTCACAATGTTAAGTGTGTGATCGCAGGACATCCTACGCGTCAGAATCTCACGCTACGGTTCTTCTTACATCAGACAAGATTCTCTTAATTAAGTTTGACTACATAACGTCCTTAGCGAATATATCCGATTCTTAAAAAATATTAAGTCGGATTTTTTTTTTTTGACAGATGCTGAAAACAGCATTACCAGTTTTTTTAGGCAGCTCAGTGAGGTTCCCTGCAGCAGTCTCGTCAGCCCAGATCTTCGACGATAACGGGAGATTTTTCCAACTTTTATTTTTAAGTCCAACGACTTTACATCAAATTGCACAGATTATTACGAGGCCGTGGTGAACTGTAGCACGACAGAGTGTTCGCCACACGGATCGATACGGCCAGCAGCCCGCTATGAACAGTCTGTCCGTTTTACGGCTCGAGCAGAGCGCCGGTAAGAACAAGTGACACGCGATCAGACGTAGCGAGCGGCGTTGCGGCGGGAGTTCTCGCGACCGCTGTCAACAGCCAGTAGGAACGTCCCTCCTCGTCACGTGTCCCTCATGATAGCGTCTCTTCAGCTGTCCGTCAGCAAAGAGTGAAGAATTCAATATGCATTAAACACCATGTATCAAACTTCCATATAAATGAAATGAGTTTAATCAGAAAATGTATGAACTTGGACAGTGGTGCTGGTTGGTAATGATTGTTTTTGTCGGAGTGAATCTACACTGCAGCTGAATGCCTGGAGTTTGTTTTATTTGTTGTAACACTGACAGCAGTTTGCTGGTGGTACTAGTGCAGCATGATCTGCCTCTCCAGGCAAAGACTATTAAAAACTGGCTGTGTTGTGTATCCAGCGTGCACCATGTTCTTCTTAGATTTCTTGTGCTGGGCTTGCATACTATAATAGGTGTCAACTGATTAAATAGCAAAGCTAATTAATCTACGTAGAAGCTGAAGTGAATTTAGTTGCTGCGTCTCTTGCGGAATTGGTCTAGTCAGCTGCCTAATGTACTGGTATGGATTTTGAGTTAAAAACTTGAATTTTCAGGTCCAATGGAGGTTATCTGAGTTACAGAAGGAAAGTAAAACCTGAGTACATACCTTAATCTAATTAACGTGTCATTTTCATGATAGTGCACATTTCAGTTTTCTCATACCAAACGTTAATAATAGTGTTCGTAAGCCTTATGAAAATGAAGACCCTGTCTATTAGTGGTCACTAACAGAATAACAAAACGGTCCCAGTTAGTACTCAGTTTTGAATAGACAGTATGGTTTTAAGATGCTGTATAAGTTCACAGTTTATTACTTTGTGTGTAGTTCAGTTTTGCTGCTTTCACACTTCTGTAGTGTAGGCTTCTTGTAATACATTATTTTATTATTAGACTGCAAATGGAAAGGAGCCAACAGGATAGTTAAGTTAAACTGAGTAATTGTCCACACACTTAGTGTGATCATTTGCATGATTTGCAGTGTACATTGCATTTGCATGATTGACAATGTATATTATATATATATATATATATATATATTTTTTTTTTTTTTTTTTTTTTTTCTTGTCCCTCTCAGTTCCTAAACTTTTAGTGGAGCTTCATGTAAAGTTGCTGAGAAAAATTGGGAAGTCTGTATCATCAGAAAGATGGGAGAAGTATCTGGTGAAGGTGAGTACAAGTTTATAGTGCACCAAGGCTCTGTTAGCACCTTTTAATCCTTTTGTGGCCTAGCGAAATATCTTGCAAGGCACTTTTTCAATATATCCTATGTAAGATAAAACACTGAGTGAGGATGTGTTATTCTTCCAGGTGTGTCAGGAATTCAACAGTACCTGGGCTTGGGAATTAGAGAAGAAGGGGTATCGGGAGATGACTGTTGAATGCAAGGCAGGAATCCTCAAAGTAAGACTCTAAAATGTTTTTTAGAAACTTGATGTTCATGCTACTTTCTCCCAACACGGGCTGTTTGGGCATAGGTCCAAATTTGGCTCAGTCTGTATGGCGTTACATGTTCTCCCCATGTTTGCATGTGTTTCCTTTTGTAGTGTTTATGTGTGAGTGAATGCATGTGTTTGGCTTCCTTGCAAAGGACTGGTGTCCCGTGCAGGGTCTGCCCTTACTAGCCTGTGATTCCAGGATAGGCTCCACACCACTGTGGTCCTCACTTGAACAATTGATTACCATTAGCGAGTGAGAAAGTTGATATTCATTAAGTATAATAAGGTGTTTTTCAAAGTCATAAGTCTCGTACAGGAATAAAAGGTATTTCTCAGTTGTCTCTCACCATAATAAAGCACTGGTCATGTTTCTCTTCACAACTCCTTTCATCAGTACCTATGTGAGTGCCAGTTTGATGACAATGTCAAGTTCAAGACCACCATCAATGAGGAGGATCCTGATAAGATGCGACTACAGCCTATTGGTCGAGACAAGGATGGTCTTATGTACTGGTTTCAACTGGACCAAGATCATAACGTACGTGTTTATGTGGAGGAACAAGATGACCTTGATGGATCCTCCTGGAAGTGCATTGTAAGGTAGGGCTGAGAGTGTGTGAGGCAGCCATTGTAGATCCAAAGTTCAGAATTCTTACAGGTAGTAGGCTGTGAGACTGTGAAAATAACTTGGAAATATGCAATATCAAAAGTGCAATATCAGTGGCTAAAAGACCCTCTCGTTTACAGGACACGGAATGAACTGGCTCAGGCATTGGCGCTATTAAAAACCCAGATTGATCCAGCATTATTGGCCAAAAAGGAACCAGATAATGGATCTGCCAGCACCAGTTCAAGCCCAGAGGAAGAGGAAAACAGGGATGCATGTGTTGAAGGTAAATGGGTATTTTTGGTAATGATGAAAAAAGATTCTTTAAAATTATTTTTAAAAAAAAAAAACTGCTTTTTTTGGTTTCTATAATCAGGGCATGTGAAAAAGAAAGAAAGCCTAGAAGAAGCTTCAGAAGATGGTAAGTCATGCAAGGATGCTGTGTGTTCAGTTTCTTCAGAAGATGGAAGTATGGGAAAGCCTCTTCTGGAAGAAATGGAGAACTTGAAGCAAGAAGACCTCACAGAGTGCAAACGAGCACCTGTGAAAGCTGAAGAGAGCAAAGATAAAGAGGAAACAAGCAAACTGGGAACAGTGAAAGGACAACCTTCAGTAGGCATTAATATCCAAGCTGTTAGCACCGCTGTTAAAGAAGAACCAAAAGAACAGTCCATAAATGCCAAGGGTGACACCCCGAGTGTGAAATTGATGGAAAGAACCACAGACTATTTGGATAGCACCATAAAGTCAGGAGATCTTGACGAAATGAGGAAGAAGACAGCAGAGGAATTCCAGAGGGCTATGAGGAGTGACCAGCAGGCTAAGATTCCCCTAAAGAAGAGGGAGATGAAACTGAGTGAGGATTTTGATAACAGCAATGTAAGCATGTGTGTTGTCTTCCGAAACCGTAATGCCAGTTCAGCCAAAGAGCCACCAGAAGAGACTGGAAAGGACAAGGAGGTTATCAGTGTGTATTCTAGAAAGCTGATGGAAGACGCAAAAGACCAGAATAATGGAGAAGTTAGACCAGTCCATGAAAAAAATAATGCAAATAAAGATAACACTTTTCATACAGAAAGACCTAAAGAAAATAGCATAAAACAAACAGCCCAGGTTGAGGACATATTTTCAGAAGATGGCAAAAAGGGAAGGCTGAGTTCACCCAAAGTGGAAGAGATGATTGAGAAGCAGCAGGTCAACCAACCCAAGGAACCTGACCAACTGAAGACCATTACAGCAGTTGGGGAAACAGATGCTTTGTTTGGCTTGAAAGACACAAAAGTAAGGGGAAAAGAAAATGTATCTGGCTGGGTTGCCACTGCAGTACCCGAAAAGGAAACACAAGCATCTAGTGTCAGAGGAGTACAAGAAAAAGAAACCTCTTCAGCCTTCAGTTCAACGGCAGCGTATGGCACGGAGGCCGCGCACGACACGGAGGCTGTGACAGCGCACGGCATGGAGGCCGGACCTGCCTCCGATGCGGCGGCAGCGCACGACACGGAGGCCGCACCCTCGCACGACACGGAGGCCGCACCCTCGTCCGACGCCGCGGCAGCGCACGACACGGAGGCCGCGCCTCAGTCCGGCGCAGCGGCAGCGCGCGACACGGAGGCCGCCCCTGAGTCCGGCGCAGCGGCAGCGCGCGACACGGAGGCCGCCCCTGAGTCCGGCGCAGCGGCAGCGCGCGACACGGAGGCCGCCCCTGAGTCCGGCGCAGCGGCAGCGCGCGACACGGAGGCCGCCCTGAGTCCGGCGCAGCGGCAGCGCGCGACACGGAGGCCGCCCCTGAGTCCGGCGCAGCGGCAGCGCGCGACACGGAGGCCGCCCCTCAGTCCGGCGCAGCGGCAGCGCGCGACACGGAGGCCGCGCCTCAGTCCGGCGCAGCGGCAGCGCGCGACACGGAGGCCGCCCCTGAGTCCGGCGCAGCGGCAGCGCGCGACATGGAGGCTGTGGTAGCAGCGTCGGAAGTGGCGGCAGCAGCGCACGGCACGGAAGCGGCGTCGGAAGCGGCGGCAGCAGCGCACGGCACGGAAGCGGCGTCGGAAGCGGCGGCAGCAGCGCACGGCACGGAAGCGGCGTCGGAAGCGGCGGCAGCAGCGCACGGCACGGAAGCGGCGTCGGACGCGGCAGAAGCAGCGCACGCGCACGGCTCGGACGCGGCGGAAGCAGCGCACGGCTCGGAAGCAGCGCACGGCTCGGACGCGGCGGAAGCAGCGCACGGCTCGGAAGCAGCGCACGGCTCGGAAGCGGCGTCGGACGCGGCGGAAGCAGCGCACGGCTCGGAAGCGGCGTCGGACGCGGCAGCAGCAGCGCACGGCTCGGACGCGGCGGAAGCAGCGCACGGCTCGGAAGCGGCGTCGGACGCGGCGGCAGCAGCGCACGGCTCGGACGCGGCGGAAGCAGCGCACGGCTCAGAAGCGGCATCGAACGCGGCGGCAGCAGCGCACGGCTCGGACGCGGCGCACGGCTCGGAAGCGGCGTCGGACGCGGCGGCAGCAGTGCACGGCTCGGACGCGGCGGAAGCAGCGCACGGCTCGGACGCGGCGTCGGACGCGGCGGCAGCAGCGCACGGCTCGGAAGCGGCGGCGTCTGACGCCTTGGGAGCATGCAGCACGGAGGCGGCGGCAGCGTCTGACGCCTTGGCAGCATGCAGCACGGAGGCCGCGGCAGCGCACGGCACGGAGGCCGCTCATGCGTCGGACGCCTTGGCAGCATGCAGCACGGAGGCCGCGGCAGCACACGGCGCGGAGGCCGCTCATGTGTCCGACCTGGCGGCAGCGCACGGCGCGGAGGCCGCTCATGTGTCCGACCCGGCGGCAGCGCACGGCGCGGAGGCCGCTCATGTGTCCGACCCGGCGGCAGCGCACGGCGCGGAGGCCGCTCATGTGTCCGACCCGGCGGCAGCGCGCGGCACGGAGGCCGCTGTAGTACAAGAGAAAGAAGCAACTCCTGCTTCAGAAGATATTGCTGTACAGGACATGATGGTAGCCTCTGTTTTACAGGAGACAGGTGCAGCTCCTGTGTCCAATGTCGCTACCATGCAAGACATCAAAGCAACTTTTGTTTCGGATCCTGCTGTAGCACAAAACACGGAAAAAGTTCCAGCATCCCTTACTACTATAGTACAGGAGGTGGAAATGTCTTCTGCTTCTCAGTCAGCTGAAGGTGAGGGTAAGGAAAAGACATGTTCTAAAAATGCTTCTGCTTCAGAGGCTTCACTGGGGGGAAAGGAAACTCTTTTTGGCTCTGAGAACACTACAATGAGGAAACGGGAAATGACTCCTTGCTTTGAAGCCAGTGTATTAAGGGAAAATGAAATCGCCTCTGTCTCTGACACTGTAATAGACACAAGGAAAGTTGGTTTCAGCGCTGAGGTTGCTCGAGAAGGCAAAATGGTAAAGGCTGCTGGCTCAGGTTCCACTCTTGAAGGGGATACAGCTTCTAATGGGGGTGCTAGTGCTGAGATCATGACACTGAGAAAAAAAGAAAATGCAGCTGGAATTAACACCTCAGTACAAGACGAAAAGGAGAAATTCTCTACTGAAGATGCTTCTAGCCTTCATGCCACCAAAGTAAGTGATAATACACAAACGTGTACAGAATATAGTGCTCATCCTCATGCTGCAGCTGGAAAAATGGAATCCATTACGGAGTCTTCTGTAGCAGGAAGGAAAGAGGAATTGGATCCCATGAAAGCTCAAATTTCAAGTGCAATACTGCCTGTGGTCTCAGAAGAAATATCTGAGGATGTAGCGATAAAGCATCCCTTGAACGAAGGCAGCCAAGTGGAACTAATGGAAATCAGTGTGAAGAGTTCTGCTGGTGTTAATGAGGAGATGGAGCAGATTCTTGGTGCAAGCGGAGGTTATTCTGATGGTAAAGTACTAAAGATTGCAGAGGAAGAAGAGGAGTCAACCACAGAACCTGTTCGGATTGAGCATAACAGGCCTTCTATGGGTGTTCTCATGGACAGAACTGTTGCAGCAACCTTTTCTGAGGCAGAAAAAAACTCATCTGGACTTAATTCCTTGTCTATGAAACCCAGAATGTCGGAGGAAAAAATTCAGAACACTGAGAGTCCAGTAAAAGAAGGTACTTCAGAAGAGGAGGTAAAACAGTTTAAAGGATCAGAAAACTCGCATCAGGCAGAGCACAGAGAAGCTGAAGAAACAAAGGATGTGGTCAAAGAAAATGAAAAATGGAAGGGGCAAGAATGTGACAACCAGCCGGAGGACAAAAAACTGGCAGATGCATTACTGAAGGAAACTGAAGGAGGAAATGAAGTTTCTTCCCAAATTCAGGAAGATGGCATCCGTTTGAAGATTCGCCTTCCGAGCCACCGTAGGACAGTGGAGATCCAGAAAGACTCAGAACTGGAAGTAGCTGATGGGAGGTCTCTGAGGAGGTCACCCAGGATTTGTCGACCAACAGCCAAGTTGGTTGAAATTCAGGACATGAAATTGGAGAAGAGGCAGACAGCAGCATCTGTGGTGAAAGAAGAGGGGCAGGATGAAGATCATGAAAAAGAAGAGAAGCCAGCCCAAAGAAAGCAGAGGGATCGGAAAATTGATCCAGATAGCCAGCCTAAGTCTACAAAGGTAATTAATGCTTTAGTTTTAACTAGACCATAACCATGGCTGAGGCCTTGATATCGTTACTAGTAAAATGAGAAATCAGACATTTATTCAAATAATTGTCATTTAGTATGTCCTTGGGTTTTCAGAATCTGTGGTTATTTCTTGTTGTTTCAGGGAAGACGACGGCAGCGACGAGCCAGGTGGTCCAACACGCGAACAAGGTGGCGCAAAACAAAGGGTTCTAGCGAGGAGGAGGATGAGGAGGAGGAAAGCGATGATGACGATGATGATAGTGATGAAGACTATAAGGTGGAGAAAGACAGGAAGAGAAACAGGAACAAACAGAATAATGACACAGACACATCCATCACCTCCTCTTCAGGTGATGAGATCCCAAACGATGATCCTTGTAAGCACTGTGGCTTGCCCAACCACCCTGAACTGGTGAGTGCTTTTAACTGATGGTTATATAATCCTGAATCTCTCGAAAGGGAGGAAAATTGCATTCCAAAAGGATTTATGGAGTTATCTGGCTACTTCTGGATGACAAAACTATATAAAAAATGAAATATTCAGCCACGTTTACAAATGGGACAATGATTTTTTTTTTTTTTTTTTTTTTTTTTTTTTATTATTAATGATGTATGTGCACAACATTCCATTCTCTCTACCTTGCAGATCTTGCTCTGTGACTCCTGTGACAGTGGTTATCACACAGCCTGCCTGAGACCACCCCTCATGATCATTCCTGATGGCGAGTGGTTTTGTCCACCTTGCCAACATGTAAGCAATAAATTGAATTACACAAATTTTGATTATGCTAGATTCTGAAGAATTTATTTAGGTGCAAGCTAAATATTCTGGACTGCCCTGTTTCTGGTGTAGAAACTGTTGTGTGAGAGGCTAGAGGAGCAGCTACAGAATCTGGATGTGGCCCTGAAGAAGAGGGAACGAGCAGAACGAAGGTCAGTACCTGGGTATTCTTCAGAATTCTTTCTGTACTCAGTCAACCCCACTGATGTTTCTCTGTTCTATTTTTTTTGTGTGTGTGATTTCCCTCTTCTCTTGGTCTGTCAATAGGAAAGAGAGGCTCCTGTATGTTGGGATCAGTGTTGAGAACATCATCCCTCCTACTGTAAGTGTCACCAAATAATTCTGAACTGGGTCCTGTATATTCAACTTTATGGTCATAATTATATTTGGCAAGTTTGGATTTTTAGTTCAGGATAAAGAAGTCTGCCCTTTCTCTACCTACTATCTTTTTTCGTAACTGATTTTGTTTTGGTTAGTGTCAATTCCTGTTAAGTTGAAGACCTGTGACACAATATTTAAATTGTCTCAATTTCCATAAAACAGTAACTTGCATTGTATGGATATTTGATTGTTCTGATTTGATTGTTCATTTATTTTGTCCGTGCTGCTCTATTTCTACATTGTATTATGTGGGATTCCCACAGAATGATGTACATTTGCCTTTGTTTTGATTAACTGGCCTGGAAGTGGAACTGCAGTACACATGAAAAAGGGGACAATTAGGCTACATGCTATTCACCTGGAAGGCATGGGCTTTAGATTTCTTGTGTATGTCATGTAGAGCAATAATTTCTTCACAAAGACCTAACTAAGCCAAAGTCACGGTTAAGATTCCAAATTCCCAGCCTTCTGTCATTTCTATTCCATTGATAATGTTTCAAGAATTAAACGTCTGTTTTTAAATAAATCTGTCGACCCCCTGTCCAACTTGACATTCTGGAAATCCTTATAAGCTGGCTCATGCACTTGTAACAGACTTGGGTTTCTCTTCAGGAGGTTGGAATAGAGGAGGAAAAACGTGAGAAAGAAGAAGAGAAGGGGGAAGAGGTGTATAAGAAAGAAGTAAAAAAGAGCAGAAATTTTGGGAGGCGGTCAACCCGTACCAGGAAACATATAAGCTACAGGTCTGTATAGACATTACTGAACAGTTTCCCCCCCCCCTTCCAAAGTGAAGTTTAACAGTGATAAGACACTTTATCTTACCAGAACATGTTCTGTTGGCACTAGGTTTGATGAGTTTGATGAGGCCATTGAAGAGGCAATTGAAGAGGACATCAAAGAGGCAGAGGGCGGGGGTGAGTGCATGGAGTCCTAGAGTACAGTGAAACACAGAGGCATTACTATGAACATCAAGCTTTGGCAGGTCATAACTGATTCAATTCACTTGCTTGATGTCTGAAAGAGTGCACTAATCTGTACCACCACCATGTATGTAGAACAATAGGGGGAAGAAACAATGCGTTCAAAGCAATGTGTGGTGTATTTACAATGGTGCCTTTATAATTTTAGTGGAGATGCTGTTTCCTACAATGAATTCAGGGGTCTGTGAGTCAACAGAATGAGGACTTACCAGTGATGGGGTTTATGTGAGTGTGGGGTCCTTTGCAGGCGCGGGCCGAGGAAAAGATATGTCCACAATCCTGTCAGAGGAAGGCAAGGAGAATGGTCGGCCGCCTAAGGCCAACCCCACACCCCGCAGGAAGAAGCGACGACGTCTCAACGACCTGGACAGTGACAGCACTATGGAGGAGGAGGAGAGCGAGGAAGAGTTCAGGCTCAGTGACAGGTATACACTTGCTATCAGTAGCTTGCTTATTTAAATCCCTGTTAGTGACTATGTTTGTGTGTGCTTCTGTTCGACTGTTATCAGTCATAAATCTGTAATTTAAACAGATTGTCAGAGCAGACAAAAGGAAACAGCAATCAATGAGCATATTTTGTTAAAGTCCAGTTTGATTTTTCTCTCCGCTGTCCCACAACACTTGGTATGGTAGATATAATTACGAATATTATTTTGTCTCTCACCACACAGAATTTGAATCAGTACTTCATATTTTACCCTTACTTATGATGCCTTTGTCCAAGAGGATTTACAATGTTATATACAATGGCTTGCTCATTTATAAAGCAAACTATTGGATTACTAACTAAAGGGTTTACTTCCTTTGAGCCCACAGGACAAATAAAACGCACAGAACATTAAAAGCAATGAAAATAAGAATGCATGAGAACATAATACAACATTCCATGCAAACATGAACCATGAGCTGATACAGTGTGTGTGACAGAGAGAGAGCACGTTCCACTGATGTATGGATTAGTGACCCATTGTAAGTAGTGGATCTAGCAGTGTAGGTCACCTTGGTGAATAAGGTGTGTGGGCTGGTAACACTACGTAGTATCCATTGTAAGTTGCTTTGGAGAAAAGCGTCTGCTAAATAAATGTAAATGATACACATTGTTGAAGTCTGGATAAGCAGATGTTCATATAATGGGCATCTCTGTAACAGGAAGCATGTGTATCTAAGGTTCTTAGTCATTTCTAGGCCACAGACTCCTTTAAGAATCTGTTGAAAGCTAAGGACCCTGCACAAAACATTTATAAATAATTCAGAGAAAATATTGTACTGAAATTATTTTTTTAAAACTTAATTACCTTCTCATTTAATAGTTATAAATATTTTTAATGTACTTTCTGTTGTTTTTAAAGCAAGCCTGTACTTTATGGGGCCTCTGAAGGCCATCTGTGGACTCCTAAAGGGTCTATGGACCCTACATTAACAGCCTGTGGCAAATATTAAAGAATGGGCAAAGCAACAATATTGCAACAAGCAAATACATTTTCCTCCCTCCACCTTTTCTTCCCTTACATGCATATTCCTGCATTGCTCTGAATGTCTGTATCACTCTGTCACTTTGCAGTACCGAGGAAGATGATTTTGTGGTGTCAGATAATGATGTGGACAGTGAAGAAGAAATCCAGTCCAACGACAGCGACTTTGGCAGCAATGGGGAGAGCCCCCGTTATGTGTCATCTCGGTCAACGAAGTCTGTCAGGCGACAGAGGAACTCTCAACGATCACAACGCCAGCAGCGTCGGCGAAGAGGGTATTCAGATGATGAAGAGGAAGAGGAGACCGATGAAGAGGAAGAAGAGGAAATGGGTGAGAAAGTTCACTAGGAGATGCATGCAGAATATGAGAGCACTCAATGCATGTGTTTTATCATGTTTGTTAACCATTGAGTATTTGACTCCTGCCAATTCTACTGCTGCAGTGACTGAGGCCTCTAGTGATTTCAGTCCCAGTGACCTGGACACATGGCGCCGTCGCTCCCGCAGAAGCCTAAAGCGACAAGTGAATTACTGTGAGACATCAGACTCAGAAGGCTCCCAGGGGGCCAATAGGGACCGGCCCAAAATACCATCACGCCGTCGTCGGCTCTCCACCTCTGAAAGTGAAGGTCAGACTGCACAGTGGCCCAAATAGATTCCTTGTTTTTGGAGTGCTGGGTGAGGGGTTGTCTAGCTGTAGTATCTTAGAGGTGGACATGGGGAAATGGTAACATGGCTATCAACATACCCCTGTCTTGTCACACTTTTTTGGGAAGTTCTAAACTTTAGTCTGTTATGAGAAGAATTGAAGTTGTGAGATATTACTAACCTAACAGATCAAATAAACTAAATGTATTCAGCAATACCAGTCCTATTATTGGATACATATATTTTTTCCCCCAAAAACTGGCTAAATGTTTTAAAAAAAAAAAAAAAAAATACTTATTCCTTATGGGCAGAAATTCCCATTTGTCCCAAACCCATTCCAACTTCACTACAAAATTACCCTAAGTGATGTCTGATGTCATAAGGAAAAGTTCTCACAATGCAGTTTGTCTTGCGGTTTCTCTCACACAGCTACTTAGTGTAGTTTTCAAATGTATTCATGTCATAAATAAATGCAATAAGCTGTATAAATGAAAATCAGGATCAATTACCAGTGGTATTGGTTAAAAAAAAAAAAAATGTTAGACTGGATGCCTGAAAAATTTGGTGATTAGTATTTTCTAAGAGTACCCTCCCTTTCCCTATGAATGCTCTACAGTGAAAAGATATGGGTGGCTCACAACATGAATATTGAAAGTGTGTTCTTTTGCTTTCTACTGAAGTTGAAGATATTATGCTTTTATGAGTGAGAAAAGAACAAGATATTTGCCCAAAACTTAATTTGTGAGAGAGGGATGAATAGAATTTTCAAAAAATAATTTGGTCTATTTAACTGTGGCACAAATTGTGAACTTTCCTTTTCTGAAAACCTTAGGAAGCTTTTGTTCCAAAGACTCTGAAGAGAAGGGGAAGAAGAAGAGAAGCAGGCTAATGGATGTCTCATCAGAGGAAGACTCTAGGAAGAGACGACAGCAGTTAACACTTAAACGGAGCAGAGGGTCTGAAGATGATGATGATGATGATGATGATGATTCGGATAACTCCGAGATGGAAGAGGAACGACCTGTCCGCAAAAGGGTTAACCGCATTGACTCAGATGATGACGATGAAGAGGAGAACAAGGTATCCATGGAGAAGCCTATGGGCAGCATGGAAAGAAGGCCCCACCAAGTTCCAACTGATGATGAAGTAGAAGGGGTAGAGGGTGTACTGGAGAAAGAAACAAGCCCCCTAGACTATGGCTTGGTGGAGCTGCCCTCTGCCAACGGACAAAGCCCTATTAAAGGCCTGGAGGGCCTGATTGCCCGGGGCCATGTGGGGCCCAAGAATGGTGGGCCAACTCTGCCCCCAGCCATGCTGGCACCCAATGGCATGGCTCCTCAGGAGATCCTGCCGCAGGAAGATGATGAGGATGACCTGTTGGGAGTGACGGACCTTGTGGACTACGTGTGTAACAGCGAAGCATTATAAGGCCCTTGACCGTATTATTGTTTTCATTAATGTTTTGTCCCCTCTAAATTCCCATCCTTCAGGACAGTTGCCATCTATACTTGCTTGTCTTCCGTCTTCCTTCCCCTCCTGCTGCCAGTATAAACTGGAGCCCCAAGTGAAGTTAGGTGTCATTAATGGCATCACCACAAAGAACAGTGGGTTACCAGGGGCAGGGGGTGATTTTCTTAACGCACTTGTGCGATCCTCTGCTGGATTTTACGGACACAGGCTCACAGCCAATTCTCTTCGTTACTCTTTGTATTACCATTCTGATGAAGACAGGTCTGTTATTTTTATTCCTTATTTTTTTAAAGATGTTTTATTGTACTTCCTTACTGGTCATCCTTCAGAATTGGCAACTTTTTTTTTTTTTTAACTGCAGGTTTTACTTCATATTTTATAAAACTGTTTTAGAATAACTTGGTGCCAGGTAGAAGCAAATAAATGTGTTCCTTTCTTCACAGTAGAAGTTTGAAAACAGTATAAATTATTTATGTATATATATATATATCCCCCATACAACATATTTACCCAGGAATTTGCCAGGGAAACAAACTAAATTAAACATACTGGGAAGTATCAAGTTCCAATTTGTAAAAAAAAAAGAAAAACTGACAAATTCCTTCTGGCCACGTTAGTTGATTGTCACATTGAAATGAGAACTTGGTATTTTCTGGCTGAGCAAAATGTTTGTCATTTTCCAGCTTTGCACTTATTTTGTGTTTTTAACTATTTATTCATCTGTTGTTTAAAAAATTTGCCATAGACCAGTTCCTTAAGAGAAGAATTTCAGACTTCAGGCTTTGATTTTATTTATAGCAGTACATTATTGCCTTCTAGATGATAGTCAAAATACAATAATGTCTAATGCTAACTTGCTCCTACATGAAAATCAGTCTTGGTAATTGATTGTTCTACTGACTGGTCTGTTAGTATTACAACACCAGCCTCAATTCATGTCATAACCTTTTCACACCTTCCAAAAAGCTAAAACTGAAAAGTAACATTTTTTCTTCAATAAAAAAACCATCAGTCCAGGCTGCTCAATTATTATGTTTCCACTGCACTCTTCAGGTTTTCCCCATCTCTGTGACTGTGCTTTTTTTTTTCCCCACATTAAGCATCTTTTAGTCCACTGAACACAAGTATTTTTTCCTTTCACGAGCAAGTACTGGTAAAGGTGCATATCTTAAATCCAAAGGTATGCTTTCCAATTTAGCTTTGACAAGCAACCTTTTACACTGATTTGTCAGGTACCAGTTCATTTACATGTACTGTTGTCTACATAGTTATAGATGCTTATGTAGAAAATAAAATCTGGATATATGAAGGGAATACAGAGTTTTCAAAATGCATCCCATCTTAATTTACTCATCTTTTTAAAGGGACCAAGTACTTCACAGTATTACTGATTGTAGCCCATTTGCATTACGTAGAGTAAATCCAATTTATTTCATAATCTAGTTCATACAAAATTTCAATGCCAGCTTTTATTGTTGATCCCTTTTTTTTAAAGAATTCACAGCTTCAACTTTTGAAATTTTGCAAATTACTTGTAGAGCATGCATTATTTTCCCAACCCATGTATTGGAGCATTCTAGAGAACACTACGCCACTTCACTCCTGAAGTTTTCTTGTACAAATCATTCATCCCAGAATCTCATGGAAAGATATCCTTTGTCTTGCACCAACAGGGAATTCTTTTAAAAGATTTATGTACCAGCTTAGGTATAAGTTTAATAGATATGGTGCAAACAATTCAGTTGAAGTGTACAGCCTTGGAATAAAATACCAGTACCCTAACTTAGGAAAGCTACAAAACAAAATTTATCTTTGTGTGTATATCTGAAGCTTATTCTGTATCATATTTAGAATCTTTTTTTAATCATGAAGAAATATATATTTAGCAATTATTTACGATTGCTACTGTTTATAATTTTTGTAGTAGGTTGTGATATTTAGTTTTTCATGTAAACAGTTTGCTTGCATGTTTGTTCTCTGTGAGTCTCAAGGGCAGGATTCTTTATTTTATTATTGACAATGTTAAATCCTGGTCTGAAAGGGCCACATGGTGTGCTGGTTTTCATTGCAGCAGAGCTCTTAATTACACAAATTTTATTGGGATTTTGATTTGATATGTTCCATCGTTCAATTCAAGATGAACTGAAATCACTGCTTGAGAATCATGTTAAGCTTAGTTTGTGTTAATCAATGAACTGTTGTGATACTTGTATAATATTATACTGTAATGTGGTTTTAACACAAATGGTTTAAACATGAACAGGAAATCAGAATCACTTTTCACAAGGGCTGTTGTGGTTAAAGTTACCTGCATCATGCAGTTAATGTAATGAAAATCCCAAAGAGGACTGATGAATTAAGAGCTAAACTGTGAGGCACCATACATTGCCATTTGTAGTCTCTTCTGAGATGATCTGCATCCTTTGGTACTGCAACCTGAATGAATTAGTTTACTTCTCCTACTGGCATATTTTAAAGCAGCTGGGTGTATAAATAGTTCTAGACTGTTCTTTTAAAGTGTCACCGGAAAAAGTTTCCACAGCCATAGGTAACTTATCTCTAACCTGACAAACCAAATACAGTTTTCTGAATACCTTTTGACCTAAAATTGTGACTTTTTCTAATCATTCTACCACCTCTTAGGCTTTTTCTTTAAATATGACTACAATGAAATAAGGTACAAGAAGCTTGTGTTCATCTTCTGTGTGTACTTTTTAACTACATGTTGTATTTTGGTATTCAAAATACTTAGAAAATTTCTCTTTGAAATTCTCCTTTGAAAATGAGTCCGTGCCAATATGTCGAAGTGTTAAATGTCTTCAGTGTCCTACTGAAGTTGGAGTGGTGATTTGGTCAGATCTAGACAGGATGTGGACATAAGCTCTTAGACCTGTCTTTTGTGTATGTGTCTCCTTCTGAAAGTTTTATTAAGTCTGCTGTAATTTCTTTCATATGGATAAAAACTTGTACATTTGTCATAATAAAAAACGGTGTTTAAGCCTTGGTGGGTGTAAATCATAAATGAATCTTAATCTGAAAGGTTTGTACACTTAGAATGTACTGCCATAATTTGATCGGGTCCAACAATTAATGATGCTATTTCAAGGTATATTTATTTAGCTGACACTTTTCTTCTCTAAGCCCACTTACTGTTTGCCGCGCAATAAACTACTTAACAGGTAAATCAGATGCCTAGAGACTGTAGGATCGCTGCTGTATTTCGATGCACAAACATAGGAGAAGGACTCTGGAGCAGATAAATGGAAATGTAAATTAATTTCAATATTTTAAGACACCTTGCTTGTTTTTCGCCGTTTTCACGTGTGCTCCTCAACCAGTTTAAGAGGAGAAGAGGTCGGACATTTTTTCAGCAATCTGTGCGCTCGATTTCTTTGGCAAATAAGAGTGACCGGCTCGTTAGAGAATGAAGCAGTCCACTGTTCTCTAATTACGGAGAGGGACCGTTATTTACATTTAGCTGATACTTACTTTTCTCCGCGACTTGTCTACCTACAATTATTTACCCATTTGTCCAGCTCACTTATTTTACTGGCGTAACTAATTTTAGGGTAAGTACCTTGCTTAAGGCTTGAGTCCAGGGTACTACAGCCGGAGGTGGGGATCGAACCTGCAACCTTCGGGTCCTAAGGTAGTAGCTCTAACCGTACTGTTCTGTAGTTAGTACAACGTTCTGCGGTGTTCTGCACGCGATCATTGTCAAGCTAAATTCAGGGCAGGAGCCGGAATTGCCTTCCGTTACAAATAAATAAGTGCAAAAATTCTATCTGAATTCGACGCGCGAAACCAATACCTCCGAACATCCAATATTGAAGTGAGGGCGACTCATCCAGGATTTCCTACAATGAAAAAGAGAACGTACTTTCAAGCGTGGCGATAAAGTCGTGAGGAGTTTACAGTAGTCGGACAAAACACAGCTCCTCCGCGATACGATCTGCGCATGTGCAACCAAGGTTCTCGCCCGTTGAAGTGCGGTGCAGGAGTCGATGCTCCGCGAGACACCCTCAGTCCTGCTGGGTGGCAGTGCAGCGCGAGGATGACGTCATTAGTGTCAGCATCAAGCCTTTGGTATAAGTTAGAGAAAGCGAGGTGTTTGTGTTGCTGCACTCTTACGACGGGTTGCACGGAGTGAAAATTGTGACGAAAGAGAGTTCTTGCCCAAATCCAGAGCTGTTAGTCTGCATATTATTACTGTGGGATTACCAGGTGTTTTGGTAACTTCAGAGACGAGCTAACTCGGGTTCGTTCGTCACTTTCAAGTTATTAGAGAAGGGATGGTGCTGCTGAGAATGGTGTCTCCTCCGTGTGAAGGCGTCCGGCACGAAGAGCCCGAAACTACTGCCTTCCTGGACGGAAAGGGACTTGGATCAGGGACACTTTGTGTTGCCGAAACGTGAGCCTTTAATGTTTCTCTTTATTATGAAATCTTGCTTACATCATCATGATGATTCATCATTTCCTCAGTCTTTTCTTTTGGAGTGTTAAAAGAGTTCGTCTGTTATTTATTATTAGTAGTAGCCCCCGCAGGTTATTATTTGCAGGAGTTACACCAGGCTGATGTTGTGCTCCCTAGTTAGTATCGACTTGTTTTCACGTAGTCTTAGTTAATTAAATAACAGTAGCTGAGCGAATTCCTTGTACTCAGTTACGTCACTGTCCTGCATTTGTCGCGCGTCCTCGTGGCCGTGCTGCTGCTGAACGCACGCAGGCGCGTGTCTTGGTTCGACGGCTCGGGGATGGGCTTCTCCGTGGAGTACCCCGCCATCAGCCTGCACGCCATCTCGCGCGACACGTCCGCGCACCCACAGGAGCACCTGTACCTCATGGTCAACTCCCGATTCCACCACGGTGAGGCCCAATGTTTATGAACCAGCCCTTGAAAGTATGAAAAGAGAAGAGAAGGAGGCGTCTTTCATGCCACTTACTGACTTAGACTAGTGAAAGTATGGAGGAGGGGGAGGGAGGGGGTCCCGTTTTCTGTGATAGATTGTGGTCGGTGGCAGATAAATGGTGCCTCTCATCATGTTCAACAAAGGTGCAAAACTTAGCCAAAGTCTTTAGTTCCATCCAGTGGCGCCACAAACTTTCAGGTACTGGGGACAAAAACATGAAAGCAGGAGCTTATACCGCACGCAAATATTGTAGGGACACGTTAGGTTTGCTGAACACTGGGGGGGGGGGGGTCACCTCGCCTCTCCCCATTGTTTCCCTCTCATTCAACTTGCTTAGTACCCAGTTCACGATAGCAAGAGGGAAACTTTCTTGGCTCTTAGTAGATTTTCCCAGCAAGTAATTGCCAAAAAGGATTTCTCTCTCGGCAGGAGGGCAGCCCGAAGGCCCTGTTCTGGCTCCAGCTGCCCCACGCCTGGCCTTTTATCCAGAGAGAGGCCCATTGTCCCTGTCTTACATCTCTGCCAGTACTCCCCTTGACGGGGCATTTAAACCGAGCCGCTGACTTCACATTAAATGTGCAAGGCCTTTGAAAAACTGCCTTGTGTTACTGCTGCTTTCACTTGAGTCATCAGCATTTATGTAGTGGTATCTGTTTTCCTAGTTTCAAAGATATGTGGAAGGTTTTTCTATACTCTATAATCAGAAAGACTAATGATTATTATATGCCTGTTGTGAAGGATTTATATGAATTAGACAAACTAGTAACTCTTATACAGACCTGCTTTAGCCAGAAAAAAAATCAAAATTACATTTACTTTAATAAGTTCTGTATCCATTTTAACTAAATGATTGCTTTTGCATTAATTGAATGAAATCAGCTTCAGGACATTGATGGCCAACCACAAACCATACCCCTATTTAATGCCATTTGCTCATTGCCTTTGCCATTTTTGTGTGGTCTGGCAGCATACCAGTGAGAATGGTGTCATCGGGGAAACTTTTCACAAGGGAGACTCTGGACTGATGTATGTGGTTCAAGTTCTTGACCAAAGCACATTTCACTGCAGTTTGGCTACAGGCTTTCAGAACTGGCAACTCATTCACATTATATATGTTTCCCTTTTAAGGAAGCACAATTATCTGTGAAACACACACACATACACATTTTCAGAACCGCTTGTCCCACACGGGGTCGCGGGGAACCGGAGCCTACCCGGCAACACGGGGTGTAAGGCTAGAGGGGGGAGGGGACACACCCAGAACGGGACACCAGTCCGTCGCAAGGCGCCCCAAGCGGGACTTGAACCCCAGACCCACCGGAGAGGAGGACCCGGTCCAACCCACTGCGGCACCGCACCCCCACATCTGTGAAACAAGATCCCATTTTATTTAAATTTTTTCTTCCAACTAAAGTTCCCAGTGACATTGATTTATTGAGTGGGTAAAACGTCCCAGAATTGACTGGATCTTTTTCCAGAGGAATCGGACATGCGCAGTCAAGCTGACGAAGCACAGGAGGAGGAAGAAGAAAATGAGAGCAGTGATGACAGCCAATCCTCTAGCCCTATCACTGAGATTCGGTTCATCCCCAGTGATAAATCTTCTTGTAAGTGCAGAACATCCAAGGAACTGAGGAAACATGTTAAATGTGTTTAGTCTAAATTCTCTGTGTGTGTGTGTGTTTTTGCTGTAGATGGTTAACTGTGCCCGTGCTGTTAGGTGTGGTGTCCGTGTTTAGTGCGTCTGTGTTGTTTGCAGTGGAGTCCATGTTCTCTGCTATGTGCGAGTGCCAGGCTCTGCACCCAGACCCTGATGATTCAGATTCTGACTTTGAGGGAGACGAATATGATGTTGAGGAAGCAGGTTAGTCTTTCCCACAACCTCTTATGAGCATAGTGTCTGATGTTATGATGTTGCAAACTGTGGGTAGGCAAGTTTTAGAATTTAAATCTGCTGCATTTTGTATGAATTCCAGGAACCAAGATTACTATGCTATTCTTACCTGTGAGTTATTTCATATTCTATAACTCCAGGAAGTCTGCACTGGAATTATGTTAATAGTTGAAAATCTTGATGGAGGCAGACAAGAAAGTGATGGTTTTGCCTTGCCCACTTTGGCTCCCATTCACTTCTTCTGCAGAGCAAGGTCAACACCATCTGCCAGACTTGTACAGTTGTGAAGAAGCTATGTCTCACTTCACTCTGGAGACCCAGGTCATGCTGGAAAAGAAAGAGGAAGAGCCATCCAAGCTGGTAGCCCAGCAGTGCCACCTGGAGGGTAGGGTGCCCATGTCCTGGGGAAAGTGCCCCTGAGGATATTTCCCATTGTTGTGATGATAGATTTGAGATAGGTGAATTCCCTTAATCATTTTGTTGAACCAGTGCTGCAAGCTTGGAACAGTCGTGTACTGTTGTCTGTTTTAAGTTGTAAATATTTTGATGTGTACTGTAAATGTACGGTGTTTGGAGATTATTTCCCTTAATTTGTGTTCCTCTGCTTTTGCTTCTTCTCATACTCACAGAGGAGACCAAAGTGAATATAAGTGTGACAACAGAAGCTGGTCAGTCTGAGGATGCCAGTGTGAAGGATTGGTAGGAGATTGACAGCACCAGCCAGTGCACATCAAACAATTGCTGCTCTGTTTATTATGATGTTTAGAGAAAGTCAGCACCTCATCTAAGTGTTTCTGACATGAAACTAATGGGTTCCTCTTTCCCCTCTACAGGGTGCCAGCTAAACACTTCTAATCAGTAAAAAAATAGCTGTTAGAGGTGATATTTGAAGTTGTCATGGGATTCAGACCGGTATAACCTTTTGCTGTGGCAGAACTAGAAGCTGTTCTGAAGGGAAGAGGAGATCCAAACAAGGCTTCTAAAATCCCATAAATTTTTCTTTTGTAGTCAGCTACAGGGCTTTCACATTGGCAAAAATATTCTCTGACCTTACTGTTAATAGAAACAATGCTTTTTGTGGTATTCATGCTATTACAAAGAAATGATCAAGTCAAGCTTATTGTCATGTACATAGTGCAGGTCTATATGGCATAATGAAATTCTTATTTGCATGTCTCTTGCAGACTGTAAAAGTTATAACTACAAACTAAGCAATAAATAGACAGCCAGTAAATACAACAGCAATAAACAGGCAATAAATATAAGACTGAAACATTATATACAATGCAATGCAACATCTACAACCGCTTGTTCCAAGCAGGGTCGCGGCAAGCTGGAACCTACCCAGCAACACGGTGCAAGGCCGAAGGGGAGGGGACACATCCTGGATGGGACGACAGTCCGCCACAGGGCGCCCCAAACAGGGCTCAAACCCCAGACTCACCACACAGTGGGCACCAGCCAAACCCACCACACCATCATGCCCCCCTTATTTACAATATCTAAACAATATGTCAAAGCACACATTGGTCAAGTGATTAATGGATTCAAAGATTCCAGCTGTGATGTTGTAAGAAGTCTGCTTTGTTAAAGCAGCTCCTGTACTATGCACTGTAACATTTGTCTCATGGGCTGGAAGGGAGTGACTGTCATCAGACATCTTTAATAAATTGCACTCTGTTTATGGGAACACTTGTTTAACTTCATTCTAATGGAATGGGAGAGTTTAGTGAGCTCAGAGATAAAATCAAACTGGTTTAAATCTTGTACTCACTTGTAAACTGCATGTGGGGTTTTTTTAACTGTGAAGATAAATTTCTAACTACAGATTTGTGACACAAAAAGAAACTGAAAACTTAAGCTGAAACAAGTATGTTCCACTACATTTACATATATTAATTTAGCAGACACTTTTCTCCAAAGCGACATACATCTCTGAAAATACTAGTAACTTTACACTTGTCCATATGGGCACGATAGCACATTGTTCAGGAGGGAGGGATGGTGCAGTGGCCATGGCAACCGTGCTCCAGGTGGGGGTGATAACAGCTGTTATACTGTATGTGCACTTTATGCAGCTGTGATAGTGGCTCTGTGTGGATGGTTGCAGAGTAGTCATAACTACTCTGAATGGGTCTGATGGCACAGATATTACCGTGACAGTTCTTTGTGTGGGTGTCTCAGTATATTGCACATGATGATGATAATAATGCACCCCAGTGCTCACCATAAGTAGGAACAAAGTTTTGACTTGGATGCTCAGGACATGTGGGCAATTTTTCCCTCTTTGATAACTTGCTACCCCTGTAAGCTTAACCTCAAAGTGCTGTACACAGAACTGGAGAATAGTGAAACCTTCCAAACATAACAAGACAAACTTTAAAAGCTAGCGATGCATTTTTACTTTCTGGCTGGCTATGTAAACCTTACCCCGTGAGCTTTTCAAGTTCACTCTGACAATTAATAGGCAAACAAAGAGTCTTTTGCTAGCTAACAATAAATTCCGCTAGCGTTTATGGCTCCAAAAATTTAATTTGAAACATGAAGAACATGGGAATCAAAATTGTCTTTGAAAAGGAATTTGGTTTTAAATGCTGATAAGTTAACCATTACCTTATGAGCGTTATACTTTTTTATTAGTTTTAAAAAAACATTTTAGTTCACCTAATAATAAATTTTACAAAATCCGAACAGAAATGAGCAAACGTGTTAATGAAATTGATAAAACATTTATTACTGCACTTAGTTCACCAACCTACATAATCAAGAGTTGTAGTGAGAGCAGCTGTAACATTTTAGGCCCCAGCAGCCAGCGATTACACACACAGTTCCATGGGCATAATTTTTGGAAATGTGGCACTGACTGAGCTCTCACCATTAAAATTCAGTATCCAGTGGCACTGCTGAATATGGAACCGTCAAAGAGTTCAGACCAGCTGTACGGTAAGTGTGCTCCAGAGCAGTGATGGGGCGGTTCAACCCACCCTAGAATGTGTAACTGATTGTAATGTAACTGTACATTAAAGTCAGTAATATGTGTGGTTTGCTAAGGAGTGAGTTCATGGGTACAGGTGCACAAATCATATGCATAACAAAGAGAATGGTGACCCAGATGTGTCCACTAGAGTTCAGGCAAGCTTTTTGTCTCCTTCAATATTTGTTTATAACTCCAATGAGTACTGCTGACAAAATGTTTGGTCCTACTATTACCTGGATGAGTTGTTACACCGCTGACACAGATGAAAGATTTTATGAACATGGGGGCAGTTCATAGTGTAATGTTTACAGCTGTCTCCTTGCACTGTGAAAGTTCCTGGTTCATACCCCATTACTACTGTAGTATCCTTGTTAAGGATGTTACTTACAGTGCTACTACCCTATGGTGTTATTAAAGTGCTATAGGAAACACAACTGCTAAAATATTTCTTAAATCCTCTTGAAAAATGAGGTATGAGGTAGAACTACCTTTGCCCAATAACATCAGCAGGTGTCGCAATGTCTTTTTTTACAATTTTATGTGCTTCAGTCAGCTTCACTCGAACACAGCAGTGCACTTTCGGTAAATAAAACAGAGCATGATAGATCGGTCACAACAAATGAGGTGCAAATGTGCTTGTGTAATCACATAAAACAGAAAAATGCCATCATATTAGATAATCGCATGAAACTGTATATTAATCCTATTCACTTACTCGTTGTTAACATTTTGTACTTGTACTGGGAAAAAAAAAAGTGTTTGTCTTAAATACAACATAATATCCTTATGCAAAAAAACCGTTCCTTAATATTTGGTCAGCCTATTTATTCTAAAGCGACAATATACGTGATATGTAATGTTTCTTAAACTGACTTTGAGTGAACGCTCGATCCTGCTCACAAATGATTAATTGCAGTGACGTCATGTAGCAGCTTCGCCAACTGCTGGCAAAAAATGACGTAAACCGTGATAACGCCATCTTCCGTCGGTCCTGTCAGCTCCGCGGAAGGAGTGACTGCTCCCCAGCAGGTCCGCCTTCCCCGGCAGGCTGGCATTGTGCTGGGCGGGTGTTGCTATGTGTAGCACTTCAGACTGGGAACCAAGGAAGGCTTTCTTTCTGGGGGAGAAGCGGCCAAGTTTTGCGCTGAAGCTGAGCAGAGGTGAACAGGTAGAGCGGATTGCGCTCATCAGAAAAATACGCTGAAGGAGCTTTGTTTGCCGGGGTTTGATGGGGAAAAGGCGTTTAATTAAAGGTAAGCGATGTCTGTCTGTTCTGTCCTCCGGTGTGGAACGCTCTACGCGCTGCTGTCTCGCGATCCCAGCCGCTCGTGCCGGAATCTTTTGTGCGAGCGCGAGCGCTCGCGCGCGTATTCCGTCAGGCGGACAGCGCTCAGTGATGGAGTGTAAAATACTTCTGTCATTGTCACTTCTAAGTTACTTTGTCTCATAGCTACGTATGAATTTTAATCTACAACGTTCGTTTATCTGCCTCATCAAGTCTGTATTTTCGCTGATTCGTAAGTCTTAAGGACTACTAGTACTTGTACATTTTAAAAGAAAATTAGTATTAATCTGTGTATCACTGACATCATTGCTACGGAGGTCTGTTTACATAACAAATAATCGCTTTGTTTGTGCTTTGCACGACATTTATGTTTATGCGCACAAAACTTGGTAAAGATCACTGATCAGCAAAAGACTGACTGACTGACTGGGCAACCTGCTGTACAACAGGCAATTCAGAGTTTGGGTGCTAGTTGTTAACACTTATATTCAGCATATTTTGTCACGTGAGAAGTTTCAAGCTGTAAAGAGCGTAGTTTGAGTTGCCTTATAGTATATTACCATAGAAAACCATGTAAAGTGAGTGTATGCATCAGTGAATGATGTTTAGTGTCGAACGTCACAAGCGCACGTTATTTATTAAGCATACAATTCCATACTTAATCCCCCCTTTCCTATAATTCCAGCTATTTATTTACCGATGGACTTGTCTTTCTACAGGATTTCACGGCAATGCCCCTCCTAAGACAATTTGCTTGAATTTGCTCATCAGAACACAAGCTTCAAATTATTAACCTACTCCTTTACTTAGTTTAGTAGTGATTTTTGCCTTAATTTTTCGAAGTGGGATTTCACTGTGCGGCACAGTGGCGCAGCAGGTATCGCTGTCACTTCACAGTGTCTGCGTTCTTCGGGAGTAGGTTTGAACCCACCTCGGTCTGTGTGGGATTTGTATGTTCTTCCGTTTCTCTGCAGGTTTCATCCTACAATCCAAGTCCGTATGTTTCGGGTGAACTGGTGACTCTACGGTACCCACAGTGTGAGAGTGTGGGTGTCCTGTGATGAAGCGATGTCTTGTCTAGGACGTACCCCTCCTAGCCTTGCACCCAGTCGTTCTGCAATAGACTGTAGACTGTCGTGAGCCTGACAAGGACAAGCAGTTAATAAGAGTAATATTTTTTTTGTCAAAACAGAAATGTAGCATTTACCAGAGTACTGTGGGCCAATTGACTGGTTGTCCTGTCTTGGTGGTGCTCAGGCCATTTATGTTTCTGCAGGTTGCTCCTTCTAAGAACTTGTCAGCAGCAGCATGTTGGAAAGCTGTGTGACTGCTTGATGAAGGTCAGTTGAACACGTGACACGTGTGACCAGTTGCCATATTTGATGGAATGTCACACAGGTCAGTAAAAGAACAGCTCCAGTCTTCCAGTCTTCTCCCGCATAAATATTTCTGGGAGGCTTCCTTACAGTTGGGGAATTCTAGGTTTGTGGTTCCTGTTAGAGCAGAGCATCTTTAACCTTTCTTGGCCAAATACCCCAAGTTTGATGAAAGCTAAGAACCCCTCCTAGGAAAACATAAGAAAATTTTGTACTAAATTTATTCCACTGAAACTTCAATGCCATCACACAGAATAACATCATTGTAATAACACAGTAATATTTTTCTTTTTTTTAAATTTTTTTTGAGAGCATTATTTTCAAAGGAATCCTGAACTTCACAGACCGTAGGAAGCACATCCACAGATATCCAGGAGGTCCTTGGATTCCCAGATAAGAATGCCTGTAGTAGAGTAGCTATGATTGAGCTTTGTCAAGCCCATAATGTACAGAAACCACAGACAGTCTCAGTACATGGTTCTTCAGTGCTGCCACCCACAGCCCATGTCTCCTGCTTTGAGGTGCATTAAAGCCTCCTAATTTGTCCCACAGGGACTGAAGATGCATAAAATAACAAGACCCATGTTGTCTCATAGATTATGCACTGGGTTTGAAGTCTGCAGACTTCAGACAGGATGAAAAACGGCAACGCCATCTCATTCTCTCTCCCGCTCTCCCCCTTTTCTCTGTTGCACATGTCTGAGGACTGTGTTTGAACACTTTTAAGACAAGCTGTGCTATCTGTTTTAGGTCTGACCCCAGAAGACAAGGCCATAGGGGCTTGATTCAAAAATATGTGGCCATTTTTTCTCTTTTTGCCCTTTCAAAAATGTGTTTTTGCTGCACAGCCATGAATAATGGCAATGAAAGCTTCACGTATTTATTTTCGCTTATGTACAAACAGGTTCTAATTTTCTAACGCTGTTTTAGTTGTGCTGTAACTATAAAATGTGCTTTTTGTACTGCACCATTCAGATTTTTTTTTCTTTCTCTGACATGACATGGTCTTGAGTGGACACCTAGATTGTTTGTGTGGTGGAGAGGGAGCAGCCCCTGCCCTTCACTACCTCCAGATTTGGAAACAGCAGGTGAATGCTGTTCTGGACCACTTTTTTCTTTCTTGGATCCATTTATATGCAAATGGAACTGCTTGCTTTAATGCCATCTGTCCCTCGCAGCAGGACCAAGATGTTATCTCCACCCCCTCACTCCCTCACCCCGTCATCCCCTTGCTCCCCACTGCTTCTGTGCAAGTGGGACAGTCGTAGTTTAGTTTGAGTATAAACTAATTGATTATTGATAAACTAAATCAATCAAATAAATTGGTCAAAAGCACTTGTATGTGCATACTCATGTATGTATGTGTGTATGGTGGTCATGTGTTGACACGTGGCCCAGTCACTGGGTCTCTTTGTCAGTTCTGTTCCCAGGGCCTTCTATTTCACACTCTGCCAATACTCACCATGGGGCCTTCTGCACTTGTTGTTGTTGTCGTCTTTTTTCACCGTTTTCGTGACCACATGGGCAGCTAAGCACATGACAAAAGATGTGCGGAACAGACGTCTCAGACCACATGGACATCAGAGCTTGCTTTTTTGTTTGCGTAACTCCTTGAAGATATTTTTACCATGTGTAGCATTTATGAGTAGGTTCAGTGAAGGTTTAGCTGAAATACTACTGCAGTTAAATTAAATGTGCGTTTTCAGGTCTGTATTTACGTTTACGTGTATTCATTTAACTGAAGCTTTTCTGCAAAGAGGCTTGCAATGTTTTAACCATTTGTATAAGCAGGGTAATTTTTACTGGAGCAATTTAAGGCTAAATACCTTGATCAAGGGTACTACGGCAGAACGTAGGATTCAACGTGGGTCCTTTGAGTTCAGAGGTGGTGGCTGTAAATCACTATGCCTCCTGGTGCCTCAGCAGTTTTAAAACCTTGAATTTTTCATGTTTATATAATCTAACAACAGATACAGTCAAATTTTATGTAGCACTGCATGCCTGCCTCAAACCTCATGCACTGAACACTATGTACAGTCCATGTGAGTTTCCCCATGTTGGAAGTCATAATGACTATGTCCATGTGGTTTCTCTGGTCAGGTTTCATACAAGTATGAAAATGGAAATTGATTTTGTTGCGTATGATTACATTTTATTCAAAGTGACTTAACTTCATTTGTGTTTACTGCCCATATGCTTAGAAATGTTTTCACAGAAGGAATTCTCTAAACTGTTTAAAATCATATGCCTGACTGTCTGAGGTACACCCATTGTATCACAATGAAAAGATCCCCTATTAAGAAGAGTAGTGTAGTGTTTGTGTTTACTGCAGTGAAAGTGAGCACTGGAAACGTTGCCCCAAATGACCGCAGAGCAGACGTGCTCATTTTTTATCAGCAGCAATCCCTGTCTGGAGAAGACTCCACACACAACTAGACAAGTAGAGAAGGGAATTAGCATCCTCAGTGATGAAAATCACTGAACACTGAGTTGCCTTGATGATCATCGTTTTCCTGCATGTACGATTCTGCTCCTGATGAGATGGTAGAACTCTATCAGAGGCAACTCTCAGTAGTGCCAGCAAGAAAACTGCTGTGGCTATTGCTGTTTTTACATTAAACTGATCATACACATTGAAAACTGTTACATTCCCTTTCTCAAGTCCCAGGGATTGAATTAACAGGTTTCAGGCCTCAGAGGAGTATAGCACCCAGTTATTGCAGGGAGGATAACTAAGCTCATATTTCTATTTCTTAATGTAATAAGTATAACTCCATTTCCACTTCCTGAGCTGCACTGCTCTCTAAAAAGTTATGCATTTTTATGTGTCTTCAATTGTATGTTCTAAGCCCTACCTTTCCAGGCCTCTGGGATGCACAGCAGAGCAGTAGTCATCCTTGAGCAATGTTCTGGTCTACTTTTAGTTTCCCCACACAAATTAATTGAGAGGACATGGATTCTAAGAAAGTGTGATTCACATCTCGAGTGTGTCTTTCACAGTTGTCTCAAGATGCTGACTATGCATTTCATAGAACACTGTTGATCACTTATTTGATGGGAGAATGGCTTTTCCAAGGAAAATATTGTCATCTGTGATAATACTATTGGTCAAGCTATTTAGGTCCGTTCAGTCTTATTTATGCAAATAAAATAAAGCTGTCATATCTAGCACTGCACCCTTTCACCTTTTTTCTAGTTGTACCACTGTGATTTCATGCCTAGAGAAAGAGGCTGAGTTCCACCAATTTTACCAGCTGAATAAATGGGTTTAAATTACTTGCTCCTGAAATTCTGCAAGTGTGTCTGTCGTCTCAAGTAAGAGTTTCCACGAACCACAAAGAAATGGAGGAATTTTTATGAGAACATCTTGGTTTGAGTAATAACCGTCGTGTTCCCAGACTACTCTGCCTTAACCTGTACCTCTGTCTCCTCTGATTGATCCTTGTGTATATGCAGCAGACAGAGACTAACCCTGTGATCGGCTGTGCACATCTGTGCAAAAATGGCTGATGTTGGAGAGTTGGAGGACAGGCCTCCGGCCCCACCCCTACGAAACACCAGTGCCAAGGATTCAATCCCCTCCGGCCACAGCGCCAGACCCCTACCTCCAAACCCGGAGGACAAGAAGAGAAAGGACCGCTCCATCCGCTCCATCCTTACTGGGGGAGGTGACAAGAGTGAGTTTAGGGAGCAGGGTGGGTGCTGCTGCCATCTTCCAGTCTACTTTGCGGTGTGAGAGAAAGTAAAAACTCAGTGCTTCAAAATGTTAGGCTTTTTTACAGCGTCTTGCAAGTATATACTTTCGTTACTAATGAATCATTCTGTTGTCTAAATGTAATATACTTCCTGTTCAACCTGTTAACCACAGTTCTTTACCTCCTTCATCTTTGTTTTATGTCTTTTAATGATTTGATCTTATTTTTCGTCCTCCTGTGATGCATGTAATGGTATGAGTTTTGGGTGATGATCCTAATGCATGGCAAAGGAAATGAAGGCATGTGAAACCTGCTGGTAGGCCCATGCAGCTGTGAAGTCAAACTTCACTAGCCCTATCTCAGTTTCAGTCTGGTACTCTGGTCATTTTACATTTACATTTATTGATTTAGCAGACGCTTTTCTCCAAAGCGACATACATGTCATAGAAAATAAAATTTGTGCTTTACCTTTGGAGAAAGAGACATAGCTACAGGTGTGTGACTCTTAAGTACATTGTTTGTTTCCTTCACCATATGCACCGATGTTCATCACAGAAGTAGCTGCGTAAAACTTTACCAGAATATCGCCGATTCCTAATCACCTTCCTAGTTTTTTGAGATCCATATAAACATTTACGCTACATTGCAGGAGTAGCTGTGTAAAGGACTGATCCGAACATGATCATGAACATTTATACCTTACATGAACTTAAGAGATCATGGGAGAAGCGAGTCCGAAAGAGATGAGTTTTAAGACGCTTTTTAAATGTGGACAAAGATTCAGCAGTTCTGAACGAGAGGGGGAGGTCGTTCCACCACAACGGAGCCAGAACAGAAGCCAGAACTTTTAGTTGAGGCTGCCTGTCTCTTGGCCTCACAAGTAATAATTGTCCTCTCGCAGCCAACAGGAGGAAGGAGCGTCCTGAGATATCTCTGCCCTCGGATTTCGAGCACACAATCCACGTAGGCTTTGACGCAGTCACTGGAGAGTTCACTGTGAGTAGCTGTGTGTCTTTGTACGTGTGTAAGTGATGTACATGGGTATGAGTCACATCTGTGTGTGACACTTCTAGTATTGTAAATTGTTTGTGTGTTGCGCATTGCTGGGTGCAGGGCATGCCTGAGCAGTGGGCCCGACTTCTCCAGACCTCCAACATCACCAAGCTGGAGCAGAAGAAAAACCCCCAGGCTGTCCTGGATGTTCTGAAATTCTACGATTCCAAGGAGACATCCAACAGCCAGAAGTACATGAGCTTCACAGGTGGGGCTGACCTTCAGTTGTACAAACACCTTTGGTGTAACCCTCAGAAGTTTCTTAGAACTGCGATGGAATCTGGACACAAGCTTAGGAGCTGTTTTGGCTTAGGAATTCCTGTTTTTCAATAAGATGTTTTGTTTTTTTAATATTTAAATTTTTTTGGACTATTATGAACTTTTAATGGTTTTTGTTGATTCATACCTGTTTTTTTTTTTTTTTTAATAGATAAAACATCTGACAGCTGCAACTCATCTAATGATCTGGTGAGTTCCAGGTTGAAGAAGGAGAAACAAGGAGCTGAAGGAATCTAAAGGAAGCTGATTGTAAATGTGCACATATGTATGTTTGTCCTTCCTTAAGACTGGAAAGGTCCTATCCGAGAACATCCCCATTGCCACTTTCTCTGAAGATGATGATGACGATGATGAAACAATTCTGCCACCTGTGATAGCTCCACGGCCAGAACACACCAAGTCTGTGAGTACCCTTCTCTTTCCAGGATTGAGAACTATTCCTCTGCTACTGTAATTGTTGGTCTTCCCACTGAGTCAGTCTTTTCTGTGCCGTTTACAACATTAGCCAGAGGCCTTTTTCTCTCCTGCAGCTCTCCGTTTTCCTGTCTTCCTGTCTGCCACCCGCTCCACTCCTGCTGTTACTAGAAACAACCCTGTAGTGCCTGTTTTTAGCCAACTATGGATGCCTAAATACACTCACAGACATTGTGTGTCCTTCTGTCATGTTAGTGATATAAGCAGGTTTATGGAAGAACATTTTGAAGAGATGGGTCTCACTGCTGTCAGTGGTTTTCTTTCCCTTGGGAAACAGCAAGATGGAGATCAGATGCCAGTTTTTGATGAATAAAAGAGTAGCAACCCCCACTCCCCCTTGAGGCACATCATCCTAGAGACACACAGGTGGCTCTAGGGTGTGAAATGGGCAAAATGTGAAGATGAAGGATGCTGGTAGTGGGGGACCGATAATGAAGAGCATCTTTGCAGCCTCATCAGCTGCAGTGCCTTGGCTGGTTGCCCTGGGCTCCCTACCCCACCCTATTCACAGGATGTTGTATTTTAGTCTTTTGGCATCAGATAGCGTTTCATTGTTTATGTATTTATAGTGTATCATTGCTTACTTGTCTTAGTGTGTGTCTGAGCTCGTACCATCTCACATCAGTCTGCAGTGGCAGTTCTTTATTAAACTAACAAGTCAGATTACCCTTTGCCGCAGTGGGACTGATTCCAGTTGTCTTTGGCATCAACAACGATATTCAATGGTCAGGCAATCTGACAGGAAGAAAATTCTTTAATTTTTTTTGGCTTTACTCCCTAAATATTTAACAGGCAAGACATTTTTGTATCAATACATGGTCATTATGATCTTTAGTTTCCATGAACCAGGGCCAGTTTGCTTGCAAACATGCCAGTGAGGGACTTGGAGCCTAAATGAGAAAATAATTATTACTGTGAATACACTCGTGGGGCTGCAGATTCCAGCGATGTGCAAACTATACATTTTAGTTAGTTTAATGTCACAGCCTATGTACAATCACACCTTTGTACAGTATAGCGTTTTAAAAAAAATCACATAATTAGGTCAACACTAAAATTTGCCCAATAAAATAGTTTAACATTCTTGGACTTCTGTAATATGAATAGAAGTCAGTAGATTGATAAGGCGTCACACAATCCCTGCTGTTTTGCTGTGACTTTTGAAAAGTGAAGCGCATGTCATGTGGACCCCACGACAAGCCAGGGTTCTGCGGGTAGGTTACTGAGGCAGTCGTGGTAAACTGGTACGCTCTCTGCCTCGTAGCTGTTACTGTGAAGCTTTTGGCCTGTTTGAGAGCTTGTACCATATTTTTGTCATGAAAAATACATGCTGATTTTTATATTTTATCTTTTGATACACATGCGCATTTACTGAAGAAACTCAAGTTAGTCTTTTTTGACAGTATAACAGACTGGCATCATTAATCTCTGCACTTCAGTTAGACACACAGTACCACATCCTGGTTTTTCAGGAGATTGGGTGGTTATTGTGGATCTGCAGTATCGTGCCGTTGGGAAGGCTGGGAAGCGAAGTACTTTTTCACTCAACACCTAATGAACGCCTGCCAGCTGCATTAGTTGTGTGGATGGCCATGTTTGTATGACACATCAGTTTTGTGTTCTTTCTGTGGTTGCCTTACTGATGTCTCCTCAACTCTCAGATATACACTCGCTCAGTGATTGAGCCCCATCCGGCCCCCTCCACCAAAGATGCTGCCACCTCTCCCACTTTGCCAACCACGGGGACCAGCAGTCCAATCCATACTTCTTCCTGCTCTTCTCCCTTGGCCTCGGCACAGCAGTCACGCGGCGTTGACAAGGCCCGGAAGAAGAAAATGTCCGATGAGGAGATCCTGGACAAACTGCGTGAGTGCCTCCTGTTTGTGGAGACAGAAAGGTCTCTTCAGGCAGTTGTGACAGCTGTCTCTCAAATTACTTGTATCACAAGCTTTTTACTGTCTTTTTTAAACTTCATTTACATCTGATGGCTTGGCTATGTCAGCACATATTGTGTTGTGTATTATTTTTAATTTACTGATTTGTGGTTTCACTGTGTCACATCTCATACAAAAATAATTTTTATGTGGCTATTTTCTCTCTCCATCCATCCAGTAGCTTGAAATGGTCAAATTATTCAGTTGTTTGAAACCTGGGCTAAACAAATATCTTCTGTTTTCAGTTACTTCAAATATTTTTCAGAATATTAGCTTAAAAATTAGTAGATGTGTAAATTTTTTTTTTTTGCTGCAACTCTAGCCTCAAATTGATTGTAATTCCAAAATCTTTTTTTTTTTCTACTGTCACAATCAAGAAACGTCACATAATAAAGATGTTTCTCCATTGTTCATTGTATGAGTTCTGTAAAGCCCATAGAAAAAGCAATAATAATTTAAAAATTCTCTCTAACGCTTCCATCCATTAATCTGTTATAAATAACCATTTGTCCAAATGATGAGTGATAATGGTCCAGAGCCTGTCCTGGAACCATAGAGTATGAGGCAGGATACTCCCTGGGTGGAACACCTGTCCATCACAGTATAGGGGGCAACTGGTAGCCTACTGTTTAGAGCTACTGTCTTTGGACCCCACAGTCACAGGTTTGAGTTTCAGCTCCAGCTGTAATACCCTTGAGCAAGGTACTTACCCTAAATTGCTCCAGTAAAGTTATCCAGCTGTGTAAATGGCTAAATAATTGTAATCTGCTTTGGAGAAAAGCATTGGCTAAATGTGTAATACTTTTTTTGTTTTGATTAACTTCAAACTAAAATTAAAGCCCATTTAAAAGGACTCAAAATAAAAATATCTTCTTCTCACAAACTTCTATTCAGTGTTGATTGTTGATCAGTTCATCACATCACATCAGTGTGTAAACATTTGTTATTGTATTATTGTTCACTGAGACTGATGCATTTATTTTTTTATATCTGATGGTATTTGAACTGGGTCTGGTCATTATTGTAAATTTTATATTTTCTGTAATGTGTGTGTGTGTGTGTGTTTGATCTTAAATCCTGTGAACTAGCTTTTCTTATCAGATGTTTTTTTTTTTTTCTTTTTTTTCCACTGTGCCCCTTTTGCTGATTTAGGAATAATGTGAAACTTGAGATTGTTCCTAACCTTCACTCTTTTACTCTGTTTTCTAGATGACCCCCTTATCTCTCACACACACACACACCAACTAAAAGTATGTGGTTGTGAGGCTTTGTTTATCTCTCTCTCATTCTCTTTCTCAGGCAGCATTGTCAGTGTGGGAGACCCCAAAAAGAAGTATACACATTTTGAGAAGATTGGCCAGGGGTAAGCTCTTCTTGTCATGCCTGCTGTGAAAGAAGGAAATTGAACTTGATTTCTTCAATCCTCGTGCAATTTCTCCAGCTCAATATGTTTTTTTTTTTTCCTGAGAGTTGAGTTCTACCAGGCAGAAAACTAGGGGGAAGGAGTCCAAGACATGGATTCTATTCTATTCTATTTTTTCTTTTTGCTAATGAATGTTGAAAAGCTGGGGGCGCAGTGGGTTGGACCACAGTCCTGCTCTCTGGTGGGTCTGGGGTTCGAGTCCCGCTTGGGGTGCCTTGCGGCAGACTGGCGTCCCGTCCTGGGTGTGTCCCCTCCCCCTCTGGCCTTACACCCTGTGTTACCGGGTAGGCTCCGGTTCCCCGCGACCCCGTATGGGACAAGCGGTTCTGAAAATGTGTGTGTGTGTGTGTGTGTGTGTGTGTGTGTGTGTGTGTGTGTGTGTGTGTGTGTGTTGAAAAGCTCCATGTCAGGTGCTGGTTAACTAGTTGTTTTTCCAACAGGGCATCCGGGACGGTGTACACTGCTGTAGACATTGCCACGGGGCAGGAGGTACGAGTAACCTCACAGACGCACTCTACAGCTCACAGTGCAGATCCACCTTGGCACAAGTACAGCTCTGTCCAACATCTAATTCCATGAATTTCATTTGAATTCTCCTTGCTCCAAAAAATGTATTTTTACCAAAAGCTAGTTTTGTCAACAACAGATGCAATATTCAAACATTCAATGCAATTTATTTTTATAGACTGCTTTTTTCACATAGCACTGAACAAAGGCATAAAGCAAATAGACAGATATTTGGCTATATATTAAATGACTACAGTATCCATGTAGTTATTAAAGCTGTAAGTTTGCCTGCTGGCCATAAGGGAGAGGAACAAAACTCCCAACTGAAAGTCAAGGGATAAAAAAAACCTCTGGGGGACCGTCTGCCAGTGGCTGCCCGCCCCTCCTGGGCATTCTAGTATAAAAAAGACTTAATACAATTTACAGCTATTAATAACATTGTAGCTGACTTTTAACTTGATATCCCAGTTCACACAGGCACGTCTCGTCCGTCATGGTAGGTAGTCATCAGCTTCAGTCAACATATCAGTATCACGGCTGGCCGGCCTCCTCACGTCTTTGTGTTGTAGGGAAACGATGATCAGCAAGAAAACATGGTTAGTAACTGATGACTTAATGAGATTATAGAGTTTTATACAGAAGGAAAACAGGAATTACATGTGTTGTTAATAGAAGAATGAGTGTACCTGGTCCCATGCACCATGCGCCGTACAGTACATTCATAATAAACTTTGTGGTCATGTCATCTGATGTTTCTTAGGCTCTGAACACTTGGATGAAGTAAGGGACAGAGTGGGCTACTGATCACTAGTTGGTGTTAGATTGGTTTCATAATTTGGAGTATCAGCCAAACAGAATTAGGAGAACTAAATGTTCATCAAGAGTATTTGGGCAATGATTGTCAGAGAGTTCAGTGAAGATCAATTCAGCTCCCCCACTTCTCAAACAATGGAGAACTTCTCCATTGTTCTGACAGAGGCTGGGGACATTCAGTGACAATGGATCAGGTTCAAGACCTCTGTTGTCGACACAGCTACTAACAGCCATGATCTAAGGACAGATGGTGTCTTTCATGGTGACAGCTGGGGAGATTCTTGAGTGGTGGAAGTGGAAATGGGAAGAATAGGTCCCTACGCTGGTTTGTGGATATCCAGTGAACATGCCGTCCTTTAAGAATGCACTGTTTGACTTCTCCAGTGAGTTAAAACCCTTTAGTGTTCCTGAAATTGCTATGATGGTTTAAGCCATTTGCTGTGGTAAGGTTTTAGAGGTGGGTGAAATCAAGATGGAGATGTTAAGAGGACTGGACAGTGAAGGGGCAGCATGGCTGACATACCTCTTCAGTGTTACATGGAAGACTGGTTAGGTAGTTTTATATTGGTGAACTGGTGCAGTGGTCCTAATATTTAAAAAATGGGATTGGAGGATGTGTTCCAGCTACAGGGGATCACATTCCTTAGTGTTTCTGGCAGCCTAAGCGCACAGGAGTTCCAGGATACACGAGAGGAGACTCTGCCTGATAACCTCACTCAGATTCAGGAGAAACAATTCAGATTTGACCATGATTGAAAATATAGTTGTATGAGGGGTAATGAGAATATGCTAATTCATTATACATGTGTTTTGTGGACTTGGAAAGGCCATATGACTGTGTCCTTCAGCATGTGCTATGGGAGTTTTACTTTGATGTTTATATATATTTAGATTTACATTTATTCATTTAGCAGATGCTTTTCTTCAAAGCAGTGTACAACTCAGAGTAAACAAACAAGGAACTGTAGAGGCAAAACAATGATTCTCAAAGCAGTTTGAGTAATACCACTGCTTGCCAGTGAACATTACGTGAGTAGTTGTGTATAGAATTGATGGAAAACGCAACGGCAAGGTATGCAGTACAGCTATACAATACAAGGCAAAGTAACTGTGACAGATAACGTAATGCAAGTTTATAGAGCAGATAGGAGATCAGGAGAGGAGTGGGTACAGAGGAGATGTTTTGAGACACTTCTTGAATGTTGAGAGGGATTGAGCAATTCTGAGTGAGAGAAAAAGAGAGAGCTCATTCCACTACATATGAGCCAAAACTGAAGAACTTTGGGCTTTTGATCTAGGACCTCTTCTGTATGGGATTTTGCACTACTGAATCAGTTTGATGTGGGCATAAGATTCCACCAGACTTGTGTTCTGCCTCTTCCAGAGTTTGTGATTTCCATGGACAGAATATCAAGGAGCAGCTGAAGCTTGGAGGATGTCCAGTTGGAGGACCGAGGGTTGCGGCATCTCTGCTGTTTGCAGATGATGTTATCCTTTTGGCCTCATCCAACTGTATCCCTTAGCACGTACTCAGATAGTTTGATGCAGAGTGTGAAGTGGCTAATATGAAAATCAGCACCTCCAAGCCTGTGGTCATGATGATCTCCAAAAAAAGAGTGAAGTGCTCTGTTCAAGTGAGGGCAGAGCAAATGCCCTTATAGGAGGAGTTAAAGTATCTTGAGATGGTGTTCCTGAGTACAGGAAAAAGAGCACAGCAGACCAAAAAGCAGTGTATCATCAGCAGTTTGCTGGTGTTGTACTAATCTGTGGTGATGAAATGGGAGTTGAACATTTTATCCAAGTTCTCCATTTACCACTCAACCTAAGGAAAGGAAGGTCTGTGCCTCCCTGATTGCTTGCTACCTTCAGAACTCTGGCCCCTTAATGAAAAGATGAAAGTGAGAAAACTTAAAAAACTGACCGCCAACAACTTGTGAGCTCTTGTTTAACCTGTGTCTTCAGGTGGCCATCAAACAGATGAACTTACAGCAGCAACCTAAAAAGGAGCTGATCATCAACGAGATTCTGGTCATGAGGGAAAACAAAAATGTGAATATTGTCAACTACCTTGACAGGTGGGTAAAACAACCTTGTGCTGGATTCAAAATTTAGCCTGATCAGTGGTAATTTTTTCACCTTGTGATGCCTTTGTGTTATCTGGAGGTGTTATCCAGGACAGGTTCGTAGTACTTAGTGTTTTCCTTTAACTGTGTTAAAATCAGTGAATAATGAATTTATTATCAATTAGAAATCAAGGCTGAGCACTGTGGACCACACTTATCTGCCTTTCTTCACCGGTTATAGTTACCTAGTGGGGGATGAGCTTTGGGTGGTGATGGAGTACCTTGCTGGAGGCTCGCTAACTGATGTGGTGACTGAGACGTGCATGGATGAAGGACAGATTGCAGCAGTGTGCCGTGAGGTGAGACACACTGGATTTCTGTATTAGTGCCCATGGTGCAGCTCTGCAGTGGAGCCAGAAGGGAAGGGCCTTCCATGTGCTACATCTGCTTTCTGCTCTTAAACAGCAGATTGAAGTGTCTGGCCGCCCTTCCGAAATGATAGTTTTAATTACTTTGACTTCATTATCAAGATCTGATGCTAAGGTAAGAATCAAGAAAACCCAATAAGTATGCTGATGACCAACAAGGTCATAGGGCTAGGATATCTCAGTGGGAAGCATATAGTCACCTGGCTGTCCAGAGCCATGATCAGCATGATTAAGGTCCCTGTGCTGGTTTGCAGTCAGTGCTATAACAGAACTCTATATTAGGATCTATAAGGTTTTTTCGTTAGACCCTTTAGTAGAACTGTCCTGCAAGGCCCATGACTGGTCTGCACACAGGTATTTAGCCCAGCTTTTTACTGGAGTTTTCAGAAAGACCCAACATGGGTCCTACAATTTAGCTGCCACTCTGGGATATTGCAGGCTTATAATCCAAACCAGATGCAGCATATGCACGTTATTGTAAATTAGTATCGAACTATGGTAGGGAATGGGACCAGTTTCTGAAACACAGTGGTCCCTCTATACTCATGTAGTGTCTGCAAGCCTTGGAGTTCCTGCACTCAAATCAAGTGATCCACCGGGACATCAAGAGTGACAACATCCTTTTGGGCATGGACGGATCCGTCAAGCTCAGTGAGTGGATGTTTTCCTCACATTCTCTCTCCTCCTTTGTGTGTCTGTCAGGGCTCCAAAGGTGCTGGACTTATGTATAATTTAGCAGGAAAATATGACAGTGAAGACTGAGTTTCCATGGAACACGAGCAGTCAGCAGAAAGGACCAAGATGAATGTTTGCCACAAAAAGGGTTGCTTTTTTCAGCTATCCTTCCAGCTTTAAGTTTCTGTTTTTTTTTTTTTTTTTTTTTTTGCTCTTCAGAGAGCAAGATTTTATCATTGGTCAGAGGGCAATGACTTCCCTTGTTTTCATGTCAGAGAATGATAGGGTTAGGACTCGTTCAAAGACAACTGCAGGTAGTCCTCGGCTTAAAACCGGGTTCCATTTCAACAACCTTGTTGTAAGTTGTCTTTGTCGTATACTTTTATATAAATTGTAAGAAAACAATTCACATGCATGAATGCTATGTTGCGTAATAGCGCTTTATTTTTTCACAACTTTCATACGTTATTGATGTTAAAATAATACAGAGGATTAATACAAATACAGTAGAGGATTATAATTGTTTTTGTGCTTCAATGTTATTTTTACTTTCATTTCTAAATTTGATTTTTTTTTTTTTTTTGCTTTTTCTTTTCTGCACCACCAGAATAGTCATGTTTTTGCTTGTTATCCACTCTAAAATGGTAAGAAACAAAATAACAAATAAAACATTCTGCAAATAGAACAACATTTTTGAAAACAAGACAACAGTGACTGAATCAATAAGTAATGTGCTGCTAGGGGTGTTACAGCAGATGGGGTAGTTGTCATCTGACATTAAGAGCAGATGTTGGGACTCCAAAATAATATAATAAAGCTGATGAGACGGCTGTCGTAAGTCCGGGTCGTCATAAGTTGCAGGTCTAGTAAGTTGAGGAGTACCTGTATGTACATCTGGAGAAGTTCAATGTGGTTAACGCTAGATGGCAATATTGCAACAAACAGATAATTTCTTCAATCTATCCAACACAGTGAGATATAATTAAAAGGCAGGATACTTCACTGTAATCAGTGTTCACTCTTCAGTGCTCCTGTCTCTGTCTCCTCACAGCGGATTTTGGCTTCTGCGCCCAGATAACCCCAGAACAGAGCAAGCGCAGCACCATGGTTGGAACACCTTACTGGATGGCCCCCGAGGTTGTAACCCGGAAGGCGTATGGCCCCAAGGTTGACATCTGGTCTCTAGGCATCATGGCCATAGAGATGGTGGAGGGGGAGCCCCCATACCTAAATGAGAATCCACTCAGGGTAGGTCTTGGGGGGACAAGACATGATGTTCTCGTGCTCCAGCAATTGTCAATCGGGTTATGGTGTTGTCATGGCAACCACATTGTTAACTTCCAGTTGAGCGCTCTGCCCGAAGGCTATTTTTCACATGGACCAGACAGTTATATAGTCAGACAGACAGATTAAACCAATCAAAATGAGTGAATTTTTTTTTTTTTTTTAGAGACAAATCCAGAAAAATCTGTGGAACTCAGGAATTTTGTACTTTACTGTGAACTAGATGCTGTTGCAGGGACCTGGAATTCACAGCAACTCCATTACCCACAATGTAGACACTGGTGATATCAGCTCCAGTAAAAACATAAACACATTGTCTTTTAGGTTTTGTACATTTTAATACTTTTTTACTTGCAAAAAGCAGGAAGCTTCTCACTATAGCATTTTTCATGAAGTTTTTTTTTTTTTATATGTATGTCTATTGACGAGGGTGCGGTGGCGCAGTGGGTTGGACCCGGTCCTGCTCTCTGGAGGGTCTGGGATTCGAGTCCCTGCTTGGGGTGCCTTGTGATGGACTGGCGTCCTGTCCTGGGTGTGTCCCTTACGCCCTGTGTTGCTGGGTTCGGCTCCGGTTCCCCGCAACCCCGTATGGGACAAGCGGTTCAGAAAATGTGTGTGTGTGTGTCTATTGACAGGAAGTGCTCCAAAAAGTTAGTCTGAATTTTTTTAATATCAGTGTAGAACCGAACAAAAAATCTTTGTGTCCAACCAGTTCAGTTGCTTTTCTAAAAAACAGATATATCTGACAAACTCAGGTACTCCTGTAGGCTGGTATTTTTCCCATGTCCTGCAGGAGCTCATGCGAAGGTGCTATAGTGAAATGTTTACCCTCCAGGCATCTCTGCTTGGACAAAATCAGGTCATCATAACCAAACAGCTGACAACGTACTTTCCTGATATAAACAATTAGCAAGGGTCTAAGACGCAACTAAACAAACAGTTTATTTTTGTTTAATTTGTGTTTATTTCTGTCCTTGCTTCCTGCTCTCAGATACGTTCTGATGAGGTCATGTGCTTTGATAATGAGTTCAGCTCTTACTGTTGACTTTCTATGCACAACTCAGGCACTGTACCTCATTGCCACCAATGGCACGCCAGAGCTGCAGAACCCAGAGAGGCTGTCTGCTACGTTTCGCGACTTCCTGCGGCGCTGTCTTGAGATGGATGTGGAGAGGAGGGGCTCAGCCAAGGAGCTCTTGCAGGTGGTCACCCCGGAGTGACGATCAATGGGGGTGTGCTGCTTGACACCAGGACTGTGCGGTGGTTTAAAGTTGGTCATGAATGGCTGCACAGTCCTTTGCATACGACAAGATCCCTTTCGGGCTCAACTTTTCCTACTGATGTGTTTCCATTTTTAGGATCTTTCTTCAAAGCTGTAGTAATGATTTACATTACCTCTGCAGTTCTTGAAGCTTTCTGAGTCCGTGTGTTTAGATCTATGTCTGGATGTGTGTATGTGTATGTGTATGTGCATACACGGGTACACATGTGTATGTAAATATATGCACAGAACATACTTTACATGTGTCAAGAGCACATTTCACAGGTAAGGTATGTTGCTATATACCACAAGAAGCCTTGCTTAACTACCATGCTAGAAACAAGCATAGTGTTACATTAGTTTGTAGTTTTATCTCATTGTTACTCCTAAGGCAAGATCTAATTGGGCAGCAGATCATTAGCTTGGTTTTACTGAAACACAGGATCCAATGTTCTTTTAATGTTCTTTTCATACAAGAAGAACAAAACAGCTTTGAGCTTTTAAAGCACGGTGGCCTTTCACCTGGCTAAGCTTTGTTTGCTGGATCTTTCCAACCGAGCCTTATGTTTTGTATTGCTTATGCAATGTTAAGATGAATGGTAATGTTCTCCCCATGTTCACGTGGGTTTCCTCTCGCAATCAAAAGACATGTTTCAATGAATGGTGACTCTAAATTGCCTGTAGTGAGTGAACATTTGAATAAATGTAGGTAGTTGCTTTATGATGGACAAACTTTTTTTTTTTTTTTGGGGTGTACCTAACTTAACACCCTATGCCTCTGGTCCTAGGTTCCAAACCACCACAACCCTGCATTGAACAAGCAGTTACTGACGATTGGTGCATTGATGGATAGCTGTTTAGTAGCTTTCATTCGTATTTGTTTTTTTGCAATTTTGTGCTCTACATTAGTTTATAAATGTTGATAAATTGATAAGGCTTCCGTGATCAGGCCTCTAACAGCAGCGTCCCTTTTAACTGACCACAATTTGGTTATGTGATTTTTGACCTTGCTGACAGTTTGGGCTGCTGTTTCTTCTGCTTCTCTCTTTCCACAGCACCGGTTCCTGAAGGCAGCCAAGCCCCTGTCTAGCCTCACCCCCCTCATTCTAGCAGCGAAAGAGGCGGCTAAGAACAATCGCTAGTAACTCCATCACCCCAGTGATGGACTGACCTCTTCTGACAGCCCGTCCCTCATCCTCAGTGCCACACCTGACCTGCCTCTACTCTCTCAGGTTCCCTGAGTGGCACTGGGCAGACCATTGGCATCCAAGCAGGCTCTAAGACATTGAGCAGAAAGGAAACAAACATTTTCCAGCATATTTACTCTTCTTTTGGCCTTAAATGGAAGATAATTTAACTGGACTGCTGTTCAAGTTAACAGCAATTTATGCCACCATAGCTCTCCTTAGTTGCAATTACACAAAGGATTAATGGTAAAGCAGTTAAGTAGCAGATGTATAATGGTAGATTTTTTTTTTTTCTGAACTTTAGCTTTACATTCAAAGTTCATCTCAGTCAAAGAAAATATACAAAGTACTGTTAATGCAGTATTTATATTTACAGCTGTTTCCAAGGATAAATATGCTTAATCCTTGTTACCTTTTATTTAAAAAGAGTAAAGACATTGCTTTAGAAGGATCTTCCCACATCTCAGATGGACCATGTCTTCAGCCAAAACAGACTGCACAGTTGTACAGATGGATCATTTGAATGTCTTAGCACTTGTTTGTTATCTGTCTTTGAAGCTTTGTCATGAAAGCTTTTCTACATCGCCGAAAATCACACAGAAGACCTAGAATACTTAATTTACATTTATATTGCTTAGCAGATCCTTTTATTGTAAACAACCCCACTGCAGGACAAACCCCACCTAGATTGAGGAGGATTGAACAAAGGCACACACCTCCACTCCTTTCTGTGGTGTGAGCCACCTGGTTCTTTTCATTCTGCACCCTACTGGCTTCAATGGGCGAAGTAACGCTTTTGGAGGGTGGTGAGCTCTGTTCAATCAGTTTGATCTATAGTCCTGCTGGTGCCAGCTGACCACAGGTGTCACTGTGAATAACAGATGTGAGAGAGATGGAACAATGACATCTGCCAAAGGAACATGAGCTCATTTGATCCCTGGACCTACTCCCCTCAGATGGCTGGCATGAGGAGCACAGTCATTTACTAAAGCACCATACACCTTCAGAAACTCCATCCTTGACCACTGCTGCACTTAGCACATCATATTTATTTTATCTGTTTAATCATCTTGAGTGGAACTAAAGCATTAATTTCTGTTGGTCATGGTTGGTGTGATTGTATAATATTCTCCAGCTTGCATTCTTCTGGAAAATGATTCTTGTCAAGCCCCTTATGATAAATTACTTGTAAAAATAAAAGTTGGTTATGCCATGGTTATGCCATTTAAACTGTCTCAACAGGAAATTTTTGTAGCTACTTTTTTTTTTATCCTGAAAGAACACATCATTTATACATTTTATTTTTTCTTTTTTTTAATTTTTAAGCAATTTATTTTAATAAATATAGTATGCTGAAATGGTCCTTTTTCAGGTTCATTGTGTTGGGGACTATGCCTGGGAACAGGATGGTGGCAATGGTGACGAAGAATTGAAACGTAGTCCTGGAACTTCAGTTGTAGAAGATGAAAAATTTATTCAGGTTGGCAGCCATTGATCACATTGTTACCTCATTAACAATGAATCAGAGAGCAGATCTCAAGGTTTTCAGAATCAGACGTGTAAACTGTTGTATACGAGCTAGGTGTCAAAGGATTCGTTAGTTTAAGCCACTTGTAAGATTATTTGAAGCCTTCTTATGTTTGCACTGATGTTCTAGCGCTCTTGGTTTTATGAATTTACAACTTCACATAGTTAAAGGTTACAGGTACCTCTAACTATCCTGCCTTATGTTCCAGACAAACTGGACCATAAAGTAATTTTCTGGTGGGGCTGTAATCTCCTTGGTCTTAAGTACAGTTTGGGATCGCTGTTTAGGGGTCTGCAGCAGAGTGTTTTGCAAGTTTGTAAGACATAAACCTGATCACACAGCATGTATATTTCCTTATATAGTATAGGTTTTTCAGTCCTTTGAATTCATTACCACAAATAAATTGAAACAAATTGAAAATTAACTGAATGTATATAAAATTCCACATCAAAAACAACTCTCACCAGAAACTATAAATGATTTGGCTAAGAATTTCTCAGGAGTCTGATATAACCTGTTTTTGTTTTGGAGGGCCTGTTTACATAATTATTTACAGCAGACTGGACAGAAATTAATTGTGCCACAATGAGGCTACTGATTTGAACAAACTGATATTTCATTTCCTCATGTTGCAAACACACATGGTACCAGAAGTCTGTAACTTTTTGTAAATTCAAAGACACGTTTCTCACTGAGTAAAAATAAAAAAGCTAAACAAATAGACTTCACATGTTTATTAACAGATTAGATCCTGTAAAGCCCTCAAATACAGCTATAATAAATAAATTGAAAAAATCCTTTGTAAGACTTTTAGTATGTTTAACTACAAAAATCAATTTAAAAACTAAAATTACTAAAAATGAAAATATATTCACAGTCTCAGATTTAGTCCCAACTGCTGAAGACTGATAAATATGTAGAGTTTATCAGCTTTTGACAATTTTTTGCTTTCTTTGTTACATTGTCACTTGCCACTCACTATCAGTTTATAGTCACCAAGTCACCTCATGTTCTTCTGTGGAAAGAAACTGGAGCACATGGAGAAAACCCATTCAAACACATGGAGAACATGCTAACTCCACACAGACTGAGCAGAGATAAAACCTGTGCCCAGTTGCACAGTCCATCTGCTCTTCTTTTGGCTTTAATGGAAGATGATTCAACCGGGCTGCTGTTCAAATGAACAGCAGTTTAAGCCACCATAGCTTTCCTTAGTTGTAATTACCTACTGAATTATGGTGTAAACAATCAAAGGTTAATAATACAGAAGTAATTTGATTTATTCAAGGGTTATGTTATGTGAAAACCTTAAATACAGCAATAATAAAAAATACTTAATGAAAAAAACTTTTTAAACTTCGGGCTGTGTTACATCTAATTTAAAATAACTGAACATAAAACATTGTATTCATAAACCCCTGCAGATTGCTGACCGATTCATCCCATGAATGTTCATCTTCCTGTTATTAATCTCCAGTATCACAAACACCAAGCATGAAGTGTAAAGGACTGCAGATATGAGTTCAAGCAAACCAGTCCAACATACTTATTCCATCAGAGTGTATTTTGCTGCCAAATATGAGTCTGTCTGAAACCGCTTGTCCCATGCAGGGTCATGGGGAGCTGGAGTTTAACCCAGCAACACAGGGTGTGGGGCTGCAGGGGGAGGGGACACACCCAGGAGGGGACACCAGTCTGTTGCAAGGCACCCCAAGCAGGACTTGAACCCCACACCCACCAGAGAGCAGAACCCGGTCTAACCAACTGCACCACGACATCCCCCATATAAGTTCCAGACATAAATCCAAGTTAGAAATAGAAATACCAGAAATCACACACACACACACACACACACACACACACATTTTCAGAACCGCTTGTCCCATACGGGGTCATGGGGAACCGGAGCCTACCCGGTAACACAGGGCGTAAGGCCGGAGGGGGAGGGGACACACCCAGGACGGGACGCCAGTCCGTCGCAAGGCACCCCAAGCAGGACTCAAACCCCAGACCCACCGGAGAGCAGGACTGTGGTCCAACCCACTGCGCCACCGCACCCCCTACCAGAAATCAAGTGAATGAAAAAATTTTTAAATAAATTCGTAGATATTTATCTGAAAATTCATAACTTGAACATACGTGCTATTCAAGTAGATACTTAATGCATTCTCTGGCTGCTCTATTCCATAGAGGCTGTACTGTCTGGCACTGTAAGAGAGGCAAATTTTGTGGAAGGATTGGTCTTGTAACACAGCACATACATCAGGCTGTCAGAGATCTCAGTGGCAGCAGCTTTCATTTAGGGTGTCGCCTTTGAAGATTGAAGACCTCAGTTCTACTGCTCTGCAGTTGGTCATTAGAAGCTCAAAGCTCCTGACATGGTTTGAAGCTCGAATCACTCATGCCCTAGATTGCCATCCTGGTGAGACCTGTCACACTTCCTTGTTTCTTCATTCAGGATGACTCGTGGACTCAGTTTTGTTGAATTTATTAGTAGGCTTTATGTGCTAGAGAGACTGCAATATAAAAGACAAAAAATAATGAGCAACTGTGTGGTAGGGATTCAGACTTCAGAACTTGGGTTCCCTGGTCTCTCTTTTTCCTCTCCCGATGTCAGCTCTCTCTCGATTTAAACAGGATAACAGGAAGCCATGGCAACAACATGTTCATTTAGTGTGGCCAGATGCATCTATGCTAAGGAAGCATGGTAGTCCACATGATAAACAGGTGCAGGTGTTGGTGTGGGTTGGGCTGTGAGTTGGGGTGTTACACTGACTTGCCACTCACAGGACTTCTTGGCACTGGAGACAATGCAGAGCCAAATGAACACACTCTCATAGGGTCAGCCAAGGTGATCTGCATAACAAGGAATTAATCACAACAACAACCCACTGTAAACCATTATTTGTTTTCCTTTGCTTTCTGTTGCAATGCACAACCGATTTGTATAAGTATACAAGAGAGAACCCTGAACTTTTCCCTGGTTTATGTCTCTTAACAGGCTTTCCTATCTACTTGTTAAAAACAACTATTTTATCTTCATGCATGATGTCATACTTTGTACAGATACAGTTTTGTAGATAAATCAATCCCATTTGCTGAGTCAGTGAACTGCTGGAATAAATTATATAACTACATTTGTAGTTAATTAGCAGAAATTGTAGTCACAGCAATAGTATGATGCATTATTATGCCATTCCAAAGCCTGCAGTGAAATTTTGCCATTTTTTAAGTTTTTACCCATTGTGTGCTGAACCATGAATTCTACAGGACAGACAAATGGACGAAAAAAGGAGGAGAGGAGCAGTAGAGACACTTTGCATCTTCTCACATCAAAACTGTGTGCTGTATTTTTTTTTTTTAAATTCCTTTATTAACTCCATTTAAAAATAGAAACACTCTACAAATATACAGCTGCAAATAAAACAACCACAATACCATCACATAACTCAAACTGTGTGCTGTATACACAGTACTCTTACTTATTTCTGAAAATGAATTCTTCTTTTACATAACCTCCAGACTTTATGCAGCCCTGCATCTGAGTACACACACACACCCACACACGATGTCTACAACTGCTTGTCCCAAGCAGGGTCGCGGCAAGCTGTTGTCTAGCCTGGCGGTGCAGGGCGCAGGGTTGGGGGTAACACACACCCCAGGTGGGAGGCCAGTCTGCCGCAGAGCACCCCAAGCAGGACTTGAACCCCAGACCTACCACACAGCAGAATCCTGGCCAAATCCGCTCCGCCGTGACACCCCCCCCCCGTCCCCCCCCCGTCTGAGTACAGAGAAAGTGATTTACATTCCAAGCTTCTTGTTACACTTCAGTTCCTCTTTCAAAGGTGGGGCATGACATAAAAGAATCATATGCATTAACAGAACAGGACAGTGACTCATTCACTGCTTGTCCCAGTCAGGGTAGTCCAGAGCCCACCCTGGAATCATCAGGTGTAAGGCTTGGCGGGGTACACCCTCAACAGGCTGCTAGTCCTTCGCAGGCTTGTCACACAAAGGTAATTTTGCATTAACAGTTCACCTGAACTGCATGTCTTTGGACTGTGGGAGGAAACCCACACAGATATGGGAAGATCTTGCAGTCTCCACATAGACCGAGCTGCGTTTAGGCCTATGCACAAACCCCAAACGCACCATGAGGCTGCAGCACTTCCCACTGCAGCTCTCTGCTGCCTACAATGGGCTCGTAAAAGCCACAATCCACCAGACCACTTACATGACCAATTCTCGAACATCTCTGCCTAGGTGAATGAATAAATACTGTGTTGGACACGTTGGGCAAGAAATTCCTTACCCAGATTGCTGCATGTGGTCACAGCTAATCCTGTCACCGTGATTAAATGAAGCCGTGCTCTTGTCGCAAAAAAGTAGGGATATTCCTGAGAAATATGATCCTATTCAGATCTGTGTCGCATGAGACATGTGCTTCACACTGAATTTCTCTGAGTGCGTCTTTACAGACGTTTCTGTGAGAAGCTGCTCTGGAAAGGGGCCGCCGAGCCTCTAGCCAGATCAGAGTTTGGTTTCCTGTGCGATTCTTCCAAGGAAATATCTCTCCAAGACCAAAGGAAAGTTATGCCAACAATAAACAAAAGTGAAATGTTTAACGTCACTAAACAAACTATAATTACAGTGTAGCAGCTTATGAGGCACGAACAGTACTGTTATTAGTGTTCTGAGCAGTTATACACAATTATTAGGGTTATATTAAGTTTGCTTGAAGACTGGGTGGCCACTTCACCCTCAACTCCCCTGGTTATTCCTGTGCTTGTAAATGGCCTTTACCCTGCAGAAGAACTTTAGCTCAAGTTCAGGTTGTTTTTATTGTCATTCCTCTATATAGCTTGTATGCAGTGGAACGAAATGAGACACAGCAGCACAGAACAGAGTACAAGACAGTAAATAAATACACAGGACAGGACGTGGACGTGGACATGGGCTGTGAACTGTAGGCAGCTTGTAGTGTATGGAGTCATGCTGGGTTAGCTGTTTGCGCCAGGTGAGCGTTGGGAGGCAGCAGGGTGTTGAGTAATCTGACTGCCTCAGGGAAGAAACTGTTGCGGAGTCTGCCAGTGGTGGCGACACAAATGCTCCTGTACCTCCTGCCAGATGGCAAAAGGACAAAGAGCCCATGAGAGAGGTGAGAGGGGTCGTTCACAGCGCTGGCGGCTTTGCGGATTCAACGGTTTTTCTATGAGGTGTCGATGGTGGGTAGAGGAACTCCGATGATCTTTTCAGCTGTTCTTACAACTCGCTGTAGGGTCTTGCGGTCAGAGACCGTGCAGTTCCCGTACCGCACGGTGAGACGGCTGGTCAGGACGCTCTCTATCGTCCCTCTGCAGAAGGTGGTGAGGATGGAAGTGGAGGCGCTGCTAGTAAAGGAACTGTTCGCATTCACGTTATCTCTGTCTACTGTGAGACTTTTATGATCTTTATTATGTTAAATGGAATACAAGGGGGCACAGTGGTGCAGCGGGTTTGGCTGGGCCCTGCTCTCTGGTAGGTTTGGGGTTCGAGTCCTGCTTGGAGTGCCTTGCGATAGACTGGTGTCCCGTCCTGGGTGTGTCTCCTGTGTTGCCGGGTTAGGCTTGGCTCAGGACAAGCAGCTTCAGCCAATGTGTGTGTGTGTGTAAACGGAATACACGTACCATGTAAACTGATTTTATCTCTGTTGTATAACCCTTCCGTTGTTGTTTCCCAGGCCAAGTAAACTTTCCGGACATTGTGTTACGAAACAGTAAAACTGAAGTCTTTTAGACACTAAGACAGTAGCGCTTTATTTACTGGCCAGGCCATTAATTGCAGGCTTCAGTCAGGGTGTTCACTCACTCTCTCTCTCTCTCACACACACGCACAGAGTCTCTCTCTCTCTCTCTCTCTCTCTCTCTCTCGTGCACGACTAAGAGCGGTCGAGGTGCCGCGAAGAGCTGCGCTCCGTGTGCAGCCGCGTTCTCCCCGTGTTCGCAATACCTGGTCACCTGGCGCAGCTCGGCTATTTGAGGAGCTCCACAGCGGAGCGGAATCCTCACAGGGACTGAGGGAGCAGCATCACGTTGGCAAGGGGTCAACGGTCAATTTGACGAAAAAGGCTCTTTTCTCGTCAGGCGGCAATTTGTGAGCGAAGCGCTCCGGGTTGCGCAGTGCGGATGTGTTGCTGCGTCGGGCAAGCGGACGAACGCGGACGAACACGGAGGAGCAGGAGCTACAAAAACTTGAATCCGTCGTCTGCTGTTGTAAGTATACGCTGCCAATCTACATACTGTACCATTAATTATAAATTGGAACGAGTCAACGATGCAGACTGCGCGGAGGAGAAAAAAAACACATTATGGGGACATGATCATGTTGATGTTAAAACAATACCGGCAGAGGAGATGATCAGTGCGTTCATTCGCAGTGACATTTTTGGCTCCGCTCTCTCTCGTCCCCTCAGTGTAGCGACACGAGCGAATGCGCGAAATTGCGCTTAAAGCCAAAAAGATGGAGCTGCGCAGCTGCGCAGGTGTGCTGGGCTGCAGTTTTGGGGGGCAGTGACACCTTTACGTGCTGGAGTCAGGAGAGGGAAAACGAAAACGGAAAAGCACAGCTTAATCGTGGCAAGGATGTGTTAACAACCGACTGATTTTGTGGCCACATTATTATATTATTATATTACCGAATGGACTTTGTCTTTGACTTGTAAATTCCGTGGGGACAGCTGATCTTACATATTATTTCCAGTCAATTCCTTCACATTTTGTCAGTTTTCTTCTTGTGACAGTGAGTGCGCCGATGTGTCTAGTCTAGTACATCACAGGGAATTGAGAAAACCCGAGTAAAAAGTCTTGGGCGCTCCGTTCCATCTGACTTGTAATCTTGTAGTACTATATTTATATATACACGAACTTTGAACAATCAGTGTTGTGGTTTATTGCTTGTATAAACCTTTAAATCATAAATGTGTGTTACAAAACTCTACTAATGTTTTTCTTTTAGTTTTGCTCTTAGTTGCTTTTTAAAACCCTCAACTGGAAAAAAAAAAAGGACACAGTTCAATAGAACTGGTGGGAACTAAGTTAGTGATGTTAATGGCTCTTTTTTTAGCCGCCTTGGAAAGCTCTGGACAGCTGTCCTCAAAAATACTGTCCAGAAATATCATATGCGTGTGACGCAAGGCCCTGCGGGGCCCTTTTCCTCCCCGTCTGGGACTCACTTTCTCTGTGGCCTCATTAGATGCGCACGCTGACACTGCCTTCCTCTGTAGCACCGACAGTGTCAGGAAGGAAGAGCGTAGGTGCAGAACGCTTCCCGTAACCAAGTGACGCCTGCGCGATATTCGCACGCTTGCGATGTTACGAAAGACTGCTATTTACCCAGTTACACCGAATGAGCCAAAGACCAGACTTGTGTGTTTATGGAGGATTGACTGACGCACTCAATATTGCGCTGCCCTCAGCAGAAGTCCTGGTCTCCACGTTCACCGTACACACGTTCCTACGCATCGATCCAATGGCAGCCGCTATTCTAAAAAGAATAAGAGTCCTGGTCTGCCATTTGGGTCTGGAGTGGGACAGGAGCTTTAATACGGTGTGTAAGTCTGGGACTCGCTAGTAGGTTGCCTTCTAAATCTATAGTTATTATAGTAAATTCTAAAAATTATTGTAGACATTATTGGTAACTTGTAAAGGGGCAGCTGGTAGTGTAGTGGTTAGAACAACTGCCTTTGGACCCCAAGGTTGTAGGTTTGGTCCCCACCTCTTGCTGTAGCACCCTTGAGCAAGGTACTTACCCTGAATTACTCCAGTAAAAAATTACCCAGCTGTATAAAGGGGTAAATAATTGTAACCTTAACATTGTAAGTTACTTTGGAGAAAAGCATCAGCTGAATGAATAAATGTTAAGTTATTGGGGACAGCTGGTCATGTAGTGATTAGAGCTGCAACTTTTGGGCCCACAGGTTTGAATCTCACCTCTGGCTCTAGTACCTGTGAGCAAGGTACTTACCCAGAATTGCTCCAATAAAATTACTTGGCTGTATAAATAGGTGACTAATTGTAAGTAGTTCAACATTGTAAGTCATTTTGAGGAAAATATCTGCTAAATGAATAAATGTAAACTCATTATTCAGTACTAATGTTACACTGACATGGAATGATGGATGAATGCTGTAGCTCATGAGTTAGAAGTGTGAAAAGCGCACCAGGCATGGAATGCCAATGTAGGCCATTCATCGTGGGTACGCCTACTGAGGACCACATAACAGGAAGGGAGGGAGGTTGCCGTGACAACGGTTACCGGGCAGAGACAGTTTTTATCTGCATTTGATGCTTTGTCCACAGGAATATGGGAGAACCTGAACTGATTTGTTATAAAAGCAAAACAAGACCACCGAGTTACCTGCAAGGACAAGGTGAGCACAGGCCCACACTGAGACAGAGTCCGGATTGCAGTATTTTGGATGTTGTAAAACAATGTTGGGAGAATAATAAAATAAGATCATCTGGGACCTAAGGAACACCAGTGGAAACACTTGCAAAAATGAGAGTAAAACTCCCTAAGCCAATTTCAGAAAGTCGGTAAGAGTCTGTAGTGTTTCTACATTTCTTTACAAGAACACACAGAGATCATATCAGCCTGTGGAATGACACCCATTGCAACTACATCCTCCTTTTTATATTTCTATGTGGAGTGTTTCTGCTGAGCATATTTTTAGATACAACCATTATGCCTTACTATCTGCAAGGGTTTTACCATGTAACTACACTAATTTTGTACAGCTGGACAGGATACATATTTTTACAAAACAGAAGTTCATCGTTAGTCCAGTGTTCTGGTTTTCCAAATTAGTTCTTCCACTTCCTCAGTTCTCCAATATCTCTGATGGCTCCGTATAAGATGATCTTCTTTCAACTGCTTCTAAAAGTACTTCTCTCTTGAGCCACCAGCTCTGTTTTATTCCTGTTTTTCCACAGCCCTACTCCTCCAGATCCCTGTCTCTTGCAGGCTCCTCTCCTCAATCTGTCTGTGACTGGGCTTGTGCAGGACATGGGCCGCTCCCCAGTAACCTTATCCAGGTTGCGACTGGGCAGGCTGAAGGTGGTGCGGCGGCGGCTGCTGCAGCGCTATGAGCACCAGCCCCTGGTCTCCTGCTTGGCAGGGCTTTACGGATGTCAATGGCGCCGCTACCAACGCTCCCGTGTTCCTCCAGGTGGCAGTTGTTGTAGCAAGGTCAGAGGTCATCTGCAGCTTTGATTTGTTTGAGACAAATTTTATGGCTGTAGGTCAAGTTGGTCATAGATCACTGATATCAAAAGCTTAATGTAATTTTTCCTGCCCGTGGATTTCATTGTGTGTTGTTTTGCAATAGCTGTGTAAAGGGGCACTGTACCACTGCCATTTTTGAGATTTAGCTCAAAGGTGTCGCTCTGTTTTCGCAGCTGGAGTGCGCCAGCCTGGGGATCTTGATTGTGACCTTTGCCCTGACTCTTGTGCTCCTCTACTTATGGAGTGAGGCTCAGAACGACTATAATGATTTTGACTGGTAGGTTCCAGGAGATGCGGGCAACTACAGGCAAAACAGTGCACAGCTGGTCCCTTACGTTCAAACTAAATTGAAATCAAGAATTGGTCTGTTACTTGAAAAGTTTGTAAGTGGAATGTAATAAAGAACAGGCAAGAGGATAGCTCTTGCTAGCTTTCTTCATGAAAAGATAAATACTAAATACTTCTTTAAAAGTCTGGGACTCACTAGCAGGTTAACTTCTACGGAGAAGTAGTTATTTTGAAACTCTTTCAGTAGTGAGTCTCATGAACATCTATTAACCAAACAATATTAATTGCTGCCATCTATTTCCTTACTTAACTGTAAAACATTCTAGACTTCATTGTTTTGGTGGCAAGTCAAGTTTCATGACAGCAATGCTACCTGTTACATCCAACAAATTGTCTATAACTGGTCAATTTTCTATGACCATTATATTAGACTAGGGTTGTGTTGGTTTTGCATGAATCCCTCATCCAGTGAACACTTTTATATCATAAGATACAAAACAGAGAGGTCAGATAATAACTTATTTTTTAGAACAACAAAGAATTATGCCCTCCTTGCAGGTTTAACTTTGTGAACCTGGGCTTCTGGTTCCCTTGGTCCATGGTACTGCTGGTCATCGCTGCTGTGCTCTTCACCTATGTTTCCATGCTGCTGGTGAGTGTTCCAAAACTGCTTTAAAGTTGCACATTCTAAAAAACAACTTGTACACAATCTAACTATATTTTTTGTGACAGCTGCCCTTGTTTAGAATTGCAAGCATCAAGTCAGATGGCAGTGTTGCACTCAGTAGTGTTGTGGTGGAAATCTGTCTCTCTGTCTCGCATGGAAACCACCTGTCAGCAATACCTAGGTCTTCTGTGTGGTACTTTAGACCTGTCTGACATGCTTTTTCATAGGTGCTAGCTGTATGCCTGCTTTCTGAGGGCCAGCGGTTATACCTACACTGGGGACACAAGGTAGACCCCCACTTCCTTTCCCACTCCCCCTCTGCCTTGTCTCTTTCTGCCCGTTTCCTCATCTTCAGCATCTGCCTATAAACTTTCCCCCTCATCGACATTATTATCACGTGTTCCCCGTTTTCCAAGATAGCTGAAACATTATTCTGGGCAGTAGTTTGTTTTGTTTTTGTTCTTTTTCTGGGACACAGATTGGGATCCTGGTGACGCTGACATTCTCTATTGTGGCCACAGCTGTCCTATCAGACCTGTGGAGTGGAGAGTGGAGAACTCTTCTTCTCTCTTTCCAGGTGGGTCAACATTGCGCTCCAGTCAGCCCTCCTTCGTTAAATGGTGTATGTTCTGGTCCCAGTTTATATTTCAGCAAAAATCTACCTGTGAAATGTGTAGTGGTGTAGTTTTATAACCACAGATTATAACGCAAAGAGATGTTCCTAATATGTTAATTTCCAAACCTCTTTAAATTTTATTCCAGACTGAAAAACACCACAGAAATGCATTTTTGAACTATACTGGAAGCCTACTCACACTTTGGAAACTTCGTTGTTCTCTCCTATTTTCCTTTTCTCATTGCTAGGTCACAGCACCCTACCTTCACGTGGGTGGGGTTTTAATGATGACAGCCTTGTCTTGGCCAGTAGCACTACACTTTTTCTGTATCAGTATCAAAAGTAAGTATGAGGGTACAAGGATCAATACAATCGCTAATATAGTAGGCCCTAGAACTCTCTTTTTTGAAGTTTTTGTAAATCAAACTTTGTTTACTATACAGGGGAAGAATGAGGATTTGTGACACAGGTGTTACAGCAATGAATGTTACCCACAGTTTAATGAAAAATCAAAACCTGAACTTACACACCTGTCTAACTTTAGTGAGCATCTCTCCTTTTCATATTTGTGATCACAATATTTATGACTCCCATGGGAAACATGGTGGTTGTTGCTAGGGTTCCAGTTATGTCAAAACTGAAACAATTGTTTCTATTAAACTGCTGTTTTTATCTGTAAAGCCAATGGTGTTTTGTCCAGTGTTTGTATAGGAAAGTTTTTATTTCATCTTTCATTTTTGGCAGTTTTTGAAAATAGATACCCTTGCTGGGATTTCATATTGAAACCTTGTTGGTAAGGGTCTAGTTCCCTAATAATTTCATTAACTGCTGCCAAATGTTCCTCCTCATATGATGTAACAGATTCATTGTCAGTGGAAAAAATGTTGCTGCTTGATAATTATTAGTTGTGTCTGTCTATGAAGGCTTAGATGTTCAAGTCCCTGGGACTTGCCCTTTGGTTCTTGCAGTTTTTCTGACCCAGGTGTATTGCACCCTTGCTGATCTTAGTGCTGAACTGGATGTTTCGGTTACAGTGTGGCGTGCAGCTGTCCTGGGGCTGTTCCTGGCACTTCTCCTTGCCTTGTACCTCGTACCACTGGGGATGTACTCACCCTGCATCAAGGATGAGGGGACCCTAGGCCCTGCCCCTGCTCTCATCGGACACAGGGGGGCTCCCATGGTAAGTGACTTCATCCTCTAGCACCTAATGTTAAAGCTGAGCCTCCTGGCTAACTGTAAAATTAACCGAACAAACCCTGCTTTTCATCTTGGTGTCTAGATCCTCCACCTCACATTCGCCTTCATAGACTGCTTGTAGTTTTCTGTAAAATCTCAGAGAGTTGTAGGAGCAGACATCATTAGCCAATTATTGTTTTGTGTGTGGCCAACAGTTGGCACCGGAGAACACAGAGATGTCTTTTGAGAAGGCAGTGGAGGCGGGGGCCCAGGGCTTGGAGACAGATGTTACTCTCAGGTAGGCTGGTGCATAGTGTTTTAAGACTGGTTTTGTTTCTTGCTGAGACAGCTTGTCCGTCTCCAAGTCAATCAGTTACCCAGTAAATCTCTCTCTGCTTGGACAGACTTCCTGTTATTGACTGTTATACCTTTGAACACACAGTACATAGTGAAATGCATACCAGAAAAAGACACAGACAGCATTTGCAAACAGTGGGATTATGAAATTCTGCTAGGTGTTGTTGCCATAGCTACAGCGTAGTCATGTCTGGGGGCTCTGTCGTTACAGCTATGATGGCGTGCCATTCCTCATGCATGACAGGACTTTACAAAGGACCACCAACGTGCAGGAGGTGTTCCCAAACCGAACAAAAGAGCCAGCTGCCATGTTCAGCTGGAGTGAGCTGGAGCAACTCAATGCAGGGGCCTGGTTCCTCTCGGTGAGCGTGGGCCATCTCAAAGCATCTTTAGGTTCTAGTTTCAACACCTTGCTGGTATTGTATTGAGCAGCCTTGTTCTCATCTTCAGAGGGACCCATTCGGTAGTGCCTCTTCATTGAACAAAGCTGATCAGGCTCGTTCCCGGAACCAGTCCGTGTACACCCTCAGGGGATTCTTGGACCTGGCTGCCCGGCACGATCGGCTGGTGATCTTTGACTTGTACCGTCCACCTATCGGTCACCCTTACAGGGATACCTGGATCACACGCACACTGGAGGTCGTTCAAAATGAATCTTCCATCCGCTCCAGCCAGGCATGTTTCTATGCACTACCCTCCAGTGTTCATCCTGGATACATGGGCATGTTGGTTGATTATTCTTGGGTGTGTTACAGCTGAATTTCCCTGACTGGCTGTTTTTAAGAAGATATTTTCATGTTGCTTTCCCTTTTGTTTTCTGAAGGGTATTTGTTTTCTGGTAGTCCTTATTTGACTAGTTGAATGTGTGCATGTGTACCTTCTGATGCTCTGTGCATATGTTTTGTTTAAATCTATGCAAATGTGTTTACGTAAACGTGTGCGCATATAATATGTCTTTAGGAATTTCAGGGATATGAAGCCTAAATGTATACCTGTATGTGCTTTATGTGTATGTCTGAACAATTTGTGCCTTCAGGTGATGTGGCTGGCTCCAGAGATGAGGTATCTGGTACAGGAGCTGGACCCTGAGCTCCAGCAAACCTCAGGGCAAATGGCTCCTATAGAGGAATTGCAGGAAGAGGGCATTGTAAAGCTCAACCTACACTACAGCACCATGTCTCAGAAGCTAATCAGGTACTGCACCTGCTAATGAATCTCATCTCCACACTTTCATAGTAAACTCACACTAACCTGTATATACAGTGTATATATATATATATATGTATGTGTGTCTCTGCAGCATGTATGCAGCAGTGAACATCAGCACCAATCTTTACGTAGTAAGCCAGCCCTGGCTCTACTCGTTGGCCTGGTGTGCTGGGGTCCAGTCCATCACTACCAATGCCCCCCAGATACTCATAAACCTGTCCTTCCCACTCTTCATCATGGTGAGGAACCCTTAGCTGTCAGTACATAATTTTCAAAAGCTGTGAAGTGTACCTTATGTGCTCTTGCTATTGGATTTGCTTCTCAAAAGAGGGGTAAAGGTCACATTTTATTGCTACTATGAGATTGTTGACATAATTTCTCCATTTGTGAGTGTCAGACTCCGGAGCAGTACAGGTTGATGTGGGTGCTTACAGACATTGTGTCAGCAGTCCTTGTGATCCTCACCTTCTCCTTCCACTGGTGAGTGTGAGCCATGGAAGCTACCAGCCCGCAGTAACACATGCAGGTAGAGAGTAGCTTGGTTATGTGTTAAGAGTTTTATGTTATTGGGGCTTGTTTAGGTGGAGGGAGCGTGGTCTGGCTTTTTGTGCAAGCAGCAGGCCAACTCAGGACAACAGGCTCTACAGCAAGTTTCGGACAGGTAGGAGAACACCTGCCAGGTGTAAGCAGAGCCTCAGAGTTGTCCCCAATTTGGGTTCTATAGATTGTTGTTGGTTTACATTAAACTAAATTTGAAAAGACCTATTTGACAGTTCCAGTAATTGGTCAATGGAGCTTGAGATCAGAAAAGTGACACCAATACAGTTTTTAATAACATTTCCTTAGTAAAGATAATGAAATGTGCACTCATACGTGTGAAAAAGTAATTTTCCCCTCACATTCAATAACTGGTTGTGTGGAAAAGTCCTGAGTCATGCTATAGAACATGCTGAGCTAAAATTTGCTGTTACCTCATGTAGCCTAAACCTGAGGCCCTAGTAGCCACAGGCCAAAACATGCTGTAGGCTGATAAGCCCCCCTCCTTTTTGTATTAAAAAAACCCACTGTCTGCACTGGTGGGAGAGTCACTTTGCTGAGTTGTTTCCCAGCATGCTGTTCTCCACCATTGTACTAACCCCAGAATGAAGGCGAAACTGCATTGAACCTGAGACGTATGTGAAATTCTTTGACAGTTTCGCCACCTTTAGGTGTAATGATTGCAACGACATTCTTCCTGTAGCTGCTGACCAAGGTCTCACATCCCTGGGGAAATTTTGGCCCACCCCACCATACAGAACTTTAGCATTTTCATTCTTTTCAGCACAAACAGCTTTTTACCACTTTTCAGATCTTGCTGCAACAACTGTCAGATGCAGGTCATGACTTTGACCAGGCTGTTCCGTAACTTTAATTTTGTTTAACTTTTAGTTTTGTTTAGTGGGCAGCAGGTATAGCGTAATGGTTAGCTGCCGCTTCTGAACTCAAAATCCACAGGTCTGAATCCCACCTTTAGCTGTAGTGCCCTTGAGTAAGGTACTTACCCTGGGAAAAGCAGTGTAAGTACCTTAACACTGTAAGATGCTTTGGAGAAAAGCTTCAGAAAAATTTTTAAAAGTTTCTTTCAGCTCTTCTGATGTTGTTGTTTTTTTTTAATTGTTGTTTTGCTGCATGACCCAGGAGCATTTCAGCTTCATCTCACAGACAGATAGCCTGACATTATTCTTTATAATTGTGTGGTACAAAGAGAAATTCTTCTTTCCTTCAATGGTAGCAAGGTTCCCAGGTTCTGTGGCAGCAAAAAAAAGTTCAGTCAAGCTGCCACCACCATGCTTGACTGTTGGTTCAAGGTTCTTACTCTGAAATGCCATATTTATTTTCCACAAGATGTAACAGAGCTTATGTCATCCAAGAAGTTCTACTTTTGTCAGTCCGTGGAACTTTGTTCAGGACATCGTGAGAGACATCCAGGTGCTCTAAGGCAAACTAGCTCAACTTTCATGCTCTTTCTAGAGGAGAGCATTGTTTCTGTTTTGCTGCTGCGCTGCATATCCCATTTTTACAGTCTTATTGTGGACTCATTAACGCTGATCTGAGCCGAGACAAGAAATTCAGTTTATTCTGGATGTTGTTCGGTTTTTTTTTTGTTTTTTTTTTTTTTGAGCTCATTAATGATTTTATACCTTGTTTGTGGACAGATTTTGGCAGGACAAACACTTTCACTTTGGCTCTGTCCATGGTTTGACTGAGGTTCAAAGCTTTAGAAATGACAGTGTAACCCTGTTGCAAGCTGCAAACAACTTTTCCACAACATGCTTCAGAAATTTCATCTGAGTATAGTATGAGGTCCCTTTATAAATCTTGTTTATGGAAGCTGGGTTTTGCTGCTGAGGTTTTAAGTAGCTGAATGCTATGTTGGACAGGAGTTCTGTAAATCAGACAAAATTGTGGAGGAATTTATTTTTTCACACGTATTCATTAGCCATTCTTCAGAGTCCATTAGAACTGAAAAAGTTCTGATCAAAAAGCTGCAAAAATATGGAAAACTGTAAAGGGACACATTTTTTCCTAGCACTATATATAAAAAAATTCCATCTACATTTTTTGCATAGTCTAAATAAAATCGTCCCTTCCAGTCCAGTATTTTGTGCACTTCTGTTTCTCCTGAGCCATTCTGTGACACCTGAAATTGCTTCTTTCCTTTTTTAATTCCACCCTAATATTATCTCAACAGAGATGAGTGACGTGTGGTCCATTTCTAGCGTCCATGGTCCAATTGGAGGACGGAGTCCTCCACTCACACCAAACCTGTCTGTCATCTCAGAGCTTCAGGAGCCTTCCCCTTGAGGGATGGAGAAACTAAAAAGAAAAAAACAATCCTCAAAGGGCCTCTAAACTGGTGGTTCACGCGTCAGCTTTTATTACAGACTTGTGATGATGGACTGAAATGTTATTTTAATCTGTGATGTGTAGGATACACGTGTCTTCACAGAAGATGGGGTGAACAAAAGCAAAGACAAAAAAAATTCTGAAATTTTGCTGTGTGAATGTAAGTACATTGACCTCTTGAAGTCCATTATGGTGTATTAAGAAGCCATTTGATATCAGTAATTTTTTACTGCATTTTGCTAGCTTACTAGTATCCCCTAATTAAGTCTGGCAGTATGTTTATTTGAGACTGTGTTTTATATACCTATAGTCTTCTGCTAATTTATCACCCCCATCCCAACCTTAATCAATGCAAGATTGACTTTGTCTGATTTATTTTATGGGATCATAATGTATCTATAATATTTATTGATTCACTTTGAGAGGGGAAAAGAGTGGGTTTTTTTTTTTTTTTTTTTTTTTTGGTGTTCTCAGGCATAGACCTTAGATAAATGAATGCCTACACAAAGACTATTCAAGAAATCGTTGTATTAATGAGTTTTGTACTGCACAGCAAACTGACATGTCATTACCTCTGGACTCCACCTACAATCATACTGCTCTGCAAAATGACTGCTGAAATGAGCTGCAGAAAATGCTGTATTGCACATAATATATTCTTTGTAATGCAAAGCTGTGCCATTGTTTAGATACATGTTTACATCAACTAATATCATGTCTCTATCTCTGTCTTATGTCTTGTCTCTAGTATCATCAAACTGTAAGTCAGCTAAGAACACAGTTCAAGGTTAAACATCTTTGTTCCTTCATATTGTACAATAAAAATGTGCAGTTTTAAAATATAACAAAAGTCCTTCTGGTAAGGAAATGGAAAAGCAGTTTTTATTTAAAAAAAAAAAAAAAAACTTTATATTAGCTGAAGTAGAATTCAGTTAGGAAATGTAGTCTCATTTCATTGGTTTTTGCCTTATAGTATCATAGCCATCCAGAACTTTACAACTCCAGTTCAGGAAGTTGTGAAGATAAGTTAGCTTTTGCTAATGTTAAATATTATACAACAGCAGTTGACAGTGTTTGTATGGTAATTTATGTCCTAGAGAGGCATGAAATGGCACTTTTGGGGAAAAAAAAAAAAAATCACATCACAATGAAAATACAATAAAATAAGGTGCTCCCTCATATCACTATATTATCAAGTTCCTCCCATGAGTACTAAAATCAAGATTAATACATATTATAAATTAGTGGTTGTGAAATTGTAAATAAGCTTTTTTGTGTTTTCATAAGTTTTTCTGGAAGAATCTGATTTTTTTTTTTTTTTTTTTTTTTTTGCCTCATAGTCAATAAAATGTACCATATTACAACTTAATAAAGGTTTGTCAATATACTCTTATGAGAAGGAAACATGGATATTAGTCAGTCTTCATGCTGAATGTGTACCTCTGGGAGGCTCTAGTTCACAGTCTCTTTTTGTCCTAACTGGAGCTAAAATAATCTGCTGCTTTTGATAAGCAAAACACATTCATTCCAGTCCCTGCAGAACCCAAACAATGTAATCATTTGTCAGATTTTTCTTTCATCAAAAATTTCTAAACCTTTCTAAGCCAAAATAAGCAAAATGTTTCTGATCTACCAATGTGAAGTAAACGAAGAAGTCAAACATCCACTTAGAAAACAAAAAAATAATTTGATTGCCCTGTAATAGGCTGGTCCCCAACCAAGGTGTTCTCCGCCTCGCACTCTGCGCTTCCAGGATAGCTGCTGCACCACTACAACCATGTAAGAAGTTGCAGAAAAAGAATAAATGAAAAACTAATTCGACAGAAAAGATGCATCACCATTTAAGGCTTTCAGAAGCAGAAATACCAAAATTGCAAAAAAAAAAAAAAAGTAAAATTAATAAAACCAACTGGATATGACTGTTTTGGATGTACCCATATCAAAGGTAAAAATTACATTAAAGCTTTTATAGTATACTTTAGTCTTTTTTTTTTTTTTTGATATGAATGAAAATCACTGAAACTAAGTATTGCTCGTCACCACACGTCATGGTATATACTGTACAACACAGAGGGCATTTAATATCCAGTTCACTGCAGATCTACATCTGATCTACATCAGCTCACTGCACAGCTCTGACATGTAGTGGTCTCACAGTGGGCAACACTATCATGTGGCATCAGTCCTATAGCTACATAACACCCTGAATGACTTCAGGAGCTTTTGTTGCTGTAATTTTTCCCCGGAGGCGTTCTTGATAAACTGCGTTGCTTAGTCATGGTAGTCAGCATCTGGCTGATGTAGGAGGTCAGGAGGTCATCCATTTTGTAACCCTGGAAGCAACCAGTCCAATTGCAACAATTCCATTATATTGCATACGAGTGCAGATAATGCTTGTATCGCAATCACAAGCGCAGTGCTTACTAACATAAAAGTCATATCTGAAAAGTATGTTTACAGTCACTGCCCATCATCACGACAGAAGCAGCAGAGCCAAATGCGGTCTCTCTTACCAGCGATGTCTCACACAGCAGCTTGCTGCCCCGCACCAGATTGCCAATGGTGATGTGGAAGTAGGTGTTTCCACTGCTCCAGTTAGAGATCTTAGTGAAGGAGTGTGTGATTAACATGTCCTATGAGAATCATGTACCAGAAGGAGACAAACACATGAAGAGTCAAAATTGTAAAGTGATACACACAAGGGCAAACACACAACTTTTTTTCTAAAATATACATACAAACCTTGGTCCTGGGATCAATTAGGCTGATACCATGTTTGTTTATTGCTATCAGTAAGGTCTCAGGGAAGCTTGGCTCTGTATTTTGCTGAGGTAGAGAGAGAACGAAAGAGAGTAACAGGAAAAGGTTACAGAGATGTGACAGTTGTCTCCCAAAGTTTTTCTACTGTGTTATTGCATCTGCAAATTCAGCAGAAATTAGAAGGAAAAGAGCCACATAGGTTCAAACCACTCTTATTGCTGCAGCTCTAAACTTTTTAGCATATGTGGTGCATTGAATAAGTTTAAAGACTGGCCCCTGTGTGACCTGCCATTGACAGATGTGGCATAACAGCTTTGCACAGGGACCAGTATTAAAAGTTATTCTGTACTACATGCAGATATATAACTGAAATATACACAAAGGCATGTAGTACAGAATAACTTTTAATACTGGTCCCTGTGCAAAGCTGTTATGCCACATCTGTCAATGGCAGGTCACAATACAACATATACTACACATACACTCACACATATTAATCTGAATTTATGTGCGCAATTTTGTATGGTGAATCATTGATTCTGATTTTAGAACGAGTACGGTATCATATTTGGTTGTCTAACAGAAAATATACACATGACAGGATTACCTTGACTTCAAAAAAGGCAGAGCCAAATGTGGGCCACTTGAAGATGATCTTCAGGAATGTGAGCTTCGCCTCCTCTCTGGACTGCCCTACCTGCTTGTTGAAGTACGCCAGCAGGAACTGCAGGCAGAAGACACGCCACCGTGAGCACCAAGTTACTGACACAACTCAACATTACAAGGAAACACTGAGGCAAGTCAGTATGACCACTGAATTACAGGTAAGCCACACTGCCAGCACTGACGCGCTGAGACACCCAAAGAAGAACACCAAGAAAGAGATTCCTGCACTAAAACATTGCGCTGCGCTAACATTGTAAGTCGCTTTGCAGAAAAGCATCAGCTAAATGAATAAATGTAAATGTAAATGCACTGTCCAGATCACTGCCGTTGCTGAACTGTGACTTTGGGAAGCTGTTTTCATACCAGAGAGACAAATAGGCTTAGTCAGACTGAAGCCACACTGAGCACTGATTTGGAGAGAAGCAAAGAGTAGAACTCTAGCAGCGTTCTGAGCCTAGCACTTCACTCACCCGTTTCCAGTCATCGTATGAGAGCTGCTGAACTATGTCCTGAGGCACGAGCTCCTTCACAATCCTAGGAATGTTAGCAAAATGCGTTTTGTCATCATCAAACTTGACACGGTAGATTAGTGCCCCCAGCTGGAAGACCTCCTCGCGTGAACATTTGTGATAGCCACGCAGGTACTTGGGCAGCTCCTGCAGAAAGATGGGACAAGAAGGAAGGTGTGTGTCACACAGCCACATGTACTCACGTGCACAAACATTCCATATAACTGAAACGTACACAAACGCATTACACAGTACAACGTATAATACATTTACACTCACACATATGATAGACATACCTAAACACACACACACCAAAGATAAATAGGCCAGTATCAATGCTGGTGACCTGGTAGTAATGGAAAATGGAGTCAGCCACAGAGTCCTTCCCTGGAACTGTATTGGTCCATAGTTTTTTCATGAAGAACACCTGGTAGGTCAGCGAAGGCATTACACCTGTAGGATCAAAGGTGTGTGTGTGTGTATGTTAGGAGGACTACTGTTTTCAGGTTTCATGTGAATCCATAATTAATCAGATCCATAAGGAGCCTTAGTCCTTCTGGCAGTGGATCCAAATGTAATATTGAGTTCCGTCACATCCACATAATGAGGAAATGCAACTAAAAATACCATATCCTGATATGTCCCAGTATAAATACAGCATTATCTGCAGACTTTACCTTCCTTTGGAGGCCTGGCTTTTTTGATCCAGTCAGTCAGATGTCTGATGAAGTCAAAGAAGAAGTCTCCTTCTGGAACACTGATCACCTACATCAAAATATGACGCAGCTCAGCGTTCATAATATCCAAGCCACAGAGTTCACCTTAATTGTGAATGATCTATGTGTGAATCCAGCTTGCCTTGTCAGAAATCTTCACAAATAAGCTAAAGCCTTCAGAAGATTTTAGCTGCAGCCGGTTGGAGATGTTCAAACAAAATTCCTTGGCTTTTGTGCTAGATTCCACTTCGAACGCCTATAAATTACAACAAAGCAGCATTTTTGTAACCAAAAATTTTTAACAAGAAATGCAGTGCAAGTCCTAAACAAATACAGAAAAAAACAGACTCTGAACTACTTCGCTTAATAAAGACAGAACATCTTCAAAGAAACATACTGTAAATACCACTCTAAATGTTTAAAAGCAGATACTACCACCATAAAAAGTAACAAAAAACGTTATGCAGCCAGAAAGGTGATTTCTCAGTTTCCATGGAACAGTAGGTTCCAAGAACCTTTTAAGAAACATTGATTTGTACGCATTTATGGATTGTATCCATGGGGCATTTCTGAAGGTTGACATCAAGACAGATCATGTCAATCTTTTTCACTTTTAATAAGATCCTTTAACCAATAACATGTAAGTGACAGACAAATAGACACTTTTTATAAAGAATAATTAAAAAAAACTTTCATTGTCATGATTGCATTAGTGTGCTCACCCTTCAGGATGGGATAACTAGATTCTGATTTCCAAATCATGTTGTAAAGTAATTTGCCTTCACCTGGGATCAACTGAAGTGTTTCTGTTTAAACCTAAATAAAATCAGGGTTTTTGCTTGGGATCAGAAGATTTCCTGGTTGCACACAAGAAAAATAACCTGGGTCTACAAGGAGCCCTTCAAGACGTTATTGTTGAAAAGTAGGCAGAGGGCTATAAAAGAATTTTAAAGGCATTGCATTTATCATGGAACACTTTCAAGACTGTCATTAAAAAGTGGAGAAATATACCACTAGCAGGAGACTTCAAACATAAAGTCATACTTTCAAAAGTCATAACCAAGTCAGATGAAAGTTCATCAGTGAGACTACTCAGGGGACCACTGCATCCTTGAAAGAGCTGGAGAACTTTATGACAATAACTGAGCACTAAAAAACAATAAAACCATTTCACATATGCTCCACAAATCTCAGCTGTGGGGCTGGATGGCAACATGACAGCCATTTCTCACAATCAAGGACATCCATGTCCATTTGCATTCTGCAAGAATACACAGTCAATCCCTTAAACCTACAGTATATGGGAAAACTTCATGGTCTGATGAGACCAAGGTAGAACTTTTCAGCCTTAATGACAAAAATCTGGCACGAAGCTAACACGGCTGATCACCCAATATCACAGTACCTACTGTCAAGAATGGTGGCAGCAGCATCATGCTATGGGGATGCTTTGCTTCAGTGGGGACAGAGGCTCTGGTCAGAATAAAGGGGAAAATGGATAGCTTCAAATATCAAAAAATTTCGGTGCAAAATCTGCTGCCCTCTGCCATAAAGCTGAAGTTAAAAAATGTCAATGCATCAACAGTTCAAAGCTTACATCCAACTTAACCAATAAAATGCTTTTAAAAAAGGAAGCTCAGTGTCCTGGAATGGCCCAGTTAGAGCCTGGCCCTCAATCCTATAGAAAATCTGTGGACTGACCTAAAGAAGGCTGTACACAGGAGATCCCCTCGCAATTCAACTGAGCTTGAACTTTTCTGCAAAGATGAGTGGGATAATATTTCAAAATCAAGATGTGCCAGGTTTATAGAGGCCTATCCTAACAAAAATACTGATTTTATTAAAACAAAACATACATTTTTTTAATTAAAAAGTGTGCGCACTTGTGCAATCAAATGTTAAATTGTTTCCTTATGATAATTCATTTTTCACTTACATGTTTTGGCTATAAGATTTTATTAAAAACAAAAAAAGGGTGGACATGATTTGTATTGATTTCAGCCTTTACATCAAGAAAAGCTGAAATTTTAAGTAGGGTGTGTAGACTTTTTACATTCATTGGATATACAGTATTGACATACACATTTATTCAAGTTATGCCTTTCTCTGAAGTGACTGACAAAGTGGGTTAGCCATTTTGCTGAGTAATTTTTTTACAGGAGGAATTCAGGGTAAGTACCTTGATCAAGGTTACTACAGCAGCATGTGGGATTCAAAATGGTCCATCAAGTGCAAGGTAGCAGCTCTAAACATGACACTATCTGCTGCCCTATATTAGACATCTTTTATGTAACCTCATAGACAGCTGTATTACAGTTTATCCATGTTAATGACAGCAAATATTGTGACAGTGAAAACGACAGCCCCTCACTTGGTCTGTGTCATCAGGAAAGTAAACTTTATGGAAGATCTGTGTGGTCTTGTGCTGGATGGCCTCCACCTCCACCAAGTGAGGGGGGTATTTTCTAGAACCATTCCTGGAAATGAACAAAATAAGGGGCTATAATAAGAGGACAGGGCTATCTCTAATACCATGTGTTTCCAAACAAAGACAGAATAAATATAAAAATACAGTAGATCCCAGACTTACAAACCTTTGAGTAACAAACTTTTCACTGTTACAATGTTTTTTGAGAAGTATTTAGTATTTTTTCTCATAAAGAGAGCTAGCACACACACATTTTCTGAACCGCTTGTCCCATACAGGGTCGTGGGGAACCGGAGCCTACCCGGCAACACAGGGCGTAAGGCCAGAGGGGGAGGGGACACACCCAGGACGGGACGCCAGTCTGTTGCAAGGCACCCCAAGTGGGACTCGAACCCCAGACCCACCGGAGAGCAGGACCCGGTCCAATCCACTGCGCCACTGCGCCACCGCACCCCCGAGAGCTAGCATATCAATTCTAATTCCACGCTGAAGCATCATCCATTGCACTGACAGATAGCTATGGCAAATAGTAAATGCTGTCTTGCATTTTTCAAAAGATTAACAAAGCAAACAACTGGTGAACAAGCTGTAGATGATCCAATAACTAACTTCTGCATCTACCAGTTATGAGCCATTGGTGATCTCTTTCATCCTCCACCTCCATGTAATACCTTCATCTCTGAGTTGATGCAGCTGTTTGTGCTTTAAGGTAAGACACATACAATTTATATGGTCTTTTTCAAATTATTATAATTTACATTTATTTATTTAGCAGACACTTTTCTCTAAAGCAACTTCCAGTGGATATCATGTAGTGTTATCAGCCCACACACCTTATTCACCAAGGTGACTTACACTGCTAGATACACTACTTACACTGGGCCACTCAGCCATACATCAGTGGAGCACACTCTCTCTGTCACTCACACACTATGGGTGAACTGGAACAACATGTATTTCAACTGTGGGAGGAAACCCATGTAGACATAGGAAGAACATGCAAACACCACACAGACTAAGTAGGGATCAAACCCACATCCTCTTGCACCACCCAGGCACTGTGAGACAGCAGCACTGCTCGCTGTGCTATCCATGACTGAGTTAGGTAATAGCCAATTTCATATGAGGTGTGGGGTTCAAGAAGGATTCCTGAAACCAGCTGTAGATTAGAGAGAACTGTCAAATCTGCAGGGCTGTACTGGCACTGTTTAATAAAGGATTGGTGCTGTTGTAGTTTCAGACCAAACATTAGTTAGCGTAGTGTTCCACAACCTGAACTTGTGGCCTGGAGAAAATGCACACAAATCAAAAATCACCATAGTATTGTTGCATTTCTCCCTACCTCAGGGCCTTCTGTAGGCGCTGCATACAGTCTGGGGCCAGTGGGTGGTGTTTCTTGGCCTGTAAGAACCTCTGAACATGAGGCAGTAGCAGGTTGCTAGGTGGAAAAAGGCCCATGCAAAGCCACAGCAGCTCCCAGCCTTTCTCCTCACTGTACCTGTGTGGGTGGTTATGGTCAAATATTCCTTCTGGAGAATCAATAATTTACAGTCAACGCACAGCAGTCGACACATGGAGAAAGGAATGCAAACAGCAGCGGATAAATTACAATAAGTCACATTTGGCCATCAACAAACAAACGGCACTGGAGAAATTAGGAATAAACAGCATTCAAAAAAAGAATAAGCAAAAACAATGATGAGACAGTGATGTCAATGTCACATGAAATGTGACTTACTTCACATGGTTCTCTGTTAGCTGCTTGAGGATCTGACAGAAGATCTCATCCTTTAGGGGCTCAAACTTCAAGGCACACTCAAATATCTGGTCAGTGAGTTCATTCACAGACCGTATTCTTTTGGATGGGTAATCTCCCATGTACTTCAATATGGGTGCAACAGTTAGTCAAGAAAAATGTTACACCTTCTTTCTTTGTTCCTACAGAATCATTACAACCTAGATAGGATTAGAAATAGGTTAGTATCAGTATTGGTAAAATATGTAAAGCCTGACAGTAAAATGTAAGCATCATCCACCCATTATTAATAACCTCTGGTCCTATGCACAGCTGCCAGGATCCTGTCCCAAAACCATAGGGCATGAGGCAGGATACACCCTGGACAACATGTCAAGCCATCTCAGGGCAGTCACACACACATACACATAAAGGGCAGTTCACAGTTACCAGTTTACTTGAAACGTTTGTCTTGGGACTCTGAGAAGAAACCAGAGCACCTGGAGGAAACCCTCACAGACATGAAAAGAACATGCAAAAAGCATATGGACAGAACTAGATTTGAACCCACAGCCCCGGAGTTGTGAGTCATCAGTACTACTTATTGCACCATAACTGTAAGCATGATGGGAAAGTGAATTTAAACATAAAGTAATATAATAAATTTATGAGATTAAACATGGTACAGAGCCAGCAAGGCTATTGGAACATGGTAAAGGATATCAGCAAAGGCCACACATGCCTCCTGGCAAACCTCCTCTTGACCTTGGAGCTTCTTCAGCAGTGGTTGCTTTATGGGTTCCCGGCTGCAGCTCCACAGTTTGTCCCTCCCCCAGCTTTTGGAGGCCATCACTCGACTCAGGGTTGTCTTCTGTGGGGTCCTAGAGTGGTGAGAGGGGTACAAAGAGAATAGGTAAAAAGAAATTACACAAAAGGGTCCAAAATCTGTGTGTGTGCAATGGATGGTTCATAAAGTTGGGAACCTGAAGTGACTATAGGAAAACTCTTCCAATGTGTACGATGTCCCATTCTCTTCATTCTCCTTCAGTGGAGCAGGCATAAAGCCCACAGACTCCTTCCGCTGGCCTTGCATTGCAGTAATCACAACCTGCAGCACATAAATAGGAGGGGATTAAGAATGTTGTGAGGTGGGGTGGAGTACAACAGGGTTAATTTTTAAATGGTTTTCACTTGTTCAAGAAAAAAAAATTAAAAACTTTTAGATGAACTGAAAATCAGTTATAGGTGGCCTGATGAATACCTACCAAGTAATAGCAGAAAAACTAAAGAAATAAATACATACTAACAACATAAATACAAATGGAAAAACCAAAAGCTTGAGATTCTGATTTAAATACCAAGAGACAGGCAGTGAAAGACAGACATACAAACGGAGAGACAGACTATGTCTGAGCGGTTACTGACCGCAATGTCATACTGCGGTCTTGTGATGGCAGGCAGCACATAGACACAGTCAACCGGGAAATCGCCCTGTTCTTTGGTTCTGTCATTAATGCCATGTGCCCAGCCTGAGTTCATAACGTCTTCCCCAGTTTCCTGATCCAACTCGATGAGGTCCCCTCTGGCAAAGTTGAGGAACATGGACTCCTCCCCAGCTGGAACGCAGAAGCAGCATTCACTTAGGGCTGGAGTTCCCACATATTGACTGATGAGTAGGGGCAGGGGACCATCAGAACATATTATCACCTGGAATTGAGCTGTCCACCAGAGCCACAACAAACTTAGACCTTCTCCTTAGCCCTTCCAAGAAGGCAACCACCAAGTCCCGTATGTCCTCAGCATTGTTGGAGGTAAAAGTGTACTCATCTCCTTTGATGGTAGCCAGGGTGAAGCTCTGTCCCTGTAGTTTGCTCCCTCTATCATACAAGGTAAATATTAAAAACAAGTGATTTTGGAATGTCAGGGTGTCTCAGTGAAAGCGCTATCTAGACAAATATGCTGGAGAACTACAGACGTGAAAAGTCTATCACTATCACTTCCACTGACTTTGTGGAAACAAAAGCCAGTGCCACAAAGAGCTAGATGGTGTTCATCCTTTCACATAGCAAGACCTTTCATGTAATAGGTGTGGCATGCTGAAGAGCTGTAATAGCACTGTGAGTTATGATCATCATATTGTGAGCCAAAATTGATCATCTGAGTCAGGATGCTATAAATATAAGTAGAAATAAACTTTTGCGCATCATTCACATCATGCAGAACTTCGTGGCCAGTTGCGTACTGTACCTGCTGCTGGAAACAGCAGTGATCTCTGGAAACGTGAGCTCCAGCAGAACTTGCTCTTGCTCGTCCACAAAGTAAACACCAGTCCAGTTCACAGCAACAATGATGTCGTTCTTTGGCAGGCTGGGACCTAGTGTATAGGAAGGGGTTAAAAAACTTTTTGGGTTTCACAACGAAAAGGGTTTTGTGCAAAGTGTGGTGCCTAGTCTAGGAGTCTAAAAGTCTAGGACTTTTTTTTATCTCTCTGAGAGGGGAATACAGTCATTGTAATGTTTTATGCTCAGACATCGTTTCCTTTGTGTTGACTCAGGAACGGAACAGAAAGGGCACTGTCAAACTTCAGCATCCAATTAATTTTGCTCAAAAGATGTTTTTGTCCAAGGCAACTCAGAATTTCATACAGATGTCTACAGCAATATATTTAAGTAAGCATTTGTGTCAGACCTGCACCAACATTTTCCCTTATGGGAAACAAATCCAATTCCTAACAATCTGCAATCCTGATAGAAACATGCAAACCTGAAAATTTGAAGGCCTCGTAGAAACGTGAAAACAGCAATGGCCACTTAAAGCGAGCAAAATCCACAACCTCCTCCTTGATCCTCTGGGGGTGTGTCAGGGTCTGACTGTATCTTTCCTGGGGAGTGTGTGAACACAAGCAGATAAGAATGAAATAAGATCAGTAGCCATTTTCAGTAGCCACTTATCCAATTCAGGTGCACAGTGGCAGACAGCTTAGTCCAGGAATCAGAGAGGATAAGGCAATGTACACCCTGAACGGGATGCCAGTCCATTGCATGGCACTCAAATACCAAAGGCAATTTACAGTCAAACTAGTCTGCAATTAACAATCCACACAGTCTTCTCCACCTTCACATCCTTACTCTGCCCTCCATCTCTTCCTTGTCCTCCCCTTCTCTCTCACCACTGACAATTTTGCCTTATATTTGAAAGACAAAGTGAACTCCATCACAGACAAGTTTTTGGCGTCCACCTGCTCAGATCGTGCTGGATCTCGCTGTGAAGTCACTTTCTCCACATTTAATCTTCTGTGAAAAACTGAAACCTCCGACCTCCTGCTGTCACACAGAGCCACAACCGCCTCTCCTATAGGACATTTCCCCACAACTTATCTCTTTTATCTTCAAGATCATTAACTCCGCTCTCTCCTCTGGTTGCTTCTCATCTACCTTCAAAACTGCCCTCATTGCCCTGTTTATGAAACCTTCTCTGGATCCAGACTCAGTCCAGAACTACAGGCCAATCTCCCCCCTCCCTTTTCTGTCAAAAACTCTGGAATGGGCAACCTGTGATCAGCTATCTGCATTCATCGCTTAGAATAATCCCCTCGACAGGTATCTATCTGGATTCAAAGTTGGACCAAGAACTTAGAGGGCTCTCCTTGTAGTATCAGATGCTCTGCAGTCAACTAGAGTGGCTTCCCTCACCTCAGCCCTCATCCTCCTCGACCTGCTTGTAGCATTCGACACTTAACCACCGAATTCTACTCTCCTCTCTTGGACACCTTGGCATCAAAGAAACAGCACTGAAATGGCTTGAGTCCTATGTATCAGGCTGATCCTACCAAGTGATCAATCATAGCTCCCAATCGTTTCCTCAGCCTCTTTAACTCCCGCAGTTATCGGTAATGGGTCCCCTACTCTTCTCAGCCTACATCTGTTTCCTTGGCTCTGTCATCACCTCCCACGGATTCTCCTACCGCTGCTATGTCAGTGATACCCAGCTCTTCCTCTCCTTTTCCCTCAGAAGTGCAGACATTTCTTCACACATTGAAACAGCAAAATGACCATTGATACATAATTTTGCTTGTCAGTCATGCTCATTAATGCATATAATATGAAAAGAAAGTTCAGTTTGCCCTAGAAATTTGCCCTAGAAAGTGACCACCCATCACTTAGCACACAGTGATGTGGAATGGAGAAAAAACAACAAACATTTTCAAATGAATTATTAACTTTCCAAAGCTAAAAATAATTACAGTCAGAAATCATAATTGTGGAAAGCTACCCATAGCAGAATATAATGAGATGTGACAGTTAACATGATGGTAAGATTGAAACAGGCTTTTTTAGGTGTGTTACATGACAGGTTCTATAAGGAGGGATGCATGTGATTACTCAGAGCCATAAAGGTCTGAACTTGTGTTGTCCATGGTGCATTATAAGTGAAAGGCCATTGACTTGCTAACTCACACCTTTCTGTGCACAGCCACGATCATCTGTGCCCACTTTTCCACTGTCCTGAAGGAGTTGATTTCACGGTCAGGAATGTATGAGGGGATCAGATTAAACAGTCGCTCTAGCACAATGTTGGGCCCATAGTCCACATAGTACTGCTGTGAGGCCAGCCGGGCCAGGTCTTCCTCCTAAGGGGTTGATAAGCAGTGGAAGGTTGGTACATGTCCCAGTAACATTTTTCTATAGCTTCACATTACTGTGAAAACAAACAACTCAGCTGATCTAGGGACACTATGATAATATTTCTGTAAGCAAGTGGCATAGTGGCTAAAGAAACAAGTTTTTTGACCAAAAGGCTACAAGCTTTCTGCTATTGGACCCTTAAGAATTTATAAATAATTTATTTATGTGTAAAAATTGTTCTTACAAAGGACAGGACTGAATCCTCAGCATAAGCTCACCCCATCCATTTTCCCTACCAATTACAGGAACACCTCACCCGATCACAGCGATATTCCCCAAACTTGACGCCACGGACTATCTGCTGGTAAATCAAGTTGGTGGCCACATTGTCATCAGATGGGCAGTGCCAAGGTGTGAATATCTCCTTGCGGAAGAACAGCCTCCAGGGCGCGTTTCGTTCCTGAGCACCCTGCTCCTTGGCATATTGCTCACACTGAGACACAGCGTCCATCACATGGTCATTACCACTGCCGAGCGATGACACCTGTGACATGGGGTGGGACATTGAGAGCTGCCCAGGATTCATGCATAGGCTATGAACAGGAAAGCAAGCAGATGATCTGGCCACACCTTATCGAATAGGGCAATGTAGAGGGAGAAGCCAAAACGGTCCCTCAAGCCGATCCTGTCGGCCAGTGCATTACACAGCTCCTTGGCTGTCGTTGCCGAATCTGTTAGCAGGGCCTTGGTTGTCCCATCCATGAAGGTCACAGGCAGCATGATAGGCTTCTTAGACTTGGTTGCCTTGAGCCAAGAAATGACAGAGCAGATGGCATCAGTGTTCTATTTGCAAAGACTTTGATTGACTGATTCATTCTTTAACGTACTTTGAATCTCTGATTCTCAGGTCAGCTCCATACAAATCTAGCTGGTTTTAGAAGCTTGGGAAAATAATTTGAAATTAAACAATTACAAGTTCTTCTTTCTAGCCCCTCAGTTGATAAAAATGGATGGAGGTGGTCAGGTGTGTGAAGGAAAACTGAAAAAACCTGGAGTTCCAGCCAAGAAGGAGGTTGGGCACGTGTCCCATTCATGAAAGTTCTTCTCAGCCGCTCTTCAAGATAAGCAGCAGAGCTTGGGAGGCTGGTGCTGATGAAGTTCCGCAAATACTGTAAGGGAAGGAGAGAAGCAGAGAGACCGAGAGGAAGAGTAATAAGAGAGAGTGAGAGAGAGAGAGATTGCTTTGGGTCACATCATAAAGAGCCAAAAAGATGAAGTATTAATTAAAAATGTATCAATTATTAGTTGCACTTAATGTTTTTTTATGTTCTGTTTTGTAGTTTCTGAACAGGTTATCCAAGCTTCAAGAGTTCCAAACTGACAGGTAAAATATTTGAAACTGGGTATTTTACATCTGGCATCATTATATTCAAAGAATCTACATTCATAATTAAGCAACAAAGCATGGGAAAAGAACAATGGTGATAAAATGATGGGGCAACAACTGTGGATGAAAGATGGTCAACAGGTGGCCCAAGATAGGTGTGGGTACTCGGAGGAGGTAGGTGCTGTTGTGCGTTCTGCAAAAGGGTCGTACTTTGACAAACTTCTCAGAGGGGGCAAAGCAGCCCATGCAAAGAGAAAAGAGGAGCCACCCACGGGTGTGGCTGGCCTTGGAGGGATTCTGGGTGAGCTGCTTAGAGATCTGACAGTAAATCTCATCCCTGTGAAGAAAAGGAGAAAGGATTAATGCAAAGATACAAAAGTGTATGAACAGATCATCTGACTTTGCATATTTTACATAGGTCTTATCGGTAGTTAGCTGACCTGAGTGTGGGACGTAGGATACCATTGCCAATGATAAAATGAAGCTTCTCCAAATTTGAGGTGGGCCGGTCCTCCAGCATACTATTCCCCTGCAAAGAGCAGTCACTATCACTGAGGCGCCTCACCACCTGGGGGATGAAAAAGAAACACAGCATTGTCATACTAGGCCTCCTCTTCAAACATCATGTCACTCCTTGAGATTCATAGCACATAAACTTAATTTTTTTCCAGATACCAGTGTTAACAGCTTAATGATCCATGGGAGTACTGGGTCAAATGTTACCTGTCCCTGAATACGAAAATCAATACAGACCCACGACATGGCTCACTGGGAGCCTGCCTGGTAGAAAGTATGATCACCAGGGGCCACATTCACCTCCTCTGTAATCTTGGACTTCTTCTTCAGAGTAAGAGAAACCAATTTGTGCCGCACACTGTTCTTCTTATGGCTTTCACTGTGAGTGCTCTGTGGGGCAAGACAAGTTACTGAGGAAGGTAGAGGCTGCTGCAATAAGGAACTGCTGCTGCGACACAACAGCTTCTAGAACATGCATAGTGAACTATATGCGCCATTGTGTCAAGCAATGCAATTTATGTGGATTCATAGAACTGGAATAGGATTCATCTAACAATAATTCAATCACTGTTAACATGAAAAATTAACAATGAAAAATAAATTCTCCAAGTCTGTGATTAGAAGAAAATTACCAATAATACAAAACTTTTATAGCTAAACTCCATATATGTAGGAACCTATCCAGCACTTCCTTACCTCCCCTTCCCTCTGCAGTGCCTGTAGCTCTCGCTTGTAGGTTCTCTTGCCAAGGGTCTCATAGATTTTGGTCATGATGGGGATCTTCTCGCTGCCATCACTAAAATTTGTTTGATGCTTAGGTTCTGGGAGGTCTCCCATGAACCTCAGCACAGTGATCCAGACAGCCAGGGCTGCCTGAAGGTAGGAGGAAGAACAAATGGATACAATTAATTTCAAGGGGTTGTGGTTCAAATTCTTAAATAAAGACTGGCCCAGTTCAGTGTCCCATCACATAATATCACAGGTATCATCCAAAATAATTGTATCTTTATGCATTAGAGCATGCCTAATTTGTGAAATGTTTATTCACAGAACCATGCTAAAACATGAATTGGACATTGAAACTATGCTAAAATGAAAGTGAATCAATGCTAAAATTGCGACAGGAATTTTGTGCTAGTTGTCCATAATTGTGGGACCAGTTAAATACAGCGAGCTAGGTACATCTCTTGTGCATAACATTCATACCACATGTTACAAACATCCAACTTATGAATTTTCTTATAAAAGATAGAAACATTTCACACACACATTGACTGAAACTGCTGGTCCCAAGTGGGGTTACGGCAAACCGGAGCCTAACCCGGCAACACAAGGCGTAAGGCTGGGGGGGGCACAACCAGGACGGGACACCAGTCAATCACAAGGCACCCCAAGGGGGACTCAAACCTCAGACCGACCAGAGAACAGGACCCGGCCAAGTCCAATAATTTTTTTTTCAGTTAACTGTGAAAATGTGTCATAAATTGAAAAATAGGTATGAATTACCATGATTCATAAAAGTTCCTTAAGTATATGTATAAAATGGAAATCTGTATGCTCTAAGTGGACATTATAGTTGGATGTTAACTTTTAATTTCAGCCACAAGTAACATTTTAGTGATGAGATGACAGATGATGATAGGTGAAAAAAAATAAAATGAAAATAATAATAATAATAACAATACCAGTTGATCACCCTCATCTTCATGGAGAAGGAGTGGCTGTTTAAGCGGCCGGCGAGAGTGGGAATGTGTAGTGTTGCCCTGGAAGTAGGTGGCAGCAAACTTGGAAAACTTGTACTCTGACAGATCTTCGTTTTCATCTTCAGGAAGAGGAAGGGCCTCATCTGCATCTTCTTCTACTGCCTGTCTCATCTTCAGGGTGTGCTCCAGGTCCTGTTGGCACAAGCACAACATGGAGGCAAAAGCGCACATACATCTGTGCACAAACACACAAATCCTCATGCTCTAACAAGTGTGTGCATATGCAGATGTGCATGCAGAAGCAGAGACACGCAAATGTGTGCACAAACCTGCACAGATATGGACAACAGGGCAACAGAACCTAAACTAAAACTTAACCAGAGCCTTACATGTAGGCTAATTTGTATGCACATCCAAAATAGATGGAGAAATGCTTTGGGTTTGCGTTAGAAGTGATGCAGGGATTTGGCATCAAGTGGACTATACTGCAGAAGATCAGGTTTGCCTGTGAATGGTCAACCTTCTGAAAGACCCAGAAAGCCTAAATTTAGATAAAAGAAGGTAAATTTGGGCAGCACTATAGCTGTTGGTTTGTCATAAGGTGGGTTTCACTTAACAGTCTCCCAACCCTCCATTACCTCAAAACCAGCGGGGGCCTGCCCCTCTTGCCCAGGAAGAGAGTCGCCGGTTCCCAGGAAGCCAAACATTTGGTCTACCATGTCTGATTCACTGACAGGTTCCCGTCGGGCCCGCTCTGCTCGTTCTAGTGCCTCCTTCTTACGGCGTGCCTCCTCTCGTGCTTCCTCCTGGCTCGTGGCACTCTGTCTGGCTAGTTCTGCCAGCCGCTCCGTGTGCTTCCGCTCAGCCTCTGCAATGGCTAATCGTGCACTCATCTGGTCACGCAACCGTGCCTCCTCAGCCTGTCGCAGCCTCTCAGCCTCCTTCCGGCACTCCTCCTGAACCATTGGTTGTGGGGAATGGGGTCATGTAAGTACATGGGTGACAGACATAGGAAATCCCTGCGCAATCTCGGAGAAAGAAAAAGACAGATTCTAGCAAGCTGACTACAAAACCGGTAGTTCAGTGTTCAGCAGCGGTTAAGCCACAGGGTTTCTGACCAAAAGATGTCATAGGCTTGTCTGGAGTAAGGTAAGGTAGCTTGTCTGGAATATTCCCAATAAAAACCTTCATCACTCCAGCTATTTAAATTTTAAAAATGTAAAGCCATTTAAGTAATCTTTTAGATTAATGTTATCCTTTTAATAGTGTTTTTTTTTTCTGACATTAAGTCTGTATGGCTTCTGGTAGCTGTGTTCTACAGGAGTAGTTGTGGAAACTGTACCTCAGCCTTGAGCTGCTTGCACATCCTGCGCGCAATCATACCACGGACGTAGGCCTGGATTTTAACAATCGCGTTCAACCAACGGTGGAAAGTTTGCCTGATCAAGAAACCTCGACACTGTGCCTGTAAGTGTATGATACACTTCCGTGTGGCATTGTAGCTCCTCCAGAGCTTGCGTGACCGGAAGAGGGCTTGGAGTCGAAGGAAGCCCACCTTCATCTGTTGTAAAGACACAGAACTATTTCATAACCACTGAAACAGTGGGACAGAGGAAATAATCAACAGCTAAACAGCACACCTTGGACAAAACTGTAGCCATGGAAATGAAACTGAAAGTATTCATTAACAAAGGAGAATGTAGTTTTTAGAAAACACTTACTAACCAGGGAGATTATTCAGTAAAGAGAGACACCTTGGATGATCTTACCAAGCGATAGTTCTTTTTGCAGTAGTAGCCCCTCCACGTTTTCTGTACTAATATCACAGAATTCCTGATCCTTAGGAAATTGGATCTGTATAAACATTAAGATCAGGTCATTACAACCAAAAATGATTTTTCAAATTATAAGTGGTCACTTTATAATGTCTTTCTTCTTTCCAGTACAAAAGTGAAGGAGAAAGTATACACTCATTGAAGGTGACCAACAACTTGGACAGCATTGCACACACGCACTCACTCACTATTCCTATCCACTTATCATAAGGCAGGGTTGTGGGGGGCCAGAAGTAATCCTATAACCACAGGGCATTAAGCTAGTCAGGGTACACCACGGATGGGACACACACAGTTACTCACAGATGCACATCATAAGTGCTACTTGAAACCAGTGCAGTCATTTCCAAACGTGTATCAGATCATAAAATGCCTTAGAACCACCCAAATGTGTCAAAGATAACATCCTCTAACTTGGTTATGTTCTTCACCACTTTACAAAAACCACTCGAAACTTCTCAAGTGTTATCTCAGACCAGTCTTTCACAATCTTTGTGTTACCTTTCTCTGAGTCCTCGCACCCTCTTCTGAATGAGGATGACCTTATCTGTTATGGTCTTGTCCCTCTTATTCTCAAGCTGAAGGTCATGGTGGTCCTAGTGGAGAAAACAACAATTTTTATTTCCTTCAGCTTCCTTTGCTTCATTGTAGTCCACATTTTCTATTAATACCTACCAGTCACATAATTAGGTGCACATTGGGACAATCCCCTCAACCTTGCCTTCTCTAAGAACTGTGGTTATACTGTCTTCTTTGTCATTCCACTGCACCATTTCTTCACTTCCTTCCTGCCCTTTATCAATGCTGCTAACCCTTCTCCTGCTTCTGCACCCCCAGTCACTTTCTGCCTCAACTGAAAATTTCTCGTGCCCTCTTTTCTCTCTTCTGCCATACTAACCTTTTTCCCTTGAGTATGTCTCCCTTATGCGTGTATATAACATTCAGATCAGCATGCCTCAACTCCACACCATGGTTGGAGAAACACTGACACATTTATCATGCTCTTAAGAGATCAGCGGAGAAGTGAGTCCCCAGGGCTCACACTAGGGCCCCCAACTCTTCTCCATCTACACCTCTTCCCTCTGCCTAGTCACTGCCTCCCACAGATTCTCCAACCACTGCTATGTTGAAGATAACCAGTGTTTCCTTTTTTCCCTATTGGAGCTACATACATATCCTCACGCATTATTGTCTGCCTTTCGGACATCTCTACCTGAAACACCTACACTTCAGTTTCTCCAACACAAAAAACTACATGCAGCTACTCAAGTAATATATGCAGTTTTTTTGGGCGGAATGTGTCAAATTAACCATACTATGTATATATTTGTTAAGATGAACTTGATCATTATAGGTATTGGATTCCCCCAAAAGGGGATGCAGTGGTGCATTAGCGCAGCAGGTTTGGCCTATGCCTGCTCTCTGGTGGGTCTGGGGTTCGAGTCCTGCTTGGGATGCCTTGTGACGGACTGGTGTCCTGTCCTGGGTGTGTCCCCTCCCCCTCCAGCCTTGTGCCCTGTGTTGCCTGGTTCGACTCCGGCTTGCTGCGTCCCCGCATGGGATAAGTGGTATCAGACAGTTTGTGTGTGGATTCCCCCAAGGGTGTATCTTGTGTTATTAATGTGAATGATATCAAGGCACTGTCAGGGTTTGGTGGGTATTCAGACTGAGGATTCCAGAGTTTCATTGCTGCTGTTTGCACATGATCTGTTCCTGTTAGAATCACTGAAATGCAATCTTCAGCATTCACTGAAAAGGTTTACATAGTATGCCTCAGGGTGGATTAATTTAAGTTTCTTGGGGTCCTTTTCATCAGTGATGGCAGAGGGAATTATAAGATTGATCAACAGCTTTTTGTTGCAACTGCAGTATTGCAATCCCTATATGGAACTGTGTCAGTAAAGCAAAAGTTGAGTCTTTAGACAATGCTTGCAATTTATCATTCTGTCTGCACTAGAGTCCACCCATTTAACAAGTTTCTTGAACAAAAGATTTTGAAAACAATAGACACTTGCCAAAAATATTATTATTACCTGTTCCCACCGTAACCCTGATCATAACACTCACCAGGAAAAACAGTTTGATATTGTATGGCTGGATCAGCCAGACAGGTAAAGGTTAAATTCTTGCGAGGAATTACCTTGAGAAAGATCTTCGTTTTCCCAATCACCCAGTCTTCTTCTTTCCCCAAAACAGCCTCTGCGATTCGCCGGCTCGTCCCTCTGAGGTCTTTCTGATAAAGAGAAGGCCCTCAGACATCAGTGACAAGAAAACCTGCCAAACCATTGTCAAGGCACCTTAACCAGGACAGCAGTAACCAGACTTGACTGAGGGTTACTACACTGTGATCAAAAAAAAATTCTGAAAAACTCTGTGGTAGACTGTTTTTCTCTTATGGGTTATATCAAATACAGTCATCAGGTGACCCTAGGAGCTGGCAGCACACGCTCACCTGTTTGAAGGCTGGTTTAACACCAGTCATGAGGACCCAGTAGCGGTCCACAAACTCTGTAAAGGTGTAACGGATTGGATATCCTGCTCGGCGTATCCGGATAGTCTCCATCATGCCAGAGTAGCGGAGCTGCCGAACACACAGCCCCCGGTCAAACAGCTGGAGGGAAGGGAGACCGATAAGAACACTGACAAACGCTGTATAGGTTTTTCTTTGTGTTCTTAGCTCCATGGTGGCTGGCAGCCCTGTAAGTGTAGACTCACCATTGGCTTTTTGAACTCATTGGGTTTGATACAGCGCACAAAGAAAGGTTGGCAGGCACTAAGTGTCCTCATCAGCAGTTCCAGTGAGCGCTTGAACTGGCTGCTGAGAGTTGGAGAACGTTTCCTTGTCTCTGCTCCCTGTAGGCCAAAAGGAACAACCACAATTCTCCCCTTTCAATAACTAGAAACAAAATATTCTTTCTGGGTTTCTTTTTCATTCTATTCTTCATACAGAAGCTCCTCTGAAATGTGCTTCTTTTTCACTGTGTTGTGGACATGTTTGAAAATAAGGATGTATAATCAATAATCATTTGCCATGAAGGATATTGGCAGACCTGTCCCTCTCCTCAATCCTCATGCTAGTTCGAGATCAGCCAAAAGAACAGAGCCACCGCAAAAGTGAAATGCTAAAGAATATTAAACAAGGAATTTCAGATACTTGAAACAGGATTAGCTATCTGTGGCAGTAATGAATGGTATTCACCCATAAAGAGTTACCATTTCCTTCACCATTGTTGCCCCAACATCATTCTTTTTTGCTGTAAGTCTTTCATTACACTTGCAAAAGCAAACCCTTCATATGTTGTGAAAGTAATTTTGTGTACGTTTTAGTGTCATCCCTTCTTCTAAATGCTGTCAAAGATAATTTAAGGCTGCATTACATAATAATTCTCTGTTTCTGCAAATATTTAAATATAACTGGATCCTAACAGTTGCATATCCGCATAAAATATAGTGTCAAACTAACCTTTAACTTTTCAGGAAAATGTTGGAATTTGTCCTGTATTATGCAATGATGAAAAAACATGTTTCTAATCAAACTATTATTGTCAAAGCTCTTCAGTGGAAATATCTTACATTCAAATTTTGAAGTCATTTCAGAAAGTAAACAGTGATAAAAACCTGATATAATTAAAAACATGGAAAGACAAAGCTCCAAGTAAGGGATCTGGAGGAGACAAGCAGGGTAAGTTCTATGATTGCCACAGTCACAAAGATATTGGGATGGCTGTCATGGTAAGGGGGTCTTTTCTTTTACCTTATAAAATAAGGCTGGTGGCTCTTGATAGCCACACAGAAACTGTGAGCAAAATTTAAAGAAAAGGCAAGAGAGGATAGACAGACACTGAGAGGAATTCAGAAGAATTCAGAGGAATGTTCGGACTACTGTCATAGGAATTAAAAATCAGCACATATTGTACAGTAGTCTTGTAAGTCTTTTAGAATAATTTAAGCTGTATTTGTCTCTAATGAGGAATGTTTAATTAATGGTATGTTACCATGGCAACATCAGCTTGGAAGATCTGCTTGATGAACTTGTTCTTAGAGGATAGGACCAGCTGGATGATGTCTCCATGGAGGCTGTCTCTGTTCTTCTCCAGAAAGCCTGTGAGAGGTCTAGCACTTAACATGGAATATATATCAACTGTATGTCACTTCTCTATTAAGCTATTGGTTCACTGTGACAAAATCTTCAATTTGGAGAGTCAGCATCCACAATCTTCAGAGCTCTAGTCCTACAATGCATTTAACCTTACACTAAAGCAACTACTGAGCAAATTAGTTAGTAGTGGAATCAAAAAGAACTTAATTTAAAAAAAAAAACTAGATAAAACCATAAGACTTCAGTAAAAACCAAGAAGACTGTTAGAGGCCAAGTAAAGTGTAACATCACATTCTATATTTGACTTCTTCTCCATAGGAATCAGACAATATTATCCCTATAATTGATTCAAATTAAGAAGTGAAGTTGCAGTGACTGGTGACTGCAAGGCAGCTTGAATACCTCTGGTCTCATAGTGGACAGCCCCAGCAAAGTGTTGGATGCCAAACAAGGTCTCATGACTGTGCTTGGGAGGAATGTAAAAGGGGTTGAGCCTGTGCTGGGAGTTCAGCTTGTACAACATGGTGGCATCCGTGCCCTGGAAACACACCAAGAACACAAGATTGACACTGGGAATTTCAACTGTGACAGGTGGAATATGGGCTAACTGCTATGTAGTCTGCAGTACCGCTACAACCCACAAGAAAAGTCCCTGGCTTCCCCTAACTCTCAAATTAAGAGATATTCTTGCTGTCACAGAGTGCATTAAGTGTTAAACAAAAATTATTGTAACAACAATTCAATTTGTGATAGGATGAAACAGGATGAAGATTAAAAAAATAGTCCTGTAGACCTTGACTATTTATTACAGGTTTACAAATATGTACAATTAGGCAAAGTTTAAAACAAAACTGACACAGTGGGGCAAAAAGCCCCCCCCACCTCTCCCCTGACACCACCTCCAGGGACTGGCCCCACCCCTTCTTGCTGGCACCTTGGGGAACTTGCTCTCTTCATCAATGAGGGAAATGATGTTCATAGGCTTGATGGCAATCATGTCGAGGGTTTCCTGGTTGTCAGTGAACTCAATATTCTGCCATTTGATGTTCTCCAGGTTGTACTCCTCCTGTTCCAGTTTGAAAACGTGCCGCACAAAAAACTGCTGCAGATTCTCATTGGCAAAGTTGATGCACAGTTGCTCAAAACTGAAAATGAAAACAAGTCATCAGATGGTTGGGCAGGATGCTGCAGTACATAATCAATGAGCTGTTCAGCTGCTTGAAACCTGAAGGGATTGTTGACCAATTTGTTTGAGTGCAATGAAAGTCCAGCCAGAAAACAAGTGTCCCACATATTCACATTCATTCCATTCTTTGTGTGACACAAGACCTTACCTGTTGACTGTGAAGTTCTCAAACCCAAAAATGTCTAGAAGGCCAATGGACCTTTGAACAGATTTAGGCTCATTAGAAGGCGGTGGCCTACAGATAGCACTGTTGATCTTGTCCACGATCCATATAAACAGTCTTCCATAAATTCCCTGAAAAGTAACAATACCAGTTCTACAGTGCAATGATTCTCAAAACAAGTTTTATGTGTTCCCAACAGATTTCTGCCTTTTAACTAGATTTATTACAGACAGTTCAAAAAGGTGCATTATTCACTTTTATTCTAGTCATCAAATAAGCCCCACACAGGACCGACTAATGTAGTTCATGTGCCTGTACAGCCTGCTTGACACTGTGGTGCAGTTACATTGACATTTACATTTATTTGTTTACCAGATGCTTTTCTCCAACGTGACGTACATCTCATAGAAAGAGAGACTTAGAAGTAGACACCTAATTCTAAAGTACAGTTAGTTTACTTTCCACCATATGAACCAATGTACATCACACAAGTAGCTGCATAAAACTTTATCCGAATATCAATGATTTCTAATCACTTTACTAATAATATTTTTTTTGTTTTAAATTTACATAAATGTTTACGTTACATTACAGTGTCACATCCACACCCGCACTGCAATCAACACCACCTGATGCCGATCCAGCACCTAATGACAATCAGAGCACTCAGCTTTGAAAGACCCTCCTCATCCTCTTCGCACTCGCAGAATCTCTTTGAGACAACTGTCCCCCTTTGCGCCTATGTCCTGCTCTTCTTCTTTGTCCCTGGTCCCTGTTCTTCGTTCCCCAGCTTCTGACCGTTCGCCTCACCCCCGACTTCATCTACGGATCTTTGCTCCCACTCTGACCGCTGATCGACCGACTCTCCTCCCATCCCCAACAACGAGGGCTCGCCTGATCCCTCAGTTCCTGATAATCGATCCTGCACTTGGGTCCAGCCATCCCCATGTCCTCTGTTCCACATGACATACAGGAGTAGCTATGCGAAGGTTTATCCGTTATTTAACAGCTATGATCTCTAACAGTTAGAGCACATGAACATTTACACATTACATGAACTTAAGAGATCACGGGTGAAGTGAGTTCGTGATGACAGTTGCCCAGATGAAGAAGGTAATCTCTGAGAGGAAACATTCTTAGAGTTCTGCAGGAAGAAGAGGACAGGTGTTTAATTATCCAGTTACTGAAGTACGAGAAGGGTGGATCTCACCTTTACAAAGGCATCCCGGACATCCAACCCCTGTTCCACACTCAGAGGTGTGGACACTGTTTCCCCTCGAGTGATGAGAGTTCGACTGGTCAGACAACTCATTACCTCCTGGGGATCCACCTATACAGCAATAGAAATACTTTGAATCCATCTACTTCTTCACTCTTTGTCACAGAACAACACAAAACAGTGCTTGCTGTTCTCTAGTCAAGCAAATGGCTGCACATTGGTAAACCAGAAATAGTAGAAGTTTAAAACCCACTAACCCCAATCCGCTTTCCAGGCTCAACAGCACATAATTGAGCAAAGGGCATTTAAAGTCTCAAAAGTTTCTGAAAATTTTATTTGATCTTCTCTTTTTCCTAAAATGTAGATTTGAATCAGGGGGTGCGGTGGTGCAGTGGGTTTGACCGGGTCCTGCTCTCCGGTGGGTCTGGGGTTTGAGTCCCGCTTGGGGTGCCTTGCGACGGACTGGCGCCCCATCCTGGGTGTGTCCCTTCCCCCTCCAACCTTGTGCCCTGTGTTGCCGGGTTAGGCTCTGACTCCCCGCGACCCCGCCTGGGACAAGCGGTATCAGACAATGTGTGCGTGTGTTTACAATGTGATTGTAAACTGAGCACAGCCAAACAACCCTGAAGGTCAACACTATAAATTCCCGTCCCACCCCAAATCACCCAGTATATAATTCTAATGACATGTTTCACTTTTTACCACCATGGTAGGAAACACAGGAATGTTATAAAAGGTTTTAATCTAATTTCTAATGTCAACAATCAGTTTAGAGACTTGTGCTTTAAGTCTTTTCTTGAACAAAGAACGTTGGACCCTGATAAAACTTCTTAGTGAAGTTGGGGGTCAATCCTCTTTCAGCTGCAGGAAATTATATCACATTGGGCTGGTTACAGAGTGAGAAGTGTCCTAAAATTTGCAACTAGAGGTTTCTCACATGAAATAAATTTGAAAGAGGAAAAAGCAAATTTAGTATATGTGGTTCATTTAAAGATCCAAAATTTCCCTTTAACCCCCTCAAAGATCAAAAGCCCTTTATACCAAAGAGTAGATACAGCAGTTTGCCAGGTCAACTGTGCCTGTTATTATCAATATACTGGCTTCCAGTTTCAAGCACTGAATTAAGCAAATACGAAGTACATGAAAAACAATAAAATACCAGCGACAGGAAAGATTTGGTTTTTCAACCAATTTTAGTCAGCAGAAATTTCAACTAAGCTTTTGCTTTTTACAGCAACTCTATTTGGATTTTTGAAACCAAAGGTACAGAGATGTCCAAAAAAGCCACATCAGTAATGAGAGCCCACCTCCAGCAAGGTGGAGGCAGTGGCCAGGTCAGAGGAGTGCACTACCACGCAGGCATCCAGGTTTTCGTACATCCGAGCTGAGGCAAACGTAGCCATCATAGAAGCCAGGATGGGAATAGAGGAAACAAATCTTAGAATGGCAGCTATAAGAGGTGGAAAAGATTTAATTACTTGCAAATTAAATCTGACAAATTCTGAGGATGAAGAGCAGTACAAATTCTACTTATGTTTGAATATTATTATGATTTAGTCTGAAAATTGTTCAAAGTATGTTCATTTAAACCCTAAAATTTTACAGAATATCTAATTTATAACACAACTTACCAGGATATCTTAATAGACTAAATGTTATTTCCACATGAATGAATGAATGAATGAAAACTTGATCAATCCTGTGAAGGAAACTACGCATAAACCAGTCTGCAACATCAGTTGTTTTAGTAACAATATAATGGGTGTCACAAGTATCTTTAGAGTCAACTCACTGAACCCAATTTTAGGACCTCCTTGACTGTTAACTGGGCCTTGGTGACATCCACTGGCTCACCTTCAAAGCGCATGTTGCCCATGTGCAAGATAGCTGCCAGCAGCTTGAAGATCTCCCAGTTGTCAGTGTCTGTGAACATGAGCACCTTCATTGCAGAGAGAATGTTGGAGTACTCCTTCAGGTCATCACGGCCATCGCACACAACACATTTCCCCTGGAGACCAAAAGATCAGCAAGATGTTTGCTCCCAATGGTTAGCAGTTGCTCACCTCACATTCACAAACACTCCACTATGGTAATTGATATTAATACCTGAGATTAATACCTATTTAACAGCTAATCCACAGCATTTTCTCATTGCACATAAAATGTCCTTGGAACAATTTAACAATTCTGAAGAAACAAATGACTCAGGAAGCAGGTTAGAAGAATGCAACCTAGATAGAGTTACAGTATCTCCCTCACCATGGTGAGATAGGTGTAGTCCCCAGCCCGGCCCAAATAAAGTTTTCTCTTCTGGGCAGGTGCCATGCCCTGCAACATGCAGTAGAAGATGTGATAGTTCCTCTCATCCTGAGCCTGCACATGGAGGTGTGTAAGAGGTCAAAGATCAGCAAGATGTTTACTCCCAGTGGTGAAGTCATCACTCAACTGCTGGTTCTACCCCTCATTCAGATGAACTTTTTTGCTCAAGATTATTGGCTTTTTTGTTATATTTTGTGTGTTTACAAGTAATTTGGTTTTCAGAAGTGATGATGCACATTCTTATGAAGGTTCTTACTGTAAATAACATTGATTTTGAGACTTGTTGGACTGATTGGCAGGCAAATACACTGGCTAATATTATTACTAAAAATACTAATTAAAAGACTAAAACATGAATACAAAGAACTGATAGTTCAGCTACTTTTGATGATCTTGCTCACCTGTCTACAGACCCTAGATTTCTCCAACAGGTACTGCTCGATCTTGGCTCCCTCGATAGCCCCTCTGTTGTTGAAGTATATGTCAATGTATTTTCCAAAGCGGCTGGAGTTGTCATTGCGAATTGTCTTGGCATTGCCAAACGCTGAAATGAACAAAGTACTTGCAGTGAAATTCTTTACAAACAAACAACAAAGCTGAGTTAATTTAACAGACACTGAAATTTGGTTTTTGCATTTTGACAATTTAAGTTCACTCAGTCAAAGCCAAATTATGGCAACCACAGTCAATGTCTTTAAGGAAAGGAGGGCTTGTAAGAGGTTTACATGTCTTTGGACTATGGGAAGAAAACCGCTCTAGCAACGGAAGAACATGCAAACTCCACACAATCTGAACCAGACTTGAATGCAGATCCAAAACGTCAGCCTGCTGTGCTGCACTTTGACAATTCACACTTTTAATTGTTAAATTATTCTAACATCCAAGATTACATAGGACTATAGCACTGCAAGAACAATTCACAGTGACGTGCATGATAGGCTATGGCTGCATGTGACATTCAGCAGATTGAAGATGGAGCTGAGGGTCTCTGACCTTCCAGGATGGGGTTGGCCTCCAGGACCTGCTGCTCAATCCAGGAATGTTGCCCACTGATCGAGGCCAGGAATTGCAGGATAAGCTTAGTGCTCTCAGTCTTTCCTGCGCCGGACTCACCACTGGCCAGTTTGGTAGCACTCATTAGCATACATTAGCACAGTTAAACAATGCCCTCTCACAGTGACATACATTTATGTTGTCATACAATGCAACACACATTAGCAGATATTACAATATAGCTTCAAAAATAAATATTATTACATACTGGTCAGTTCAGTGTTGGTTAATTGTCTTCTGAGAAAATTATATTTTTTCTTGCGTGTTAGTTAATGGTTGTAACTGGTTTGCAGTCTGGTTTTATATAATTATCGGTTAAACTCTCCTGGTGGCTGGATTTACTGTAAGGGGAAGAGCACAGTACTACACCTGATAACACAACACTGGTCTTTGCCACTCCGCTGCATGCTGAAGTAGCAGTTGTCAGCTATGGCGAAGATATGGGGCGGCATCTCACCGATCCTCTTGTTGGAATAAAGGCGAATATGATCTGCTGTGTACACGGGTAGCAGTTGGTAGGGGTTCACTGCTACCAGGATTGACCCTGTGTAGGTCTGTGGAAATTAACAGTCCAAGATAAAGTACAGGGGACAAAATGAAGCCACATCATTTCTAAAAAGGTGCCTTATTCAAAATCACATAAGGGGAATCCACAGAAACCACATGTATGTATTGGATAAACTTGTGAACATGGAGGCAAATATTTACATAAACACTCAATCTTCGTGTTGCAGGAATCTATACAACAAAAAACAGCTACAGCTGGTTATTAAAATATTTAACCATTTTAATACAATGGGGTTGTTATTCAGTGAAACAGCATCTTTGCAGTTACACAGCCATTTTATACCAATGACAGGTAGTTTATTCACAGCAAAGCTCAAAGACGCTGTGCTTCTTCCATAAAATAACTACCAACATGTTTCCTTGTTCTCACCACAGTGACACTCCCAACCAATCACAACTAAGGTAAATATATAATCACAACTGAAGCAGAAGATTCATTACTATTATTATTAATTAATTTAGCTGACACTTTTCTGTAAAGGCTTTCAGTGTCAAGCCACTTATATATTTTTTCCCATTTATACAGCTGGATCATTTTTACTGAAGCTGTTCACCACCTTGCTTAAGTACTTTGCTCAAAGGTTACACAGTAGGAGCGGGGATCAGACCTTTGTTAGTAATGTTACACAGTGACTCTGAGGACACAGTGTTCACATGTTTTGTAGCGTGTAAGACACAGGCAGTAGACTTGTGAATTTATTTATATATCATAAATATCCATGACACAAATTATCACAATGTCACTGTTCAATGTGAACCCTGTTTTGTGTCCTATGTTTCTGGCATATGCTCCAGACCTCTGTGACCCTGTATTGGATAAGGGGACATTGATATTGGAAGAATGAAGAAAAATATGATATCAGAGATAAGAAAAATAATATTCTTGTTAAAGATTTTATGATATATGTTGTTATAAGTTATACTACCATGCATAAAAATAATTTTTATTTTGGTATTTTGATCAATTTTAGGGGAGATATTTCCATTTGGAAACCAACTATTTTTGTTTTCTATAAGAAATAATGGTACGTTATAACAGGATTACACCCCATTATGTGAGGAATGGGTATACTGTATATGTTCCAGGAAAAGGCCCAGTAGGGGCCACACTGAGTTAAAAGGTATGGTGCATATAAGAGGTGCATAGTCTGATCTGCGGGACTATGGACCAGAGCTGGGACTCACATAGATGATGTGATCCCTGTAGCGGATCAGCAGGTTTCGCAGAATTCCTGCTTCATTCAGGTCATCAAGGCGGATCATGTCCTCAACACCATGTACTGAGGTTGGGTGCATGGGCCTGATGTTGGTGGCCTTCTGGGCTGAGAGCCAGTGCTCCTGGTGGAGTAAGGAGTACACCAGACAAGTCACAAAATCCAGATGGTAGCATTTTAACTCCTTTTTTCCTTGTTAGGTTCCCCCACGAGAAACACCAGAAATTTTTTAAAATTCATATACAAGTTCATATTTAAGCTTATAAATTATAATGAATCTTACTTGAGTAGAGGTTTGATGATGATTACTGGAAAGTTAACAAAGAATAGTGTTGTTTTTCTGCATAGGACTTACATTTCCCTCATCATCGACAACTTGGATCTGGCCTGAGTCACAAAGCGTGACCATGGCTCCAATAGGCACATCAAACTCCCTGTTGGTCTGGAGATCCAACCAGACATGGTCGCCCTGTAACAGAATGGGCATTTTGAAGCGAATCCATTGCAAGGCTAGCCAGGCCTTAACCATGAGATCTAATCTCATTATGACCTCACAACAATTCCTTTTCTCATATCACTAAGAAGGGAATAGTCTCTTTGGACTTCTTAATTTCTTATATAGCAATTCACAAATAAAGTAATATATGTCATAATTTATCAGTGTTAACCAAAGAGAACCATGTCTATGTCCTCTGTGAACTTAAATCCAACAATTTCAACATCCAGCCTCCTTCTTACCTGCTGAAGAATGACCATGTTTCTTGATTATTCCTGGACATCAGAAGTCGCCATATAGGGCTCCTGTAGGTAAAAGAAAGAAAAAAAAACAAATGCTTCTACAAAGTATAGACGGAGTGCAACACAGATCTGATCCGCTCCCTTGAGTCGCCCCTGGATCGTCACATGACCCCTTGGAACAAAAAACAGCCTTTTCACATGCCTTCAGAAACAGAAGCTAACATAACTAATACCCCTCTCAGACAAATGACCAATGACATCACTTGTTAACTGTTAATAATCTCAAAACAAAGTACAAACTGAAGAGAGAACATGTCAGAGCACCTCACACTAACAAAATAGCATCCATTTTGACAGAAAGCTGGAGCCCTGAAATATCATCGTAGCGGGGTCGGTAACCAATGACCACCGAAGACACCAAACAAACATATGTAGGTGAAATAAAGTGACCAAGAAGAGAAACAGGAAGTTAAACAGAAAACCAGAACTGTGCTCTTAGGTGTCTACTTGCAGGTGGTGTGTGAAAAGCGGACCTTTGAGCCTTACCGTACATGGGAAAACCCTTGGATCTACAACCTATACTCTCACAATTCTAGAGCCTTAACTAACCCACAGTGTGTGAGTGACACAGAGAGAGTGTGTTCCACTGATGTATGGATAAGCGACCCATTGTAAGTAGTGTATCTAGCAGTGTAAGTCACCTTGGTGAAAAAGGTGTGTGGGCTGATAACACTACATAGAGTTCATTGGAAGTCACTTTGGAGAAAAGCATCTGCTGAATAAATAAATGTAAATGCAAATGCAAACTACAGGCTGTGATGAACAGTTACGTAAAATGCATGGGACTAGTAGGTCAGGTCTCTTTTAAGCACTAAATTCCATATCCAGCCTTTTTCTAAAGCATTCTTTAGCATTCTGTAGCATTTCATACCATTAACACTTACTGGCATACTAAGTGTTAATTTTTTGGCCTAGCCTCTGATCAGCTAGTCGGACAAGGGGGGGGAAACAGACTGACTCATTTCTTGTTGGGCTTACACAGATTCCTGAGGCTAATCTTGCTGGTTATGCAAACCATAGAATATATGATGGCTCAGAATCTCCAAACCCTTACATGTTGTTTGCTTTGGGATCCACCGGCTGACAAAGTGTTGGAGTCCAAAGTCAGGTCTTTGATGCCAGATTGGGAAACAGAATAATTGAATAAACCACGAGTCATACCAGGGCTCAAAACAAGAGCAGGCATCCCTCAATACACACACGGGAGCTCACACTCCCTTGGTTGATGCTCCTCTGGTTCATGCATACAGGCATCCTAGAGATTCAGCAGATAAGCGATAATCCTAGTGTTTGTGATTAGACATGACAGCGCAGCACTGGTCAGATTGCCTGGCAATAAGCTGTAGATGTGTTACTGCTTCCCAAACACAAGCAATAAGGTTTAGTCTACACTGACAGCAGATCTGCTGAGTGATCAGAAGGGAGATCACCGCAGTTTGCAATGCTGATCCATGGTAGCTTATAAAAACAATGAGCAGGCATGGAACTTCAAAGATACTCTGACCAGAAAGTTTTCCATTCAGAACCCTAGACAATGCTCATTGAGCAATGTGTTGTTGCCTGCTCAGAGACATAAACTACCCTGCATTTTGAGCATTTGATACCTGTTAGATATAAATAATACATTTTACATTCAAAAGAACAGCTTTCAATGGCCTGACATCTAAGTCCAGCAAACAATCTGTTAACAGAAGGAGCACCAGAAGATCACTGTGCTACCTTACTTAACTGATATGCCCTGCGTTCACCTCCAGCTCTGCTCAGTGTTCCTACTTTCCCAAAGGAGAGCACACCCAACACTGCTAACTAGATCTCCTGCCCCAGGATGGAACAGGTCTGGACTGTCGCTATGGGATGTCAAGACATTCTGAGCAGAGTGATGCATGGCTGTGCTTTTTCAGGTCTGGTGAGGAACATGCCGTAGGAGATGGGGGAATGTTAGCTATAAGGGGTTTTGAACCAACCCCCTTTGCTGTGAAATGCTCTGGGACCCTACTGAGACCCACCACCTTGGCAGCACTTACCTCTCAGCAGTCTGAGCATGGGACAGGGGCCCCACCAGCGACAGACTCTCCTCTCAGGTACGTTCACTGGAGCCACAGTGCAGCCAAATCAGACACAGATGCACAAGATGAGAGCCTCGTCTTCTTCTCTCCTCAGATCTCTTGTCTTTTCAGTCCATCTGTCTCCTGGTTCTGGTTTTGAAGTCTGTCTCAGGCTACCATTATATATCTCTTGCTGCCTCTCTGTATGTCCTGCGAACCTGTTCGCTCCAAGCCGTTCCTAGGGGAGTGCCTGTCACACAGTGGCTCTCATTCATTGCTACTGATCCTTATTAGTGGTGGGAGGGGCCATGGCCCAGCAGGGTACTTAGTGGCCAGGTGAGGCCTGGAGAAGAGGGCCTAGATCTAGAACTTGCATCTGCCAAAACCTACGCTAATTGTCAATGCTTTTAAAACATTTTCATAATTCCCACTTTAGTCATTAATGTACCCAATTCTTTTTTTTTTTTTTATTTGCAATAGCAGCAACTCTGGGTCAAAGCAACATAACTGCGAGGAACAACTTAACATAATTGAAAAATGTATGTTCCATATTTTAGTTGTCAATGCTTAATTCTGTAGTCCTTTCCTTTGTTGGCTAACATCCATCAGAACGGCTGTGCTGCAGCTTAAGTCATACTGCCTGCACCATGCACATACAGTACCACACAAATACCCTACTGTGAAACTGACCCCTCCTCAAAATAAATCAAAGCTGCTACACATCTACAACTTTTTATTCTCACCAAATAAGGGAGACAGAGTGAGATGCTGGCTCACTCTCCTTCCTCATCTCTATAGAAAGCTGATGCAAAACTTCATTTTACCCTTAGAGCCTTGACAAGAGCTACTTGATATATTACTTCATTTAACTAATGCTTTTTCCAAGGCATCTTATAATATTGTTTGCATGCTATGCTACTTACAATTATTTATCCAGCTGGCTAATTTCTTTTGGATTAATTCAGTGTAAATACCTTAATGATCAAGGGGAACTGCAGTGGGAGTAGGAAGTTGAACCCATTATTTTCCAATTGGAAAGCAACAGTTCTAGTCACTATACCACCTGCTGCATCTTCTTACATAGATCAAATGCATAGTCACCAAAATGTGAGTATGTAATGGACTGCAAAATGATGAATTAAATATTCCTGTTAAAGAGATTAAGTTTATTTCAAATTCATGCCACAAACTGACATAAAATAGAAAATAAACACCTAAATCAATTAGTTATAAAACCACAGTGGCCCAAAGTGCTATTTGTTAATAAGCAAATACACAGAATAAATACAGTATTTAAACACAGAAACAGCCATTAGATATGTTAGTAACACTTAACATAATCAATTTTAACCCAAGATTCAAAGGACAGATATTTCAAAAAAAAAAAAAAAAAAACAACAGAAAAAGTAGAAAATGCTGACAAAAGGTACTTGGCTAAAAAGGCCTTTGTGTCCTCTAAATAGAGTGTTAACATGCATTGCGATTTGCATGTGTTTTACCATGCAACTTGGGTCAGACAGAAGTGCATTCTAACTTTCCAGACATCATCAGCGTTGCTAGCGGAAGCTGAACAACAGAGACGTACAATTAATTTCTGAGAGCTGATTCTACTCTATCCATTGTTTTTCTTACTTCCGTCATGGTGGCAGCATATACAGCTAACTGATTAAAGATACATTTCCTCCACCTCAGTAAACAAAATATAGGCTGCAGATAGTATTTTGCCACTGTAAACTTGCATATAATATCCTAAATTGCTGCAGTCAAATATCTGTTTGTGGTAGTGGAGAAAAGTGTAAAATTTCATTGGCCTGTTTTAAACATTCAGCACAGTCAAGGAATGTGGGGCATACTTCTAATTTAGCTCCATGACTGGATTTCAGTGTGTCAGTACTGTTTTCTGTGCCATGGCACCCTTTGCAATCCTGAAATGACTGGTTTTATTTCTGGAAGTGTTCTGGTTGAAATGAGGCATTCTACCTGAATAGCACCATTTCAGTCCAAACAGAAAGATGGACTGCGATGGACTGTCACTCTCAGCCACACGCAGTGACTGGATGGTCAAAGACAAAACCTTAGTGTTTGGCCCCAGGCAGTGGTGTTCTTACAAATCTTAGTTATATAAAATCTTCAATCTACTCTCTTGAAGGCCAATGAAATCAGAAAGTTCTGGAAATATACTTGTTTCTCCTTTCTAGTGTGGAGTTCAATACGTACTCTGCGGAATCATTTACAAATACTGAAGATTATCATCTCCATACATATTAAAATCACTGAAATCTGATATTTGCAGTATATTTTGATATTTGTTAGAAATACATTCTCCTGGTTTCATATTCCGTACTGCAGAGGTTCATGTTAGCCACACTAATACTTTGTCTATCATTGTACATTCAGTGGTTCCTCTGTAAGACATGAGGCTGCCACTGACCAAACCTTCTGAAGCACCAGAGTAAATGTAGGGAGGGATTTACCAATGAAAAAACATGGTGGCATAAAAACAAATGGCATCAATTTTAACAATGATCCACCCATTAAAGGACTCTAATGGTCAGAAAATAAATGTAAATGAAATTTAAAGGCATTTCTGTACACCAGAAAAAAATGGACCACTCATCACATCAAGTAGATGCCAATCATTCACACCGAACAGTTTCTTACATGTACAACCTATAATTAAGTAAACATGCTAATAATTATGATTGTCTAATAGAAAAGGGTTCAAATCCTTCCTACTGAGCAATCTTGACTTTGTGAACATGTCTATGAAAGCTACCTGGGTAACTCCTGTAACCTCATTTTGTGAATTACCACCTTGAAGAAAAGTTGAAAAAATGCATTTAACATCCTTGAAGGCTATGGGTTTAAAAAAGACACAGATCAGCAATGGTCAAATAGTGACATTATGTGGAAAGTTCAGTGCATTTTGGTATTTTTACACCAGAACCAGTGGAGCGTGGGACCCTGGTCACATTACTCCAGTTATGGCACATTATGTTTCCCTACAGATTGTGATGTTACTAGCTTCTACTAACAGGCATGTGTGTCAAGCATGCCTAAGGCTAAGTCTACTCCTGCCTGCATCAAATCTCTCTCTTCTGTCCCACGATGCACTGAAATGGTGGCACTAGTTCAGCACAATGCAAAAAAGAAAAAAGTAAAAAAGTAACATATAGATATGTACATATGTTGCTAAGCTACAAACTACAGTATCTAAAAAACCTAAGAACAACTTCTAGCACACGGGATCCATGGGCATTCTGAAAAGGTGTCAGAGGGGGGGAACTGAAGAATCTCTCCTCCAAAGGAACAAATACCCCTGGGGCTTCAGAGGCACTCTTCCTTCTAGGGAGAAAAAAAAACACCAAGCCACTTCTGAGGTGCTCCATGGTGTTAATGGGATCCCTTCATACTGACAGCAGGGAATAAACCTGAATTTAGGGAGTCTATGAAAAAGGGGTGGGCTCAGGCCACATGACGGATACACTGCTTGGAGGCTTAGCCACTCTCTTAATTGGTCAGAAACACAGCAGTTGATGCTCTCCTTGAGGTCATGCGTAGCCCTTGTAAACAAACTGGCACACGTGCAGAATACATACAAGTAAGTGTTTAAAGAGAGCTAGAAAGGCTGTTGCAATCTGGTAAATCATGTTCCTGGGCAAGGGGGCGTGGCAAAGGTGTGCCAAAAGGAGGGAGCGGCGGTGGGAAAGGGGGTGTGACTCAGATACTGGTCAGTTCATTGCATGTAATCAGCCTAACAGTGAGCGTTCCAGGCAGGTCGTTGCCCTGGCGACTGCCCCTATCCCGCAAGTGGACTGTATGATGCTCCTGGCGGCCACTGGGGTCACTGGTTAATGTCATCTGACCCAGGAAGGAATCTACAATCACATTCTTGCTGAAGATCTGGGCATGGTTGGTGGAGTAAAAAGAAGACAAAGAGAAAAACAGGAAAGCAAAGAGAAATTGCTTGTCATTCCATTACGTCGAAAGGCTCAGTGTTTTGGATTTTGGCAACAGAAATGGATACTGCACATAACTGAGAAATAAAGCCCACTGACATCTAACCTAATACAGAGAAAGCCTGGAAAAGTGGGACCAGCTTAAAGAGAGAGAAGAAACTGACAGACTGGGGAAAAGAGAAGAAGCACAGCTAGTGAAAGGAGGCAGAGGCAGTAACCTGAACATTCAGAGCCCCTTTTTAGATATAATTAAAATACATGTAAAATTATCATTAGGGATAATTAGGGAACTCAAACAGAAATGCAAAAGGTTTTATAAATGTATGAATGTCTATCAGTAAAGGTGTGACAACCAAGGCTACAAACTCACTCACTTCTATATGGATCCCGTCCTTCGGCTTCTTCCTGTAGAAGAGTCCTTTCACATCGAAGTCAGGACAGCGTGTGTCCTTGTGCACCGGTGAACGCACCTTTTCCCCTTCACACGTGATCACCACATATGGGTTCAGGGCTGGAGAGAGACAGGCGCCCTGTCAATGAATCATAGCTACGGTATCTGCCACACACAACTGTAACACCTGTCAAGAACACTCAAGAGCCATTTACAAGAAAGACACTTCCCAAGGACGAAGCACACGCCACTTAAGAGTACAGACTCTTCTTGTCATTCTCATCAACAATACTGTACTCCCTGGTCCCTAGGACTGGGAAGAAACAAAATGGCACATAGCTACAGCTACTGGCCACTAGACGATGCTAAAGTACCTCTTGTCGGTACGCCGTTTCCCTTCTTGTGTAGAAAGCTGAAGAGCTCTGTCTGTGTCTTTGACCAGCAGAGGTGCCAAAAATAATACTGAAGTAAAATTACTGTTACCTTAAAAAGTAAAGTAAAAGAACTTGTCCAAAAAATTTGCATGACTAAAGGTAAAAAAAAAAAAGTATCTTACCAAACACTACTCAAATAATATGATTAAATTATTTCATTTTTATATTTTGGAAAAAAAAAAATATTATATATATTAATTTTCATAAAGCAAATACTCTTCCCCCGCCTTACGAAGCGAAGGCAATGCGTTCCTGAGAAACTCTCCGTAAGGCGAGCTCTCGTAACTCGAAGACGTACCATTAGTCTTAATGATAAAAGTTCTTGAGCGCCCATAGTGACACCTATTTATGCTAAAATATTCCATTAAAATGTACAGTTATTTAAATGGATGATATTAGTTATCATAAAACTAAATAACATGGTATCTTCCCTTTTCGTTGTTACTCGGTAATACTTCAGGGCTTTTGATACGGTGTTTGTCTACCTGAGATCGTTTAGCTCTTTCCGAGTTAGTACAATAACGAACGCTTAAACGCTCACAGACGTAACATACATACACGCATACGTATGATATCAAATGTTTGTGTATTAATTCAACCTTTAATGCCAACAACAGAAACTAAAGAGAAAAAAAAACAATGCAAACGAATTCGCACTCACTCAGTGAACAAACTGACAGACATGGCGTCTCAGCGCTCGGGCTCTGAGTTCAATCCCCTGTCAGTCTCTGGGCAATTTTCCTCTCTTCCCTGTTTTCACGTAAGTGTGGTTTTAATTTGTATTTACTTCACTTTATTTCTTAACATTTCCGTTTAGTGTGGATTTCAGCACCCATCTGTTTAGCAGTAAAACGCACTAGTAGCAATGCGAGAACAGATGAACTCAAAGGGTTTCCACAGAGCTCACAGCTCGTGTCTGGTGTTTGTCACTGCTGGTGATGAATAACAGCACCATGGATGCAGCATCTTAGTGGAATAAAGAAGCCAAAATCGGCATAACAAATGAATATATGAAGATGCCATAGTTTTATGTAAAGCCAGTCCTTTTGAATTACTTTCAATTTTGCTTGAAGTTAAAATTATAACTCATTGTATTTTTTATTTATTATAGTTATATCTGAGACTTTCACAGATAATACCCAGCAAAAAAAAAAAAAAAAAATCAAGCTATATCTCTACTATGAATAGTTTTATTGATGGTATAGATAATGAAGAAGTTGAATTAATGAATGAGGGAAGTTACTGACTAATGTGGCATATGTTATTTATAAATAAATAATAAATAATAAAATTAACATTCTGACAAGCTGGCATCCCATCCGTAGTATTCCCTGCTGCAAACCAAATGTTTCCAGGACAGATCATGGATCACAGTCACTGTACAAAAGATAAGCAAGCAGTTGATAAAAAAAAAAAAAAAAAAAAAAAACTGAATAAATATATTTCTTACACTGCATTTTTAACTCATTATAGCTTTATCTGAGATTATTAAAGTACATAGTCTGTGAGTAAATGATGACAAATCTGTATTATTAAATTTTTATTTATTGTGACACAGTAGTTAGAGTGTATGATCAGGACCCAAATTATTTGCATAATCTGTTGTAGCAGTTTCGTTTTGTGCCAGACCCTGTTATATGGGGAAAGGATATATTTAGATAATACGAGTGCTATGCCATTTCTGTTCTGCATAAAATAGGGGTAAAATAAAATGATAATAAAAATTAAACTAAGTAAATTCAGATTAAAAATATGGGAAAAAATACACACACACACACACACACACACACACACACACACACACTTTCCGAACCGCTTGTCCCATACGGGGTCGCGGGGAACCGGAGCCTAACCCGGCAACTCAGGGCGCAAGGCTGGAGGGGGAGGGGACACACCCAGGACGGGACGCCAGTCCGTCGCAAGGCACCCCAAGCGGGACTCAAACCCCAGACACACCCAAGAGCAGGACCCGGCCCAACCCACTGCGCCACCGCGCCCTCCTTGGGAAAAAATATTAAAATGAAAAGTACCAATGCCAAAAATGACTCTGAAAAGTGCATTTTCTCCAGAGATTTACTTAAGTACAAGTAACACACTAAATGTAACTCATTACTCTCCTCCTCAGACATGACTTATCTTAAATACCCCCTAAGACCAGTACCCAGGCCTTGAGTAAATGGACCAAATCAGCAAATACAACTCTTTGTAGCTGGAGGCTGTGCTAAGGAAAGGTACTTTTCAAACACAATCATTTGTCAGCTTTGTCTGACGCACTGCTTCCTCCATTTGCTGTACCCTGTATATGGGTGGTTGTGCGCACCTCCATTGGAATCTGGGCCCTGAAGACCCTCGGCCCCTAGCACGTGCACCTGGGTCACAACTTGGGGGTAGCCGCACATGCCAGTCCAGCAGGTCTGTGGTGGTTCATCCAGGGTGAGCTCTCTGAACCCCAGTCAGAAACAGACGAACATAGATAAATACGTGTATAAATAGAAAGAGAAAGTAGAACTTTTAAAACTTGACTTTGTCACAAAAATGCCATCCCTAATAATGCTCTATCAGAAGAAGCTGTGTTCAAAACATGATGTTCTCATATTTTGTTTAGTATGGTAGAGTAAGCTAAGTGCCAGTGAGTCTAAGTTGACTCATGATGACCACTGTTGTGGTTTTCATGGTAAGAGAGGGTTCAGAAATAACTTACCTTGTTTCATTTATGTCTTTGGACTATGGAAGGAAACCCATGGGGAAACGGGGGAGAACAGACTCCACACGGTCTAAGTGGGTATCGATCCCCAAATCCAAAACTACAACCCAGGGTCTCTAAGGCACCAGAATTACCCATTTCACCACCTTGCTGAATGACTTTGTTTTGTTAAGTAATTGGCAATAATTTTATAGACTTTTCCTCCTATCATCCCTACTGTGACTTGCTGTTGTCCCTAGTGAGGAGGACACAGAAAAAAAATACTATATATAAACTCTTATCATTCACTAACCCTGAGTTAGTTAAAACATTCTCATTGCCTTTGGGGCTAGAAATTTAGCTGGTTTAGTAATCCAGCCTGAAACCATGGCACGGAACTTAGCTGGGAATAAGAGACAGCTGGTTTACTTGCAATCTGAAGGCACATCTGTGAAGACCCGGAGAAGGAATTCGCCCTGTTGGCCAGGGTCGAAGGTTGTAGGGATGATAATGTAGCGTCCCTCCTTCAGCTCCTTTCGCAGAAAGACACACCGGGAGTTGATGTAGATTGATCCGCCAACTTTATTCTGGGTCGAATGCATGCGGTATTTCCTATTAAGTTCTACCTGAAGGAGTAGAAAGTGCGTTGTGTCAGCACCACCTCTTCAGACCAGTTTCTGACTGTCAGCATCCAAGGCTCTTCCTCACACACTGTTTGTCCCCACCCATCGCAAACAAATCTATACTTCCCCCACTCACTCTGCTGGGCACCATTCTGTTGAGCTGCTTTCACAATTTTTCACTCCCCAAATCATCCCACACCTACCTCTGACTACAATAACACCCGCCCCCGTGTGCAGCCCAGCCCCTCCCACTGTGGTCCCAAGCCTCTGGTCACCCGGTGGATGTCGAAGCCGATGGCCAGGTTCTCTCCCTTGCCCTCTTTGTTTCGGCCACAACGTTCCTTCTGCTGCAGGCAGATTAGAACTTCATCCTCCACTTTCTTCACATCGAAGACATACTGCGCACACACATATACACACAAACACACGCAAAATGCCATTGCTTCCAACTGTAAAATCCCACAGGATTGCTGCAATCCCACAGGGTTAGCTTGTGCCGGTCTTCACCTGGGGATTCTGCAGGAAGGTGACTTTATGGTTAATGCAGCCTCCGGCACGGTTCCTTAGTGCATCATCCCTTTTCACCCAAGAGCCCCGCATCACCTCCTCCTCCCAAGTCTTGTGGATACTCAAGTAGGACGTGTTGATAAGACGACATAGGACTAGGTCAGTGAAGTACTGACAGAAGTCATCAAAGTTCATCCTGGGTAGACAAAAGAGGAGGGTATGAGTTAGGGGTAAAACAAGAATGTATAACAGATATGTTGAGTTGATCCCCTATATCCACAGAGAGTACGCAGGGAAGTGGGATGTTGGAACTACTGGACAGTTGATTCATTACAGTTACACAGGAAAACTGTGACAGGGAAGAACAGCCAAGGCTTTGTGTATTTTTGTGTGTGTGTGTTCTGACTATGGATGTGATGAAGTTCAAATTCAAATTCAAACATTGTCAAACTTCAGATGTTTTTGGCAGATCTAAGATCCATCAAATTTTATCAACACTTTTTCGGCAGCTACAAATTTGATGTGGGAGAAAAGTAGTCAAAGCAACACAGCTCATAATAAGGTTTATTTTATATGTATATGTATTGCTGTTCAGAAGTCTTGGCACACTTTAGAGAGACTGTGATAATTAATGATTGTACAGTACTACATGCGCACCGGTAAACCCCTTTATATGTGAATCACTACTCAATGATTTGCACGTATTTTGGCATATCGATTACACAACGAAATGCATTGGGCCTACTTTGTTACTCCAGTATGTAAAGTTGAAACCAAATCAATATTTATTTTTATTATTTAATTGATAAGTACCTGCGGATTAGTAAAAACTATACTTTCCATTTTAATTTTCATTAAAAATCGCATTCGCATCCATACGGATTTCTAAGTTTAAATCCACATTCAACGGATACGGAGTTTAATCAGCTCCGTCACATCCCTAGCTTCTGACAGAGGGCAAGGTGGAAGCTACACACTCACCAGAACTCTCCGTCATCTTCGACAGTGACGCCCAGCTTCTCCCGCTCGCTCTTGCTCACCTTGTTCCATTCTTCTGAGCTGTAACAGAAGTGACATGCAATCACAATGCCACTCGGTCCTTTTTACTTCCAGCTCAGGACAAAGCAATTAAGTTTTCACCCAAACAAAAACCTGATCTGTATACATATCCAATTGCATTCCCTAAACCCAGTGAAACAGTGCAGAAATAATTTTCATCAGACCTACTGGGTAAACAAGATATTACCCCCAAGGATTTTGCTGTGGTCAGTTTGTCGAGCTGGTGTATGTATGTGAACTGCCCATGTAAAATTTAATACAGGTTTAGAGTAGGTAGCAGCCTGGCTAAGGAACTAGTCTGTTCCAAACTCTAATTCCAGAAGGGGAAAAAAAGTGCTGCTTCATCCTTGCACAAAATACTGATTATGATAAGGAAAATGGTTTAAATTGAACTTTCAGATATGCACATCACTTTGGATCAAATTTCATAGATTAGTGATGTCGCATGATGGTAGACGTCAAGCAACCAACTGTGAATCTCAATTAAATGTATAATCTGTGTTTAGGTATCTGTGGGATATCAGCACCATACTAATGAAAATTGAATATGTGGACAAAAGAGCAAATTCAAATATCATCTTAATTCTTAATCAGCTCTGGCACTTTGCAACTTGGGAGTTTAAGCTGTAAAGCCTACAGTATAAGAATTATATATATGTCATTGTCATGTAAGTGTCAACTAGCGCTTGTCCCGATGGAGGCTGCGGTGAGCCAGAGCCTACCTGGCAACACAGGACGCAAAGCCAAAGGGGGTGGGGACACACTCAGGATGGGATGCCAGTCTGCTGCAAGTTACCCCAAGCAGGGCTTGAACCCAGACCCACCACACAGCAGGGACTGGCCAAAACTGCCATGCCACCACACCCCCCTGAATTTTATATATATATTCTCATGCCCCCTGAAATATGTTATTGTTTTCTCAACATTTCAGTCAGTCTACATATTTGTAAGTAGTTAACGTAGTCAGCTACTGTTCATGCAACTACTTTCACATTACTTAACGTTATTACTTCACTTCATGTATCGCTTTATATATATATATTGAGTAATCAATTGTTTTGTTAGCTAACACTTTTACCCAAAGTGCCTTACAGAACTGCCTGATTTATACAATTGGACACTTTCACCAGAGCAGTGCAGGGTTAGTATCTTGCTCAAGAATACTAGACCAGCAATGAGGAGCAGGGTTTAAATTGCCAATCTGTACGGTACATGAACATGTCAGCTACACTACCTACTGATGCATATGTTTAATACAAAATTCTCTGAAGCTGTATTTGTTATTATTGATTAATCAATATACTGTATACTTATAATACAGATTCATCTTGTTAAATTATTCAAAGTCAATAAAGGCAACCCAAGAGAGTGATCTGTTTGCACTGAGAGGCACTGTGGGCTGATTGGATTATCTCATTATGGCCTCACACATTTGCCTTCCATGTACGTAGTACATCAGCTGTGCCAGGCCGATTGATCTGAAGACAATAAATGAGAAAAAGTCACTGTTCCTCTACAGTGTGTGTCTTCTGTTCCCATTAAGTTCCTTCAGAAGGCTCCTGACTCTTAACAACAGTCCTATGTGTCCCTAAGTCTTTGCAACGGTATTCTGTCAATATGTCTTATACCTAATGTTTTGCCTTCCAGTCAAAATCTATTATGAAATTTTCATCTGCCCAGCTTTTTCTCATGCCCCCGAAATATGCTATTGTTTTCTCGACATTTGAGTCAGTCTACATATTTGTAACTAGTTAACATAGCCAGCAACTGTTCATGCAACTACTTTCACATCACTTAACGTTATTACTTAACTTCACGTACCGCTTTATAAATTACATGTTTACTGAAGCAATTTGGAAGTAAATTCTGTGGTCGAGTGAATTTGTCTCTACTAAGTTAATGACATGTTGGTTCTCCATGCCTGAAGAGGGCAGCATGTTACCTGTCACTCCAGGGCCCACTCCACTCCTTCTCCCCCCAGGGGTTCCTCATCCGGATCATGTTGAGCTTTTCAGACTTGAAGAAGGCCAGCAGGCCATGTCCCAGACGTGCCTTGCGCACATCTGTCACAGCATAGGCATGGCCCTTTACCAGGCCACAGTCCAGGCGTGCCTCCATGTCCTCCACCGTGGTGGCCTGGGAACCAGCAGAGCAGTCACTTCCTCAGGTAATTTTAAGCATATGCCCCTAGACAGTGTGAAGGCAAAATAAATGGCCTTTGCTACTGAGGAAAACACCTGTAGTTGCTGAGCTCACACACTCCTGGATTTGCTTTTTGTGTCAGAAGAAAACAGTAATTACAGCATGACTCTAGGGAACTGCCTGAGCGCTGGTTCTAAAAAGCTTCATCATTCGCATTTTTTTCAATGAAATCACCTCCATCCAATAGAGAGACCAGCCTGACAGTATCTGTTGATCACAGAGCAGCAGTTTGGCAGGAACTTGTGAGTCCAAGTGGGGCATAATAGTGAAAGATTTTTACGTATACCTTTTTTTGGTTGATTCATTATGTTTGTCACTGTGCTGTTTGCCTGCTTTAATGTATTCCTGAAAAAACCATGAATATGAACAGTTTTTCGATACTCACTATCACTCATTTCACGCACACGCACCAGGGTGTATAAAAAAGGGTCCCTTAAACATTTGCTGAACCATTGTAAGCGATCTGTCTGCATTACCCATTTTTACCAAACTTCAGTGTAATTACCCAACTTCAGCTTCAGCAAGAACCATTCCTAACATCTGAACCTGCAACTTTTTTCTGCCACTGTCTACTCCTTACTGGTGGATTTATGCTGTGAATGTCAATCACCCTTAGTTCATGGTCAATTGACATAGAAACAGTTTGGCTTGTATCAATGTGAAATGCGTTATTACCATAAATGCCACCTGAGAAAAAACAAATTAATTTTCTCTTGCTACCTACCTGCCTACAGACTTTGCAGTCTGTGCTGTGAGCCATGCACTGCAAGTTATAATTTCAAGCTACTTGGGTATGTATAGATTACAAGACCACTGTAAGACATAACAGTGAAGATGAAACTTGTGCTGCGAGTAGAAAACCTGAGGTGCGACTAGCTGTGCCCCTCACCCTGATGGAACAGCTGATGAGTCCATCTCGGTTGTGAACCTTCAGGACCCTCTCAAAGAGCTGGTTGCGGGCCACCTCATCCTGGGCAAACTGACCCTCCACCAAGTCCACGGGCTCTGACACACCTCCCGTGAAGTCCACCAGGGCGTCAGCTGTGTTTCCACCATCCAATGCTTCATAGCAACCGTACACCCTACATGGCATGAAACAGAGACATCTCTAGTGTCAGAGCTTTGAACATTAACAGAAAAAGAATAATCACAACAATAACCAAATTTTTTTAAATAATGTTACTAACATGATTTCCCAGAGACATTCAAATGGGGCTTAATGGGGATTCCAGTACTCTGACTGGTTCACCTACTGACCCTCTAATGTAAATTAGTTGCTTTAAATCTTTAAACAAGATTATTATAGGCTGTACTTGCTTGGCATAAGCCTTCTCCACTAGGGCACTCCAGAACTCATTGCTGTCATTTGAGTGGCAGTAGACAAGCTGGTTGTCCACAGTGGGCAGTCGATCATCAATCACCACATCTACCCATTCTCCAAAACGCCAGAAGCGAAAATGGAAGATCCCAGCGTAAGTCTCAGGCTTCTCAGGGTCCCACTCCTGTTCTTTCCAGTCAGGAATGACCTGTAAATAAGCAAAAAAACTCATATATCTATGATTGTAAACATACTTGCAGGCATACACACAGAAACACACAAACTCACTTTCTGCCATAGTGACTCCCTGGAGGCCAAGCTGGAGCAGGCAGCCACGAACCAGCAGTTTCCTAGCTGTCCCTGGTGCAGGTCATGGGCACTGATGCCATCTACAAATAGGTGGGGGTCATCGCACAGCTCCTGGGTATGTGGTAGAGAGGGGGAGGGTGAATGGGTGGTACAGACAGAGAAGGCATGAGTGAATACAAAGAGGGAATAGAGTTTTTGCACTGCGGACAAAATACTGGCCACATGCCCATGTGGCATTTAGCTTGGATCTTAACAAGAGCAAGAGGCTGAGAGAAACAGAGAGGTGGGATACCACAATGGAGAGGAGAGGCCAGAGTGCTCTGCCACTGAGCCTGCAGTCACCATGAATTTACAGCAGAGGTCACAGTGTGTGGCTGTACAATAAATCACTGCCCACGCAGCCACTGACAGCTCTAGGTACGCCGTCAAGCTGTATACTTTATGGACCTTGCTATCTGAAACTGGCCATCATTCTGTGACAAACGAACAGAGAAGGTGAGGGAAAGACAGAGATACACAAAGGAGCTCAGTGAGAGAAGCGAGAGTGAGACTATCCACATAGCCTTAAAAGGAAGGACACAAGATGAGGTGCTCTGCATGTGCACCCCACTGGATGCTCTCATACTGGCTTCTCTTGGAGACCTCTTGTCACAGATTAGAATGTACCCAAACACCTATGAGACCTGATCACTTCCTACACTCCATCAAAAACAGTACAGTTCACCACTCCTGGCTGCTTGCTGGTCGCACTCATACAACGTCCAATAGGGAAAGCCGACTTTTGACCTATTGTGGTCAGATGAGATCTCCCTCTCCCTCCCTCTCCATAAATTTGCATCACACCAACTACTATTACTCAGTTCTATAGAGAATATTTCCAGGAGAACCCAAGTTTGGCTGTTTTACCTCCAAGTGCCACAGCATTTGGAGCAGAGATTTTATGACCAGATGTCCTTCTTGATATCAACTCTCATTATTTTACCCAGGCTTGGGACCAACACTGACTAACCCTGTGGATGGGACTGCAAGCAATTTAGCATCGCCAATTCACCAGAACTACATGGCTTTTGACTGTGGGAGGAAACCAGAGCGCTCAGAAAAATCTCTCATGGAAACACAGGGTGAACATGCAAACTCCACAGAGACCGAGTAGGGATCAAAAGCACATTCTCATGCACCACCCAGGCACTGTGAGGCAGCTAAGCTACTAGCTGTACTGCTGTGCCACCCATAAATTTGCTTCATACCATCTATTACAATCTACTTTCTATTTAATGTTAAACTCAATTCCGTATGCAATTACTCGCATAATGTGCACCAGTAAAAAGAAACTGTGCTTCAAGAACTGCATGTCTGCACCTAATGCTCTTCACCCGTTGATAAAATGCCCTGTTTACTCTGAGTTGTACGTTACTTTGAAGGAGAGTGTCTGCTAATTGAATAAATGTAATGTACTGTAATTCGGTGTAAGTGCAGTGAAGACATCACTCAGAGTGTGAATGGTCTGTTACATGAGGTCTTAAATTCCTCACACAGATTACAGGAGGAAAACACAAAACAACGAAGTCACTTGAAATACGTGTTTTTACGATAAACACTGCAATTGCCTTGGATTTTTAAAAAAAAAAAAAAAAAAAAAACGTTGCTAGTTTTGTTGATCATTTCATGTTGAAATCACTGGATCGAGGCTGTACTCTATACTGGGGGCAGAGCCAAGATGTTTATTACCGTGACAGCAAGGACATAATGTATTCCCAGTCAGTGTACTCTGACAAGTGTTATTTGACAAACAATGCCAAACTGTGGTCTGACTCAGCAGAAATATTCTATTCCAACCCAAAATGGCAGAAATGCAGTGGTCCCTTTGACTCCCTCTCAGTCAATAATAATGCAAAAACTATTTGCTAACAACGACCCGTGCGTGAGCCGATGTGACCGATATTCTAGCGGCCTTCTCACAAACTGCGGGTATTGCCAAATCAGTCAGCACACTGGCACGGCTGTGTCTGAATCAACAAGGGACTAATATGTTCAAACTCTGTGAAATACACAACCTGTTGAACTGAGAATGCAAACCTGCATTCACACTCTATTCACACCCTGTCAAAGAGAGAGTACAAAGCAGCATGCCAGGGTGCACAAGAGAATTCTTATGCTATCACTCTTTACACATATCCAATATCTTTATACATAATGAAAGTTTTTTACTGAGGGCGGCACAGTGGCGCAGCAGGTGGCCTTGGTGCTTCACAGCTCCTGTGCTGCAGGTTTGAATGTGTGCAATTTTTGGGTTCCTCTGGGTTCTCTGGTTTCCCCTCACAGCCAAAGACAAGTGTTTTAGGTGAGCTGATGACATTAAATTGCCCCTAGTGTGTGGATGGACATGTGTTGTATGTATATGTGTTTGTCCTGCAATGAACTGGCGTCCTATCCAGGGTGTACCCTGTCTTGTGCCATATACTTCAGGGATACATTCCAATGCACTGCATTGGATGACAGGTAATAATGGGGAAAAAGAGTTTTGACTGGACCCGCCAAGGCCACAACATGTTGACAGATAGCCCTAACCAGTCTAGTCTCAAAATTACAGCTATAGCCATCAACACAGTCTCTCTTGGTTTACTTTTTAATAGAAAATCATAGACATGCCTTTGTGTCCTTTAAGCATGAGTGAGGAAGTAATAGAAGCCTTGGTCTTACTGATACCAAGATGAACTGCATGCTTCACTGAATGATTGACTAACACTTTCAGTGAATGACTGACAGATTGATAGCACATAGCTCACCTGAGGCCTCTTCCAGTGCACCCGTCCGATACGGTTGCCGTGGTAGAACAAGGATTCGTCAATAGCAGGGAAGCAGGGGTCTTCAAATAGCATCCCCCTCTGCAGGCATCGCTTCTTCAGCGAGGAGTAGTGCTGGCCCTCAAAGGCCTTCACCGAGGAGAACATGCCGTCTCGTGCCTGCAATAACAGCAATGGCTTCACAGGGGTCACTGTATGGCAGGGAGAAGTATTTGACCGAGAAGAAAGAGGCATTGGGCCTGGGTCAGAGTTTCCTTACTGGCTCATCTCCTTACCTTTCCAAGCCTGTGACCTTTGATTCCAAAGCTTTATGGCCCTATACTGCTCTTCTCCAACAAACCTTGCCATATGCTGTAATCACTGCTTCCTCTAAAAACTAAAGACCAGCTTTACTTTCAGGACACTGAAAAGCATGCATTATTTCATGGCATATTTAATACCATCTAGTTATGACTGATGGTGTTTAGATTTTACTCTTAGCCAGAGCCTCTAATTTAGATAGGGAGAATACACACACACACACACACATTTTCAGAACCGCTTGTCCCATACGGGGTTGCGGGGAACCGGAGCCTACCCGGTAACACAGGGCGTAAGGCCAGAGGAGGAGGAGGGGACACACCCAGGACGGGATAGGGAGAATAGCAAACACTAATGACAAAACAGTGGTGTAACAATAACAGATCCAGGATCCTTTGCTAATCCCTATAAGCACATTACTGCATTATTACATGGGCAAGGAGCCAAGGTCCAGACACATGTACTAACCAGTGGGGTAAATGGTTCCCGATCAGAGAGATTTGAACAATTCTTTACACACAAACACAAAATAACATTTCTATATCATGCAAAATGTAGAGTTAAAAAACAAGCATATAATGAATAGCATGAATATGAAAGTAAATAATTGCTTGCAGTCTTACACTGCGGGCCTGCCAGAACCACACCCACACACACTGGTACTCCACTTCATCACATTGCCATCATCTTGCTGGGTGTGACTGCCAGACCAGCAGTAACCCTGGAAACGGACTCCGGTGAGTAGAAGACAGGAGAGCCCGTGGTGGTGGGGGAGAACAACACCATGCAGAAAAATTTGAGTTTGCCTCTGTATCTGTGTCCTCTGGTGGTCCCATGCTCCACATTAGCCAGGACCAGCTTAGCTGTTCCAGCTCCAGGTAGTTACCCTGACACTGAAAACAACAATGAGTTGTTTGTGCAGAAGATTTTGGGTCCACGGGATGTTGATGGAAAGCCAGCCTTATGTTAATTTTTGCAGTAAGAATTTTTTTCCCTGGGGTTTTTTGTTTTGTGTCCGTATCGATCTGATTGGCAGTACCTGTCGCAAGGAGGACAGGAGAAAGGGTTCTGCTGCCGGTAGCCCGTGGTAACAGATCCCTGTTGCCAGGGTGATTCTTTGGCTGGATAAGGCAAGAGGGCCCACTAATCTTGTTAGTGCTCGGAGCACAGCCACACTGACTGACAGAATGCTGTAGTCTTCCTCCACAGACAAACTCAGTCGGCACCAAGCAGCGTTCCCGAGTGCTGCCATCGCAGGAGCCCATCCATATGGCCCAATGCCGTGCAAATGAGGGGACGGTCACCACACGCCAATATTTGTCAGTGAAGTTGGCTAAGTTCTAAAATTTTTGCAGGACTGGGAAAGGCCTACATAAAACTCCTATTTTAAAATAAAATTTAAGAAGAAACACATTTGCATTAACCCACCCAACACCCCCCTCCCTCCCTCCCTCCCTCCCTCCCATCAGCACACTTCTGAAAAAGCACTGCTTCTGTCACATGGAGAACAGACCACATTTTCTGCTACTATTATTAGCACAACTATTATACATTATTACTATTAAGCAACATACATACCCAGTTTCCATTTCCACTGTTCATTAGGCAGGATACTGAAGTGATGCAGTTAAAGTCTTGCAGTTAGCTTACGGGTTATTTTTCTGTCTTTATTTTGCAACTTTTCAGGTAGACCTGTGCTGTACGCTGCCACGGGATGCCTGGTATCAACAACAGCGGCGGGACTGCGGTGAGAAAAGGGACTCCCTGGAGAAACGGAGCCAATCACAGCCCGGAACATCTTCATCGTTCATACCTACTATTGCCCTCTAACACCACCCATCACAAACACATGTACAGGTGTTTACCACGCTTGGGTATGGCCTGTGCGCCATGGCTGGGCAGGGAGACAGCACACACAGTTCACACCAGAGCTGGCAGACTCCATGCCACGTGTCAACCAGAGTTCTCACTGTGTCTGCCTTATTATAACCCAGTGCCCACCAGTGCCTCCCCCCCCCCTCAAAGAAACCCCAGCGCCATGAATTTGATGAGCTTCTCTTCAGTCTCATGCACTCATCACACATACATGCACTCACCCAGGTACAAAATGCAAACGCACTCAGTTTATCGAGTGTCGAGGACTGAATCTATAACCGCAAACATTTTCATAATTCCATAACTGTGATTGAAAATCTTGAAGTATGAGAAATATAAGTGTGGGAAATGAGTATACCCTAGGCTAAAGTGTTGCTGATAAGAAGATGATGTGGAACCCCTTCTTCCAAACAAAGTGCTGTGCAGTTTTCTCTGGTGGACTCGCGTAGTTCCGTCGGCGCGCGTGTGTGAGAGTGTGTGAGGAAGAGAGACAAATGCTAAAAAAATGTGAATCAGTCACGAAGGCGCACACTGGAGCAGTCTTCATCACTGCTCTCCCTCACCCTCAGTCGTTCTCCTCAAGTCTGAGGTTTCCCAGGACGCACCGGGCAGCGGCTGCAGGGGCACGCGCGCGACAGTCCCGCGCCCACAGGCAACGCGGGCGCGTGCCATAGCCGTTCATTATAGAGATATGATTTCTAAGCATGCAAAATGGAGAAAAAAAAAAAAAAAAAAAACGAATTACTTGCCGTCCAAGAAAAAAAAAAAAAAAGCAATTTAACGCACCTCTCCAGTCGCTTATTACATACACCCTCTGATCCGCTGTGTCAAAATGATTTTTTTAGTCAGATTTTCGGCAATTTACGATCGCAGACACTACATCACTCCGGCGTCGAGTGCGGTGCAGCGCGAGCTGTCATTCGGCAGGGGCTGCTGGTTACAGCGCACCTCTGCAAGGAGGCAGGGAGCTGTAAATCACACAGTAACGGGATGGCGATCCCCACTGGCCGCTACACGCCTGTGCGTTCTCCTACGGGCTCCCGGCAATCTGAGTGCTGTACTTTCTGGAGCCGCGCGCGCATACACACACACTCACACACTCACTCTCTCTCTCTCTCTCTCTCTTTCTTTAACACACACACAGTCCAGGTTTTTCACGCAAGCATCCGTACTACCAGAATAGCTCGTCTTTTCCAATCTATTACCTGGCCAGCGTGACGCGCTCAGGTGTCCCGCGTTCCACTCGCGCGACGCGATGGACGGTCCTCTTCTGCTGTGTGTCTCGCGCAAACCGGGGAGGGGCCAACAAACCGAGCATCTGCCGCCACTGAGCATGTGCGAGCGCGAGCTCGTGAGCTCCGTCCGTCGTGTGGTGTGAATACAGTACAGCGGAGTGAAAACCCAGGGGACGCCGTACAGTACGGCCACAAACACTGAGGCGCGAACCCCTCGCTCGTTTAAGCCCTTTCGTCCACTGCTTTTTTCATCCGCTCCAACGTTACTCACGTTTCTTTTAGAAACGAAGCTGTAAACGTCCCTGTTTGCCCGTTATTTCCACGTTTTCAGCAATAACTGTGCGTTGCATTGTCATTCTGAGCAGCTGTTTTGCAGAGATTCTTCCTCGTCGCACAGTTCCTGTCCATAACACCTCGGGTGTTCCAAATCACTGCCACTAGTCTAGTATCGTATATAGTTTGTGCTATTTTTTTCTACGGAGACTTTTCACTTCAGGATGAAGAAGTAAACTATTTCTCGAGTACGCGACAGTGCCAAAAGACACGGTGATGAGCCCAGGGGCGTAACAACTTGTCACGTATTGGCGGGAAAGAAAAAGGTATTATCAATTGTACTGAAGAGAGTTACACATTTTTTCAGAAAACGTTAGGGTTGCTTGAACAATGGCTCCGCCCCCTTTGTGACGCCTATGGAAAGGGCTCATGTAGTATGTAGTCACTACGGAATGATGCTGGAGGAAGAACCCGCACCCAGGAAGCCCGTTATGAGCTGAACTGTGACGCCCAGTTGGGCTGTCTGGGAAAGTAGCTTTCCATTTCTCATAATCTCATATGTAGCACGAGTGATTAATAACTCAAATGTGCCGCAGTGAAAATGAGAAAAATTTTGTACATTCTAGCATCTTAAATAATTCAAACTGGCAAGGAAACAATGAAATATTTTCAACGGCTTTCAAACTGCTCGATTACCAGCCCAACATCTCCATCTTTTGGTAAAGATGTTCGTGATGAGAAATGCTGTACGTTGTACAGCACTCACCAGCAACATCCGGAAACATGATGCCAGCAACTGGAACATTTAATCAGCTATAACCACCACATCGTAATTACATTAAAGTCATTAGGAGAGATCAGTCTAATAATTGTATCACAAATTCGTAATTAATGCATCGAAAGCCGCCGGCCATGAGCCCTACACACAAAGTACTCAGTGAGTGTACCAATAAATCATTTAATTAATGTTGAGTGTTTACGTAAAAATTGTGAAACCGTGAAAAGGGCTTGCGGATGAGTATCACGGGCGACGAAGCAAGCGAGTCCGGAGCGGCGATCTTCGCGGCAATGCGAAGCTGCTGCGTCCCGCGTCCTCCCGCCACGTGGTGCCGTCAGCCTCGTCCGTCCTCTGCTTCAGTCGATCTCATTAGAGCCCCGCGACAGACAAGGACGAGCGCACATGATGAGAGCCAAATTAGATTCCCTTCCATACGGAATCAAGTTAATGACATAATTAACTTCGAAAATTAATAGGTTAAATATACATGTGTGTAGCTTTTCTAGTTTTTTTTTTTTTTTTTTTTTTAAGGACGGCATGATTTTTAGCTTGATTTTCACCAGTGATTATGAAAAGATCCTAGCAGTGCGGTTTACTCCATGCCCCGCTCCTCTTTTAAGCAGCACTGTACAGGAGAAGGAATGACATGCTCCTAAAGGGTAATGGTGAACAAAGAAGCTTGATCTCAATGGAGTCACACCTTACCTTAAGCAAATTTCTCATTGCGAAATCTAAATTCACATTATCATCAATTGTTTGGATAGTTCAGGCTAAGTACAGCGGTAAAGATGTGTTCAGAGCAGCTGCAGTGGAGATAAGTAAACGAGATCATCTTTTGTGTATTACGGACACCACAGGTAAGATGTGTGTGCATTAAGCACACAAACTCCCCAGCACTGCTAAGATTACCTGCTTGTAGCCTTATAAGCATTGTCTTAAAAACCATTTAATATACTCAACATGGAACAGGTATGCAGCTGGACTGTCTGGATGGCAATTTTCCTTTACAGAAGCAAAATATGACTTTAAAGCTCAGCACCAATCACCCTACTTTTTGATGTGTTTAGATAAATACATTTTCACAACCAACGTACTGTACTTGATCTTTTGATCACACCAACTCACATTTTCAGCTATTGTGTTTGGTACAAGTCCATTCTTTATTCTTCTGAAAACATTCTTTAAACAAATGTAAGACCCCAAAAATAAAAAGAAAACAAAATTCCCAGGGCTGTTCCAACACTGGTTTTGAGACTGTGGCAACAGACACAGACTAAGGGTATCCCCTTTTGAAGGTAAGAGTGCAGTTTAGTCTCTCCAGGGCAACGAGAGCCAATTGTATGAAGGGCCCAAGGGCAATTCTTTCAGACATGCCCATGACTGCTGGGAGGTGAGAGGGGGATGGCTCCCCTCCTGGTGTAATTCTCATCCCTCCTGCATGCATGCCCTCTACAATGCAGAGCGAACCTTATGCCACTCAACAAACTCATCCAGCATTACTGGCCCTGCAAGATGAAAAGAGAAAGGAGGAGGTCAAGAGTTTTCTATGGATTATACAGGGAAATACAGAATACCTGAAAATGATTATCAATTACAACTAGCTAAAATGACCAAGAATAATTTTTGCCTGTCTAGAGTTAAAAATGGTTTTTCTACATTTTTCTGTGGAGGATATACATGAAGACTCACAAGCGCCATCTTCATCATAGTTACTAAGGTCTGCCTGGACAGTCCTGCTGAACTCTAATATGTTGTACCACTGGTCCTTGTTCATCACTTTGTACCTGGATTGCTGGAACACATATCAAACCCGGATAACAAATTAAAATATAACTCTGTAAGTGCCCATTCATATAGTATGTGGAGATAGTCTGTACCACCAGTCTAGCTCATGTTAAAAGTATCTGTGTATTACACACAAGAATGTGAGCAAAAGTACACAGAAAAAGCAAGAAAAAAGATCAGGCTGTCAAACTACCCCAGTCTGGAATGATCATGCGATGATTCATCACAAACCTCCAAAAACTGATGAAACACAGGAAAGAGAGGCCACGTCCGCCCCAGAAGCAAAGCAAGCATGGACTTGGCTGTGTCCATGTCGAGACTACGCTGGTCTTTATCCTACAATGAGAAAGGTGTCACTAAGATAAGGAAAAAAGACCCAAGGCAAAAAAAGCACAAAGAAGGGAGGACACAAGCAAAGCTGAACATTTAGTATTTTTTTTTTTTTTTTTTTTTTTTATTTCCCCCCTCATTTGGTTGTCACTTGACCAAAACAACATACTCTGCCATCATGCATGTGTGGACACTACAGCTGGTCAAATCCAACTCTCAGCAACCACTTGCATGGTTTTCTAGGCAAGACAACAAAAGTGGTTTGCCAGTGCTTTTTCCTGTGCATGTCTGTGTGCAAACACCACACACTCTGAGCTGAGCTGAACTGAACCCATGTCCAATAAGCACATCAAAAGCTGTGAGACAACTACTTTTACACACCATGCCCCCCTGTTGTCATGACAAAAATTCAAAAAACATGTGTTCTTCTAAGCTGGGCAGTTAACATCCACACGTTGTTAAAATGGTCTGAGCATGTAAAGTGTGTGTACATGCTAAGCATGCCAGTTAAACCTGAACTGTTCTTTGAAGATGTGTTCAAACTCACCCTAGCAAAATCGAAGGCATATCTGTATATGTTCTTGAAGACGGCTGCATCATTGAGCTGTGATCGCAGATAGTCCAGCTTCTCCTGTAATCGCTCATTGCAGTCGCATCTGATGGATGCAAGAGGAATATCTTCAAGGGGCTCCTGGGTGAAATTCTACACAGACTTTGACAAATGTTTTGTGGTCCATTTTTTTCTGTTTATACAGCCAAAATCAATAATCTTTTATCATCAGAAAAGTGGCCGGTCAGGTGCAACATCTGCTCTAGACAAAACCCCTACTTCACCCTCTTATTACTCAATGGGAGAAAAACACAAATTATAGAAAGACTTACTGTAATGAGGTCATTCCTTTCAGCCACTCTTCTTTAGTGAAAAATCCCATATTTGGTGCTTCTAATTTCCAAGCTAAAACTAACATCACAATCTTAAAAAAAAAAAAAAAAAAGAAGAAAAAAATACACACAAAGCAATTTTCAAATATAACAAGTAACTGCTGGTGTTAAAAAAAATACATCTATTGGTTTCAACACATTTAATTACTTTAACTGTAGCATTAATAGAAAGACTAATTCCAGATCAGAATGCAGCCATGAACTGTTAAAATTATCTTTACATCTTCACAGGTGGCACAACATCTACTGATCTGAAATTTCTTAATAGGGTCTGTGGAACAGGGAGCCAAAGGATGTGCACATATAATGCACAGCAAAGCCCAATCACTAACTAGTATCACCTTACCTCTGATTTGTTAATGTTTTCAAAAGATCATAGTGTGTGATGACACGTAAAGCTTTAAAAAAAAAAAAAAAAAAAAAAAAAAAAAAATTGAAGATGTAGGCAACATGACATGGGACTCACATTTTCAGGCTCCACACCGATGTCCTCACAAAATTTCTCCATGCCCTCTGGTCCCACCACCTCATCTGGACCTGTCAGAACACACCCATAATCCTTTCCTCAGTGACTTTTAACTGCACCACTTCAGTCTGGCAGTGTAGAAACGCAAGGACTGAACCATCCCTGGATCTACGGTTTATTAAAAAGTTCCCGACACACTAACTGCAACTTGGGCTTACTTATCTGCAGTCATATGCCACTTTAGGTATCTTTTAAATAAATAAGAAAATGCAAAACTAGGTTTAATGAAAAAGGTACTGAGCTGTTTTTATGTACTCATTTAGCTGAGGCTTTTCTCCAAATCTACTTTTGCAAAGCCACTTAAAATTATTTACCACAGCTGAATAATTTTACTATAGCAATTTTAAGTACCTTGCTCAACGGTACTATTTTTCTTAAATATGGACAGTGTTTCACTTTGAAATTTAATAGGCGCAGTAACAGCTGACAGTGCTACTGTGTTATTTTCAAGCTGTGCCAGGCACAGAACAACCAGCACGTCTATATACGCCGTCCCCTCTGCCCCTGTACACAAATGTACCTGCATACTCATAGAACCAAGAGAGGCACTTCTTGCTGGAAAAGTGGTCTTCAGAGTTGATTAGCCTTCCAGGGGTTGCTGGTCTACAAAAACTAGATGAAAACGAGTCCTCATTTGGGAGAATTACACAAATATACAGTTTCATGTCACTAGTAGTATCCCTTGAAGAAAAAAAAAAAAGGAGAATAAATCTATACAAAAGTTTCATCTAAAAGGTCCCAGAAAAAAATATCCTTTTTGGCAAAGGAGACATTCTTTAAAGGGGCAACATTATTCTTCATTATTTCACACTTTCTCATAAAAAAAAGTCAAAACTGTCATGGACGAAAATGCTTTAACAATCACCTTGTTATTTTGCACTTCCTGAGTCCAGCATCATCTGAGCCTGATGACTTCCTTTTCTTCTTGACTGGCATGCTGGGATCACCACAGGGCTTCTGTACGTTGGCTGGGTCTGCTGAGAGCAAGAGGATAGTTGAGGAGACGTGTGTCTGGTCCAATATGGAAACAGCACAACCAGGACTCCTCTGACTCCTGAAGCCAAGGGGTCAGAGTGCAAAAGTCTCCGGCAGCCATATCACCTGGGCCTGTGTCAAAACCTTCAGATCAAATGCACGTACAATCGGCTCTGTGGAAAACTGTGGAGGATCTACATACATTATCATCCCGTTAACTGTGCTGTGTATTGTGTTCCAGCTACATCCTAAAAATGCTTACGCCTGCATATAAACAGACATTATAGTAAACATACTGTACATACCTATGTCTTTCTGCTCCCTTTGTCCATTCAAATCTTCTGCTAGATTCTAGAACAACACACAAAGGTGGTCAAAAGCACGTCCTCAACCGTGACATTAAAAGACATACAGAACCCAAAACCTCCGTGCTTTACCTTTCGCGCGCACACGGAAGGTAAAGCAAGGAGGTTCTCTGTTCTGGCTCTATTGTGGTGCAACGACCTTCTCCTCTCACTCAGAGCTGTGGAAACTCTGCCTACATTCAACAAGGGTCTGAAAACTCACCTTTTCCGGACCCATTTCGCCCAAGATCTCTCCAGCTCATGAACGGTGTAAATGTTCATGCACCGCAACTTCATGAACATCACCAGATAAAGGCTTTTATAACTACTCCGGCATTGTATTTGCTTGCTTGTGCATCTTAATATTTAAAAAAAAAAAAAAAAAAAAAAAATGGTAGGAGGGTATCAGGACTTGCCTATCCTGTGTCTTATGTGCCTACTTGAATGATGAACATCGGTGCAGCACGTGGAAGGTCGCAGACTTGGTTTGCTTGAGACTTTCATGTCTGCAGCTATGTCTCCTCCTCTTAATGTAATGCATAAATTGTACTTTTGCTCAGATGTACGTCGCTTTGGACAAAAGCATCTGCTAGTCATCGAGTCTGTCCTCTGCACCTCTATAACTGTCTGGTTCGGCTCAGCTACGAAGTCAGACATCAGAAGACTAGAGCGGATAGTTCGGACTGCTGGAAGAATCGTAGGCACATCCCCGCCAGCTCTCCGAGAACTGCACTCGTCCAGAGTCAGTAAAAGGGCTAGCAAAATCATTCTAGACCCCTCACATCCAGGCCACTTCCTCTTCGAACCCTTGCCATCTGGCCAGCGCTAGAGAGCACCGAGCACCAGGACAGCCAGGCATAAGAAAAGTTTCTTTCCTCAGGCCATCTACCTCATGAACACCTAAATCTCTCCCCTAGAGAGTAAACCAGTGCAATACACAACGCTATTTATATTTATAGCTTTTTATCACATCATATCTCTTCTCACACTCCCTTGCATTTGTAACTAGTGACTATTTTTGTATATAATATTGGGTACTGTATATTTTTATATATTTTTCATCCCTCATTCACATACTCTATCTTCTCATCTATCTTGCCACTGTCATTCTGTCTGTGCCGTGGAAGTTCCTGCCGCCAAGACAAACTCCTTGTATGTGCGAACATGCTTGGCAATAAAGCTCGTTCTGGTTCCGATTCTGATTCTAAATGAACGAATCATGTAAATGTGAGACAAAGACCTAAGGGTGAAGCCTGCCCGAGGCGGACAGGTACACTTCACTTACCAGCCTGTCCAGCGATTCGGACACTTTCTTGATTTCAGCCAGTCCAGAGAGACGCTTCAACACAGGATTAAGACCAGAGCATTAGAGACAACACAAATGAACACCTTGAAAGTTTCTTTGGACTCTTAATCATGGCAAATAGCAGCAGGACAGCGAGTAGATGTGACACTGACATCTGCAGCACTTTGTTTATACACAGGAACACAAAACAGCCCTACACACGTACGGTCCATGGAAACGTCTGGATAAAGAACGAGGTGCACATTTTAGAACAACGCCAGAAATGACGGCGAGAACCATTTTGAGAGTCGCGCCCGTGTTGGGAACCCAGCAGCAGCAGCAGCAGCAGCAGCAATTCCGGTTACTTCCTTCACAAAATGCGTCGCGGACAACGAGCAGCAACTGGCAAGCCAGGGCCGAAGCTTTTCAGGTTCTGACTCTGCTCTCTGGGACACGAATCGAATGGAAAAGAAAACTGCGCCACCATTCAGTGCACGCAGAGAGAGAGACGGGGGGCGAAGAAGAAGCGGCCGTGTTTGCCCACACACAGGACCGCCGCGGTCCGCGTCAGGGGACCGACTAACCGGCACAGACACCACACACCGCCGCACCGGACCGGACCGGACCACGTCAACCTGGTCGCTCGCTCACTCACTCGGCCATATTACATACATCTTGTATTTACCACTATCGTCCGGCAGAAATCTCAATCTGTGTGTGAGCTTAAGAAATCCTCCATTTATTACAGTAGTATGTGAGGGTTGGCTGGTCGTTTCTCTTCGTCCTTTTTGTTATGTTATAGACCAATAACTCACAAATCTACTGCCTGCCTCGCACTGCTTTACCATTTAGTAATCTCCATAGTACGCAGTACAGTAATGATCTGCTAACATTGTCATTTCCGTCCACAACCAATAGGAAATGGCGTTGACTATTATACTCTCATCACATGTGAATCTACCCGCCGTCCAACACAGTACTGTATTTAAGCAGGTTTTTGTGAGAACATTATTAAAAAGTAAGCCGTTTCGGTGATGGACCTTTGATTTATAACCGATACGATCAGCCTGCTAAAGTGGAGAACATCATCCTGACACGGTTAAATCCAAACCCTCGGCACTCTCACACACTATCCTGTTACTGTGATTCATTCAAACCTTGACGTTTCGGTGCGTTTTCGCTCTTTGCGCCCACAGCGCGCAACTCCCCCGCTCCTCCACAATGTCAACAGCTGTCTCAGCGCGTTCTCACACCGGCACTACAACCCGCCGTCTTCCGGGGCAGCACGAGCCGCTTGGAAGGGCCCATGTCGGTGTCCGGGTGGGGGGGGAGATTGCATAAATTCACACCAATGTGTTAACGTGAACAGACAGCCAGACTTCTACTAATCGTAAACAGTTTTTACAGTTACTTGTATCCGACTAAACTCTTCATTCAACTCCCAGCGAAATGTGGCTCATGGTATTTTATTGGGGTACTTTGTAATGAACCCCTCCTTTCACGTAAAAGTGTTTTGGTCCAACGTGTTGAACTGCAGCGTCGAGCTTTGTTTGACGTCACTTCAAACGCATGGGGTTCTTGGGTTTGTTTTTATGTAACAGTCACATATTTTCAAAAGGTAAGTGTGGTGTAATTAATTGATTATGTTAGGGTTATCAGTGTGCAACACATCAGTACATCTGTATTATAATAAAATGGTTTATGTAAACAATTTTTGCCGGGGTTTTACTAGTAATGTAAAGTTATAATCATATATATAATGTAATGTTTATAATATGTAAAAAAAGTAAATAAATAATGTCAAGTTTAAACAACCCGGGATGCTGTTTTACTTTGTGTTCAGCGACTTGAGATTCAGTACAAAATAGCTTCTTGATACAAAAAAAGGATTAATAAATCATCTTACTTGTGATACAGTTTTTGAACATTGAAAAATGAACCGTAGAATCCCTTGGAGCACAATTCTTAAAAAATATATTATGGACTTGGCACAAAAACAAGAACTGCAATTTTTTTTTTTTGGTACCAGCCTTTAATCAAGTAGGTGTCATTTACACCTGTGCACAATTTATGGGCCACATCTGCACAAAGTGAACTGTTTTTCAGAAAATTGCATGAAAACAGATGCAAACTTGCCCAAAGTGGTTCAGGCCAGTAATTAATGAAAAGGACATTGTGTAACAAACAGTGCTCTGATCTATATAAAAAAAGTTGTATTTTGAGTCTTCCAAATATTGGGATTATTTGGAATGCAACCAGTAGACTCAATCAATATATCCATGATCATTACATTCTCAAAAAAGACAACCATGGATGAACTTTACTTTAGACCACACAGCTATCAGGAGAGCTGTTGGCCCAGTTCTGTGCAGTTGCAATAAAAATGTTACACACATTCATCCTATTCAAACAGCCCTATAATTTGGTATTAATATTTTACCTGATTGAAAATTACAAAATTTGAGATTTTAATTTGAGGTGCTAAACACACATTTCTGTATTTTGAACTGAAACAAGGAGACCTACATCAGTTTTGAAATGTGACACAGGAGCTCTTTTTCAAGAGACAAGTTTGTTGGGAAGTTTGTCTTAAAATAGTAACTATATGTTAGTTTCTAACTTATTAGGGGTATCAGTGTGATGACAAGCAGCATACCAGATATGAGAATTAGTCTTTTAAAAGTGTCTCAGAGAAGAAAAATACAGCATAATTTAGAAACCAAAGTTAGTGAAATAGTTTTGGATGAATCTGTAGCCACAAGTACACACAAAAATATATACAGCACATGCAAAAACATGGACATAAAATCATTGTATTCTCACGAAAAATTTAGACTTGGAACCAAATGTACATTATTCTCCCAAAAATAACTCTTGGTACACCATTAGAAAGTTCTAAACATTTTTCATTTCTGTAATGAGCTAATTAGTGAAAACTGAAAAGTAAAAGGTACAGTGTGAAACCTGATGTTTTCTTCACCTCAGAGCTTTATTTCAAACTAAAAGTCCAACACCTGTAGGTCTACCTTGCTCCAGTGTGGGTCCTGTGCGTCTCAAGATGCTTCAGTAGAAGAACGTGAGAGGAAAACATTCAGATGACACCTTAAAAAAAAAAAAAATGAAACCATCAATGGAGTGGTGTGTCAGCCAATTAGTGACCTGACTCAACTCAATAAGGCCAAAGAGGTCTCAAATATTATGGTTTGCAGCAAGTTCTTTCTTGTATGACCCACCTCTCTGCTAGCAAACAATTTCCATGAATAATTATATTATATATAATATTATAAACATTCCATTCTGAAATAAAGAAAAATACTCTTCTGGAACACTATCTTTCACAAAAGCTGAACCCAAGGCTTATGGGATTCATTACACATTCACTTCCTGCCTTAAAAAAACATTTGCTATTACTGTCTTGATCTTTTACAACAGATGATGATTTGACATCATGCAAGCATGAAAGTAACATCACTGCCGAAAAAGAGCCTCCACCAAAGCAGTGACTCAAAGGATAGGAGCAGAGTCAGAGTCAATAACTATTAAACTGTCAAAGTGGTCAGTAGTGCTGCAGGTTTACAAGGGAAATCAAAAGAACTGGGTTTAGTGCCTGTAAATCCAGTGTGTGATCTGTGGCAATGCTTGTAGACCTGGATTCAGACCTAAAATGAAAGCGTCAATGGTGAGGCTACACAGGCAGCACTGTCAAGGTACATCTTGACCATCAGACTTCATTCCAGACAGGTCTGTAGCAGTCCAGTAGGCCAGTGATGGGAACCATGTACTTAACATGACATCTTAACAGACCTCATGGATCCTGGTCCTGAGGCTTGAAGATTTCAACCCAGGTATGCAGCCAGAAATGAACAGCATGGGGTTATGCATTTTTTTTTTTTTTTTTTTTAACAATCCAGTCCCTAATGCATTTCCGTTTTTCAGGTAAGGCTTGAACTTCAATATTTCTGTAGTCCAAAGTCTGTTGCACAATCCCACTTTATGGTCAAGAAGCCTCCAACCAAAACAGTAATTAGACTTCACTATGATCATCTTCATTGTTGTCGCCACTGTTACTAGTTGCCAGGTTGTCCACTAAGCCACGTAGATGAAAGTGTTAATATCAGTTTCATCCCGCTGTATGTATTTGTGCTCAATCAGCCATTCAATCTGTTCCTTGATCATTTTCTTCTGGGGTAGGAACATGTTCTTCAGAATTTCCACGAGTTCAGTCTGGAGCTGGGCGTTGGTTATTTTCTTCCGCATCTTCATGATCTGAATGATGGCCTCCTGCAACAAGAACAGAATAGTGGATTTAGCAAAAATTATAAAGTAGTAAAGACAGGACCATGCTGACCCCACCAATATGGAGGAGGCAGTGTGCATGAAGGTCTACCTGTGTCCTCAGTATTCTCAGCTGGACGATGCCCTCATTCTCCTCCTCTCGCATTCGCTCAGTGGTGAGCTGCAAGCGACCAATTAAGTTGATCTTCCCCCTCTTCTGAACCTTGCCGTTTTTACTACAGGAGGAAACAAGTTCCGCATAACAAGCTAAGTGGGAAGTCATTTCCAATGGCACTCATAATTTACAATGAACCAGTCATTTGTCAGAAATGAGAACCACATTTTAGGTTATTAATACAAAGCAGTGCTCACATTAATGAAAACTCCTGGTTTACATAGAAGAGGGTGCCTTCTGAAAAATCTTTGGGAGAGGTGACTTGTGGCTCATAGCATAACACCTGACGTTTGAGTTTAGGGAAGGCTACAAGAGACTGGGGGTAGAAAGAAAGAAAACAATTACTCAGTTGTTACTATTAATTTCTACCCCACTGTTATTCTTTCTGGAACAGAATCACTTCAAACTCGTGTCTTCCCCCCACCCCAACCCCTCAGTTTCCATTCTGTTACCCAGAGTGTCCTGCGCAACTCTGCATCAGGCAACTCTGCAGCTAGCTTCAAGTTTTCAAAGCTGATTTTTTCTCTGGGTCTTTGGTTCCAGGCAAACAGCACGGCAAGCTGGAAGGTTGTAACCTCTAGGTCAAACTGTCCCACTTCATTTTTGAATGTGATCTGTGGATAGGTAGAGGATGCAAAGGGTCACTGCTGGTGCAAAGAGCAGTGAATAGGGGGATTTTGTTGAGGCACGTACAGAACACCTGTCTTAACCAGGAGTGCTACTCACAATGCCATTGGACATAAGGTGGTGCCAGTGCAGCTTCCTGCCACTGTGGTTTTTCTTGTAGAACTCCTCAACCTCAGGAATAAGGTCTTCCAGCTCCATGGGCAATGACACAAATACCTTCTCTGAGCTACGTGACCAGGCACCTGCATTCAGAATCTTGATATTCACTGAGTCGGCTGCATGTGGTGCACATAAAAACACAAAAGACATAAATAATGCAACAAAGAAAACTCAAAGGATTGAAACAAGCACAGAAGGTTGACTGAAAATATCTCATCCACATCAGATACACAACTCCACAGTCACCATAACTGCATAATGCAGACAGTCACCTGGTAGAGCCAGCTTGTTGTGTTTATGCATTTCTTTAAAGGACTGGTTCAGGTCCTCAGACACTTTGATGTCCTGGAACATCCTGGCCAGCTTGTTTACATAGTCAGCTGGCATACCCACTTCCTGTGCAGCGAAGAACACCACATAATAATTGTATTGTTCTGCGAGATGTATGTCGCTTTGGAGAAAAGCCTTTGCTAAATCAGAAAATGTGATCAGCGCACCCTCAGGGACAGGTACAAAAACTGCCTATATATGAAACCTATGCATCTTCAGGGTTAGGTCCAAAGACTGCCTATATAACTAATACATACTGTATAAGGAAATGTAAAAGCAATAAAGAAACAAAAGAAAGGAATCTTGTTACCCTGAGCCATTCCACCATGTTCTCTTCAATCTCGCTGTCAGCAGAAATGTCCAGAATCAGTCGTCGTGTCAAATGGGCTTTGTGGTAACGCATAAACACGTCTTTATTCTGAACATATTTGAGCACCAGTAGCTGGGGAAAAAGATGAAACGCTGAATGAAATGCTAAACACAAATGTTTCGATTGGGTTCACTCAGTTTTATTCGGATCTACCTACCACTTCCTTTAGCTTGGCTTCAATCTCCTCAGATGCCAGCTTCTTGCTCAGTGGTGTCTTCCTCAGCAACATGTCACAGTAGTTAGCCAGCAGCTCTGGACACTTGGACTCTGGTTGCGTCTTCAGTCCACCCCTACATTAACGTGGGTGGGAGCGGGGGTCAGTAGATGATAATCAAAACTCTTAAGCATGCATAGGGTACATACATATAGAATTCACATCTATGTAAGAATATAGACATCAACACTGTACAAAAATGTACAAACTTCCAAATGTTTGGTGCTAAGGACTGTGTTAGATGTGTCCCCAAGTACAGTGAAGGAGCTTTACAGGGTGGACTGATATTGATTTAATAAGTTGACCTTTACCCTTTCTGCTTTACGGGCAACTCAAGCTTAAATATGGTAGCATCATTCACCACTGTTTTATATGCCTGCAGACAGAGAAGAGCAAGTACAGCATCAGTTCATTACTTCTGGTAAACAACCAGGTGTTACAGTGTATCAGTTACATTATAGTTACTATATAAATTATTCTTCCTCACCATGGACTTTTTCACATTTTATTGTGTTATAGCATGGAACCACTGTGTATTTAACTGAGAATTTTTGCATTCAAAAATGTCAGAGAAAAAAGAATACTGACATGCTACTAAGTTAATTAAAAATAAAAACAGACTAACTGAATGCATTAGTATTCATCCTCTTGCTATGACATTTAAATTACATTTAAATTTATTTAGCAGATGCTTTTCTCCAAAGCAACTTCCAATGAATTCCATGTAGTGTTATCAACCCACACACCTTATTCACCAAGGTGACTTACACTGCTAGATACACTACTTACAATGTGTCACTCATCCATACATCAGTGGAACACACTCTCTCTGTTACTCACACACTATGGATGAACCTGAACAGCATGTCTCTGGAGTGTGGGAGGAAACCAGAGCACCCGGAGGAAACCCATACGGACACGGGGAGAACATGCAAACTCCACATACACTGAGCAGGGATCAAACCCACATCCTCTCACACCACCCAGGCACTGTAAGACAGCAGCGCTCCTTGCTGTGTCACCGTACTGCCTTCAGAAATTACTTCTGAAGTTATCAAATGATCTTCTCCAAGCCACACAACTACTGAAGTCTCCCTGAGTGCAGCAGAGGTGTTTTATATAATTTCAGAATAAATAGTGAAATATATAATGTCAAGAAATATATAAATATGGGACAGCCGGTAGCATAGTGGTTACAGCTACTGCCTTTGGATTCAAAGGTCGTACGTTCAATCCCCACCTCTGGCTGTAATAACCTTAAGCAGGTACCCTAAATTGCTCCAGTAAAATTACCCAGCTGTATAAATGGGTAAATAATTATAACCTTAACACAGTAAGTCACTTTGGAGAAAAGCATCAGCTAAATGAATAAATGTAAAGTTATTGGGGACAGCTGGACACCTGTGTCTGGGAACTTCCCCACTCAGTGCATTTCCAAGGAAACACTACACCGTTAAGACCAAAGAACATTCCAAGTAGATCTGAGACAAGGTTTTGAAAATATCAGTAAAGGCAAGGACGTAAGAAAAATTCTAGGACACAAAGCCCAGTAAGTCCATTATTAAAAAGGTAATAAAAAATTAAACCATTGTGAATTTGTCCAGAACTGTCCATCCTCCAAAACTGAGTGTCTGGGTAAAAAGAGATAAGTAAGAGAGACCATCAAAAGGCCTATGGAAAGTCCAAAGGAAATATCCTCTATGAAAGAGATAGGAGAAACTGCATATGAGACAATAACATGCACACTTCACATATCTGGCTTGTATGGACTGATGGCAGGAAGAAAAACTTTGTTTTTAAAAATATTTAAAAAAAAAAAAAAAAAATCCTTATTACATTTCAATTGGAGTTTGGACAAAAGTACTTGACAGACTTCATTTTGAGGAAGATTCTTGCACGTTTGGGTCTCAATGCTAAGTAGTATGATTGACTCAAACCTAACTTATTCAACATGTGGAATGACAAAAAAAAAAAAAAAAAAAAAAACTGCTCTTCACAAACGGTCCCAACCAACTTGACAAAGCCTGAAAAATTTTTTTACAAAGAGTAGGCAAAAATTCCAGTTCCAAGATGTGCAACACTTATACAGACTTACCCAAAGAGACTTAAAGCTGTAATTGCTGCCAATGGACGTCCTACCATGTATTAACTCTGTGGGAGGAGTAGTTATGCATTTGATTATTTTCTAATTTTCTGTTTTTAATTTGGTAAAATCTCTGGACTTCTTTCACTTTGACAATATAGAGCACTTTGTGTTGATGACTGGCAAAAATTCTCAGTTATATATATCATGGTTCTGTGATGTAACAAATATGAAAAAGTCCAAGAGGGGACTTTTACAGGCATGTTAAGTTACTAATCCTTAGTCTTCCTTCAAACGTTTGATCATAGCTGGAAGTAAAAATTATACACAAAGCATCTTTATGAACACACAATATTGCCTCGCTGCAGTGATTTCAAACAAACATCACATGTGATGCAGGCATCAAAAGCAACATAAAAACGTTGCAAAGAAATGGCTCACTTTGTCCCTAGCTGTTAGGAAGCGTGGGTCATCCTGGAATGCCTCCTTTACTAGCTTGCTGAAGCATCTGAATAGTGTGAGAAGTTGGTCCACATATTTCTCTGAGTCCTGCAGAGGGAGACAAATAAAGATATGTACACATATAAAAGATAATGCAAACTTACTCTGAGATAAGAACCCAAAAAACGAAAAAAAAGCCAGGAAACAAAGGTGATGTAAGTATAATGGCCAATTTCAAGCTGCTGGTCTTCCATTATTATTATCCAGCTTCCCCTTAGATTCTGTGTATGCAGGTTAGATGACCCAATATTTTCAAGAATTTCCACTCTGTGAGGAGCACAATGAGCTGTGCAGGAGAAACGATCAATACTTGTTTCTCTTTTTGTGTCTTATAAGTATCTAATTGGCTTTTGGAAATGGATGAGCCTTTTTGCCAAAGCCTTGTAAATTATACTGTGACACAACTGAGACTTTTGGTATCACATTTGGTAGAAGGTGCAAAATGATATTAAAAACTGCTTGTGTGGCACTGCCACGTTGCAGTCACTCACAGAGGTAATAGTCTCTGCAGTCGCCACCATATCTGCCAGTCCAGCACTCACAATGTGGTCCTCCAGGTCCTTCAGCATGGGCTCGATGCCGCTGGGCACCTTGTCCATGAGTGAGAACATGAGGTGTAGTTCTATGAAGGAAGAAATGCACATCCACAGAAGCAAACACAAGCCTCACACATCAATCATCAAAAGCAGAGCCACAACTATAACACCCCTCCACCTCAGAGAACAACAAGCTGAGGTCAAAACAGGCCATGTGGTCCATTTCTGTTTTAGTTATGGGAGTCACTGATGAGGATCCAGAATAAGATCCTGAGAAGAAACAAATACCCGTGTCAAACCTGTGCTAACTCAGATAAACCACCCACGCTCTAGCCATACTCACTGTCAGTCTCGTTTCGACGGATCATGCCAGGGCACTCCGCCAGGATCGTCTCTTTGAACAATGTTACCAGTGCATTCACGCAACATTCCATCAGCTGAAAACAAAACATGAAAACAATTATTTCAACACAGCATTTTCCTCCTGTAAGTCCCTAGTCATTAATTTATACACTGTACAGTCAATTCAAGCGATTCCAGGTTATATCAGGTCACAGTATAATGTGCTCAGAAGTTGGATTCCAATTCTGCCTCCATCTTTTTCCATGTGCTTTAAATTTCATTGATTCATGACTACTTCCAGTGCATAGAGTTGTTGATTTTTCACATACCTCATGAAGTAATTAGCACATTTTTTCAGCAGAATTCCTATACGTCATTTAAAAACAGTTATTGAAATTGCAACAAGGAAATGGGATACAGTGAAGGATTCATTTACTAAGAAATCCACAATGTAATCAGGTATGTACTATGTAGGCTATATCAGGCACTCATGACATTTTAATGTAAAAATTTGACGTTTCCACTATCAGTCTTTACATGTGTGAATTTTTATTGTTAGCGATAAAACACCAAAAAATTGAACATCTACTTCCAGCATCGAAAAAAATGTATATGATGACTACTACATGTGCATCTTTAACTATGGCGATTCATTCATCTATAATCATTAATTGTGGTTTTGTCCCTTAGATTGGTGGTTTCAAACTCTCAAACATGTAGCATTGGTAAGTTTACGTTAAAATTCATGTAAATTTGATAAAACGTGGACTCATTTTTAACATGGTCCAAAATTTGACCCCATTGCCTGTGTCCTGTCTATATATTTTATCTGTGTTATTGCTGCCCTCTGAAACATAGATTTACATGACATTTACATTTTTTTATTTATTTAGCAGACACTTTTCTCTAAAGCGACTTTCAATGAGCTGTATGTAGTATTATCAGCCCACACACCTTATTCACCAAGGGGACTTGCACTGCTACATACACTACTTACAAAGGGTCACTCATCCATCATCAACATCGATAACATTCAGCTTCTGGTGGCTCTGTGACAGGTGCTAGTGCATGGTTTCCCAGGGAACAAGGACAAGAGTAGGGAAGGAAATCAATGGCACTTATGGGATACTCACCGCTTGTACGGAGTTACACTCACGTCTTGTCTCAAGGTAGCGCCGAGCACGCTTCTCCTCCTCCCTTAGCTTAATATCTGCCTGAGACACACAAAAACCGAAAAATGTGTACTTCTAATGGGATGAAGCAAAGCACAAAAAAGATAATTCCATTGTTTTCCTAGAACCTGTTCTCATGTGCCATTATTTATTCATTTAGCTGATGCTTTTCGCTAAAGGAATTTACTATGTGATACTGTAGTCACTGGCAGTTAGCATCATATGTAGTCGGAAACACACTTCTACAATTGTGACTTTTCAACCATGTTCACTAATGCTTACTTCAGAGATCACACTCCTAAGTATTTCTTAATATTCACGTATAAGACCAAACCTGCTTGATCTACCCATATTGCATATTTCCGTGCAGGTGGCGCAGCTCATCAGTGTGCATTGCTTACAGGTGTACAATACATTAATATTTATTAATCCTTTGCAAATAAAGATCTAAAACATACTTTAACATGTATATTTTAAACAAAAACATTAGGTTTTCCAGTTGTTTTGGTTGGGGAAATAAAAGCAGAGTAAAATTTATTGGAACTAAATATATGCAAGAAGGTTTTATTATTTATATTTATGCTAAACATACTGTAATGTGTATTGTACACATTTTGCATCATATGACATCGCAGACAAAGGTAAGAAATGATTACGCATCATTTTAAAATACTATGGCATGTTGGGTATGCCAGATTTAGGCACTGAGGTGGTAAAGGGTGGACCTATTGATTTTTCTTTTTTTTTTTTAAAAAACACAAATCAAATGTGCAACAAACACATGAGGAAACACAAAACAGACTAGGATTAACATCAATCCTAGCTCCACAGTGCAATAACTCCTGTCCTTTGTCAGTACACTGAATGCTATGATTAAGAGATAAGTGGTCAGGTATGGCTGATAATCCGGGAGGTGGATGTGGTAGCTTTTTTGCATGCCACAAATATTTTTTGTTTTTGAAGTTCATTTTGTAGCTCTGGCACTCATTTTTAATGCGTTATTTCAACATATTTGTAATAAAATGACCATATACTGCAATTTCTCAGCTGTTTAAAATGGTACTAGTCAAAGAATCTCATAGGATGGGGAATGTCCAATGACTAGTGCAGTTACTGGCAGGGTTCTGGTTCCTAACCCTGGCATAAAACAGGTATTGACCGTACTTACAATCATTTAGCCATTTACACATCTGAGTAGTATTTACTGGAATATATCAGGGTAAAGATCTTGCTCAAGGATTCTACAGCAGGAGGTGGGACTTGAACCTGGGTCTTTCATTTGCAGACTGCACGGGGATAGCATATTCTCCTCTTGTTTGTGTGGGCTTCCTCCCATAATCCAAACATATGCATTTCATATGCATTAGTGGCTCTATATTGTCCGTGATGTGTAAATATTTAAGTGAATGAGTGTATGTCTGGTTTCGATGGACTGGAATCTCATCTGCGCCATACCCAGTTTAGCCTCAAACCTTGCTGCTTTTCGTTTTTTTTTTTTTTTTAAAAAAAAACTCCAAACCCCTGTGATAATGACTTGGATAAGATGTTCCTGATAGTGAGTAAATTAATATATTCATTCATTATTAAGGCTAGGTATGATACCAGCTCATTACACAATAACTACACACAGTTACTCAATACTTTTACACACTACAGGCAATTTTGAATCATCAGTTTAACTGAAACACGTTTCTATGGGCTGCAGGAGGAAGCCAGTCCACCCACGCACATCTCCACCCAGAGATGATGCAAACTCCAAACAAACTGAAGCAGGTAGTCTTAAGGGACTTGTGTACCCGCTGCACCACTATGCCATCCCGTGAGAGGAAACTTAACTAAAATAACTTACATATTTCATGTAGTTCTGCACCCCATTCTGTTGTAGGTAGGAGGGAGCCTGGGTCTTGTAGAACCTCTCAGTAGAATCCAGGTATGCTTTCTCAAAGTTGTCCCTGTAAATCTGTAGTTTGTCTTCAGAATTAGAGCACAGGTTCACTGTAAAAGTGGGAGGTTAGAGAGAATTTCCTGAAGAATGAGATCTCCATATGCTGAGCTTAGTGCACCTTTCTAAAAGCTCTATCTGTGGGAATTCTTTGAAACCCTGCTCATAATGCTTAATATGGAAGGTGTTTTAAAAAAATAAATTTTTTACCATAGGACTCACGAACCCCGATGACCAGCTGTGAGTCAAAGGCCTCCCCTAATCGTTCAGCATGAACCAGTTTCATTGCGCTGTCTTGCAGCCGGTTCTTGATATTGGAGAAGATGGACTCATTCCACGTGTCCAGCATGAGCTAAACCAGTTAACCCACAGAAAATGATTTAGATAGAAGCCAGGACTTATTGGTACCTTAAATGAAGGTAAGAGTCAAATGCAGTAGCTCTGATAGGTCAGGGTCCATACTGCACACTTAGATGGATGCAGCATGGAAATTAAATCAATTAAAGAAAGATTAATAAAAGAGGATACAAACACACAAAAGGCCAGACAAGACTCAGACTTAAAAGCTGGCACCTATTCTATCGGGTACCTTTGAGTCCACTAAATAGTATTTGGAAAAAACACACAGTGGGCAGCTGCTCTGGTCAAAGGAGTCAACTGTTGACTACCTCCAAGCAGTAAAGAGTAACTCTACCCAAGATCAGGAGCTGGGGCAGTGTAGGATCTTAATACAACCGTGCAGTCTACTGGTTACTTCGGAAAGGGTTAATCTATGTGGGAGAAGGTACGAGAGACTGTGATGGTGGAGTTCCTGGGGTGCTAGGGTGCTTATAATAGACTGGTGTGATGACAGTTGATTAGAGTGGCTTGTGAAAGCAAGTGAGATTTGGTTGTGTGTGAGGAGATGTTACAAATGCTGGTGGAGATGGCATTACAGCAGTACCATGTCTCAAGTAAGATCAAGCAGCTCATTCTGAACTACTACAGTGGTTTCTGTTTAAGAATAAAATTGAGAACAGTAACATCTGAGGCACAGGCTGAATAATGGGACAATTAGGAGAAAAATAAGCTGTTACCTCCACAGGTAGTTTGGTGTATTTTGTATAGGCACAGTAACAATTCACCGTTTCAAAGCATTTAGGGGCAGTTTAGGGTAATGGAAATGCTGCAACACATGAACACAAGTGACCCTAGGGTTGCAGGAGAAGGCATCTAAGGAAGGACTGGACAGAAGTGGAGCGTGCTGGCTACAGTGGGGCAAAACCTTGCTTCTGAAAAAGCAGGTTTGGGCCATGTTTCATAACGATGATATGACACTGGGCTGCTAAGACAGCACGATTGGCAATTGATGGTTAACTTTGGAAGGCAGCTAAAGTTTCCAGCCACATATCTGAGGGCAGACATTGTCTTGTTCTCAGAAACCTCTGAGCAAGTCATCTTGGTAGAGCCTGGAGTTCCCCGAGAAGAATGGACTGAAGATGTTTAAAAAAAGAACAATGGCAAAGTAAAAGAAACTGGTATGGCACTGCTGCTTAAAAGGCTGGAGAGCAAGGTGTGTGCCTAATATAGTGAACTGGGGTTTGCAGGAAAGTCTCCCATGATCCAAGGTTACATCACTGATGATGTGTCTAAATGCATCACAATAAGTGTGACATAAACAAAACCTTACAAATACTAATTATAATGGGTTTGTCTTGTCTCCTACACTTGGGAATCAATCCTTTTCATTTGGCAAAAAAAGAATTAATTGAAACTTTTGTTAAAGGGGGCAGTTGGTGACGTCATGGTTGGAGTGCTGCCTTTGGCTCCGAGGGTTGCCGGTTTGATCCCTGACTCTGGCTGTAGTGCCCTTGAGCAAGGTGCTTACCCTACAATTGCTCCAGTACCTTTGCCTGGCTGTGTGCCTGGTTAATTAACTGTGGCCCTGCAATGGACTGGTATCCCGTCCAGGGTGTGCCGCTCCTACCCCCTCATCCTTGCACCCAATGTTTCCAGGATAGGCTCCAACCCTCCGCGACCCCGCTCGGGACAAGCGGTTATTGAGATTAGTTATTTTGCTGAAGCTCCTTAAAAAAAAGACTTGGTCAAAATAAAAAATTCAAACATCTATTTTTACTTGTAATCACATTTTTTCAACCACTGTATTCTGCAGCTACCAGCTTTAATCTCACAGTGCCCAAGCTTTCAATTAGAACAGGAAATATGCTGTTATTTTTTTTCATTTCTTATCTTTTCTCTCTGCAGTTAAAGATTACATCATGTCTGGTACAGCTTGATCTGAGACCTTGAACAATTGTAACTATAATGTTTGTGTGTACTACTTGTAATGTAGCTGTCTTAGACTAAGAGAAACAATCATAAATGGGACATCATATGTTCAACCTGGAAGACAAAGTAACAAACGTTAGATACAACATCCAGGATGAGTCCATCAGTTCATTCTATTCCTCCTCACCTTTCTTACAATGCTGTCCTCCACATTGGACTTTTTATTGCTACCTTGCTTGCCCATTAGGGTGATCTCCAGCTGACAGAAGGGCTTAGGCAGGATGTCACACTGGATGAAAAACTTTCGCCATTCCACAATGTAGGCCTTCAGCAAGGCTGGGTCATCCTGCTGGCTCAACACTCGCTGTGACGAGGGGAGTGGGATGAGTGAACATAGAAGATCAATTTTATATCTCACATCGCTTTAAAATGCTGTCTAACATTTATCCTCAATCACAGAGAAAAGGAGGGCAGGTTTACATACCACCTGGGCCTGTTTGATAAAATCTAAGATATCTTCTTTTAGGGCTTGATGGATCTTTGCTGGGCCTTTGTCATCCCACAGACAAACAGCATGAACGTCTCTGTTGGTTTTTTTTTTAAAAAAAAAAAAAAAAGTCCAAGCAGAAGAGAAAATATCACACGTTATTAAAAATTCCTCTGGCAAATGAAAAATACCCAGAATATCCTGTATGATTAAGATATCACAGTATATTTAATGTATCATGTATGTGGCTAATATGAAACCAATAGGCTTAGGCTTGAAATTATCTGGATGTCTGTGTGAATGGCTCCTAAAATGTACTCTGATCTTCATCTAAGTCATAATAATAATACATAGACAGTATGATTAAATACATAAAAGCACACACAAAATTGTACACTGTCATGTCTTTATTGAGGGGGGGCACGGTGGCACAGTGGGTTGGACTGGGTCCTGCTCTCTGGTGGGTCTGGGGTTCGAGTCCTGCTTGGGGTGCCTTGCGACAGGCTAGCGTCTCGTCCTGGGTGAGCCCCCTCCCCCTCGAGCCCTGCCCCCTGTGTTACCAGGCTAGGCTCCGGCTTGCCGTGACCCCACTTGGGACAAGTGCTTTCAGACCGTGTTTGGGTGCATGTGCGCATGTCTTTATTGAACATTTTTCATAAATATACATGATCAAGAATGGTAACTGTGAACCATGGTGGAGGGAACATCATTTTGTGGCATTGTTTTGCTGCCTCGGTGCCTGAAAGACTTGCAATCTTTGGGGTACAATGAATTCCGTATTGTTTCAGGAACTTCTACAGAAGAATGTTTAAGTATCTCTCTAGGATCTGAAGCTTGAAAGAATCTGGATCATGCAGCATGACAATGACCCTAAAAAAAGAAGTAAATCAACAAATGTGTGGTTTAAAAAGATGAAATTCTGCATTTTAAAATGAAGTGAGAGTCCTGACTGTTGAAATGCTGTTACACAATCTTAAGCAAGTTGTTCATGCCAAACTTCCCAAAAATATAAAAGAACTGAAAGAATTCTATAAAAAGTCATGGGTCAAAATACCTCCTAATCTCAGTGCAAGCCTGTTCAGCGCTACATAAAAAATTTGGTTGTGGTTATTGCTACTAAGGAAGGTTTTACCTGTTACTAAACCTAGCATATCAAATACCTTTTCCATCATTGACCTAGAATATTAAAAAAAAAAAAAAAAAAAACATTCAATAAAGATATGACAATATAAAACTGTGTGTGAACTACTAGTTCAATCTCTTTATACCTTAAATGCAGATCAGATCACATTTTATAATCCACACTTACAGAAATCTAGATAATTCCAAAAGCATCGCTGATCATTTTTCACAGTAAATGACAATGCACCTATGCTTCATGGTTGAGACAGTTGTAGTACTCACGAAAACAAATCAAACCACTGCTGTTTGGTGACAGACTCTTGACGAAGCAGCTTCAAGACGATGGGCCGCATCAAATCCCACTTGTCTTCAAATTGGAGGGAACCCTTGTTCTAGCAGAAGGTAGGAGAGAATACTGAACAAAGCTACTAAATATAAATAATTCTCTCTCTTAAAAGAGCAGTACAGCGGAGTAACCAGTTGCCTCAATGCCCACCTGGACTGTGGTTTAAGCTCTGGGATTCAATCCCTGCTCATTCTCTGGGGATGTTGCTCGTTGTCCCCGTGTTGGCATTGGGTTTCCTCCCACAGTCCAAAGATATGCACAGAAGAAAGCAAGTGACCCACTTCTGTACCCTCCTTTACTGTGAAAACCACGAGTGGTGACCATCAGTTCACTTGAACTTGCTGTACGTATCATTACCTAACCCTATAATATTAAGAGCAGCCTTTGAAAATCATGCAAATATGTTACTAGTACCACACCTGCTGAGAGCAAAGAACTAACCAGATGTCCTTCAGCTTTACAGAAAAAAACTCAAAGGCAAGGCTAACACATGGATTCCTGTTTAAAACTAAGTGATAAACTAGTGCAAAAAGTGATAAACTTCATGGGTTATGCTGCTGGAAATTCAAATTTCCCTGAAGGGACTAATATTGCCATTAAAAGTGCCATTATATTCCATCCTCTCTTATCCTTGGGGTGAATTTGTGTACAAAAGGGTGCTGTTTCAAACACCATCCTGCCCCCTGTCCTAAATTATTCAGCTTAGGAGAACTTAAAATGTTTACGGATGCAAAATGGAAACGAGAAACTAAAAGCGACGAAAGAATATCTTTTATACGCGTTACTTAGCACAACCTGTTAATACCTTTTAATTATTTGACGAAGCATCTTCAAACACCTCAAGTCAATAGTTACTTATAAAATAGGTATATCATGGGCGTTTAAATCCTGTACTCTCCAGTGTGAAGCACGAATCGTCGAATGTTCAGCATAATTCCTCACATCACTTACATGGTTCCTCATCACCTCAATCACAGTAACTGATGACTAACAGTAAACTGGGACTGACACCACAATTTATTAGAGTCAAACAAATCAAATGCATTACCTGCTCAAAAACTAAGCCTTATCCGTCTCTGACACAAATATTTGCAGTAGAAAGTATTCGGACGGCGAGAACGGGGAAGAAGTCAAGAGATGATTGAGGCCGAAATTAAACAAACCAACAGACCACAAAGAACTATCACAGCTCATTGCGACAATTATAGCACTGAAGCGCATGTCTTAAAAATTAAAGTTTAAACTTCGCACTGCCTAAGGCTAAGGGCATGAGCTCTTGTACACTTGAAGTGCCTCGCCCTCGACGAAAATTTCTTTCATTTTAAGGCAGTTCTTCTGTTCACACTCTTCTTAGGAGATGAGATGCAATAAAAGTTTTGTGTGTGTTGCTGCAGTACGTACGGTACCAGTCTCCCGCTGTGTCACTGCAATGTTCCAAATGATCGCGGGTCACCAGAAATCTTCTACATGATGATGAATTGACATGATCATAACTACCGGTTATCGATGTTCTCATTCTAATACCCAAACGCACAATCTTGTTCCCGAGACATGATTAATTCTTCTAAACACACGACGTCTGAAAACTCACTCGATTTTCGCAGCGTGCTGTTTCTACGACGTACGCAGCGCCGTCGGCACGGCAGGAGGAGGAACTTCACCGGAGGAACACGAGACTGCCACGAACCTACCCATTTCCACACAACTTATGCTAATATCTCTTCATATTTTATTAGAAAATTGAACATTAAACCTGACCCGCTACTGCTGACCTAGGCTAGCCAGAAGATTACCAAAGCACAGCAGCAGGTTTTGCAGTGTGAATACAAAAAAAAAAAAATTTTTACCGTGTTCATAATCAGAAGCTTTACAGGTCATATCTTGAGCTGATATGCTACAAAAATGTGACGCCCACGGTCCTTAACGCAGTCAGCCAGTCGCTGACAAATTCTTTAAAATACAACACACTGCATGTAAACGATGCGCTCTTACCTTTAACAAATTACACGTCGCCATGATCCTTCAACTTATTCCCTCGCGAGATCTCGCGAGAACTTGCAGACCTTGGTGACTGAATGGCTCGTGACCGGAGTTTTGTCTTAGAGACGCGATCTCTTCAGAGTTAGTATTTGTGTAGAATGTGCCACAAAACGCCTATTTTAAATCATATATGACGGCACCGTCAAAATACATACTTTTTGATATGTCACACGTATTAATTGCTGAAAATAGTTTGAGGATGTATTAACTTAGTCCCCATTTGACATTTTAGTAAACAGTTTGTGCTGTACGTTCATGATTTTTCCAAATTGCCAAAGTAAGGAAGAAAGCGTGATCTAAAGTATCCGTATTTGGAAAGTTTTTAAGTATTATGAGCAAACTTTGCAAGTAAAGTTAGATGTCACTTCAGACAGCCCAAAACAAAGCAAGGTCATAACAAAGTTTTATTTCCAAAGCAGATGTTGCAAAACATTGGTTTAAAATGTTCATAACAAGTACCCTAATTCAAAGATTAAAAAATGTGCAGAGTTAAAGGATCATTTCTAGTAGGTGCATAACAATAGTCTGGTATGGGGGGATTAGCAATAATAGAGGACAATTTTTGGGATTTGTGTCCTGTCCCTGTCCTTCCTCTTCACACCTATGTTACTTGTAGAATGTGTTATGACACACACACGCACATGCACACATTGACTGAAAACGCTTGTCTGCGGCAAGCTGGAGCCTAACCCAGAAACACAGGGTGCAAGGCTGGAGGTGGAGGGGACACACCCAGGACGGGACGCCAGTCCATCGCAAGGCACCCCAAGCGGGACTCGAGCCCCAGATCCACCAAAGAGCAGGCCCTGGCCAAACCTGCTGCACCACTGCGCCCCCCCATGTGTAATGACCTTCTTTTATTTTTGTTTTGTCTTTGTACTCGTGGTGATCATTTTCCCCGTTTGTTTTTCATACTTTAGCCGAAACAATAAAAGAAACATTATTTCCATATAGGGGGCGTGGTGGCGCAGTGGGTTAGACTGCAGTCCTGCTCTCCGGTGGGTCTGGGGTTCGAGTCCTGCTGGGGGTGCCTTGCGACGGACTGGCGTCCCGTTCTGGGTGTGTCCCCTCCCCCTCCAGCCTTCTGCCCTGTGTTGCCGGGTTAGGCTCCGGTTCCCCGTGACCCCGTATGGGACAAGTGGCTCTGAAAATGTGTGTGTGTGTATTTCCATATAATGTATGCTGACACAATGTAAGGATTAACTGCAGTATTACTATTTTGATATTGATATTCAAGTAGGGGGGGCGTGGTGGTGCAGTGGGTTGGACCGGGTCCTGCTCTCTAGTGGGTCTGGGGTTCGAGTCCCGCTTGGGGTGCCTTGCGACAGACTGGCGTCCTGTCCTGGGTGTGTCTCCTCCCCCTCCGGCCTTCCACCCTGTGTTGCCAGGTAGGCTCCGGCTCCCCACAACCCCGTATGAGACAAACGGTTCAGAAAATGTGTGTGTGTATTCAAGTATAGGCTATTACATTGATCGAGTGTAAGTTAAACTTAGAAGATGCAGTTTAATTACATTTACAGTACATTTATTCATTTAGCAGACGCTTTTGTCCAAAGCGACGTAAATCTCAGCAAAAGTACAATTTATGCATTACATTAAGAGAAAGAGACATAGCTGCAGACATGTGACTCAAGTAAACTTAGTTTGTCACCTACCACTTGCTGCACCGAGGTTCATCGTTCAAGTAGGCGCACAAAATACAGGATAGACAAATCCTGATACCCTCCTACCAATGTTTTTTTTTTAATAATATAAGATGCACAAGCAAATAAAAATAATGCCAGATTAGTGGCTGAATAAAGGCTTTATATGGTGAAATTCAAATAAAATCGGTATTTTTAATATTTATCTGTCATTTGAGTGAAATTTGACACCCAAAAAATGACACAACAAACTTGCAAGCAAGCAATGTAATGTTTATTTTAAATTTGTGACAATGAATAATAATTGGTATTAAAGTGTATGCATTAGTATCTTGACAAAAGCATGTCTCCATATTAGACAAATATACATGGCCTACCAGATTTATCAATGAAACTGCAATATTTGTTGTATTGCAGTTGTATTACAATGACAATTACAGTACATTTATTTTACAATGGAAAAAACACATTTTACTGAGTTCTGTGATTGATTCTCTCTACTCCTACATGTAGAGTACTGAAATCTTGATTTACCTGTATCTTAAATCCAAATACCAACCAACCAATGTCAACAACCACTTTATTAAAATAAAATGTTTATATATTCTTACACTGCAAAATTAAAAAGCAATGGAATATTACCTGTAAGTATAAATTGTTCCTGTTACAGTCAAAAAGCACAGATATTATCAAAAAATCCTTTGGCCCATTTAAATCACCTTGGCTCCAGGTTGTTTTTGCTTTCAATAATTACTTGAGGCACAATGCATTCAATCTAAGGTAATTTAAATATACAGGATTTTTTTACAGTATTTACACTACATATTTACACGCAGGTTACATTATCCTTTTTATTGTATTAACAGTACTGTTTTACAGCAAATAATTGCTAGAAATAAGTGCGTATACTTGGCAGTGACCAGGCTGGTCCCAAGATTATGCTACTTTGTCTCGGAGAACAGCTCGGCCTATTCTGTCTGTGCAAATGAAATGAAAACAAAATTGCACTATTAGGCATCTCTGATCTTTGGCTGCAGATCGTGAAGCCTGTCCATCTTTGCGTCGCTCAGCAGTGACACATTCGTCTGGGTTTCACCGCCTCCTCTGAGGAGTGTACAACATTGGGCACAAAACCACTTTTGACCCCCTCCCAGTCCTCCTTAATAGATATTTCGCCCTTCTTCAAGAGCTCATAGATGTCCCTGGTGAGGATGGTGAAAGACTCCTCCACGTTGAGCCCGTCTTTCGCAGACGTCTCTATGTATTTCATCCCAAACACTAAGGCCATTTTCTCCGCTTCCTCTCGGGTCACCTGCCGCAAGTGCCCGAGGTCACATTTGTGGCCCACAAGCATAAATACCGTCTGAAAAGGCTGCATGTGCATTCTGGCTTCATCCAGCCAGTTTTTAAGGTGCTGAAAAGATCGCCGGTTGGTCAAGTCAAAGACGAGCAGACCTCCCACTGAATTGCGGTAATAGGAGCGAGTTATGGACCTGCAATGAATGAAAGGATCAGGAAGAAACAAGCCTATTATTACAAACAATTAACTGCTTTGTATTCGGATCCAAACGATTACGTTTGTTTTCTTCGTGTTTTAAAAACGCTAATGTGCTTTACATGTAACGTTTTAAAGTAGATAATTGAGCAAACACACACACACACAGTAAATCTCAGCAGGTGAAAAAAGTTTGTTTTTGAAAAACTCAGTATTTTTCGCGCACGACATTAATTAAACTGTCATGGAACTAGGGGAAAAAAAGAAAACTTTGATGGAATACCTGAATCTCTCCTGGCCTGCAGTATCCCACAGCTGGAGTTTGATGCGCTTGCCTGGTTCGATCTCAACCAAGCGGGCAAAGAAGTCAACCCCCACCGTCGGGTCGGACACATCGGTGAACCTCCCCTCGGTGAATCGACGCAGCAAGCAAGATTTCCCAACTGTCGAATCTCCGATCACAATTAATCTAAACTGGTAAATCCAAATTGCTTCCATCGCAACATCCCAGTTAATCTGAAAATTAATGACACTGCTGGGCACGGCACATGACTAGGCAATCAAACAACAGATTTAGTAAATGCGTACGTACGTCACTGACGAAGCAAAACACAGTAACAAAGCGATACCTGCGACGTTTACGACTTTCTGCTCACACGCGTTCTTTTTGCGTTTCTAACACAGCATCTAAAAAGGTTAAGCACTAAGATTTAAAAGAATGTTGCGCCACTGTGACGATTTACTTCCAGCGTGTTCGTCCAAATGTGGCATTACTGCAGATATCACATCATCCTTTCCTTTTTCTTGCCACGTCTTGTGTATTTAAGTGCTTTGTAATTTAACATGTCAGTCCCTCCTGTGATCCGTGAGGATAGTGATACGCGAATGACGAATAAACGGGTAGAAGTTTAGTTTAAACGCACAACTATTGTCGACAATCTTTTTCTCCTTTTCTTTTGGCAATGACGTAGTTTCACCCGAGGACTTTTACAGACACCAGCAGTGAACAACGTAGTAGTAGTCAACTCCACCTACGTGATCACCAGACACTACTTGCTATGGGGAAGGAGTTGTCACTTCAGCACCACGGTAGAGTTTGGTTGAGATGCAGCACTACTAAATAGTGCGGAACTGCTTTTTTGACTGATTGATTGAATATCCAATCACAAGGCACGATAGCGCCCGGATTTTCTTATTTCGTCCAATAAAATGAAAGAACAGTTTCCAAAGCGGAGAGTCGGTTTTATGCGGTTGGATGGATTTTTTGATGTATACACATGATTAAGCTATAAAATGATTTATATTTTTCTTCAAGGTTAGCAATAGCGAACTTAAAATGGATGGAAGGCAACAATTGAGCTATACAGGTACAATACATATTACTATTTAATCGTATTTTTAGTTGACGGCATCATCATGCTACTGTCTCTGCGGCTATTAGCATGATTAGCTCTTTTGTTGAGATCTGATACTACTGTCTTACTGAGACAAACGATATTGTTCTCGGTACAGGAGGTAATCTCTGAGACTCTTGTAAAAAAAAATAACTTGACTTCTAATTGCTTGAATTGTCGTTCCTTAGTTTATGGGCAGTTTTATTCGTTGGTGTGACTACGATACCAGGTACTAGTTTAACGCGCCAGACGACCCGGTCTCATCGTGGCCGGCACGTGCGCGAAGCCACGCGCGTCGATTGGACGGATGTTCTGTCCTCGCGCTCGCATCTTTTCCATTAAGTTCGGTGTTTTGATATTTTAATTCTACAGCGGTGGAAGATTCAATCATGAGCCATGTAATGAAAAATAATTACAGTAAATATAGTTTTATCCCTTCATGTAATTTACAGATTTGTTGAGTACAGCACAGAGACATCGTGTATCATATCATGATCATCATGTATATATGTACCTGAGATTTTCCACTTTTAAGTTGTAACAAAACGTTGTGTCGATTTTGACGTGGAGCAGCGGTGCGGATGATGCTGGCCGAACACGAAGTTCGTCCAAAGGGAAGTTTAAATGACAGTGAAAAGGGAGACTGTCATTCCCGGTCACGTGAGTACATGATCAGTTCTTACTGTTTATTTTGCGGGTTCGCGGCGATACGACCGTAAATTAACGTCTCCGTCGCGTTATGGATGTGGAATCCGTACGACGTTCTGAACGTGTTGAGCTAAACTGTCACTAGAACGTCTCATATATACATCACATTCCAGCAACACGATACATCAAGCATGTTTTCACACACTGTCACTGTTTTCCCAAAGTTTCTATGTCTAGCAAACCCTTTTAGAAAGCATAGAATTCATGTAAAACATCCCTTGCCCGCTAGTAGACGTCTAACATCTACTTTTCTGGGTGAAAGTGCCTATTTTAAACTTGTTGCTTTCCAGAACACCAGTCCTCATACACATCAGTCAGTTATATATATTATATGTGTGTTTTTCTTAAATGTCTTACATGGCTATGAATATAAACGCTTTAGCAAACGTCGGCGAAACGTTGATTTAAAATGTAAGGTTTTTGGATTTGGTGACGGTGTATCAGTCTGTGTTCCTGTTGTTACAGAGGAGCGCTTACCTGTTAAGGTGCTTGGGGGTAGTCGTCTGGTAGAAAGACTTATCTGAAGTTCAGAGGCCAGAGATGTAAGAGCCAAAGCACTGTGGGAAAGTGCCCCTCCTCTGTGGCGCTTGCACTCAGCTGCTGGTTCTGACAAGGCTCAAATTCCAAGGAAGATTACAGCCCCTGCTCTCCCTGCACTTCAGCTTGGACGCTGCCGGTTAATTATTCAGCCTGGTTGCTCTAAAGTTTAGTCCACTGGACGACACTCCTTTTTCACTGTCCTTTTTCTTACTGTAACTGTTTCTAGCTCTGCTACGGAAGAAGATGAGTGTCAAGGAGCTGGCCCTGCCATCTGCCAGCAGTGGAAGAGGCACATTCATATGCAGACTGAATACTTTCAAACTAAAAGAAATCTTCACATGGTGAGCAAACACTTCACTTACCCTGTCCATACAGTATGTGTGAAGGGATATAGTCCAGACAAACTGGCATGTTAAATTTTCACTGGGAGAACATTTGGGCTTTAAAGTATTCTGTATGTATTCATTTTTATGTCACATGAAGACTAGCATTTTGTCCAGTGTCTGAAAGTATTCCATGTTGCCTTGACCTAGTGAAGTCTCAACACAGAAATGTCCTTCAACTCTGTACTGTGTGTGAGTTTTTCTTTTTTTTTTCCCCCCTGGGTGCATGTCTTTGTAACTGGACGTCCAGTGAGAAGCCAAACTCGCCTCTCTGCACGTGTTTGATGACTATGAGCGTAGGCATGCTAATGTGATCTCACATGAGGACTGTCTGTCTTTCCCCAGGCAGCTTCTGAAGACATTAGCTATGGGCCAGGGACTGTCACTCTTGATCTGTGGGACAGCAATCACCTGTCAGTATCTTGCTGAAAGAAAGGTGGAGACCCCCATGCTGCAGAGTTTCATGAATTATGCTCTCCTCCTCCTCACCTACACAACCACTTTATCCTTCAGAAAGGGTAAGGGAGGCCATTGATGTTTTACGCTGAGCAGTTTTTTAAAAACTGAGCTTAAAGATGATCTTTGGAAGCACAGATTCGGTGTTTAATACAGATTAATACCTTAGTGGAGCAGGATCTTTTTCTGTGTGACCCAGCAGTAGTCATAGATTTAACCTTCCTTGACCACTCAAATTTGCATTCCTGAAAGCAGGTGTAGATGTTTTTGCTCACCCTCCAAAATTCAAAGAGCCATAAATCTTGTGTATGAAATTGAAGTTCTAGGCATGGTAGACAAATGTCCGGGTAAACTCTAAATCAGACTGCATTAAGAGATTTCCGGATGAAGGGTATTTGTGGCTTACATTTATTAGGTTCTGTTTTGGATGTGAGAGTTATCTGACCACCCCCCTTTATCCTGTGTAATAGTCCAATTACTTGTGTAGTTTATATAAGCTTCCTGCTGCAAAGGTGTTGGTAGTTATTTGTCTCTCAACGGTCTTCTGAGTAATAATTGCCATGAGCCTTTGTTTTTGCTTTTTCTTTTAACACAGGGGATGGAAATATTTTGCACATACTAAAGACAAAGTGGTGGAAATACCTACTGGTGGGCATTTCTGATGTTGAAGCAAACTATGCGGTAGTGAAGGCATACCAGTTCACCACTTTAACAAGTATACAGGTTAGAACTCTGTGTTTTGTCAAACAGTATATCCTTTATCCTCTTCTTGAATGCTTCTGTAAAGTTGTGGTTCCATTAGAATAATCAGTCTGGTCTTGGTGTCCTGCATCTAGCTGCTGGACTGCTTTGTGATCCCTGTGCTGATGGTGCTCTCCTGGATCTTTCTGAAGACCCGCTTCAAGCTTGTACACTATGTGGGTGTGGCTGTGTGTTTGCTGGGGGTGGGTGCCATGGTTGGAGCTGACTTGATAGCTGGACGGGACCAGGGGTCAAGTAAGTGATTGTAACCCATGGTTTGTTTAGAAATGATTCTAAGGACCTTTGTTATTACATAACATAGTTTCTTTCTTGCTCAGCTGGCAGCTTTATCGAAGATGACATGGTACTGAGCCCCCTTTTCAAAACAAAAAGACTGTATTTTCTCTTTTCTCATCCTTTTCATCCAATTTCCCTTTATGTTTCATGTTTTGAGTGTCTCTTTTGATAAATGCTGCCAGCTCCTTTGCTTCTTCAGTGTCGGTAGTTAAAGAGTACAGTGTGTGTGTGTGTGTGTGTGTGTGTGTGTGCGTGCGCGCGTCTGTGTGTGAATCAAGCTGCTTTTCAGGACTGCTATGCAGGCCTTATTAGGCACCTGGCTTTAGGACATCCAAAGTTCAAAAGAACAATCCCAAGATTATTGCTAAACCCAAAGGTTTAGTGAATGTAACATAGGAATCTGACAGCTCACCATCTCAGAGCAGATAATTTCTTCCCTTTTATACTTAATTATCCGGTGAATAGAAGACTACAGTGTTTAATGAACCAGAGAGAAAATTCCATTGTTAGAGTCCATTATTATACTGTTTTATTGAAGAGATTATGTAGAACAACACAACTTTTTACCTTGTAGAAATCATTGCTCTGCATTCAAAATGAGCATGATTTCTCAGCAGTATTATACCTGAAGTTTAAAATGGCAGCCTCCTTCATACACGTCAACTGTAAGACAGAAATGCTTTCTGGACATATCTTTTTGTAGAACACATATCAGTTAGTTTAGTGTTTCAGTCCAGTTCTTTACTGTGTGTTTCCTCCCTCCATAGGCAGCGATATCTTGCTGGGAGATGGCCTGGTGCTCATTAGTGCTACCTTGTATGCGGTCTCTAACGTGTGCCAAGAGTACACCGTGAAGAACCTGGGAAGGGTGGAGTTCCTTGGCATGATTGGACTCTTTGGGACCATTATCAGTGGAATTCAGCTGTAAGTTTTGTCCATTTTACGGTTATAATAAGAATAGGATATTACCAGGCTGGTCATTGTACTAAGCAAACATAAATAAACCATTTTTGGTGTTGCATTTGATGTTGCAGGAGCATTCTTGAGTACAGTGCACTGACACAGATCTCTTGGAACTGGGAAATTAGTAAGTAAAGCTGTTATTGTTATTCTTCCTCTTCTTCTTCTTCTTCTTATTATTATTATTATTATTATTATTATTGTTATTGACAATTGGCATTTAACTGTAGTCTTTGGTACAAGGCTCCTTACAGTGTTAAATATGTGTTCTTAACTGTTCAATTATTTACTCATCTAAAGTGCCGTGCCACATTGTTACATTATATTACAAGTTGTGTAGAATATCCATGCAGCCATCCAGTCATTCATACCGTTATACTCACGCGAATGACAGATAGATATTTCAGTTCACCCAAAACATGGACTTCAAATACAAAAAACATGACATACAGAGCAATAACATCCTCAAAATGAAGGACATGGAAGACTACAGAAAAAGCGTAAACCACATCACAGCCACCATACAAGCCTCTGTCTCAGGTCTCGTATACCCACATAACTATGCAGAAGCCTCACATAAGTGTCATATTTTTGTCTTGAATATTTTTATTTTGTGGGTTTGGTTCTTATTGTAGTGATTACAATTATTTTCCACTAAATTTTGCTTTATATCTCAATAAAAGCAGGATACAGCCCTTCCAGTGTAGTTCTACCGATAGAATTGTCTTGCTGGGTTTTGTACGGGGCTTGACATTAACACCCGCCAAATGCACGTAGAAAACAGCAATGGTGGGTAACTCCATCACCTCTACTAGCCACTTTGGCGGGTGACATTTTGATGACATGAAAAAAACATGTAGTTCACAAAACTCTGCTTAGACAATTCAAATCAACTTAATGGCATCCTAAATAATACTACAACACCCATGAGCACTTGCTGCACAATGTGCGCACACATACTATTGGGTGCTTTGGCATTAGACTCCAGCAAGAGAAGGAGGGAAGAAAAGTTGAAAATGTGGCAGCATATTAAGGGCATGAAAAGACCAGATAACTTAGTTTACATATAATACTATTGTCAGTGTGTACAGCTAAACTCATTTTTGTTCAAATAAATGATCAAAAAACGCAGTTACAGTCTCCAGTTACCAGTCTCCATTTTGGCTAGTAAAAATGCTGACTGGCTAGTGACTTTGGAAAATCACTAGCCACAGTGGCCGGTGAGCCAAAAAGTTAATGTCAGGCCCTGGTTGTGTAATTATAGCCAGTGTTAAGTAGTGAAATAAGTTTATGCTTTTTATATATTCTGGTAATAGTTTAACATTCTTGAGTGAAATTCGTTGGCTCTGGGCCTTATTTTTCCAATTTATATGGCAATTTTTGTCTCTTACAAACAGTTCTCAGGAATACATTTTTTCTGTAAATAAAGGTGCTAGTGAACATGGAATTTATTTGCATGGTTATTTGTCAGCTGCATAAAAATAGAAAATATTGTATTTTAATGGTTAAAGTAAGTCCTGTTTCACTATGTGAGGAGAGTGCTCTTTAAACTTATTTAGAATGTATTTAGATTGAACTAAATAAAAATATACATTACAGAAAGGATAGATAAAGTACAACTTTTGTGTTCAGGTACCCTGCTCAGTTTTAATTGTCTAACGAGCCACTCTGACCATTCAGAAAGAGAGATACTAATCTTGATCTGGTATTTCCACAGTCCTGCTGTTTGGAGCCTACACAGTCTGCATGTTCCTGCTTTACAGCTGCATGCCCGTGGTAGTCAGGTTGACCAGTGCTACAGCTGTCAACCTTTCCTTGTTGACCGCTGATCTCTTCAGCCTCTTCTGTGGCCTCTTCCTCTTTCACTACACTGTGAGTAAAGATACCCATAGCAGGACAAAGTTCTATAACAAGGCAAATGGTCCTGCTTTTGTTCACTGATGTAGAATGTCATTTTTTATATGCTGGTGCAGTTATAATGTTGCCTGTAATAAATTATGTCCTTCCAGTTTGACTCCCCCAAAACTCTCACCTTCCCACAGTTCTCAGGCCTGTACATTGTGTCCTTTGTGGTGATCACCGTGGGGTTCATCACCTTCAACACAGTGCCCACGGTCTTGCCGGCTGCCCGGCCAGAACATGAAGATGAAGGGTCTCCAAATTCTTCAGCCAGTAGGGATGCTGCTGTCACACAGGAAGGTGAAGGGATCGAAAGTTCGCTTGAAGTGGAACCATGTGAACACACCTGGGTGACAGAAAAAAACACTAAACTTTAGCTTTCCTTAAGTCTTCCTGGAATATTCTAGGAAGTACTGTATGTGCACTAGGAAAAAGTGCTTTTCAGCAAAAAGAAGGCATGTAGTAAACAACATCCTCTATCATTTCCAAGAATGCCAAGAAACTTTGTATTTCGCAGTATGACTTCGTTAAAGAAGTGAAACAGAACAGAATTTTATAATCTGACTGAAATTGTAGGGCAATGTGGATAAAGAGTATATTCTGAGATTTTTTTTTTTAAGTGAAGTAAGGATTAAATAGCACTTAAATACATCTCAAGTGAAGGTAAATAACTACATTTATTCATTTAGCTGATGTTTAGTTAAATCTTTCAGTTGAACCTTTCTTTAAAATCAGTATTTTTACAGACTAAAATGTTCTGCTATATGATTTTAAAAAAAAAAGAAAAAACATTTTTATTATGTATAATGCCAAAGGTGAACAAATATGAAGTACAGTCCAGTTTTTGTCTGTCTTGTAATCAATGCCTGAAATGACAGGCTGTTGAAAGTATATGAGGCATTAATGTTTAATGCGGTTATTTTTCATTCATGTCTTTGTGGTTTTAGGTCTATGATGCCTAGTTATCTCATGTTGTCTGATCTACAAAGAATTTCTAATGTAATTACATAAATGTGAGACTGATTATTGTCAAATATTGTTGATTATTTAGTGAACCAAACTAATTGCTGATGAGTATTAAATTTCAAAGTAACTTAACATGTTTTGTGGAAGGACTAAAAAAAATGAATTAACTGGGGGAATGGAGCAAGATTATTCCTTCATCAAAGGATACTGGATTCCTTGTTATCAAGGCTTTGTCAAACATTTATTGAAAAGTTCATTAGCTTGCTGTCTCAAATACAGAACTTCAGATTTAACATCCAAGAAGGGAGAATCTACTATTGGAAGTATGGGACACAAAGTTTTATATTTTTGTATGCTTTGTTACTGTAAACCAAATATATCCACATTCACTGTAAAGGACTTTTTTTTAAGTTTTTATATTTATGGTATATTGGCATTATCACAGGACTTGTAAAACACTATAGTAAATAGTTCATACAAACCAGTTTGTTTTAATGACTCATCCCAGTGCATTGTGTGTGTGTCTTTACAAGTGTAAATTTAAGCATACATGCATGTGTTTTCAAAGTTTCTTGCATAAATATCATATGCTTCAGATAAAAGTGTAACATGGGGAGGGATGAGGAGGATGAGTGCCCCTACTGACATTTACATTTATTCATTTAGCAGATGCTTTTCTCCAAAGCGGTGTACATGTCATAGAATATACAATGTGTGCATTACATTAGCAGGAAGAAAGACATAGATGCAGATGCGTGATACAGGTGGTCCCCGATTTACGATAGTGCAGCTTTTGATTTTTTCAATTTTATGAGGGTGAGATGGCAATAGACATTCAGTAGAAACTGTACTTCGAATTTTGAATTTTTCCCCGGCAAGCAATATGTGGTGCGATACTCTCGCGCGATGCTCGGCAGCGACAGTGATCCGCATCCTCCAATCTGTCACATGGTTGTGTTTTATGTATCTATAACGTCACAGAAATGCCCTTCTGTGTCTCCTGCTAATGGTGGGAAGAAGAAGAGGGGACCAATTACTCTTGAGGAGAAACTCAGATTGCCCAGTATAAAGGCAGCAAGCCTGTAATGGCCATTGCATATATGCTAGGCTATGATGTTCAGTAGGTTAGGTGTATTAAATGCATTTTTGACTTACGATGGATTTCGCGGAACGTAACCCCATCGTAAATTGGGGACCACCTGTACTTAAGTGCAGTTAGTTTCTTTCCACCATATGAACCAATGTTCACCACGTGAGTAGCTGGCATCAGACTTTAGCAGAATATCCACAATTCCTGATCTCCTTCCGGGTGTTTTTTTTTTGGAGATACATATAAACACTTGTTAAAGCAAAGCTGATTTGTCCCTCTCGCTATATGCATGTAACATTATTGAGTACTGTGGCTAATGTGTTTTGCTCCCACTACCTGACACGTTGTTATGCCACTGCCTTTAAATAGACTGAATCATTTCAGGTTCTGGTGAGAAGACTTTGGTCTTGACACACCACAGACTGAGAAGGCTGATCTCAAAGGAGACAAAAGACCTGAACAATCTTTCCAGGTCGAGTTCCCTTTTTACCCCCTGTCGGATGGAAAGGACCATGACCCTTTAATAAACTTGCTTCCTGCAGGCTGAAGCCCTATATAACTGTACAGCTAATGCATTAGATAAATTAGTCCTAAATTACCTTAATGGGACAGTGTTCATGGGAATTACAAAATGAGAATGGATATATTTTCATTGCACTGCTGATAGTAATAAACATCATTATCATCAAATAAAGCGAGTTTAATTTGTACCTGGGCACGTTAGAAACCAAGTAGACCAATCTAGTAACTGTTTAATACCAGTTAATAGCTTAGTTTCGGTTTATTCGATAATTCTTGTCTGCTGGTGTGAATAAATAAAATATGTCTCGCAATGGCATCACATTCAATTGCGTTCTGCTGGGTGCAAAAGCGCCGGAGATTCAATGGTCGCTTAGCGACAGCAGCTCAATAACGGAGACCGGGTACCAGAGACAGGGAGTGGTGTGAATGTAAAACATCTCACATTGCCGTGGAGAAGCTGGAATGCAGAACCAAGAAATCGGCAATGACCTGGTCGATCTAACGGATTGTACGTGTCACTCGGTTCATATTGGGGCGCTTTCGTGAAAAATAATAAATATATAAGATCTATGAAAAGATTAAATAATCAGACGCGATGTCGAACGAATTACAATTCTGACTTCGCGGCATACACCCGAGTTTTATTGTCCGCATCGAGATGAAAAATCGCCGATACTACTCTGACTCTTTGTTGCTGTGAACGTAGGAAAAGACGTGTGCAGGGAAGGTTGTCCTTGGACACCATTCATTCATAAGCTCCTTACAGCCATTGTCGTAGCAGGGCGCGCCACGCAGAGCTCGCAGGGTAAAAGGGCGATGAACCCACAAGCGAGCCGCCGGTAACCTAAATAAGGTCTCATGAGGAAGGAGTCGGTCGTGGTGCAGACAGTGAGTGGACTATTACTACTAGTTAGAAGCTTGTGTTTTTCTGGCGTTTCTTCTAGCCCATCGCAGCTCCGCGGCATAGCAATGGAATGGTGAGTGCGGCTGAGCCCGGCTCAGGCTCTGCTCTCCTCTCTCTGTCTGTCTCGGTGAGAACTGTGCATCATGGAGGAGAGCCGGGCAGCACTACCTGCGACACACTGAACGAACGCACGGAACACACCGATCACTCAGAACACATCCACCACCAGCACACTGACTGGAGACACCGAACACACCGATCACACGAGGGCTCTCGGCATCGCGTCCGCGGTACCGTGCGTGCGTCCTTCCCGTTTTCTGCGACCGCACTTATTAATGAGCACATGTAAGTCGTACGTTGTGTTGCAGTTGTTTGTGCAGCGCGTGTTAAGATGCTTTAGCTGATGCCTGTTGTGTCTGGTTTGCAACCGAAAACGCATCATCAGGTCATCGGAAAATCCACCCGTAAACCAAACTAAACGATTACGTCTGGCGTTTTGCTGTGACATCTAGTTTTAAATGACTGGTGGCAGAGTAAAAATAATCTAATGAAATTTTAAAAGCAGTCGTTTAAAAAGCGGAATTTTCTTTTTCTTGGTAATCCACGAGCTGTGAGGATATAGGGAAGCTTCATCACTGAGATTTGACGGTGACATGCACGATCTCTGTTATGAAAGAATCTTCGTCTATTACTATTTACAGTAATTGGCGGAATTTTGTCACACTTGTATTTTAACACAGAGCTAAAAGCTCACCATTGAGAATATTTCGACTAAGCCTAAGGCATCGAGGAGAAACAAGCGAAAATGAAGCACTTTCTACGGTAGGTAAAATCTTTTTTGTTGTTCTGTGTATATTATAGATCTATTAGATGTGTGACCCAAAGCGGAATGCGCACCTTTGTCATGCTTTTTATCCACAACCGGAATACATGTGCAATTTGAAGCAGTATTTAAGTCACATCAGCGTAATAAATGCCTTTCATTGCATTATTTTACCCTTCGTTTTATTTCAGGTGCAACAATCAGAATGCTTAAGTGAGCACAATTTGCCAAATGTTATCTCACGTTTATGTTAGGTGAGATAAAATTAAATATATGAGCGTAATTTCAAGGGAAAGGGACTCTGTTAACTCGACGGGACGGTAAATAGGAAAACATTGATATTGAAACAGATAAACCTCATTTTATATATATGGCCATTCTTGATTGTAACGTTACCATTTTTTATAATCGACAGTCATCCAGTGAAATACCTAACCAGTCATTTTAGCCTTTTTCCCTGCAACCAGTCGTTTGTAAAGTATATCTTAAAGGCTATGTTAATTTCTGGGATGCTGGCTTCAAAGAAAGCAAATGTTGCGCATATGTGATATCATATATGGGCAGCGGGTAGCTTAGCCTAAGCGGCCTGGTAAATTGTCTGACGAAGTCCTAAGAGCAGCTTTGCTGTTGCAGCCCGGAGAAAGTACTTGAAATATTTATGTAGAAAGCAGTGCCTGCATACGTAGGTAAAGCGTAAAACTGACGAACTAAAAACGGTGTGGTAAGAAGCGCGAGCCGGTGATTAGTACGAGACGAGTGACACTTGTTACGCTTGTGCGTTCGTCTATTGACCGCTTTGTTAGGTTAGCTGGTCGTATTGTGGCTGTCCGAACAGCTGTCCTGTTTCGTTTAAGTGAATTTTTTCTGTCGTTCACAATTATGGTGTCAGGCTGCGGTTGCTTCGCCTCCACCTCCCTGGCCGTGTATCTCCTCGTTCCATCAGGGTTTTCTTTTACGTGCGCGCTCTCGACACCTGTCTAACGAGGCCAGCGTGCGCGCTCCCCACATCTGCTTCGGGAGGATCTCGTGAGGGTCTAGCGTTGTTCCTCTGTTTTTGGCCAAGCCCAGCGTCCATCTTCGCTGTTTTCCTATTACAAAAACAGCTGTGAAGTGGCTGACTGTTTCTGGCCAAAACCGTCAGGGTTAGGTTGGTTTCTGTGTCTAAAGTTGGCTTGATGCAGAAAAGCCCGGAAAACCTTAACGCAACAGTCAGCTCTTCCTGCACCCTGGCTCTGCAGCAACAGTGTGGTCACTTCTGCAGAGGAGAGGCCTGTTTCAGCTGCTGCTGTCCACTGTTCTCTGCATTTCCAGGCTGAGATTACTAGAGCCAGCACTTCATGGCTGACTGAAGTGTTGGGTGGGATGATATTTCAGAAGAAAGCACATGTAAGCTTTCTCATACTTACAAGCAGCTGATAGTGTAGTGGTTAGTGCTCCTGCCTTTTGACCCAAAGGTTATAGGTTCAAATCCACTCTCTTTCCAGTTGTAGAACCCTTGAGTGAGATACTTGCTCCAGCTGAGTGGCTAAGTAGTTCTAGGTGTCTTGCCTTAGCGAGAAGTGTCTGCTGAGTGAATAAGTTTCTTTGTGATCAAAAGGTCTATGAGTCGCAGAGAACATATGCTGTTTTACCCTTCAGCTGGGCAAAGTATAGTAAATGCATCAGTAAAGATGCCCGGTTTTGTAAATGGTGAAAACAGTAATACATGCAGGACTTTGGAAGTTTATTTTTTAATGATTATGATTTAATTCTTAAATGCTGCTTATACACAGGGGGTGCGGTGGCGCAGTGGGTTGGACCGCAGTCCTGCTCTCCGGTGGGTCTGGGGTTCGAGTCCCGCTTGGGGTGCCTTGTGACGGACTGGCGTCCCGTCCTGGGTGTGTCCCCTTCCCCCTCCGGCCTTACGCCCTGTGTTGCCGGGTTAGGCTCCGGTTCCCCGTGACCCCGTATGGGACATGCGGTTCTGAAAATGTGTGTGTGTGTGTGTGTGTGTGTGTGTGTGTGTGTGTGTGTGTGTGTGTGCTTATACACATGTGGTTGGAGCCAACAATTTCAGGTTCTCAGGTGTGTGAGTAAGCGTTATAACAACAAAGTCCATGAAATCTTCAGCAATCAGAAATTTCCTGTGTTAGGAATAAATATGCATTGGTTTATTCCCTCAAAGCTCCATTTACTGTCACTTGTATTCTCTGGTAAGTAAACACAAGTTGCACTAGTTCTTACTGCTGTCCCATTTACACCAAGATCTTGCCCTTGACATGGGTGACATGGCACGGACTTTTTTTTTTGGTAGTTGGCGTTTTTCTTCTGTAACGCACTGTGCTTCCGCATTTCCTTTATCCACCCTAGGGTCCTTGCACAGTTCTGTGTTTTCCTGTACTGCAAATTCTTGTGGAGAACCTTCAAGTTTGTGGTCCGAAAGGTCACAGGCCGATGTGAGCTGCAGCGCATTTGTTACAACAACAAACCGGGTGCCCGCAGGACACTCAAGATTGGTAATTAGCTATACTACCTTGCATCTAAAATATGTAAATCAGTCTTGAAATTGCTGACCAATGTCCATATGTTGCATCTGTTGTGTCAGGGTGCATTTGACATCATTTTCTTTTTCATTGGTAGTGGAAATTAATTTCAAACTTGTTGATATAGAGCTCCTACAAGCTGCTTACTCTCTGACTTGCATTTTGTATTATATGTGTGTTATAGTTTTCTCCTGCTTTGATCACAGTGGAACAGAAATACTCTTGTTGTTCACAGTCTGTACTTCAGATGGTTTGTAATTCAAACAGAAATACTCAGATCTTTTCTAAATTTGTAAGCAGATTCATCAGCTAGGTCTTCTTTTGTTTTCACAGAGTCTTCTCTCAAGTTCTCTAAGAGTGAGGTGAGTGGGAGTCCTGGGTGCAGTCTTGTTTTACATTTCATAGCAGAACTTAAAAGGCTGAATCTTTTGAGCAGCTCTGTATGTGATGGATCTCATCCGTGTTTACAAATTTATGCCTGCAGGGCATTAGTGTGGCAAAGTGATTTCTCTCTTTTGCCCTTGAGTGAGTTTGTACTGCAGTGCGTTCATTTTCGGTGCTTCCTCCCTTTCTGCCCAAGCTCCTGCAGTCTGCTGTCAATGTCCATCCAGACTTGGTTGAGAAGACCATTGACAGCATCATGGCTTTAAAGAAGATTAACCCTGACACAAACCCACAGTAAGTTATGGTGACACCGAGTCAACAATAAAAAAAATATGGTGTATGGTGGTTGGAGAATTGTGGTTTACACCATGTTCATTACTGTAGTTTTTATCCAGGGTGAAAACTGAAATGTCTCTTTTCACACCTGAGGTGCACTTGTTTCCATTTATGTAACCAAGGTCTCTCTTTTTTTCCTGTCCTGAAGCTATGGGCTCCGATTCAGTGAAATGCTCTGTCTCCACTCAGGTTGGGGATCTCCCTCCAGGCCAGCCTCTTGCAAATCGTTGGATATCGGAATCTTGTGGTAGAGGTGGAGAAGTTGCGTCGAGAGCCATATGACTGCGAGAACCTAGAGCATGAGGAGATGTTACTGAAGGTAGAGTTCACTCATGGGCCCTAACACCTGCCATTGCAAGCACAGGCACACCACCCGCTGTCACAGGCATCTGGTGTTAATAGTCTGTGTTTACTTTTCTCCTATGGCTTACAATATTTTATGTGATTTGTTATAGCTCTGGAAGACTCTGCGCCCTGAATCCCCCCTCAGCGGCCGCATTTCCAAGCAGTGGTGCGAAATCGGTTTCCAAGGCAATGACCCCAAGACTGATTTTAGGGGCATGGGACTCCTGGGCTTATACAATCTCTTGTGAGTGATTTGTGCACTAATATGAAACAAAGTAAATGTGAGTTGTTTACTGAAACCCAATCTACTGTACTGGTTTAAACAATGACAATACCTCTGTTTCTATTCCTATAACCACAGATATTTTGCAGAGCATGACAAGGCCACTGCTCTGCAGGTGCTGCATGATTCCCTGCAACCCAAGCACAGGTGAGTCCTTCTGCTGCTGCATGGCAAAGTGTATAGATGTCAAATTTTGATAAGTGGTCTTCTCCATGCATTTCCATTGATGTTTTATTCATCCCTGTGCTGTAGAAAAGTGAATTGCTTTTATGTTTTACATTTTATTAATACAAGAATGATTAAAAATGTATTTTTTCATGCAGTTTCATAAAGGCAATTGCCTCCAAAAGTTTGAGGTCTACATTATTATGTAACTTTTTCTCATTAGTGTCCCAGTCTGAGCAGTCCCAGCATTAAATCACAGTCTTTTGGTCCTTTCATTTTGCTTGCATGCCTAGGACCATATCCAGAGGAGAAACCAGGTACCAGGTCCTCTCTCTCTCAATCATTCCACTTTTAAGCTCTCTTTTATTCACATTTTCTCATTGCATTGATTTTTCTTATGTTTTTCCATAGTTCTTCTTTCAACAACACATGCTAAGTTCATGCTCTTACCTTTTTCTGAGTAAAATTTTAGAATCAAGATTTCAGGTATGGGATTGTATCTGTGTAGAGAAGGCTGTTTGTATCTGACAGGCAAAGGCTGGTTGATGATTCTCTCACACACCATTATTTCCATTACTTTCACAGTAACATAAGCAAAATTGAGTGGGAGAAGAAGAAGTTCGATAAAGCAATTGGGTAAGTATCTCCTGCCCTTAGCATTACACAGGAAAAGATACATGCATACATATTGTCTGAAGACGCTTGTCCCAAGTGGAGTCGCACTGAACCAGACACAATGTTTTAATTTCCTCAAGCAAAATCTAACTGTTATTATTCGGAGCATGAATGAAGAAGTAAGAAGTTATTTCACTTAAAAAATTAACAAAGTTATTCAACACCATCTGGCGCTGTATGAAAAAGTAACTGCCCGTCAACACTTCATAACCTGCTGCACCCACCTTTAGCTAAAATAACTGCAACCAAGCACTTGCTATTATTCAATATCATTCATTTGCATCGCAGTGCAGGAATTAAGGCCCATGCTTCATTGCAGAACTACTTAAATTAAAAAGTATTGGTGGGTTTTCCAGTGTAAACTGCTCGTTTCGGCTCCAAATGGTTTTTCACAGAACTGTACACACAAACCAGGCCATAGTAGCAATATGATTAGTGCACTGTTTCTCAGACTTTCTTAGAAGGCCAAAGCATTTTAGTGTTCATCCAGGCAGTAGTTAATGAGTGTAAGGGCTTGAGGGAAAAAAGATCACTTGTCTCAAGATGGGTATGTACTATGTAACCAAAGAAAACATTTTGATGCAATAATCTGCCACTCTTCCATCTGGGTTGGGAAGGGAGCCCTTGCAGCAATATTTTTCCCCAGTGCTGTAAGTAGAGTGTATAAGAAATTTTAAGCAGGTTGGACTATTGTTAAGGCTTCTTTGTTGTCAGTACGACTATAGGATTAGTTGCTGCATGGATTTGACAGACTGCTATAGGTGTAACTATGACCTATGGCAACTGCAATTACCAAGTATATGTTAGAACAGTTCCATTAGTGACAGATTTGGATTTTTGCTTCATGATCCTAGAAGTGCAAGCACAAAAAGCTGATACACAAAGTGATTTCAGTTCATTCAGAATGGCTTTTTACCATAAGAAGAGACCCAGAATATGTCATGCTCTTTAATATAGTGAGGAGGTGCCTGTGAGTATCAAAGTGTTATCTCATAAAAGAGATATCCTGGAGGAATCAACAACTTGTTCTTGAAATGGTGTACGGATTACCAGGAAAAGCAGCTGGATTAACAGCGTAGACAGGAGCTGAGGATTTGAAGAGACATTGATATAGTTACAGAATCACTGTCACACCAGGTGCACATGTCACTTTTACACAGCCACCAGGAAAGGCAAAAGAAGTGTTTGTGTGTCCTTTCCCAATGGAAAATAAGATATATAGTTTGACCCAGTAATGAGCTGATCTATTCCATATATTTATATTGGCTTAAATTGGGGAAGAATTGTTTGGGTTCATGTTTTTATGAATTTGCTGTTTTTTTTTTTTTTTTTTCTGGGAAACAAGATGTTCATTTGTATCATGTTTCTGCAGTCTTGTGAAGAGAATACATTTCACTGTCATTTGCTTTTCCAGCACTGTCCACCATGTTACCCCCATTTTGAATCTGGTTTAACTGTGCTGTACCCACCTGCCAGGTGGACAACAACTTACCTGTGTTCCTGTTTCACCAGTGCGCTTACATTTACATTTATTCACTTAGCAGACACTTTTCTCCAAGTGACTTACAATGGATACTGTGTAGTGTTACTAGCACACACACCTTATTCACCGAGGTGACTTAGACTGCTAGAAAGAACACATACTGTGTTATTAGTGACTCAAAAGGATTAATTAACATTTTCCCAATTCAGGTGAGTCAGAGAAAGGATGGCTCCTTCTTACATATGTACTGAAAGGTGACACTATTACAAACAGGCTTGAAACCTTATGGAGCCTCAGGTTAATATTGAAAGTTGTGCCTGAACAGGGACTTGAACCCTGGACCCTCAGATTAAAAGTCTGATGCTCTACCAACTGAGCTATCCAGGCTCTTCTCTTTGTACTTATTGTAACAATGATATAAAGATCTGTACCCCTTTTGCAAAGCAACTCAAAAACTACCATGCTGTAGAGTCAAGCACTGACTGGAGGAGATATGCAACTTTGGCTGCAATGAGCAGCACCTAAGCATCTGCTGAGTCAAAGAAATTGCTTTGTAGCAGTTAGCCAGGATTCTTGAATATTAGTTTTTTCCTCCTCTGGTGCAATGTTGCCAGTGGGCTTCTGGGTTGAGTGATAGTCCAAAGGGCTCTTATTCTCAGCAATTAATGGCTCTGCCATATGGAAGTAAGATAATCTCTTGTTCTTGGACAGGTACTCATTTGCAATTGTGGGCATCAACATCACAGACCTGGCATACTCTCTTCTGGTGAGCGGTGCCCTGAAGACTCACTTATACAATGTGGCCCCAGAGATGCCCAGTCTGGTCCACTTCCAGCAGACCTTCTGTAAGTCCACCTTTCAACACATTTTCATCTGCAGCACCTGGCTTTGATGTCCCACTGCAGCAGTCTTTATAAATTTATACAATACATGAAGACTTGTTTAATTCATAAATGTGAGGGAATTACAGCCAGACTAGCACTAGACATACAAATCCTGCATTTAAAGAAATTAATTTGAAGGGACTTTTTTATGCTCTCCTTTCAGTGATATTTCCTCCTGCAGATACAGTGTGCCACTTTCTCTTTAGTCTGAAAATCAGGTCATCTAAATTGTTCATGGGTAACTGGAATAGCAGGGGGAAGAGGGGGAGGGAATTCAAGATTACGTGACCCTGTTTTTGTAGTCTGTCTCTTCCTCCATTTACCAGTGTTTTAGGGTTCTGCTTTATATCATTTGCTGTTCCCCAGGTTACCTCATGCAGGAGTTCCACAGGTTCTGGATTGAAGAAGACCCTTGTGATATCATGGAATTCAATCGTGTGCGCAACAGGTTCCACAAGAAAGTGCTTAAGCAGCTGAAGAATCCTGACATGGCCCTGTGCCCTCACTTTGCTGCCTCTGACCTGCACCTTGTCAACCTGTAGTTGCCCCCAAACACTGAACCTTCTGTAAACCTCCATGTCTCAGCTGTGTCATGCCACTGCCAACAGCTCACCTATTCCCACTCCCAGTATGACTACATCATTTCACATTCTGCCACCGTGCTGCCCTTGGAACACCAGCATCACTGTTGACCATGGTGATTGTAGACATGCAGGAAAATGCTGTGCAATGTGATCTATTTATTATCATTTTTATGGTTATTATTTATTGTTATTCAGTGATTTTGCAAACCTGACTAGAGATAATTGGTTTTTCTTTAACCAATACAATAATAACCTAATCTGGAAAATTTCATTTTATAAAATATAAAGAGTTTAATATTACATATATGAAAATACATATCTCAGTCACAGTTTAAACATTTAAGCAAAAAGAACAGATAATATTTTGGTCCTTGGGTGGTTCATGATATTGAAATTTAAGCAAATATGGGAGGAATGTAAACTAAAAACTCCAGGTGAGCTGTGGAGACACATTACTAATGGGAGTGAAAAAATAATTTTGATCTCAGTTGTCAATGTATTAAATTTATAGGGAAGAAAAAGAATGTAAAGGATGAAGGGGGAAAAAAAGGTGAAAAAACTGTTTCCTGTGAGCCAACCCTCAGCACAGTTATCATCTGAGCCAGTCATATCTCATAATCATCAGAGCCTGTTACACAGTTTGAAGTCATCATGTAGGTAAATAACATGTTTTAATTTATTTCACTAAGCCAGTAACATCATCAAAAGCCTCCTTCTTGTTCAGACTAAAAACACAATTTTACCTTTTGAAGAAAGACTGTAGTCAATAATTGCCAAAAACCTGCAAATATGAAATTTCTGAAATAAGAACTTCAGAAATATATAGTGAATGTGATTTTAACAGATTAATGATTGTTTTATGCAACAAGAAGATTTATATATTGTGTTAATGATACATGATGGAATGTGGCATCCACAATGTGTGTCCTAATAGCCAAAGCAATAAGTCAAAGTTAGTCTGACAGACAATAAATTCTGACATTTGCAGCTTTAATTATTCACGTTCATCTTCCTCAGGACTGACACACACATTCATTTGTATCCACGACATTACAGTCTGAGTTCCTATTTTAGCACTTACAGTACTTTATTAATGCATAACACTGCAAACTTTCTCTGCTTGAACATCATGCAATTTAAAATTCTAGAATTACATTTTTATCAGTTGTTTTTCACATTAACATTTTAAACAGTATGTAATATAAGGCAAGCATGTTTTGTATGTTTTACTCTAAGCTGTCAATGTGTGGCCTGGTAAAGATCACCTGCTAAGAGCTATCACAGTAATAGCCAGGTGTTCACGGACAGATTGCATGCCAAGTACTTTTCTATGCTTTATCATAACTGGTTCTACTTAATGCAGAACACAACACTGATTAAAAAAAAAAAAAGTTATTTCTCTGCTTTTAGCAACACATTTTCTGTTGTAAGACTTTTAGGCAGGTAACGTGCATTTGCTTCTTAGAGGCAATATGCCGCAGTATTACAATGTACAAAATGTTAAGTCATTTGTGGAAATATGATTTGATTGTGTTTAAATTGTGGCAGAATTTTGTAGTATTCATGTTTTTGCTGTAAATACAGTGTAGTCAATGACATGCAAAAAGGAATCTGTGCGCATATATCTCGTTTAAATGGTTTTACTGTAATGTGCAATTGGCTACTCAAGTAGATGACCTTAGAATACCAGCTCTAGGCTGTGCAAAGGAACGTAAAACACAACTGACATGTATTCAAGACTTCTGCCTGACAAGCTGACTGTGTCTCTTGGAGGTGTCATTCTGCTGGGTGAGCCCAGAAGCCCTGGACAAGATTGAACTGTACACTTTCTTTCAGGCACTTTCTTTCATTTAAATTTCAAGCTTAATGTAATAAAAGTTGACATATGAACCATGGTTTCCATTTACAGTTTTTCCCCACTGCTCACAGTGTGTAATGCATATCTGTCAGTACCACCACGCTTTGACTGGTTACATCTTCAGGTAACTGAGCAGTCAAAAAATAATAGCGCTTGACCACAAGTTTACACTTACATTTATTTATTTACCAGACACTTTTTTCCAAAGCAACTTCCAACGAAATCTATGTAGCGTTATCAGCCCACACACCTTACTCACTGATTTACACTGCTAGATACACAACCTGCAGTGGGTCACTCGTCCATACGTCAGTGCAACACACTCTCTCTGTGTCACTCACACACTATGGGGAACCTGAACAGGATGGCTTTGGACTGTGGGAGGAAACCAGAGCACCCAGAGAAAACCCATGCAGACACAGGGAGAACATGCAAACTCCACATATACTGAACAGGGATCAAACCCACCTTCTCACACACCACCCATGCATTGTGAGACAGTAGCGCTACTCACTGTGCCACCGTGCTGCCCTAGTAGTATTTAAAACACATTGTGGCAGCAAGTGGCAGTGTTTACGCCTAGGTCTCCACCTCACACACAGTCCTGCTCCTGCTACCTTGATTAGGTGCTTACCTGATCGGACAATCCCCATGCTGTGTAAATAATTAGAGCACTGTAATATGCAATAACAGTAATTATACGGTCATTCATGTCTTACTGCCGTAAAATACCTCAGCTGAGCAAAGTTGACTGATCACGAAACACCTGTGACGTCAAGCAAAACCTGACTCCAGAAAGCGCGAGAAAATGACCTAAACAGCTGTCTGATCGCTGTTGTCTCGAACGTTCAAGTCTCGCGTTAATCCAGTCAGGGTCTGCCACGCCCACACGTAAAAGGACCAATGGGAGTCTTGGGTTTTTGGCCATAGCGCTTATGGCTCCATGCTAAATGGACGCACGTCGTTTTTGCGTACGTGGTGTGGTAATTGCCGGCGGTACGTGTGAACAGAGATGTGTGCATGTTCAAGGCTGGAGGGTTTTTGGCCATGTGGACCAAGCCATTACCCGTTCCAACAGTCCGGTGATGCTCTCTGGAGTCTTTGTGAAAATATTTGGGGAAATTGCCCGGGCTGTGGTGAGATGTACAACATAACAGAATCACCCAGAAATGGCAGAGAAGAAGCAGTACGATTCCTTAGAAAAAAATGCATGGAAAAGCTCTTGGCAATGAATTTTTATTTCATGAGTTTTAATGAATACTTTTTAAAAATATATTTTAAAGATTTGAATGAAGGTAAAAAAATAAAGACGTATATCATGAGTTCAGCAACTTTCAGATCCGCAGCACGTCATAAGTGATCATTTTGTTGATTATCAGCTTAGACTCTGAAAAGTGCAACTCCATGATGAAGAAAAAAAAAAAAAAAAACTCTGCAAGGAAACCCGGACACTGACCATCTGTAAACATCTTTATCTATATCTCTAACAGTTTATAAAATGTGGTGTTTTGAACAGTGGCGTCACTAGGGTTGGTGTCACTCCCCCTCGGTGGACCTCCTCCCGTACCAGACCATATAGAAACATGTATTTCGTAATAACATTACTCGTAAATCGGAGTTCCCGTATATCACTCAATTACAATGTAATGGCCTTAGTAGTGACGTAAACTAGCAAAATTAAAATTACACTTTTAAATTAAAATATCGTACGCACAGTCTACAATTAATTTTCACGTGGTAAAAGTGAAATTCAGTGAGAAAATGATAGAATTCGAAGTAAAAACGTTTAAGAACTACAAATCAAAATTATGTTTATTTTGACGTTATTGATAGCTTCAGAAATAATAATTACCACAATATTGAAGCTAAAACGCCAGAAAAACTTTCAAAATCAGCGACAATAAAATGAATAAACACCAGAGGCATCGAAAGCAACGCGTGCTCGTAGCGCGTGCAGACGAAACCACGTGATTCGAAGCGTCATTGCAATTGGGTAATAATGAGTGCTATGAGCGGAGAACGTTAGAAGGTTCAAAAAGTAAATGAGCAGAGTTTTGGCCTTGTCGGTATATTGATAAATGTTAACTGGGTTTACGAAAAAATGTTTTTGTTGTTATAACTAACTACAGAGGTTTTTTTTAATAAAAAATAATAAATTTCTGCTAAAAGAGTATACAAAAAATTTTCTAGTCATTTTGGTGTCACCGGGTGGTCCGCACTCTCCTAGTGACGCCACTGGTTTTGACCTTTTAAATATATCTTCTTTGAGGCATAAAATATTCTTCAGTGACAAAATATAAAAATACCAGACCATCTATGTAATTAGATTTAAAAAAATAACTATAGTGACATAAGTAGTATATGGGAGTATTAAAATGTTGTCAATATAAAACAGGAAACAATTCAAATAAAGTTTTAACTTGTTAATTTAAAATTTTATGGATGCACAATATGACATAGTCTAGGCGTGATCTGCAGCTTGAAAAATATGAAAATTTTATTTTAACTGAAATAAATATGTTGTAAAATTAAATAAGTCACATAAATAAATAAATAAATAAATAAATAGATAAATAGATAACTCTTAAAAGGCACAAAAACAACATTCAAGACATGTGTTAGTGAATGAATGAATAAATGGATGGAAGAAATAAAAAAAAAAAATTTAACACACATGTGCCTAGCTGCGCTGGGTAGATGCCAGTAGGGTGAAGTCCCGGGCCAGCTTGCCCAGGTAGCGGCTTAAGTCGCGCAGAATCACGTAGCCCTGCAGCCTGCTGGACCAGAGCTGCAGTGAATGGAGCAGAGGAGTGGAGTGTGTCGAGTCCCAGGGGGCTTGGCTGGAAGCAGGATCAAGGTTAATTTCAAGGTTGGGGTCTGGGATAGAGCTGGTGTCAGATGTGCTGTTCAGCCACAGAAGCTGAGGAGAAGAGGAGACAGATCAGATGTATTTCAAAAAACAGCAGACAAATTAGTACTATAAATTAATATTGGCTAATCAACAGAGATCAAGATGAAAGTTTAAGTTCAGAGAGGGTTTTTTGTTCGTTTTTTCAGTTTATATTAAAATAACAACTTTAATTCAATTAGTTTGCGGTGGGGGGTCATGGTGGCGCAGCAGCATGGTGGGTTCCTCTCACTGGCGGTCTGGGGTTTGAGTCCTGCTTGGGGTGCTTTGCGAGAGACTGGCATCCCGTCCTGGGTGTGTCCCCTCCCCCCACAGCTCTGCGCCCTGTGTTGTCAGGTAAGGCACCGGTTTGCCACAACCCCGCTTGGAACAAGTGGTTTCAGTCAGTGTGTGTGCGTGTGTGTGTGTGAAAATGGGAAATTAGAGCTTACTTTTGTAGAACCCCTTTCTCATTAAATGTCAGCTAATAGACCACATTCTTAGCACAGTACCATCTGTGCAGAAAGACAGGCATTTTTACCAGTGAATACACCTGTATCACTGCATGTACCTGGGTGTCAACCTGTTGAATGAGGTCCCGCAAGTCCATCTGGACCCTGAGCATGGATTGGGCCAAGGTGGGAGCTGGCTGGCCTTGCAATCCCACCCCCGGTGCTCCCCCCTGGTTCTGCCTCTCTGCCTCTAGCTGTTGACATTTGATGTCCAGGTGAGCCCAAAAGGTCTGCAGGTCCCGGCTCGCCTGGCTGAGACGCTCCCAGTCCTGTCAAGGTCAGGCACACACACACACACACACACGCACACGCACGCACGCACAGCCTCAGTGAGCTGAACTAAGAATCATAACAAGAAACAGCATATATATTTTTACTTTAGTGGAATAATTTGCACCGTTCACAAACATGCACAAAATGTACTAAATCTTCATCCAATAAACATGCACATATAAACTCAATTTCAAATAATTGTTATTGAAAGCAAGTGGATACAAACAAATTTTTGGTTACACACCTGCATTTGTAGCCAGTGGGTGTAGTTCATAGAGATGGAAGGCAGGGTGTGCAGTGCCAGGTCTCGGTCCTCAAACTGCTCATCTCCCAGTTGCTGCCCATTCTGTGACCACATACAGGAGTCAAGCTTTTACATGCATGAATACGGCAGTTCGTTTTTGGTAACCAGCCCTTCTTAGTGTGTCCATTTGCAGTAAAGGCATTTGTAGTAAATATAAATGTAAAGAGAAATGACTTATTTTCACCTTGAGTGATTAGGTGCAGTCTCATACGACATTGAATATATATAGCAGTTTTTTCTGGTCTTAACAAGAATGATACGCTTTTAATGATGGACTGTGTGTGAGACAGAATGAAAGAAAGGGAGAGAGAGAGAGAGACAGAGAAGAGAGAAAAGGAGAAACAAAGAGCTGTAGATGGAGGAGAAACAATCAGTGTAGGGGTGGGATGAGCCTTACATATTGCAGCAGCAGGTTCTGGACACGTGTTCGGATCTTCCGGGTGAAACTTAAAGAGTTAGAGAATGATGGTGGCCTCTGCTGATGGGAGGGGAAAGGGCTGCACAGGGGCAGCAATAAAATGGCAAACAGGACCCGATATGTGGAAGTCATTCTGGAGAGGAAAGATAGTGAAGATCTCCTCTGAGCTGTATAATAACAACGCTGTTATTTAACCATATTCATGCAACTCAAAATATTGATAAATCATTAAAAAATAATTGTTTTTAATTGTTGTCAGAATATCATTTCAGATCCACATTGTGTTTCTACAGCATCACACAAAGAACACCAGGCAAACTGAATAAGCAGTAGGCACCCTTGATGCAACCATACAACACCACCCAGAAGGTCCTCAAGCCATTGAAGCCCAAATTAAGACAAAAAAAATATTTAGATCAGGCCAAGTCTGGAACTAGTAAAGCCTTCTTCTATTTATTAATTATTTTAATTCCTTTGTGCTGATGCTGATATAACACTTAACCTTTACCTTCCTAAATGTTTATCCTTGTGAGCCAATGTTTTGTGGTTCTGCTCAGCTATAGTGATCCACTATATGAAATGAAGACTCTTAAATGACAGGCTTTAAACGGAGAGGGAGTTGGTTTTCTCCAAGTTCACTTGTGTTGTTATTAAAACTTTACTTAATTATTATTTACGCAAGCATGGTGTAAATTGCAATAAACAAGTCAACAATACTAATTCCGTATAAACTAAAACTAATTTTGCGCTGAATATGTGAAAACTAGTTGCAGCATTTCTGTCATTTTTACTGCTCTTTATAGTTTTTTAAAACACACTTTTCTCAATTTATTGTTATTTTGATGTTGCTATAATTTAAGCAGTAAAATTGGTTAGGAGTATGAATCATACTAGTAAATATTGTCATTATTGCTATCCTACTTTTGTGTAATTTATTACTGCTATGTAATTACTTTTTATTGTGTGCCTTAATAAATACGTAGTAAAGGTTGTAAGAAGAAACATGAAGGAAAGAAACAGTACAACATACCTTTTGGTCTGTTTATGCTGCAGGACTCCTCTGCCAGTTGTGTGACCTCTGATGTGACCATACAATGTGCTGTACACACTCTGCTATATAACCCATATATATATTGACCAACGGTTAGTTTCAGTTGTTTAATGGATTTTTCTTTCAATAAATGAACAAAGGAATTTCCCTCTCCCATTTAATTTTGTAGTGCTACATTGTGTGCTCTAAGTAACTTCACCCACTCCCACTGAAAGTCCATATGCTAATGCCTAAGCCTAACGGGCCTTTTTCAAATAGATGAATGCTATAAAATGAATGTTTATATTTTGTAAAAGAAAACTAATCCCTTGCAAGACATGAAATAAAAATTCTGAATTTCATAATGGTGCATTCATCATAATGAACAAGTGTGTGATCAGTAAATAGCACTGATTTAGGCAATGCTCTCAGAAAGATTTTTGCTTTTTGATAAGCTTTATCATAAATTTCAGAACTAACTATTGCACTGTAAATTATTAAAAACAAAATAATATGTATTATTGCCTAAACTCAAATATATAAATTGAAACAACTGAGTTATGAACTATAAACAGAAGTGAAACTCTTATTGTGGTCTGGCACACTCTGCTAGTAGAAAGTAGAGAGTTTCAAAATTATAGGTTTTTCTTCCAGGGCAGGCTTGTAGGGTGACAAAGATGAGGTTGGGGTTCACAGGGGGAACTCTTCTGAGAAACACCAGCTCTCACAGCAATTTTGATAAACACTGCAGCTGATATGATGTAGGAGTTCAGGTGGAAGTGATGCCTCTCAGAGAAATTCATTTACTTCAACTTTTCTATTTATCGGAGAGGTTGATATTATATATATATATATATATATATATATATATATATATATATATATATATATATACACCACAGTTCTACTCATATGCGAGAAGACAATAAAAATGCCCTGCTTCATTAAACTCCCTTTACATCACACTTCTATGAATGCAATTCCTAAATTTGAATCATTGCAAGGTGAAGCGCTTTATTCATTAGTCAAGTTGAAAATTAAGCGGCAAACAAACCGTATGACACAAGCTGCACAGACAAGCAGTTGTCACATTCGTCACTGTTATTATTAAAGTGATGAAGCAGTCAGTGCAGCTGAGCTGTGCACTTAAGCCTCCATAATTTGCCCTTCTTGGAATATGACATTGGGAAATAAAATTAGCAAAGGGGCTTCTCCTTATATTTCCGGTTTATTGTCAGTGGTGTTGGTTCTCTCACTTACTTATCTTGCTTCCTGTCAGAAACTCCCTCCAACACTCACGCCCACTCAATACACCCACACATGGACACTCGCACACTGTCACGCGCACAAGTGGAGTGTGCAGAGGGGAAGCCAAGAAAGACATTGGCTGACAGGAAATGAAAACCTTTTCAGTCCTCAGGCGGCCCAGTGTTGGTCTCATACCTGCATTGCCATTGTAATATTGTTGAAAAGTCTGTTCTACATGGAAAGCTTATGCTGTTTAACTCCTGGTGCTTTTATTTGCATGTGTTCCAAATCACTGCTCAAATAAACACTAACATAAAGCATCCTGTGTGTGTTAGGCGCCATAAGACACCAGAACAACATCAACAGATTATGTCATAGATTCTACATGCATCTGGGCCTGTTTTTGGAGGGATGCAACACCATTATTCTATGAAAAATCAGTTGGCTTTTGATGTTGGCAAATAAGCTATTTCAGGCACCACTCCACAGTCTTCCGGATGTGGTTAGCTAGTCTGAGATTTAGCAACTGTTGATGGTTTACATTACTGTCATGATCTTTCAGTAAGTCATTGACCTCTCATACCCTGTGATGGAATATATTGGTATTGTCTGATATTAGTTATTCTCTTTTTTCAGAAATTTTGCTTTCTTTTTTACTTGGGTGTCTTCTTCTAATCGTTTCTTTGCCACATTCCATACAGACCAGATTTGTGGATCACTTGTGATATTGTTATCATATACACACAATGACCAGTCTTTGCTATAAAGACCTGTAGCTCCTTCAAAGTTGCCATTGGCCTCTTGGTAGCCTTTCTGATCAATCTCTTTCTTGCTTGGTCACCCAGTTTGGATGGACAACTTCATCTAGGCAAGGTCTGGGTGGTGCTGAATGCCATCCACTTTTTTATAATGGTCTTGATTGTGCTCCAGGGGACACTTAAAGCCTTTGGTATCTTTTATATCCATCTCCTCATTTGTGCCTTTCAGTATCTTCATTTCAAAGTTCTTCTGAAAGAACTATTCTGCCCATAATTGATTCTTTACATTGAAATACTTCTCCAAGTAGGGGAATCATCTAGAATGCTCGTTCTGAACCAGGGCCCTATAAGAGCTATCGGTTTTTAGACATCAAGCTTCACATCATATTTATCACTCTGATGAAAATCTAGGAACATTGCATGGCTCACAGAGATTTTTCACTGCAGTGTATAATATTAGTAACATTTCTGTCAAACAACAATGGACATATATTTCATTTAAGCCAATCTATAGCTACTTAAGGCTATCATTAATGTTTCAGTTGCTGACAGAAACACTTCAGTGCTGTTTCCAGAAGATGACAAAGAGCTTCCAAGTTGACTTTTACAGATAAAACATGACAAGGGCAAGGACAAGCCTAGGACATTTTTTGAGTGAAAGGCAAAGGAACTGACTAGCGTGCAAGCTGAGATGTACGTCAATTTGGAAAAAAAAGTATCTGTTAAATTAATAAATGTAAATGTAAATGTAAGCTGAAATGAAGGAGACTACTTATGTGGATAAGAGACTCCTTAAATTGGATATGTTGTGGCCCAGAAAATAGCTCCACAGATAGATCCTCATTGATTTTTCCTTGTGCAATTCAAATCATAAGAGAATTATTTGATGGAGAAGAAGTGCAAGGAATTAGCCAAAACATCACAACCATATGGCACTGTCAAATGTTGCATCTCAGCTATGTTAGAAGATGTTAAGGTACAGTGTGCTACAAGACTCTGCAGTAATAACTTCACTATCCAAGTAGATTAGCAGACCGACTAATAGAAAGTGTCTCATCTGCTTACATATGTTCGCTATGAATGGGAAAAGGACACACAAAAATTACTTTTTTACTGTTGTGATGTAAAATCTGTATAGTTACATTCGAGGGTGTTAATGGTATTTTAATGTTGTTTTTTGTTTCAGTTTTTTTAAAGAGTTACACAATACTACAACGGCAACAGATATTTTTGACGTACTGAATGATTTTATGAAGTCAGGTGAAATAAGATGGACCAGTTGCACTGGCGTGTGTACTGAATACGCTGTGGTAATCATTGGAAGATATTTTGGGGATAGTCCAACACTCCCCGTGCTGTTTCAACACACTGTTTTCTGCACAAATCTACAAAAGACATGGAACCCAGCCATCATCATATTTTGGACATATCTATAACCATTGCTGAATCTGTGAAAACCATAGGCCAAAACTCCAGGTTATTCAGTGTCCTCTGTGAGGAGGTAGGTGTTAACAATCACTCCCTGCTCATGCACATAGAGAGGTGTGACACGGTTAACCTGTGGATGGATGCTGACTTGTCTGTTTAGCCTCATGGAGGTGCTGTATGACTTCCTTGCAGACAAGAGCCGTGATTTTGCTCTGTTGTTCTGAGAGAAATGGCTTGCTCTATTCAGTGACCTTGCAGACATATTCAGTGAGGCAAACAAGTTTAACAGTGCAATGCAGGGTCTAAACACAAATAGCATTATGCAACATGAGCAAGTCAAGGCTTTCAAAAGAAAATTAAAACAACGAAAAAAACTGTGCCTCTTCAGGAATCACCTGCGTTGGATGTTGGATTTCAGCACAGTGCATCTCTCAAAGATGTGAAATAAGTTCTACAGTTATTTCCCTGCACTGACAGAGCAGCAGGCAGCTTCTTAGCTTTGTATTAAAAACCCTATTTCTAACCCATTTCCCAATCAAAACACTTGGAAGAGCGCACAGACTTTTCATCTGATGGCTTCCAGAGAACTTGTTGCAGTGATGTCCAATTGGAAAAAGTCTGGTGTGTGAGTATATAGGATGTCGTGATGGAGCAATCAAGGTGTTTATGCCGTTCGGCACCATCTATCTATGTGAAGCTGGGTTGTCAGCCATCATACCCCTTAAAATTAAACATAGGGCCACACTGATACCTGAGGATTGCATCCTCCACACATTAACCACATTATTCACAAGCAACAGTAGCAGTAGCAATCTCCCATTTCCACAAGTGTTTATTTTATTTTGGCAGCTACCAGTATTTTATTAAAGTCATACATAGTGATTTGAGTAAAACCCTGTAATCACTTTCCTTTCTACTGGAACTTGACTGAGAAAAATTGCTGCAGAAGCTGTGGAAACAGTGACCTACAGCACCAAGAGACACCGTGCGGAAAGCCACAGGTGGTATCTTGGTTACTACAGTTTCAGTTCTCATTGAAACAATTAGCTCTATATGCATATAGGCCATATTCTGAGCTACTTTAGTCAACAATCAATATCAAGAGTGTTTACAGACACCTTGGATAATATGTCGGTGTGCTACCAAGTCTTCACCCCATTTCTTGCAGTCACACCTTTAGTTGTTTGTATATGCAAAACCACAATGTTGCTGAAAGCAGGTCTTGCAGCTGTGAAGATGCATATACAATTTTACTCATCCAAGCACAAAACATACTGATGGTCTTTCTCTGAGTTATGTTGCTGGTCACTGGGGACACCCAGTTGTGGTCTGGTGGTTTCAGGATGGTGAACATGATGTCAGGGTTACACAGACCAGGGGAGGGGGTTTTACTTGCATTCTTCAACCACTGAAAACAGAAATTCCGCTCTTTTACAAATATAGTGATATCATAAGACATAACATTCATTTACTTTACTTGTTAGTTTACTAATTCCTTTACTTATTACTTTAGTTAATTGTCTTTTTTTTCAGATGAAAGTGCTTAATTAACTTGCCACTTAATTTTATGAAAACTGGTTCCATTCATACAACTCTTCACACAAGAATCCCATACAAGGTCCTATGCTGGTTATTAACCAGTAATATAAACATGTAATAGAGAGTAATTTTAACTAATTTACCTTTACGGAAAAACACCCAAAACTACACGTTAGAGGGCCTGAGTCATGAATCTAAATCATAAACAGGTCTCAGAGGCTTGGATAGAAAATTAATTCTACAGAGTATTTTTTCATGACCCCTGACAGTAATGGAAAGCAGGTAGAGGACTGGTTAAAGGCATGGAATTAAAACCGTCAGTAAAATTGCTTCAGTAAAATGGTTTACAACATTGGCAGCATGCTCTTAAAAAGGGATAAAGAACAAAAACAGCTCTCAGAGAAAAGATCAATACAGAGCATGCAATCAAAGTTTCTGGCTAATTTGTAAGACCGAAACTGGTTTATATGAGTATTTGAAAGAATTCGGTCTTTTTGTCCAAGCTTCCAGTTTCTCTTTCTTTTCTGGTTTCTTGTTTTATACTGTACTTTTCACTGTTTGGGGAGTTTAGTCTTTATATTTTGTGTATAGTAGGATTTGGGGGGAAATGGAATCAGGGATGTTTAACTAGAAGTTAAGGACCCATAAACAAAGTATTGGTCAACAGGGGACTGAAACACTTTGTGCTCTCTGTTTGAAGTGTGCTTTTGGTCTCTCTCTTATTTGCATTTCCTTTCAAAAATTTATACCTGGGAAGTTACCTCAGTTAAAAGTAAAAGAGAGCCAACATGCTGAAATTCTCTTAAATGAAAGAAGTCTTCTCAATGACATATCTGAAGCTTATTGGGAATTGTCATCCTTATTTCCTTTAACTTTATTATCAAAAATATTTTGCCATCGTGGCCTATATCTCAATATTGTTTTGTAAAACAGAATACGTATGGCCCAAGGGATGGGTTTTCTTTCACTAGGATAATTAACAATTAATATGTATTGTAATTTTCACGAATGCTGGACTCTGTAATCCTTGTCCTTGTGTCCACATTATGGTGTTGTGACCCACTATTAATATTGAAAATAAAGCTTCAGTTATAAAAGGTAGTGCCCCTGACCTGCTACAACTTCTTTCGGGTGAATTAGAAAACAGAATAAAGAGAAGCTATGATTCTTCCTGATGCTTCAACAGAGGAGTGGAATACTATACTTTTCTACCATCATATACTGGAGCAGTTCTTAAAACCCCAAGTGAATTAATATGAAATTAATTCCTTGGAAAATTCATGTTTAGCACATGATGCGGTTTAAGACGCTTTGTTGTGATGCTAAGATTTATGGATCCTCTCAAAATCTGCAGACTCCACTGTAGGATTGCTATATCTAGAGCAATTTAAAGAATTTGAAAAAGCCCAAATTAATGGAATTTTACTAAATGTTTTGCCAAAATATTACTGAAATCATTAAGACGCACCATGTTTCAATTCACTTGTCTGATTGCGAAACACAGGTTTACCCTGATTAGACACTTCCCAAGGAGTTCCCTTCATGGGCCAGTGATATGTGTACCCACAATGCCCAGCTTCCTCTGTGGTTCCACCCTCTGCAGTGCTGAGTCTGACACGAGTCAGAGTATTTTACTTCAATTGGAGGGGATGTTCACCTTTCGTCCAAAGGATAACCCGAAGGTTTTCTTAAGCTCATCTTTGCTATTAACCTTTGTTTAACTAATAACTTTGTCCAAAGAAAGTTACAATGTCACAGAAGCAACTTTTACAATGATTTACACATTCATGGACCAGAGTATTCTTACTGGAGCATTTCTGGGAAAGTGCTACCTGAGTGGGATTTTGAACTAAGGACTAAAAGGCAACAGCCCTAACAACTCTTCTACCAGCTGCCTTCCATCTTTGGTAAATAAATGGTATAAATATATAAATGGTAAATATATAAATACAAAAGATACAAAGTACTATTAAGAGATAAGCCCTTTTCCCAAAATCCACTTGATTGCAGTATTGTCAATTAAAGATTATATAATACACAATAGACTATATGTCACGACCACACCCGCACCTCAACCAGCAGCACCTGGCTCCGATTAAGCACCAGGCTTTAATCAGAGCACTCAGCCATAAAAGACACCTCTCGACCTCTTCCCAGTTGTGGCATCTCACTCAAGACAACCGGCCCCTCTCTATTCACAAACCTCCCTCGCTTTGTTTCCCCCCTAAATCCTGGCCGTCATCGGTCCCTAGTCCCGTTCCACGTCTCTTTGATAATAACTCTTTGATAATAACTGCCCGTCTTGTCCTTCAACAATGATTTCGGATCCTCGCCTCTGTTCAGTTCACCGATCGACCGACAATTTGCCTGTTCCCAACCACGAGAACACGTCTAGTCCTTTGATTCTGAATAAACGATCCTGCGCTTGGGTCCAGCTTCCTCTGTGTCCTCTGTTCATCATGACATTATACATAATATCAGGTCTGCCTGAATACTAACACTTTTAGATGTAAGCTACAGTCAGTTGGTCACTATGACATCTTTTTCCATCTTAAAGACTTAATACACCTATTGTAAGAGAAGCCTGAGAAGAAAAAAACTATTTGGTTTTGAATCTCCAAATGTGTATTTCTTCCCCAAGATGTCTGATACTAGCAATGATGCCACTGTACAAAATAAAACACTGCTGTAAAAATAAAATTACCATACGATGGGCAAAATTTTGCTGTGCTGACTAACAAGCCCACTGTATAGAAAGGAGTATATAGAGGCTTCTCAATTTATGCAACAACTGCACTCTGGAAACATACGTATATTTCAAATTTGGCGTATTTTTAAACATTTTACCCTTTGAAAATAATGGTAAATGCTACAGCTGAGTTCTGCTCCTGTAATTTTGACTTTGCTTACACTTTATAGATGCAAATGATCGGATCTGCCTTGTGCTAAATATCCTCAGTACATCAGCTATCACACAGCTACATGAATAGGAGGATTTCACAGCAGTTAGTGGTGAACCCGCTTCAGCACAGCTGTTTATTTTCTCAGTGCTGTCACAGATCGTCTATCACTCAGATTCAACACTTTTTTCTGCGTACTATGCTCGTACTGCGTTGTCATACGGATTAATTTCTGAAGAAACTGACTTTCTTGCATAGTTTGGATCATACTACCACTTCCACTCTTAGCAGACATCTTGCTAGCCATGTTCATACACAAAATTGGACACAAAAATAATGTATAAAATTCCTGTGTTGAAGCAGCACAAATAACAGGGCTCCACAGGAGATAATCTGAATAGCACAGCAGATTTAGGATGAGACAATGCATCACAGTGTACTAGAGTATCAGCATCCCCACCAAATGTACCCCAGTTTACCAGCATCCCTAGTGCATGTACTACAGTGTAAAAGGGTAACCCACTGTATATTTTTAGAAGCTTTTGCAGCAGTTTATTGGTGTATGGGACCCTATTATCTAAAGGATGGGTGTATTTTACTTTAGCAATTTAGCTTAACTGCAAAAATTTACATGAATGACAAGTTCTCCACCCTGCATTCAAACTTATAACTAAAATACCTCTATTCTTTGGGAAGTACTTGAATGCTGGTTATTTGTGATTAAACATCCAACCAGAGCTGAATCACTCTGGGTGTTTCTGGACTAGAAATGATCAAATACTGGATGGGTTGGGCCCCTCGTCTCTCTACCTGTCCGAAGTTATTTCCTCAGTAGTGATTCAAAGCATGAAAGGATGTGCAACAGGACTAAAACATACCATAGACAACAATTCTTTCCGGTGTTTTTCCAGCCAAAAACAGAACTCGTCACACCCAGAACTGCATCAGACTGAAAATGATACAGACACAGATACTGAAACTCTCACTTGTCCAGAAAAGAAAGAGAACTATGTGGTAAGTTGTGATTAAACAGCAAAAAAAAATTTACAGTATAAGCATTACTATCCTGAAACTAGAGATGTTGGAGTTAAGGAACTTCTAAGTCACTAGGTGTATCCAGCTAGTGTACCCCTGGTGAAGCAAAATTTATTGGTGTATTTCAAGTTTTTTTTCTGGATTTTCTCATAAAAAAATAACCACATCAACGAGACTAAGTCTCCTAACCCAACCAAAACTCACAGACTCTAGGAGAAACCTTAAAAAAAAACAAAATAGGGGGAAGACAGGGCTAAAAATGACTAAATAATTAGATAATTGTACAAATGAACAAAATTATCAAAACAAATGTACGTAAATAAATGAATTAATAATAAATAGGAGTGTAGATTGGATCACCAATTATCTGGCGTACAAGGTCACTGCAAAACAGAATAAGGCTTCAGTGGAGTTTAGTCAAGTCCAAGGCTTCACACACGTTCCAGAGGCAGATCCTCCAAGTCATTGAAGAATGCTATAAAGGAACTGCAGCTAGCATAAAAACGATTTACAGATCCTCTTGAAGTGACCTTCATTTTTTCTAGTCTGAGAAAGAACAACATGTCTGTGAGCCACAGGGAGACAAAGGGAGGAGTGGGACATTTCTGTGCTGTTTAAAACCGGCCACTGTTGTGTATAAGCATGGATAAGTGCTGACACCCCTGCAAAGACATAAGTCCAGAAGCTCCCAAGTTTGTGGTAAGACCAAATGTATAAATTGAGCTGGGGAATGAGTACCCAGGACACTAAACTACAGTCAGTTTACGGTTAAACATCATCTTATTTGCCTTTACTGAGTCTTACAGTCTCTGTTTTAAAGAGGATCAGTCCCAAGTGAGCAAGGTTCATGAATCACTGCTTTCAGTGGCAGCATTCCATCCAACCATTTGTGAGTAAATTCAGTTCCAGGGTGTGTCTCCCATCGATTTTTAAAAACGTTTTGTCATCACCCCTTTTGATAAAATGGTTTTATAAAGATATAATAGTTATGCTCCCTGATTTGGCGAAGATTCAAGCAAAGCATCCCGCACAGTCTTAGGGGGCATCTGTCCCTGATGAAAACATCAGGTGTGTAAAGCCCCTGTCTTGAAAAAATTTAAAGAGTTCAGATGAAAGAGAGCAGACTTGGAATATAACTCACTAAAACTGTAAAGAAAATTCCAGATTCTTTATCAAAAATATCCTCAGAAGAGAATATTCCCCTATTCCCCCAGGAGAAGAAGGGCTTCTCAGAGATACACTACTAAATTGAAAATCTCCAGAAGTCAAGTAGCACGTACTTCAAAAGCACAGAGAAGCTCATTCTGTGCATTTGGGAGAAGGTGTAAGTAATTACTCAAAATTTCTGTTTAAACCCCAGAAGTATTAATTACCTGAAATGTAACCAATAGAAGTTGCATAATCATCTCCTTATCACAACCACGCCTGCACCTCAACCAGAACCACCTGGCCTTAATTTGAGCACCTGGCTATAAAAAGCACCACATTACTACTTCACACATGTGGAATCTCACTTGAGACAACTGATACCGCTGTGTGCGCAAACATACCTTACTTTGCTTGTCCCATATTGTTCTTGCCTTGTACCTCAACCATGACACTGGATCCTTGTCTCTGTCCAGTTTGCCCATCCCTGACCAGGAATACAAGCCTAATACCTTCATTTCTGAATAAATGATCCTACACTTGGGCTCAGCCTCTGCTGTGTCCTCTGCTTGCCCTAACAGAAGATTCCACCTTTAACATGGACCCAGCAGAGATTGAACAGAAGGCTGTCTCTGCTCAAGGAGTGTTCCTCGGGTCTCACGAGCAAAAGCTGTAACAGCTGCTGGACTCCATGTGGGAAGTCTTAAGCATGTGCCGTCAGAAGAGGGCTCTGGAGACTGAGATGGAACCCACATTATTGTCAGGCGCCATCCCAGCAACAGACCCCTATGACGATTTGGAGACATTGTAGACCCACCTCTTATGGATAATGCAAGAAGCAATTTGAGGCAGTCTTCAATCACCCTGCTGCTGGTAAGAGTTGTCTGCTGATGCTGCAACAGGGCAACGAGTCTGCCTCTGAATATGCCCTGCAGTTCCACACCCTCACCACAGAGATGCGATGGAACACAGGAGCGCAGCTGGCATGCTTCCAGGAGGGTCTGAATCCAAGCTGAGCTAGCCTTCCAGGGTGAAGACTGGACCCTGCACCAGTACATAGAGAACACCATTACCCTAGACAACCTGGCCATTGAACCCCTGTGATGCCCCCGCCCAGTCTCAGGGGAGCACGTGACCCTTAGCGAGAGATAGTGGTGACTTTGAGAGGACCTTTGTTTCTACTGCAGCGATTCTGGCAACTTGCCCTGAATGGCCATCCACAGGAACTTCCCAAACATGTCACTCCCAATGAGTGACCCTTTCCATCTGGCCATATGTAATATCCTACTGAATAGACTTGAAAACCTGGTTGGACTAAGGGGTACTGTCCTTAAGTGGTTTGACTCATATTTGGATAACGAACAATTTGTACTGAAATCTGACTGCACTCCCTTCATTGCAACTACAGTTTGATATGATGTGCCATAGGGCTCTGTGTTGGGTCTATGCTGTTCTCACTGTATATGTTACCATTGGGTGACATTCCGTCACAATGTGAGCTTCCATTCATATGCTGATGACACGCAGCTGTATTTCATTTAAGGCTGATGACCAATCACATGTGATGTCTTTAGCTAATTTTTTTAGCAATATAAAACTATAGATGAGTAAAATTCTCTTAATGCCAGTGAAAGATACTTGTGGTGGGTGGTGCTGCCAAAACTCTTGACACAATTACTCCAGTCTTCACCACAAATGGTATTAGTTTCAAGCATACAGATTATGTCAAGGATTTGGGTGTCCTGTTGGATGGGAAGCTGTCCTGTGTATCTCATGTAAATACTTTGACTAAGTCGTCCTTCCTTCAGTTAAGAAACATGGCTAAATTACGGCGATACCTCTCTCAGCAGGATGCTGAGAAATTGGTTCATACTTTTGTTTCAAGCAGGCTAGGCTATTGTAATGCTTATTGGGTTGTCCATACTGTATCCAGCCTGCAGCTGGTATAGAATATAGCTGCGAGAATTGTTACTAGAACTAGGAAATTTGACCATATAACACCGGTACTTAAATTTTTGCATTGGCTCCCAGTTTGGTTTTTTTGTTTTTTGGCGAAGCCTGGGGAAATCAATCATGGAGACCTGTCACAAAGTTACAGGCGGGTACTGTCGGACTCCTACCGACTAAAACCCCAGCCTGATTGCACAATATTTCGACTGTTTGGTAGTGCAGTCGGCACGCAAAAGTAGGCTAAGCCCCTCCTCATTCCGGCGATGACCTCCCCAAGGGTTTAGGTAATCCCCATCATGAATTCAGCACTCTTTCATCCAGTTCCTGGTGGTCTGTCAATTGGAAGTATCCACCATTATAACACTCCCCTCCAGGGCTTTAACGCCAAGGAAATAAACATTCTCCTTTGTTAACCTGGCTAGTCCATGTAGAAGGTCAAGGCTCTTCTTACTGAGTGTGCCTCTCCAGTCAGACAAGGGCTCCTACATTGACTTCAAATTCAACATTCTTGTCCCCAGTGATCTCTCTTGCCTTTTTTTAATAACCTGTGATCTATTGTACTTCATCTTCTTCTCATTATAAGCCTTACTCAAGGTGTCATGTAAATTGGCATCAGCTGTGATAGTGGTGTCAATGAAAAACAATCGCTTCTTATTGTGACATATTAACTCCTGAAACCATCACTGGTTTTCAGACAAGATTCTAGAATGAGCCAGTATCCCTTGGAGTGTTCATGTCCATGAGAGCCTTATTGATGCTGTGTGTAAAGACACATTTTTCATGCACTCTGTTACATGATTGTGTGATGTGACTCAGGCTCTCCATGGAGTTACACTCTTCATTACATTTTGGCACTTGTCCTCGCCAAGTTGACTATAAAATCCTACTTTTGACCTATAAGGCAGTACATGGCATTGCTCCGGTTTACCTTGGTGAGATTGATTCTTATATTCCAGGGCGATATCTTTGTTCATTGGATACAGGTTACCTTAAAGTACCTGTGATCAAAAAGACCTCAGTAGGAGGTCATACCTTTAGTTATAGTGCACTTAAACTGTGGAATAGCCTACCAGTTACTGTAAGAAATGCCCCGTCTGTATCAGTCTTCAAATCCAGACGAAAGACTTACATGTTTACTCAGGTATTCCACCTCAAAATGTAATTCCACCTGGCTGTGTTTGTTTTCCCACCTCCATACCAAAGCATATTAAATTTACTTGTTTAAGTTACCAATTACTATTTTTAGTTTTTTGAGCATTGTCTTCCTATAATAAGACCTGAGGAGGCTGGCTGGCAGTCAGATGCACCCCATGCCAACTGAAGATGACCAGCTGTCATGATGGATGAGATGTACTTTGCTGAACTGGGAAATCGAGCTACCATACAGCAACAATCCCATTATTACTTACTTATTCAATTGGCTTAGAAGTCTTAATCTAGAATGCCCAGGAGGGGTGGGAAGCCTCTGGCCCTTGGATCCCCAGAGGTTTTTTTCACTCAGTTTTCAACGGACTCTTTCCCTGCTAGAAAAGAGGTACCAGTGGCCCTCTCTTTGTGAGGATGTACAAGAATTTGTGGAGGTGTGAGGTTTGTGCCCAGGCCAAAAGCCCGCTGAGTTGCTGGAACTGCTCCCAGTTCTATCCTGGCCCTGGTCCCACATAGCAGTAGGTTTCCTTACAAACTTACCTCATTCCACCGGTAACACCGTGATCCTGGCAGTCACAGACAAATTCTCCAAGGCCTGCCATCTAATCCCCTTCCCCCAGCTCCCCACTGCTTTAGTCATGCCAAAACAGGTGTTTCAGCGTGTGTTTTGCATCTTTGGGTTGCCAGAAGACATTGTGTCCGGCTGGGGGCCGCAATTTGTGTCCAGGGTGTGAAGGGCATTTTGGCAGAAACTCGGTGTCTCCGTAAGCCTCACCTCAGGGTACCGCCCCCAGGCCAACAGACAAGTGGAGCAACTGAATCAGGACCTCAGGCACTTCCTCTAGAGCTACTGCGGCCAGAACCAGGAGCAGTGGGCACGGTTCCTGCCATGACCTGAGTATGCCCATAACTCTTTACTACTCCACAGGGCTCTCCCTGTTCCAGTGTCTCCTCAGGTACAAACCTCCCCTGTTCCTGAGGCACCGTGGCCCCTCAGATGTCCCTGCCATTGATTCCTGATTCCAAAACCATGAGGAGGTCTGGCGTGCAGTTCAGGAGCACCTGCACCAGAGCGTCCACCTCTACAAACAGACCCACAAACGTTTTGCTCCCTGACTTTCCAACCAGGACAAAGGGTGTGGCTTTCTACCTGGGACATCCGCCTCAAGCTCCCCTCCAGAAAACTCCCGCGTGTTATCAGACCCTACAAGTTCATTAGATGCATCTCTCCTGTTACTCACCGGTTGCAGTTGCCCCCACACTTACGTAAATGTCCCACTTTCTATGTCTCCCTGCTCCTGCTTGAGCAGGGAGATGCACATCGTGTTGAAGAAAAGCGTCTGCAAAATGAATAAATGTAAATGTACAATGTAAGCCATACAAGACCTCACTGCATCCCGAGGAGACCCACCACCCCCTCCTGTGGACATGGATGGGGCACCAGCCAACACTAGCCACGCCCTTATGGATTCCAAGCGTCGATGCAACAGCATGTACTACCTGGTGGAGCGGGAAGGGTATGAGCCAGAGGAACACAGCTGGGTTCCAGCGAGCAACATCCTCGATCTCTCCTTGATCACTGACTTCCACCGGGACCATGCAGACAAGCTGGTGCCCCATCCCAGAGGTCGCCCTTCTTCCAGGGGTCACAGGGTAGTGAGAGCACCCTATGAGGGGGGGTACTGTACTGACTACGCATGTACCTCATCCAGAAGCACCTGGCTCTAATTAAACACCTAGCCTTAATTTGAGCACCTGGCTATAAAAAAGCACTACATTACCACTTCCCAGTTATGGAATCTCACTTGAGACAACCATCCTCTCTGCACTCTCAGACATACCTTGCTTTGCTTATCCTAAGTCCTGTTCCCCACCATCCTGTAGTCCTGCTCTTCATCTCCTTGGTTACAACTGTTTGCCTTGTCCCTCAACCATAACTTCAGATTCTCGCCTCTGTCCGGTTCACGGATTGACTGACCATTCACCCACCCTCAACCACGAGTACAAGCCTAATTCTTTGGTTCTGAATAAACGATCCTGCACTTGGGTCCAGCCTCCACCATGTCCTCTGTTTGCCTTGACACTCCTAGGAAACCCAACATTTTCTCTTTTTAAAAGACCAGCAGGTGACACTGTTGGCTAAGGGTTTGACAAAACCAACAACGTCAGTGAGACTAAACCAAGAGAAAGGTTCATAAACACTAAAATAAAAAAATACTTTGGAGCGAAGACTGACATCCAATAGTGGGTATAGTGGCTAGGGAGCTGACATGTACCTAAAAGCACAGGCACAGACACAGGGGCTCTGTAGCATATGTGCTGGTGTAGGAATATTAACTTTTGAAAAATTTTCTAAAGCTTTATTATTTATAAAGGTTTCAAAGTTACTTTCAACAGACACATTGGAATTGTTTTGGTTTCTGTTGTACAAGTGACATCTGTTGCTTCATAACATAGGCCATTTCACCTTCATCCTTCAGGCTTTAACAGTAGCTGATTTACTCCTTACTAAAACATAAGTATGGCTGCAAAAGACGTTTAAAGAAATGTTCTGAAAGGCAACAAACCATCTGGTTTTCTTGTATATGCAGCATCTTAGGGCTAATTCACTGGAAGACATGTCTTTGCTTTAACACCAGTATGTCTAATGAGAGACAGAAAAGGACCACATAGGATAATTTCTGAATCGGTTTGCTAAAGCCCTGTAATAAAATAAACATATAAGGAGGTATACCTATGAAGTAGGCGTATATTAACAGTGCAGTTTTATTAATATCACTTTGTGCCAACTTCCTGTGATACACTTGGTATAAACCACTGCAGCTGTGTCATTTTTCATCTTGTGCCTGAGAATAGGCTTTTCTTTCTTCACCTGTTATTATTAATAATCTTTATTTAGCTGAGCCTTTTGTTCAAGGTGACTTACAACGTTAGATAATTTTACAATCATTTACCCATTTACACAGCAAGGTGTTCTGACTGCATCACTTCAGAGTGATCAAGGGTGCTAGAGCAGGAGTGAGATGTGAACCAGAATCATTCAGTCTGTAATAGAACAGATGTAACCAGTAACCTTTCTACAGGTGGATATTTTTGCGGAACTAACTGGGTGACGTGCACGATATTGCCTGGTCAACATAACCAAGGACTTTAACCACTATATTATCTACCTCCAGCCCTTAATCCATAAAAACCTATTCACTAGGGCCTGTATAAATATGTATGTGGTATTTTTTTGAAAAAAATGACTAGTTTCAATAACACAGAAGTGACATTAAAATTCCATATATATAAAGCCAAAAATTTAAAAGTTACAGTTTTAACAGTTTTATGTTTTGTGCATAGATATGTGCATAAAACTCAATTAAGTGCTATTTTAATATGCGTTATAAATGTTTTATATCTGTCTTTTCCCCCAACACCTGAAAGCTGTCACGCTGATGTTTTTGAGGAAAGATATTAATTAAATGTTAAGTAACACATATGAAGCAGTGCGCTAATCTGACGTGTGTTTGACCTTTGACAATGAAGACGGGCACCGGCGTAAACACGTGAAGCACACACGCGCCCGAGGAACGCAGGCACGCGGTGCAGTATCAGTCATTTTTATTTATGACACGTTGCAGAAACCCTCAGAAAGTGCAGACACAGGCGTTCCGGCAGCCGCTTCTTGCAGCAATACCCCGTCGCGGCTCTGCGCTCTGTTGCGCAACAGCGGCCCGGGCAGCAGTTCGCTGGAATTCGCTGCTTCGCACAGCGCTGCTGCGCCGCATCCTGGGCAGGACCGTCCGCTCTCGCTCTGCTTTCAATTATAAGCCGTTGCTACGTGCAGTTCCACTGCGGGACTTGCAGGCACTAGTTCTCGTACATCGATTCCGTTTCACTGAAAAAAATTAAGTTGAAGTTCAAAACGTTATACATTCGTGCTTTATGTATTTCTTATACAACTGTATCTACGCGTTCATCTATTTTATTTACGCGCATGTATTTCAAATGACACTATTTTATTTACGCGCATGTATTTCAAATGACACAACCGGGATGTGTAAATTAATAATTTTTACGAACCACTGCACTGTGAGTTACTTTGTTTTGTTTTTATGCATAGTGGGTCTCTAGATCCCCCCCCCTCCACCGTAACGTCCAGCGAAGACTAGCACATCTTTAGTCAGATCTGAAGGTACCCGGTTCGAATCCCACTTATAACTGTTTCAGTCAGGCAGGGTACTCCCAATACTCGGAATTACTCCAGCAGGAATACCTTGCTGTATAAATTGTACATCCGATTTACAAATTACTTACAAGAGTTTGCAATGTTGATTTAACTCTACAAGTTACATTGGACCAAGGAGTCAGGTGAAAAAAAAGGTTAAAAAACACACATATATACACACTCCTTTCAGGGTATTCGCTCCCAGGTCTTCAAAGGAACAGCCATGGAACAGCCCTGCGTGATTTATCGCCACGATTACTGCGAGGCGTCTGTCATCACCAAGGAAACAAGGTGGCACCGGAGAGCGCTTCTTCTCAGCGTTTCTGTGACCGGACGCTGAATACTACGGGGAAAAAAATAAACCGTTGATACAGTTCGTTATGGCAAAATCAGCTTTAAGTCTATTTATTTTTTATTTGCTCTCTATCCTGGTTTCAATTAGACGCCGCGTCATTTTGTGTCTCATGTTCGGGTATATTTCGTGGTTTTGGATTAAAGTTATATTTGATGTGTGATTAAAAGTGCGACAGCGGCGTTTCTGATTGGATGGAGTGGCACTCTAGGTCCCGGCTGGCCAATGGGGGCGTCCTGCTGTTTGTGCGCGTTCTGAGAGTGAAGATAAAAGCAGCAAAGGGGAACCCAGCTCCTACTGAGCACCTGAGGTCAGCGCTTCATATTTGCACCCGGCAGGTAGGACTTGTAACAGCCATCACCCCGGAGGCTGTGCTGTATCGTGTAGTGTGCGGGCGTGATTTATGAATTCTCAGGTTGTCAGACCACAAAGGGAACAGAGATTATGTCATATGTAGGGAATTACTGTTTGGGCAACTATTGATTTCGAACAATTAAAGTGCTGTATTTTGCGAAAGGGTATGAATAACATAGAAAAAATTAATTATATAAATGCTGGTACTGGCAACAACAGAACACCAATTCAGATTAAGATGTTAGATGTAGGGAAGGATTATAAATTATTAGTTATTACAATGCATGCTTTGATTCACATAAGTATAGTCTTTGACATGGTGTTAGCATTAAGTGCAAGCTGCTTGTGAATGCAAGAATGGAATGCAATATTAGGCCTGCTGATAGTAAAGTTATACTGATATTAATTACAAATATTGTATTTATCAAACTGAACAACACTACTAATGAAAATATTGTCTATGATTGTCAGGAAAAAAATCTGAATATATGTAAATTTAGTTACCTTAACTCCCATTTTTCTGTAAAAATTGTTGTATTTCTGTGAATTCACAGCAAATGTTAACAGTATACACACACACACATTTTCAGAACCGCTTGTCCCATACGGGGTCACGGGGAACCGGAGCCAACCCGGTAACACAGGGCGTAAGGCCGGAGGGGGAGGGGACACACCCAGGATAGACGCCAGTCCGTCGCAGGGCACCCCAAGCGGGACTCGAACCCCAGACCCACCGGAGAGCAGGACTGTGGTCCAACCCACTGCGCCACCGCACCCCTGTTAATGGTATAATAATAGGTAAATAACATTATGGGTGATAATTTGTGTAATGTAAATTTAACAACAAAAAACAGTTAAGATACAAATATAGCAACACTTTTTGCCAAATCAACTTAGTGTCAAGTTATGTACAATTATTTGCCCATTGGGGGTGCGGTGGCGCGGTGGGTTGGACCACAGTCCTGTTCTCTGGTGGGTCTGGGGTTCGAGTCCTGCTGGGGGTACCTTGTGACGGACTGGCGTCCCGTCCTGGGTGTGTCCCCTCCCCCTCCGGCCTTACGCCCTGTGTTGCCGGGTAGGCTCCGGTTCCCCATAACCCCGTATGGGACAAGTGGTTCAGAAAGTGTGTGTGTATTTGCCCATTCATACAGTAGGGTAATTTTTACTGGTGCAATTGAAGGTAAGTACCCTGCTCAAGGGAACTACAGCTGAACACAGGATTTAAACTTGTGACATTTGGGTCCAAAGGCAGCAGCTCCAACCACTACGCTGTCCGTGATAGTTGAATTCACATGTCTACTGGTGACCGGCCTCAGGGTGCTAAAAGGTGGCCGGTGAGCAGGGCATATAGAGTTAAGTGCCAGTCAGTGGTTTACGGGGTCAGAATGTGGTCATGTACAGTGTGCGGTGTTAGAGGGGTCATGGTCAAACTGACACTGTACAAATGATGGCAATTATTGTGTTAATTCTTGGAGAAGCCCATTAAAATTACAAAAGCGCCACCAGTAAATCAACAGTGCTCACTGATTGCTGACTCAGCTGAGCGGTACCTAATGAGTAAATGTTAACAGTATTAGGATAGACCTTAAGCCCATGCGACTCTTGTTATGATTACATTCTTATAATAGTATTAACTTAATCCTACAATAATCCATTCCATTCATACTAAAACAAATCTCTCTTGAACGTTGTCCTGACTGTTGTAGAAATACTATGTGGTGTGAAGAGTACTTCTGACACTTCAGGTATTCCGTCCTATTCACTGTGGGGTAATCTCCTTTCCGAGGGGGGCGCGGTGGTGCAGTGGGTTGGACCGGGTCCTGCTCTCCGGTGGGTCTGGGGTTCGAGTCCTGCTCGGGGTGCCTTGCGACGGACTGGCGTCCCGTCCTGGGTGTGTCCCCTCCCCCTCTGGCCTTACGCCCTGTGTTGCCGGGTAGGCTCCGGTTCCCCGTGACCCCATGTGGGACAAGCGGTTCTGAAAGTGTGTGTGTGTGTGTGTGTGTGTGTGTAATCTCCTTTCCATTTATTTTGCAGCTCTGAAGCTCCTCCTCCAGCTCCTGCTCCAGCTTTGTCTCTCATCTCCAAGTATCTTGGCAAAGCAGCCATGGCTCCCTCGCTGGCTACTGCCTTCTCCCGCCGCTGGTGGATGGCAATTACAGCAGTGGTAGAGAACTTGCTCTTCTCTGCTGTGTTACTAGGCTGGGGCTCCCTGCTTATAATGCTCAAGTCAGAAGGCTTCTATTCCTACCTGTGTCAGGAGACTGGTAAGGGGGGGTGTTATGTGGTCTGGGGGACAAGGCTGGTAATGAGTGGGTTTTCAGCAAGACCTACAATGATTCACAACTAGCAAGAGATGAAGAGGCTAATGTGGCAGAGCTGACATAGGGTAACTGCTTCATTTATTCATCAGCAGGAATCCATACTGCTCTGAAGCAAAAAGCTCAGCATGAAGTTTGCGAAGGTACCCAAGTTTACACCATGGGATTTATCTAGAGAAGGAAACCTGTTGATGCATGTTGTCATGTTTTGAGAACATTAATTCACTGCCTTTGTCTAGTTAGCTGTAGTGCATCATGAGACATTGAGACCCCTGGCTAAGTTTTGCTTGAGCCTCTCTGTCAGTTGTGCCACCTCAGTGCTGTTTAGTTTCCCCATTTCGTTACTATGTTGGACAGTGTCTGCCATGAATGTTTCCATGTGTGAGCCATATCTTCCAGTTATGTTGGCAACAGCAGTGCAGTTTGAGTCGACGTGTGGTATGGGATGGCTCCTTGCTTCTCCTTGAGGTTTTTGGTCGCCTGTTGCGCAAGAAAAGGAGGCCCATAATTTATAAGGCAGGCCAGCAGGTCTTTTGTTTGTGGGAGTTTAGTGAGACAGTAGATTAATGGTGGTTTGTGTAGAGCATCAACCAAGGCTTTAGATTCTGAGCCAAATAGTTGAGTTCAGAGCTTAGACCTCAGCATCTCATTTCTGTACAAATCTTGTTCATTAAAATCAGCCACCATGCAGAAATCACAAAGATTAAGCATGTAGTGTATGAATAAGTGTCCAGACCTACATTCTGGAGAAGCCTACTGCAAGTAGAATGCTCTGATATGTCACCTAAGTGATTAGTGATGGAGTTTGGACAGCTTCCTAGAAATCCTAGAAATGTATGCAAAAACCTTTTTGCTGGGTCTCAGGGACAAGAGAAGAAAAATGAAACTGCTCCAAACCGAAGTCTTGGCCAGGGCTATTCACTTTGAGAGGGTGGAGTGAAAGATGCCTCGCACTGGGCACAAAACAAAGCCCTTTGCACCCGCAGTTTTCCCTTCACAATCACCTTTTGCTCTGAGTTTATCTGATCTGGCCCACAGGCTAGAGTCCAGGACACTGGGCAATCAAAGGCCTTGATTATTGTCATTTTGCTCTTTGCCCTTTGCGCTCTTCCCGTAACACAGTAACTGATAATCACACCCTGACATGCCTGCAACTGAATCATCATCACTTTTTTCTGCTTTCTCTTTATGAAAGCCTATAAACTCCTCATGCCCTGTGTTCTGTGTATAGATGCAATGATCAGCATAAAATCTTAGCACTTCTTGCCTTCTCTGTAAGCTGCCTTGGGTAATGGTGTCAGATATAAAGAATAATAATATTAATGGGGTGAGAATATCCCCTGGTAGTGTCAAGTGATTCCTGTGCCTTTTTTTGACCAGCTATTGTCAATTTATATCTGTGTGAGGTCTTAGTAACAGCCTGCTCCCTTTTTATTAAGGGGTAACAAAAATGTACTGGTGGGGGGGAGTGTGGATAAAAATGAGGAGGGCTGATATCACACCACCCCCACCCAAGAATGGCACCCTCAGTGCCACATGCACTCTGCCCCTCCTAATGGACCCCCACTGGCAGTCAACTGCGAAGAACGTCACAGAATTCCACAGTAAAGCATGATACACAGTCTGACACGTTTCTGGCTGCATAAGGGAACCGAGCGAGGGGGCAGGTGGTGACTATCATCACCTGCGTGTGGTTGGCATAGCAAGCTTTGTCGGACGGACAGCATGGTTTCATGGTTCTTTAAAGTGCCTGCCTCGGCACCAAAACACTTGGCTATCCACGGAACTGGCTTTCTTAGGTCTTTGCACAAGTGGGTTCTTGTTTTATAGAATGCTGACCCAAAACAAGTAAATGAACCTATGCAATATGTAAACACTATGTGACTTCTGCAACTGAAATGAATATGGATTTCTCGTTTCAGGAGGCAGTGAAAAGAAATAAAGCAAAACAGTTTCCTCTAAACGATAGTCATTTCTCTTATTGGTGATGTGGACCATTTACCAGAAGTTGTCTCATTTCACTCACATGCTCTTTAAGTGTTTATTCAGTTTGACAGCTTATCCTGTTCTTAAAGATGTGGTCTTGTAGCCAGAATTGCCCTGGTTCAGTTCCTCATTTCTGTCACTGTTTTCTTTGACAAAGTGATTGTGATTTGAATTGTTGTTTATCGTGTTTCTGAAAACTCCGCGACGCTCATAAATAAGGGGTTAGTTGCTTGTAGGTGGTTAAGGGTTTGATACGGAACAGAGCATAAAGAGACAAGTGATGACTCCCTTATGCATCTCTTGATGGGTGAGCTTCTCAGGTGAGCTCTCTGGCACCAATGCCCTTTGCAACAGTACATTTACTCTCCCCGTGCAGCCATTGTTACATAAGACCTCATAAACGCGACAACGTCAGGTGTCCCACGCGGATAATCCAGCAAGATAAGCAACGTTTCGGTCCGGTTCCTTATTGCTTCAGCGCTCACCCCAACGAATGGTCTGGCTCGCTTTTTCCTGCTGAAGTCAGGAATTTGGAGGAACAAACAGCTCGGTTTTCTTCTATAGCAGCAGACGAAGGACAGTAGCTGTCTTCTTGTGCCTGTAAATGCAAAGAAGTCAAGATGGTGGTAGTGGTTATTCTGTATCCCTCTTCTGCTGTCACTTTCTCTCACCACCACATGTCCGTGTCAGAGCTGGACTTCCAGGAATGGCCCAGCCAAGAGGTTCAGGCACGTGTGCAAGGGTTGGTGGGAAGCCATGAATATCGATTCTACTCCTGTTACCTATAATAGTATTAAGCCTAGGACTCAGGAAAGGGAAATATAGGCAGGAAAAAAAAAATGTTTCACATAATCAGCAAGTTGAGTAATAACAATATATTAACTAAAAAACATAATGTAAAACTGAGCAATAGCCTTGGAGGTCAATAAATTTACTTCTCCACGGAATTAGTCCCTGTAGGTGTGTTCTTCAGTCAAACATTTAGGATGGTTCTTGGTAAGTGAGTCTCAGTACTGCAGCTATAGATGGTTCAGTGACTCGTGGAGTATTTCAGCAGGTCAGCGATCGATTGGCTAATATAGTCTGTTGCTCCCTCTCTCTTTGTGACATTCTTGCAGGGAACAGCTCAGAGCTGAACCTCACAGCACTGTCTCCGAGCCCGACGCCGGCCGACGAGGAGTACGTGGACTATGAGCGGGAGGCAGATGCCCCAAATGGCATGGAGGAGGCACTGCACATGAATGGCTGGCTCATCTGCAAGGAGCAGGATGAGATGTTGAACCTGGCCTTCACCATGGGTTCTTTCCTCCTGAGCGCCATCACACTGCCCCTGGGAATCGTCATGGATAAGTACGGCCCTCGAAAGTTGCGACTGCTTGGGAGGTAAGAATTAGAGAAGAGTATGGGGGGTTGAACATGGAGGGCATCCTCTTGGCTAATGGGGGGGTTTAGTCAGATGTGTACCATAGTGGTCTCTGAGAGAATTCAACAGTGTTTGGGGTTAATATCAAATAGTGGAAAAAGATTAATTTAATTCAGCTGATGCCTTTCTCCAAAGCAACAATTTTAAGCTACCTACAATTATTTACCCATTAATGCAGCTGGGTAATTTTACTCAAGCAACTTTTTTTAATGGTATGTACATTGCTCAAGGGTACTATAGCGGGAGGTGGGATTCAAACCTGCAATCTTTACATCCCAAGGCAGCAGCTCTAACCACACTACCAGCGCTAAACTACACAAGCAGTTGCCTAAGTGCTTTGAGTCGTAGACATCCCGTTGCCAGGTTACAAGAACAAGAGGCCATGTAGCTTGCCTGGTTTGACTGTGCTGTTTTGCTGTGCTGTTGCTACACCAGTGGCAGCTGCTGTGTCTGACTTGCAGTGCCCTGAAACAGAAGGCACAACATTCAGAGTGATTGTGTGCGTTGTGGTTTGAGAGGCCAGTAAAGCTTGTTGCATTGAATCAGTGAGATGGCTGACACGCTCGAGAGTCTTACCACATTGCTGCATGTTCTTCACAGTGCCTGTTTCGGCCTCTCCTGCGTCTTCATCGCGTATGGAGCCAGCAAGCCGGAAGGTACACGCACCACCGTCTTTCACACAGACCCCTTCACTTTCACCTCTTACTGAGGGGAGCCCCATTCCATCACTCAGGCTACATCCTTGTCTTCACCCACTTCCCTTACTACTTCACTAATGCATTCAGCTTCCTTCCAAAACAGCATGCAGTTTTCTACTTTTCCTTCAGTATGTGGCTAATGCCTGATGAAGTGAGTAATATTTTTTTAACTTATAAATTTGATTTGTGACTCATAACTTGTGTGTCTGTCCTCTGCAGATTTGTCTGTCTTGATCTTCGTTGCCCTTGCACTGAATGGATTTGGGGGAATGTGTCTGACATTCACATCTCTGACGGTGAGGGGGGTTCATTTGTCTACCGCAAGATGGGTCGCAGGGGTGTTAGAAAGTAGAGGAGAGAAGGGCACTTTTTGTGATGCAGTCTCAGATTTCTCTGAGTCCTTGTGTTTGTCAGTGGTGTTTTTAATAAATTATTTAGGTAGGCCATAACATGGAAAGTAAGAGAGGACATGGGGATAATCTATCGTTCTAATGTAGGAGAGTGAATTGTATTTTCTGTCTGGTTGCTTGAATAATTACTCCCATACAGAGAGGGGGAAAGGGTGGGCAAATGAGGGTGAATCAAAGGGTTTTGTTTGAGGACAGCGGACCGTAATAAGTGCACACCAACAGAGTGCACACACAGTACATTGTCACCAAGGCTGAGAATGCCAAGTTGAAATTCAGTCTTTTCTGATTTCATTGCTGATTTTTGGATATCCTGCACACCTGATGACACCCTGGGGATCACACTAGAAGAGAGTGTTTAGGTTCTGGTTGGAACAGGTTTGGTTTAGCACAATCGATCGGACTGCCGAACACAATGTAGTGAGTTTGACGTCGAAGCTAAAACCAGCTAAGACCAGTGCCCTCTCTGAAGATACAGGCCAGTAACTGTGTGTATTTTTTCATGATTCGATCATGTTGGCAGAGCCTAGCAAGCTAGATACAGATGTGCTCCCAACCCAACACAATACAGCCTCCAACCACCATGTCCTCTTTCTTCCTCAAAATGCATGACTTCACTTCTCTCCTGCTCCTAATCTCAGGCCACTTTGGGGCTATTCACTATTGGATGCTCTGCTGAAGCTTCACAGTGGGAGGCGCAGTAGTTAAAGAATTGGACTTTCATTTTATTGTGTGCAGAAGTGGACATGGAGTCATGGAAGCTCTTGTTCTGTGTCCCCTTTCACCAACTGGGCCCCATCGTGGAGGTTCTCTTACATAACACAGCTGAATGTACTTTCTGCAGAGTAATGGGGTCCACCGGGCTATGGGACTGGGGGAAGATGGGAGGGTAGAACTGAGTGTGGAATGGTGGAGCCAGTGACCAAAAGTGTGTTTTTGGGGGTTGAGTATGTCAGAAGGTGCTGGTGACTATGGTGAATTTGATGGGTGGCTCATTATAGTGAGGGATTGTTGGGTTGATGTTGAAGGGGGAATGGACAGGGGGATGATGCAGGCAGGGCCAAAGTGAAGGGGAAGGGCCAGTGGGAGGTGATCATCACTATAATTGCCATGTTGGATATTTCAGGGTGACCCTTAACCCAATTGGATAACTAATGAGTGTTGACAGAGTTCATAGAGTTCGTTCCCAACTCTGTAAAGCTCTGTGTCCCTGGTGGAGTGGGGAAGGGGTCTGAATGAAAAGGGTAAGACTGAGAGAATAGCAGAGTAGCATGTAAATATATAAAGCAAGAACCAAGTAATTATGCATGAATAGTTGTACCAGTACAAAAAGACATAATTGCAAACTTGCTGTGCTCTGTTCCTGAGCACACCCTGCAATGGTGGTATCCACCTCTCTTTCATGTGGTCATACCATTGGCATCAGGAGTGGTGATGGGATCCTGCCCAGAGACATAAGTGTTTGTCCTCAGTGTCAGTAAATTTGAGCTCAGCTCTCCTGTCACTGTTTTCCTTGGACTATTTGTAATCAGGACACAAGTGCAGTGTTTTCGGTGGGGCAGGGTACAAGAACAGCAGGGAGCTGAAGCCGTATAGGAGGACATGGAGGAACAGTGTTTCCTGATCCAAGGGGCTAGTTGAGGTCTGAGTTGCGGGTCGAAGTTTGGAGGCGTGATCCAAAGAGCCATGGTCATGGTCTGAAGGTAGAAAGATCATCAAAAGGTTCTGGTCCAAAAGGCAAGAGTGGAGATCCAAAAAGCTGTGGTCAAGGTTTAAAGAGTGGAAGGTCATCATTCAAGAAGCAAAGAACACAGAGCAAGGGGCTAGTAAGATCGTGAGGAAAGGCATGTTGTCTCAAAGGAGATCCCACAACTATTTCAGTGGAACGTTGCTCATTAAAAGAGTGTTTGAGGTACAAGTGTGTTGAATGTAATTGAAGCTTGCCTAGTGTGGCGTCTCCTGTGGTCACCTGGAGTATTGTTCCCCAGAGGTCATGACACCTCCCAAACAGCAGCTTTTGATTGGCTCACCCAGCAAAGAAATATGTCCTGATGGTTGTTCCACATGGCTGGATTACGTGAAAACTATTGACACTGGTATGACCAAGGCTGTGGTTCTAGGCTGTCACAGATTAAATGACTAAGGATGTTCAAATTTTAGCTGTCAACAGTGGTGGCACTGTTCTGCACAAGGATTTTGCTCGGTTACTGCATAAGAAGACCTGCCAGGTGTCTGCAAGTTATATTCACCACTGGCTGAATCCACAAGAAGTCGGGGGTGTGGTGGTGCGGTGGGTTTGGGGTTCGAGCGCTGCTTGGGGTGCCTTGCAATCGATTGGCATCCCGTTCTGGGTGCGTCTCCTCCCCCTTCAGGCCTTGCCCGCTGTGTTGTCGGGTGACGCTCCGGCTCGCCGCACCCCGCTTGGGACAAGTGGTTGTTGCTGTTGACTGGTTGGTTGAATCCACAAAAATTGCATCTTAGACACTGCAGAAAGGACAAAGACAAGCACTGCCCCTGAAGGTGTCACACACAGTGCAGTAAGAGTTTATTGTACCCATAGGGAAGGTTGCAAGAAAGGGGGGATGAGTCAGGCATCCATTGTACCTGGAAGGAAGGCCATGAAATAAAGTGTGAATAGGGCTTTTTTTTTTTTTTTTAGAGTTTTTCTATTTCTTTTCCATTAGCTGCCTAACATGTTTGGTGACCTCCGGTCCACCTTCATTGCCCTCATGATTGGGTCCTATGCCTCCTCAGCTGTCACGTTTCCTGGGATTAAGGTATGTCTGCGAGGAAAGCCGGCACTATTTTTACATCTGACTTTTAAAAAGTGGCCTGTTTCACGTTGTCCACTGACCTTCCTAACCTCAGGTGATCTATGATCTGGGTGTGACCTTCATTACCATTCTGTTGGTGTGGGCTGGCTGCGCTGGCCTTGTCTTCATCAACTGCTTTTTCAACTGGCCACTGGAACCTTTCCCTGGGCCCGAGGACATGGATTACACGTGAGAGACATGATTGCGAACACTTACGCATAACACATGCATTCATACAAATGGACAAATATCTACACATGTCCTTAATGAACTATGTCTGTTTTACTGCTAGTGCATGACTGTGTTTCATAATACCACAGCTGTCCCCTCTACTATGTAACTTTCCATCTCACTTCTTTCTCGCACTGCGTCTGCAGTGTGAAGATCAAGTTCAGCTGGCTTGGCTTCGACCACAAGATCACGGGGAAGCAGTTCTACCGGCAGGTGACCACCGTGGGACGCCGTCTGAGCTCGGCCAATTCGCTGAAGCACGGCCCCCGGGACCTGGCTGCACTGGAAGGCCACAAACTCTGCCTCTCCACCATGGACCTGGAGGTTCAATGCAAGCCACAAGAGGAGTGTAAGAGCCTGAACTCACACCCTTGTCATTCTACACCAGACAAGCTGTGAGGGTATTTTCTTGAAATGGTTCGTAAATGTTAAAATTTATTTATAATTTCTCTCTCCATGCCCCCCTCCCAGCCCAGTCTTTCATGCGAAGCGTCTTCAGCCCCATCTTCCTGCTCAGCCTGGTCACTATGTGTGTCACCCAGCTACGTCTCATCTTCTACATGGGTGCCATGAACAACATCTTGGAGTCGCTCAGTGACGGAGACCTGAACACAGGTATGGGTGTAAGAGCAAGAGAGACGGATAGTGTTTAAAAGGGCTAAAAAATGTATGTGAGCCAGTATGGCCAAGTACCTGTCCTAGTTCCTGAGAACCCTTCATTGGAAGGTAAACTAAGCATGTGCGTTTGTACACTTCAGTGTTGCCTTATGAGTTTGAGCGTGTTCAACTCCCTTTAATGAGCTCTGATGACTTGGGCGTGTGTGAGATGGGTGGCAGAGTGGTCATTGTGTCGCTGCTGATATGTCACTGTGTGAAGGGACCAGTGTCAGTTGGACATAACCTTTCCAGCAAAGCGTCTGATGTGGTTTCTGTACAAGGCTTCTTCTGCCTGCTGTGTGGCTTCCCTTCCTTCTACTCATCTTCCTTGCTTCTCAATAGCAACAAAAATCACTGTTATCAGAAGAACCACATCACAAAGGTCTTAAGCTGCTTTTATGGGGGGGGGGGTGCGGTGGCGCAGCGGGTTTGCCCTACGCCTGCTCTCTGGTGGGTCTGGGGTTTGAGTCCTGCCTGGGGCGCCCTGCAATGGATTGGCGTCCCGTCCTGGGTTTGTCCCCTCCCCCTCCAGCCTTGCGCCCTCTGTTGCTGGGTGAGGCTCTGGCTTGTCGGGACAAGGTGTGTGTGTGTGTGTGTGTGTGTGTGTGTGTGTGTGTGTATGCTTAGACCTGTCATTATTGAAGGGTGGGACTGAAATATTCCTTGCGCTGGCAGATGCTCATGGCTGATTTCTTTCTCTCTTCGGCCCTGTTCTCTCTCCTGCTCTCCTATGGTAACTTCCTGCTAATTTCAGTCGAGAGGATGGAAACAGGTACAGTTACAAGGACAGTAGACCGGTTTCAGCCAGAATAACTAGTCTCCCATATAAAAGCTCTCTGGGAAGTTATGTCACCATCTCACTGACAGCTATACTGTATAGTCACCTGCTAATTTTTAACTAGTAATCTAACCTTGGGTCATATTACTCACATAGCCTGCACTCTCACCTCATCAAGAACCAACTCTCATGTCAACCCTCATATGAGTAAAGTAGAACCTGAGTAGTCAGCACAGAGCCTATTGCTTATTAACCCAATACCCTCATTAACTGCACTTTATTAGTGACACCCCTCTCTCTGTCTCCCCCAGTGAGCTTGTACTCCTCCATCTTTGGCGTCCTGCAGCTGCTATGTCTGATGACCGCTCCAGTCATCGGCTACATTATGGACTGGAAACTCAAGGATTGTGAGGATGGGGATTCCAAAGAGGAGGCTAGCAAGTCAGTGTCCTTCATCTCTGTTTCCTCCCACCAGCGGGCACTGTTTTATTTTATGTTTACATTTAAATTACATCTGTATTTATTTATTCATCTAACAGACGAAAAGTAAAACTCAGTGCATTTCATCAGCAGATAGACACAAATACAGATTTTCAAAGTACAGTCAGTTTTTCTGATGTGACCATTTAATTCACACCTGCATTCATTACACAGGTAGCTGCGTATGGAATTAAGAGAGAACAAAATTTCAAACTGATAATATTAGTAATAACATTACTTGAGTAGCTGCATTTAGAATTTATAGGAAATGCAAAGGTATTTGTGACAAATGATATCATGTAAATTTATGGACAAGATGGAATGTCTGGAGAGAAGTGAGTCTAAAAGATGTTTTGGATTCAAGTTTTGAGTGGCACAGGGAGGTCATCCCACCCCAATGGAGCCATATTTGCTTAGTAGGCCCCCCTAGCATTTATAATTATTTTGTCTTCTGTAAATTGAATCTGGAGTTTGTTACTCAGAACATTTCCAGTTCCTTGTCCCATACTGAAATTTGTCTCCTCCAGCTGAAACACACACCAGTTGTTTGGGGAAAATAGAGCACAAATTAATCTAAACTGCATGTACACTCCCTCTCAAAAATAACAGGGATCTGATCCAACCCAAGAAGCGTGACCGGCAGATCCAGAAGGTCACCAATGCCATGCGTGCCTTTGTCATCACCAACATGCTTCTATTTGGATTTGGAATTACCTGCCTGATTCCCAACCTGCCCCTGCAGGTGAGTATAGCCTTGGCCCCCAAGCCCAGTTAGCCACGCTCTGGCCTTGTGCTTGGCAGCAGAGAACAACTGATGGTACTAATGGCCACATCACACTGCTGCTCCTGAAAGCCCATTCGACCTACAGAGACTGACTCAAGTAACCAGCAGAGACCATGCATGGCTTAGTACCACCTCTGGTGGCCAAAGTATTTCATTGCCATGTACAAACACATTGCTTCGGCTCATGTACAGTACTATAGTACTCTTTGTACCAGTAAAATCCCTGGGGAGATGAATGAAATGTAAGACAGAAAAGGGAATACAGGACAGTGACCACTGGATTTTCGTTTTTTATTTTCCCACAGATTCTGTCATTCATCCTTCATACCATCGTGAGGGGCTTCATCCACTCAGCCGCAGGGGGACTTTACGCTGCTGTGTGAGTGTCTCATTCATACACACCTAAGTATACAATTCCTGACGCATACAGAAGTGTGCAGTCGGTGTTTCTTCTGCTTCGCTTTACTTTTTAAACTCTCCTGTAAGAAACACTTTCGCCCATATCATCTTTTTGTATCGCACACCAATACGTGGCAAACCCTTCCTGTTGTGAGAAAGTGTATCCTTCTAGGATGTCAGGTCTGAATACACATCAGTGTGTATATGACATGATATGTGGCAGAGCAGTGAACATGCTGAGCTGTAAGAAGTTTTAATGAAGGAGCCCTTGACCCTGTGTTCAGGTACCCGTCCTCTCAGTTCGGCAGCCTGACAGGAATGCACTCGCTCATCAGTGCCGTGTTTGCCCTGCTGCAGCAGCCCCTCTTCATGGCCATGATGGGCCCCTTGGAAGGGGACCCACTCTGGGTATGATGACTTGTCCTACACATGAACACACACACACACACACAGACCCACATTCACACATGCAAATACACATAATGTATGTATGCAGATCATATATATACACAAAAAATAAATGCACTGTCACAATATCAGTATCACGTGTAAACACAGAAACACCCACTGTTTGTTTTATGCCAAAGACTCCAGTTCCTGTGAGCTTTACATCTGCTTGCAGGTGAACGTGGGCCTGTTGGCACTCAGCCTGCTGGGATTCGGCCTGCCCCTGTACCTAGTTTGCTTCCGAAAGGAACTCATCCAGAGGAAGCAAGAGCGCGACGATGATGCCAAGATGTATGTGAAAATCAACGGCAGCAGCAGTCCTGAGGTCTTCGTGTAGCAGGCAGGTGGAGCCAGATGGGGGAACTGGGGTGACATGTCTGCGTACTTTTCCAGCTCCATCCAGGAGTGTGTGGCAATCCATCACCTCTTTGGCCAAGAGCCCTCTTGAACTAAGGTGCTAATGTTCCTGACATATACGTCTTGTCAGTCACACACCCACACATGGCCACTCACTTGTGCGCTATTTGGTGTAGAATGTAATTCTCATTCTCACACAGACATGCCCCCTCAACACCCCGATGCACATTATGTGTGCACACTCAATACACAAAACCTGTGTGTTTACTGGGTTTCACTCTGAAGACAACCTAGAATGTACACACAAAAAGATACGCAACACACACACACACACACACACAGCACATTTAATTACGAATGCCTCCCTGTTCAGAGCCCAGCGGAAAGGATATTGTTGTCATGGAAACTGACAAAACTCATGGACTGGCAGCAAAGACTGAAGAGATGATTGTAGAAACTGAGAGATGAGATGGAAACTGAGTTAAGATGAGGAGAAAGTCCCTGCTATGTCCCCCATCACAGATTTCTGCCCCTGGTGGAAAAACTTTAATTATGGGAAGAAGCTTCATTTTGTGAAATTGAAGAAGATGACCCAGTAGAGTACTGTTCTTAAACAACTCTTGATTAATTCCATCATAACAACTGTAATTAGTACTGACCCCATGACTCAGTCAGTCAGGGTGTTCCCCATGCAGACTTCCAACCAATCGGGTCTCACTTGGTACAGAAGTGAGAAGGACAAAACTGTTTTCAAGTTATGTCGTCTTTAAATAATCTGTGTGCCGTAATCTGTGTTTCACCGAGCTGTCACAAATGAGCAAATCAGTATAAAAAAAGGACATCGACTCTATGAGAATTTCAGGTTTAAAAATTAAAGATTTCTATTTTTTAAACAACTGGTGCTAAAAGTATTGGTAGTGCCATCCTCTTCACACGCTCACACGCACTGGTTTTCTCTCTCTGACACACATGCACTCTTTGTGCATCACTCAGAATCATGGCTCCAGCCACAGGCTGCACTTAGTGTTGCCACAGAGAGGGATCATCTAAGAGAAAGACAGGAAGAGAAGTAAAAGCTGAGGTGTGGGAGAGAGAGCCACAGAAGTAGAGAGCAAGAGTAACTTGGTTTGAGGTCTAATAGCTGTGCTTCCTCTATCTGACATGTTGGACTTTTTCCCAGTGAGTTTGAGATTTATCACTATGGCATATTATTATTATCTTAGCAGGACATTAGTGATTAACGAAGCTACTTGCATAATGGTGCATAATTTTACCTAGAATATATGCAGTTGGCCAAGTAAGGAATTAGACGTCTGACCAAATTGCTACAGTTAAGGAATATGTTTAACCTGAAATGTTTTACATAAATAAGTCTAGATGTGCCAATGTAGAAAACTTGTAGATATGTCACTATGACATAAAGGCAATGAAATTATGGCAGCAGTGTACAGATGGGTGAGAAAGGCCAGATGGGCTGTAGAGCAGGAACACAGCTGTGTCGAGTGTGAACGTGGCTACAACTTGCACGAACGTTTCTTTAAACTTGAAGTGTGAGGTTTTTTTTTTTTTTTTTTTTTTTTTTTTTTTTTTTTTTTTTTTAAATCATCTGTTTTGTCGTGTTGCAATTTTTGCTTGTAATACTATTTGTTAGAATGTTTCTTACAATGCTGGGGTCCTAGAGAAAGTTATTTGTATGAAGGTGCCAGCCTGCACTACGTTTATATATTTTGAATGCATGGTGAAAACCGTATGTGGCAGGTATCAAAAATAAATCAGTTACTGATACATTGTCACATATACATATAACAGTTTTGTACTGAAAATGTTGCATTTTATTATTACAGTTTTGTGTATGGCTGTTGCAATGCACAATATATTTGTAATATCACACAGTTTTTACATACAAAGCATTGCTTGTATATTTATTTTTGAGAGAGCATTGTGTGATTACATCTGAAGGGGTGATTGTGTATATTTGGCTGGTACTTCTGGTGAAGGCACATGTGTAAGGATTCACTAAAACACCAACAAATTCTCCAGAAACTTTAAGTGATAGTGAAAATTTTATTTTCTTCTGTTGTACTGACTTTTTGAATTGCTAATTTATTTTTCTTGAAATGTGTCTATATACTTTATGTTTTGACCATTGTCAGCAAATTCAAAACAAAGTTCATTTGAGAAATGTTAGCAGTGGGTGAAATAAAACATTTTATATATATATATATATATATATATATATATGATGGTTTGTCTGCTTAAATGTGTTTATTTCTTATTTACTTAAAAAAAATGAAAGCTTCCTCTGTCTGGAAGATTCATTTGTGAATCTGCAATGTCCTAATGTTGCTGGTAATACATATTAAATACACACACAGTTTCAGAACTGCTTGTCCCATACAGGGTCGCGGGGAACCGGAGCCAAGCCGGTAACACAGGGCGTAAGGCCGGAGGGGGAGGGGACACACCCAGGACGGGATGCCAGTCCGTCGCAAGGCACCCCAAGCGGGACTCGAACCCCAGACCCACCGGAAAGCAGAACTGTGGTCCAACCCACTGCACCACCGCACCCCCACATATTAAATATGTTTCATGAAAGTTTCCAAAAATGTCAACAGTACTGGGTTTTGACTTGGTAAAGATCATAAGCAGAAATTATCTGCTGGAAATAATAGCTGAACCCAGATAACTAACACTGAAGCAGAGGTGAAGCAGGAAAACCATTTTTGAGAAATACAAAGGTTCCAAATCCACTTTCCTGGCAGGGCTTTGCATCTGTCCATAGTCACACTAACTAATTTCCCCACAGGGGGGTGCAGTGGCACAGTGGTGCGGTGGTGCAGTGGGTTGGACTGGGTCCTGCTCTCTGGTGGGTCCAGGGTTCAAGTCCTGCTTGGGATGCCTTGCAATGGACTAGTATCCCATTCTGGGTGTGACCCTTCGCCCTGTGTTGTTGGGTTAGGCTCCAGCTCCCACGACCCCATATGAGACAAGCAATTCAGGCATTGTGTGTAATTTCCCCACTTAACTAATCCTTTGTGTTACCTGCACTGTTGACACCCCCATATTTACCTCAGATCTCTATTGACAGATCCTTTTTCATGAATACAGTGCAAAAAATATCACTGTAAAGTTAGACCTCTCTTCTGCACACTAAATCACTGCAAGGACTCGCTGTGGTTACCTGCCATCCATGGACACACTGGTTGCTGGAGCAAATCCTTCATCTTGCGCAGGTTTATGACTAAATGAGTGCAAAATCATTCTCCTCTTTGACAGCTGAGGTCTAGAGGTTTAATTTATTGTGAGGGGGGTGTGTCAAAATCAAGAAAACCCTTCATATGTCATCATAAGATGACACGATGACTATCAGTTGTTCTTAAAAACCTTTTGGCTTTGAAGAGAGCTAATGACTTTGTGGTGGAAGAGCTGAAGAGTAAAATCTGTTTTGACATTAGCGAAAATCTGAAAGGCTTTTACATTCCTGCTTGTGAGAGTGGGACATACAGTAGATGAGTCAGCAGACTATAAGGGATCATTCATCTGAAAGAAGCCAAGCCTTGGGTGTAGAGATTTAGGTTACATTTATACAGACTTGGCTGTTGTTGCATAAAAGTAAAAGCACCAAAGTTACACTGGACCTTCAACCATCGCGACTTGGGCTGCTGAAAGCGATGCTCGAGTCTTCTTCGGTGACATCGCGTGGAGCGTGGATGACACCAACCCGAGCGCTCCCCACGAACGACCCCCGTTGCTGACGTCACAGCGACTGTGTCATGACACAGAGGTCGTGGTTGCCGGGACGACGCCGCGCCCCCTTTGGGCTCCGATCAGGAAGTGAACGTAAGTAAAGAGAAGAGAGGAGCGGGAATGAGACAGAGGAGAGAGAGAGAGGCGGGAGCGAGAGGCAGCCTGACGGACAGGGAGCGCAGCCGCTTCGGATTCCCCTTCACATTCATCTGCACCCCGAGCGCACAGACGCACTGACCAGGATGCTCATCAAGGAGTTGTGAGTAGCAAGTCCGCTCCGTTCTGCCTTAACTTGCATGTGATCATGTGTCGGGCTGTGACTGTGAGTGTGTGGCTGGAAGCGGGAACGCGCGCTGCTGGGGACGCGGAACTAGACCGCCGGCTGACCAACACACCATGCCATGGGCATGGCGACACTGGAAACTTGACTTTGACGTTGTCCGTTTGTGTTTCTGGGGAATGTCTTTTAAATTACTGCAGTGATTATGACGTTTATTTTATATATGTATATCCGAGACTGGCGCCTTTTCGCGGAGGTTCTTGGTCATCGTGTCACCTTCTTCCTGGCGTGCCCCTAGCTGTGTTTGCATCAGGGGAAAATAAAAGACTTCGCTGTACGAAATCAGTCAAGAGTCCGACTCAGTTTCTCGGATATATTCGGTTTGCGACTGGGTTGTCATCCGTGAGGCAGTGTGACGCGTGCCGGGGATGTGAATCCTCGCATCAGCACCAGTGATGCTGAGGCTCCGAGGTGAAGGTGAACCCGAAGGGAACGAAGCGCGACGGAACGCAGTGCTTCCAGCTGCGGCCGGCCGCGCGCACGCCTCCGCTTCCAGCTGTTCAGGGCCCGTCTTTCATTGAAACGGCGGCTCGCGGGTACGCGGAGGACCGCGCAGAGCAGCGGGCGGACATGTCTGTGTCAAGCGGGTGGTTGGCGAAGGGGCTGCTGTTTCGTGTTTCATTTCATTTCATGTCATGTGCGATGTCCACTGTTTAATTTTTCACATAGCCAGGTTGAAAAAAAAACTACAATTTTAGCTGCTGCATCAAAAACATATTACATAATAGGGTGATACAGTTTTTTAAATGACAGAGGTGTGCGAGAACATGATGTTCCTTTTCCGCCAGGGTTCTAGCAGAGGCCCCGTGCGTGGAGGTGGGTGGAAGCGGGTCGCACCAGCGGTCGAACATGTCGATCCGACCTAAGCGCGTCCGCTGAGACGCACCGGTCACCGCCGCTCTTATGTAACAGCGAGCGGGGAAAGAACCGCACGGCGGCCCCCCAAGGCGGATTTCGGTGACCGGCATGTCCGACGTCGGCGCTCACGATGGATGCTGGCGGGTCCGTCCTGGATGCGGACTCACCTGACGCTCCAGGTGCTGCTCCTCCATGACTCAGACTCGGGGCAGGGAAGCCTCACCACGGACGCGGAGCTCACCAACGGCAGCGTGGTGTGCGTGTGATCGTTGGGCTTTAGTGAGCATAATTATAATCGTCACCGCTGCCCTTTTCATCCATTTTTATCCGGATCACACACATATGTATCAATGAGTTAATCTGATGTCGCAAACGAGGCGTTGCATTTGCTTGCGAACAGCAATGCGAACCATGATGAATTATGATATAACAGTGTAGTCAGGGGCCCATGATTGTGCCCAGTCCACTTAAAACCGGATGCCTCGTGTCTCAGCGTTCACCACGGTAAAACGGCAAATCATGTGTCGTCATCGTCGGTTCGAAAGCAAACGAAGCGCACGATCATGTGTTGTGGAGGAATGGACTCGGTCGTGCAGCGAGCGCTCTGTGACTCTGTCACTGTCGGTGTGCGCGGCGTGCACTCGCAGTGCGGCGCCTCGAACGCGTCGCTCGCGACGGGAGACGTGTGCGCGTGACGCGCCGCGTGAAGAAATGGCGAAGAACGAGCTGCCGGGCTTTGAGGATCGCGGCGTACTGTCAGCACGCGGTCCTCATCGTTTGTCAGGAGCTGTGCTTTAATTTCCTGCCATAATTCACTTTAGCTAGTGTTTCTTCTTTCATGCGTGTCTAGCCTAAGCAGTACATGAAGCCGGATTGTAGGCCATTAAATGAACCTCCTGCTGTCTTATAAGTATAGGCCTACATTAAGTGTTATGAAACTTTTTGGTACCGTGCGTTGTGAGAAAGAAAAAATCATTATAAACTTTTGGAATTAAATGCATGAATGACTCCTAAAATCCAATCTTCATCTAAGTCATAATAAGAAATACAGTATTATTTCGTCCGCAGTGCACAAATTTTACATTTCTTTATAAATAAAGATATTTTGTTATTTTAACTGAACTATTGTTTTAAACAGTTAAGGTCATTGATAGAAAAAGTATGTAAATCTGTATATTTAATAACTAGTGAAACCTCTTTATTGGCATATAGCCTTAACCAAACACTTTCTGTAGTAGCTGCTGATTAGACCTGTGCAGCAGTTAGCAGGTATTTTGGCCATTCCTCTATGCAAAACTGTTTCGGTTCATGTATATTTCTGGGAAGTCTTGCTTGAACTGCTTGCTTCACATCACACCACAGTATTTTGACAGGACTGAGGTTAGGCCTCTCACTTTGCTATTCTAAAATACAGAACTTGCTGTGCTTGAGCTGATCTATTGTTGATTTTGTCCACTTTTTTGGATCATTGTCACATGCATGACCCAACATCTTTTGAGTGTTTGATCATGAACAGACACCCTGATCTTCCACTGTAAAATTTCCTGATACAACTTGGAATTCACTGGTCCCTCAATGATTGCAAGTCATCCTGGCCCTGAAGCAGTAAAGCAGCCCCACAGCATTATACTGTCCCCACCATGGTTCACACCTGGGATGAGGTTTTGGTGTTGGTATACTGTCTTATGCTGTTTCCAATCACAACAATGCATACATTTACCAAAATGTTCACCTTTGTCTCATCTGTCTATAGAAAATCCAGGTTGCCTTCAGAAAACTTGAGATGTGCAACAATGATTTTTTGTAGAGCAGTGGTAACCTCCCATTAATCTTCCAGCACTCTTGTGTTTTTCTTATGGTAGACTGATGAACATAGACTTTATCAAGTGCAAGAGATGCCTGCAGATCCTTAGCTGTTAATCTAGGGTTCTTTGTCACGTGTTTAAGAATTTTACAGTGTGACTTTGCACTGATCTTTGCAGGATTTCCATTCCAAGGAAGGGTAGCACCCATGCTGAATTTCTACCATTTGTAAACTATCCACCTGACAGTGGACTGATAAATTGGAATACCAGATTCCAGTTATCGTGTTTTCAAGATGTCCTTATGCTAGGGTTCATGTGCTTTATCCGTTAATGACCTTGATTGTTTAAACCATTTGTTCAATTAAGATATAGATATTTAAAATGATCTGTTTGTTCTTTGTTAAATAAAACTGTTTATTATTATGAGTTAGATTAATATCGGATCACATTTTAGCAGTGTTTATGGAGACATCCAGACAATTCCAAAATCAGTTTTCTCACAACTCTAAATATGGTTGCTGAAAGATGGCGGCAGCGGATGTGTAAACCCAGTGTTCAAGCAAGCCCAATATTCTTGTATAACTCCATTGGCTAGAATTAACCATATTTGTAGTTCCATCAAGACTGGACAAGTTGTGACAATACTGGGTTGGGAAATTAGCATATAGGCTTATTTAACACAGTCAGAACTCGTGTTATTTGGTTTCATCACAGTTAAAAGGATTTACAAATAGGTCAGTATGAAGTTTACTTTGTGTAAACTTGGAGCAAGTTCTGAATTCTACTGTGAGATCGTGATTGCGGTGCGTACCAGACCAGACCTACCAATATAGTCCATTTAGCAGTGAATGCATGTGACTTGTAGTATTAAGCTTGTAAAATCATGCAAGCCGTGGGTGCGACTGCATTGTTTTTAGTCATATAAAACATTAGTTCATAATGCTCCGCAGGTCACAACTGGTACAAAGTGTGAGAAGTTAATAAGTGTGATGTGAGATCATTTGGAAAGACTCAGTACGTATGTGTCATGCTGAGTGTGCAACCGCGGTGGCCTCGTGTTCCTGAGAAAGGCACATAGAGTTCAATGTTAACACTGAGTATTTTAAAAAGGGACTTGGTTTGGTGGCCCATTCCACCCCCACAGCGCTTTCCCTGAGTTCATATAATACCCACCGGGCAAGTTTCCAGTACTTATTTGTTTTAGCCTGCGCAAACAAGCTTTTAAACTAATTATCTCACCTGTTACACAGATAATGCTTTACATGGCTGAAACATAAGCGCTAGACACGTGCCCATAAGTATGGCATCAGAAGAGCACAGCAATTTGAATCAGGTAACTGTTAGAAATCATAGGTACAATAAGCAGTTTTCAAACAAGGCTTTAAATTGACCTCTGTGTGCACTCCATTTGTGTATAACTGCTTTGAGTAATATTAATAATGTTTTCAATAGTTTTCTTTCGTTGTATAATACTTCGTTTTCAATGCTGTTAATTCAGACAAAGGCGATATAAAAATTCAATGTATAATTTACAAATCAGTAAAAACTACTTAAGATTTGAATATCTCAACACAGAGAAGTATTGTGATCTGTTGGGCTTTACCAGCAGAGCTTTCTATGTAACTGATCTCTGATGGACGGAAACTCATGACTCAGCAGATTTTGAATAAGCCGCATTTTACTGGTTATAATGGGCATGATCCCAACCCTGTTACAAAGGCACAAGAGAAGGTGGTTACATTGCATTTGGGATTTTATTAATCCAGCTTTGTATTTAGAGATTCAAATGAGATATATTTCGAAATTTGAAGTTCACAGTTTTTTGTAATCTGCAGATACAAGTACTTTGGACTCATTTCTGACAGTGTAGTTACATGTTATCATCACACACACACACACACACATATACACACACAGGGTAATTTAGAATCACTTTGGCTATTCATGACAGACCACTGGTAAAAAATTGGACTAAATAAAGTGACATGAATATGGATAGAATATGGAATAGACGACAGCAATTAACTCTACTGCACTGGGGCCATTGTGTTGCCCACTAAGCCAACATGATGCTGCTCATCATGTATCGTATCTCTTACAGGTAACACTAATGACCTTGACTCTGTAAAACTATCATAAAAAACATGGTTAAATATTAGTGACACACAGGTCACCGCTTTCTATGCTGCTAGAATCGCAGCAAATTTTCCCAAAGGGAATAATTATATTTGATACTGGGGCATGCATGCTAAATTTATTCTCAACCATGATGGACTCCTGAGCCTTACAAGAATTCTGATGCTTTAATAATTGCTCTGGTTATTCTCTAGCTGGTATATCGTTTCTCACGGAGTTATTCAGAGTCAACTTCCAAGGTAAGACTGGAGACACCCTCCACAGAATGCCAGTCTGCTGCAGGGCTGTCTGGCAAACACACACACTTACATGCCGACAGAGTCACATTCTGTGGCCAGTTGTGAGTCAGCATTTGTCAAGGGAGGGGTCAACCTGGTTTAATGTAGGGCAGCACTGTCCCTCTTTGGCAAAGACACCCAAGAAGAAACTTCAGTGATTCAGTTGGTCGTCAAAGAGCACAGCAGCTGTTAGTGCCAGACTAGTGACTTCGTTAGACATGTTGGTCTGCAGCAGAAATAGACTGTATTGCCTTCAACAAAACTCACCAAATCCATTCAAGTCTCAGTCTTATATATCATCATAATTCATATGCTTTATTCAGATAAAACACTCTTAACTTGTTTTCTTCCCTTGAAATGCAACATTCGTTCAAAGCAACAGATCAGACTTGGTTGTGATTTATTTACTCCAGCAAGAGAAAGCTTGAATTTAAGTTGTACGAGACCAAAAGTGCGCCGATATAGTACACCAATATAGTTAGAATGTCCAGATAAAAAAATATACATAAAATAGTATATGAATATATATGATACACTGTGTATTGCACCCAGTCAAAAACCAAAGTACATGAGGACTGATTATTATTTTTATGCATGATTATGATTAAACCAATATATTTTATAATATCTGCAATGCAAAATAGTATGTCAAGCTTGTTTTTAATGTTATATTTTCATTCATCGCTTATCAGTAACTGTCCAGTACAGGGTTGGAGAAATCCAGAGCCTGTCTTGGAAGCATAGGCAATGAGACAGGGCATATAATTGATACATACCAACCAATTTCAATAACCGCTTGTCCTGAGCAGGGTCGCGGCAAGCCAGAGCCTATCCTGGAGACAGTGGGCGCAAGGCTGAAGCGGTTGGGGGCACACCCTGGGCAGACGCCAGTCCATCGCAGGGCCACAACTAGTTACCTAGGTACACAGCCGGGCAAAGGTACCGGAGCAATTGCAGGGCAGACACCTTGCTCAAGGGCGCTACAGCCGGAGGCAGGGATCAAACCGCAACTGCTCCAACCACGACACCACGAGCCGCCCCTATTGATACAATCACACAGACACTATGTCACCAGAGGCACTGTTTAGGGCTACTAAAAAATGTCTAGTTCCCTCTCCTGCTGTAGTACTTACTCTTAATTTTTCCAACAAAAATTCCCCTACTGAATGAATGGATAAGTTTTTGTAACTAACTTAACATCATTAGTTGCCTCAGAGAACAGCTAAATTATTATTATTATTATTATTATTATTATTATTATTATTATTATAACTAATTGATAAATTAATCACTAATTCATTAAAACTATTACTTATTTCTTTTTCAGTTATGGTATTGTATTTGCGGGGGTGCGGTGGTGCAGTGGGTTGGACCGCAGTCCTGCTCTCCGGTGGGTCTGGGGTTCAAGTCCCGCTTGGGGTGCCTTGTGGCGGACTGGCGTCCCGTCCTGGGTGTGTCCCCTTCCCCTCCGGCCTTACGCCCTGTGTTGCCGGGTAGGCTCCGGTTCCCCGTGACCCCGTATGGGACAAGCGGTTCTGAAAATGTGTGTGTGTGTGTGTGTGTGTGTGTGTATTGTATTTGCCATAATATAGGGTTATGAGACTGTGCATAGGAAGGAGGAAGTGTGTAGTTCATTTTTTATGGAACAAACATGGTGTCTATGTGCTTTATAGAGTGAAACTTATAGTGGTGGATAAAATACCTTTTACTGAAATGAAATGAATGCAAACCGGGAAATAATATAGATGTACTGAATAATAAGCTTGTTATATGAAAACGCATATATATTTCCAGAAGCTGTTGTAGCTGTCTTTTGTTGTATGGCACACCGTTAAATGAAGACTTGGCATGTAATGTTTGCACCCACTGTACTAATGTCTGTCTGTCTGAACCACTTGTCCCATTCGGGGTCGCGGGGAGCCGGAGCCTAGCCCAGCAACACAGGGCATAAGGCTGGAGGAGGAGGGGACACGCCCAGGACAGGACGGCAGTCCATCGCAAGGCAACCCAAGCAGGACTCGAACCCAAGACCCACCGGAGAGCAGGACCCGATCCAACCCACTGCGCCACCGCACCCCCACCGTACTAATGTGTGCATATTAAACTGAATGATATACGTAATGCATAGCATGCAGCTTTGTGCAAAGCCCACATTTTACCAGCCTACTGTTCTTAGTGTCTAACTACAGAAAGTTCATTCCGCACTCTTCTACAATACATATCCCAGCTCTGCTCACTAGCTGAGTGCACAGGGTGTGACTGTCTACAGTGCTTGACAGCACATATCCAGACTGTGTGTGCTGTTTGACTGCGGTCAGCCCATGTGGTGCAGTGTCACATTGACCTACATTGTGGTCATTCCACATTGAAACCTCAGAACAGATGTCACCCAATCTTAGTGCTGGTGTGCAGAGGATACGCTGTCACCTGGTTCACAGTGAAGCTCAGGACAATTGCTGAGACAAAGGTGCTGTCACCCCCGGTTTATGTGGATGGATGTGTGCGGGAGGTGGTATGGTGGGTAAAGAACTGGGATCTTTATCAAACTATTGAGCCTATGGAGGGGAAATGCTGTTCTGTCTTAAATTTTTGCATAAATGTATCGAGCTGAAATGTTGTTTAGCAAATACTGATTCTGTCAGTTTTAGTAAACGAACAAAGTCTCTGTTATGAACAACATCTGCTGGCTACGTGAGTTTTGGCCGTGATCAGGAACAGGCCCAGGCCTGTCGAGAAGGCCCACGAGACACACGAGATTCACGTTTCAGATAGAATCGTGTCCTTCTCCATACAGTTAAGGTCACTTGTGATGTTGGCTAGGGGTATAGGGCTCAGAATTTACCCCCACGTCGCAAAGTCAGTGAGATGTCAAGTACAGTCTCTGACAACACTCTTCCAGAAACCTCCTGGTTGGAAAAGGAGAAGGTCTACCAGGTGGTCTTCTTTGTCTCTTTGACAATTTCGTAATTCTCTCCATAAAGCGTAGCAGTTTCCAAAGCTGATGTTGCATTCACTGATCTTTGTGCTGTATGACAGTAAACATATGTTTATCCGCAAATGATTTGCCCAGGGTAGAACTGTGCCTATGCACAAATCTGGATTTTTAGGACTATTCAAGTTAAGTAGCTTTTGTTAGGAAACAACAGTTCTTTCCTTTTTGGGATTTGAAATCCAGTAGGCGGTGGATGGTGACGGGAGGTCGTTTGCACTTCGGACGGACGTAGGAGGTCACTGCTGGGTTCTTAGGTCAAAATTACCAGCATGGTCATGTCTGTTTGCGTGTCAGGTTGTCCCTGTGTTTTGATCACAGGTACGTGTGTGTTTTTGTGTGCGTATGCATGTGTGCTTGAATGTCCCTTTGGTGGCCTTGTGGAACTCTGCTAATCTCAGTAACCGCCCTGTTCTTGTCAGGGCAGGTTAATGGTGGGGGGGTGGGGGGGGGATCAATGGACCATCAGAGACCCATTCAGTTAACATTAAGCTGGAGAATGAGCTCCAACAGTGTCACGCACCGCAGCCTTATACACGGGTGACCAGAAATGTTTCGATTCACATGTGGGGCAAACAATTAAACCACTTTTTTTTTTTTTTTTTCTTACGGATCAGAATGGATTAATATGTTGCCCCGGAAAGCGCTGCTGTTTAGTAGTAATAAAAACAACTGCAGTAATCACGGATTCATGTCATACCACGCGGTCACGTCGCAATCATGGTTGCGTCACATCGCCGCGGCAGCAATTGCGTACATTACCCTTCCTAACTATCGCCAGAATTTTCAAAGCGAACATTATTAAAAACAAGGAGTTAATTAAAAATACATAACTTACAATAAATTAATTATCAGGCTGATGATGATAGCATCAGAGGTAATGTAATACAGTATCTGTGGAAGCAGGGGATGTTGAAACTGTATGTGGCATGGGGACAGGGTGCTTGTGGCTTTCTACTGAATTATTCTACTTGTGCTCCCATGTACCGTTTCCACTTCTTAGTCTTTTGTCCAGCTTCTTTACCGTTTGCCTACCTGTTGGTTTATTTCCTTTCGCTGCCTAAAGTATCTGTTACTCCCCCTTTATGGCATCTCTTCTCCCACTTTTCCTCTTCTCTCCTCCTTTCAATATCAGTTTTTCATTCCTCCTCAGACATTAAATCCAAACTCTGTTAAAAACGGAAAATGTTCCGTTCGCATCCCTCTGCCCCTCTCTCGCTCTCCGTCTCTGCCATCTTTCTCTGTCTCGTTTGCCGTTAGCCCGTGACCCCGAGCGAGAGCTCCCCGTTCCTCCCTGACAGGGCGGGTGCGCCATCTCACCTTACGCCCATAACCTTGCTGATAAAATATTCAGGGCTGCAGGAACGGGAGCGGGGGGGAGATTAATTCCCCTGTGTGCGGTGCCTCAAAGAAGGGGGAGCTACAGTCCTAATTGGTTTCTGGAGAGTGAGCCATGCTTTTTGGTCACCGCTCCCTTTTCATGCGCCGCGCAGTTGCGCTTTGTGCTTCTTTCTATGTTTTTTGTGTCTTCATGTGTGGTTTTGTCCTTAACGGAAGGACGGGAAATGCACCGACAGGGCAAACGTGAAGTTTCGTCTAAGGATACTAGTCCTGCGGCCAGAGGGATTCTGGTGCAAGTCCCGAGACACCATGCATTGTACTCCTGAGATAGGTTCTTGGCATAAATCGCTGAAGGGCACGTTCAGTTTTGTTTGTAGGGACGTGTAGATGCCCTGTTAAGACACATTGGGTAAGGATGCCAGCCAGGTAAGTAAAATAACATCCAGGTATTAAGTATGAATTAGTAAGGGTAACACAAGAGCACGTGAGACGAGCATTGATGTGAGGTCTGTGTCCAGCTACAAAGAGAAACGACTGGGGAAGGTTGGTGTGCCGTCGCCTCTGCCCCTTGGCTGTGCATTCTAGCGTATCAGCAGTGCGTATCAAGTGTGCGGCTGCCGGTCGTGCCGACCCGCTTCTGGCACAGCTTGTATGCATGCGTGTGTCTTCCCGCTAATTTCACCCTCCGTGCGCAGCGACGGAACTCAGCGTGCGCTCAGTATGGATTCTTATCCCACCCGCCTGGTTCTAAGTGCATCTGCTCTGGTTTGTGATAACGGCAAATCGCTCAGGATTAGAGCGTCTGTCAAAAATAAAAAATGGTAGTAACACTGCAGTTTAACAAGAAAAGGGAGGCACACATTAAACGGGAAGAATTGCTGAAAACTAACAGTAAACAACCAGGTGTCCGGTGGTGCAGTACTTCCAGTCCATATGCTGTGTCTAAAGGAAGAAGCGCCGCTGTATGCCCACCAGCAGGAGCTGAACACCAAAGGAAACATTCAGAAGGGCTGTACTTGGAAGCTCTGGGGTGATTTACATTTATTCACCTCGCAGATGCTTTTCTCCAAAGCAACTTACAGTGGATGCTCTGTGTAGTGTTACCAGCCCACATACCTTATTCACCAAGGTGACTTACACTGCTAGATACACCACTTACAATGGGTCACTCATCCATACATCTGTGGAACACACTCTCTGTCACTCACACACTATGGGGAACCCAAACAGCATGTCTTTGGAGTGTGGGAGGAAACCAGAGCACCCGGAGGAAACCCATACGGACACGAGGAGAACATACAAACTCTACACAGACTGTGCAAGGATTGAACCCATGGCCTCTCGTACCACCCAGGCACTGTGAGACTGCAGCACTACTCGCTGTGCCGCCGTCCCCCTGGGTGAGGGCAAGAAGATTCCGATCATGGCTAAGCGAGGCTGTCCGTGGTGCTGAACACCATCATGGCAGGGAGAGCGCAGAACAAACAGCAGCCCACTTTGCATCGCCCTGCCGCTTCGCCTAAAGACACCCCATGAGGCCACTCTGGAGGAGGTGTCAGAAGACACCGTGTCAGGGAACTGTCCGCGATGTCCCGACAGGTCGTTTGATGCGACACGAAACCCAGCAATCGTCTGACTCCGTTTATCACGTCTCCAACCTAAAGACGTACTCGTGTGATTTATGCACGTATCCGTGCCTTTTATTGCATGTTATTATTGAAAATCCAATTACCGTTGTATTTCAGACCTGCGAGCAGATGATAATAAAAACAGCAGTAATGATAAGTGGTGGTCTGGGCTGTCCAGCTCCCTGTTTTTGTTGCTCATGGCGCTGGTTTAACAGGCTGCTCTCTCTCTTCTTTTCCAGTCGGGTGATCCTGCCCGTGTCTGTGGAGGAGGTAGGTGCTGTGATGTGTGTGTGCGCGCGTGTCTGAGCTTGTACTTCACGTAGATTAAAGCTCCTTTACATCCTGCTAGCCGAAGGGCTGTCAGCGCATTGCTTATTTCATGACTGTTGCGGAAATCACATTCTGCGTCCTTCCTGAGTCTTTGCGTGCTTTTTTGAGCATGTGTGCTTTTGTGTGCGTGTGCCAAAACATATTAGACATGTGTCTGTCTGTACGCGTGTGTGTTTGCTTATGTTTGCAGCTTTTTTGCATCCATGTAATATGACTCTAGCATTTGCACGTCTGTGTGTGTGTGGGTCTCACCAGGCTTGCGGGCAAAGCTGAGCTGTAGGCATTCGCCGCCTACTGAACGCTGGCTGCCTTGGAAATTTTTTCAGTGGAAACATGACCATCGTGTGACCCATCTCCGTGGTCCAGAAGAGAAGGAACGCTAGTACCTCCAGCGCAATTTTGGGCTGCTCTGTACATCTTTTTCGACACATGCCCTCCAGACAGCATTTGTTGTTCTTTCCACTACCCCCTCCCTGATTTGTTTGTCTGGTGATCAGTACGTAAAGCCTAAAGGGGATATTTTTTGCGAGTCCACTTTCTTCCTGTCCCGTTTTCCCCTTTGTTGAAGTTCAAGGCGTACGTGATTTGCTTAATGCTTTACATCTAGGAGGGCTCGTTCTGCTTGGGCTCTTCTTTGCATTCACGTGGACTGGACTCGGGAGTAACCCATGCAGCCTATCCCGACCCTCTTTGACTCATTTGTTTCCCCTCAGCGCTGACCGGCTGAGCTGGACAAAAGATTTTCTTAAATCGTGCGAGCATAGTGTCGTGGTTTCCCCACGGGGCAAGCCGACGGACCCAATTGCAGGTGCTCAAGTGTTTATTGAAAGGGGCAGGCTAAATCTCGTGGTCCAAAAAAACAGGCAAAGGGTCACCGAGGAGCAAACGTGGTTACAGGGAAGATCCAAGAGACGTAGTCCGGAAACGAGCCGCGAGTCGGAAAACCGGGGACACGATGACACGGAGGCAGACGAACAAGGGAACGCGGAGGGAGTCGAGGAGAACGGGTTTGAACGCGGCGGCCGTAGTAGGCTGAGCGGAAGTTCCGCGATCCGTTGCGTCCGGAGCGGTCCTTTATACTCCCGTTCCTTGATCGGCCGCAGGCGTCTCCGGTTGCGTGGGAGCCAGGGGCGTAACACATAGTATAATGTGAAGGGGTTTTTACCAGTGCCGTAGTCTGCTCAGCGCATCGTATGAGACCAGCATGGGCGGCCTTTGGAAAAGCGTATCTATAGCTATCACTGGAACTGACCACGGTCGGTGAGTGGTAGGAGACAGCTGTGGTCAGTCTTCATGACTGGAGTCAGCAATGGTGAGTTGTTAGTTACGCTTGACCGCTGCGAGGGACATCGGGGTACTGCCTATTAGCGCTGACCCATGCATAGTGGGTGTGAGGGAATGAGTGGCAGGGCAAGGTGACGCGGAGAGATAAGCCAGGCGGTAATCCATCTCACGGGACTCCCGAAGACAGCCTGCATTGCGGTTAATCGCTGCCTTCCTGCTTCGTCCGCTCGCGGTGCGACCGCGCAACTTGCCTTGAGACGTGACGAGCGTGGGTCTGTGGGCGGAGCCATGGCCGCAGTTGGTCGTGGGAGTCGGGGGGCAGAAAGTGTGTTTCCGAACAGGATCCGTTATCGTCTTCCGCTGTGCGTGACCCAGGGCTGTGGCTGGGTGGGGCTCAGACAGGTGTGGAAATGGTTTCAATGATGTTATCCTGGCTGTTTGAACCACTCACCGCAAAACTTCCTTCTTCTCCTCCCCCCTTGCATCCTCGGTCTCTCCTCGTTCCTCATTGGTTGTTCCACAGTGTTGCCTCATCGTATTTTCCTCTAGGTCTCTCTCTCTTTCCATTTTTTTCTGCTTTTAGACCTGTGACGTTGCCAACAGCTGCGCTATAAATAAAGTGAATGCTTCCTGCTCTGGCTCCACCCCCCCCACCCCCCCCCCCCACCCCAGAGTACGGATGAGAGTCACAGACAGCTAAAAATACTGCACCCTGCATCACGCTCTCACATGCCTGCCCAAACCGCAGACGCACACTCACACACAAGTGCATATGCTAGCACACTGACACACACGAACACACGGTACATCGCAAGCATACCGTGACGCTGCTCTGCAAAGCGCGTGAAAGGGAAAGACACAAAAGCGGATGCAGAGCGGTAGTGGTGCGTGTTTGTGTGTGATGGCTTCTGTATGTATGTTTGCATATACAGTATATGTGGTGGAGATTACAGAGGCTGAAGATTAACTCACCCTTCTGCGGAACAACCGGCGTGGAAACGTACTGGTGGATGGGACAGTCCATGGGCGGAGTCCACTGGGGATTACTGAGCTCAAAGCTCTGCCTCTCCTGCGTGTGTTTGTGTGTCTTTCATATGTCCGGTGCCAGATAAATCAGTGCAGTCCAGTGGGGAGCATCCTGACATGGATACATTATTCATACATACATTTCCTCTGTATTCCTACGCCCCTGAGTGTACCATACTGAATACTCTGAAATACCGATCGTAGCCCATTGCTTTGGGGTGTATAGGTTTGTGCGGTTCTTTTCTCGCTGCGTTTGTTTTATTTTGTTGTTTTTCACATTCGTTTATCCTTTTATGCTGTTCTAAGCATTTGTTGCATCAATTTGTGATAAGCAGTGAAACACTATGACAGCTTGACTGATCTGGCCAAGATATACGTGCATTTATGCAAAATCCATAATATCAAGAGATAAATATACATATCTTTAGCCTAATTTATGAGTGTAATGCTTTCCTGGGAACTGCATAAATAGGGTTCTTCTAAAATGGTGTTATTCAGTTAAATTATAACATGTTTCTGAGGCAAAGAAAATTCTAATATTTTTCAATCAAAAATTCAAAAAATAAGTGGAACTTTACTGAGTACTGGTTGCGTAACACAACGTAATAATGCAGTTCCCTGTTTTTAAGTACTTTTAAAAGACTCATAACCTGTCATTGTTTTTTGCTCTTTACTACAGTATTGAATTAGGTGACCTTGGGCACAGGTTTAATTTTAAAATGGAAAACAGACTTTCAGTTTCTTGGAGCCATAGGTAGATGTTCTGGAACATTTGTTACAGCAAAAAGACAAAAAAACAAAAACTGGAGTAGAAATGTAATCAGACTAAACACAAGCTTGTGATTATAATTTTTTTAAAAAAGTGTCAACATGATTACTGTCATGGATGCTTTTCAGTTCTTCTCAAATATATTTAGCCCTCACTTTTACTCATATATTTTATATTATATATTCATATATACTTATATTTTGATTGAAAACCACTATCTGAAGTCATTTGACGGATTCATACCTGGTGTGATTTGTGTGAAAAAAAATTACCGCAACAATGAATAAACTGTACAAGGAATACGGTCTTGAATGTTTCCAAAAAAATGAAATTCATAAAATGAAGAAAGCAAATAAGATCTTATTTTTTGTCAGTCAGTGTAGATGGAATGACTGTTCTTTCAATGTCCTCAGTCTCCTCCTCAACCTCCTCCTTGTCTCTCCCGGCCCTCGTGACTCACTGCTCTGTCAGGCATGCTGTGTACACTAGGATGGTGTGTGGTACAAAAGTCACACTACTCTGATTCTCGCTAATAGTCAACCACCACCACTATTATAATACCGGTAGTCCTACCTATCTGTCTGCATGTCTGTCTACCCATGTGTGTGTTGGTCTGCAACACTGATCTGCTGTTCTGGTGAGACAAGGAAGAAAAAAGTGCCATCCTTGCTATCATCTGTGGTGGCTTCGGCAAAAAAAACTGATGTCAGATGTGTTCCTAATGGACATAATGACCATTTACCACTTTATTAGGCTGCCGCAGTGATGCAGCAGGTAGAGCTGCTGTGTCGAAGCTCCTGAGCTGTTTGTGTGGACATTGGTTCAGATGCAGCTCTGTGTGGCGATTGCATGAACTCTCCATGTTTGTATGGGTTTCCTCCCGCAGTCCAGTCGCACGTGTTTCAGGTGAACCCCTGACTCTAAATAAATAATAGGTGTGTGAATGTATGTCACTGAGTGTATATGATTACCCTGCAATGAACTAGTGTCCTGTCTAGGGTGCATCCTGCTTAGTTGGCAGCAACACTTCTGTCATTTATACAACCTTATGTCACAGGTGTGAGTTGTAAAAGCCAAATTGTCCAACTGAAGAGCTGATATTTTTACCAGTTTACACACACACACACATATATAATTATATATATATATATATATATATATATATATATGGGGGGAGCATGGTGGCGCAGCAGGTTTGGTCAAGTCCTGCTGTCTGGCGGGTCTGGGGTTCGAGTCCTGCTTGGGGTGCCTTGTGTCGGACTGGCGTCCCGTCCTGGGTGTGTCCCCTCCCCCTCCAGCCTTGCACCCTGTGTTGCCGGGTTGGGCTCCAGTTCACCGCGACCCTGTTTGGGACAAGCGGCTTCAGCCAATGTGTGTGTGTGTGTGTGTGTGTACATATATATAATATTATATACACACACAACATTTTCTGTAATTGCATTGTACAAGATAACATGATGTGTGAACTACAGCCGGACAGGAAGGACTTGATGGCCAGTTAGATGTTGCAGTTTGTCTGTGTTATTTATTGTCTTACTGGACTTATACGCTACACTCTGTCACTGTTTGTTAACACTTCTTAATACTTGATTGTTAACGCTCAATATGAAAATTGCAGAGAACCTTAGTTTGTTTTTGGCATGGCAGGTGTCTCACAGGGCCTGAGCTGCTGTTTGGTTGAAGGTTTGAATCTGGCTCAGGGTGTGTAGATTTTGTGTGTTCGCTCTTGAGTTCACAACACAGGCGTGAGCAGAGGAAGGCAATGGTGAATCACATGCGTACCCTGCCTTACCATGACAACCACTTGAGTGTTTGCCATGAGTCCAGTCAAGCCCCTTAATCTATAGCAGCACACTCATTTACATTCATTCACTTAGCAGACACTTTTCTCCAAAGCGGATGGCGCTGCTGTCTCACAGCGCCTGGGTGGTGTGAGAGGATGTGGGTTCATGATGTAGTGTTACCAGCCCACACACCTTATTCACCAAAGTGATTTACACTGCTAGATACACTACTTACACTGGGCCACTCATCCATACATCAGTGGAACATACACACTCTCTCTGTGTCACTCACACACTATGGGGAACCTGAAAAACATGCCTTTGGACTGTGGGAGGAAACCCACACAAATTCCACACACACTGAGCAGTGATTGAACCCACATCCTCTCACACCACCCAGGTGCTGTGAGACAGCAGCGCCATCCACTGTGCCCCATGCCGCCACTCATACATGCCAACAGTCATGCGGGATTGTTACATTCAGTTAGACTATGTGGTGGAGGAACCTACAGTCAGTGTTAACTCTGATGTTTTTGTTTAATTGCTTAAAAACAGGCCCTTCCATTATAAAACATTATTGTATTGTTTGATGTACTTATTTTATTTTGAAAAAATCTTAGTTATTTGTCTGTTTTAGAGTAATTGAAAACTGTATTTTTCATTTTTAAAACATTTTTCTTCATCAACCGCTTGTCCTGTGCAGGTTTGCAGAGTCCATCATAGGGTGTAAAACTGGGTTCACCCTGGACAGGACGCCACTCCATTGCAGTACAGTCTCAAGCACAGTCACACACTGGCCTGAAATGTGTGTGTTTGGACTGTGAAAAGAGACTTCTGGTAGCACCCGGAAATGTACACAGGCACGGGGAGAGCATTCAAACTCCACAGAGACTGAGCGGGATTCAAACTCAAAGCCCAGAAGCTGTGTGGCATCAGTGCTGTCTTCTGCACCACCATCCCACTCCACATATGTGCACACTGTTTCAAAATTTGCATTTAACCAGTTGAGAAAAACTAATCTGGAGGCATCACTCACTGGAGCAAGTTAACGCTGGTGGTGTTACTTACAGTTAGTTACGTGTGCCGTTACTAAAGGTCCGGACCGAAGTCCATCTGGATAAGTGGATAAGGTCTCGATTTATGCCCTATCTTTCTCCATCCCTTTACTCCCAGTACCAAGTGGGGCAGCTGTACTCGGTGGCAGAGGCCAGTAAGAACGAGACGGGAGGTGGCGAGGGGGTGGAGGTGCTGAAGAATGAACCGTATGAGAAGGACGGAGAAAAAGGCCAATACACACACAAGATCTACCACCTGCAGAGGTGAGACCCCCACGCCCTCACACGCAAGCACAGACAAACATGCGCACATGCACACTTACACGCTTGCTGGATAAAATAACTCACTCATCCGGTCTGTCAGACTTGCTCGGTTACGAGGGGTTAAATTATTTGCCCTAAATAAATTAGGGCAGAGTAAAAATAGGTCCAAAGGTTGGAACAATCTATTCCTGGTAGTCTTCTTCTTCTTCTAATGTGCTCCACCCCTCCTGGGGCATAGGCCGCCAACGAGGGCTCTCCTGGTGTCCCTAAGAGTTGAGATGCCATGAAGTTTCCTTGTTGGGGTTTCTGTAGCTGGCAAGGTTTTTACGGCGTGGAGTAGCTCGCCCCACGCCCAACCCTCCTCCTTTCTCGGCCGGGCTTGGGACCGTCCGTGGTGGAGTTATTCCCAGTAGTGGGGCACTTGAATTGATTTTGCCTAAACGAATTGGACGCACAGAAAATAATTTTAACGAAACTCTGGTTTCACTTCATAAACAATAAATCCCTTCTCCCGTCCTGCAGTGTCCAGTTGCACTGTGCATGGGGAGTGGCGTTGAATGAATTTACGCTGTTTCTTAGACAGTCCAAGAATCCGAATGGTCCGGGTACTAAATGATTCAAACTAAATTGTAGTAACGACTGATTAAGCTGTGGCCCGTGGCAGACGTGGTGAGCAGAGGAGCTAACTGTCCTAAATTGTATTTTCTATAGATTGTCCTTTTTTCCCGAAAGGCACAAATCACTTAGTCTCCTTGAGTTGCTACGCTTCCCTAACTGAACTGCTCACATGCATCCATTATTACCTCTGCACGCTGTTTTTTGGTTTTGCTGAGACAGGCGATTTACGGCCTGGTGCTCCGTCTGCTCGGTTTGTCGTGGGCTCCCGCCCCCTCTTCGGCTCAGCACAGAAGAGCGTTCTGGTCCAGCAGGGCTTCCGTCCACATCTTAGTGCTTTTCTCCTCTTTCCTGGCCTTCTCCTCTAAAGATTCTTTTGACAGGATCCTTAGCTTGAAGTTGCCATCAGCCCACCCCCACTATGCTGTCTTCATCTGCCTGATGCGCTCTCATTCTCTCTGTCTCTTATGTCTGAAGAGTCATCGCCCCCCCCCGGCAGTTTGAATCGCTGTCTTCACCTCTCATGACCTTACTCTGGTGCTCTCTCTTTCTCCCAGCAAAGTTCCATCATTTGTGCGCATGTTGGCTCCGTCGTCTGCCCTCAACATTCACGAGAAGGCCTGGAACGCCTACCCCTACTGTCGCACGGGTGAGTACGGACACGCAGACACACACCTGCAAATACAGAGGAGCGTCGTGCCCCCTATCCCACCTACGTGAGCCCAAGCATCAGTCCCAACCCAGAGGGACTTGGCTGTGTGGAGAAGAGCAGTGAGATGGGTGGGAGATGGAGAAGCTAGACAGGAAGCTCGGCAGATAGAAGCGTGGGAGAGGCAGGACGGTGGAGAAAAAGTCAGAAACGTGTAGGAGAGGAAAGAGGTAGGAGGCAGAGCGTGAGCACACTCAGAGTCCTCACTCTCTGTCCTGCCTTTCTTTGTATTCCTCTCTCTGCTATGAGGAACAGTTAAATAATTTAGTGACCAACCACTGAGACAGGTGGTGTTTAGTTACATCACACACACTGACCCTGTGTTCGTACACTGGGGTAGAGAAACTACACACGCA